>NC_041014.1:22115029-23365029 GCF_004193775.1 Glycine soja | reverse complement strand
ATAAAAGAAAATTTGTTTGTATATTGATAATGAGATGATTGACTAGTAGTCAATAAAGAATCATATTATTGGACTGGTTGCTGAATATTATTAAAAGACAAACATATCTACAGTATATAGGAAGAAGAAAAAAGGACACTTTCTAACCTACTATTAACACGTTCTTCATTAGCTAGCTGCAATTGAAAATCACAAAATTTTATAAGTTATATTTTGGAATAGATCCAAGAATTTTAAGTTGTGGAGATAATATACATGTATATATATTTATTAGTGTAATAACTTTTATATATATATATATATATCCATGCATGCGTGTATGCGCACACACGTGTTTGTATTTTTCTGCGTTTTTTTACGCTTTCATGTGTCTCTATAAGTGTGTATGCACATTTATGTATGTGAAAGTGTAAAAGTTTGAAATCAATTTGAAGTTTGTAATTGTAAATATCTTACTTATCATGTATTTTGATGAATTAATTATAAAAACAATTCATACATGTCATATTTATAAAGAATGTTATTATTATTAGGACAATTGTTCAATGGGGGAAATTACATAAAGTGTGAATAAAAACACTAATATATATATATATATATATATATATATAAAATAAATTAGGGGCAATTAAAATTTAATAATATTAAGTACCTAGTTATAACTTTTTGAGTTCAAATAGCTAGTTAAAAAATCACAAACAGTTGGCCCCAGAACAAGTGATTAATTTAAACTTTCATAAATATATAATATCCAGAAAGAGGAAAGTCATGAAGTTGTGTTGTTGTGATAGAGCTTAATTTATAACTGTAGGTACGTACCTGTTGTTGCAAGGTGAAAATATGGGAGACACAACCATAAACAGGGTCTCTGACGCGAGCTTGTGCTTCATAAGCAAGTGTGAGCATTGCCTCAAAACGTTGGTGAGCTGGTATACGCAGGAGCAGCTTGGAAACGTTGCTAGCACCGAACACCTTATGAATGGCAGCGAATCTAGCAGCTCCTTGTTCTGAGCAAAAGTAAGGTGCAAAAATGCAATCAGCGGCACACTTTCTTCTTAGGAACTTGCATGCCCCACAGGGAGATCCAAAGCCAGAAGAAGAACCTGCAGAGCCAGTGTCATTACCAGTTGCAGAAGTCATAGCGTGTGTACGTTTGCTTTAGAATAATGGAATCGTGTTATTATTATTATCAGTGTGTGTGAAGTTCAAAGAATTGAATAAAATTTTTGAGGCACACGAACACACTAGGAAATGGTGCAAAAATGTGGGGATTTATTTAAGGAGTGTGGGAATGAGATGGAAATGGTTGGAGTTAAGGGGGGTGGGACATGATTGAGAATAAAAGACAGAAAAAAAGGGAAGTGTCTTGTAACAAATGTGAATGGGCGACATGGGAGGCACATGTGTAGGGTTCTGAGGGGACATTTATCAATGATTGAGCCAACACAGTACCTTGTTTTTCAAATGGCATTGGGTTTGAGTGTTGGACCCTTATAGGCTTTAGCTGAGTTATTTTGACTCTTACCAAATGCTTGTTAGTAAAGGTCAAAATTTCTTTCATGAGGATAAGATTTTGGTGCAATGTCTTACTTGTTCAATTTAGTTTTTCATTTAATTAATCTTTTTATTTCTAAACTTTATTTCACCGTTACATTTTAATTACTTCATATAATTAATGTGTGTTTGAAAATGATGTGGGCGTAAAAAATTACTTATGTCTGAAACAATATATATATTATAGCTAGTTTCTAGTTCTACGTATTTTAACTTTTGGACATAAAGACAAAAGAGATAAGATAGATCTACTTTCTACAAAATCTTTTACAAACACCTACTTAGTTACTTTATGTTTAGTCTTTACACATGCAATTTTTTCTTTACATTTTAGTGTATATTATTAGCTTTCATGTAAAACTATCATAGAATTAAAATACATGGACTAAATTAAAATATAAAAATATTTATTAAAAAATTAAAACATAGAACATATAAGTATAAGGACTAAAACATAAAATGTAGGAGTTAAATGATTAATTAAATATTATTTTATTAAAATTAAAGTTCTATTTTAGTAATTTCACTAACAAATGTTGACATTTACTCATTTATAATAAGGATTTACATTTGCTATCTTCCTTTAGAATTATTATAGAGAAGAGACAAGGAAGGAAGAAGGAAAAATTAGGAATTGAAAAAATTACAATTATTTATTTTATTTAATTTAATTATAGTCTCAACTTCTTTACATGTGATCATTGTGATGTTATTTATTTGTCTGATACACTCGTGTGCCTCTGCATTACTATTACGCGGTTAGTTGAATTTCAGAAATATTGACTGATTTTTTTTGTTTGGTTTTCCGCCGAACGCCGCACCTAGGAAGTGCAAGATTTTGTCGCTTTCGGATGCTGCCACCTGCCGGTAAAGTCTCCCGACAACTTCCCATTCACTTGTTCGTTCAACGTTTATTTATGTTTTATGTCGGTTCAAGATAACATATTTTAAAAAATATTATTTATTTACGTACTAAAGCTGAAATTAATTTTAATTACACTAAATAGTAACCGTAAAAATATGGACAAACAAAAGTAGTTTTTTTTAGCTTTGCAACCACCTTTTTTTAATTGGAGTAAATTTTTTTAATATATGATTTTAATAACTTTAATTTAATCCTGTATTGGTCCAAACTATAAGAATTTTTACTTCTTCTCATGTAAAGTGTTATATTTAAGACCTATGATAAAATACTTTTATTTTTCAAAAAGAAATTAATTGATGAGGACAAAAATGAACGGTGTGTAATAAGTCTGAATTTTTTATGAATAATATAGGCTTTGTTCATTTGCACATGAACTATTTGCTATAAATCCTGAATGTTCATTCATGGCTATTTTTACTTGTCTGGTATAAAATTAAACAGAGATGCTATCATGTTTCATTATATTTTTAGTTATTATTAGATTCTCATATCCTGCCTTTCTCTTCTTCAATTCAAACCATGTGGCTTCCATGTAAACAGAGATGCTATCAATTGTTGAATATAGATCAAACTGGAGCCTTGTTCGGTTGATTATTGAGTTTAAAATATTTCACTGAGTCTTTAGAAGATTTGAATTGTTTTTAGAAGTGTGTATTAGCTAAGATTTTATCTCATAATTCTTATTTTATTGTTTACAAATTTAAAACCGTTTAAAAGTGACTTCCAGTTGCTACATTTTCTCCCTCCATATATCATAGTTTTTAATAGAAAGTAACGTTCATATTTAAATTCTCACTTATCCGAATAGTTTTGATTGGAAAAAAAAATGAAAAGGTTCCTTTAGAAAAGTGGAAATATCGGATCAGTTCTATGTGAGATAAGGGAAAAAAAAAAAAAAAAAAGAACAACTCTTTTTCTCTGTTTTAAAAGCCAGTTCTTCTTCATCATTCAGAAAAATATAGTTCCAGTTGTTATGCTACCTTAGCTTTGGCTATGAAGAGTCAAAACATTTGTTGTACAATTTTTTCTCTGTATATAGACTTAGCACTACAACGGAACTCCTAAAAATCAGCTAAATATTCCACCACGTGCTAACAACATAATCCTAAACATGGGTAACCGAATAAAAACAGCAACAAAATCAGATAAATATATAAAACAGAAAACAAAATATTTGACTCAGTCTACAATCCCTCCCTTAAATTGCATGCTCCTTGCAACAATTTCTTTCAGAATCCTCAAGCAAGCCCAAAGCACTTCGTAGCTGCTAAAAAACTTCAACTTTAAGTGGCTTTGTCATGAGTCATGATGGCTGATAGCTGATCTCTTGTAGCAATAATTTAACTCAATAACACCATCATTACATAAGTTTCTTAAGAAATGAAACCCAACATGTGTTTACTTCTTCCATGTAAAACTGGATTTTTGAATAACTTAATTGTAGAGACATTATCACAAAACATCACAGTAGCACCTTCCTGACAGTGATCTGGATGCTCTAGAATTCTTCTTAGCCAAACACATTAACACACACATAAAGCAGCTGCTATAAACACATTGACCACAGATTGTTTCTTTAACACCAAGAGATCACTCCTCCTGCCAACAAGATCCCCTGCATAATCACTGCCAGTATAAGCAATTAATTCTTCATTTCCTCCACCTGATAATTGCTAAATAATTGTATTTTGATAATAGAAAATAAGGAAAAATTGTCTTTAAAAATAATTATTTAGCAGTTATTTGCGCTTAAATATTAAAGAATTGATGTTTTGTTGAATTTTGGCTACAGATATAAAAACTGGAGGTGTAATAAGCAAAAAGGCCAGAAAAATTGAAGAAAAGAAGAAAATCTGAAGCAGGCCCAGCCCAATACGTGCGCTGAGCGCGCGTCACGCGCTAAGCCCATGATCCAACAGAAGTGCGCGCTAAGCCTGCAACATGTGCGCTAAGCCCGCGATCTAACAGAAGCACGCGCTAAGCCTGCAACATGCGTGCTAAGCGCGTGATCTACACGCGCTGAGCGAGGGGGTGTCGCGCTGAGCACGCCTACGAAGGCCCAAAACCCACTTCAGCAGCTATAAATAGAGAGTCAGTCCAAGGGACAGAAGACACCACGACAGAACCCCTCTCCTAGGGGTTTCATTTACTCCCTTTCTTTCTTTCACCCATTCTCATTGTAAAGCCCTCAATGGCCATGAGTGGCTAAACCCCCTTAGTTAAGGCCTGACAGGCCTAGAAGCCAATGTGATGTATGATGTACTCTTCACTATTTATCAATGCAATACCAGGTTTTTCTTTCCTATTTTCTTTTCTGTTTTTATCTTGCATACTCATCTTTATACTCTGTTAGGAGTTAGATGCTCGGGAGAGGGTAACTTCTAAATAAGATTTAAAGAAGATATGCATGCATTAGTTTTAGGGGTTAGACGCTCGGGAGAGGATAACTTCTAATAGAACAAGAAGAAAAGATATCATAATAAAATCATTGCTAGGCATAGAGTGATTGCATTATGCCCATGCGTCAAAGTAAACATCTAGAATTAGAACTTCATGCATTTTATCTATTGAGTCTTTGCAAAGGCATTTGGAGGATAGATAGGTAAAATAGGCTTGTCATCGTGAGGCATCAGGGACAAGTAAATGAATAGATGTGGGTGGGATAAAATCACCTGAATTGGTAAAGAAAAAATCATAAACTCATACATTTTAGGCAGACTAGGCAAGTCAGTTCCCAACATTATCTTATCTTGACTTTATCTTTATCTTTTATCTAAATCTTTTATCTTTCTTATCTTTTATCTTTTTCTTTATCTTTTAATTTTATCTTTAATTCTTTTATCTTCTAATTTTATCTTTAAATCTTTTATCTTTTCTTTACCTTATCTTCTATCTTTCTTTATCTTTTATTTTAAATTTCTTATCTCTTGCTTTTAAATTGGATTTGCATTAATCTAAGTACAAACAAAGTCCCTGTGGATTCGACACTCGGACTTCCGAGAACTTTACTGCTTGTCACGATTTGGTGCACTTGCCAACGAGTTAACAAGTTTTTGGCGCCGTTGCCGGGGACTTTGTTTTTCGTACTTGATTAATTGCATATTCCAATTTGTAAGCAATTAGTTTTCACTTTCTATTTTTTATTTTTATTTTATTTGTTTTGTTTTTTTTCTTCTTTTTTTTATCTATTATTTATTTTAGCTACTTTGTTTTATTTTTCAATTTTTTTTCCCTTTACTCATTCTTTATTCTTTTCTTTTTTTAAAAATAAAAAAAAAGTATTTATTCTGTGATAACGTGCACGGTAGTTATTTCTTTTGTTAACAGTGCACACTCCTTCTTCGAAGAACTCATCATGACAGAAAATCATCCACAGAGAATGACGCTAGAGGACTACTCTAGCCCTATTATACCTCAGTACTTCACCAGCATAGCTAGACCAAAGGTGCAGACGGCCAACTTCTCATATCCATATTCCTTGATCCAGCTGATTCAAGGGAATCTATTTTACGGCCTACCAACTGAAGATCCATACGCACACCTGGCCACATACATCGACATTTGCAACACGGTGAAGATAGTAGGAGTGCCTGAAGATGCCATCCACCTTGACTTATTTTGTTTTTCCTTGGCCGGTGAAGCAAGAACATGGCTTCGCTCGTTTAAGGGGAATAGCCTGCGGACATGGAACGAGGTGGTGGAGAAGTTCTTGAAGAAATATTTCCCAGAGTCCAAGACCATTGGGGGAAAGTTTGAAATCTCATCCTTCCACCAACACCCTCATGAATCATTGAGTGAAGCCCTTGATCGCTTTCATGGGTTACTTTGGAATACTCCTACACACGGGTTTAGTGAGCCAGTCCAGCTCAACATCTTTATTGATGGCTTGCAACCCCATTCCAAGCAACTCCTTGACGCCTCAGCCGGTGGGAAGATCAAGTTAAAGACTCCAGAAGAAGCTATTGAGCTAATAGAGAATATGGCGGCCAATGATTATGTCATTCTATGCGACCAAGAGCCCAGGCCACAGGAAGAAAGCAGTAGGCTAGAAGAATTGCTGGTACAATTCATGCAGGAAACAAGGTCACATCAGAAGAGCACTGATGCAGCAATCAGAAATCTGGAAGTACAATTAGCTAAGCTAGTTGCTGAAAGGCCCACCAAAACCTTTACTGTAAATACTGAGATGAAGCCCAAAAAGGAGTGCAAGGTAATTTTAACTGAGGAAGATGTGGAAGAAGAAAAGAAGGAAGAGATAGAAAGAAATGAGGAGAAAGCACAACAATGGGAGAAGTACTCACAAGTAAAAATTCAACAAGAAAGTATTTTCCAAGTCAATACCACTCCTCATCAACTGATTGTCAAGGAAGAAAGACATGGAAAACATGATAAATCCTTAAGTGTCCTTCCCTCCTTGACCACCAGCACTTTTCTTGCTACAATATGGAAGGTGTTTCCAACATACATGAGTTTCATGGCGTCTCTAGCTAAGAGGCGAAAATGCAAGGAAGATGTGTTCTTTGTGACCTTCATGCCACCTTGAAGGCATTTGACTCGTCAAGCTAATGACGTTAAAGAAGCGCTTACTGGGAGGCAACCCAGGATTTCTTACCCTATCTTTCTTTAGTTAGTTGCAGTTGTTTTTTTTTGGGGTAGTTGTGTTATTTCTTTTCTTTACTTATGATTTTATGCATTTTAATTTCAGTAGTTTAAATTTAGTCATTGAATAAAAATTGCATGATATCTGTGAAGTCACTATTTAGGCTTTTTCTGAAGGATTCAACACTTGAAATGCTACATGACAATTGTGAAAATACTGGTTTTCTGGAAGCAAGAGTCAGTCAAACAGTGAGACATGAATCACAAAGAGAGAAAAGGTTAGCTTGATGGAAAAAGATCACGTTCCGGTAAGCCGATAACTTTATCTTGTCCCGGAGAGTTGTGTGAACTTAATTATGAGAGAACGTCTGTTTTTAAATTCCTAATTTTGCATCATTCTTAGACTGTTAGATTATTTACATAAGGTGGATATGATCAAGGCCATGTTTCTTTTTTTATTTTAGCCACATAGCCAAAAAGCCAACCTGTGATGAAATTTATCCCTTGCACCCTTATTGAGCCAAAATTAGTAATTATTATTTTTAAATAAAACCCCTGAGCCTAATTGTGATATCTCTAACCTTATTTTAGGGTTTTAAGAGAGCATAAAGGTTTTAGTCATAATAAACCCCTAATTTGGGGGATGGGTAGAATGAAGATGGTCTAGGGAATGTAAAAGTAGCACATAATAAGGCACCAAAAAAAAAAAAAAAACTTGTAAGCCCAAAGTCTCTTTCCAAAAAAAAAAAAAAGAAAAAGAAAATAAGGGCAAAAAAAAAAAAAAAGAGGTGCCATAAGTGCTAAGGTTGGAAATAAGAAAAATAGATTGCATATGTGTTAAGGCTGAAAAACAAATAAAGCCTAGGCTAAGTATAAGTTTTTCTAGGATGAATGCTCTCTTATAACCTTAAGTTTGAAATCCCAGAAAAACCATGATTTCTTGTCTAGCCAGGCCCCATTACAAGCCAATAAAAGTCCTTAGTGATCCACCAAATGTAAGTAAGAATAACTTTAACTGAGATGAAGTGCAAATTTGGGAATCTTAATTGCAGGTCGTATAAATTTTAAACACTCATCCCAGACACTTATAAATTTTAAACACTCATCCCAGACACTTGTGCGTAGAGATAAACACTAACCTTGTGAGGAAAGTGAGGCAAACCAACTTGATTGATTTCCGATACTAACCAATTTCATCTTGATGTAATTTATGCTTCCATTGTGAGATTATGACAAATGCGGAAAGGACCAGTTGGAGGAATCTGAGAAATTGTAGCCATTGAAAGTGTTGAAGCATTCGGAGTCTGCTTTTAATTTGATTTGCTTGGGGACAAGCAAAGTTTTAATTTGGGGGATTTTGATAATTGCTAAATAATTGTATTTTGATAATAGAAAATAAGGAAAAATTGTCTTTAAAAATAATTATTTAGCAGTTATTTGCGCTTAAATATTAAAGAATTGATGTTTTGTTGAATTTTGGCTGCAGATATAAAAACTGGAGGTGTAACAAGCAAAAAGGCCAGAAAAATTGAAGAAAAGAAGAAAATCTGAAGCAGGCCCAGCCCAATACGTGCGCTGAGCGCGCGTCACGCGCTAAGCCCATGATCCAACAGAAGTGCGCGCTAAGCCTGCAACATGTGCGCTAAGCCCGCGATCTAACAGAAGCACGCGCTAAGCCTGCAACATGCGTGCTAAGCGCGCGATCTACACGCGCTGAGCGAGGGGGTGTCGCGCTGAGCACGCCTACGAAGGCCCAAAACCCACTTCAGCAGCTATAAATAGAGAGTCAGTCCAAGGGACAGAAGACACCACGACAGAACCCCCTCTCCTAGGGGTTTCATTTACTCCCTTTCTTTCTTTCACCCATTCTCATTGTAAAGCCCTCAATGGCCATGAGTGGCTAAACCCCCTTAGTTAAGGCCTGACAGGCCTAGAAGCCAATGTGATGTATGATGTACTCTTCACTATTTATCAATGCAATACCAGGTTTTTCTTTCCTATTTTCTTTTCTGTTTTTATCTTGCATACTCATCTTTATACTCTGTTAGGAGTTAGATGCTCGGGAGTGGGTAACTTCTAAATAAGATTTAAAGAAGATATGCATGCATTAGTTTTAGGGGTTAGACGCTCGGGAGAGGATAACTTCTAATAGAACAAGAAGAAAAGATATCATAATAAAATCATTGCTAGGCATAGAGTGATTGCATTATGCCCATGCGTCAAAGTAAACATCTAGAATTAGAACTTCATGCATTTTATCTATTGAGTCTTTGCAAAGGCATTTGGAGGATAGATAGGTAAAATAGGCTTGTCATCGTGAGACATCAGGGACAAGTAAATGAATAGATGTGGGTGAGATAAAATCACCTGAATTGGTAAAGAAAAAATCATAAACTCATACATTTTAGGCAGACTAGGCAAGTCAGTTCCCAACATTATCTTATCTTGACTTTATCTTTATCTTTTATCTAAATCTTTTATCTTTCTTATCTTTTATCTTTTTCTTTATCTTTTAATTTTATCTTTAATTCTTTTATCTTCTAATTTTATCTTTAAATCTTTTATCTTTTCTTTACCTTATCTTCTATCTTTCTTTATCTTTTATTTTAAATTTCTTATCTCTTGCTTTTAAATTGGATTTGCATTAATCTAAGTACAAACAAAGTCCCTGTGGATTCGACACTCGGACTTCCGAGAACTTTACTGCTTGTCACGATTTGGTGCACTTGCCAATGAGTCAACACCACCCTTAATAGAATTCCCAGATTTTGAGTGCCTTGTAAATATCTCAAAATCTGCTGGAAACCTTGCAAGAAAAAAAAGAACAGAGTGAAGCCTTGCGAGAAAATCAACTGGGATATAAGATAATATCCATATCTGAAAGAAACTCAATCTCAAAATCAACATTCCACAACAGATCTTAAAATTAACAATAATGATGGAATTGATGTCCAAGTCTCAAATATAATATCATCTTGTAACAGGATGCTTACAATGGCAAGAGACTAATATTAAGTATTAACCGAATATAAATAATATATAGAGAAGGTATTTTGGTCAATTCACAGTTGATGGACAAGCATGCAACGTTTTTAGCGTACCTTGGTCCCTTTGTAAGCAGACTCCTTTTAATGAAAACAATTTCATCTGATAATTAACGTGTAAATTTGGTGTAACAAACATTATCTCAGGATTCTTATATAAAGTGACACAAGGTTAGGCAAAAATAAAACAACAAAGTTGACAAAATAACCTCCTAGATAGATTTCAAATAAGGCACCTTCATTCACTTTCATCCAACAAGATGGCAGTTGTGTTTAATTTCACATCAGACACGTAAAAATAGCAGTGAATGAACATTCAGATTTTATAACAAACAGCTCATGTGCAAATGAACAAAGCCTATTATTCATTAGAGTTGTTACATATTCCAATCACACCCAGTATACATTAAGACAAAATTTAAAAAAGTCGTAATGAACAGACCATGAACAAGAATGACCACGACGGCAAAGCAGACTGAGTGGTGGCGTCTTAGATTGGTAGGCACAGCAAAAATGGCAACAAAGAGTGGCAGTAATTATCGCGAGACAGAGAATGAGAAAGCACTGGTCAGTGATGAAAGGAGGTCAGGTGATGGGATTGGGATTTAATGAATTAATCTAAGTCATTGGTTTAAAATAAGAAGATGGATTTAGATTGAAAGTAACTTCTTAAACTTACTGGATTTAGATTTAAATATATTTTTAATCTTTTAATTAATTTTAAGTAATTATTATTTTTTTCTTCAAAAAATAAAATTGTTTTTATTATCTTTTAAATTTTTTTTAATTCATCTTTATTCATTATCTTTATAATTTTATAATTTATGATCATTTTTAACTCCAAAATAAATATTTTAATTTAATTTTTTAAAAAATAATTTCTCACAATTTTAAATCACCAAAATATTTTACTAAGGCAAATTTGTAGTCATTTTTATTTTACATATTTTTGACAGTTTTTAAGAAGAATAACAAAAAATATAAATGTTGAATTGTGTTGATTTTTTTATGTATTTTGATAAATTTAAATTGTCACAAATTATTTTTAAAAAATTAAATTTAAAAAATTCAAGATGAAAAACAGCTACAAATTATGATATTAGTGTAAAGAAATAAAGCAACTAAAAATAACTTTTCAAAAATTTAAAGGAACAAAAATTTCTTTGAAGGATAAAAAAATAATTAATCAAATTTAAAGAATTAAAAATATATTTAAGTTTATAATATAATATAAAACTCATCATAATAAGGAAAAATAATAATAAAACTGATCATAATATTATATAATCGGAAACATATAGCATATTAATTCTCTCATTAACGAGGTAAAGACTAATGAGGAAGCAACGTGGTTACAAAACTCCTCATCATCTATGTCAAACAAAGAATGTCAAAGCTAGAAAGCTTGGAACCTCCACCTTTGTTGTAAACATAGCTTGGAAACATATAGCATTTTCTCTCATTAACAGATATGTACACGTTGCCTAGCTTGCTGCCAAATTACGAAATTAAACTTTGTTGTACATCATCGTTTCCTATTCTTTCTTTCAGTTCTTGAACCGAACTAGTCTATAGCTCCCTCAGAAATGGGAGCAAACAAAAGTATCCATGTTGGAAGATGTTCTAATTTATTTGTCATTTTCTTTTAGTTCATGTCTAATTAATTGGTTAATTACTTAACTTTGCATATCATTAATTCGTTACCAAGTAATTGCATTCACTATGAAATTTTGTGCATGACAGCAAAGCTCGACGTTGGAGTTGATTTCACTCGAAAGCTATGTAGTTCTTGCATGTTCTCCCCTCGCAGGTTTTTGAGAATATCTATGTTTCAATACCTACGTTGGAATGTTTTGGTTGAGTTATATATTCTCTGAGGATGTTTTTCATGAACTCCAACAGGCTATCAAGCATTCTGGTTTCTATGGCTACTGGCAGGTACACGATTTGGTTTGGTTTCTAAATTTTCTATTCACGGTTACATCATCAAATTGGGTACGTAGCTGTAATTAGTGTACATATATATAACCAATTATTTCAATTTCATTCTTCAATGCAGCCTTCGCTTGAAGCACCCTAGCCTATTTTATTACAGAGATTTGCTATATGTCGTGGCACAAGGGGCTGCATGATTCAGACATATTGGTCACGAATAGGTACCATAGACCTCTACATCTTGGTCCCCTGTCTTTAACTATTAAGGTTTGTACTGTTGCATTCTAGCCTGTTGAATAAATCTTTTCATTTGCACTTATAGAAAAAGAAATAAGTTTTCATTTGGTAACTATCGTAATTAAGACATTATTAGACTTTTCACTGATAACTAATGTATCTTATAAGCTTGGATCATTTGAATTGATTATGAAACTAATTCTCAGATGGAACTTAGTCATATTAAAGTTATTTGTACCTCCCAAAACATATATTATGCGAGTTAAAAAAAACACCAATTCTTTCTCATGAAGGTAGTATATGTTGTTAATTGAGTTACTTCCATTCCATAAAAAAGAAATAAGTTTGTTCATAAGTTAAAACATAGGCTGGTTTATAAAAATTCTCCTTGTTAAATTTTCTAAAAGCTTATTGTTAACTTATAAATAAACTAACTTTAAATATAGTAAAATTTATTTAATATTTTTCCTTGATAGCATTCAGTTTCGCCCGAGGTTGGAGTCCATGGAATTCCCATGAACAATTTTTCACATTCCCTTAGTCGAGGTGTAAGGTTGTCCGAGTTGTCGATGGGTTTGATTACATTGTGCCTTCAGAATCTTATTCGACCAAAGCCAAAGCAACCGGTGTATACTTTAAGGTTGGCGGAGTTATAAGTTAATGTTGGTTTAAATATTATGATTAATTCTTGACGAGAACAATTTTTAGTAATACTTTATTTATGTGTTAGTCAAACTCCATATTAGTTTTTCTGCTTAATCTAAGGGTCAAGGAAAAAAAGCATATATATATATTGTGCATTTAAATTGAATTAAGTTCCACATGCATGCCTTTCTCTAATGTAGAGAATATTCTTGGTCATGTTTGTTGGGTTGGAAAAATGATACTACGATCAATTGTGCAGCGTTTTCACTTTACGCACCACGGAGGACGCTCTATAAGCACGGATCGAGATGGTTTTCAACTGACTAGCAGGTTGATGAAATTTAATTTATTCGATTCAGTTCTCAGAAATTAAATTGACCTTTATGAATAATTTTGACTTACCACATTTTTAAATTCGACCTAGTGGAGGTCCATCTGACAACATGATAGTGATTAGTCAAGAATGTCGTTATGAAGATGAAAGTGATCACGGCTTTACTAACGTAAGTTAACTTCATTGGATAATCCAAAAGTGAGAAATTAAAGTCCTGAAAATTGTTTGGATGAACTTTCCTACAAGAAGAAGAAAAATTAAGTAAATTTTTCTTTCATATAAGTTAAAAATTGCTTATAGAAAAATTAAAACTAACTTTCGGAGAAGATGCTATTATTTATGGGCAAGTAATATTCAATTTATAACTATTTGTTTGTGTTCAGTTATTTAGTGTCCAGATGGAACTAGGGACTCCAATTCCACCCACCTCGCTAACCTACTAATGGTTTGAAGCTTCTGCTGCAAGAGGAATCAAACTTGGACCAGCATTTTTCTTCTCACGGTTAGTTCTATTTCCACGTTCAGTGCTTATCATGCATTACTGCCTTATCCACTAGGTAAATGACTGGGAGAAGTTTAATTATGTGTTCAACAAGTTGTTATGGTGCAATATTATATTCGTCAAGACTTATAGTGAAATTAATAGATTGATCTAAGATTACTATTATCCCAACCAATCTTCATATAATATATATATATATATATATATATATATATATATATATATTAAGTGTTATTAATTTTTTTTAATAAAACTTGAAAATAGAATTTGACAGGAACTATGAACACTTAGTAGTTTCAGACGATAACTTAATTTTCTTTTTATCAAATGTTAATGGTTAGATTTTGTTAGGATGTTAGTAGAGAGGTTCAAATCCACTTACTTCTCTTTTCACATCAAGCTAACCTTATAATTAATAATTTCTCATGAAAGACGGAAACAATAGAATAATCTTTTTTTATTAAGAAGCAATAGAATGGTTAATATAAAGTGATAAATAAAATATTCTAAAGTGAATGGCAAAAACAGAAGCACTTGAGATCGTATTTATGCATTTCAAATTTCATGATCATCTTAATTTTACAATCTTGATTTTCTGACAGGATGAGTGGTGGAACAGTTATGGGGTCCTTTGCTCCATATCAAGCATTTGCAGTCGGTGGTCCCAGTAGTGTGCGAGGCTATGGTGAAGGTGCTGTTGGTGTTGGACAATCGTGTCTGGTATCTACAAGTGAATTGTCATCAATCCCATTGGTATGATGCTCATTACTTGGCCTGTCACAAATAATATTATACTGTTTGTCATTTTTCTCCTCTTCACTATATTCATGTAAACAACGCTGATTCATCCCTGAAAATTGAGTGCTCTTCTACTAAGGTTTTAATTTATCGGTATGTTTATAATAGATGTTCTTAAACTTTTCTCTTCCCAATTTTTTTTTTAGGAAGAGTTGAGGATAACACAATAGATAGAAGTATCCTAACTATATTGATACCCTTCTCCATATTGATCCTCTGCCAACAACCCTCAGAATATATATATATATATATATATATATGTGGATTCCTAATATACTCTCACGTTAGAGTAAATTAGTATTGTACATCCAAAAAATTGGAAAGAAAATCCATTCACCTTTTTGTTATAATAAATTAATTATAAGGGTGTAAATGTAATTAAGTATTTAATATTTGTAAGAGAAAAACAAATAAAACAACAGATTTCTCTCTCCTCCCTTCTCATTTCTTTCTCCTCTCTAAATCAGTGCTCCCTCTGCAAATCCACGGTGAAGGGACGATCACACTCCTCCATCACTTCCTCCTACGGTGATGGCAACGATGCTTCCACCCACACTGTGTCCTTGGACGCGGTAATTGCCAAGAGGTCAAGTTTTTTTTCGGGTGGAAGATGATGAAACCGCATAACTTTGTTCATATAGAATATTTATTTCTTCCGTTCAACACTTGGTGCATTTCTTATCTCTATTGTTAAAGTAGTTTTTACATTTGTGTTGTTCCTATTTTTTTAGAAAACATTTGTATTATTCCTAATTATTGCTACAACGGTGTTTTACATTCTTGGCATATGTTCTGTCACCGGAGAAAGCAATTGAGGAGAGAGAACGGTAACTATAATGGTTTGATATGATAAATGGGAGAGAAGAGACAAATGAGTGGGAAGAGATAAATAAGTTTCTTTTTATTTTTAAAAAATATGGAATACTTAATTACATCAACATCCCTACAATTAATTTAACAAAACATAAAAGTGAATGGATTTTATGTCCAATTTATATATATATATATATATATATATATATATATAATCAAAAATCAAAAGAGAAGATAACATAACATGGGAACCAAACCAAAACCCATGTCAAGACTGTACAAATTTGTACTCAGGTAACTGTGATCTATTTCTTCCCGAGTTAGGTTATTGTTATATCAGTTATTACACTTCAATTATTTGGAGAAATCTTAACCTCCAGTTTGGAATCCTTGTATTCATTGTCTTGGAACCTTGCAAATCAAATGGGATAAGGATTACCATGCGGTGTTAAGGTGGCCTAGTAAAAGGGACTAGTCACTTACCATATGGCAAACCAAGATTCAATTAGGGTGGCATTCGATTCAAAACCCGGTTGGCTCAAATACAAGTTGATTATGTCATTAATGCCTTTCAACATGGAACTACATATTTTGGAATTAGTGATCTGATTTTGTGAATGCTAACATGGTTTAATGTGGCCAAATTTTCCAGGCTTCTTCATTCTTTAGTTTGTACAAAAAAGCGTTAAATGTTACAAAACTGTTTAAAACTGTGACTTCATCAAAAAAACATCTTAGTTTGAAGGATTTTTGCTGCTTTTCCAGACAGCAACCTAAGATGTCTAATGTACATATTCCTCATTCTTTGCAATTAAAATAGAGGTAGTCACTGAGCTTCATTAATGCTACCCTTCAATCTGTGTTACAACTTTCTTGCCCTTACCCTATGATCTAGTGCTAGTCCACGTTTATGGAGTCTTCCCTCTCACGTGTATGATATTCTATTTGGCTTAACCTACTGGAATGTCTTGGCATATTCTATTTCTGTTTTTGTTTATAAGATTTCATTAAAAAAAATACATCTTAATCCTAAAATAGACCTTTTAAATTGTTTATTGCATTGATTTTTTTTTTAAAAAAAAATAAAGTGGAGATGCACTAATTAATTAAGTAAAAAGAAATAAAAATAACAATTTCAAAGATAATTTATTAATTTTTATGAAGTAGTTAAAAGAGTATTCCCAAAATATATAGTCGGTGATATCATTGTTCACTTTATAATATAACCATAAAAGACCACTGTTATAGTTAAAAGACAAGTCTATACATTTATTAAACATAGTGTGTTTGTTTTACAAAAATCACGCATTTTGAGTTACATTAAACGTAATTTTTGTGAGAAAAAACTTTGGTGTTCAATGTGGTTGAACGCGAAAACAAACAGGGCCTCAAAAGTTGGGTTGAATGGCTATCATAAACATGAGTTATTCACCGCAAAGGACAACAAGATTTTGTTTCGAAAAACATTCACATGTTATTTGGTGTTTGTTCTATATGCACCGAGAGAAAATTAACTTGGTCTCCGTCAAAAGGTAAGAAAATGATCATAATCCTTCAATTATAGTGTGCTACCTAAATTGAGTTTGTCAAAAACTCTTCCACAAAATACTTTTTCTTCAATTGTGAAATTGTGAAAGACGTAATTATAGAGAGGAGTGAAAGCCCTAAACAATTCAATATAGAGCATAAAGAACCACAAATTCAATCAAACATGTTATTAAGTGTAAGGATAAAGAAGAGTAGTGTACCAAAAATTTATATTGGTTTAACCATCAACTGTGAGCAACATTTAGTCACCAAACACGTTTAACATATGTTTTTTTTTTCATTGTAACATTTGTTTAAAATATCTATAATTTTATTGATAATCTTTATTGAAAATTTAATTGATGATTTTTAATGAAATTTCTTTTCAATTTTTTTATTTTTATCCATAAAACTTAAACTTAAAATATTAACAAATTTGAATCTATTTCACTGGCACCAACCAGATGATTTGTTATATGATTTATGAGAATATTAAAATTTGATGAATTATAACAATTTAAAGTTTTTCTTGTGAGGCTCATAGTTACTTTCAAAACAAGACTTAACTAGCTGGACAACAGACCCTAGAAAAGAACAAGATCCACCTCTTCCATTTTTCAAGCCAGCAATTAAGAAGAAAAGAATACTAGACAACACATACACGGTTACTACTAATAGCGTGCGTGGATAACATGAGTCTAAGTATTGGCCCTGCACATTACCACCTTTTAAAGTCTTTTAACTCAAAGGTAATTACAGTGTTACACTCGTGAAGCTCGTATCGTATATAAACCTCCGATTCACTCT
The DNA here is from genome assembly GCF_004193775.1 of Glycine soja. Lineage (NCBI taxonomy): Eukaryota > Viridiplantae > Streptophyta > Magnoliopsida > Fabales > Fabaceae > Glycine > Glycine soja. The sequence goes on along the minus strand of NC_041014.1, from coordinate 23,347,309 downwards.
CTTCTCCTTCTACCTCTCTTTTTCTGCTTTTCACTGAGTTTTTTTTTTTATTATTTATTTCAACAGAGGTTCGCGTACCTTCTCGCATCTTTCTCTTCTTCCTAATCCTCTTCCTTTCATCTTCAGATCTGGATTTTTTTCATTTATTTTCTTACGATTTTCCTATAATCAATCGTGATTATTTTTTGTTGGGTTAGGAAACGCGATCTAGAACTTGCCAAACGGTGTTGGAATTTGTGATCTGGTGAATCATGAATGCTAGGAGGTTAGTGTGGATTAAATTCATGTTCTCTCTCGTTAATATGTTCTGAAAATAAAGTGTCGGTCGTTACTTGATTCGGTTACGCTGGGAAATAGTTGTTTGTTGCTTCAGATCCGTGGATACGGCGTCGTTGGAGGGTTTGGATTTTCTGTCTCGTGACTATTTGAATCGATTGATGAGTGTGGTTTGTTTGTGAATTGCTGTTTCGTGGCTTTGGTTTTTTTAATTTCAATTTGGAATTGTTTTGTGTGTTGGGAGGTAGGTGGAGTGGTGAATTGTGGATGAGTTTAGTTTCGGTGCTACTATTGATTTCAAATTCCACTGTTGAATGATTCCTTGCATCTTCCAATTGGAATGAATAAGAATAGCTTTGATTCTCAGATCAGTGATGACTAAGTTATCACTGGCAATCTGGCATCTAGATTCCTCTAACAAATATGAGGGGAGATGTTTTATAACTTGACGTGGTCGAATTGTGTTGATTGAATAATTAAACCGTGTTTTCCATGTTTTTCCTATCTCAGTGTATGCTTCCTGAAAGAGTTACCACTGCTGGGCAGTATTTTATTAGTGTTGGATTAACCCTGTTTTTTACTGTCTATTTATGTCATTATATGTATTGGAGGCTTCGAGTGGATGCTTTTTTGAGTCGGTTCTTTGAATGTGAGAGAAAACTCGCAAAATTGAGTGCAGTGGTGATGGACTTGGGCACGTGTTGTCTGCACCTGTACACCCAGATTCAAGCAAAATATTAGCATAACTTAACACATCTGTTGCCATGGACATGGATACTGAAAATAACGATGTGGTTGATGCTCACAGAGAAACAAGCTTTATGCAAGTATTCCCGTGTACTCAAAAGACTATGATGAAGTTGTGGTTGGATAATGGATATGAGTGTGTAACATAATAGATGAAAATGTCATTCCTCTGTTATTGTTTAGTAAATATCGAGTGACCTTTTGCTGCCCAGGATACGGGTGAGGTGATAAAAGATTTTGTACTCAAATTTCAAGCTTCATTTGTCTCTCTCATTATTTGGTGGAAAAAGAGTTCTGCTGCACTATTCTTATTTTTTGTTTGATCAGTTTTAGGGGTTATTTGGTCTCTGTTTATAATTTTATTTTTTAGAAATGTTTAAGTGGTATGATGTGTCTTTCCCCCCTGATATCAGAAAAGCTGAGACAGCCTTTCTATTTCCTTTTGATTTAATTTATCTATCTTGAATCCTTGATAGTTTATGCACTTATGGAAATGTCAGATGACTCTGATAAGTCTGAAACTGTTCAAATGTCTAGAAGTGAAAATTATCTTGCTTGTATTTATTATCTTTCTATTTTTTCTGTTTCAGAGATGGTCGTAACAACAGAGTTGCTCTTTTTGATGGTATTGAGGAGGGTGGCATCAGAGCATCGTCTCTTTACTCCTCAACTTCTTCCCATGAAATTGATGAACATGATAATGAACAAGCATTGGATGGATTGCAAGATAGAGTTAATCTGCTGAAAAGAGTAAGCTTACTATTGCTTGCAACATGCCCTATATTCCCAGTTATGTCTTTCTGTATCTAATAATTGATGCACCCAATAATTGTCTCTTCATTTTGTATCAACTATTGGTAAACATCTCAATGTTTATAATCTAATTTTTCTCGTAATCATTTCTTCATTTTGTTGGAATCTTCTGTACTTTGAAATTGGAACTTCCTATAATATACGTTATGTATAATGCGTTAAAGGTTAGAAGTCGTTTTTTTTTCCTTGCTTTGAGTAATTTTATTACTCAAATCTTGTAATTACTCCAACTTTTTCACAGAATCACTGTTGACCCAAATCATTCATTAGATCTTATTCTCTTATGGTGTAAGTGTAACTGATGCTGTTCACTTTGTTGAGCATTATAATGGACAAAACTTAGATGCACTTTTATAGGTGTATTTGGTGTTGTTCTCTAATCAAAATTGAAGTACCTCAAAAAATCACTTGATAAAAAAATCCATTAAATATCAATTCAGATATCAAAGTAAAACTCCAACCCTAATTAGAGAATAGCACCAAAAGTATATATGAAATTGCATCTAAGTTTTGTACTATTATATGTATTAGGTTCTTGAAACCCTTTCTTAGAGTGTTTAAAGACCTTGAATGCACGCAATTGTATCCTGTAAAGATGTTAACAGTGTGCAGTTTTGTGCTGGTTTAATATCTTTTACTTTATCAACTATATTGAAGTTTTGAAGAGCATAATTGCAACAGTTGTCAGGTGATATAAATGAGGAAGTGGATAGTCATAACCGGATGCTGGATCGTATGGTGCGTACTGCTTATTGCATTTATTGAAAACATTTGCATTTTCTCTGCTATATCGCATTATTTTTTTATAATCTGTTGGTATTTTATATAGGGAAACGATATGGATTCTTCGAGAGGAGTCCTCTCAGGCACTATGGATAAATTCAAAATGGTATGTGGACTTTAAATCCTGAATGCACTAATATATACATTTGTTGTCTTCTCCTTTCCTTTTTGCTCCGGGAGAATGTCAATAGATGTGGCAGGAGTAGTGTTGTCTTCCCTCTCACGATCAAGTTTTTATTTTTCCATGTCTTTCTTTAATGATCTTGTGTCATTTTTCAGGTATTTGAGACAAAATCCAGCCGAAGAATGTTTTCACTTGTAGCATCCTTTGTCGTGCTTTTTCTTATAATATACTATCTGACTAGGTAATTGGTCTTTCACGCACTTGTCAGCTTTATGTTAGATCGAAAAGGAGGCTACTCGCACTATTCCTGTAATTAGCGTTACTTGTAAGATTTTCCTTATGTTTGTATAAAGACTTTGCTGTTTCGTTTAATCCAACGAGTAATGTCCATATCCAGTTTGTACAAGAAAATAAAAACCAGTTTGTGCATATTTTCTCTTTGGTTTAGATTATGTATATGCTTCATCTATTCTCTAGAAGATTCGTACTCTATTTATCAAGAAAAATATTTTGATCATTGTTGAGGAAAGAGGATCTAGTAATGCTATCGTTCTGATCCTGAATTTATTTGGTTATGGTTAGTCTCATCCTAATAGACGTGTAGACCACTTCGAATGAATTAAAACTCTGCTGAATTAATTGAACGAACTGATAACCATTAACTCATTAGTTGATATTTTTACATGTTTAATAAATTTGTTTTATATGTAAATTAGTTTTATCACTTTTTTGATATTATCAATTGATTCAAGTTGAACTTGAACTGAAGTATAGCAGTTCAATTTAAGGTTTTAACAACATTATTTGACATAATGAATTTGGAGAGCTTTTGGTTGTAAAGCCTTTTAGTTCAAAATTGATTGCAGTGGACAAGAAAATTGAAAACCCACACATGCACAGCGGAAGACGAGAGAGAAAAAAATAATTGCTTCACACAAATTCACGCACACCGGAGGAAGAGGAAGAGAATAGAATTTCAAAATTCATTGACTAAATTGATACTCAATGCTCTGGCATTCTATTGCCTCTCATAGGCAAATTTAAACAATAAAATATGAAAAGCTTAATGACTAAGATTATCTGTTGATAGTGCTGGGTATCAACATCCAACGTGTTGCTACTTGCTAGTCTCTTTCCTCAATGTCCCCTGATTTTCGGTGAAGCACTCACATCTTTTTCTAGGACCAGTTGCAGGCTATTATTGTCTTCATCCTCTGATCCATTAGTCTCAGTAACTCGTTGCCCCATATTACAGCATAGCAAGCATGACTTGCTATTATCCTTCCCATAATAAAATAATTTGTCTTGTTAATCCATCCATCATTGTGGGTCCCTTCCCTTCGTTGGCTTCGTCAATATATGGATGCAATTGGAAACACAAAATGATTATCCAAACATGCTACAAGTCTATAACATTTATAGGAGTTTAAAGAGTTGATTAAGAATCAGCAAGCAACATCACAGCTTAACATTAGTTGGATGTTTAAGTGTCGTAATAAGGAAAAACCAAACTCGTGGCAAGGCCTATGTAAGATACTTAGGGCCTAAGTTCTATTCCTTCAATAATGAAACAACCGGGGGGTCCATAAATCTCTAATCGACTTCACTTTCATTGGTACTTGGTCTTCTTTAATTACGTCTTGAATTGAAGTTCCCTATCTCAATCTCCAACCACCCATCCCTATCTGAATTGAATCCTAATATATATTTTTTTCACTTTACTTGGTTCATCTTTCAATTTGTTTCCAGTTTAATCAAATCATAGTTCCTAATACTCTTGCAGCAAAATCTGAATGGTACGTAGTTTGCTAGAAAAGCTGCACATGCTCCATTTCTTGAAGAGAACTAATACATGAGAATGGAATTGTAACCGTGAAAGTACGTAGTTCATCTTAAAGTACACAACTAGCTTGACAAGGTTACTGCTGATACTTTACTAATGATGTAATGTAACAGAGGGATCTGAAGGTCCTTCAAAATGATCATGTTCATTGATCCTGAAAACGGTAAACCACTCAATTGCAACTTGGCATTCAAAGGGAAGCATTCACAATTTTTTTTTTCTTCTCTCAGGAATGCAAACTCAACCCTTTTCTGAAATGTAAAATCTATGCATATTTGGCATTTAAAATAGGCAAACCAAAACGCAATTAAATTAAAACTATCTCCCACCCAACTCGAGGGAATACTTAGCTGGAAATCGGAGCAAATCCAATTGAACCACAATCTCAGCTACCCTATAAAAATAGTAAAGAGGTTATTAATAACTTGGCTGCTTAATTATTATTCATGAGTCACTGATTTATGATGATATTTTTAGTCTCTATATAGTTTGAAAGTAATTTTTTTAGTCTTTATAGATTATATTTTAATTATTTTTTAGTTCTTACAGTTTAAAAGTATTTTTTTAGTCCTTATAATTTATATTTTAATTCTTTTTTATTCTATATAGTTTGAAAATAATCTTTTTAGTTCTTATAATTTATATTTTAATTACTTTTTAGTCCTTACACAAAATATATATAAAAATAATTAGTTACAAATTAATTATAAATTATCAACTATTTTTTTATTATAAATTATCTTACGATAAATTAATTACGAATTAGTTGTTAATATTTTTATAGTTAATTGTAATTGATAATATTACTTATATTTTAATGATAAGAACTAAAATGAAATTAAAATATAAAATATATAGACTAAAAAGACCATTTTTAAATTATAGGAATTAAAAAAAAATTAAAATACAAATTATAAGGATTAAAAGAAAAATAAAATATAAATTATAAGACTAAAAAAATTACTTTTAAATCATAAATATTAAGAAAATACGAATAGTGAAACTACACTAAACAAATGAGTAGTTAAACCTATTAAAAATTGTTAAAGAGTAAAGACTTATCTATCTTAATTGGCTACTAAGTTAATTGATGGATGAAACATGCTTGGGCCTAACTTATATTCCTTCAAGAATGAAACCACCGGGTTTACATATATCCCTCCATGACTCCACAACATTAGTCAGCAGCAGTAGCAGACGGTGGTGTTCTTCTTTTAGGCCTGAATTGAAGTTCCCTAACTCAGTCTCCAACTACCCATCGCTTCTCAAATTAGTAATATTAGTACGTTTTGTTGGTCGCACCACGAAATTATGACTGCTACTGCTATGGCTGATGATGGTGAGGCCGAAAAATCTACGGATAACACCTTAGGAAGGTACCGAAATCCGCTGGCATCGATAAACTTGAACACAAGAAAAGCTGCATACTGGGTATTTCGGGACAAGATACTCGTGTTTATCATCCAATCAATGGAAACATGGTTTTAAATATCTGTCAGCAGCGTGACAGTTTTTCGACAGCATGCAACTGCAATTGTGATTGTATTTTCAAAGTTACATCCATATAATTTGATCCCTTCTTTTATATATATCAAAGTATAAGATAAATGAATTTAAATTTAAAACATAATAATATATCACATTATAAATTTTATATAAGAGGCCCCAACCCTCTACATATGGCCTCAGCTGCTCCTGCTTTGGCAAGGATAAAATGTTGCTCCCATAATTGAACACCTTCAACTCTTAGCGGTTCAACTCATCCCATAATGGGAAGAATTTCCAGTTCTCTTTTTTTGAATGGTTTCCCAACCCAATAATATGTATCCAATGCATATAGCTTATACTGTAGATGGATTTGGTGAGTATATATACATTGTGTGAGTGCAAGAGTAATATTCCAGGATTATGGGAACATGGACACATTGATCTGATATAGTGTGGAAAAGACAAAATTACTATGGTAGAGGAAAACATGTACGGGTATAGTGGCAGAATTTTGGATATGTACTTGATAAAGGATGAAGAGGCAATAGCCCTCTTTGACACCATGTAATCTCCATGGTACTTCTGTGGTACCTTTCTAATAAATTGTTAAGTTGTTTGCTGATAAAAAAAATAAAAATAAAAAACTCATCCCGCAACTGTGGGACAACATGATCCGCATAGAACCTCAACATAAAATGGTCATAGGGTCTGTTAAGTGTCCTAATAAGAAAAAAAGAAAAAAAAAACCTCGTGGCAACCCTCGGTAAATTGATAAATACAAGCCGAGTTTCTTTAAACTTAAGAAAAAAATTTAAAAATAAATATTTTTTATATAATTTTTAATAGCAGATAATATTTGTTTTCCTTTTTAAAATAAACAGAATTTTTTTAAAAGCAAAAACATACTAAAAAAACAGGAAATTACTTATTTTATTAAAATAAGTAAAAATTTATTTTTTAAATAAAAACGGTTTACAGGAACAAGCTTATATTATTTCTAGGCCTAACATGGAGGCCGAAGTTCTATTCCTTCAATAATGAAACTACTGGGGGTCCATCTATCTCTAATTGACTTCACTTTCAATGGCACTTGGTCTTCTTTTAGGCCTGAATTGAAGCTCCCAATCTTAATCTCCAACCACCCATCCCTTCTCTCCATAGGACGTTTTATATATGCAGTAAGTAACACTTGTAGATCTGGCACTAGAAAATGATTTGCTGGCTTCGATCAACTTGAACACAAGAAAAGCTGTATACCCGTGTTTATCATCCTACCAATGGAAAAGAAGGATTCAGAAGGGAGCCAAGCAACTTTTTTGAACCTGCAGGCAACACATGTACAACAATATACGCCACAGAATTAAAAACATCCGCAAAACATAGTAAAACAAAAGGAAAATGTGAATAATAGTGTAGACCTGGACTCTTGCATCCTTGCACTTGTACGTGTCCAGTTACCCGATTTACATTCAATGCTGAGATCTCTGGCCGAAAACATGTAACACTTCTTCGCAGTCTTTTTGTCCAATTCAAAACTCTGCATTAATTAATTCCAGTCACATAACACAATTCATTTCAGATAATTTTGATCAAAAGCATCCACTCTCAACCAAAAATTAATGATTAAGTGTGTGCCATAAATCGCAGTGCTTCAAAATCAATTTTTAACCTAAATTAGAAATCAATTTTGCAAAATTAATTTTGTTAATGCTCGTCAAGACACATGGATGAATTTTTTTTACATTTTCAAGAATCTTTAATTGGAAAACTATGATTTTTATGTTTGATATACAATTAAAAAAAAGATTGTCAAGAAATTATAATTATCAAGAATCAATTTTAATTAAAAAAAAATTTAAACACATATTATTCTGAGGAATTATAATTCTTAATAATCTGACTTTTCCAGGAATCAAGATTTGCAAGTATAATAAAATTTCTCCTCTATCAAATACTCCTTAACAAAGACAAATGATATACATCCATATGTATAATTATGTAACTTCGTCCTGCTTCTTTTCCCTCCCATTAGAGATGCCTAATATGTATTGTGATTTGTCAAGCTAAACCTTCTACCGTATATGCTTATATTTAGGGTTTAGCTAGGGTGAATAATTATCTATATCTTTATTTTTAAAATTTAAATTACTTTATCTTTTATCTTAAATAAATTTTGATATAAATAAAATATTTATATCAGATAGTAGTATATTCAAGAAAAAAGATAAAGTAATTTAAACTTATTAAATGAGATATGAGATATAGATAATTAAATGTGAGAAAATTAAAAATAATTTATCTCTAAGAAATTTTGAAAAAAATTTCTTCAAATTTGAGATGAGAGAGGAAAAAATAGTTTAAATCAGAAAAGAAATAAAACAACATAATGTTTTAAATCAAAATATCAGAAATTTTTTAGAACAAAAATATTTGCATAAGCAATATAATAGCTCACGTTCTCTCTGAACGAAGTTATCAGTAATACACAATAAGATCTTATAGTCAAGCTAGGAAATTTTCCTCTGCTGCGATTTCCAACAAAGGTGAAGAGAACCAAAGAAGAGTGTATGGGGAAAGTCATCGAATTCAATTTGTAATGGCATTATTAGTTACCTTGGACCTTGGTAGCCTGGTCGACGATGGTGGGACGGTCGGAGAGAGTGAAAAAGAGAGCCTTCATAGAGTTAGAGGACAAATCAGAAGGGAGAAACTGCACACATCCACAGGAGTGCATAGTATTTCTGCGATGCATTCTTCTGGCAAATCTTGCAGCTTCGTCCTGCTGCTTCTTTTTTCATCTATGAAGAATGTGAACTGTCTACTGTGATGCTAAAACTCCTAGGATGTTAGTTTTTAGGGTTTACTGGCTTAGGGTGGAAAATGATTGATATCCTATAATTAGTATATATATCAAAATAAAAAAGATAAATGAATTTAAATTTAAAAGAGATATCTTTATCTTTATTTTTATAATAATAAAAATAAATAAATAAATCTAGAAGAGAAATCTTATGCAATTGAGTGAAACAAAATTTTAAAAAAAAATTGTCTATTTTTTATTCATAAAATTATATATAATAATTAAGTTAATTAAAAAATACATTTTCTGATTTAAAATAATTAAATTAATTATTATCAACACATACATATGTTTTAATTAAGATAATTAAGATTATTTTAATATGAAATTTTTTAAAAGATATATATTTTTATATAATTATATATTCTATTTATGTTGTGATAATTCATTTTTATATGCATTTCACACATAGGTAACTATATTAGAGTAGGAAAATATTATTCATGGGTTTTGTCAAGATACTTTTTTATATTTGTATTTAAATTTAATATATATAATTTTTATATGAATAATTTTTAAAATTTCTTTTTATATCAAAATGTACATCGTTCATTTTTTTAATTTGAAATTACAAAAAAAATTAAACTATTATATACTTTAATTATGTTGCACTAATCCATCTTTACATCTCTTGCACATACAACCAACTGGAAATCAAAAATAGGAAAAATCCATTGTTTTTTTATTATTTATAATCATTGATTTTTTTTATGTCAAATGAATCTTAGATATTTATATTTAATTTAATCTATACATCTTTTATATAAATGATGTTTGTATATCTTTTTGCAATAAAACATCCTTCATTTATCTAATTTGAAAGTTTTAAAAAAAATACTTTTAAACAATTATATGTTTATGCATTTTACACTAATCCATATTTATATTTATTCACTAGTCATCATATTCGGACAAATTCATGTGGGTCTTTAATTTTTTATAATTATTGATTTTTATATGTCAAAAGACTCTTAAATATTTATATTTATATTTAAATTTAACATATATAACTTTTATTTGAATGATATTTAAAATTTGAAATTAAAAATATATTTTTAAACAATATTTATATATTCTATTTATTTGGTGCTAAGATATATTTTATATGCATCCATGGCATGGTAACCATACTAGAAGAAAATTAATTTGAGTGATTTTTTATAATCGTTGGGACAACAATGATCATGACAATGGTGGTAAAACAAAGATGATGGAGGATGCAGCAACAATCATAACAATTATGAGGACAACAATTATGATGATAATGATGATGAATTAACAATAATTCAAATCTTTTAAAAATATGTTTTTTTATTTAGTAAATTTTTAAGAGATTTGTTTGTTGCATAATGCTTTAATTTGAAATTAAAATATTTTTAATTTAGGCATCCTGTTATATATTTCGTACAACGAAAACATATTTATGTCAAAAGGATATTTTGAGAATAAACTCATTTAAACTCGCGTGGAGGTGTGAATAACAAAAGCAGGTGAGAATAACATTTTTCCTAATTAAAACTCTAACAAAAAAAGGTCCATTCAACATTATAAATCTGGTGCTACACATCCAAATGGGTAATGTACTTAAAGCTTTCTTTTTTTGCTAGGTGCACCTCCAGAATTCCTAATATTCCCCTTTTATCCTTCTTGCAAGCAAACACTAGTTGCCTCTCTCTCCCAAACCTCCATGACCACCACACCCTGCATCCACCCTATACCACCACCGCAACCACCTAACACCACCTCCACACCACACCAAACCCTCCACCATGCCGTCAACCAACCACTTGCTACCGCCACGCACATTATTGTGACACTCAAACATCGACACCATGTCATCCTCACATAGTTCCGGATTCAGTAATTTGCAATAATGCACACTCACTTACCTTTGAGTGTGTCTTTTGCAGTGCCTTCAATGGGAATGGTCTGGTGACTAGCAAACAATGGAAGGAATTGTGACGAAATGCAATGGTCCCTTCACCTTCACCGACGAACGGGACTGCTACAATAATGAGGTTGGACATGCAACAAAGGGTATACAAAATGAAGGGTAAAAACTTCCCTTTAAGGTGTCAATTATTTCTTAAAAGGTGCACCAAACAAAAAATGGGAAGCGTTAAGTAAAGTCACCCAAATGTAGCACCTTCACAAAAATTGACCAACATTTGCCAAACATTAATACCAATGGAAACCACCAACACCTTGAGCTGCTCCGTGCATATTGATGGCAGAGATGAGATGCAAGCTTCCAACAAGCAACAAACACCAAAACTCTACCAATTGTCCCCCCAACGTATGTGAAAATCATAAATAATGAATAAATTAACAACTAAAATTCTGAATTGTACTGTACGTAGTTATTAAAATGTAACATAAAATATATTAAAAAGAAAACAATGCTTCTTATGTTTATCTTATAAACTTGAACTATTATTTCATGAATTTGGCTGATACCATTAAAATATATTATTATTCCTTTGTGAATGAATGAGTAGTCCAATTTATTTATTTGTTTGTTTTTTGGGTGGGAGTGGACTGGTGGAGGGGTAGCCTCTTTGGGCAAAGCCATGATCAATGGTGCCAGCTAGACTTGCAATGGGTTTCAATTTTTATGGTACTCATGCAATACAGTGGTACTGGTATACTAGCCCAAGCACTGGCATCTTTTTCTACTTGATTGGAGGTTATTTGTCTTCATCTTTTGATCCACGTGTCTTAGTAACTCCTTGCTTCATATTACAGCAAGCATGCCTTGTTATAATAAAATAATTTGTCTTGTTAATCCACCCACCTCTGTGGGTCCCATTGTTGCCTTCTTCTAAACATGGTATGTAATTGTACATTTGACTATAAGAAAAGAACTTAAAAAAGTTATAAAAATAAATACAAAGCCGTACGTGCACCAGCCCGGAACTGTACTCTGGTCTGTAGAAGATACTATGCTAACACTAGACCATTGGTGCTTCTTTGATTATGCAATATTTTGTTAACAAATCTAATTTATTAAATTATAAGTGTTTAGTAAAATTAATTATTAAAATTATTAAAAAATATAAAATATAAAAAATTATAATTTATTTAAAAAATATATTAAAAAAGTTAAATAAATATATTAAGTTTAAAAATAAAAATTTAGAAATTAAGGTTTAATTCTCTCAAGTTTGTCATTCTTAGAACTTTGAACTTCTCAAGTTTTTCGTTGAATCTTAATTCACCTATGTGATAACTTATTTATTTCATGATGTTTATGCATGCATGTAAGCTTCCTAATTCTCTTATTCCATCACATTCTTGTAAGCAAAAAACGGAAAAAGAGATAGTAGCATTTGTTTGTATTGTTACAAGTTATAAACATCAATTAATTTGCGCGCTGAGGCTAATGATTAATGAAAAGATGGCAAAAAGATAAATAAAGGGTAGATTGAGAAATACGCATGCATATAAGAAACGACGCATGTGCACGAGCATGACCAAACCGAGTGTGACAATCATTTAAAAACAAGAAACTAAGAACGTTGAAGTCTAAGTCAAGAGGAGAGAGAGATCCGTCCATGGCCTGCTCTCAATTTTCAAATTAAGATTACATATGCAATGCATTTGCTCCCTTTTCTTCTCTTCAAACTTAATTTCTTTTCTCTTATTTGTTCTTTTGCATCTTCATTCTACATATTCTATGAAAGTTTGGTTAATGACCACGTACGGAATTCTGCCTAAGGACACGGACAAACATAATAATTCTGTTGTATTAGAACCAATTAATCTGCTCATGAAGCTCAAGTATTGTTTCGTATCCAAACGTCTAATTTTGAGCTAGCAGACAATAATTCTGCAAGAAATAAAGAATACAGGTATACAACATTTTTTTAAAAAAAACATTTAGTAAAAATTATAGTTTAAAAACAATATAAAGACTAAGGACTCTTCTCAAGTAAATCTCAATGGTTTGCAAAAATTATTGCATAGTTAAAAGTTAAATAAGTTATATATATATATATATATATATATATATATATTGTTGTTGCAAGTACAATCACATCATCTATGATGGTTTTGTGGTGTATTTGTTGTGATTCGTGGTGGGTTTTGCGAAGGATCGCGGTGGTACACGGTGATATGGAATCTAGTTCTGATCCTGTTTATGGGTCATGGTGGTTTTCCGATAGGCTTTGTGGTGGGTTTTGTATATGATGGTTCACAATATTAATGATTCGATTCTATTCCTGTTTTAAGGAACATAGTGGTTTTATTGTGAGCATAGTGAGGTTTTCAGTTGGTCGTTCGCAAGGATCTTCGCATCACCTCCGTCACCTCGCTGTGCACAAGATCTAAGAAGAAACATGGGTTGTTGGGATTTGGGTTTGGACTGAATTTTCATATTTGGTTTAGAAAATGGATTTGCAAATCAGGAGAAGAGAGAAAGAAAGAAAGAGGAAGACAGTTATCGAGAAATAAACAAAAATAAATACAAAATGCCGCCACTGGAAATCACCTCCGACAGTGACGCATGATGGGCTGCAACAATTAGTGTAAGAAGGAAGAAGATGAGGGCATGCTGTGGGGATAGATGGAAGGGTGAGATAAGAAGAAAAAAAAGAGAGAAAATAAATAAATATATCACATCCATCCATTAAAATGAATAAAGATATGATGGTTATAAAAAATTTCCTACTTTGGGGGAAATGAGAAAGTCTTCCATGATAGAAGGCTTCTAAATAGATAAAGAATTAACAATCAGTTGAAAAATAAATGTCTTAAAAAATATGTAAACGAAAATATGATATCATATATATTTATTATTATTATTTTTTCTCACGCAACATTAATAATTTTCAGACTAATAATGTAAGATGAATTGCTTTTAGGCAAAGAAAAAAAATCTAATCGATCATTGTTAGTATATTTTATTTTCTAAAATGCACTTGCTAATCAAGTCAAAAATAGATCATTAACTTTTGTTAGGTTGGGTTGGATAAAAGACATCTCTTTTTTTCTTTACTGGATCATAGTTGAGTTAATTTATTCAACTTGAATGACCTAAGTAAACAAAATTAGGAAGTATATCGTGATAGATTATTTAAAAAAATTCATTGTATATTAAAATATATAAAATTACATTTTATGGTGATTAAGATTAACTTGATTGAAAAATTTATTTCCCAAATGGATTAAAATTAACTAGCTTTAGTTTAAAAAGCAATAACTTGACTACTTAATTCAACTTATATTTATTCATAAGTCATCATTGATTAGAATGATACTGAATTTGATTCTCTTAAGAGAGATATCATTTTTGAGTCTTGTGGAAAAAAAAGGAAGAAAAATTCATCAAAGATGATCAAACAAGTTTATCAAGAGAGATTAATTATTAACAAATTTAATATATACTTCGTACCTGTAATAACTATAATAAAAAAACCCATATTTTATAAAGGCTAAAATATATTTGTGATCCTTAGTAAATATTCAAATTTTATGTTTACTTCTTAATAAAAAAAATTGTTTTTGTTTTATGATAAAACAAAAAAATTATTTTTGATCCTTGATACTTTTTTTAATCCTTCAAAATTAACAAATTTTATTTTTTGATAAAAAAAAATCATTTATTATCAATCTCCTTAAAAAAGACTAATAAAAAATGAATTTCTTATCAGAAAATAAACATAAAATTTAATAATTTATCAGGAGTTAACAAAATGTCAAGAATAAAAAATAAATTTATTATTTTATTAAAATTTATTAAAAAATAAATAAAAAATTAAATATTTATTAAATATCTTATAAGAAAAATGACATATGTCTACGAAGACTTTTGCCTACACACATAAATGTAAAAATAAAAAAATAAGTAAAATTCAAAAATATGTACTTACTATTCTTTGATGTAGGTAAAAGTTAAAATAACTTCTACTTACAAATGTTTAGTGTTGGTAAAATTTCAAAAAACTTATACTTACAATTATTTGGTGTTAGTAAAATCCTATAAAACTTATACCTAGGTTCATTGGTGTAAGTAGTAAAATCGAATTGGTCCCGTCATGGGGAGTTAATCTAACCCCATGTATATCACCATCGACTAGATATAATAGCCTTTTTAAACATCAGCAATAATACTCAATAAAAGATCAATCTAGAGTTCGAATAATATAATTTTTAGATGCATGACAAAAGAGAAAAAGGAAAGCCAAGAGAAAAATGACAATATCACTTTTATGGAAATAGAGATTGATTGAAAAAGATTGAGAGATTATTTCAGATGATCCTGGTCACAAATATAAGAAAACACTTTTTCAAGACAAAAATATGTTTTGCCGTCATAATGTTGTGTCGAAGATAATTTATACATTTTGGGACGTCCAAACACCTTTTGGTGTAGCTAGCCTCAAAATCTAAATTTATAAGAAAATTATAAGCTTCTTTTATAAACTTAAACAAACACTTGTGTAAATGTTTGTATAATAAAATTAATTTAAACATTAAATTCTATAGAAACTCATCTAAAAAACCTGGAAAGTACAGCCACATTAGGAGGGGCCTGGGTGAGGATATGAGGAGCATGTCTCAAAGGCTACAATTCAGTCACCTTCCCGCCACGTCAAAGAAAAAATTATACACAATAACACAAATATATCTTCCACTCATTGTTGTAACAATAATCTTATTTGCCTATTATTTTTATCATATCATTTTGACAATATTTGTAGATTCTAATTAATTAATAAATTTTCTTTACATACCTGTTTAATTTGCTGAACAAAAAAACATAAAATAAAATTTGGAGATGAAAAAAATGGTGCCCCCAAGAAACATTATTTTTATTGATGCAATCATCCCATGACCAAGATACTTCGAACTCAAGTGCTGATAACAAGATATACCAAGTAAGCATATAAATACTTTCTCATCCAAACGGCTGAAATCAAATTTACTAAGCCACATATATTACATTTAACACAATAGCTTTGCACACACATCCATGGTTAGTTGGACTTTTTTTTATGTTTGAGCAATTATGTACTCCTCTATACTGTGAGTTTATACCAATGCTAGTTACTACATATTAAAAAAAAAATGAACTATAAGATTGATCGGTAGTTGAAAGAAGAAGGAAGGAGAGAGAAGTTGTGGTTTGAATCTTTCCCTTTTAACACTTTAATAAAAATTAATAACTAATATTTATTAATAAAAAAATACGTATTAAAAAAATACTAATGACAGTTACTCTCTCCTAAGTCAGTGTTACATCTTTATTTGTCTTTGAATTAATGTAAGAATCCGTTGGTTGGTGTAACATATGCTTCAAACAATGCAGAGAGGATGGACAAGAAACAATAGTCTCCATATCAAGGATCAGACTGGATAGAGGTAGAGAATTTTTATTTTATAAAAATTGAAAAGTACACGCACAATCAAGTAATAAACCTAATTTTTATTGCGACAGTCATGAAAATGCATACCTAATTAATTAAGCAAAAAAAAAAAAAAAGTGCAGCAAAAGAAACATTCACATAACTAAGAACTTCTGATAGAACCCTAGATATAGTAGAGGTAGATATTTTCTCTAGATTGAAAACGTATATATATCTTGAGTACCTTCCCTTACCAGAAACACGATCTTGCAACCTTTCCTTGAAGAAGCCTCCATGCTATAGAAATCTTGCTTCTTTCTGCTTCCAACTTGCAACTCATCTCTCTATACAACTGCCCGCCATAAAATATATATAGGCCTAAAATCCAGACATTAATACTCATAGTTATATATATTATACTAGATATTATATATATATATATATATATATATTAACATAAATATATGTACTCTATTATGCTATGGATGATGACCAAGTCTAAGCTCTAAATCCAGATCATCCTCTTCACTGTTGTTTTCTATCTTGTCTTTATTTTCATATACACATAGTGGATTAGTGTACAAACTCAAACCCCTTTGCCTCCAATCTTGTCCAAACAGAAGATGAGGATCCCTTTGGTTCTCTACACACAAAACCTCACTACTATATTGTACATGTGAAGGTGATTTGGCACCACATGCGTGTGAGGGAAAATACAATTGATGGTAGTAACTGTAATTAACATCTACCTCCCTATGATCAGGAAGAGTAGAAGAATAGTAATTCCCTCTTGTAAGATAGCTTGGATTTGCGTAGTTATTACTCTCATCAACAACCTTGCTTGAACTCGAAGGAGGAAAATTGGGTTTGGCCTTGTTATTGGCTCTATCTTTTCTGTGTATGTTCATGTGTCCCCCCAAAGCCTGTGCAGTGGTGAAGCCTCTCTTGCAAAACACACACTCGTAGGATCTGCCAATGCCCGTCTCATCATTCTGTTCGGACGATCGATCGATTTCGTCGCTCGAGCTTTTGGAGGAATCTTCTTGGTAGCCGAATTCCATGCTGAACAACAACAAGATCGGAGAGCAAATAATTGTTAATTGGGGTGAAAATATGAGGGGTAAAGGTCTAAGATGAGGGAGGAGTATTATAGAAAGGAGAAGGTGGAGAAGGTTTGAGAAAGAGACAAATGAAGGACATAGGCATTACCTAAAGATGGTCAAGTAAATGTGGTGTAAAGTGGAAAAGTCTTAGAAGTTTGCTTAGGGATGTATTCTGTTAGCCGGCTGTGGATTCATCTCAATAGCATGATGGGAACATTATTTTATTTTTGTGGATTAATTTTTTTAATCTTGATTATGTTTTGTTATGATTTATTTGTCTCCCTTTTGGACTCTTGTGCTTTTCATCTAGCTATGCACCTCTCTAATTGCAAAACGACTTTTATTACCATTCCAGAACTTCTTTCTACGGGTACAGCTAGTCATGTCACACACATACATACATACAAAATATATATATATATATATATATATATATATATATATATATATATATGAATTTATGAATCATGAAACTTCTCCATCAAAAGTGAGGGACGTACGAATTGGATTATTAATTATTTTTTCATCTATGTAATATTGTGTATAACTGATTAATATCAAAGAAAAATATTTTTCCATCAAAATATTTGGCCACTTCCTTGTGTTGTTAATATGTACTATCTGCAGTTTGTATGGTATATACATCGTAACAACCTAACCTTATTGCCTGGGGGCTGGAGGAAGGTGGAGGTTATTGTTTATTTTATAGACGCATTTCTAAATCGACAGAAAACAAATCCAACTCTAAATTGTCTTGGTGAAATATTTTGAATTATAACATTTTCATTTTAATCCAAAGTTAGGAGGAGTTTAATTATGCATAAAAGTAAAGGGAGATAAGTTAAGAAAGTGTCAAATTACAAGAGAATAAAATGTAATTTATCGAAATTATTGTAAAAAATCAATAGGGACCAAAATCCAATTAAAGAAAGTACGGATATGGACTAATTATTTTAGTTTAACCTAAAATTATTTAGAAGTTTTCACATAGCATTTAAGTTTTTATAATTTAGTGGTTAACGACCAACAGCTTTCAAGACATTTAGGTCTTTGATTATATATCTCGAACATATCTATGCTTAAATTTAACCTTTTCATTCAGAAAAATTAATAGAATGATAAGGATAAATAGTAGTATCTTACATCTAATTAACTGTTTGGTTAACTTAATGTTTTGATTTCATGACATGTAAATGCTCGGGAATCGTTACAGCTTTAACAATGATCGATCTCCTTTAGATTTTAATTTGTATATTTTATAATTGATTCGGCTGCATGTGAGGAAAAGAAAGTTCTAGTTAAATTTTAGGACAAATTATATATGCTTATACTGTACTACTCATTGAGATTCAACAAAATTTCACACACTCTCTCTCTCTACCTTGCAAACCTCTATAAATTTATATAATGGAGTATCGCAATATCATAAGGACAGTCCTTGATTGCTTATGCCATTATAGAGATGGAAAGAGGTTAAAGCAATATGGAAGGAATATAATTGAGTATAATTTCATTAAACCTATGTGCATGTAATTTGGTCTAAATTTTGTATTAAAAAAATATTACTACATGGTAATTAACATGATAAGTGACCCTACCTTAATTTTTGAACAAAGTAAATGTATCCATCAAAGACTAACAGCCCCAACATGTACCGAAAGGATTACGTACGTGCAAAGGCCCCTCAGGAAGCTGGAATTGAAGTTTGGCATTAAATTTTACAGGTCCAATCTCTCTCCGTTTGGTACCAAGAAATCAGATGTTCAATTTCTTTTTTTACTTCTTTTGCCTCTTCATGGAGTCAATTAACACACAATATATATCGAAAAGGATATGCCACATAGATTTTTCCTAGGCATGACACAGCAAAACCCTGCTCATTGAGATGACACTAAGATTACTTTGCTAACTATGATCTTGTGATGAAACAGATTCTAGAGTACAGAAAATTATATGCGATATATATAAGGAAGAGCTTCACCCGCCAATGTCGTATTTGCGTGGAAAACATGCAGGAACCTTCATATATATAAAAATGGAAGAGAACATGCCATTTTGTATAGTTTGTCCTTGTCTTTTGGTCTCGAATTAGTGGCGGCACATCGTAAAATCATTATGTCATCACAATCAACATCGTTTAATGGGGAAGAAATTAACAAACCATTTAGCCTAAGCTAGTTCCTCTTGCACATTGTCTGCCTGTGTTATTTAGGCCTACATCGGCAATTTGATTAGGTAATTAACATCCCCCTTTTGATTTTAATAACAAATAAACAAACAATAAGGGCTAGCACCTAGCAGGCATATTGTACATAGTTTGTACGTGTTGTATATACGAAGAAAGTATTTTTCTCTTAAACTTCTTTTTCTTATAAGCAAAATTTTATTAATGAGACACAAAGAATACTCTTACTCATAAATATAATATAGTCATCACTCATCACAGTATCAAGGAAGTTAGTATTGTAGAAGGGGCTAATTTTTTAAAATATGATAAATGAAAATTTGAATTCTCATTGAAAGAAGTATTTATTTTAACGTTAGACATTATTTTAAACAAGATTATCTTAAAGGAAATTATATATATAGTCATCACAACTTTCATTTTAGCAAACATTAATTATGATCACTTAATTTTTTTATTATATTAAATATTTTTTTAACGTGTATTAATTTTTTGGCTTGCAGTAAGGGTGCTCCTGGCCAATTAATAGTCAGAGAACTACCCTTCCAACAAAATTAAAAGGAGGTGAATACAATTTCTTTTAACAAAGTTTCTTTTTTCTTACTCAAAAATCGAACTTGATCTAATCATCTATCATTAATGTGCGTGTAACAAAAAGCCGCTACGTTTGGTTGATCAATGATGATCAGTAATTAATTCTCCAGTAATTTTTATGGTTCCAAGTCCTGCAGTGAGGTATACTTACGTCAAATTGCTTGAGGTACCAAAACCCTTTAGGAGTATTAATATAGAAATGTCCTCCAATTGATGTCCGTAGTAATGTTATCTTTTTATTTATATGTAGCACTTAATTTGAGGAGAATTTTTTTTTCTCTATAACGGGAAAATGATAGAAAGTATTTCTAGCAATCTCATTTGACCGCAACGTGAAATATTGATGCAGATTAGGAATAATTAAATTTAATAATGGATTTCAAAGCTTCAGTTATAGCAATCCTAACAAATTTGATTAATTGAGTTCTGTTTCTGTACGCTCTGTATAACCTCTTTTATTTTCTGTTGATAAATCAAATTCCTTATTCCCTTTACCAATGCTAAAAGACAATTCTCTCTTATTAAGCAAAAGCGACAGGGTTCTTATGTTAGCCTGCGATTTATTCACTAACATCACCATTATTAGTTCCAATCATAGATTTAATAACAAATATAGTAAGAAAACAATTTAATCGACGGTAACTTGCAGCTACTTCCAAGTTATTAATTTTATAGATGCAAACAACAAAATGAATTGACAATTGAAATTCTTAAAACAAGAATATTTGTTAACGAAAAGTTCCAGTTATTTAGTAAATCTGCTAGCTAGCTGCTTGAACCTAGGTATATTCTGGCTTTTTATTTTACAATTGGCACGCACATTCGTAATTAGTGGCATGGTTAAGATTCCTCAATTAATTTGGTAGTCGAAAGCAACCCATGCATTGTAGAGATATGGTGTATATAGGTAGAAATATAGATACATACTCACGCATATATACATAGTGTGGTGAGTTAATTTCATTGAGTTTCAACTAGATATTAGTCTTCTGACTTAATCAGCAAAAAACTTATAAGAAAAAAGTGATGAGACATAAGACAAGGACAATGACAAGAAAATGAAAGACAACAACGCAAGTGTAGTGGATTTTCCTACCAAATTTCCCTCTTTAATTTTAATATTTATTATTATTATTTTTGTTTGCTTGGTGTTGTTATCTAAAAAGCAGGTTAAGTAGGAATTAGGATGGTATCCTTCTCAACCTTTTCCTTATAATTGATGCTATATATATACATAATATGATTGTAGTAACAAATTCTACAGTTATCTGTGTCTTTTCCTTTTGGCAATAACAAGTAAATGATGTTTCATTTCATAGGTCACCAGTTTTTTAAGCCGTAAAACAAGGTGTGAGTTCTTTCAACGTTGCCAGAGAGAGAATTAGAATAGATGGTCATGGTCAGCAGTACACAATACTCAATAGCCCAAACTGGCTTCTATTAATTTCCATTGAATCAATCAAACATGTATTTGTTTAGATATTTTCACTGTTGTAAACAAAAAAATATTGATCTTTTATATTTCGTGTTGAAGAAAGACAAAACACAAGTCTAAAAAGACAACATTAAAATAATCACCGGAGAATGTGAAGAGAGAGGTCCCGCAATTGTTTATTTAATTTGAAGCATATATGTACTAAACGGAATATTTGTTGATGTATTGAGGGTAAAGCGTAAGAAATAAGAACTAATAAATTCTTGTCGATGGATGGGGATATTCCTTGCTATTTAATAAATTTTTGGTCTCTCCCCTCAAAATAAAAATGATCTTTAAAAAAATTTCGTTTAATTAATTACATGCTTACAATGATTTCTGATTATTTAATAATTTAATGCCCAGAAGTGTAATATAGTTTGATTATTTTAGTAGACAGTTAACTGATTTAACAAATAAAAAATGTTAAAAAAATATTTTAGTGACAAATCAATTTACATGTAATTTTTAAAAATCCATTACTAAAAATTTAGTGGTACTAACATTAGTGACGAACAAGCAATTTTGTCACTAATGTATTGATTTTTAAAGAAAATATATTTTTTAATAGGTAAATGAACGCAACGTAGATGATTAAGGAATTTCATGTTTGATGAATAGGGATTATAATGTATGTGTGAATATGCATATATAATTTGTGCTATTAAAATTACGAAGAATAATTGCTTAGTCATAAAGGAAGTGTAAACAGTTTGAAATACGATATAACATCATTCTAAAGACTAAGTTGATGCCTCTCTCTCTCTCTCTCTCTCTCTCTCTCTCTCTCTATATATATATATATATATATATACATACATACACTCTTTAAAAGTGTGTTTGGAAACTCTTCTAGAGCTGTAATTGACCTGATTTTTCAAGTCTTTGTTGAAGTACCGATACTTGCTAGCTTCCATGCATTTTGTTTTATTTTTTATTTTTTATGTTGGACAAGATAAACTGCATCTCAGAATGGTTTCCAAAGACACTACTCTTGAATATTTTTCCCTTTACAGAATGTCTTTCATGTGTAATACTTTTAAATTGCTAGTAGATGGACTTATTTTTACTTTTTTGTTGAAGAAACCCAAAATGCCATGAGGCCCACATATTAAAACATAATTAAGCCACAGAATGCTGAATAGTGAATGGTTATATTTTTTTATAAACCTCGGATAGAGACCTTTCAATAACCAATAAAATATATATCATAAAAAAATATATATCATAAAAAAAAATCCAAAATGCATGAGGGACAAAATCAAACCCATGAAGAATAAACTATGTAAACCTATAATCTGAGAGACCCGATCTCTGTTTATAATGAAAAAGGAGACAAAAGGTAGTTTGATTTACTAGTATTTTTCTTGTTTAATTCTTGTTTGGGGAAAGGGTGGGGGTTAGCCATTGATGGCAAAGGTAGTTTGGGTGAAAGGAAAAGAAAAAGTAAATGGAAGAGAAGAAGAGGATAGTGACATGCGCCGACTAGCTTACTTTATCCCATTCTTCCTTCTTTCACTAAAACTGCCCTTTAGCAGCATTTGTTGTACACACACATGTCCATCTTCCCCACCTTCATTCCCTAATTCATACACATTTTGTGACATCATTGCACTATGCACACTACTTCAATTCAATTCTTCAAAGCTAATTCAATTCCCTTACGGTCCTCTCAAGTAATTTCAAACCTCTCCCTAGACACTTACAATGACATGAAATGATTAATACATCCTTCCTCCAAAAATAATAGTCATTTTATATTATTTTATACAAACAAAAAAAATAACAGATAGATAAAAAAAATAATTTACAAAATTAATCTTACATTATAATTAATTAATTTATAGATTTTATAATTCATTATTAATTTATAAGTGGTAAAATTAAAAAAAAATAATGTTATATTAAAAGATTAAAATAACAATTATATTAAGACAATTTTTTTATAGTATAATAATTATAATGGGTGAGAGGAATTTTTTAATTAATTTAATATTGGATACTGAATTCCACATAGCAATCGAGAGAGAGAAAAAGCATTTCTTGTTTTGATTGGTACTGTAAAAAACTAAGAGTTTCCGTTTAGGGAAAGGTCATCATGGTATGGAACCACATCATCACATAGGGAACAGGCAAAATATCTAATGCTGGGAAACACCAAAACTAACCATTTTGAATCAATTGGACAAGGAAATAAAGAGTTGAGTTTTCCACCTATCAATCCATGGATTGCTACACTATTTATATACTATGTTGCAATTTGCAATGCATTCATCTCTCTCGCATTGCATTCTCTGTCCTCTTTGTTCTGTTCAACAGTTCTATCTGAAAAAGACTTCAAATTCGTAGCACGTTGAATGTCCCTGATTCTGACATCATTTCTGGGTCTTCCCTTTCACATTCTACTCCTATAGTCGCATTTATATTATTATGCTTACGTAATCGTATACATGATTGTCTCTTGTTCGTATATGTTTTTGGTCTTCTATCATCACGTACCAAAAGCAGGAGCATTAAATACATGATATGTGTGTGTGTGAAAATTAGGAAGAAGGTTGAACTGGTAATTTTATTCTATGATGTCAATATAAAAAAACTGCACCGACAAATTGGTGTATAAGGCAGTTAGCACATTGACAACATTTGAAGCATTCAATTACTTGATAGGGTTCATGGTTTTAAACATAGGTCCGCAACTGCAATTGTGATAGCAAAATTAAGGTATTTTGATTAGTTGTAAACGTATTATGATCGCAATTGCAACCGCATCAACGGTATTTTCCTATAATGTAAAGATTTTCTGATTTTCTGATAATATGATTTTTAGATTTCAAACTAAAATGTTCTGTAAGATTATTACATTGATCTTAATTTTTTTATATATGTAAAGTATAATTAACACATACTAGTACAGTCAAACTTATTGAGAATTTTTTGATAATTAAATAGTAGTATATGTTTTAGTCTCACTGATCTATGATTCGACGTGGTAGTGTGTTTCCAAGAAAGAACATAACATAAACGTAAAGGCTACGGGGGCATGTATATACCCAGGAAAATGCATGGATGTTATAATATTTTTTTATCAGAGCCACATGCTAATGTATCTAGAGAAAACAGCAGAGGAAATTTTAGTTTATAGGAAATCATATTCAGTCAAACTAATTTAAACAAGAACTGTGCTCATTGGCTGTCAAACTCTTAAGGTGAAGAATGAAGACCATCCAAGAGCAAAATTTAACTGCCAGTTAATCATGAGACCGATAATATACAACATTATGAAAATTTGGCATCTATAATTAATTGAAGATTCAATGTTACCTTCTGATTGTGATTTGTGGCTTTTTATTTCTATCACTTGACCATTGCTCCAAATTGGTTTTCTAGGCACCTTGGATCGACCATTCAATGGCTAGATTAATATATCAAGCTACAAGATAGAGCTAGCTATATCCAACTTTAACGCCAAATTACTAAATTAAAGCACACAAAATGATTGAGTCCTTAATTGAAATGTAGAATTAACATATATATAATATAAAACTGCAGCTTCAACTGGTTCCCAAATTAGTGCAAGAAATTTAAACAAATACAAAGTTGCAAATTACTTGCAGTGCTGAACATACATTAATTAGTTTGATAAAATTGCACCTGGCTAGAAATTAATGCCCGAGGCGAAGCTCCAAATCTAACTTCTCCTCTTGGTGTTTAAGCAACCCTATTCCTAACTCCAACGTAATGTTTTGCTCATTATTCTTAAAACCCTTGTGCTCCTCCTCCTCCACCACACAGCCCTTCATTTCCTCATCAGCAATGAAATCACTCCTTGTATTCATACTCATCATCTTAATTTCGCTTTGAGGAATCAAAAGAGGAAATTGATGAGAAGGGGTGAGTCTTGGTTTCTTGTCTCCACTGGTAGAAGCTGGGGAGGGTGAAGAAGACAAAGTGAGACAAGGGCTACAAAGTGGAGAAGGATGTGCATAGTTCAAAGGCTCATCAGGCAAAGGAGATGGTGAAGAAGAAGAGGGTGGTGGAAGAAGAGTTGGGTTATTATTAGGGTTAGGTTTAGGGCATTCGGAAACCCACGAAGATAAGGATGATCTCAATCTTGCCCTATCCCTTCTGTGAACATTCATGTGTCCACCCAATGCTTGAGCAGACCTAAACTCTCTCTTGCAAAAGCTACAAGCATAGTTTCTAGCAGGCCATGGAGTTCCCCATGAATGCTCCTCAAAACCAAAGCTATCCTCTCTCTGTGGAGTAGTACTGTTTCTGTTCAGATAGTTTCCTTCCATGGAGCTTTCTTTATCTAATGTAATTTTCAGTCCAAATCTGCAACCTGAAGAGAGAAGAATTAAAAGAGAACTATATATTAATTATTTTAAAAAGAAGAAGAAAAAAAATTAAAAAACATTTGACTTTGTTCCCATAGAATAAGTAATTATTAAGACTTACGGATCTCTTACAAGAGAGCTTTGGAGACTTCACAGTTGAGAGAGTGAGAGAAAGTGATCCAAGAATAATGGGTTCAGATTGAAGCTTAACATCATGTGTACTCTGGAGGCAGAAAGTGAAGATCTCTATCTGCAGGTGTACTTCATCTGCTGCCACTGGCTGCAGCTACTGTTTTTGGATATTGCTTAACAAATAAAATGGAGGAACTGTGTGAAAGTGGTATTTCCCTTTTGCCTGATCCTGGAAAGCTCTGGCATATGGCAGGTAATGCCTCATACTATTGCACTCGAGTGACTTTGAACAGAAATTGAGTATTTTGACTTCAAAAGAATAAAGGTGATTAATTACTAGCAAATTAATAATCACTAGCAAAATATCTCTTCCACACATTTTCTTCACCATAACATAAATTTCAAAGGTGATTAATTAATATGAAATAATTTGTACAAGTAATAACATTATTAAAAAACAAAATAAATTTTCATCATCAAAAGTAATTGAAGCACCGCCAAAAAACCCTGGTATCCGAAATTCATTGAAATGTTTCTTCAATGTCAAGGGTTTAAACTTTCAAAATAGTACTTGGAATAAGGAACACAAGTACTTCAAGTGAAGATTAATATTTCATTATAAAGAGTATCTAAAAATATCTTATACACATATTAAATGAGTTAAGTAACATGATATGGTCTTATTAGAAGAGAAAGACATAATTTTTAGAGTGTAATTATTATGAATTATCGTAAAATAATTTTATATTATATTATTACCTTCCGTCTTATCTTATGTATAAGAAAAAAGATAACATTGTTTTGTAATTATAAGAAATATATGATTATTTTATTATTAAATTTATTTTTTATTCCTAATTAATTGTGAGATATTAATAATTACACTCATTCTTTTATGAGAGTATGTGTATTTATTGAACAATCAATAAAAAAATATATACTCATTAGTTAAAAAATTATCTTTTAAAAAATAATATATTTTAAGTCATTAATGTAATGGATAGTATTGGAATAAAATTAAAATTTATAAAAAAATTAGTTAATCTAATCACTTTTATCGATATTAAATATGAATTAGGTAAATGTTTTTTATATATAGAACCAAAGATAATATATAATTACAAATTAATGTGAATATAACTTTATAGGTAATTATTATCAAAATAAAAAAATATTATACATAATAATTTATAATTAGATGATAATGTAAAATTATTTTTAATTTTACTAACCTGCATAATTTTTTCTCTAATTTTTATCAAATTTAATTATTGAGTCCTACAAACTAATCATAGTGAGTTTATTTTATGAAAATTGAGTGTATGTCATGTTGACCCAAATTCATTTATTATTTGCAATTTTTTTTTATAAAAATCAAAATGGTATGATAAATTTAACAGGCCTGGGAGAATTTTTGCCTCTTTATTGTTTAAATGAAAAGAAGATAAACAATACAGTGTTATTTTCTTCAAAAGCCACACATCTCAATATTTTTAAATCTTCTTCTATTTATCTATATATTAAATCTACAATATTTTTATAATTTTAAAATTATTTTACTTTTTTCAAATAAAATAAAATAAAATATATAGCATACTTTTAAAAATATAAATAAATGTTAACTGTAATATTTTATATTTATAAATGATTAATGTGTCATAGAGTTTTAAAATATAGATAAATGTCATAGGATTTAATTTATCATATATATTATAACTTACTTTTAGTATAGAAAGATTCATTTTAAGAATGTTTGGGATTTCAATTTTTTAGCTGACGCATTTAATTAACTACCAAGGGTTATCCCACACCACCAGGGGTCCATATACTCGGCGGTTAATAGTACAATTTCTTGACTGAATAAATATTATTTTATCTAACATGATATTATATTTATGTTGAGTTTATTTATCTTAAATTTATATTGTAAAATATACCTTAATCATAGTTATATATATATATATATATATATATATATATATATATATATATATATATATATATATTACTTTAATTCTATGGCAATTATATATAATGTTAATATTAATATATTATGCCAATAAATCAAGTTGATTCGACTTTATCTCAGATGTACATCAAGTCTTAATAGGATTAAGTGTGAGTTCACAAAACTAACCTACCAAAATTCTTAACAAAATAGACACACAATTAAGTAATAAACTCGTTCAAATCAATCCCCCAGACACTCTTAATTTTTTTTTCCAATAGTGATAATTAGAACTGAATCTAAGTTTCGTGCATTCTACCTAAATCTCACTACTAAATCGACCTTAATGGGCTTAGGACACAATTGAATTGGTTATTTCAAATATAATTTAATTATTTGGATATATTATTGCTGGGATAGGCTAGAATTTGTGGCTTCTAATAGTCTTACGTATGATTGGCGGATGCACTTTGCTGCTGGTTGAACTGCCCCCACAATTTATATATATATATATATAATATTTATTTTTGCCCCCACAAAACATTTTTTTTAAAATCAATGTAAAAGATTATAAGAGATAATAAATTGGTATCAATTTTATCACTTCACACTTTCAATTTTTATAGTATTGATAGTAAAAAAATATACAATATTTTAAAATATGAAAATGTATAAAGGATAATTATAATTTGTAAAAACATAGATATTTTAAATTTTTTTTACTTACCCATTATGTATTTTGTAAAAAATTGTAATATTTTTTCGATGAAAATATTATAGTTTTTCCCCACTAGAAACAATTTTTGGATCCGCCACTTATGGGTAGTGTGATGTTTTGAATTTAAAGATATCTCAGGCTTCTTTTTTTTTAAAAAATCAATTGTGTATATTCTACCTTATATTTGTTCAAATTTATAGTATTGGTTTTAACAAGCTAACATTTAGTTCTTCTAAATTAAGAAATAAAATTGATATAATTATATTATTTAATAAAAAATAATTCAGAAAATGTAATTGTATATTCTTATAATTTAAATACTAATAATCTTAGATGACGGATAAAAGAAAATAAAATAAGTAATAATATTTTATTTTATTATATTCTCTAATTCATACCGTAGAATAATAATTAGTAAGCACCCCGTCCGTTGTATCTGCGTTAACATGACAGTATGCCAAACACTTATAATCAATTGAAAGGTGCTACTCAACCATTTTTCACCCCATATTTCATTCTGTAAGTGATTCTTTTTAGTAATGACATTGACACCACTTGTATGGTCATACTTTTACTAATTATTTTTATCTTACTGTATTTGCCACTTTTGAACTCATGACATGAGCTGCACTTCTTTTCTTTTTTTTTCATAAAAAAAATCTTTTGGTTATTAGCCTAGAAAAACTATGGGTGTTACTTGGTATACCCAACATTTTTTGCCGAGGCAGGGTGAAATGACAAAAATACCCTTCACCATAATAATATAAATACAACAAAAGTTTTCATCCGTACAACGCTTCTTCATTCTTCTTTCTCTTCCTACGACGCTTCTTCTTCCTCTTCCTCTTCCTCTTCCTACGGTGTTGTTTCTTCCTGTCATTGTTCCTATTCGCGGTTGGTGTTTGTGGTTCTTCCTCTGCCACGTATCCTTCGTCTTCCTCTATGGTTCGTGTTGGTCTTCGTAGTAGTTCTTCTTCTCCTTGGTTGGATAATCTTCTTCGAGGTAAGTGGTCCATTCTCCTTCATAGCAATTTTTCCTCTGTGTTGAGTGATTATTTGTTATTATGATGTTGTTGCTTGATTGTATTGTTTTATGTTATTGGTTTTTGGTGTTTGTTGTTGTTGGTGTTGTTTTTTTTAAGCTTTGCCGAAAAAAATGGTCCGTTGTCGAAAAAAATTCATACGGATTGATGATCCGTATAATCCATATGGATCACCGATCCGTATGATTCATACGGATTATCAATCCGTATGAACCATACGGATTGATAATCCGTATAAACCATACGGATCAGTAATTCGTATGGGTCATATGGATTGATGATCCGTATGACCCATATGGATCATCGATCAGTATGGTTCATACGGATTGGTAATACGTATGAGTCATACCCATCAGTAATCCGTATGGTTCATACGGATTACCAATCCGTACTTTTAAAAAAAAATTCCTTTTATTTTTGGTAAAAAAAAAATTAGTTATTATTAAAACTAATTATTGTTTTTATAGTTGGTAAATTTTTGTTAATGTTTTTTAAAAAGTTTATTTTGTGTTGTGGCCATAAGGAGTATGGTATTTTTTTAAATTTTTTTTTATTAATTCAATATAAAAAACTGAATTTTTTTTACAATTTTTACATACAATGATCCGTATGGTTCATATGGATTGTGAATCCGTATGCACCAACTGTATGGTATTTTTAAAAAAAAATTATTGCAATTTTTTTTAAAAAAATTATTAATTAAAAATAATAATCTGGAAACTAAGTTTAAAATTATTTTTTTTGTTGCAATTTTTTTTTAAAATTCTTGTGACTTATTTTTTAAATTTTTTAAATGTTGTTATGTATGGTAAAAAAATTTGCTGTATTTTATTAAAATTTAATTAGTGTTTTGGCCATATGGATTAGTGATCTATATGGTTCATACGGATCACTGATCCGTATGATTTTTTTTTTCTAAAAAATTAAATAGTGTTATGTTTGTTGAAAAATTTTGTAGTTATTATTTTAATTTTTTTTATTTTTAGTGATTTTGTTAAAAAAATTAATGTAGTTATTTTTTAGTGTATGAATCATACGGATCAATGATCCGTATGGTTTTTTTGTAATTTTTTTAAATTGAAAATAATATAGTATAGATACCTTACGGACCTTTCGGATTGTCGACCAAAATTTCAAATATATTTTAGAATGTCAGGTTCTGTTCCATCGCCATCACGATTATGCACGCTCAACGAGGAACTAGATATGGTTCTTACGACTCTGCCTAGTAAGAATGTTTACCTTTCATATTGATACGTTTATTTACATATGTGACATGTTTGTAGTTAGCTTGAATGTTAATTATGTTTGAATGCCAATTTTGTTATATCATGCTTGAATGTTAATTATGTCAGAATTAACAAATGAAGAGTACGGACAATGCTACGAAATGGCCAAGATCATGCTGAAGGCGGCGGTTCCACCAGATACTATTTTAAACATCGTTAACGTAAAAGACTAGGTCATCTTCATTTTGATTTAATTAACATATCATTATTTTGTTATTTTGTGTAACTAACCAACCTTATTTTGTTATATCAAATGTAGATTTACGGTGAAATTAGTATGTCATTTGCTGTGAGATGAAAAGACGTATTTGATCGCTTATGGCATTTCATTGACAAGGATGGAAATTTCCATACCGTTGTCTACAATCAAGATTTGGACAAACCAACCATTGTAGCAAGGTGGATAGCACTAAGAGATTTTTATCACCTGACCAGAGATCATCAAGTGTAGTTAACTCATTATGGTAAGAGTGTATTCTTTCTCACTATATTCAAGAGCAGTAGCCTGCCAAAATCATTTCCAAGATGACACTCATTATACCATCAAGTGTCAAATTCTGTCACTTTCAAGGTGTATCTCACTCTGCAGAAAGTTACCTATAGTAGCCTGGTAAGCAACTTTCCAATTTAGTTGTCAACAATTGTTTATCTTTCAAGTTTTAAATTTCATAAATTGCTGACATAACATTATTTTTAATATCAGGACGTTCTAAGTACCATGTATTATTTTCTTAAAGACAAAGGCTGAACTCATTTGCTTTTGGAGGACGTTGCAAAATGTCGGCTTGTGTTCAATCACTGGAGAAAGACACTTAAAATTGGAGCTGAATGAAAAATATTTTTGTGAAACACTATCCTTGAAAGCTGGCATGGAAATTGTCTTTGAATTCATTGATCCGACTGTTAACCATGTGTTATTTTAGCCATGTTTATGAACATTATTATGACTTGAAACATTGAACATTTTAACTATTAGGAACATTATTATGACTTATGAACATTATCCCTTTGTTAGTTATATAATAGTTGTTTTATTATGTGTTGATCATAAAATTTTTTCAATCATGTTTTTATATATAATAGTTGTTTTATCATGTCTAATATTATCTCTTTGTTAGTTACCAGTTAGCTACAAACAATATCTTTTAGTAATTAATTTGGTCATGTTTTTTAATTAATCACTAAATTAAAATTTAAGCAATCTAATTTTAAAAAAGTTTATATATATTATAATTTTTTTAACAATCTAATTACTAAATACATTTTTTTGTACCACTATAAAATAATATCACAAAATCAATATTTTTGTTTATACCACAATATCACAAAATTAATATTTTTATCATTGCTAAATTTTTGTTATTTGCAGATTTTTGTTATTACAAAAAAATTATTTTTAAAATAATCACAATTTTAAAAAAAATTTACGTACATACGGATCAACGATATATATGATCCATACGGATTGCTGATCCGTATGAACCATACGGATTGCCAATCCGTATGGATCATACAGATTGTTGATCTATATGTACATATCATTTTTTTTTTGCTTACCTCTCCTTTTCCGATGATAAAAATCGACCAAAATTCACCGTATACTCCTCACAAGCGCACGTACACCACAGAAGATCAAATACGCTTCCAAACTAACCTTAACAGAAGCAACTTACACTAAGTGACAAAAATTTTGTGGAAAAAAATAGCACTGCAGAAATGAAAAACTCAACATGCTATTTATAACCAAAAATGCTATAAGGGTATTTTTAACATTTTGGAAAATTGTGGATGCTCCAAGCAATTCCCAAAAACTAAACCACGGTTCATTGTTTACCCAAGAAAAATTGTTAGTGAAAAAAGTGACAAAAAAGTGGGAGGAAAGAAAAAATGCAAAATGCAAGACAATCATGGTTTGTATGTGTAACAACTTTTGACAAAATAATGGACATTTATTAACTTTTTAGCGGGAGAATAATTCCAACTATTTTATTTTATCTAATAAGTATCCTTAAATTTAGTTAGATTTAGAGTCATTGTTATATTAGTGGGTTCGATTCAAATCTCGTTACCGATATGAGTATTTTATTGATGGATAATATGTGAATATGTTTGTAATCATTCTTTGAATCTTGAGGTATGTACTCACTAGTGAACTCCCAATATAAGATTGAGCTAACAATAGTGGCATGACAGCTTAATTTATTGTCTTAAATTCGAAAACCATCTCAAGTTAAGAAATTGTGAGACGTTAGAGGCATCAAAAGCTCCGAAAGATTTACCATTTATTAAGCCCTGGGCAATATGCAATTCAGTGGCCGAAGCTGAATCCAAATCACTGATATCTGAAAGATGAAGCGCCAAGCAGATGGTACTACAACGTAGCAAGGTGGAGAACCACAAAGACAGAAAACAAGAAAAACCTCTGGAAAGCTTTTATATACGAAAAATTGTCACTTTGTGTCATTTGACATCAAATAATATAGAATTCAGAAGGGACGTAAACAATGTCAAACACTGATCAAAGGGTTCATCATAGATTGACACTTTTGCTACCTCTACCTTACTGATCTACAGGATCCTAAGATGAACTGTGTATCTACAATTTTTTTAGAGTATGTGGTAGAAGGAATTAACATGCCTAACCAATGCCACCTCCAAATCTTTCTGTCTTTCCTCCTTGTTTCCCCCAGAGACAGAGGAAATGAAAATTTAAGCCCTATAAGAAATACAAATTTTACTAGAAGAAATCATCAAATGAACCCTCCTTTCCACTTTCAGATCCTGAAAATGCAACCATGAATAAAAGGAAAAATGATACTGTCAGACACGTCTTATTTTCCTCTTTTCATACATAACAAGAGGACAATTCAAACAAGAAATCCAAATATAAGCCATACTCTTACTGTTTATTTTATTGCAATTACTGTTACTGTCATCCTAGATGCATATAATTGCATTATTATAGGAAGCAACTAAATCATACTACGCTACTACCAGTACCTTATCTTTGATATTCCACTGCAAACCCCAGATTACAGGCTGCAAGGTCTCAAAAAGAGTACTTCTATTCTTATTTATAAAATTACATTTACAATACACATGACAGGATCTCTATATTGGCATTACTCCCTCTGACTACCAAATTATTTTCTCCCAAAGGCAGTAAGCAAGTTTGATGGGAAGATAATTAGTACATTGAAATTTGGGGAGAAAGTTGGACTAACCCGATCCATCCCCTGCAGTGACATCCTGAACTACTAGTTGGAAAGAATTTGACTCTGGGGAAGACAAAGGTTCGGTATTCGAAACAGGAGCTGGAAATGTGAAATCAGAGTCTGTAGATGAAGTATCAGAGTTACTGGAAGCAATGTCAACCCTAGCAATAGGTCGAAAAGTTGAACTCAATCTTGATGAAGTACTCAAGATCGTCTTCAGCTCGGCAACTTGACTTGACATGGAAGATATCATCCTGATACACACTAATTTAGATCTAGCATTAATCAAATAGAATTCAGTTTTAAAAGTCATAATTCAAATCGTAGTGATGTCCATAGATGACAGAAAAGTAAACAATTTCTTAGAATGCTACCATAGTTAAACCCTCTTTAATGTTTTCCCCCCAGGTTATGTTCTTTGAACTTTAAACCATAATGTCCATTAAGACCCACAAAGAATGGTTTCTGTTATGTGGTAAATCTTGGCCATTTTTTAATGTTCCAAATAGGCTTTTGAACATGACTGGCCATGACTCATACTGTATAGTACATTCTACATTGGACATTTTCTTCCAGTTCTTCCAACAATCACTGAAAACATAACTTATTTACCATAAATTCCATAATTGTTTTTTTGGTTATGGAAGCAGATCTTTCAAAAGCAACACTTCTTCATAAATTAGGATGACTCTATCTTCTTCCCAAAGGACAACTATACGGCTACCTAACATACATAAATGAAGCTTTTGAAATATTCATCAAGTGGATGCCATACTTATAGAGAACTCCAGCAGCAGCCCCTGAAGTAAAGATCGGTAATATTAACATAGGAATAAAAGGCAAATTTTTCCTTCTTCCACAGCTTGCTTATTTCCCCCCCTTGAATTTGCAAACTTGACAACTTCAAAACAGACTTTAGAATTATTTCTTTCAAAACTATAACTATTATTGCCTTAATTTACCTAAAATTTGTTGACCCTTACATTCCAAGTTTGTAATAATTCTTTTGGAAGATGGATTTTGGTAATGTTTATATATCATCAAATATTTCTATAACAGTTCAATCCTGTAAGTTTGCCAGGTCAATAAAAAGTAATTAGTGACTTGATAGGATTAAATAAAAATTAATATTGGAAAAGCATGACTTATCAACATATGTTCAACTTGAAACAACTGTGTCTAAATAGTGTGTATGTCTGCTAAGAGTGTTCATGAATGTTGACAGAATGATTTTGATCCTTTCAGGACCCCCATCATATGGTTTTGTAATTGTTTATGCAAGTTCTATATTCAGTTGAAAGATAATATATCCTTAGTAAAAGTACATAGGGAACACACATACACAGTTATTCTGGGGCTGTCTCACTCCTTCCTTTATTCTATCTGCTTTCCTCTTGGTATACCATGGGCTAAGATTTAACCATCATAGATGCATTTTGTATTGGAAAAAGTTAAAATTGCAAGATTACATAAATCTTCAAGGGGATAATTTTAATACTACCTGTTCAACGAGTCCTGAAGCTGATATAATCTTTTTTCAGTTTCTGCTAACTTTTTGCGTAACTCTTCGCTGGATCCTTGAGCTTCTACATATTTCCTTTCATATTCATCACCTCTTTGTTTTTCTTCCTGCAACATGACCTAGGAAATGCGATAAATATATAAAACTTGGTAAGTTTGAATTGAATAATTATAAAAATAAGCCAAAACCCGTTACATATATGTACATAGGACATGTATGACATAAAAGCAGCAGATCATTATAACATTGACAACCATGTGATTCTTTAAATGATGCTTTGATCTGAACCGTTCATCCTTGATCCAATATGGTTTCATATCATATATTCCTCGATTATAAACTACAATCATGTACACAAATTACCCACTGTATCAGTTTCCAGTCAGTACTCATTTATAGATTGTTTGCATCCATTTCATTTTTAAAACTGATTATCTATCAATCTTCTCTAATCTCTACAATAAATATAAGAGTTCTATGGCAAAAAGAATATTATTCCTCTCTTGCCTCTTTACAGTTAATTTTCATGTAATTCAACAAAAGTTACCATTCTATACAGAAACTCTTACCATGAATTATCTATTTTACAGGTATATAATGTTAGAAAATGAGAAGAACAAAACATAGAGGTATAGAACTGAAGATTCCTTTTAATTTCAAAAAATTGTAGAGATCTAGGTAGAAAGGTTGGAAAAGGGAAAACAAACTCTAAATAATAAAATAAAATATTGATATACGGTGTGTAATGATGTGTTACCAAAAAAAGAAAGCATTAATACTTATTTATACTCATAGTGAACTCCTAATCCTATTAAATAAGGAAACAAATAAAAATATATATTGAAATGTGAAAACTAAATTCCCGATCATAATTTAAAAAGGAAACACATATTAAGAAATATAGAAACCACTTCTTTAAGAGATAATCTACGATACTATAAAATATTCTAAAGATATAATAATGATATTCTAGAATATTTTATAGATATTCTAAGAAAGATACTAGATATATTATGTTTACCTTCAAGTTTTTTATTTCTACAGTAAGAACCTCAATCTTTTCAGTGTCTTTGAGAGGACTAGAGGAATCCCTGATAGCTTCAATGTTTTCATCATCTTGGAAAGGACTTGATGATTCTTCTTGGACAGGATTTGAAGATTCTTCCATAGAAGGACTTTCATTTAGCACAGGTGTCCCCAAAACCTGGCATTTCATGATAGCAAACCAGTTCGTTTTGTTGTGTCAGCAGGAGGAACTTAAGATAATTATGCATAAAGAAGGTAGATCATGTGTTTTTGTATTCATTGTTTTCATTGTCATTTACAGCACCAAAGACATTCCTAAGCTTTTTTCTTCCAGAAATGGAAGTAGTCCTGAAAGCTGTAAGCAATTAAGAGAAGGCTCCACGATAGTTTTGAATTATACCTCTAACAATTAAATATTGCCCTATTTACCAAGCAGACTAGCTGCTACTAATAATTATAAAGAAACAGAAATTTATCAATTATTCTTAGAATGTGGGTTTGGGCCTAACTCAATCTCAAAAGTTAGGTCATAGGGAGAGGGTTGTCCCTCACTTATATACTTTATCTTGACCTAATCTCTAGCTGATGTGGGACTTGAGTTTTTACCCAATAATTATCAAAGTAAAAATATTAGGCTTAATTGCATTTTTGGTCCTTCTAGTTTGAACTTTATGCAATTTTGGTCCTCCGACTTTTATTCCAAGCTAATTAAGTCCCTCTGTTATTAAAGTTAAGCAAATTTGGTCCTCCAATGAATTTCTTCTATCTAAAATCCTCAAATTTTCAATTTTTTTACCCAAAATCTTTATAAATTGAATCGATTAAGTTCTCTTGTACTCAATACTCACCAACTAAATCATCAAATTTTGCCAAAAATAAAAAAATCTCAAAACTTACCTTCTTTATACCCTAATCTCACATCTTGTAAAATCCTTCAAATTTTATGTTTCAACTAAATTTCTTACTTCAAAACTCTTAAAATTATTTCATATCCCAAATCCATCATAATCCCCCCAAAATTTGAATAGAAAATAATAATTTGATAAGTAAAATAAATTTGATATGCGACTAAATTTGCTTATTTTAAAACTAGAAGAACTCAATTAACTTGAAAAAACTTGAGGGACCAAAACTTCACATAGTCCAAAAATATAATTAAGCGCAAATATTAAAATATACAACCTTCTGTTCATGTTTATCATTGGAGTGATTGATGCTTTGTGAACTGATTGATGCTTTCCTAAGGTTCTGATAGTCATAGAGAGCTTTATGTCGGCGCCAATAGGACTGCATGTTTTTCATTCCTAAAATTTCAGTCAACAAAAAAGCATTTAAAAAATAGGATAAAATATGTTTTTGGTCCCTCAAATTTGGTTATATGTTTTGTCCCTATATTTTGATATTAGATGTAGGGACTAAAAGCATATTAAAATTTTATAGGGATTAAAAACCGAAATTCGAGATATTTTGAGGGACCAAAAACATAATTTACCCAAAATTACAAGGACACCTCTAACCTGAATAGTAGTTGATGCACTAATTTGCTTTCTATATCTAAATTTATTACAAGCAGCCACTGCTCGAAAACCTGTCTGCAAGACAATGGCAGAGATCTTTATTTTGGTGTACCATTTCCTGGCTAGTGTTCCACGCATATACTTTTGAATTCTGACTGCACCTGCTTCCCTCTTCATGTGATAATACGATCTTCGAGCCAGTTCTCCTAAAAGTTGAAACAATGAAAGCTTAATATGATAAATTGAGTAAATAATGCATCTAGATTTTTTTGAAAAACTTCTTAAATATTATAGCTTAAGAGTCCCTTTTAAACTGTAAGAACAAACAATGAAGAAGTTATGAAAAAAACAAATGGCAGGCAAACTGAACTCTAAAAAGTCTTCATTATTTATGCAATTATTTATGCAATTATTTATGCATTTCATTAACTAAGATATTTTTGGGTACTTGGCTCCCTTCCTATGTGGAGAAAGGCCCAAAAGTTGAAGCCCACTCCATGTCTCACCTACCTATGGGGAGAGGGGTCTAATCTAATTAGGGCACATGAGAGAGTGGCCAATTTCTGGGAGCACCAAGAGTTGAGCCGAGCTCAGCTCTGCAACTAACTTTAGTTAGTTACAACTGTGCTGTAGTTCAGTTAGGAGTCCCAGGTGCTATATATAGCTGAAACCTCACAGTTGTAATTGACTTGTTCATTTTCAGAAATACAATCTCAAAACTTATTGTCCACTTTCTCTCAAATTCTATCTTGGTATCCAGAGTTTGGCTTAAACCCTAGATGACCTCAAATTAATTGATCCACGCTTAACCACTAAGATTGTATCCTTCGTCTCTCTCTACTACGGTGTCTCCTCTGATGAAATCTCCAGTTATGTTTTTTCACTTTGTTTGAGAAACTTGATTCAAATAACTATCTACTTTGGTGCCAGCAAGTCAAAGTGGTAATCAACAGACATCATCTTCACCACTTCCTTTTGAATCCAATAATTCCACCAAAATTTCTCACTGTTGAAGATTGTGAAGCAAATCGCATCTCTGAAACCTATATCGCATGGGAGCAGCAAGACCGGTTGTTACTCTCGTGGTTGCAATTGTCGATTTCTCACAACATGCTTGCTTGAGTAATTGGATGCAAAAAGCACTTGGAAGCTATGGGACAAGATTCACTTATACTTTTATTCTCACACGAATGCAAAGACACGACAATTTTGCACAAAACTTCAAAGCACAACGCTTCAAGATCAAACAATTTCGAAGTACTTCTTTGAATTCAATCCCTAGTTAACACACCATAATTGGTGATACAGTTTCAACTGATGAATAATCGAAGGCCTTCCTGAAGAATATGAATCTACTGTAGCCTTAATAGACTTAATCCAATGTCAATTGATGAAGTAGAAACCCTCATAACACATGAAGCTCGACTTGACAAATTTTGAAAGAAAATTTTGGTTTCAGTAAATTTTTTGTCTCATCCTATTCAGGAAGCACTACAAGCTAATGTTGCACAAAATGCATCGTCAAATGATCAATGCTCTGATTTCAACAACACAAACACTGCCTCTGGTGGACATGGTAGCTGTGGAGGCAGATCTCACTTTTGTGCTGGTTGGTGGTCGTGGATTTTGTGGTGGTTGTGGTTGTAACTTTGTTTAGTGCCATGTCATTCATTTCTACCATCAATTTGGTCAGAGTTATGATCCTGTACAAACATATCAGTCTGACAATTTTAATCCTCAGTTTTACACTCAATGGCACCCATCTCCATATGGATTCTCTACTCCCTAACACACTATCCTTCAGGAAATCATGCACAATTTGTTTGACCATCATTAGTACTACATTCAAGCCACACTGAA
This sequence comes from Glycine soja, assembly GCF_004193775.1. Lineage (NCBI taxonomy): Eukaryota > Viridiplantae > Streptophyta > Magnoliopsida > Fabales > Fabaceae > Glycine > Glycine soja. The sequence goes on along the minus strand of NC_041014.1, from coordinate 23,307,063 downwards.
GCTATGTTGACCAATACAAATCCTTGTACTTCAGCTACTTGGTTCCCTGATTTGGGAGCCTCACATCATGCCAACTATGATGCTCAGCACATTCAACAACATTTTCTATTTGCAGGACCAGATCAAATAATTGTTGGCAATAGCCAAGGCATACACATTCAATCTGCAGGTTCCACACATTTTCTGACACCTTTAAACTCAATTTTCATTCCCTCTCAAAAAACTGTTACATGTCCCTTCCATTACTAAGAACCTTCTAAGTGCAGCAAGTTTGCAAAAGACAATTCTGTATACTTTGAATTTCATCCTTTGTTTTGTTTGGTGAAATCACAGGGTAGCAATGAGATTCTCCTCAAAGGCACTGTGGGATCGGATGGCTTGTATCAATTTCCTTCTCTACTGCAAAACTCTGCAGAATCAAGTTCAAAGACTACATTCCAAATTACACCCTTTCATTCTGCTGTAAACAATTCTCATGTAAATACAACTACTGCTAATGCTGTTTCTTTCTCTACTAGGCATGCTAGGTTAGGCCACCCTAGTGCAGATGTAGATGTACAAAGGAAAGTATTCCAATATTGTAATATTCCATTAATCAACAAGAATGCATCTGATTTTTGCTCTTCTTGTTGTATGGGTAAGACTCATCTCTTACATTCATCTTTGTCTCATACCACTTAAAATTCTCCTCTAGAACTCATTTACAGTGATTTATGGGGACCTGCCCCAACACTTTCCTCCTCAGGTTAACTTTATTATGTCACATTTGTTGATGCTCATACTCACTTCACCTGGATCTATCTTCTAAAACAAAAATCAGAAACACTAAACATGTTTAAACAGTTCTAAACTATAATTGAAAAACAGTTTAACCCATCTATCAAAGCTGTCCAAACAGACTAGGGGAGAGAGTTCAGATCTTTAACTTCCTTTCTAACCCAAATTAGAGTTCATCATGTCATTTGTCCACGCACCCATCATCAAAATGGGGCAGTAGAACAAAGCACGTGAGTTAGGTATCACTCTTTCGTCACAAGCCTCTCTCCCTTTCAAATTTTGGGACCATGCCTTCCTCATAAGTGTCTATCTCATAAACAGACTTCCCACCTCCTCTCTTAACTTTGTCATTCCCTACACTAAACTATTCTAGGGGTATTCCTCCCCCCACAAAGGTTACAAGTGCCTTTCAGCTGATGGACAACTCTTTGTTTCCAAAGATGTCATAGCAATGGGTATAGGTTCCCCTACACTGACCTGTTTTGTGTCTTCCCCTCACCTTCTCTTGCCTCCAATACACTAGACTCTATTCCAGCATCTATCCTTGTTGTCAACATTCCATTACCTTTACCTTCTTTATCTCATGACCCTAGCCCCTGTTCAGATCAATATGTAGATATCCTCACCAAAGCACTTTCTCACACACGCTTTCAAGATCTTTTGACCAAAGCTCAAAGTGAGTGATTTAGAAACTTCTCACCACTGTTGAGCTTGTGGGAGGGTATTAGAGAAGTATAACTCTTTGTAAGAAGATCTGTAGCCAGATCAAGTTAGTTACAACTGTACTGTAGTCAGTTAGGAATATCAGGTGCTATATAGCGGAAGTCTCACTGTTGTAATTGACTTTCTCATTTTCTGAAATACAATCTCAAAACTTAGTTTTCACTTTCTCTCAAATTCTATCAACCACCGTTGAGAGAAAAGAAGAGGAAATCACTTATTCAGAGAAGTCACAGTAAAACTGCATTTGTGGATTTGTTAACCATTGGGATCCACCTGAAATTTTGTCAGTAGGTTCAGGACATCTGGTTCTTCATTTTCAACGACTGGATTGGTTATTCGTTGTTTGGAATTGGAGATATTGTGCTTGAACAGAACCCAGTTTCTGGGGTGTGTTTCATCTTCTTCATTCTCTATTGGAAGCTTTGTACCCATTTTGATGATAATGGGGTTCTTTTCATTGGTCTGGATGACCTATGATTTTTACGTCTTACATTGATTGAGGGAGTTTTCTACATTAAAAATCTAGCATCTCTTCTGTGTTTGTGTGATTTTAATTAATTGCTTCCATATATTGGCTATTGATCCTCACAGATTCTTGCAAGTGGAGGGATTTAATGCTTCTGCAAGATAATGATCTTCATACCACTTTTTATTGTTCAGTGTCAATTATACTATGTTTCAGAATGTTTCAAAAGAGCTAGAAGGGAAAATCAACACAGGGCACACAGAGATAACGTCATGAATTGCCTGTAGAGATAGAATAGGATTCTTTTCTTGTGTGTTTGTGTGTGTGCACCCATTATAACTTTTTTTTTTTTCTAAAAGATCATTACCAGAGTTTCTTTTATGTTTCACTCCAAATATGATATGACAATATTATATTTCTTACCCCACCCTTTGGGGGTTAGACTTCAAGACTACGAAAGAATCTGTAAAAACTATAAAAGAAAAAGGACTTGTAATTTGAATAGAATGAAGGTGCATCTCAAACTGAAAGACTTCATGCTATTCTGCCCATAGAGATACCCCACCAGACCACCACTGAGTAACCAAGGCAGATACAAAAGCTTTTTGTCTTTCACATAATACAAAAAAGACAAATAACTGACCTCTGCAAATGGATTGCAAAAAAACAGAGGACTTTTGCAATGCAATATATTTTTTCCGACTAAAATGAGTTTTAGTATGCTTTTGGATAACTGTTGCAGAACTACTAAGCAGGAATGCTCTCTGAGCATCCAATTCAGCCATCTGACCAGCTCTTAGGAATATTTGTGTTTTCCCTATCTGCAGAAGTAGCCAGATCACAGAAAGTTCAGCTGAACATATAAAACCATCTTGCAATAAAGGATTTTGGTCAACATGAGTCAAAATATCCATCATTTGTCAATTTTCACAAGACAAGAATGGTTTACACATTTCATTTCAAGCCCCCAGTCAAATGGACAAGTACCAAAAAGAGATTGCAGGAAATAAATGACAGCAACTTTAATGTTATAGAATAACAAATTCTTTTAATTTTGCATTCCTTAAAAATATACAAAGTTCAATAGATTTCCAGCTCTACCTGATAACCTGCCAGCCCAATCTTCTCCAAAATCTTTTTACATGAATCCTTTTCTTCGAAGCTACATAAATGTGGATCATTTTTAAGATGGGAAACCAAATAAATGTCAAAGTATAAACTGTGGTATCAAAACTATTTGAGTAAAAAGAGCATGACTAAAATTGGTGTTAAGCTGCACTTACTTCCCCCGAAGAACCTCCGGAGCAAGAATGCCTAATCGAGTTAAGAAATCATGAAAGGTCCAGTGAGTGGGGAATCCAGCACATTTAATTCTTACTGCTTCAAGAACACCCTACAATATCAACATTGGGTGAAAATTCTACAGAGGTAAGTTTAATTAGAACAAGCAAACAGCTTTTGTAACTTCTAATTGCCTATTCATCACATTCTTCACGATATTTTCAATTGCAATTTCTAATTGTCCCCCATTAAATATGAATAGACAATGGAAGTGTCAATAGTCCTACCCTCAAAGCAAATATGGTAGAACTCAATTCCCAATTTTACTTACACCAGATCGTAATTGTTGGATAACGTTCATATTTTCAAATATGCAAGGTTTTAATAGACTATTTGGCTTTACACATCTAATATAGTGTGGCTCTGTCAGACTGAGTGCATCCATCAACTGTTGTAATTGTAGCTGCACAAATAAGTACAACATTAACCTTCCGTCCGTTGGATTGCAGTAAGGCCTATCAGATACATAAAGAACCATATTTTATATACCTTGAAACGAGAACCAATAGAAGAAAACTTAGCAGATTTGGCTGTCTCCTCAGAAATTGGAGGGAAAAGGCCAGATACAAATGAACATTTGGAAGCACTTAGCATGTCTTGATGTTCAGGAACAACATAGTCTTTGTTCTTGTCTAAAAACTGCTCAGATTGATACTGAACCTGAAAAGAAGCAGATAAATAACAACTTTTAGCAGAAACTCACAGTGAAAAAAGTTGCATCGCAATTTGAAGACTCAAACTCACCTCCCCTGCATAATGAACAACAGTGAAATCTGAGCGTGTCAATTTTGGCTTGATGAAGCGTTTGTGATCTTTGAATGTCTGATAAAGCTTCTGTGAAAATGTTTCGTGAGTTGACTTAGGAAACATACTGCAAGCAGACAATGAAAATGTCAATAAAGGTACTATTAATATTGAAGGAAAAAAATCAAAATTGTAACAAGTTTATACGCAGCCTATGAACAATTTTGAAAATATAATCAATGACTTCATCAGGAGAGATTATCAGGAAACAACCATAAGACTTGGAAAAAGTTATCAGTAAAGAAGAGACTAAAACTTACCCATTCTTTCACTTCAAATTCATAAGAATGAACATCAAATCCTAATAGTTCCAAATATCAATGCATCACATCCCATTACATGCAGAAAACTTGGACTGCCATTTACTAAAACAGTAACAATCTATTCAAAGATATAATGCATGACACAGTTATGGAACTCCTCCCATTTCTCTATTTTTTCCTTTTTTTTCAAATATAAATGCATACACAGCAAAGAATAAAGAAATTTCTTCATACCAAGCTTCATCAAGCAGAGCAATGATTCCACCTGGTTTCTGAAAAAGAAGACATTTTTTAGATATCAGTGTTGTGCCATTCTGAAAGTAGATTCAGAGGATATAATCTTAGAAAATTCTGAAACAAATATTCCATAAATATTTCAAAACAGAATTCCTGAATATAGCAAAATCATGTTGTGAGAACCGAGAAGCTATCATCACAAATATCTTGACTACAGAATGCCTTGTGGATGATGATCCTGGAATCTTTCCAATACCATGACTGACAAATGATAGCCACCTCAAAGGCTTCCATCGCTCAAATAGAAGCATATATGGTCCATTGGCAAAGAATAATGTGTACCAGTGTAAACAAGACAATAACTACACAGTATACACTATCAATTGTAAAGCTAGCCAACTGCCAGACATCTGGTCTAGCAGCAGCCACAATAGGTACAATATGTACCAGACAATATTTCAACCTAACTAGTTTCTCTTTTACAATCAGAAATGATTTTAAGATTGATTACGCCAAAATTATTATTCATGTAAACAACTCCGATGGTAATTTAGACCTAGTAACAGTAGTTAATGGCAAATGTCTAGAAAACAGACAGGTCTTTGCAAAGCATAATCTATCAGAAAACCTTTGAAGCATGGGTACTTCTAAAATCATGCCATACATGTATTGGGTATGGTTACTTCTAAAATCATATTGTACACGTTTTGAGTATGGACAAACACCCAATACTCGTTGGGTACTCATGTGTACGTATTGGTTACATAACAAAAATATCTTTCAAAACAAATTGGGTACTTAATTTGGGTATGCATGAATACTTTTTAGGTACATATCAAGCCTGTACCCAAACCTTCCTGTTGTGATAGAAATTATAGAACATAATCCTTTATCCATTCTATGAAAAAATATAGGTTCAACCATAAGAGAAGAAGATTTTAGTTTTTATACGTACAAAAATCTCCATCTCCTTTTAACAAAGAGCAAGAGTTATTAAGAGGGTGAAACAAAATGTGAGATATTGGTGGAGATGAATGGGATCCACTTGAAGGGATTGGCATTCTTGAAATTGGTACTCTTTCTCTTGACGAACCAGTCATAGAGGCAATTCTTTTTCAGTGACGGTGGACAAGAAAATGATGAGATTGAAACTGTTAAAAGTGTGATATCATAGACATGCTTAAGTGCCATAATATTTATTGGTGAGCATTTACGTATTATAGTTTTTTTATGAGACTTTTTTTGCTATGTTGAATTTAATCTCCTTTTGTATTATAAATTATGCTCATTTGTGGTTTTTTACCATTTATAAAATTTAGTCAATTGTTTGCCTCTGAATTTCAAAAGTATTACTTTAAAAAATAAAAAATAAAAAAAGTAAACCTATAAAGTATGCTTTCACAAGTTCCTTTAATAAATACTAAGCATAGACTAAAAGTTTGAAGAAACCTTTTCAATGAGATCCAGTACATCCTGATTATCTACAAATTCTAAGTAGCTCCAGTCAATCCCTTCTTTCGTGTATTCCTCTTGCTCCATCTTAAACACATGCTGCAGCACATCATTGACATCAGATTAATATTAAGAGAAAAGTCTCACAACTGAAGTTGTCAAATATATGAAAAACTAACCTCATACCTGGTTGAAGTGTTGTTGCAGCTTTTCATTTGTGAAATTTATACAAAACTGCTCAAAACTACAAAGAGGAAATTACGTATCAGCATGGATTCATCTTATTTAATAAAGCACCAAAATTAAAGGGAGAGCTTGTTTGCAAATATGTCTTTTCCAACTCAAAATATTAATGGTATTGAAGGAGAAGGATAATTTTAAGGATAAGGATTTCAAACTACCACAGTGCAATGAAGTAAAGAAGCTTAGAGCAATAGGAACTGTGCAAACGTATAAATGCACATATATTTTAACAAATATGAAAGTGGATTGTATGAGACCTTGTGTTGTACACATGTTTACATGTTTCTTCCTAAATAAGAGTATGCAAACATACAATAACAAGATTACATTAAAAAAAATCTATTCTCACCTATTCATTTGAAAGCTTTCAAAGCCATATATGTCAAGAACACCAATGAGACATTTTGAGCTAGGATCCTGCCCAATGGAGATATTAATTTTTTGGACTAACCTGGACATGACAAAAACACATAATTGTATTTGATGTCTTCAATTCCTTCTATAGTGAAATAAGAAATCATTCAGACTTACAAAATCACATTACCAGTCAAATAATCGAGAATATAGTGTTTTGGCTAAACCATCCCTGCTAACTGTAGCACCAAGAGGATCAAGACTTCTTTTGATGATCTCTTCTGGAGTAATCATCACACGCTCACGGAGTGCACCTTCCAAAGAATTAGGATCACACCTGAAATATGAATAAAATCAATTGATAAATAATATTAATACATAGATATTGCAAAATGATAACAGCAAAAATTCAGCCATACATGAGAAGTTCTGCTGTTGTTTGGAGATGAAACTTGGATTCTTCATCTTCTAGAACTGATGAATCAGTTTCTTCTGATTTTGCAAACTTAATGTTTCCAAGATGAAGAATAGCAGCTACAACTCTGAAAATAGCATCCTGAGAGGAGGAAGGAAGGAAAAATATTACTAATTTTAATTAGAAGTTTTGTTTGGAGAGGAAGCTAAATTAAATTAGTAGAATCACTAACAAAGGTTATAGTTGTACCTGCTCCTCCTGACTGATTCCCACAATATCCATGGCTCTCTTGGTGCTCAGATACTCTTGAGCAGAATTTACACCAATTAATTCATAGCAATTGGATTGATTAAGGTAGTGAAATGATCTAGGATCTCCCAACTTATATTTCTCCTTTTCCTAAACAAAATCAGGATGCTGCGAATAAAATTATAAAGGACATGAAGAATGGTGAATAGAAGATCAAGCTTTGACTTGCCTACCTCAGGAGGAGAAGCACAAAGAAGGTAGAAACAATGATAGTTACGCTCAGGAGCTGAGATTTGGCAAACACGAGATTTCTCAAGCAGATAAGTTCTAATGGCTGCACCAGATATTCGTCCATACTTATTAAATTGAATCTCAACAAATTTTCCAAAACGGCTGCAAGAAAATAAACAAACAGAAATAGGTATGAAACTGCTGCTTGTTATTGAAATCACTAATTCATAAACGAGAAAGAACTTTTATGATGCCCGGTACTTCCTGATGACTGTGTGAATACAAATAACATGAAAGGTAGAAAAAGATCCCAACGAAAAATTTTCAATGAAAAATATTGTCTTTCATTTTCATGAACATTTTTCCCGATTAAACTAATGACAACTAAAAAGCATTGAGTATGTAAATGATGATAAAGTCAAAAGATGAAGAAAATTTGAGTTAAGTATTCAAAAACCTCCACCTATACAAGATACTAATATGAATATAAACCATATACTAGAAATCACACACATGGAAATGCAAGTATGGATCTAAAGAAGTATAGTATAAAAAGTGTGTGTGTGTGTGTGTATTGCACATAATGTAACATCAAAAACCAAGCATCATAGAACATAACCAGAAATCTCTTACCTTGAATTGTCATTTCTAACAGTTTTTGCATTACCAAATGCTTCAAGAACTGGATTTGACTGCATCATTACAAATTAAAACTTTAAGGGGAGTGATGAGTTCAACATTCGCCAGCAATAAACCATGAAATACAAACCAATTGACTAACCAAGAGAAGAGTAATCAAAACCAGAATTTTATCTAATAGGAAAAAAATGCAAGGCTTCTAATTTCATATATAAGAAAAAATATTATTAATTACAAGAAGGAGAATACAAAGAAGATTACAAAATATTAAGAGAAACAAAAGTGAAAAAGACTAGAGGAGCCTGGACTAGTTTACTTCATGATCTTATAACAACCAAAATCCAGACATTACTAAACAATAGTGACTCTATTTCAGCAGACTCTATCACTTGAAATTAATCTAGTTAGCCTCATTTGCTTGATCAACTGCCTGTTATTTATTCTACTAGTATCAAGTTGTTACAATAAGTATATTGTAGAATGTCCTGATAGGTCAAATCCATCTGAAATTTGTGTCAAAATCAATGTAAATAGGCTAATAGGGTAGCTATATGCAATTACAGAAATGGAGAAATCATGATACTTGTATTTGTAACTCATTCTATGAATACTCTCCGGTGTGCAAGTTATAGATGGATTCACTCGTAATTGTTTCTCATATTTTTTCATCTCAACATGGTATCCATAGCCTAACAAGAAAACCCTAATCCATGACTACCTCCTTTCTTTTTCAGCATGTTTTTCACTACTGTTTTCCAGCAACTTTTCCAGAGAGCGAGTTTTCCAACAAGATCACCATTGTGTTCACCATGAGCCAATCTACACAGATCTGCTACTTGCGGCATAAAAAAAATAACACACCATGTGCCCCCATACACCTCTCAAAAGCTCCATTTTATTGCATGAGGCGGCTCATCTAGCCGTGTCTTCAGCCAGTGTTTCAGCTGCTGGATCACCCCCACTGCCCTGGTGTGCCACTTATTGCCTACACATTCCTTTTTGCTCTCTCTTTCCCTCTCCCAGGTGACCCACAGAGGAACTTTAGACATTCAGTCCTACTATTTTTGTTGTGCACACGGGTAATCCCTTTCCTGGTATCTCTTAGCCCCCATCTCTTGGTCCTTGGGTCCTTAATTCTAGTGCCATTCTTCACATCATTAGTAATAAGTCCTTTTTCCCCACTTTTTCAACTTCTAGTTACTTACCCTCTTTTCCTTTGGCTAATGGGTCTCAAACAATCTTATGGATTTGGTACTATCTGCCTTCTACCATCTTCCTTGGTTGATAATTTCCTTTATGTTAAAGGGTCTCCATTTAATCTACTATCAATTAGTCATTTAACTCATTCTATTGATTGTGTCAATTCTTTTACTAGAGATTTTGTTGTCATGTAGGTTCAAAGTTTGAGTCAGATAATTAGCTCCAAATGTCAGTCGCATGGACTAACTTAGCACCTCTGCTCATGTTGGTTCGATCAATTGAGTCATCCTAGTCTTGCCAAGTTACAACAACTAGTACCAATTCTTTCCAAATTGTCTACCTTCTTGTGAGTCATGTCAATTCACCTTTATTGATGATTATTCTTAATGTACTTGGTTGATTTGAATGAAAAATCAATTAGAGTTGTTCTCGCGAATGTTAACTTCTATGAGTTTATTCCCGACTTTGTGTCCACCACATCCACTTCTAACTCCACCCTAATCGCATTACCACTTCCTCTTCCATCAACTAGTGCACTTTCACCCTCCAAAGTTGCCTTATGTTCCAAAGGTACCACCTCTTGCATGTTCCCCCTATAGGTGCATCAACGACTAACCCATAATCTTGTGCCACCACCAACCAGAGATAGGACTAACTCTCCTTTGAAACCAATTACCATGTCCCCTTCAACATTGCCTCTAGTACTTGATCTCCCAAATCCCAATTACTTTCCAAAAAAGGTATATGTTCTATTCATTATCCTTCTTCACAAAATGTCACTTTAAGTTATCATCATTTATCTTCTTCACATTATGTTTGTCTTTCTTCTTTTTCTTTTGTGTCTATCGCTAAGATTGTAGGTGATGTTTTTTCTCATCCTGGCCACAGACAAGCTATGATTGATGAGATGTGTGTCTTTTAGAGTAATGGTACTTAGGACCTAGTTCTTGTTCCCCAGAGGAAATTTGTTGTTGGTATTGATGAATTTTTATAATAAAGGTTGGCTTTGATGGCCAATTTGATCACCTCAAGGCTCTTTGGTTGCTAAAGGCTATACTCAGGCCTTTGGCTTCTTATGGTGATACTATCTCTCTTGTTGCTAAAATGGCCTTTGTCTCATTATTTTTGTCCATAATTGCTATTTGCCATTGGCCCCTCTACCAATTTGATACTCCCTCCATCCCTAATTATAAGACCCTTTTCAAAAATTTGTTTGTCCGTTTTTATAAGATCCTTTTCTAATTTCTAGATGCATTAATTATTCTTTTTCCTGCATACCCTTACTTAATTATTCTCTCTCTAAACATTAATGAGAAACAATTAAGTGGATAGAGAAATAAGAAAAGGGTAATTTTAGAATGATAGTACAATTAATTGACAGATTTAATGCGATTAACTAAATTAACTACTTTTCTTAAGGGACGTGAATTATTTGAAAGGGTCTTATAATTAGGGACAGAGGGAGTATCAATTATGCTTTCCTTCATGGTGATCTCATGGAAGTTTACATGGAACAACATCTTGGGTTTATTACTAAGGGGGAGTCTTCTGGTCTAGTTTGTTGCTTCCGTAGCGTAAGTCCTTTCATGGTATTAAAAAATGTCCTTGGGCATGTTTTGGAAAATCTAGCACTATAGTTAAAAAAATTGGTATGATTAGAACTGAAGCTAATCACTTAATCTTCTAGTGCCATTTAACCACATGATGCATTTGCTTGATTGTGTACATCAACAATAGTGTCATCACATGCAGTGATCACCATAGAATCTCTCAAGTAAAACAACACCATTGCCATCATTTTTCATACAAAGGATCTTGGCATACTTCACTAATTCTTAGGAATAGAGGTGGCACAATTCAAGAATGGGATTGTGATTTCACAAAGAAAATATGCAACGGACATTTTGGAGGAAATAGGGTTGATGAACGCTAAGTTTGTGGACACTCCTATGAATCCCGATACCAAGCTAATGGAACAAGGAAGCCTTTTCTCTAATTTAACCCAAAATGTATAGAAGATTAGTTGGAAAACTGAATTACCTCACAATGATTCATCTAGATATCTCATTTCCAATTAGTGTGGTAAGCCAGTTTCTCAATTATCCCTGTGACAATCATTGGGATGTAGTGATTTGTATCATGAAATATATTAAGGGAGACCCAAGAAAAGGCCTCTTGTATGAAGGAAAGATCATACACTTCTTGTGGGATATTCTGACAAAGATTGAGCAAGCTCTCCCATTGACAAGAGATCCACTTCCAGGTTTTGCATTTTTATTAGAGATAATTTGATTTCATGGAAGAGCAAGAAACAAAATGTTATGGCAAGATCAAGTGCAGAAGCATAATATAGAGTTGTGGCACATTCTTGTTCTTGTATTTATGACAAATTCTATAAATAATACTCTCCTATGGTTTCTCCTATTTTTCATCTCAACAACTTGAAATAAACTGTTAAATTTATTTTTTTTTTAAAAACGTTATCTAATGATACAGCAGGGTGAGGTATATATTAGCCATAAACTAATATTAGCAAAAATCAATAATTCATTAGCTAACAGATATGAATTATGCCAAATTATCTTCACATTTGAATTCATTCTTTTCATTTTTCACTCGATAATGACTAATGAGAGCAAAATAGTTGATCCTCGTTATTGTTCTTTAAATGTCCTCCTTCTTGTTCTTTTAAGTGTCTATGGCACCATGTTTCCAGGCATCACCAAGTAGTTCTTACTTTGGCCAAGAGGAAGAGCATGCAAATAGCTTTAAACAATATGCCTTGGTACAACTCACAACAAAACATGTAGAAACAATAGCAACCATAATCAGAGTTAGATAACCTTCTTACTTCTAGAACTTGTTTTTCAACAGTTCTTCCTTCAGATGCAGTGTTACCACCCAAATATGCCAGGTACTGCATAAGCATTTTGGTGGTTTCTGTCTTACCAGCACCACTCTCACCACTAACCAGAATTGAGTTGCTTTTTTCCTCATTAATCATTGCCCTAATTTAAACAACCAGTCAGCAAGAAGAATACCATTTAAAAAAAATGAAACTAAAAGAAGAGCAAACTCACCTATATGCTGATTCAGCAATAGCAAAAACATGTGGGTCCAAGTCTCCAATCGTTGCTCCCTTGTATCTTTGCATCACATTAGTATCATACAGGTGTGAAAGACTTTGGAAGGGATTGATTGCAATGAGAATATTCCCAGTATAAGTCTGCCAGGATGTTAAATTATTATAAGAAATATCCATACATAGCTGCAGTTTAAGTTTTTGTCTTCCATCAAGGTAAACACTAACTGATTTCAAACTGAATGTAGGTGGTAATCTTACATATATTTCATTCATCATGTATCTGGTTTCCAAATTATGCAGCACTCCTGGCTCATGCAAATAAGCAAGCTTGGTCATGTCATCAACCCCATCGGTAGGCGCATCCATATCCTTGGGATATAATTTTGACAAACGGGAAACAACCTAGTGACATGGAAACAGAATAGATGCAGCAATGTTGCTAAAGAGATGTAAAATCAGTTGCATTCTTAATCTCATTAGGCATAGTGTCTATTGACAGAAATAAGAAATTCAATAGATGTCTCCAAAGAACTTAGTTTACATGTTTATAGACTTATAGTTCTTAAGAAATAAGAAGTGACATAACTTTGAATCGCATAAACACAATGTTTTCAAAGTCTTTGGATATGTATTTCTCATAGCTAAAATGAACCACATTTCTAATAGAGATAGAGAATGAAATGTTAAGCATTTCACATACGAAACAGCCTGTCTCTGTATTCTTTCTCAAATCATCGATAACTAATGTAAAATGGGGCTACAGCTTTGAATTTCCTTTCTTTCTTGCACTGTTTAAGCCATCCCCTTCTACATTTCTAGGGCTCTGAAACTAACTGTTCCCCACAAAGAGAAGGACTATAGAAAAGAAAATATATTAGAAACTTGAGGAGGGCACTATAAACCATAGATGCTAGTCAACTGGAAAACGAAGGGAGAATAAAATCACCCATTTCTATATCCCTCTTAAATAGGCTGTGCAAATTAACCAGTAAGATCCCTATATTCCATAAGAACATAAAAAAGGTATCATGTAACTTAAGTCTTTCTTTTATAAATAAAGATTAATGATGTCATGGACTAAAGATGTTGACAGAAAATGTTAAAGAGAGCTTATTTTACAGATATTAAAGTTTTCTAGTCTACCCTTTGCTAGGTATTTTAAGGGCAAGATCCTCCTCAAAAATCATTGCAAATATATATGTTTCTTAAAACAATAAATAAAATGTCAAAAACACTAAATGAGGAAGTTGAAATATCGAGAATCCTTTAAAACTTGAACATCACAAAGTGGAACTAGAGATAATTAGAAACATTAGATTGAAAGGTTGTGACTTATAAAACATCTCAAATTACCTTCTTCTCATTACTAGTTTGAATTTCTGCTTCTTCACCATTAATATTCAGTACCTGTCCATCAATCCAAACTAGTTCTGGATCTCCAACCCAAACATGAGAACCAACAACAATATTTTCTGGAATCCCCTGTATCATTTGAAATCAAAAAGCATTAAGAAAGTTCTTGATTACAACATATTTAAAACATTAAACAATCATGTTTCTATTTGTCGACAAGGAAACTATGTAAAGCCAAGAAAAAATATACAAAATTCCAAGATGATCGATCAATTATTTGCTGAAGCAATCTGTATATCATTCCATTTATTTGACTTGAAATAACCTTCCAGTGTTTTATCAGTATCAATCAACATATGAAGATAAATTCCCAACTGAGTAAAAGAGGGTCAATTTGCAGTGTCTGAACTCTGAAGTAGCTTTCGTAAGGAAAATGTGATAACAGAAACAAGACTATCTAATAAGTCTATTTTATTGTTTATGCTATAGTCCTTTGATGTGTGCAGACATATTTGAGCATTGAGTAAAGTTAGTGCAAAAATTTTATTCTCATATCTAATAAGTTTCAAACACCATATTAAAAAGAAAATGTGTTGAAGTAAGAGCCAAGGAAACTGAAAAAACAGAGAAAATGTGGAAATGATTATTTAATGAGGTCATCTCATTTTTTTATTTTCTTTATAACATTTTAATTTTGAGGGCGAGCCTTGATGCGGCGGTAAAGTTGTGCCTTGGTGACTTGTTGGTCATGGGTTCGAATCCGGAAACAGCCTCTTTGCATATGCAAGGGTAAGGCTGCGTACAATATCCCTCCCCCATACCTTCGCATAGCGAAGAGCCTCTGGGCAATGGGATACGAAGTTTTTTATAACATTTTAATTTTCATTTGTTTATCTAATGAATGTTTGAATAGATTAAGGATACTTCCTACAAATAAGACTCACTTCTAGTAGGAAGTTCACTCTCAGATTCACTAACATAGCACTAGCCTTAAAACAAATCAAAATTCAATATTCGGAATATACACACACACAGAATGTGCTAATGTGGGCATAATCATGGCACCCAATCCCACTTGAACGCCCTGCTGTTGCTATGGATGGCAGAAATTCCATTCACAAACCTAAGTTCTCTTTCTCCATTCAAAACTCCCGCTCCCCCCAACTCAGTATATTCTTTAATCACTTAAATCATGATTTTAGACCTCTATAGCTCTTGACATGGAAATTATTAGTTTGGTACAAAATATAAATATCTAGTTAGCGGAAAGAAGGATATTCAAATCTCCACTAGTTGTCAAGACTCGAGATACATACGAAACCTATCTTGAGACTGATGAGTGATGACCTTAAATCAACATTTTTAATCGGTAACCAAAGCAAATAAATCATTATTAGCATAACATACATTGGAGTCTAAAAATGCACTCTCCCTCCATTCTTCATTCAGAAGAGCATCTCAGTCAAAACAGCAGTATACAAAATATGACTCTGTATAGGTTCAATCAAACATCTCAGCCACTCTCACCACAACACAACTTTTGCATCTGCTAACTTCAGTATCAGTTTATTAAGTTTCTCATCTTCTAGGCTTTTCAACCAGTTCCTTTATTATCTATCCCTATCAATATCCGAATACTTATGAATCGTAAAATCTCTAATAAATCGAGCAATTTCGAAACAGAGAGTTAAATGCCTAGCTAGCAAAGATTCAAATCTGCAAAAATCAATCACTCAAATCGAAATAAGCGATAACCGTACCATTATTCTAAGAATATGAGAAAAGGAGTCACATGCAAAGAGAAACAGGTGCGCGCATTTTCCAACGGCGTGAAAGTGAAATCATCGACTGATATTCGACTCGATGGGAAGAGAAGAGGAGGAAATGATGAGAGATGAAGGGAACGAAAGAGTTTTGTTCGTCTTTGAGTTGCGCGAATGGAGGAGGTTGTGAGAGAGGAAATGTCCGAAGCAAGGCCCTGCAAAATCGCCATGCTTGTGGACTCGCACTCTTCCCTCTCCTCTCCGAGCCGCATGGACTTCGCGGGTACCAACGATACCGTTTGAATACACACATGTTGTGGAAGTATGTGAAATGGGTTAAATAAATAAATAAAAAACCTTAAATGTAATTTTGTTCAACTATTTTTTAAAATTAGTAATTTTTGTGTTCTTATTTTAAAATAAAAATATTAAATTTTTTATCTTTTAAAATTCACAATTTTCGTTCCCATATTTAAAAAAAATGTATAATCTCTTTGTTAAGTAAAATATGTAATTTTAATCTTTTGTCAAATTGAAAGCGATAATTATTTAAAAATTATTATTAACTATGACATTGATTAAACAAATAATTTCATGTAACCCTCACTAAATTTGAATTAACATTTCAAATTTGATTAAAGATCAAAATGTATAACATTAATTAAATAAATAATTTTGTGTTATCATAAATTTGAGTTAACATTTTAAATTTGATGAAACAGCCAAAATTGCATGTTACAAAACTAAAAAATTAAATGTTTTTATTTTAAACAGGAGACTAAAACTGTGAGATTGAAAAAAAAAACTAAATATCTTTATTTTAAAATAAAGAGACCAAATTTATGAATTTTTAAAAATAAAAGATTAAAATTACACTTAAGCCTAAAATAAGTATCACCTTTTATATTTTCTTCTCATTTTATTTTTTTCTAAATTAATATTTTTTTACCGCACATGTTTTTAAATACTACTAATAGCGTAACATATCCATAATTAAATTAAATAAACATTATACACAAACGAAAAAAAAATATATCTACAAGAACGGTTCCTGTTACACGAGAAATCAGTACACACAGTAGTTTTAATTATCAGCTCCTCCATATGATTTTTGGTACCGGTCTTGCCCTTCTAATTTTCCACTACCTGACTCATAGCACATATATATTTTATTGATACATATAACTGCATGCGTATGGCCCGGTTAGCTATATTAGAATAAAAGGTGACAAGGTTGCTGTTGATTTGATCAAATCTAATTGGGACCTTGGACTTCAGCCTATATATTGCTGAAGTCTCAGGTTTAATTTGTTATTTCAACTTCCTTAATAGTCACCATTTTGGTCGCTTCTCAATTTGGAGCAACACCAACATACTTTTATTCTGAGAGTCGCATTACGACTTAAAGAAAGGAGGGAAAGATCAACCTAGTTATAGAAGAAAATCACTCAATACAATCATAATTGTTAACCACATTTATGTATCCTTCCAAGATCGATCTATTTCGTTTTTATTTCGTTATCATCCTTGACACATCAATTAAATCTTACAATAAAAAATCGTAGAATAGAAAATGTATATATATTAATTGGAATGCATTTGTTCTTGTTAATACTAAACAAAAATGCAAGTCATGTAGGATGGTGTGTAAATTAGCGGAAAACATGACCCAATCTGGCTTACAAGTCTGGCTGATTTGAGGTTAATTTGGAGTTCAAATTTTTAAAAATAGGTTTGGTGCATTTTTTAATTAGGAAAGATTCGAGTTGTCTTAACCCAATTTAATTTAGTATTAATATTCTCTTAACAAATATAATATTTTTTTCATTGAGTATAAGATTTTGAATAACTATACATTAATAATAAATTTTTTATTTAATAGATACTTTATCTTTTTTAAATTTATAATTATTTATAAAAAAAAAAAACCTATACTTGTTAGTTCGTTCGTTTACAATTCGAACTAAATAGTAGTACTCTATAAAGAGAAATGAAAGTAGGCATTAATAGGATGTAATTGATTTGTAAGGGAAGAGTTAATTAATGTCCATATATATACTCTATATATATCATTATTCTTTCAATAAAAAAATTGTTACAATTTCTGACTTATTATTGAAATTAAATAAATATAACAATTACTGACTATTTCCAGGGTAACTCGTGCATTTTTGCGAGTAAACCCATGAAAAGATTAAGAAAATAAAATAAGAGTTTACATCGTAATTGTAACTAGTGCTGCTGTAAGAAGGACATGATCCGTAGAATTAGAATGGAAAAGGCAAAAAAGTGAATTAGCTGTGCATGGCAATGATGGCATGCAGGCTGGTTCATTTCACGTATGAATTGGATCGGGACTTGATACAACCGGAGTTCCTTTTTGAAGCTTCAGCAACATTTCATCCTTTAATAAAAATGGCCTGCACGCTGCTCCGAATGGAGGAGACACAACCAAAAAGGCCAACATGATCATAAGCACAACCATGAAGAGTTCCCTGTAACTGTAAGAGAAAGACATGTCTCAATGAAATATATGCTCTTTGTATGTGTTTTCACAAATTAAATCGTGTTTAATTTGGTGTCTTGAAATGAGGAAACAGATAGTTGGTAGAGAAAATTAAATGAGAGATTGCGATGTGAATATGGTGAAATAAGCAGAATCACATGCACACATCTATATACATAGAGTTCACGCGGGAGTTGTGCCTCTTGACTTGTCTCTATATTTTGGTTTAAAAGGAAAATCTTTGGCTTAATTGACTCGGCATGCACCTTTGAAGGTTGAAATTGAAACTACAAAGACATATATATTGAATTGAACGAATCAAAATAAAGTAACGTACTGCCTAGAAAGTATTCCCGTCCAAATCCTATATATCTCCTTTTATACTTGGTTTATATAGTAACCATTTGGATATATGCGAATGGAATGAGCAGGGAATTATAACTCATCTTATTTTTAATTATTATTATTATGGGGATAATAATATTAGTGCTTATATTTATAATTAAAGAACACCTAAATTTATTATATTTTCATTTTAAACGTGTGTCTTTTTCTTATTCAAAATAGAAAAATAATATTATTATTTTAAAGTTAATTAACAAGTACAGTTCCTAATTTTTTAATTGACTCGTTTTTCTCTTAATAATTGGGAAATTATAATTAATTATATATTAAATAATAAATTCAAATATACACAAAAAAAATAGTTATCTCGAATACACAAAAAAAAATTAAGTTCAAATATTTGAGTGAATGGATTAATTATTTTTAAAAAAATCAATAAAATCAATTACATTAAAAAAAATTATTGATATGTATGATTATGTCAAAAATGTCTTATAATTATAAAAACCAAAAGGAGTATAACATTGAGTGAATGGATTAACTAACACAAATTTGTTCCAAACTTAACCCATAATCTCAAATTTGAGTCTATCTTGTAAATATAATTGCATTAAATATTTAAAGAGAATCAAAGAAAAAAAATTGTTCAGTAGTCATCCTACAAGGTAGGATTCCCTCCCATGGGTCGTGGAAAATATGGTTTAGAAGAAAAAAAAAAGTAAGCTAATATCTTAAAATAGAGTATCAAGATTAATTTTTACAAAATACGTAAATAAATTTGATATATTATTTTACTTTTATAAAATTTTAAATTAATAAATAAAGCTATTATATGGAGTTAATATGATAAAATATTGTGTGGGGGAGGGATCAATATTCAATACTCAATTAATGTACATGTGAAGCACCTAACTATAATTTAATTGTGTGATGGATGCCGCTGTTATTACGCAAAATTGGCAAATGGTAAAATATCCTCCGATCTTTTCTAAGTCCCCCTTCTGCTTATTCCCCTTCTATGACCTCGAATATATAACTTGGTAGAAAATCAGTGCAAGGACAAAAATATGATAGACAGAAACAGGGACGACTATGATTTCTTGGTGTTTAAAAATCGTAAGCGAGTTTAGTCCTAGAGATTTTGTTTTATATATATATATATATATATATAAAGATATTCATATCATTTCATTGATAACCAAATGAGCAATACAAAGAGGAACTCGTTGAAAAAACATGAAGACTAGAATAAAATGGAGCCACCCTAGCAAGAGTATGAGTAACACCTTCAGCTTGTCTCCATACAAAACAAACATCATGGATTTGATGATTGACAGACGATGGACGTACTAGTATTATATTGGGTAACTCAGAAACATCAACTGATTTGCTATTTACTTTATTTATGAACAGTTTGCTTATTAATTGCAGATAGTGCTCCCATTGTTTCACCTTCTTGAACATCAAGGCAAAGATCCTCCATGCAGTTCTGGACGTAACAACATTCCCATGCATATCTCTAATGCACAACCCGAAACCTGTCAAGTTCAAATCATTGAAAACAATGCATCATCGGTATTGCATTTCGGTGCACCTGGAACTAATTGGGTTTTCGAACATTTTCAGTTTGACAATTTAAACCGCATGCAGTACTATTGCCATGGATAAGCAAATCATCAATTATGTGCCTCAGATTAAGAATTTCCCAACATGTCGCATTGAACAAACACATGCATGAAAAAAGTATGACAAGTAAAACGGATAAGACGCACACATAAACACAAGATTTAACGAGGTTCGGATAAGTGTATCTACCTCTTCAGGTGCACAAACGGCCATTTCTATTATTGATTATATATGTTAATAGAGTTACATCATCAGTTGTATTGAATAAATCACGATATAAAACTACAAAATCATCCTCGTACCGCATCACCCCCAACTCATATATTAACACGACAAATAATTAAGTGGCTCAAGCTTGAAGGGTTGATATTATTGCTATGCTTCGCACCAACATCTGCCTCCATAGAATATGAATCATGCATAATAGTTATATAGAATGTGATAAGAAGATATAAATAGAGAGAAATAATAGGTATTTGTGAGAGAAGAATGTCCATACTCCATATAATATCATTATTCTTTCAATAAATAAATTGTTACAGTTTCTGTCCGATTATTGCAGTCTAAAAAGTATAACAAATTTCCTGGGTTACCAGTGCATTTTTGCGAGTAAACCCAACTAAAAAGAAAATTAAATAAGAGTTTACATATTACTACTGCTGAAAAAGTGAATTAATTCTTGGACAAGGCGAAAAAGTGAATTATCTGTGCATGGACGACGCTTGTAGGCTTGTGTTGTTCATTCATTTCACGTATGAATTGGATCAGGACTTGATACAACCGGAGAGCCTTTTGGAAGTTTCAGCAACAGTTCGTCCTTTAATAATAAAGGCCTGCACGCAGTTCCAAATTGAGGAGACACAACCAAAAAGACCAATATGATCATAAACAAAACCATGAGGTTCCTCGTGAAGCCATAAGAGAAAGACATGTCTCTATATGTAACGAATTGATCGAAATGCTCTTTAATTGTATATGTGTACTTTCACAAGTTAAATTGTACTATGTGTTTTGGTGTCTTGAAATGGGAAAACACAAAATGAGAGATTGTGATGTGAATTTAGTGAAGGAAGCTGAATCACATGCATATATATATATATATATATATATATATATATATATATATATATATATATATATATATATATATAGTTTCAATTTCAACCTTCAAAGGTGCATGCCGAGTCAATTAAGCCAAAGGTTTTTTTTTTACACCAAAAAGAGAAAGGTCAAGGCCACAGCACCATATATATATATATATATATATATATATATATATATATATTGAACAAATCAAAATAAAGTAACTCCGACGCCAAACACCCACCTGCCTAGAAACTAGAAACTATTCTCGTCCAAATCGTTTCTCCTTTTATACTTAGATAAGTTTATAGTAAACCATTTGGATACGAATATGGAATGAGCAGGGAATTGTAACTCATCTTATTTTTAATTATTATGGGGATACTAATGCTAGTGTTTACATTTATAATTAATGGATACTTGTATTACCATACCTAAATTTATTATTTCCATTTTAAACGTGTATCTTTTTCTTATACAGACTAGAAAACAATATTATTATTTTAACGTTAATATTAATTATGACAAATTGATAAAACTAAAAGTATTAACGAAAAATATATAATATATTAAAATTATATATATATATATATATATATTCTAAATTATATATAGAGAAAGAGTTTAATATCGATAACACTTGCTTGCATGACATTAATTAATGAGTTAACAAGTGTGTTTGACAAGTCATTCATTAATTTTTGCTAGTTTGATTAGTTTATAAGCTGATATATATTATGTTTACTTAAGACAGTTAAGTTGTTTAATCGCTCTTTTAAAAATGATATAATACAATGAGAATTATTATATTGCTAAATAATATTTTAAATGATTCAATATAAAGTTTTCGGTTTTATGTAATATAAATTTTTTAATTAATTTGTTTAATATTTTACTCATGATTGTTAAGTTAATATTTTTAATTATTTTGAATAAAAAAATTCATTCTATATTTATGTTATTTAATTTTCTTAGTTAATTTAATATCTATAGTATTTCATCCACAAAGCATAACTTTGTATTTATTGTTTTATTAGTAATTCAAGAGTGTTGTGGATAAAATCAAAAGTTCAACCGTCGATAAATCGGAGTTGAATCATATAATTCAAAAGTGTAAAAATTTGTTAGTCCTAAATACATCTTATTCAGTTGTATTTGTTAAGTGGTAAGGCAATGGTGTAGTCCATGAACTTGTTAGGATGACACCATTCTTACCTAGTCTCTATACCTCTTATCATGTGATCTCTTGTTTTGACATTTTGGTGATGATCATTATACACCAGATGTAACATTTTGACATGGACACAATGAGCAACACCATTACACGCAACAGATGATAAGCATGGTGAATAGAAGTGAATTGGATGATAAGCATGGTGAATAGAAGTGGATGGGATGGGCCAGACTAGGTCTTACCTAAGTTTGATATGTCATATTTTATATTTATATAGTCTAAGTTATTGTTACCTATCACGAACTTATATTTAGGTTTAGATTTTACATTTATATAAGTTGGACTTGTTCCACTAGTTTATTTAAATGTCTATTTCATATTAAAAATATAAAAAAATTATCGCATAACATATAGTAAAATTATTATGCATTGAAAAATATTAGAGTGTGAAATAATGACTTACATATCATTTTTATGTTTCTGAAATTGGATGTCTTGTATTCCTATTTTTTTTCTTTAATAAAGACAAAGATTTTCATTAATTATTAAGGCAATTTTAAACCACAAGATTGATGTGGTAAAAACTTGTCTACTAACATTACACATGGAAGATCACAAAAGTCTTTTGAGTCCTACCAAAAGAAAAGAGTTCAAATTCATGCTACCAATCTATGCTTATGAGAATTAACTTATTCCAAACATTAAAATTATCAAACCACTAAAATAATTTTGTAATATCATTAAATAATTATAATATAATACATCATACTAATAATAATATTTTTATTAAAAATATTTTGCTAAATAGGCATGTTCGTCAAGTTTAATAAACTTTTTAAGGATTATGATATAGCCTATTTAACTAAAAAGAATTTTAAAAAATTTGAGTCTAACATTTTTGTTAAATAAATTGAGTTGCACCAAGTCAGGCCTTAAACGGACTAGACCATAGGCCTCCAATAGAGAGTCCAACTTACTTGTGTCCCTAATGGTGAACTTGCACAACTATGATAGAAATAGATCAAACCTTTTAACAAATACCCATATACGGCCTTATTTGCATGAGACTCATGTTATATCGGGTTTTTTTTAGAAAATAAATTAGACTAAGATTTTTATTGAAGTCTATTTAGTTATAAAGGCCAAACTCTAGGTTATTTAGAAAACTTTTTAGGTCTAACAAGTCAGCCTATTTAAGAAAACATAAATAAATATTTATTGTTATCATTATTATATTAAATTAAATTTGTATTTAAAATTTTACATTAATTTATTTATATTTTTAAATGTTAAGCATATTAACCTATATAAAAAGTCAAACTTAAGCTCATAAGTTTATTCAAAAATAAATTCATAACTTATTTAGAATTTTTATTGCAAAATATTTTTAAATAAGTTATAAAACCTTGAATGATATTATATAAATTTTAAAATATGTTTATTTCATATAAACAAGTTAGATTTAATTATTATAAAGTCATATATATATTGATATTAAATTATTATAAAATAAGTCTTTAAATAAACTTGTAGGTTAAAATAAACTTTTATATGTAGGTCAGGCTTTAAAAAAAATCTTTTATTGAGAACAGACCAAATTCAAATCATATAATTTAATTTTAAGCAAGATCAGATTCAGGCCTAACTAATCTTTGGCCTAAGTTAACCTATCTCCACCTTTGCGCAACACATGTGGCATCTCTTACTAGTGTTGATGCATGTTGCTATTGTTGCTTATAGGGAATATGTACAACATTTATAATCGCCACATGAGATAAATTTTTATTGTATGTATAAATTGCGGTACATGTTACCTACTTTGTAGTGATATTTCATTGTCAGGTACGTATACGTGTCAGTGTTGAAAAGTAAAAACCACATTAAATTAGTATTTTTTAAATTTATATTTTTAATAAATAATTTATATATTTTAATTTATTTTATAGTATATAGTTTGGTAAAGAAAAAAATCCTCATTTTTGAATAAAGTTGCTAAACTTTGTAAAAAAAAAAAACAATTAATAAAGTTGCGAAACCAATTATACCAGGAAAAAAATGAACGAAGAGCCGTAGAGGAGTAAATTAAAGCATTTTTGTTTTTTCTGGATGAAGTAAATTAAAGCTAGTGTGGTCCTGAACACTTACTAAAATATAAAATTGAACTTTGAACCCGTGTTATACTCACGTTTGTTATCTTTCAATATACATGGATATATGTACGTTTACCTAGCTATATATATATACTCAGGCCTACTGATGTCGTTGCTTAAGAACATGCATGTCTATGTTTATATCTATCCATATATTTTACAGAATAACATTTTTGTGAATCTTAATTATAATGATAATATGCATATAAAAAATCACTTTTGTTTACTTCATTTTATTTTATTTCTCTTTTTTTACTATATCATATTATTTATTGCATTTTTTCTTTTTTTCTTTTTTTCCCTTTATATATCTCTCTTCCTTTCAATTTCATTGTACTAAAGAATGAGAGTGGGTTTGTTTGGATAATTTTTTCCAAAAACACTTATAGGATGAAAAAATAAGAAAAATAAATAAATATGAATGTTAAAAAATCATTTTTTATAAAAAAAATTTTTAAATAAGTAAAGTTAATAATATGAGAAATTTTTTACAAATTAATTTATGCATAAAATAATTTTAGTTTGTGGTAAAGCTTATTTTGTTTTTTCTCCCATAAGAGCTTTTGCAGAAGTTTACCCAAGTAGGATATATATCAACCATTTTTCATATCGTATTAATCACACATCCACCTCAAGTATTTACGTGAAGAATATTTAATCTAGATGGGGAGTGTTTATTATTCAAGCAAAAGGCCAATCAGCTTTTTGATTCGGTAGGCTTGCATGGACGGATGTTCCCCTATCTACTCACCGAAGGTTTTTGTTTTCAATTTGAACATTCTATTGGAAAAGAATTGTCGTTTTATGATTTTGTTTTGACTGCTACGTTTAAATTAAGCGTTTACTTAGAATTTGTTAGTTTTGAATGACTGAGTCACTGAGCCATTTCAGTGTGAAGATCGAACGTGATTACCAAAAATGGTGCAAATTAAGATACGTTGCTCTAACGACACAGAAATGGTCACTTAATCTAGGGGATTAATATAGGGTAAGAATTGAATCTTCTGAATGAAAAATAAATATATATTGGCGAATAATACGGGGTACGTAGCCGTGACGTTCCCAACCGTTTACTATTCGAGTTATCGATGAATAGTATAAGTGCGTAGCTTAATATCGCGCGGTGAATAAAGACAATGCTGAATAGGATAGTGCATCTAAAGGACCACGAGAATAGAATAATATTTTTTGTACAAAAAATTTTAGACATTTGTCGTTCGTTTGACTTTGAAATATGTTTAGATGTATGTAAATAATTAGAAAAGAGATCAATCAAAGAGATAAATATTCTCAAATATACTGTGCAAAATTCGATGTTTAATTAAATATATAATACAACTCATAAGAATATGTCTATCAATATATATATATGGTGAGTATAAAAAATTAAAAATTATTGTAGAGGTTAAAGTCAAAAGATAAGTTGCATTTAATGTAGATTGAAAATTAAATTAAGATTTATGTGATTTAAATGTAAAGTGAGAGATTATCTTTTATTAAATAAAACTTATTTGAATCTCTGCATTAAAAGTTATCTTTGTTTCAATTTTTAAGAAAGCTTATTTATTATAGTTAGTGACAATCTTCACTATAAATAAGAAGAAAATTAATGGAAAAGATATACATGAAGAGAAAATGTGTGAGAAGAGAGATTATGAAATAAAGTCACTTTGTTTAGATAAAAGTGTCTTTATGTGAGAATGTTATCATTTCTTGTAATCATTGAGTGCGATACTTGGATTTGTACAATAATACACTATTTAGGATGGGTTATAATCATTTTTGTGATAGGAAAATATTTTTGAGACGATTTTGTGGACATAAACAAGAAGTACCGAACCATATTAAATTCTTGTGTCTGTTATTATTTTTCTTATGGTGTAATTTTTTGTTGTGTTCTTCGAATCCTTTTAGGATGTGAGTAATTTTACTTGTGAGAACATTAATTACCCAATAATTATGACATCATCTTCACCTTCCTCCAGCTTATCACGACGGTGTGCTCAAGATTTGAAACTAAATGTTGACAACTAAACATGGCGGGACTTAATAAGTTAAAAAAAATATAGGGGTTGGTCTATTTTAATTAGTACTAATAATGTAACTCTTAACCTAAAAGCCTCAATGATAATTATAGATTTTTGTTTTTCTCTAGTCAGAGTCGTGATAGAAGGAAATGAATTAAGTTAATTAGCCACTAAGTGGGAATGAATTAAGTTAATTACCCACTAAGTCGTGATAGAAGGGAATGAAATTATTGAAATGAACAATTCTAATCGAAATAAGTTCTTTCGATTGCATAATCAAGTTTTCTCAAATTTGTCCCAATTCTGCTTGTTTTTTTAAAAAATTCCTCTATTCAACTCTAGACAAGTAAATCAAAATTTGATTTTCATAACTTAACCAAATTTTACATAACAAAGGTAACACATGTTGAATGGGTTTTCAATGGGTACCCAAACCTACACTATGTGATTAAAAGTGTGTCCCTTGTGAATTTTGCTGAAGTCATAAGGTAAGCTACAAAAATCTAAACAAACTATCAGAATAACTTCATAAAAAGAACTTGAAATGGAGCAACCAAAGTCTCAGCTTGAGTGCCTTTTTGACTACCTAGATCAATATCACCATGTTGCTAAGAGACACATAGGATTTTCTTCTTGCACCCAACATCTTCATACACCCGACAGTGAGAGGAAAAATAAAAAATACACTTCAATTAACCTACATTTTCACTTATACGAATTGACAATCCGTGTGAGCTATACGAATTGGCAATCTGCATAGCCTAGACGGATTGACAATTTGTATTAGCTCGAACAGATTGTCAATCCGTATAGTGATAAAACCCTAATTTATGGATTTAATTTTTAGTATCAACAAACTAAGGAACCTATTTGCGACTCTCTAAAATTGGGTTAAATAAAAAGAAAAAAAAAGAATTAGAAAAGGAGATGGAAAAAACAATGTCACAATCTTGAAAGATTGATAAGTTGAGGATGATTCGCTACAAAGAATAGAATTCTTTGATAAAAACCTAAAATTTCACACAAGAACCAAGAGAAACACTCTCTTAATTGTGTCTAATATGAAATTTTATAAAAAAAACTGTCAACACAATGTTTAAGGAGTCTATTTATAACTCCTACTAATAACTCTAAATTAGGACCAAGGCTCAATAACTAATCTAATAATTAAAAGACTTAAAAATAATAATAAAAAGTCATGGCAGCCCATTACAAGTCCAAAAATAGGCCCATAATATAATTAAAAATAAAAACAAGTCTTATTCTAAAAGTTGAATAAAATTTATGAGTTTTGCTTCTTCTTCTTTTCCTTCATGAGAGAATTTAGTTTCTCGTCAAGCTCTTCTTGAAATCCCTTACTCTTTGCTCAAGTGATTGATTCATCCATGTTGAATTCATCTAAGTCAAACTCTTCCTCCTTAAATAATCTTCTATTATATATACTATACATAAGGACAATGTTGGAATTAATAAAAAAATTGAATGATGTATGTAAGATTTGACTGGTGTAAGAAGAAAACCCCTTGACACAAACCCAAAAAATTATTTGGCCCATTTAAATATGATGGCTAATGTTCAAAGTAATTTAATTTTTTTTCAATTTTATTTATAGCTTTGGCTCAAGAAACATGCAAAAGTAGTGTAAATGTTAGACTGTCCATTTTTTGGTAAAAGAATAATGGTTAATTATACTTTTAGTCTTCTTATTATCGTCAAATTTAGTTTTTTCATTTTTAAAAAAAAATTAATGTCTATCTATATATTTTAATTATACAATTTTAGTTCATATATTAAATTTAGATACAGTTTAACAGAAATGTTGATTAGATAGTACTCTAGTAGAGTGTTAACATAGATGTGCTAGTGGATGTGCATCACAGCGTCGTATTAGCATTTTTTGTTAAATGTTAAATATCAACTTAATAGATAAATAAAAAGTATACAATTAAATAATGGAAATCAAATTATTAAAAAATAAATGAGATCTTCACTATACTGGATTGAAACAACATTGAAAACTGACAATTTTTCTTTTAGTTGTAATTTTTAAGGAATAAATATATTTTTTATCCTGTAACTATAGTTTTATTTAGTTTTAGTTCTCTAAAAATATTTTTGTCACTTTATAAGAATATATATAACATACATGCTGTAAAAAAATAAATAACATACGTGTAGTGGTGTCGTATTACGTGTTATCTTAAAATAATTGCTAAATACATGACCGATCATCATCAAATAATGATAGGAATTGTTTTTTAAAATTTTAAGATTTGTAAAAAGAAATAAAAGAAATTTTAAAAAATCAATAAAATCTTTATAAGAATTAAAAACATATTATATCATTTTGGAATTTACACGTGCATGATTAATGCAAATCTAGCTAGATATATAGCTTATCCTATCAATTTCTTAACAAAACAAAACCGTCAATGCAAAATAATGACTCATTACCTAGCTCCACACTGTAAGAATTTATTTTTTTTGTTACCATTGAAAACATGAATCAACCGGTATAAAATTAGTCTAACTTAATCATTGACAGTAACAAAGCTTCATACGAGCGGAAAGTAGCCATGGCCCCCAAATTTTTTTCTTCCCTTTTGGTAAGTATTTATAAATAAAGTTGTAAATAAATTTTAAGTGTATTGGTTTAATTATTTGTCCCATCCCTCAAACTTTTTGAGTAAAATTTGTCACTAATTATTCATCTCGAGTTTGAGTTTTAGATATATAATTGGGAGGAATAACTTTTTTTTTAATTTACAGCCGAATAATATTCCGTTGGAAGCTTCTGACTCGGACTTGCAATTGTTGGTCAAATACAAGGTCAATAGAAAGCACCATTGTTAATTTGCATGTTTTATTTTTTAACTTCGGAATTTAAACATCATAGTTAGACCTATGAAGATCGTGCGTGGAGGGGCGATCTTACGTACAAACTGGACTTTGTTTCAACATTAATATATATCATTTAAGATTATTGCAATGGCATGAG
Organism: Glycine soja; assembly: GCF_004193775.1. NCBI lineage: Eukaryota > Viridiplantae > Streptophyta > Magnoliopsida > Fabales > Fabaceae > Glycine > Glycine soja. The sequence goes on along the minus strand of NC_041014.1, from coordinate 23,277,559 downwards.
AATACAAGAAAGTATATGATAACATGAAATTTCATTTGTACTTAAAAATAAAGAAAGGAAATAATCTATCACATGAAATTAACTTTTACAACTCATATATAGTTTATTGTCTCCAAGAGCTTTTGGGGTTGGTTACTATTCTTTGCTAAATAATTATAACTGCTTGAGCTATGTGCACTCAATTACTCAAAGCTGGCTTATACTAGTAAGTACGTATGGAATACCACATTGAAACCATGGTGCTACCACGATCGGCTTTAATGCTACCATGGTTTTTCAAGGTGATCCACCATGATTTCAAACAAATTATTAGTGAATTAGATCCGGGTGTGATGGTGGTGCTGGGCCTCGTAGAATCAACCCAAAGAGAGACTCATTTTCCCTCGGCCATTGATCATCTTGCGATGATAATGACCTACAGGCTGCTCCTAATTGAGGAGAAATAACCAAAATGGTGAAGATGACCAGCAGAACCGTGAGGAGGGTGTTCTTGTATGTGAAAGCCATGCCGTGTTCAGTTAATAAATGAAACAAAAACAAAATGCACTTTTTGTTGTTGTGAACTTGTGAAGGAATTTAGTTTGCCTTTTTGGTAGGACTAGAATGAATATTTTGTGAGCTTGTGAGGGGATGATATGATATGTGCACAACATTTGTTTATATAGGAATTGGGGTTGAAAAATGGTAAGCAGATATGGCTAGACCTGTTCTTGCTCTGCTGGGCTGATTGCTAACTTGCTTGTCTGAAAATGGTTTTTTTTCTTCTTGATTTGAAGGTTGAAAATTTGGAACCTGGATTAATTCAACAAATCAACACGTACACAGTGACTTGGACTAATGAAACAACCGACAATTCACACCTGATACGTAGTTTAACGATTAATGGAAAATGCATGACACTCAAAATTAATGGATCAATGTTTTTTTAAAAAAATATATATAAATGGATCAATGCTTTTGAGTGCTGATATTTCAGGTATAATTAATTAACAGGGATATAGTAAAAATTATGTAAATCGTCAATTATTCCAAAAACATAAAGTGGTCATGTATGATTTTTTTATTACATTTCTTTCAATCGTACTTAATGCAAAGTACTTACAACTTAGAAAATCGTTATTTAATTTATTAATCAACCAATTAAAAAAATCAACCAATTAAAAAAATCATTTCCATGAATTCATACGCATTTGTGCCTAAAATATTGTTACTAAATAGCTACTCTTTTTCATATAACATTTTTAATAGAAAATCTATTACCATGTAAATCTTAATATGTATTTTTTGCTATTTTCACGGTGTAAAATCTATTAGAAGAGGACTTTTTTTTAACTTAATTAATAGTTTCGAGATCCAACTTTAAAATTGCAACTACATTAAAATATGATAGGAAAAGTTCTATTGTTCTTAATGGTTTTATCGGATGATTCGATACTGATTATTGAATAGAGTACATCAAATATTCACAAAAATAAAAAATAGGTAGATCAAATTAAAAAAAAAACTTACTACTTATTTATATGATGACATTTTAGAATCGAAAATCTTAATGAGTTAAGAAAATAAAAAAAGGGAGCATTTTTCTTTCACTAAGCAAGTATTTGTTAATTAGATAAATAAATAAATCTGCATTTTTCAGCAGGATTGAAAATCCCTAACGTAAGTTCCCAATACTAAGATCTGGGGGATTAATATTTGAGTCATTATAAGCATGCGTGGAGATATATCATGTAGAAGAAAAAGAAATGTACAACCAAGAAAATCATTTGAAATAAATAAAGACGTGTTCAACTTAAATTTTTGTTATGTCTTTAGGTTGACAAAATTCACGTTGCTGAATATAGTTATAACTTATAGACCTTACTTTTAAAAGGGAATTTCTACTTAGGAAGTTAACGGCATAGAATTCCTTGATCTTCCTCAAACATAAATTATGCAAATGGAGGTAAAATATTATCAATATGTAGTTGTTTATATTGTTAAATGCTGTATATCAATGGGAGGCAATTTTAACCTTTTTTTAATAGGAAATTTTTTAACCTTATAAAAGCCAGCTTCAAACCCAAAGGTCAACTTATAAAGAAAGTGACACCAGCATTTCTTCATATATAATATTCAGATCGAATATTGTATTTAATTATTCTGAGACTTAAAAATCTAAAAATAACTTTAACAAAAAAACGAGGATTTGAAAATGAAAAATTACAATCACTAATGCATAATGGAAAAAGAAGTCATATTTTATCATAGAAAAAGGAAATGTCATACGTTAGGCCTTGTAAGGCTATTTTTTTTTTTTGGTGATGGAAGGATTTTCTTTTATTTTACTTAAGGTTTTTACTAAAAGTTTGCCGAAGTTCGAGAGGAAACTTAACTATGGCTGAGGATTGAATGGGCTATTAGAGTGCATAAAAGACTCGTGGGTGGAACGGCAAAAGTGGTCATACATACTGAGAGGAATTAGAGGAATTCAAATATAAAAAATGGACTCAGAATTAACATAAGGAAGCATCAAAGAAACGAGTGATAAACATGGACACGACCCAACCCACACCACACGATTTAGCAGCAAAGTAAAGTATATGAGGTTCACGGAGTCCTCACATTGCATGAGTCATGCATGACCATTTTTTGCACCTTCACGGAAGGGGGCACTCTTGTTCTCTTCTTTGGTCCAAGTGACTCATCAAAAATAAAAAGAACAAGTATATCTACCATTCCAACTGAAGAAAACTTCTCACACACTCGCCTTCTTTGTCAAATTTAGGTATAGATCCTTAACATTAGGAACTAACATAATTATATTAACGCTAAATATAAATATCACTTTCGTCTATTATATTTTAGTGTTATTTCATTTTTGTACATTAAATTGTAAAAGTTTTATTTTAATATATTTTTTATGTTTTCAAAAGTTTCACTTTGGTCTACGTTAGATCTAAAATTTCTTATCATCATTGCACCAAACGTTTTAGATTTACGTTTGTGGTGGATCACGGTGTAACTTTGTGGTATCACAATAATATTGTTTGCATATATGAGTATTAATGAGACACTAACATTGGTTAAAAAAATCAAAAGAAATAAATAAGATGAATCTTTCAAAAAGATAAAATATCAAAATAAAACTTTTTAAAACATAAAGAATTAAAATGAAAACTTTAAAATATCAAAATAAAATTTTTGGAAATATAAAAAATTAAAATAAAACTTATAAAAATAAAACATCACTCAAACGAATCAAAATTAATATTTAACCTTATATATTAGCAGTTGTTAATTCAAAGGACTAGAAATTCTTTTTAATAATTTTAGAAACTGAAATAACTAATAATTATAATCTCAAGTACTTAATTAACTCATGAAAAGGAGCCCTCAGATTACGATCAGTGTGGAATGAAACGTTGATTTCGTCATAAGGAGCATGTCACGTGTATTGTTTACACGTTTTTCCAGTTCCCTTCTGTAGGACGTGACTCAAATCTAATTTACTCCTCCAGCCGTTTAATGCACTTCATCTTTAAGAAAATTGAATAAAACTGCTTCTTTAGGTAGCAAAGTGTAGAATAGAAAAAAAGAGATCAAATTATTCATCGCATATGAAAATAGTCTTACATTTGTCATATATAGTATCTACTACAATCTTCAGAGAATGAAAATGACTTGTATAATGAAAAAGAACATGCATAAACGTAAATATTTTTTATTTTTTTTACTTTAACCATTTCAAAATAATTAAGGACTTTAGTTAATTTAATTAGTGAGATTAATATTTTCAACAATTGGTTTTTTAATCAGTATTTCACTCTCTTAATCTCTTTTTCATCTAAGTAATTAATACATATCCACTTAAATGTATTTTATAAAATAAAAATAATCCAATAGATAATTTAAAGAGAATCTTGTAAAGAGAAAAAAATTCAAAACATCTCAAAAATCTTATAAAAAAGATCTAAAACGGTTACATATTTGTCAAAGAAATTGTAATTAAGTTGGTACTCTAGCTTTGTCCTCTTCCATACGTTGCCCAACCCGCGTGCGTGCTCGCACATTAAATTAGTACTAGTTGTTTTATTTCAGCCAATGCCTATGTACTAGTTGAGAAATTAAAAGTGAATGTTTTTTAATTAAAAATTATAATTAATTTCTCAATCAGTTTCCTAAATGCCCCCTATTAACAAGACCCTTACATGTTCGGCTTCTTTGTGCTGACAGAAAAAGGTTGCTCTTTTGTAGGTCAACATTACGTCCCAACACGGAATAGAAGGGGATTTTCTTTTTTGTATAAGTCATTTTTCTTCTACATCTAACATATTTTTTATAATTTTAATATTATCCTTATATATATTCATACGAATTTTCATATTATTATTAATATGATACTCTAATCAATTGAATTAATAAGTCAATTATGTTATAAAATAATTAATATCATATATATAATATATATTTAATACACATATAAGTTTACATAATAAATTTTGTAACAATTAATTTTGATCTAATAATGTATTTTTTACATGTATAAATTTTAAATAAAATCATAGGTTTAATAAAAATTTATATATGTAAAATAATTAATTATTAGATCAAAATTAATTGCAACAAAATTTATTTTGTAAACTTATATGTGTATTAAATATACATTAAAAATTTTAATGTTATATATAACAATATTAATTATTTTATAACATAATTGACATATTAGTTCAGTTGGATACAAATTGACAATTTTTATGATTCATACGAATTGCAAATCCATATGATCTATATGAATTGTAAATCGGTAATAGTCTTGTCTTATGAATTGTGAATCCATAATGAACTTACATATTATCAATCCGTACAAATTATAGTTAAGGATATTTTTTATTTTTTTTCTTTGATTACTAGGTGTAGTAGAAAAATAATTGATGCAAGAAGAAAATCTCATAACAAGCACAAAGCATACTTACCACAACTAGGGCAATGAGGCCCATTCTCTCGAAAACTCAGATCCATCTTAAAGAAATTTTTAATTGGTGAAGCGCGCGCGGGCACACACACCTATATTACATTTCCAAGAATAATTTTTAGTAAAAGCTTGTAACATATAAATATTACATTCCCAAATTCACATTAACATAAATGAAATTTTTAATTGGTGAAACACACAGTCTTATCCTCCCAAATATCATGAGGCACTGTCATTTCTCGGAAAAACCTTGATAACTTTAGAAGAAGGAAGTCTTAATCATATAAACCATGAACAGGAATAAACATGTAATTGTTAACATCAAGTACACAAAAATGTTTCAACATATGGTCCAAAATTTGCCGGCTGAGTAAGCCAAAAAAAAAGTTTCGATGTTGACGGCTTTTTTACAAAAAAGGGACAAAATTTTACATTTTTTTCTGATCGGATGTATGTTTTAAAAAATTACCTAAGAGGGGATAAGTCATAACGGGTGAGTTAGAAGTCATAACACTTGTTACCACTCCTTTTTTTAAAAAAAAAACTGAAATCATAAAATTAATTAGTTAAAAAAAATTGACTTTAAAGTCGTAAATTTTTTTTTTGGTTTTACGATTTTAAGGTCGTAAAACCTTTTTTTTATGGTTTATTACTTTAAAGTTATAAACCTTTTTTTTTTATGGAGATCAACAATCAAGATTGAACCATGAAAGAATGGATGGCACGGATTGAAGGATGAATATTGAATTATTGAAGTCGTGAAAGATTACACGACTTCACTATTCATGGAAGTTATTTTATATATATCCATATATTGATTGCATGCCATTGGTGTATATGCATTATTATAATTATTATACATGTTAGATATATTGCGTATCTAACGTAAATTAGTATTTAGTTATTATTAATCTAGGGTTTACTTAGATAAATTATTATACATGTTAAATTAATTTTGTTTAGTTACTATTTTATGTTTTAGTATATTAGTGTTTAGTTATTATTAATTTAGGGTTTAGTTACATAAATTATTATACATGTTAAATTAATTTTGTTAAATTATTATTTTATGTTTTAGTATATTAGTGTTTAGTTATTATTAATTTAGGGTTTAGTTACATAAATTAATTTTTAGAATATTAAATTAGTTAAAAAATTCATTATTTTATGATAGCTATTATTTTTTTATTGATGGTGGATACAGTACGTAACATTAATGACATCAAAATCATGAATATGATAAAGGTAGGACATAGGTACTCTAAAGACGTGTATGTCATGATGCAAGAAAGTCAATACATTGTTATCCCACATTATGTTCACACGTATGAGAAACATGGGAGTTTGAGGTTCAAGAAATTGTAAACACGCGACTTGGTCGACGAGCAATGATATGCACTATCAACTTGAATGAATAGTTGTCTCATTGTGGACAATTTCAAATACTTCAACTATCTTGCTCGCATGCAATTGCAACGTGTGTTTTTTGTAATTTAAATTATGATGACTTTATTGACCTTGTATACAAGTTGGAAAATATTTTCAAAGTTTATTAACATCACTTTCATTTCCTTGAAGTGAAGACACACATTTTATGTCTGATCCTTCGAAACGATGACAGACATCAGACAAATCGGCTACTACTCGAATACATAATGAGATGGATGAACCAATTTCAAATAGGTCTAAGAAATGCTCATTATGTGAAAGTGAAGAACATAATTATACTAATTGTCCATACAAATAAGTACATACTAATATAACTTGTACTTTTTATGTTTTTCTTTCATTTGTATTGTGCGTTTAATATTAATGTATTAATTATGTTATTTTTTATTTTATTATGTATTTTTATTAATAGATTATCTAAACTTTAAATAAACAACAACAATTAAATAAAACAATATTAAAAATATATAACATGTTTTAAATAATAAAACATTAATATAAATTAATAGCATATCAAATAAAATCATAAAAAATATACTAATAAATAAGTCAAGTTGATAATATTTATTATACATTTAAATATTATTTTTTTAAAAAAAAGAAAAAAACATAAAAAAATTATAAATTTGAAAAAAAAAATAACTTAAACATTAATAAAATAAAAGATTTACAACTTCAAAGTCATAAACCATAAAAAAAATATGATTTACGACTTTGAAGTCATAAACCATAAAAAAAAAAGGTTTTACGACTTTAAAGTCGTAAAATAAAAAAAAATATTTACTACTTCAAAGTCATAAAAAAAAATTAATCAAAGTCGTAAATATTTTTACGATTTCAATTATAAAAAAATTGTAACAAGTATTTGGACTTCTAACCGTAGTACCTTCCAACTTACTCCTTCTAGGTAATTTTTTAAAACATATCTCCGATCGAAAAATAACATAAAATTTTACCCCATTTTGGTAAAAAAGCCCGATGATGACATTTTTCATACTTAGATTGATGGTAGATTAATTATAGTTCAACTTATATTACCCATCAACATCAAATTCAACTATTAATCAACTTAAGTACATAATTAAGGTCACCTATGATGACCTAAACATATTTTAAAAGAGATTACAACTAACAAAGTACACTACTGTAAAAAAAAAACTAAGTACATTAATAACAATATTATGTCAGCTACTTAGCCTACAAGACAAACAGAGTATTTCTAATATGGTTTACAATATCCTTGAGATGCTAAACATAAATATGATTATGATCTGACTATCGATTTTTGGATAGGGATGCTTCCAGCTTTTCTTTCAACTGTATAGCAGCAGTCTCCCCTCCCTCAGTTCTTATGGAGAATGTGTGAATAATTTTATCATCTGTAGTCGAAACACTGGAGTCTTGAGCCACAATTTGATGCTCCTTGAACGTTTTAACAACATTAGAAACAGGGTGAATATCTAAGGGGCATCTCACTGTCACAACTGTCTCATCCTCTCTTTCCTGAAAATCCATATCTGGCAATGACAATTTTTGGTCCTGATTGTGGATCATGTTCTTCTCAGCTTCCAACACCTTGATCTTCATCTGGAGATCAGTGATAAAGGTAATGGCATCACCAAGCAAAGATGCCTTGTCCATTTTAGATATGTTAGGGACAACAGCTCTCAAGGCATAAAACCTTTGGTTAAGCTTCTCACGTCTTTGTCTCTCAGCTTCAACATGATTCAGCGGTTCCTCTCTCCCATTTGCCGGCTTTCTACCTCTTTTTCTGGGCTTCCGCTCATCTGCATGAATGGAGGATGAGTCTTCATTACCGAGATCTAGACAAGGAACCCCGCTTCCTTGAGCATTAAAATTCCCAGCCATCATTTGATTCAGTTGAGGGAACATTTTACCTTCATTACTGACACCTAAAGTCCCATTGGAAGAATTTCCATAAGCATGGTTCACCCCTAGTGCTTGAACCTCATAGGAGTCCGAAGTAAAACCAGGATCATCTTCCACCTTCGGGGAGAAACTAATAGTTATAGACTGAGATTTTGTGTCCCCTAGGCTTAACTCATGCCCAAAAATCTTCGGAAACACCTTTGCCTGTCCGGGACTGGATTCCCCAAATGCTGTCCTGACCATCTCCACAACACCGTGCTCTTCAGGCACCATTTCGAGCGAACCAAGCTCCACCACCCCGGACTTCAGAGGAACAAACACAACAGTTTGAAGACCAGCCAATTTCCCCATAAACGATCTAGATTCTAATTGGTTTAAACAACCAGCAGCATCGGAAGCCCAAATCAATTTACCAGACTTGAACGAACTGCCAGGGCCACATGGCGAATCAAAACCAAATATATAACACATTGAGGATAAGTAAAACATGAGCAAATCCGAAACCCTGTCCAATCTCGCATAATTAGCCTCTTTCGACACAGACCCACCAAAGCAGGCATCAAGCTTCTGCAGCACATTCTTTCTCACCTCCTGCTCATCCTCCTTCCCAACTCCATTCCTCTCCCCTTTGGGATCACTGCAATGCCCATCACCCCAAACCAAGGCAGAACCACCAGATTTCAAGACAGCAACCTGCCAAAACACAGCATAATTCCACTTGGAACCCTCAACAAGCTGGCACAACCGCTGTCGGAGACCCGGGTCAGTACTGGCCGATGGCGCAACCACACCGGAAAAGACATTATTGGAAAGTGCGGAAATAAAGAACGCAACAGCCTCTGCACCCAGCACAGACTCCAACACACCCTTGTCTTCCTCGTTCACACAAAACTTCTCACCCATCATCTTTCTTTCACAGTTAATATCTCATAAATCTCAAGACCAAAACTTTTTCCAAAACCCGTTTCACAGAGATCTCAACTGAGCCAAAATTCCCAAAAACCCCCCAAAATTTGCATAAAGAACCCTAGAATCAAACTCTTGAAAACATCCAACTAAAACCCACAATTTGTGAAAATGGTGACATGGGTTTTCCTAATCACAGATAATGGATGAATATCCCAAGGAATCTAACTTAGTATTGAGCTCCAACATAGTTGGTCGCAACCCCAATTAAAAACGTTCAAGGAAGGGGAACAAACAGATTCAGCGTAAAGACAAAAAGAGCAGAATTACCTGATGGGTATTGTGATTTGGCGTGGTGTATGATGAATACGAAGAATAGGAAAGTTTTGAACAGATATGAGATTTTATAAAACCTGAGAAAGAGGTTCCGTTTCAGATCTGGAATGTTAATGTTATCAAGGCTATTTGTTCTTCCACTTTATTTTTTTTCCTTTTTTCTTTTTTAGGTTTCTTTTTTCTTAATTTTTTTTTTTTGCTCAGAAAAAGATTAGTATATACAGAGGCACAAATATAATCCTCTGAAGTGTTAATTGAATATTGGATCACAAATATCCTTGAATCTATTTTATAGATTGTAAAAACATTATAGTGAGACATAATTATCTATGACGTCAAAAAAAGATAATTATATATAGAATTTATTTTTATACATTATTAGATTTTATAATATTAATTAAGTAAAAAAACTTTATTTATATATATGGATAGTTATCATAAAATTTATTAAATTTTATTTATATAATAATTTATATTAAATGATTATGTAAAATATTTTTAGGTGTTAATATATTTTAATTGATTGTCTTATTTTCAGTAATATGAAAATCTTACCTTAATGCCTAAAAATTATAATTATTAATAATGTTAACTTTAAATATGAGATACGTTAATTCCTAAAAAAATGTGACTGGTTTTAAATTTATAATTTATAATGATTAAGAAAAGTCTTTTCCATTCTCTTAAAAGAACGTGTTATGTAATTATTACTAAATTTTTTAGGGGAAAAAATAAAAAAAAAAGCACTCTAACAATGTTTATGAGTTTATGAGTCGGTTGGGATTGTTTTTATAAAATTGAACAGTTAAATTTTGATTGGTGTACTTCAGTCTGATTTAAAAAACAATTGAAACTCATTCTATTCATAAGTTGTTTGATTTAATTCTCAATCATGATTTATTCATTTAAATTTGATCTTTTTTTAACTATTATTTTATATCATGATTCATCTAAATATCTAATACAATTAACAAAATATTATCAAACATCAAGAGTAGTAAAATTGATTCATTCAATATCATCAACATAATATTCTAAAATAGATTAATGCAAATTAAAACAAAGTATGTTTTAACAAGATTTATTATAATAGTTTGAATCACTATTATTTCCTAAGAATTAAGTTCTTGCAATAAGATTTGTTGTAACTAGATTTAGTGAAACAAATGAACAAAATATGATTCATTAATATTATAAACATGAAAAAAAGTAAAACAAACAACGATGTAACGTGAAAAAAGTTTCAACACTTGAGGTTCCAATGTTAATAGTATTTAAAGTCAAACCAAATAATTTTAAAATCTTAATCAGTTCAGTTCGCTTTTGATCGAATTTATAAATTTAAATTTATGACTCAACTCATACATGAAAGATTTTGATAAATTTAATTCAATCTTGATTCAACTATATAAATGACTCAACCCAAATTTTTCACATCCATGTGGATTAATTTAGACACAAGTTTTGACGTGACTCCATGGAAATACCCTTACCTTAAACCTTTTAACAGTGTTCAAATAGTAATTTTCATAAATTTGGAAGTTATGTAGTTCTCCGGTGACTTCTTTCTTAGTACTAAAAAGTGTTAATGATCACCAAATATTTTTTGTATGTGTCTTGTTTCGAGTGAATTTTTTTAAGAAATTTTATTTTAAAAAATATTTTTATGTTACTTTAATTAGTATTTTTTATTTACAAAGCAAAGTTGGAAGTTATCAAATTATTAATATATTTTCTTTCCAAAAATTATTTAATTTAAATGGAGACTTTAAAATTAAAACAATGCAAGTAATATTATTTCATGATTAAATGAATATTTATTTTTGAAAATATTAAACATATTTTATCATGTTTTGTTGAATAATAATAAGAATAAATACTTCCCGTGAGATTTCGTGTAACTGCTCAATCTTTTATTTTTTAGTCATTACATTTATTTTTATTACCATAAGGATGTCAACGTAATGTTTTCAAACTTAAAGGAAAAATATTATAGGAAAAAATGATGGGTTATGCGTAATTTATTAAAGCTCAGGGAAATGTTATTATAATTTTCTCTAGTATAATAATAAAGTTGAAAGTAAATTTTTTTATCATATTATTTGATATTTTAAAGTAATTTCAAGAAAATTACAAATTATAATAATTATTATAATAAAATTGTAGGTTATATTTTTTTAAGAATCTTTAATATACTTTATTTGTGTGATTTAACCAATAATCTATTAATTGGACAATGATGCAATGTATTTGCTAAGTTAATAATCACATTTAGTTAAATAATTTGATAATAATTATGGTAGTAACTGTGACAATAATAAAAATAATAATAATGTATAACAAATAATAATGATCATAAGAATAATAATAATAACAAGAGCACCTGCTATTGTAGTAATGATTACTATGGAAATAATAATAAATACAAGATAATGGTTAATTAAATCTGAAAATTACAATAAGTGTTTTTTATCATGAAAAATAAAAGGACAAGAATAAACACTACAACCTTAGGAAATTCCTACTGCTGTTGTGCAATTCCTTGATAAAATTTTGTTTCAATTTTTAACATAAAATTAAATAAATAATTTTTTTAATTAGTACCAAAAAATCGGTACTATACTGTAATGTTATCTTTTAATTAAAGTTAAATTTTTATTCTAATCACTCACATGATCAATATCAATATTAAAATCTTACACATACTACTAAAATAAAATTCAACTTTCATTAAATAATAACATAAAATATATTAATAGTCATGTAGTTAAGTTATGTACATTTTTTCCCTGAGTTTTTTTCTTTTAATTTGAACGAGGATAAAAAGGCTATCAAAAGCTCAAACTCGAGGTTTAAAATGTCTAAGAGTATGTTTTGATAGATAATTTTAATTGAGAAAAATAATTTATTAGAGAATTTAAATTTCTTTAATCTAAAATTTACTGTTTGAATGTTTTTTTACGAAAAATTTAAATTTTTAGAATTTTAAAACAATTAAAAATATGGAATTTTAATTTTCTTTATAAAAGGTGAGAAATTAAAATTCTCTTATTGATAGAAGAACTTTCCAAAATGTTTGTGTTTCCTTTATCACCTTTATCCTTCCTTCCACCTAAAAGTTCTCAAAATTATGTTTTCGAACCCGCGACTTTTCTCTCATGTTGATGATCCTCTTCTTTGAAAAGCACCGTCCAAACTCGCAGAACTGCACCCATCAACTAAGGGAGTAGTCGTCGCCCATCATGCGACGAAGGTGCTCGTCGGCGCAGATGACCTAGGTCATGCCTTGCGCCGTTCATTGAATGTTGTGATCGGGTGTGGTGATGTACATTGTTGTATCTAGGTTCCTTGGGAACTTCACATGCTACATAGTATTATTCTCTTTGGAAGTACTCCAACCATATCTTCTTTTCTCTTTGCATTTATTTTCTTTCACCCTCACAATTTTAATTTTCTTTATCCAAATACAAAAATTTGAAAATAAAAGAATTTCAATTGAAGTATTTGAAATTTTTAGAATTTAAAGTTTTTCAGAATTTTAAATTCTCTTATCAAAACAAACTCTAAAGAAAATGTACACTTCACTAGAGGCTAGAACATGGACACCACAACAATACTACAAGGGTTTTGCTTCCTACACCACCCTATTTGCTTTTTGCACCTCCCAAATTTTCAAAGTGACCATAGTAACCTTGTCTTCCTCACTTGTCCATAAGTTGTTTTCCTCACTTCTCCATGCCTGAAACATTGTCTTGTTCACTTCCTCACATTTCATGGCTCAGGTTCACTTGCACAGGTGAGTTGATTATTGTGTTGTTTATACTTTTTGTATTAGATTATTATAACCAGATTGAGTTATCCGTAATTATTTTTTTAGAAAATGAATTTTTAGGATAGGTCCAAATGAAAAATTATGGAATTAAATCCATAAAAGTAACATAAATCCAGATTCAACAATCTAGAATTGTTGTTATACAAATCCAGATCAATGAATCTGAAATGGTGAAATAATAGTACCAGATCAAATAATATGAATAATATAACATATTTCTGGATTGGATAATCCGGATTTTTTCTTATACAAGTACGGATTTATTGGTCTAGAAATTATGTGCATTTGTTTATTAGTTCGAATCAATCAATCTGAAATTATGGAATAATAATACTGGAATTGTTTAATCCATTTTGAGTTTTTTGTTTCCTAGATCAAATAATTTGGAACTTCAAAACATGAATTCCGGATAGACTAATCCATAAATTATATTATATTTGGGATCCAAGAATCTAGAATTAATGTTTTGAAGTTTCGGATTAGTCAATTCGGTTTAACTTTTTTTCATTTTATTGCCTTTTCTGGAAGGTTGGTTTAGGGTATTTATATTGATTTTAGTTATAAATTGGTCTGAATATGTTGGATAGTTTTTGTTCATTAACTTATTTTTGTTGCTTCTGAGAGGTTTATATGGAAGACGATTATGTGAGGAAGATGTCAGATGAAGTGGATATGGAGGTTGACATGGATAATGAAGTTAGAATAGATGAAGATATTCATAAAGATTATGGACAAGAGATTGGAAAAATTGTTGATTGTAGCAAAACATTCATAACTTCAGAAATAATTATTTTGTGTCAGTTTGTAATAACTTGAAAATATTGTACATTGACATATTGATGTTGTATGTTTTGTATATAGATTTTTGCTACTCGAGATGAACTGTTGAAATGAGTTCAGGATGTTGCATTTGAAATGAGTTTAGTTGTCATTTTGAGGTCAAATACATCAAAAGGGCAACTTGGATGGAAGACCATTGTTGTCTATATCCCTTATGAAATCCCTGTGACATGCCATGCCTGGAGAAAAAAAAATATTAAAAGGAGAAAAAAATAATCAACAACTAATAATGATCATCTCTCTAGCACAATTTAAAAACATGATCAACCACAAAATCAACTCATAAAATACTAAAATCTTTCTACAAAATCATATAGAGAAAATGTTCACCTTTTGTTTTGTAATTATTTTTGCAAAAAACCAAAACGCTCTTTCCCACCCAAAGCACGACCACCAAATGAAAAATGTATCCAAACATAGAAGTGAAAAAAGAAACCCCTCATTCTGAATATGGAAATCATTGTTTAGCTCTTTCATACTGCACAACCGAATCTTATCTACAGAAACCACAATTCGACCCATCACATGCATCATTCAAAATGAAAAGAGAGAGAAAAAAAATCTAAAGGAGGGAGAGAAGAAAAACATAGAACCGACTCATTCTTTTTTTTTTTTTTTATCCATTTTTTTTAACTTTTTTCTTTTCCAAGCTCACTACACCACTTCTCTTCTCTCTTGTCTTTGCCCATTCCATTCTCCCTCTATTAGCTAACTCAACCAAGTCCAATAACAACTTACAGAGCCCAATTTACTAATATGCCCGTAACATGTCACGTGTTGTCCAACTTAAGAGGTTATAAATGAAATTTTATATGTTTACAACTTTCATATATGTTTAGTAGATAATTTCTTATACATCTTTCCAACCCATCTACTCCACTTTGGAGTGGACAGTTTATCAACATCCTAATTAAGTGCAAAACTTGTATTTTTGTTTGACACATAACCCTTGTGGCAAAATGGGCAAGAAATAGGGCGTAGTTTGGCACTTTGGCATATTTCATGGGTCTCGAATTTCACTATTTATAACTCTTCCCAGTCGATTTTGGTTGTCTCGCAAATTATCTATTTTTGTCGCTAGTTCTGTTATTTGTCTCTCAACATCGCTGGTCTTACAATGTCGCATTTATTCTCGTCCTTTTCACTTTCAACTGACCATTGAAGAACAAATTGCGTATAGCTCTATTATTTTTCATAAATTTGTGTTAACGTATTTGAGACATATCCTAAACTCCTAAGAATTTTGGGTACTAAGCTTCATAGTTATCTCTCCAATCCTTGTCTTGAGTTTGACAGATAAGCTAATTAAATAATGAATATTTCTAAATTATTCTACAATATCTTTTTTTATATTAGTTTTCCTATTTATCAAATAAAAATATTAAATATTTTTTATGTTTTTAATTTTTAAGAAATTAAATATATTTATTCTTTATTAATATGGTCTTTATACAATATTTAAAAAAGTAGCATAAAAATATTATAAATATAATGCTACTCTATTCACACACACACACACAAAAAATACTACTCTGAAACAATCAATCAAAATGTATATATAGTCACTTTGTTGTTGTCTTTATATGATTATATCTATACTAAATCTACATACTATTCTCTCTCATTCTCCAAACTAATAACACATGAGAATTTACTTAGCAAATAATCACTGGACAACCATTTTCGCAGTTGCTGTCATCATTAATTAAAAATATTTGAGGTGGAACTTTTCTTTGATTCAATTTCTATTCTGAATTAATTAGCAGTATTCTCTTAAGATCAAACTAAATCGACCCGTTGCAAACGAAGAGTTCTATTTGATTGTTCGTTTGCGACATAGTAGTGTGTAGTGATGTGGCTGAACGCGGTTGTGCCACGTGGTCATTCATTGTTTTTTTTTCTGAATAAAAAAATAGAGTTAATCAGAGTAATAATAATTTATATTATAAATTCTTCTCTAACATAAACTTATAAGTATTTCTAATATTCTTCTCTAAGTAGAGTTAGAATTTTATCTTATTAATCTGCGTAGTAATAATTTATATTATAAATTCCCATAAATTATCGAAATTAAACTTCAATAGAAGAATCTCTACACAAAAATAACTAATTGTTTCGCAAACAGACAATCTTGTAATTTGCATCTATTTATTGATTATTGATAGCGAATTTTTATGAACATATACTTGAACTGTTCATTTTTTCTACGTCAGCATATATATATCGCCTTCAATATATATAGAATATCGAAATGTATTTTTCTACTAATTAAGAAAGAAGAGAAAGGAATCAAACTAATATCTTATATAGTTCTACATATCATACAAAGCTAGATGACTGAATCGATGAACAATGGATCAATGGTTATTCTAAACGGAGAAACCCGTGTATTTCATCAGTCCTCACAGCTCGTAGATTTAATTCATGTTTGTTCGAGAATGATCAAATAAATTTTAGAAGACAATATTTATTTAATTTTTTGATAAATTGATAAAAATTAATTATTCTTAAAATAAACTTAACCAAAATCACGTACTCAAGTAATTATAAAGTTCTAAAAAGAATTCTGCAAAAAAATTTTTTTTATAATAAATAAAGTCCTAGTAAATAATATGACTAAATTATCAGTTACTTTAGAAGTTATAAAAGGAAGAAATTAAAATATTCTTAAGAAACCAGTTTATAGTTATTTGCCACTACTAATATACTCGTTTTCATTAAAATAAATTAAAGTGTATCACGTAGTAATTTCCTGAGAAATTTTAAAACAAAAAATTACTGTAACAGCTTTAATCAACCACGGAGAGTGCAAGTTACTAAAATTTAAACTTGAGAACTCGTACAAATCTTCGGCATTAAGTAATTAGTCATTTATTTAATCCAACAAGTTGAGAACCAAATAATTAAGCTACGAACACATTTCATTGCATGTAATTATTCGGCGTCTCTTAATGCTTACAATACGCAACGTATTATTAAGTGTGTTGGTAAATTAGGATCAAAGTATGTTGGTAAGTTAGAATCGATCGGTTCAAAAGTAAAACAATTAAATCTTACTTTAGATCTATTAACATTTGTTATTAATTTTTTTAAAAAAAATCACACATGCTAACAAAAGTCTCCATATATCACTATTTTCTTTAAAGTAAAAGAAAAAAATCTATTTAAATTCTTACTTTAGACTTCATTTTGTACTGGATTAGTGCTATGTATTAAGAACTTTTTTCTAACATGATGAAACCATGATAAAAACACATACATATATAACAATTACAGAAGACAGATCAAGTTGAAGACATGATGGGATTAATGTGCATAATCGTCCTGAGCATGCGATGCCTTATTTAAGAGTAAGAAGTATATATATATATATATATATATATATATATATATATATATATATATAAGAACCATTAATGTAAGTAATTAATGGCTATTATATATATATATATTATTCCATACATGATACATACATACAAGGTGCATGCCTAGCTAACCTATCTTTGGCACACGAGTGACCACCCCAATTTTGTCGACCCAAACCCAAACTCGGTTGCACCAAAAGTCCATTGTCACCATAGATCCTTCTCCCACCAATCTTGCACGAACATTATCATTCTCTCTCTCAATCTTCTCCACTGCTACCACCCCGTTTGTTCCCACAACCTCAGGCCACGAACTCTTCCCTACACCAACATTAAAATAGATAATATATAATTAAGCACACATTCATTAAAATCATAATAATTTTATATACAGCTAGATTGTCTTCTCTTCTGCTAAATAGATGTGATTAATAACGAAATTTTTGAATACAAATGATTAATGTGCTGAAGTTAATGTTACATTGTTTAGATAATATCTGAGTTTGATCTTTGACAGAAATAATTTTTATTAAATTTTACATATTTCTAGATCGAACTCCGAATTAATTATAAACTTTTTTTCTTAATGAATTGGATTAAGACAAAAAAATAGACGTCATTAATACCTTGACATAGTAGACTTGCCATTTTGCTTTCTCGGTGTTATAGCTCTTCCTTCAATTTTCTCTCTTGTAACTGAGTGATCACAAGATTTTAGAAGCGTAGTACAAATTAAGTGTTGCGTGCATATATATATATATATTGGGGGTGGACCTAGCCAGCTAGCTAGGTGTTTAATTTCTCATCAGATAGTAACGTCAACTCGGAGAGTTTATCGTTGAATTGATTGTTGTATGTCCTTATTAGCTTTGGGGATAAAGTTTGAATCAGATGATGTACAACTTTGACTATTAGATGAGGTTCACTTTGGAATTTATAGAGCGATTGCGGATTTCTTTGACTTTCTCGTAATTGCTTTTTAAAAAAATTGATATTGAATTTTGCACATATATATAAAAAAACAATTTGACATTGAATTACTAACTTGTTAACCCGGTTAAACGGCTGTGAATAAAAAATCTAAAATTTGATAATTACTAATCATTAATTCATTATTTGTTATGTATGTACGTAATAGAAATTAACTAAAATTTTGCACGTCATTAAAATGCATAAACAACCACGTGCACGCTGAAGGAAATGATTTTGGCCAAATATTACCTTTAAATATTTTAAAACAAAACGCAAAATAAAAGTAATTAAGGTCATATTTTTAATCAGTAATGAAAACAGAAAATTTAAAAATATTTTTAAATTAAAAATACTTGTTTGAGATTCTGTTTGGTTTATCTCATCTCAATTGAAATATTTTCTTTTATAATTATCAAAACACGATCTTTTATAATTAATTCTTGTTTTTAATATGTTGAGCATTTGTTTCAACTTTTATAAAAATTCATTCTAAAAGAATTGAATGGCCCAAACTAAACTAACTCTAATTTAACAGCATTATTTATTTCTTTAAAACCAACTATTAAAAGGGTTATGTAACTTATACTATCTAAAAATAGAGTTAAATAACCTAATTATAAATGATGAATACAATTCAGAAAATTCTATGACTATCTTTTGTTTTTTCAAAGAAAAGAGTAGTTAAACTGAGATATATAATAAATAATTTACAATAGCTCATACTGTTTGTACATACTGATCAATTGAACTAAATTCTTTTAGTATCAGCTATCTTCTAAGTATATAGAAAATTACACTGACTATCCAATATGAGCTTGTTTTAACTACTTTGAACAAGTTAGATAATCCTATTAAACTAATAATGTTATTTCTTTATTCCATCATAACCGAAAGAAACTGAAATGTATAATAGTGCAATTGCACCTCCCTTTGACAGAAAAGATAAAGTGTACATTACTGATCGCAGTGTTAGATAAAAAAATTAGAAAATCAATAACAACAAACATATGCAGTGGAATTAATACACAAACAATTCTTATAATAATACTTAATACCAATAATAAATAAGAGTGTAGAAAAAGATTGGGTTAAAATGCGCTATATGTTAATCCGTTAATCTAATCGAGTGCATCAAAAGAATTCTGAAAAAAAAAATCATGCTATATATATCGTGTTACTTGTGTGTCTCCCTTTCTTGCTCAGGGAAAAGAGATATATATAACCAAAGAACCCCAACGTTCAG
Organism: Glycine soja; assembly: GCF_004193775.1. Taxonomy (NCBI): domain Eukaryota; kingdom Viridiplantae; phylum Streptophyta; class Magnoliopsida; order Fabales; family Fabaceae; genus Glycine; species Glycine soja. The sequence continues at coordinate 23,257,772 of NC_041014.1, read as the reverse complement.
TGAGAAATAAAATGGTGAGGAACAGGAAAAAAAAATTCTACTTGCAGCAGCCTTTCTACGGATAATAAAATTAAAATCACCAACGTGCAAAAGCCAGTTAAAAACAGTACAATAAAATCTCTTTAAAACCGTTAAGATATATATTGACCCCGTAAAAGGAAATTTCCTAAAAGGCAGAAGCACAAAAGTTATAACATTAAGTAAAACATAGGAAAATATATATAATAAAAAGATAGCTTTATTTTTTTAACAAAACTAATTCCGAAAAGATATTTTTATCTTTAAATTTTAAATTACAATATAAATATTTTCCAACACGCAGTGCCTTTAATATTGGACAAGAAAGAAGATGCTAGTGCAGTAGTGCATGTATCTTAGTTTGATTATGTGTTTTGTGGGACGTGTCTCCACTCTGCTGCAATTTGGTCACATGCTGCAATTTAGGCCCAAATTAAGCTAGTGATGATCAGTGGTGTGAATGAGCAAGTGTTGATAGATTAAATTTTGACTTTCCCTCACTTCTGTCTGATGAGTGATTATCGATTAGACAAGTGCTACACCGTGATATATATACTTGTAATAGAACATAACATAACTTCTATTAATTTGTTGAATAATATATGGTGTTATTATGGCCCGGGGATCTCACCAACAGCATCATCAAAACAAAAACAAAAATTATTATAATTAGGTGGTTTAATATCATTTTGGTCTCACTAATCACTTGGTTTAAAATGATTATTATGACGAACGTACCTGCAGCTAGCTACTCTTTGTACGTTGCATATCGTGGCAAATGTATCACTCGTATATATGCGTGCTACAGGATTAGAATTGTCATGTTGGGTATCATGATTTTTTTCTTGCATTATAGCAGAACCTGGCTCCTTGTGTGGTGCAACTTTATTAAGCACCTAGTGATCTTATCAATAACTCATGTGAAGCAGCGAGCACTGTGTAAGCTTTAATTAATTGGTCCTTGAAATTTTTGTTTTGTGTGTATGTATTTTTATCTAATAGTGATGAAAGGTATATATATATATATATAATTATTTATGGGACTGAAGTGTGAAAAAATAATAAAAATGAGTTCGGTCTTTTTACAGTAAACACGGTCAAAGTTGGTCAAATTATAAAACTTTTCTGGTTGGGGGAGCACCAGAGCAGACATTGGTTTTGTAAGTTGAATTGTTGACATCTATATATGTTGTTGGGTGAGCAACAGGTCTATTTTCTTGTAACTTTTTTGTGGGTAATTAACCTTCGCACATCTCGTGCAAAGTGTGGCTATAACACACTTCCTTGATAAAATATTTTTTATTATAATTTTTTTTATTTGATTGAGAATTTTATACTAAATTTATTATAAATACTTTTAACATTAATTTTTTTAAAAAATATAGATCAGTTTAATATAATTCAAAATGAAGGTTACAAAATACTTAGCCAAATTAAACCCATGCACGTATAAAATGAAAACAAATGAGAGTGTGGGTTATTGTGTGGTGAAGTTGTGATAGACTGCAATGCCCTCACACCAGTCTCCCAACGATGAATATGACATAACAGGACGAAGAATTAATAACTCAACAAAACAGTTATGCCTTCATGAACCCACCGGTACCACTTCGCTTTCATCATGCAATGGCTACTATGGAACTTTTTAAAAGGCCATGTTACTATCTAAAACTGATAAACCTAGGGCATGGGCCATCCTAGCTTCTTTTCAGTGATTATGAAGGGAGGTAATGAAACAACTTTAACAATTTTTTTTACTCACTCACAGTGGTCATAGAGACAGGATGAGATTTAATTTCCTTCTCCAACTTCCTTGATTTAACTACTATTGAAAATTTGACATAGAAACAAATTAAATTACATTCCACGCAAGACTTCCCCTTTTATTAGCTAAAAAAACATATTGAATATGCTTTCACTATCTTGATTTAACTATTATTGTTGTTGCAAAATCCCAGCTATATATATGCATTTACACCTTTCAAAACATCATACATAAATGTATTGCTGTTGCAAAATTCTAGCTATATATATGCATTTGCCTTTCAAAGCATCATACATAAATGTATTGTTGTTGCAAAATCCTCTACTCGCTACCCAAAGCATATGAGTAATTGTGTGTTTAAATTAAATTTGTTATATGAGTTTATTCATAGTTAACTACATTATCACGAGCTTAAAATTTTATGTAAATTAAAACTTTATAATCTATTCCACTTCATTCTTTGAGAAATTATAAATTTTTTTTTAACTTCATAATTTAATTTTATATTTAAACTACATTTGAATTAATTATATATATATAAAACATGATATTTAATATCAAATTAATTTATATAAGAAGTGATTTATGAATCAAATATTAATATTCACAAAGTTGTGGTGTTGTCATTGTGAGATAAAATGGCTTTATTTGAGATGAAGGTCATTTTTTAAATATATTCCAAATTTATATACAAGTAATGATAAATAAATATTTTAGTATTTTTTTTTAATTTTTTTCTATCACATCATAAATTTTATTATATTTATATACTTTTTTCATTTTCTTTGATTGTTAAATAACAAAATGTATGTTCACTTAACATTTTTCTTTTGATTAATTGTAAAATTTGTCCCCCTATTTTTCTTATTACACTAAATCAATTATCCTATTTTTTAATTCACTGTTTGAGTCTTTCTATATTTTAAAGTTTATTATCTTAGTTAATTTTAATATAATATTAATATAAGTTTTATTACTACATCCAAGTAGTCATTTAAATATTTGATATAAAATATAATATTGATATAAGTTTTATATGAAAATAATTCAAAATTCAATTTTTTTTAATTTATTATATTTTTATAATCTTATATATTATCTTTTAAAATGTAATATATAAGATTAAATTTTATTTTCACACATAAATTAAAATATATATATTTATATAAGTTTTATTTTTATTTTATATAAAAATAAATTTTTTTCTTATATATTATAATATATAATATATAAAAATAAAATTTAAATTTTCAACTATATATATAATTTATATTTTATATCAAATATTCAAATCAACACTATATCGGTAAAATAATGTTTTTCTTACTTCCCATTAAACCTTTTTCTTTATATATACAAGGGAGAGATGAACAATTATTTTACAAACAAACTCAAGCATATAATAAAACACATCAAGTCTGCAAATACAGCATGCTCTATTGCCAACAAGAGAATATTTGTGATGGATAATATGTAAATAGTTATCTAGTTAAAACAATCGTTCTAGCAAAAAAGAAATGTGGCTGCTACGTTACGTACGGTTCTGAATCCTGACAGGGAAGCCACCAACCATGAAAGAAGTGAGATACGCAGCGAACTCGGGTTCGGCCACCTCCGACAGCACCTTGAAGCTCTTGATAATCCCGGCCACAAGTCTTTTCATCTGCAAAAACGCCATTTCCCTTCCCAAACACACCCTTGGTCCAGCCTGAAAAACCGGATAAGTAAAAGCATCCACCCCCTCGAATTTCCACCTCCCTTCCACCTCGTCCCTACTCAGCCACCTCTCTGGCCTAAACTCGCCCCAATCCGCCCCCCATATCTTCTCCGACCGCCCCATCGCGTAAATATGATACGCCACTCTCCACCCTCTCTTCACCTCTGTCCCATCCGGCAAAACGTCGTCTTCCCCTGCCTCCTTCGTATCCACCGGCACCGGCGGGTACAGCCTCATGCTCTCGCACAACGCCGCGTGCGTGTATACCATGTCCTTCACCTCATCATACACGTGCGTGTATGCCGCGTCTTTCTCCATAACCTCCTTAACCACCTCCTCCTCCACTTTCGGGTGCTTGGAAATCAGCCAGAAGAACCACGTTAGCGCCGCGGAGGTAGTGTCCCTCCCCGCTAAAATGAAGCTTATGATAATATCCATAACGAACTCTTCGTCGGAGTGGCCAGAGCACAAAAACCGTGATAACAGATCCAAGGTGTCCAGAGTTTCTTTCTCTTGAAACTCTTTCTTCTTTTCTACGATGATTCTCCTTGCTAAGCCTCTTACCTCGGAGATCGCTTCCTTGAGGCGCTTCTCGGAGCCGAGGTTGAGGAGGCTTTTGATTTTCCAGAAGAGAGGGAAGGCGGCGTTGAACCTCTCGCTGCTGATTCTGGTGGCGTCGTCGAAGGCGGTGGCGAAGGGGGTTAACGGGAGGGAGGGGAGGAGATACTCCGGGTCGAAGCCGAACGCGATCTTGCAGATGTTGTCAAACGTGAAGCGTTGGAGGATGTCCTGAAGGTCGGGGATGACGGTTTTGTTTTTGGCGGCGGCGGCGAGGAGGGGGAGGAGGCGGCCGGAGAGTTCGGCGTCGACCACGGTTTCGACGAACTTGCGGAGAGCGCGAGTGTTGAACTCGTGGCTGGAAATTTGGCGCTGAACTTTCCATCCAGCGCCATCTGAGTTGAAGATACCCTGGCCGAGGAAGTCTCCAAGGGCCCGATTCAGAGTCAGGCCCTTGGGGTACACAGGGAAGTTGGTCTTGAGAATGTGCTGGACAACGGTGGGGTTCGCCGTGAAGACCTGGCGGGAGCCGAAGGCGCGGTGGAGGACGAAGGTGGAGGAGGGGGAGGCGTGGAGGATGTCGGAGATCCAGTGGATGCGGCGGCGGTTGTTGGCGGCGATGGAGAACACCGAACCGATGACAGGATATGCTTTGGGAATGGTGGTGGGAGAGGGTGGTGGAGATTTGCCTCTGGAAAGTGTTGTGGCTAAGAACCAAAGTAGGGTTGCAAACAAAATAAGCAACAAAGCTGGGCTTTCAGGTTCCATTTTGCTCACTCAATCACGTCCTTCCTTTGGCTTCACTCTACATATAACAAATGTACTTAACCCCGCAGCTGCTTTATATATAATCCCTTATCGTGCAATGCTTACTTACGGAGAATACTTTATTCCTAAGAGAGACAAACTAATTTGGTGAATTTTAGATACTGTCATGACTTTTAATCGTAAAAATATCTTCTTTTTTTTTTTTATAAAAAAGATAAAATTTAAAATTGTGGACTAAAGTTTTTACTATATATAGAAAGATATTTCTCGTTTTAACGGTAAGATATTTTGATATTTTATTTGGGCATCTGATCTTAGCCACTGAGAGTGAGAGAGCGTGGATTAATTTGTGCTACTTTGTTTTAGTTTAAAGTTGTAACGTGAAATGGAAAAATAATTGAAGAAGACATGATAAAAAGAAATTTGCGGCAAAATGTAGTGGCGACGAGACAAGACGATGAGAAGAGTCTCCACTTTCACATGCAGTGCGCTAAATGCGGTGCCTCTCTGCCTTGCATTCCACTTTCAGTCTCCTCACTCATTGCAGTAGATGACTATAGCACCATGCGAGAGAGGGATATAATAAATCAATTCATCTTCTTCCACCTTCCGGTCATTAGGATAAATATTCAAAACAAATAAGGTCCATCAACACATTTGATAGATAGATAGATAAATACATGTTTCTTAAGCATGCTAACATTCGATACCTAATCCGGTGTATGGAATTTTATTTTATTCAAAAAGACAATCAACCTTGATTGTCTCTATTTCTTAAAAATTAGTATTATGACTTTCTCAAATACCTTACTTTTAGCAAAATAAATAAATATATAGGATATTTTATAAAATTCGTTAGAGTTAAATAGCTTACATTTTTAAGATAGATATTTCCTAATGCAGTTTTAGAATTTCAACAAAGGGGTCAAGAGTTTGAATAACTTAACTAATGTGATTAAATATTTATTATATATGTAAATCTCAAAACTTGTTCAAAGCTACGTAGATGATTACACAAATCTTCAATATTATATTCATGTTCGTTATCAGCGTGAACATCTTTTAATATTATGCATTCTTTACACTAAATCCCATGCATCAAACAACTCTTACACCAAGAATTATCGATCAAACTGGCCAACTCATACAATTATAATTTTTTTGATTATCTAAAATTCCATCCTTAAACACATGTTTTGTGTGTAAAAAATAGATACAGTAAAAGTTTTCTCCTTTCTTCTTACAAGAAAACACATAGGATTTTAGGCTAAGGCTCGGTATTTTGGACGAAGGGAAGATAAGTGGACAGAAACGAAGAGCTAAAACTTTTAGCAACAAAAATAAAAAATAAAAAAAAAAGAGAAGGAAGATAAGCTTAATTCGTAGTTACATATGAAACAGGTGCTTGGCATCAATATCAGACAATGCCTATAAATGATACCCAATAAAGATTAGTATGCGCAAGTCATTCATGCGCTATCAAAATAACATGAGTACAAAAAGATAAGTTAATCTGCCAACACATTAAGGTATTCGGGCTTGAAAACTTGACAAGCATCAGATCCAGTTTAAGGACCTACCACCACTGAGAACTTAACAGTTACAACCCTCTACAAATTACGTCGGACATTATAAACTTGATCATGTCATTAGATTTTAAAGCAAGACCAACATTTGAAAGCAGAGTTTAACATGTAAATGAGACTCCAAAAATTTGTAAAATTTGTTCATAAACTTTCGTAATCATTGAACAACCCCAAGCCTGGCCAAAAATCATGACCACCATTCTTACATGTCTGCTTTGAAAGTGCAAAAGTATATAATTGTCAAAGCAAATTGAGAAGATTCTGGGTGGATTCATATCGTCTCTATTGATACGAGTGTTCACAATGCAGTATAATATACCATATGAAAGTTTATTTGTGCCTAAAAATAAAGGAAGAACTAAAAACACTTCCATTTATATGCTTACCATCTTCATCTTATTGCAATTTTCCGAAGCTCATGCAATCGATGAGCTATGTCTTGAATAAATTGTTTTCCATCATTGCCATTTTGAAGAGAATTTGTTAGGTGCTCCAGAAGATCATGATCAAATTCAAGTGCTTCCAACCGTTCATTAAGGTCTGATATTTCATTTTCTAGAGCAACCAACTCAACTTCTCTTCTAGGCGTGCAGATTTGTAGTTCAGGAGATTTGGAATGATTGTTTTCTGCACTAAGAGAACAAGCATCAACATCTTCAGCAGCTGATCCATCTTTATCAATATGATTTCCATTCAATGTATTAATGCTTTTCTCTGTGGACAATCCAGTATCTTCATGACCATCTAATTGATGCCCTTCACCATTAGAAGCTCCTTGTTGATTCAATTCACTGACTTCAAGTTTCTCAGATCTATCATTAGGCGCATGCAAAGAGATTTGATGAACCTTCTCTTCCAAGTTTTTCAAACATTGAGAAATGTATTCCTTTTCCTCCTCAAATTCCAAAAATGTGGTTCCACTGGTCACATCTTCCTCACCAACTTTGGATACCTCAGCATTCTTTGAACTGCTTGCGGTATTTGTGATGTTATGCACACCAGTGTTTTGCACTGTGACATCTTCTCCTTTCAAATCCCGACTTTCCTTATGCATATTATGGACCATAGGTTCATCATCCCCCAAGTTTGATCTATAATATTCCAGCTCGGCTTCCAAATCTTGTATCTCTTTTTCCTTTTCTGTGAGTAGATCATTAACTTTCTCCAATTCATCATTATCATATTCTGCTTGCTCCTCCATCATTCTTAAATATTGAAGAGCCTCCATCTGCAGTGCTGCCTTCTCCTCCTGTAACCTTGTAATCATAGACATTGCTTCATTTGTAGCAACAGCAGAAGCGTTTCTTTCTGCCTCCAGTTCCTTCTGTAAAGAATCCATGCATTTCTTGTAATACTCAATTTGTCTCCTCAGTCTATCATCATTAGAATCTCCTTCAATTTCATCAATATTGCTTTCATCCAGAGAATCAATACCAGATTCCACTGAGGATGACTTTTGAAGTACCTGAACTCCGTTAGAACTAGAAGCCTCAGCATCTGTCCCAGGTGGCGAGTGAATATGATTTATGGGAACATATGATGATATATTAGACCCATTAGGAGAAGATTTGTCTGATGGTGATTGCTCCAGTTCTTCCTTGACATTATCAACTTCCTTAGGATTTATAGGAGCAGAATTACATACCTCCAGATGAGTCTCAGTTGATGCTTTTTCCTCTGTACCAATCTTCTCTAAAACTTCCCCTTTCTTTTCAGATACCATTCCAGTATCACTTGCTTGTGCAACATCTGCAGCTGGAAATATTTCATAAAGCAAATGTTAAACAACTATTTTGAAGAACAATAATGGAAATATAGGGAGAAAGAAATGTAACATTTTTCTGATGATGCTTCAGCATGTGCATGTGTGTCGTTCAAAGTCATAAGCTCAGATAGAGGAGTAGGACGAGAATCCTGAGAAGGAGAAGTAATCTTACTATCTTCTGATTCTCTATCAGGAACATTCATAACAATAGGTGATGGTGAAACCTCGTTTATTGAAATGAGCTCAGCCAGGTCAGAACTGAATGTCTCTTGCTTTTCTTGCTGCAAATTAATTTCTTCTGCAGAATTGGCATTCACATCTTGATGTTCGCTGACATTAGGCTCCACACATTGATCTGAAGGCAAAGGCATGGATTTGGCAGAACTATCATTCAGATTTTCCGGATTCAAAGCACTCGGAATACAGTTTGAGGAAGGTGCAGATGTAACTTGAGCTTTAGGGTCATTGCTGGCTTCAATGTTCTCATGAAACACACTACTAACATCATCATCATCAGAAAATAGAAATTCGGACTCAGAATCAGAATTAAGTCTCAGCTCAGTGTACCCAATATGAGATAGTGGCTGAAAACTGCTTTTTCCCTCTGATCCAGGAAATTTATCCCTCATTTTCTTCAAGTTATCCCGGTGATTTAAACGGCTTTGCCTCGGTGCACATGGAAAAGGAATATTTGGCTTAAGAAAAGCTCTCCCAGGTGATTTTAGTTGGATAGATCTTGGGGAGTTCTGATCTGACTTCCAAAGCTTACCACAACAAGTACATTGTCTTGTACATAGTCTTGCACCCTTAGAGCCAGCAAACAAATCTCTACTTAGTGATGGACTTTTGAAACCAGAACCACCAAGAACCAGCCCAAATTTACCCACCAACAATTTGTGCGTTTTTGCATTGCACTTGGTCTTTGCAGTGACGGACAAAAGACAATCATCACACATCCTATGCCCATCTGCCAGCTTACCATGAATATGACACAAAATCAGAGATGATATTTCTGATTTGTGACTGCTGCAAAACAGGTTCACATAGAACTCCGGCCTTTCACGGCATAAGATTTGATCAAGCCTAGAACACAACAAGCAAGGCATTTGCAGTTGGCAATAACTCGCAAACTTGGTGAGCATATATGATAGCAAGGCATTGAGTAGCAGCAGAAATATCAAAAGCCACTCACAAGCTGCAGATGTAAGAAGGGAAATGAACCCTTTCATTCTCCTTGCTTTGACAAATGAAGTTTCCTTTCCACCTGATGCCATCTCCACCACAGTTGCTCTTACAAATCCACAACATTCATGACAAGACAGGGAAAGTCATCAATCAAATCACAGCCACCCAACTCTAAGCCCAAAATTGCATCACCAAGTTAGATGGTGAGCTAAGGCTAGAAGGCTACAAAATTGGCATCAAACAACCACCATTAGACTCAAATTATAATTAAAACCCAAGCTAAATGCAATGCATTTAATTTTGTTAGTTTAGAACCACATGTATCCTGGACGAGAAACAATCCTACTCTAATACTCTAGCCAAATAAAGACTAGATCACCAGTAAAATCTTTTCTTTCAAATATTGAATATAGTTACATATTCAAGATTCAAACTCAAGACTAATGACTAAATCAAAACAACCACACGTGAGTTGATCCATGTGTTAGGTGATGGATTATATTTAATTGACGCGCCATTTTAACGATGAACAAATCCAGACAGACATCATCCATAATCATAGACAGCCCAACCACAACCACAACCAACATCAAACAAATTGAGCAAAGCCATAAATAAATCCTCAACTCCTTAGACAACGACAAAAAGAAATTAATTAAATAAATAAATAAACAGGAATAGATTTTCGTTTTGCAGAGTAATTGATGAAAATGAAATATACACCCTCTCATCCAACCGACCTACACTAATAATTGTCGAGTAACCGTAAACATAAACAGAAAGTGAATTGAAACCAACCCAACCGTAACGCATTACGCCTTAGATTATCAACTACCAACTGCAAGTTTAGTGACGACAATTAAATCAAATAAATTCAAGGGCCATAAATTTCAAATAAATAAATAAATTAATTAAAAAGGTCGTGGAAAATTCAGAAAAATTGCATGATTTATTTATTTTCATTCATATTTTTTGATGTTGGGGAAATGCGGGTACCTGTTTCTGTTCTGCAGCCTGCGAGAGAGAGAAGAGGATGAGGTACAGAGGCAATTTCTGATCAAAGATGCCAAAGAATTTGTCTTTCTTTCTTTCCTTCCAAAAAAGGAACAAAGAAAATTATCAAAAATAAAAATAAAAAATAGTAAAGAGAGTGAAGAAAATTGAAGAAAAATAAGGCGCGGAATTACGTGTAGGTCCCTCTCCGCTTGATCCAGTGACCGTTGAAACCAACGGCCTTTGATTTGTTTGCTAGCAAATGCATCTGAAAAATAATTTAATTTTGTTAGAATATTTTCATTTTTAAAATCATTTTGATTTCTGAAAATTTGTTATATGAATGAATGAGTGACTTTATTTTGCATGCATCATTTGTGTAAAAAAGAATAAAAATTCATCTAATAAATTATTTAAAGCATTTTATAATTCATGTGTTGTTGTACTATCAAATATGATGAAACAAAAAATATATTAAATTTAAATAATTAATACATAATAACGATTATAAGTATAAAAAGTGTATATAAGTTTTGTCGACTGCTCAACACGTTGCTATTGCACAGCTGCAACAATGGATGAAATGTGGTGCTGTCAATCATTTTCTAAAAAAATATTCCATCAATGAGTTTCTATGTATTTTAATATGTTGAAACAATGTATCGTATCTTTTCCTATATATTCTTCTTTATTTCTTTCCAAGCAAACAAATACTGTGAAAGAGAATAAGTTGAATGCTTGGAAAGTAATTAATTGCATGCATGAAGGGACTGGTGTTCATTGCTTGATCGAATTTAGTGTTGATTATTCTCTTGGTATAGACTTTGATCATCAAACTAGTTTGATACCCGTCGCACGCGTCTTTTATTTATGTTTTTAATTTGTCTATATATTTATCTAAAAAAGAGTGTGTATATTTTTTATTTGTAAAAATTGAAAACAAATACTAAAAATTGAGTTATATCTTTTGGTAAACTGTTGTGTATATATTAATATAGGAATATAACATTATATGATAAATTGAAAGAACCATTAATTTGATTTAATAAACATTTGAAGGGATCAATTTTTTAAAAAAACTTAGGAGACAAAATTAAAACCAAAAATAAAATAAAAGATCCAAAGTGTATTATAATACTATTAGAGTTTGACTGGTGGCCAGATTAAGAAAGGATAAGGTAGAATAATTATGATATCCTATTATAATTAGTTGTTTGTTGTATCAATAAAATATATATAGTGTTCTCCTGTCTATTTTTATCCTATTATTTCACCGGAAGCTGAGTTAATAGGATAAAAGTCTCTCTTTTTCTCTATATGTATGATAATAAATAAATTTATGCAATATATATATATATATATATATATATATATATATATATTATGCACTAATATATTAATTTATATAATATATATTATATTTTTTAATTAGCATATTATCTTTTGTATATATATATAATAATTTTTGACACATAAATTTAAATTAAATTATATATTAAAAATTAAATAATTATTATTTAAATATTTTTCAAAGCAAAATATTTGACTATTTTATAAAGCTTATATAATTTTTTATAATTATATAAAAAAGTAACAGCATGAGTAAAATACAATTTTGTATAGTTTAGTTAAAATTATTTTTTTGGAGTTTGAGTGTAATTGTGAATGAACAACTGAATGAAATAATTGATTTTGGGGTTTGAGAACTGTGAAGGTTGGTTGAAACTCCCCTCTTTACTCTGAGTCTCTGATATGCTTGTTGGAAGGTTTGAAATTGATTCCAGAAATCCCAGAAGCCAAAGGTGCAGAGGCATGAGGTCTTTTTCAAGCAATTTGACTTGGAGCACAGAATATAATTTTTGAGTTAGATCTCAAAACTGTGATGAACGAAAAAATGAAAAACTCTGCTGGATATTCTGATTTTCGTGTTTTATTATCTAAGTGTAAAGTTATTCTTTTTTTTTTTTTCTTTCAAACTTGTGAGTTTTATTTAGAGACAAACGAATTATGTTCTTTTTTATTCTCTTATTTTGAATAAAATGACATAAATATCTTTATTTAAAAAATATTAAGATAATGATAATTAAAAACCGTCCCTTTGTATAACCTTGCAAACTTAAAAGGCTAAAACAAAAGATAAAAGAATAAAACAAGAATTATTAATAACATAAAGGAGCAAAATTAGAAAAGAAAAAAAAATTATTAAAGCCATTTGTAACATGTGAGTAGCTGTTATTTGCTAAATTTGATAACACTAACAGTGCCATCAAAAGGGATAAATGTAAGACAAAATAAAAAGTTAAAAATACAATACTGAACCTAAAAAATATATTAGGACGAAGTTTAATAAGAAAGAAATTTTTCATGGGAATCATAAATAATGAAAATATGTTTTTTTAGAAAGAGTAAAATCTATTTGTTTGATTAAAAACATTTAGATAAATTTTTAAAAAATTAAAGAATTATATAATATTTTATCAATTGTTTTAATTATTTATTATATTAGTAATGATATATAATATTTTTATGATAGTAAAAAATAAATTAAGCTCCCATAATTTCTCACATATCCAGTGGGAAAGTTTTCTTTGAGAAAAATTGTATATGGGAAAGAGGTGGTGGTTGGTTTGGATGTTTTCGTTTTCAGCACCTTCTCCTTCAACCTTAGTCTCCCAAAACCACTGTCACGGTAAAGACTTGTTACCAGTCCCGTTCGCACACCCACAACAACCTCTCTTAGACCATCTGCTCCACCATCTTCAACGCCACCAACCTCCTCGTTTTGGATCATGCTGAGTAAAAATCTCCTTCTTCCACCCCCTCCGTTGTTTACATTTCTTCTTTTTCATTAATTTTTTTTTATTTAAGTTTGTTAATTTGCAAAATTTTGATACTTGAAGTGCCTGCTCAGTAATGATTATTGTTTATTCAAGTTTGACACACTGAATCTATGTTGATATTGTGTTTTGATTTTGATTAGATTTGGTTTGTCTAGTAGTTGTTGATAAGATGTTTGGTGTAATGTCTCAATCTATTTGTTAATATTTTCATATTTTGAAAATAGAAGATAACAAATCAAAACAAATTTAAAAATGAAAATTATTTTAAAAAAATGAAAATAAAAAATGTGTCACCTAAAAATTCTCAACCCAAATTCTTGGGAAACTAAAAACTTCTCTCCAACCAAACGCCTCCTACGGGTCAAACACTTAAACCTAAATAATTATTATTATTTCTGTTTCAACTTTCAAATTAGTTTTCACATTACATACACAGAGTGACAGAGAAGATCCGTGGACGAAAAAAAACTGAAAGCAAGTGATGACAAGTGCCTTATGGAAGAACCAAATGACTTTGTTTGTTAGGGTTTATAGCACGGTGTTACTTCACTGAAGCAGCGTGCATTGTGTTCGCAGGTGGCACCAATTGATGAGGGTAAGGGATCTCAACACTGTTGAATTGGCTATTTGTTTATGCATCTCAATGTTTTGGGTCATTGAATTTTTGTATGTGTTGTTGTGCTCAGAGGCTAGGAAGCATTCGGAGCTATGCAAAGCATCTTCGTATAGATGGTGTGAAGGATACTATAGCTGTTGCCTCTGGCAAAGGTGGTGTTGGCAAGTCAACCACTGCTGGTAAAAACCCTTTGATGCCGTACCCTTTAATTGTGTCGATTTGAATGAGTGAAGTGTTGTTTGAACTTTGAATTGAATTGGCAGTTAATTTGGCTGTTGCACTTGCAAGAAAGTGTCAGCTTAAGGTTGGTTTGCTTGATGCTGATGTGTATGGACCCAGCATTCCCACCATGATGAACATCAATACAAAGCCTGAAGTCACTCATGGTATATCCTTTTCTTTCTTTTGATGGAAACATTCATCTTAAGTGCCATCGGATAACTTCATGTATGTAGCTATTAATATCAATCAAAGTTTGCTTTCTAGGCCCCTGTTTGAATAAATTTCTCCACAAGTATTTGTGAGAGAAGAAAGTAAGAAGGAAAAATTAAATGAAATTATGCTATGTTAATCTGTAGGGGCTCTTTCGTATTTGCTTGTCTAAAAGCTGATTTTAACTTATCAAAGAAGTTTATTTCATTTTTTCCTTCTTATTTTCTCATCTCATAAGTGCTTATGGAGAAATTTATCCAAACAGAAACCCTACTTTCTGCATTCCACCAATGGTGGTCATAATGTCAAAGCAATATGACTTATATATTAAGCTTAGTTTTGCGGCTAATGCTTCCAGCTTCCATTACAGTTAATGCTAATATCTTGCTGTTGATTTGCTTTCAGATAAGAAAATGATTCCTATTGAAAATTATGGAATCAAATGTATGTCAATAGGGTTACTTGTGGAGAAGGATACCCCAATTGTTTGGAGAGGTCCCATGGTATGCCTATGACTGCCTTTCTTCTTAGTTTTCTTCTTTTCCCTTTCATTTACTATTTCTTGCTGTAACTGTTTTCTGCAACTTTAGTTGTTTGTTGGGATATACTATGAAGGATTTCTTATTGAATGCATGTTCTTGCAAAAAGCCACTTCTGCTGTTTTCTATCTGAATTTTTATTGCTGGATTATTGTAGGTATCAAATGCTCTTGAAAAAATGACAAGGGGAGTTGACTGGGGTAACCTTGACATTCTAGTGATGGATATGCCTCCTGGCACTGGTGACGTCCAGATAGCTATGTCTCAAAATCTTCAATTATCAGGTAGTTAATTCTGCACAGTTCCTTCTGTGGAGATTGTTTATATATTTTTATGTATTTGGGCATATACTAGTCTATTATGTGATTATAATACTTTGCTATAACAATAAAAACAAAGATATTTTTCCATGACTGAATATCTATTGGGAGAGATCAATCTCTTAAATGAACCTTGGTATCTCGAGAGATTAGTTTCTAACCCTTGATTGGGATACCTTGCGTTCGACCCCCAAAAAATATATTAATGATTCAGTATTGTTAGTCAAGAAGATAGTTCTAGTCAGAGACTCTGAGGGGGATAACCTGTGTGAGAAGTTTAGCAGCAACTTTGACAATCATCTTGAACCTTCACTTTGTCCGGCTTTATGCATTTAGTCTTTTTTGTTCTCATCTGCCTGATATATGCAACGAACTTTACATGAAGATTGTGGCAAGACCTCATGTTTACCATGCACTGTTAATTCATAATCGAAACGTTTTCAATCAAATATCAATTGAATTATAAGAATTATATTTTTTAAGTTTAAATAAATCAAAGACAAAATTGAACAAAGTATCATGCTATTGTGATATTTCATATTATAACAGTATTGCTAATATTTCTTCATATTGACATTTTTTAGTTTTCATATTCTTTGGTTATTCATGGTCATGGCTGCTTGTATGGTAGGTGCACTGATTGTTTCAACTCCTCAAGATGTTGCATTAATGGATGCCAGGAGGGGAGTAAAAATGTTCAATAAAGTTGATGTTCCGGTATGATAATCACTTGGTGTACTTGCTTTCTTACTTGTTTACGAGAGATTTTGAATCAGAATATACATGTGTATGCTTTTCTATTGATGTTCAACACTTAAACATTTGCAGTGTGCATATAGTCAGATAGTATTGTGCCATCATTTGCATGGTTTTTGAGCTAGTGACACACAAGCACTGGATTCTTATTAGGTTGTCTGAAATCCCAATTTTGGTGAATCAGTAGATTGCATTTGATTGGAATCAGTGTTTAGGAGTCAGAGTGAGTGTTGTGCAGAAATTCTAATAGCTTATTTCCGTAAATTATTCATGATGCTAAAATTAGTCTGAATATAGACGAGAAGTATATATTGTATCAAACATTTGGTGGAAGCATAGTGCTTATTGTGGTCTGTTTTCAGTTTTTTATTTTATTTCTCCGGACCTATGTGTGCCAATTAGGATGCTGAGAATGAAATACATGATACCTACCATTGATATATCAACCATTCCTTCTTATGATATGGTGTTCACGTATCATCTAAAAGCTGTGAGTGGATCCTACCTTTGATTTGCATAATCCATTCATACGGGAATTTGAACTGTTCTTACAGATTTTGGGAATTGTTGAGAACATGAGCTGCTTTAAGTGTCCGCATTGTGGTGAACCTTCATACATATTTGGTAAAGGAGGGACTCAAGGGACAGCCTCCGAAATGGGATTAGAACTTTTAGGCAAGGTATGTTTGATTATCTGTGTGTGGCTTGTACTTTTTAAGTTATAATTTTATTGATATTTAATGGGGACTTAATTGAATGAAATAATTGGTCAAACTTAATCTTACTCAGTGATAGATCTTTAAATCTTTTTATAATTTATATGCGACAACTAATCACTTTTTACTTTGCTTTGATGTTGCCATAAAATTTCTCTTTGAGCATATGAGGAATGAGTGTTTAACTAATCTAATGTGTAAAGTAAATCCTCAAACTTACGGTTTCCGATCAACCAAATTGAATTTATTTATTGGGTATTTCTGACATGTTTTGAATTCAACAATTTATTCCAGATACCACTGGAAGTGGAGATCAGAGAAGCTTGTGATCAGGGGCACCCCATAGTGTTGGCTGCACCTGATTCAGTAGTTTCCAGAGCATACGGCGAGGTAGCTGAAAAGCTTGCTCAGAAACTCAAGGAACAGCAGTTCCAACCGGAGATAATACTATGAAGTGCTGCTTTTAAACATGTTACTCCGCGACCAAGTTACCAGTACATTATGCATCCTTTTATTTAATAAAAGAAGACCTAGCTAATTGCCCTGATACTCTGTATACGGGATCTGGCTTCTTTTAAATTGTCTAAATTGTGGTATAAGATATAGGCCCGGCACAAGATTAGTAGATATAGAACTTTTGGATTGAAGAGTTATAGCATAGCTAAAGCAACATCTTGTGAAAGAGAATGCACTGAGAAATCTATGATTCTTGACCAAGTAGATGTGGTAGTTTTTACGCAAGGTGTGCTAGATGCTTCCGAGCATCTGATTGGGTGTGTTGCTATGGGGAATATGTTCTTAAATGTTGAAAAGAAAATTGAGTTGATTTTTTGAGGTCCAAACTTGAGGTGAATTCGACATGCATCTTTCTTAACGACCTTTCGCAGTGGCTGCCTAGGTTGAACATTCGTCACAAGATTGGTCAACCAACCAATTGAAAGCAAACTGAATATCTAGCCTCAACTTTTTGGGGAGATTGGAATATGTATTAGCGATTACTACGTACACATTTTACAAACGTGTAAAGCATATTTTTTTCTTACTTCAAAAAGAAAAGATAAAAGGGACATTGTACTCATCTCTACTTTAACGCCTTTGTTAATATTTACATTTTTTTATGGTCCAATGTATTTTGTTTTTAATATTTTATTATTTTATTACGTTGACGGGTACTTGATCGATAGTAGTGTGTATATTAGTTCATCATAAAATCATAGCTTATTTTAGTTTTTTTATTTATTTCAAACACAATTGAATCATAACTTGTATGAATCCTTGGATAGTATTATCACTTAGTCTTATGAAAGTGATTTAATAATTTTTATAGTTTATTTTAATTTACATCAATAAATTTCATAATTAAATTTATGAGATAAACTCATTTATTTGATAGAGTACTTGATTAAACAATTTTCTCAAAGCAAGTAGACTTTCATGCTACATAACCTTTCTTCGTAAGTTTATAATGTGGGATAATGACTAATAATCAATACGGAGGTTATTATCAGGCCAGCTAAGATCCTTCAATTAGTTCAATATTTTTAAGGACAATAGTAACCAAACAAATTTTAAGTTTAAGCTGCCAAAAGTGCATTGACAAGGCCGAAGCTATAACCTTATCTTAACTAGTATTGCAGTCAATAAATTGCATGAAATAAATGTTTACTCTTATATAATTAAAATTTATAATAAATAAATATCTTTAGATATATATAAATTATATTTTAAATTTATAATACATAAATCAATTTTTTCTATTAAGATTTTAAAAAAACTAATGAAATTTAATTTAGAGATACAGATAAAAAAGAGTAAATTGAAGGGGTATGTAGTTAAAAATTGAAAGAAAATTGTTTTGACAAATTACAAAAATAATGTGTAAAATACATCGTCAAATGGTAAAAGAAAGATGATGTTAAATGTGTATTAAAGAGAATAAGTCTCACTCTCCAAATAATATATTCTAATTTATAATGTAAAAGTTATTTTTAACTGATTCGCTCTTTTAGTATTTGAATACTTGTCCTATAAATCTAAGCTTCCAACCCTACCCTTGTTTTTAATTTAGTGGTTAAGACAGAAGAAGGATGAATAAGATAAAAGGATAAGAGTAAGAAAGGTCATCAACAAGATAAAATATAAAATAATCTAATGGATAATAATATAAATTCCATGAAAATGACAAAATTGCTCAAACAAGTATCATAAATAAGCTATTACGATATAAACAATTTTTATTTGTGGCTTCATTTCAGTAATGTTTTTAATAAAAATTTAATGGTTAAGTATTTTTACATTGTTAAACGATTAAAAATAATTGTTAATATAAAATTTAAGATAATTATTATAAAAACTAAACAGACTTTCTTAAAAAAAAAAGCTAACATATATGTTATTTGTTTTTTTAATACAATAATGTTTTTTAGTGAGAGTTAGTTAAAAGATACCCCAATATCTGACCTAAGGAAAAAAAAGATATTCGATGATAATGTGGTATTATGAGTGTAGAAGGTATTGTTTCTTCTAAGATAAAATGTAAGTGTGGGTTTTTCTGGGTGTACTAGAAAAGGCAGTTTTGGTTTCTGGCCATATCTAATATCTTTAGTTTCTTTGTTGTTGTTCTCCAATCTGCACTGAAACGTGGCTGAATGCCTCTCTCAGTCCCAGCCAGAGCGAGAATCCACCATCTCCATGGACCCTCCTTTTTCCCTTCCATTTCCAAACCAAAACAAAAACCCATTTGGCCAACCCTTTTGCCTCTGAATCGCGCATTCGGGTGCAGAAGCCTCGAAATCGCCGTCCCTAGCCCCTCCTCCTCGCTCCCTTCCAACGTTGGACCGAATAGTTGGAAACACGTGGACGTTGCCACTCTGAGCAACCTCTGCGTCGACATCGTCCTCAATGTCCCGCAGTTGCCCCCTCCCTCCCCTCTTCAACGCAAGGCTTTCATGGACCGCTTGGCCCAATCTCCCCCTGACAAGGTTCTCTCTCTCTCTCTCTCTCTCTCTTTCGCCTCTTTTTGTTGTTAATTAAGGGTTTGTTTCTTGGAGATCCCACATCGACTAGTTATATGGCCAAATTAAAGTATTTAAACTCTCGCCTCGTAAGCCGGGTTTGTAGGTTGAGTTAGCAGAAGCCCTCACCAAAGTTGGGTCGCTTTCTCATGGTGTGGTTGGTTATATATGTAGACCAAATCTTGGGGGACACTGCACTGTGGAGTGGGGTCCAGAATATTATATCCTCCAACAACAAATTTCACTTCTATGGGACTGTACAAGTTAACTTGTCATTAGTCATTCATTACATTAGATGGCTCCTCCTTTATGCTATTACTGTTTCTTCTTCTTGTTATCTTGTTTGAGTAAGTTCTTCAGGATTGCTTATATGAAAACAATTTATCCCATTTGTAAGTACTTGCATGATAAGTACATATTCAATAAACACTTAATTAAGTTGTTTACCCAAATAGACTCTTAATAATGGAAATTTAAGTTCTCTTTCTTGCAAATTCCCCCATTTTCTGTACTGTTCACTTCTTATTTATTTGCTGCAAATGATTGTATTTCCTTAGTTGATCCTATGGTTTTTGGTGTAGAAATATTGGGAAGCTGGTGGGAACTGCAATATGGCTATAGCAGCTGCAAGGTTAGGACTCAACTGCATATCAATTGGTCATGTGGGTAATGAAATCTATGGGAAGTTTCTGTCAGATGTGCTTCGTGATGAGGGCATTGGTTTGGTTGGGATGATTACTAATGACGATATCGTCAACAGCTCTAGTGGTAGTGCCTCTTGTGAAACTCTTTTATGTTGGGTTCTTGTTGATCCTTTACAAAGACATGGTTTTTGCAGGTAAAAATCATTTGTCTTCTAATTTGAATTGTTGCTATCATGGTGGCAATTATTTGTTCTCATATTTTTTGTTTACAAGGCCCTAACTATGTTTTCTCAATTAGTCGGGCTGATTTTTGCGAGGAGCCTATATTGCATTGGATGAGTAAATTGTCCAGTGAAGTTAAAATGGCTATTAAAAATTCAAAGGTCTTGTTCTGTAATGGATATGGATTTGATGAGCTCTCTCCTGGTGCACTACTCTCAGCAATGGAATATGCTGTTGAAGTTGGCACATCAATCTTCTTTGATCCTGGACCACGTGGAAAGAGTCTCTCCACTGGGACCCCAGATGAACAAAGAGCTCTTAACCAGTTACTGAGAATGAGTGATGTTCTTCTTCTAACTTCTGAGGAGGTTTCTTTTAAATCTCTCCTCATATTGCATTTATCCTTGATGATTATTATGATTGCCTATGGTTGTCTGCTTTAAGCTTTAGCTGTACTATTACTGATATTGTGTCGTACAATTACTCTTTTTCTTTGCCTTATAAAGTATAAAAAATTTCCTTCTGTCTCTCATTTGAGCTATATATTTATGCTGTTTGCACTTTGCATTTAGATGCATGGCAAGTAATCCATGTTTATCTGTTTCCATCTCTCAGTTTCTTGTTTTGTAATTTAGGAATTCATAATCATATTTTGTGTTTTTGAGCACCTTTGTAACCTTATGCAGTGTTTCCACCATTCCTCAGTATGGACAATTGGGCATATTTTGTTTGTTTGTCCAACTTTTTATGTATGCTGTATATATTTCTACTTGCATATTTATGGATTCTTTCGCCTTGCAAAAGAGTACTTTGTCCAAGAAACTGAATCAATCTAGAACCTTTAAAAGTGTTGTGTAGTTTTGCAAATTTCAGTTTGCTTCACTTGTTCTTTCAACATAGATAGCAAAAGTCACATGAAACATTTGGAAGTATGAAGAAAAGGATAATCTTTAATTGAAAGTTATCCTGAAAATTCATTTGCTCGTGTCAGTCAATAAATAGTTCAGAGTCTATGGATCATGTTTATCATCTGTCTTTCTCAGTTTTTATTAAAAATATGGCAGGACGTCTGCATGCAGGATAAAATTAAGCCTAATTCATAAGCATTTGCAGGTTTTTACAGTCCAAACCCATGCATACTGATCAATGATCACTAACCTTTCCTGCTTGCCCACCAGACTCCCACCATCCATCCTCTGTTGCTACTCCCTTTTCCCCTAGTGTACATCTTGGTTTTGGTAGGGTGCCCATCACATTATTATTTAATGGCCTTTTTTATTTCCTATTATTTAATAGCTTTGCTTCACTTGAATTACATATTTGAAATTCGGTACATTTCAAAAGTTAGCCCTGATGTACAAGTTCATACTATATTTTCCTTTGTTTGTGATTCAGTGATTCGCCAACTATTTACATGCTAACTTCTCCTATCACTACACCTAATTTATTCTACATTCTTTGATGGATGAGTCAAGACTAAAGACACCAGCAGCTTTTGGGCCAATCTAGTTGACAACCACAGACTTCAAAGGATGGCCCATTCAACAAATGAAATGATCTTGGTTGGTAGAGATACAAGCCTGTGTATTGGTTCAGGTTGAGAAAAGTAAAAAATGCAGCCATAACTATCCTTTATCTAGTTACATCCCTGTTGCAACTCTCGCCATCAATGTCCTCCTCAGTCACATGGGTGCCTTGTTCTCCACAACCTTGGTGGAATTATTTTTTTTCCAAATTTATTTATATATAAAAGGCTGACTTTAAACCTTACTTCCAAACTGAGTTCTCATCTGTCACTTCTGTTTTCTTATATCTCCTCTGCCTCCAGAATCTTCCTCTACCATAGAATTGCAAGGCAAATGG
Organism: Glycine soja; assembly: GCF_004193775.1. Classification (NCBI taxonomy): domain Eukaryota; kingdom Viridiplantae; phylum Streptophyta; class Magnoliopsida; order Fabales; family Fabaceae; genus Glycine; species Glycine soja. Next base: position 23,235,455 of record NC_041014.1, on the reverse strand, counting down.
AAAATAACTAGACTTTTCCTTTGGCGTGACTAAGTTTTATTTTTTAAGCATGGATGGCCGCTCTACGGATCATTCACAATCCATTTATGTTTCCAAATTGCCTCAGGTTTGCCATTTCAAAGTCTCATATTTCAGTAAACTTTGAACTTGTGGTGGCCTGGTCCTGACTCCAGAAAGACTTGCTTCTATCTTTGTTTAATGAGACATTCCAAATATTATGAAATTCATAGGCTTCAGTTGATCAGATTATATAAATCCTGCAGCAATTTTTATTTTTGTTACAAGTCCATTTGTTGTCAAATTCCTGCCTAAGCAAAAGACTATTGGAGTTTTCATTTTTTGGTGAGATTTGTCCTGGCAATATGTATAGAAGATATTGGTTTTCTCTTATTCCCAAAAAACAATAATGTAATGCAAAATAATGATGTTTTTGTTTCTGCTATTTGTAGGTTGTTTTACAAACTACTTTCTATTTTATTTATATTTTTTTGCAAGGCAACTACTTTCTAATTTAATGACATCTTTGATTTTATTGTTTTGCATGACAGGCTGAGGAATTAACCGGCATAAACGATCCAATATTAGCAGGGCAGGAGTTTCTCAAAAGAGGGATTCGCACAAAATGGGTGATTGTAAAAATGGGTTCTAAGGGTTCAATTCTTATAACAGCATCGAGTGTAGCTTGTGCACCTGCATTCAAGGCATTATCTTCTCATTCTAATTTTCTTCATTGCTTTCGTTACATTCTAGCAATTTTGAAACAATAATTTTTTTCACTTTATATACTGCTATTCTGCTTAACAGTGCTATGACCCACTTTGTTATTTAGAGTTTCATGGGTATTATTGGCTTAGTGGTGAAAATTTCAGTTGAAGACAAATTAATGAAAAGATTGAAAATTAAGGCTATAACCACTTTTTATGAAAGATCATATATCAAAACAAAATGTCCTGAACGTTGCTTGTGGTTTCTTCAACTGGAAGATTTTCCCCCCTTAATGATTCAAATATGAATTTCAAAGGAATAACCAAGCTCAAGTGTTTGGTTTACTCTAAATATATGCTGTTATTTCTTCATTGATTGTTCAAATATGACGTCTCTCGCAATAATATTTATTGAACTTATGTCTGACAACTGTGTCCTTTGACAACATTAATCTTTTTGTGATAAACTAATTCAATTTCTAAAATGTTATCAGGTGAATGTTATTGACACTGTTGGATGTGGAGACAGTTTTGTTGCTGCTATTGTCTATGGTTTTATACATAATATGCCACTGGTTAATACATTGGCAATTGCAAATGCAGTGGGTGCTGCAACAGCCATGGGCTGTGGTGCTGGTAGGAATGTAGCAACACTGGAGAATGTAGTACATATATTAAGATCATCAAACCTCAGCGAAGATGATGAATTTTGGATTGAAATACTTGAAAAGAATGTGGTTGCTCAGGAAATAACATACCTGTCAAATGTTATGAACGGAAACAAAAACCGTCTCAACCTTGTCTCATTTGACAAGGTTGCCTCTGAGCTCTTGCCTAAGCTTGAACTTCCACAAACAGTGGGGAATGCGCCAACTTGATAGGTTGTGGAAAAATAGATTGAAGTGCATTCATGCGAAAGAACACTTCTGATTCTTGGGTTCTTGGCTTTATCCTGTAAAAGTAAAAATTTAAGCATTAAGACTGCAGAGTTTTATCTCTCTTGGGTTACATAAATTGCCGTAGCTAAATTGCTTTGAGCAAGTACATGAAAGGTAGCTAGCTTCTCATCAAGCACTTTAACTGATTTTTGGCATTTCAGTCTCAACAGGATTCCTTTGATTTTGATGTCAAAGGTATTTTTACTCCCTGAACCAGTGGAGCAGAGCTCTTATCCTCTGAGATCCCAATGTTTTTGCATCATTTTTTGCATGAGTGCTTCTCAAACAGTGTATGTAATAGTCTTCATCTTATCATAGTTGATTGTTGACGCAGACAGGGAAAGATTGTTTGTATGACTTAAAATATTTGATTAGGGATTACTCTACAATAGTTTGTCTATGTTTCTCCCCTTTTTCTAGAATGTTTTTTCCCCCAAATTTAGATTCAATGATGTTACAAATGTTCCATGTTTACGACCAGCCAAAGCAATGGTATTTCGAATGCTATTTCAGTTTGTTTTGTTTTGGGGTTAGGCGGAGTTATTTTACCACAAACAAAATGATTATGTAGTACACAAACTTCAGCCCAATAAAGAAAACGATATCTGCTACGGCTATGGTTCAAGATGTGCTAACCAAAATGGTAATAGATGCATTCATTTGGTTTGTCGGGTCTCTTGCATAGTGTTTGATTTTGCTGGGTCTCCTTCATATTGTTTGATCAAAAGGGAGGGGAGAGGAGGGATTTAATGAATTTTCTTGTTTCAAAATTTTGGTGAGAAAATAAAAATGAAAGCTTAAAATATTTTTTTATCCAAATTTCTTTCAGTGTGGAGATTTAGAGGATGGGATTTGATACTAATTGAAATAAACTATTTTCAACTGGATGATTCTATTTATCTATTTTTAATATAACAGTAATTTGTTTTTTCCTCTCATTTCAATGTAAACCAAATAATGTCTTTTTTCTTCTCTATTAAAATTGTTTGTTTAATAGAAATATAAAGTTGGTCTAATCGTGAAGGGAGAATAGGAGAAAAAGAAAAGATGGTGAGTTCATATTCTTGTTACCAAAAACTAACAACTAATATTTGTTCTTAATTTTTTTTTATTTCCTTCACCTTTCAACGAAATAGTTTTAATTTTTGTGTGGATTTCTGTTTTCCTTATTGTTGGGCCACCAAGCGTCTTGGGAATAATAGCAATCCATCCTTTTTACTTTACCTTCTTCGCTTTTTGAATTTATTTTTATTTTCCTAAAAACATTCATTTCCATAAAATTAAATTTCAGTTTTTTTTTGTCATAATTGGTGGATGCTTCTGATTTTAGCTTGTATTTAATACATTCTAAAAATTAAATTTTGGCAAAGCGTGTTAAGAAAGTCCAGCTCTGCTAGGTTTCCATTTGTATAATCTACTAGTATAACAGGCTCTTTATTGCAATTTAAATACTCGAAAAAAGCATGTGCACATGTTTTTTTATTACAAAAAATTCAAAACATAAATCTTGTTTCATTAAATTTACATGAAAATTATGAAACTACACTAATTCGAAACAAAAAAGACAGTAAACATAATAAAATTGCGTGAAATAAATCTCATGAACAAAAAAAATGATTAATTTTTTTAATTTCAGTGTTTAGTTCAACTATTTTGACTCACTTTTAAATACAAAGAATTAAATTGATATTTTTAATAGATAAAGGATCAAACTGAATATTATGTGCATTTTTTAACCTAAATTATATGAAAACATTTTTATAAGGATCAAAACAGGAAAATCTTTAAGATTAAAATCATATAAAAAAGTTAGTTGAGCCAATGAAAATAACTATCAAATTATCATATGCTCTAAATCCTATTCAGTTATTATACCAAATGTAATACAGCAAAAATATAGGGGATATAAGACACAGGACACGCACAGGCCCGGTTACAATACCCACGAGAACCAGAACTGAAACTGAACGCTCAATGTTTACAAAACGTTGGGATCCACATTTAAAATTGAATGTAATGTTCTCAATAGCCATAATTGGTGCCGTAAACGGGACCATAATCTGCAGAAGGTACATGGCCTGCATGACCAGCAGCACTTGAGGGCGGAGATGCATAGACAGGGGCATTAGTAGGATAGGAATTGTAACCTTGGTTAATTGATCCCCCCATATGATCCTGTGCCGCACTTGCAGCTTCAGCCATGAAATTCTGCATCAGATACATAGTGGTCAATTCAGAATAGCACCAACCATAATAATAACAATGACAACAACCACCACCATAATAATTAGTTGGAAAACAGGCACAAAAGCCTTGTGCCTTAACTGCCTTTTTTTTGTTTGAATTAGATATAGTTGTAATAACTGCCATGTTGAAAAGCTATTAGATAGTACTAGTAACTAATTGTGATTGAGGGTGGTTTTTGAAAGTAGTTAAAGGATAAATTAGGAATAACAAATGTGTGCACGAAAGGGAGTAATTGTCTTTATTGGAAGCCAATGCGGTTGCAGTTACCGCTACCAGCGCTGTTGCTAAGGTGAACTTGATGCCCCCATCTGGCCTCAACCAAATGAATCATCCAACCTCAGCTAGGGTAGGCAAAGATTTGGGAAGTACGGGTGGCCCCCATTATGCGCAAATTCAAAACAAGCATGCCTTCCCACCATATGGCTTGCCTCCCAACTATACACCACCCAATGTGGCATACACTCCCAATGAGGATGTCAATAACTCTGCTCCCATACTCATTAAGAGCTGACAACCTCATCATGTACATGTCTCTCAAACCATGGGGGAGACACATGAAATTCCTCACCACAATCTAGCCGACTTCGAGCCTTGCCTCAGATATGCCACTGAAGGGCAAGCATTTGGTGGTATACCCTTGCAAAACACTTTGGAGGGCCCTCAGTTTCGCCACCAACCACAACCTTTGCATGTCACAACAGGTAAAATCCCTCCTATTATGGAAGGAAAGGGAAAAGTTGGATCATCTAGAGGAAAGGCTCAAGGCCATTGAAGGAGGCAAAGATTATGCCTTTGCTAATCTAGAAGAGTTGTTCCTAGTACCCAAACATGGTCATTCCCAAGTTCAAGGTGTCGGACTTTGACAAGTACAAGGGGACTACTTGCCATAAGAACCATCTAAAGATGTGTTGTCGAAATATGGGGGCATACGCAAAAGATGAGGAATTGTTGATACATTTCTTCCAAGAAAGTCTTACTAGAGTAGCTGCTACTTGGTACACTAACTTGGAGCCTTCCCGAGTCCATTCTTGGAAGGACCTAATGGTTGCCTTCGTTAGGCAGTATCAGTACAATTTTGATATGGTTCCGGATAGGATGCAACTACAGAACATGTGCAAAAAGGGGCACGAATCTTTCAAAGAATACGCCCAAAGATGGAGAGACCTGGCAGCTCAAGTGACACGAATCTTTCAAAGAATACGCCCAAAGATGAAGAGACCTGACAGATCAAGTGGCACCTCCAATGACGGGGAAAGAAATGATCACAATAATAGTAGACACATTACCAATGTTTTACTATGAAAAATGGTGGGGTACACACCTTCAAGCTTTGCGGATTTGGTCTTCGCTGGGGAAAGGGTTGAAGCGGATCTTAAAAGAGGCAAATTTAATCATCCTGCTTGGACGAATGAGAAAACTGGGGCAAATGAAGAGGGTGAGGATGAGGGAGAAACCCATGCTGTGACTGCCATTCCTATACGACCAAGTTTTCCACCAACCCAACAATGTCATTACTTAGCCAATAACAACCCTTCTCCTTACCTACCACCCAGTTATCCACAAAGGTCATACCTAAATCAACCACAAAACCCACCTACCACACAACCAACACGAACACCACCTTTAGCCTAAACCAAAACACCAACCAGAAATGAATTTTGCAGCGAAAAAACCTGTAGAATTCACCCCAATTCTGGTGTCCTATGCTTACTTGCTCCCATATCTACTTGATAATTCAATGGTAGCCATAACCCCAGCCAAGGTTCATCAACCTCCATTTTTCCAAGGATACGACTCGAACACAACATGTGCTTATCATGGAGGAGACCTGGGGCATTCCATTGAGCATTGTAGGGCCTTGAAGCGTAAGGTGCAAAGTCTAATTGATGCGGGCTGGCTGAAATTTGAGGAGAATCACTTGTGAATCCTAACATTGACAAACGACACCACGCATGGGGCAATTTTGAAAGCTGTTGTTAGATGTCTCTAATGACTCATCAGGATCTTCAAGTTTATGCCATTATTGTAAACCACAGTTACAATGCTAAATAAAATGGATAAATTTGACATCTTTGTCCCTCATCCTCTCACAAACACATCTTTTGCTTATTCAAACTTCCACCGGAATATGAGTGGAAGCCATTGGTCTGTTTGCTCAAGCGACTTGCGCTCCTGAGTGTTGACTTCCAAGACCGTTCAATCAGAGATTACTCGTCTTGCACGTTGGTGGGGGTGTCGTAAAACCACGAGTAAAGTTCAAAACAATAAGTTTAAAAAAAAAAGCATTTGATTGACTGTGTTTTCAAGTAAAAATATAGACATTCATGTGACCTCATTTTATCATTCCTAGAGAAGTGAGTTATCAAGAATAGGAGTCATTTGACTTAATCCATCAACTGAAAAAATCCTTCAACTATTTCTCGTCCTTGAAAGTCCTTTTTGAGAATCAATCGCTTCTTTCATTCTTCCTTGCTACAAGGTTGTGAAAACAAGACAACGATTGATACCTCAAAGCCCTACATTGGGGCAATGAAAGGCACCATGCATAAACCTTAAGTGAACCTAGGGGTAGATTAGAAGTCCTCACCTAATAGGTTCCCTGCTACAAGGTCATGACGAAAGACAACGATTGGTACCTCAAAGACTTATACTGGGGCAGTGAGAGGCATCGTGCATGAGCCTCAAGTGAACCTAGGGACAGATTAGAAGTTCTCACCCAATAGGTTTCCAACTACAAGGTCATGATGAAATATAACAATTGATACCTCAAAGCCTTACACTGGGGCAATGAGGGGCACCGTGCATGAGCCTTGAACGAACCTAGGGGCAGATCAAAAGTTCTCACCCGTCGATGTTTTTAAACAAAAAGGGGGGGCACAAACTCGAGAATTTCAATGGATTGGTTAAACATCAAATGACCCCATTGTCGTCACACCAAAATGGTCAAGTGACTAAATCAAACAGAACATACATTCTGAGGGAGTTCCCGGAGAGATTTGCAAAAAGATAGGATGAGGTTGCATGAATTATCACCTCTTTCAAAAGGACAGTCAATTTGTGTTTTTCAAAGAAAATTAAATCAAAATCAAAATCACAAAATAGGGAAAGAATGTCATGAACATTGTACAACTTTCCATTACATTGCATTGTTTCATATGAAGTCTGCTTTGCCGCATTTCAAGACAAAGGTTGCATGCATCTGCATCCCTAAAAATCATGTTAACTGCATAGATTTCCTACATCTAATATCCAATCGTGTGGATTTGGGATGACCGACCCTCTCGATGAGTCGATCTCTTGCTTTCTCATAAGGGTGAACCCTTGGGTACTAGTACCTATCACCTTAAGAGGGCTTCACGCCTTCACCTTCAGAGGACTACACGTCATCGCCATCAGAGAGCTATACGCCCTCGCCTTCGTAGGGCTACACGCCCTCACTTTCTGAGGACTACATGTCCTCACCTTTAGAGCGCTACACGCCCTCGCCTTCGTAGGGCTACATGCCCTCACCTTCCGAGGACTACATGTCCTCACCTTCAGAGGACTACACATCCTCGCCATCATAGGGCTGCACGCCCTCACCTTCAGAGGGCTACACGCCCTCACATTCAGAGGGCTGCACGCCCTCAACTTCGTAGGGCTACACGCCCTCGCCTTTATAGGACTCCACATCTGCACCTTAAGAGAATTTAAGGTCCTCTGCCCTTAATGCTTAATCGAGACTTGCGCTCCCGATTAAGGGGCCAGTAGTTTCCCTTTATCAGTTCTTTTTCCTGGGCCACCCCCTGATATTGGAGGAGGGCTAACTATGCAAGTACAACCAAAGGAGGAGGCTATCGCGTAGCTACTGTGCATACCGGGGCAACATTTCTCCCGTGCCACTACAAAGAAACGAGTGCGGATCATGCGCACCAACATGACCACTCTTACACAGATGTGGATGACGTTACTACTTAACAACATTCTGTCCAGCGATCGCAATACCGATCTCCCACTGCGGAAGTATCAGTTGGTCTGTGCCATTTCGACATAGGTAAGTATGCATGTGGCTAAACTGATTTTTGATGTCATCCACTATTTGCAGGGATCGTGCCCACAAGGCACCCAGTGGACCCGGAGGAGTCCAACAGGGCCCTGGGGTTTCCAGCTCGGGTTACGGGCCTCCGTTAGTCCTACGAGGTGTCCGTCCCCCCTAACAAGGTCATACCATCGTGACATAGGTAAGTATGCATTTCTCTCAACTAATTTCTGATGTCATCTATTGTTTGCAGGGATCGCGCTCGCAAGACACCCAGTGGACCCCGAGAAGTCCAACAGGGTCTTGGGGTTTCTAGTTCTGATTACGGGCCTCTGTCAGTTCTACGGAGTGCTTGTCGCCCCAAGCAAGGTTATCAGGCCCCCTACTAATCGAGCTTTCATCAAGAAGTGTTGCGCCCTCAGGCAGGCGCATGGCGAAACACCACAGCAGTTTGGGGATGGCCAGCAGCGGGCAACAGACGCACCGCCACCACCTCTAGAGTTCACCTCAGCTCATCCACAAAAATGTTAGAGCGTTGCCTATGACACATGGCCGACCAATAGGCGACCAAGTCCAAAGCCAAAGGTAAGCAATGTACTAGGTCCGTGACCGACAAGTCATCACGCGTCCAGCTCAAGACGTTAAAGAAGCGTTACTAGGAGGCAACCTAGTACCTTTTAAATCTCTGCTTGTTATTTGATCACTTTTGTTTCTCAAGTCATAGTAGGACACACCTAGTTGCTCATGATCCTTGGAATTTAAATAAAACATGCACAAGCTCGGAAGGTAGTCATACCTCACAAAACATATATATGTATGTTTAGGTAGCAAGATACCTTGGATATGCATGTATATAGCAAAAATATCTCACAAAACCTATATATGTATGTTTAGGTAGCAAGATACCTTGGACACGCATGTATATAGCAAAATACCTCACAAAAATATACACATGTTTAGGTAGCAAAATACCTCAAGAAAAGGAAGAAAAAAAAAAGAAAATAAATAAAAATAAAAAGTTGTCTAGCTAGAAAACAACATGCTTGTGAAAAGAGATAACTTCCAAATTTTGTTTGAAAAAAATTCACTTATCATAACCATTTTTTGGAAAAAAATGTGTATACACTTGAAGAATGAACGTTGTGAGAATTTTCCCGAATACCCAAAAATAGACTCGGATGAATACACAAATTGATAAAAGAACATATTTTGGAAACACTGGGTTGACTAAAATAGAGAAAATGAATCCTGAGCCCTAATATCACATGACCATAAAAGTTTGATGCTTGAGTGTCCACGTAGATGCATGCATGACCAGTTTTGCATAAAATTTCCTAATCATCATTGTTGCATGTGTATCATGGAAATAATGTGGGACATCCCTTTTATCCCTGGACCGCTAGCCAAACCCACACCCTGATATTTATCATGTCCAGCCGTTCTACAAGCCTTGAGCCCAAAATCCCAATTACCATAAGCCTCAATCCAGGGTGAGAATGTCAATCCTTGCCCTCGGAAGAAAACAAAGAAAGAAAATTCCCAATCAAAAGAGGGGGAGAAAGCAAGAAAGGAAAAAAAATTCCTAATCAAACATCGGAAGAAAACAGAAGAAATATACAGAAAGGTCTTTGGACCAGACAATATCTGAACAATACAGAATTGTCACCAAGTAAACAAGAAAAAAAAAAAGCAAACCACGACCTAAAGTGGTCTTTTCCCTTTGATTGCCAACCAAAATTCTGTGCGTTAGCGACTTTCTCGCCCTGCACTAAACAAAAACAGAAAAGGAAAAGGCAAGAACACTCAAAGTCGCATTCCCCACAAGAAAACAAATCATTCCCAAGAAAAAGTCCTATTGATCCATGATCACGCATGTAATCTTTGATTTGATAGGAAATAATTTGCAAAATCAAGTCATGACATATCTATGGTTCGGAATTAAGACGAAACACTTACCTGTGTGAGATTGATACACTTTGAGTGATTTTCTTCTATTTTTGTTGAACCCAGTGTTTCCTCTAAATGGTCATTTAGAAACGAAATGCTAACATCCAAAATCTCATTTATGGTTATGAGAAGATTTCATCAGCATACTCTCCTTCCCCAGTAGACACATTGTTTTTCATCCAAAAAGCATATGTTGCTCTGATAAGTTGGAAGTTTTGTCTCTTTACTAAAGCATGTTCGCATTTTAGTATAGAAAAACTGAGACTATTTTAGTCTCACAAGTTATCTAGAACTATGTAGGTCTGAATTCCTCATTGAGGATACGTAGGAGCAAGAGCCTCTCTTTTGTCGGCCGCCCCACAATCTCTATCATACGGACCCTGCAGTCATGTGACGTGCGGAGACAAATTATGGTCATTCCGCACACTTTTTCGCCATTCAGACACAGTAGTGTTCGATGGCACGCAGAGACTAACGTCGTCTTCTGCGCCTTTTGTCATCCAAAGGCGGTGGGCTCGATGACATGCGGAGATAAATTATGGTCATTTCGCACACCTTTTCGCCATTCAGACACAGTCATGTCTGATGGGACGCAGAGACTAACGTCGTCTTCTGTGTCTTTTGTCATCTAGAGGCAGCGGACCCGATGACATGCGGAGACAAATTATGGTCATTCCGCACACCTTTTCGCCATTCAGACACAGTCGTGTCTGATGGCACGCAGAGACTAACGTCGTCTTCTGTCCCTTTTGTCATCCAGAGGTGGCGGGCCCGATGACATGCGGAGACAAATTATGGTCATTCTGCACACCTTTTCGCCATTCAGACACAGTCGTGTCTGATGGCACGCAGAGACTAACATCATCTTCTACACCCTTTTGTCATCCAGAGGCGGCGGGCCCAATGACTTGCGGAGACAAATTATGGTCATTCCACACACCTTTTCGCCATTCAGACACAGTCGTGTCTGATGGCATGCAGAGACTAACGTCGTCTTCTGCGTCCTTTTGTCATCCAGAGGCGGCAGGCCCGATGACATCCGGAGACAAATTATGGTCATTCCGCATACCTTTTCCGCGGACCCTAGAAATATAGCATTTTTCAGCCCTTGTATTTTAGGGCACCTAGACTAGTTTTTGTATTAGGGGTACTTTTGTAATTTCAAATGCACTAAGTAAATATTTGATGTGTGTAGTTGGAAATAAATTTAATTGAATTGGTTGAAGCCCAATCCAATTAAATTTTAGAGGGGGAGGTGAGCATTTGCTTACTACACCCCATTGCCACATCATATAGTCACACTTTGTGCATGTCCTTCATGCTTTACATGCCTCATGACACCTAAGCACACTTAGTGGAGAATCTTGGAATTGATCTTGGATTAGTGGACTGAACCATAACTAAAATTCACTAATCATAATTAGTGAAATTTTGGCTCCAAAGTTTGGCTCCACAAATTCAATTTCAAATTCAAGTCAAATTTGAATTGAAATTCAAATTTCCCTCCAATTTTGTGTGACACTTAGGCTATAAATAGAGGTCATGTGTGTGCATTTTTTTCAACTTTGATCATTTGAATATTAAACTTCAGATTTCAGAGCTCTTTTAGAGCACAAAATTTCATGTTCTTCCCTCCCTCTCCCTTCATTCATCTCCTTCTTCCTCTAAGCTCTTATCCATGGCCTCCTATGGTGGTGAGCTTCTTCTAGATTCATCTTCTCCTTGAAGTGGTGTCTCCTCTCTCTCTTCCTTCTCCATTCCACTGCCATTCATCTTCCAAGAAGCAAAGGAATTCATTGATGAAGAAGATCCTAGGCCTACAAGCTCCAATGGAGCTTACATCATGTGGTATCAAGAGCATCTTCATCTAGGTGATGTTCTTTTGCTTCCTCTATCTTTTTGTTCGGTGAATTTTCTTTAATTCCTTGTTCTTCATCTTATTCTCCATGTATATCCTCCATTGTCTTGTGGTTTGGTGTTGTTTAGAGTAGATTCAAAAAAAAAAATATAAACCGATTATATCTTAGATCTACACTTGTTCTTGCATTTCTATGGTTCAAATTTTGTAGATCTACTCTTGAATCATGTTTTTGTGTTGATTTTAGGTTCTATCATTTTTCATTCATAATATTCTTGTGCTGAACCTTAGATATAAATTTTCTTCCAAAATATTGATTAGAAAAAAAAACACAAAAATCTAAGTGTAAATCACTTAATCCATGTTGTCTTAGAGTCATGTTTAGTCATAGTAATTGTCACATTATGTTCTAAGTTTGTGTTGAATTTTTATTTTGTTGATTGAATTCTAGATACATTTTTTCATGTATTCTTGTCATTCTTAGCCTATCTTTTGAATTTTGAGTCTAATTCAAGCATGGTATTTAGTTCATAACATGTTCTAAATCAATTCCTAGAAGTAGTCTTGTTGTTGAACTCTTTTTTTTTCTAAGTTTCCTACATGATGCCTATGATGAAGTTGAGTTGTGGTGCTGAGTTGTGGCTGGATATGTGAATCAAAATAAGTCTTAAGCTCTCTTAAATTGTGTTATTCAAGATAATTGAGCATAAGCAAACACAAATTGTAACTATCCAAGCCTTAAGCAACATAAACACTACTCTTGATTTCTAGGTTGAAATTGCTGGTGTTGACAGCTTGAACATACGAACTTGTATAAATTACTGGGAATTGGTAACAACGTGTTTTGAGCTGAAATTTTTACTTAATTTTCTAGACATCTGGACCAAAATTATGAAAAAAGAACCAATCGATTTGGATTAAAGTAAAAAATAAGAAAAATCACACAATTGGCAGAAAAATCAGTGTCCAGGAAAAGAAAAAAAAAGTGAAAGGGAAGTGTGCTTGTTGTTTTGGCTCAAAATTTGTTCTATAATTGGTGACTATTTTATACCAATCCTAGTTCTAAAATTTCAATTGAAAACTATTATGAAAACAAGTACCAAAACTAGAGGTTTCTTGAGTTTTTTTTTTTTGTTTTTCTACTCTACTCTAGATCCATTCTAGGTTTCTCTTTGAGTCCTTGCTTGTTTTTGTGTGCTTTTCATTGCTTTAATTGTTGAATAATCCTTGAAAATTTGTCTTGTTAAAACTCTATTGATTTAGCTTTCATTTCATTTTTTTTTTGTCTTTGGTTATTACTTGTCTCTTTGTTTCCTTGTTTGTGAGTTGTCATATAGGAAATTGGAAAGGAGGATTGGTGCCATACCTTGAAAAATTTGAGTCAAGAAGCAAGAGGCCAATCACTTTAAAGTAAATGAAGCAATAGAATATTGCATAGTGAGGAAGTTTCACAGAAATTCTTGCCCACGATGGAAGTATCCGAAGACAAATCCAATAGAGAATTTTGACAGTAATTGGATCAATCAAAATACAATCAATTAGCACCTCATACACTGGACATAGCTTCCACCAATTCCATAATGTAAGCTCTAAAACTTTTATCTAATGTCACTCAAAGGCAAACAAAAACATGCCCTGGTGTTGGTGAAAGAAAATTGAATAAAGGAATTCAGACCTCAAAGTATGAATCCTTAGCACAATCCAAAGGCATATTTCACTGTCACACACTTATAATACAAGGAAAACTTAAATAATTACATTTGAGAAAAAAAATATTCAAGGTCCCATTATGTTTCTAATGGAGCTTTGTGATCAGGTCCAGCAAGAATAATCTGCATTAGAAATTTAGCAATGAAAGACTAATTGGTTAGAAAATCATAGAAATGAATGATGAATGCTTCAATTCTAAAAGATATGATTCTCAGATTTGGCTCCTCTAAATTCTGGGATGCACCTTAAAGGGTAGAGTGTAGATGATAGCTGTTGATTGAAAAATTAACGATTGAGATTGTAATAAAACACATGCACATGAATAACAAAACAGGAAGTTGATGAAAGATCTTACAATCAATAGCTATCATTCAGCACTTCAACATTTCTAAAGTGCAACATGCACTTTAAAAGGGCCAAAAATGTCTTGGCATAAATCTAGAGTAAATAGTTTAGGGAGACATACATTACAGTCAAATGCAAATCTCCTTGCAAGCATGATAGCTGCATTCCTTTCTCGCTCTGACTCAAAAGCTAATACAAAAGAAAGACCTTGCTTCGGTTGCCAAAAGACTGCCTGTGCTGCAGCATTCCCACCTCCTCGAACTCCACAAAGCTAAAAAATACAAGAAAGCACCATATTTTAGTGTATAACAACAAACAAGACAAAGAAAGGAAAATATAAAAAATCTTGAAAATGATTAGAGATACTTTACACAGAAAGATAGCTACATTGTTCAAGGTGCAAGAAAAAGGTTAGAAACAGTATTAATCACAAAGTAAATGTATGGATCCTTTCCTTATGATAGAACATGAAAAACTACTTTTGAGTTTTACCAAGAATTATCTAGAACCGAGCGCCCACAATGTGAGATACCTGCATTGAACTAGAATAGTATTCTTTGGCAATTGTTGTATTTCCTTTACAGAGCTTCATCCTCATCTTTCCAACATGAAGTACATGAATAGATTCATTTGGATGGTCTGAGACAGTCTGAGTTACAACCACCTGCAAAGTGTTACATTAAACTATTATTATTGTCACTGACTTTGACCATTTTCTAAAACTTCTTACATTAAAAACAAAGTGACAGCTACAGTTTACTATAACCAAAGAATCTGACAATATTTTCTAAAACTTCTTAGTTGAAATGTTAATTAAGTACAACACCAAGCTACAGTTAATGAAAATCAGACACTACTTTTCACTGAAATTTGTTTACAAGATGGGAAGGGACAAGCATGGAACTGTATACAATTGGTAAAAAGTAAAAACACTGTTCAACTTAAAAATCACAACTGCACAACAAGCTCACAACTTACTAGCAGCTTGTATTGAGATTTTAAATTGAGATTGGTGGTAACTAGGATGGCACAAGACTTAGTCAAAGAGACTCCAATATCATGTCAAAAAACTATTAGACATATTAGTTTAAGCAAATGATAATTCTCAAAATCAGAACCACCTGGTCAATCATACTTTGATGCAATGTCAAAGAACCACACAGCTTAGAAGGTTAGACTTAAAAGTATTGATCAAAGAATTATAGAATTTTCAACAATAGCACCCTGTAAACCTAAGAGTTGCTTGTTTTGCCATATGCTATCACGAGAATTACTTCTGCAGAAGGCTTCTTTGCAAGAATCACCATCACGGAAAAACCTTATTAAGTTTTTCTTTTAGCAAACCCCCCCCCCCCCCCCCCCCCAAAATAATTGTCTCACCACGATATATAGTACATAACATAAGGCACAAGATAAAAGCAATTTTTTATTGTTGGTTAAACCACCCTTACAAGCACCGGAATAGAATGCGCAGACAGCACTGTTGTTTACTTGAGTTAGAATTATAATGTTAGTTATGGGCCTGTCTATTTGGGTTAAGATTAGTAAATGAGCCTGGCTAGTGTGTACTATCTGCATTTAAACTAATCCTAATAAAAATAAAGGAGTCGGAGGTCTGACAAGTTGAGTCAATGTATCCCCTTTATAGACTCTAGCTTTCCCTCCTTTCTAACAACTTAGAAGTAGTTATATTGCAAAATAACATGGTCAAATGAGCTACAAAATAGACATCACAAGTAACGAATGATAAACTTATAAAACAACTCTAATTATTAAAATAATAACTTCAGATAGATGCTTGGATCAATTCTAGGAGGTAGAAAAAGAAAAGAGATCAAAGTTGACATACATTGAATTCAGTGTCATGTTTTCGCACAAGTGCCTCTACATAGGTTCCCAAACCAGCAGCTGGAAAAGAATATAAAATGCTTTTTTCAACTTGATTGGACAAAGAACCAAGTCCATCTATTTAAATTCATGATACAAAAATGTATAGTTTATTTATATAAAAGAAAATACATAGAAATGATTCCTGTTAATGAATACTAAATCAAACATTTACGACCAGGAATGGGAACCCAACCTGGATCAATTGGACCAGTGGTTGACAATGTGATCTGCTGGCCCTCTGAAATAATATCAACTTGCAATACACGTCCAACATCAAAAGGTTCGGGGGCATAAACTGACTTGGTAGCTCCTGAGAACAGAAAAGTTGTATCACATGATAGGCAAGGATAGAAAAGATACTAGACATGGCATTTAACCAATATTCCCCCACAATGCATCTCAAATGGTACACCTTACAGATTAAGCCCTTCAGACAGTTAAGATAGGATAACATAATGTATAATGGCCACAAAAACAAAGTCCGTGCTATGAATCATAAAAAAAATAGTTTATAACAGAATCATTGTGAACATCTACCATAAAATGTTTAACAAATGAGAATTTTGTTTAGCAAACTCAGACTTATCGATAGAGAGAAGGTTAATGACAAAAAAATTGCTCCTTCAATGGGAAATTGATATCTAATAGGATGGAGGATATCAACAAGCATATTCGTGATAATCTGAGGTACAGCACATTTGTTGAAGTGAATGTGCAGCAGAAAGAGACTGCTAATATGGAGCAGAAGGAGGTTGCTTCAGAATACTTTGTAACGCAGGTTCATTTATCTTTCTCTGGGGCAATCTTGTTTTTCTATTATGCAACAGGTAAATGAAACGTGTTATTATTTATGTTCACAAATTAAACAGGTAGAGAGCAGCAAGTGGGTAAGTTCAGGGAGAGTAGCTCTTCAAGAAAGGATAAATATCCCACTGAGATAATTCCAAAGAGAATTGTATTGGATATTGACAAGGCAAAAATACAATGCATCACTGGAACAATGATCATTTTCACATTTTGTTGGTAATATAATCGCATATTCCTCTTTTACTTTATGTTTGAAGATTTGTGTTCAGTTTATAGTTCACAATGCTTAGTATAGGGAAGGTGGAACACTTAAGAAGTGTTAGATTAAAATGTGCTTTTTAATGTTTTATTATCTTTCTTATTTTGCACTCTTCCTCAGCTGTCTGCACCATATCTTGTCTCATCTTGTCATGTACTTGTTTCTTCTTTATATATACAATAGTCTCAGCTGAGTGAGACAAGTTCTCCAAAATATTAAGTTCATCATCTTAACTTGGTATTAAAGTGGGAACAGTCCCGCTCTGGAGTCTGATTGTCGTTTGCTGTCTGCCGGTGCTCCGTCACCGTTAGCTGCCGGAAAATTTTCCAGCTAACTCAGGGTTAGGTGCGCCTTGTTGAGCGCAACCCAACTCAAGTTGTTTCAAGAGCAAAAGCTCTCTCATGCTCTCTCACACACCGTTACAGTACAAACTTGTGTTAGGCACGTGAATCTCACACGTCACCTTCCCATCACTGGACCACCATCACACCACCACCATCGTCTTTGTCGGCCTCTTATGGACCCATTCCATCCCCTGTTTGGCTCCAGTTGTCACATCAGAAAAGTGAACATATGATCCAGCCATTCTTGGGTTTCTTTTTGATTCAGATCTGATAGGTAACCTCTGTGGTGTTCTAATTGTGGAAAAGAAAGCCATACTCAAAAGAAGTGTTATGACCTACATGGTTGGCCTGATAAGGCAGCAAATATCTCTACATCTGAAAAGGCTGAATCTCGATTTTCTGATGAAGAATATCAGGAGTACCTGAGGCTGAAATTTAGCAGCCAGGCTCATTCCTCTTTAGAACCAAGTGTAACAACAGCCTGCATTTCTCAATCTATGGAAGGTCAAGGTCCATGGATGGTTGATTCAGATGCTTCTAATCACATTTCTAGTAATAATTCCTAGTTTTCCTCTATCTACTCACCTAAATTTCCTCACCATGTTACATTAGCCAATAGGTTCAAAATTGCATCTCAAGGAATTGGTCAAGTTCCTCTTTCTCCCTCCTTGAATTTAAATTCTGTTTTGTATATTCCTAATTGTCCTTATAACCTAATTTCTCCAAGTCAGTTGGCTCGTTCCTTTGATGTTGATTCCTTTGTTATACAGGACCGTGGTACGGGCTGAATGATTGGCGTAGGACATGAATCACAAGGCCTGCACGGACATTGTTAATTAGTGCAAGTGTTCTTGTTCACCATTGGGGTGATACAATCCTCACTACCTGTTTTTTAATAAATAGGATGCCCTCTTCATCTCTTGAAAATAAAATTCCTCATTCAATCCTCTTTCCTAATGAACCCCTGAATCATGTTTCTCCTAAGGTCTTTGGATGTACATGTTTTGTTCATGATGTTTCTCAGGTCTTGACAAGCTCTCAGCAAGAGCTATCAAATGTGTGTTTCTTGGTTATTCCAGCCTTCAAAAGGGATACAAATGTTACTCCTCTCCAACCACCAGGAGATACTACATGTCAGCTGATGTTACCTTCTTCGAAGAAACCATGTTCTTCTCCAAACAGGATGATTCCAACTCTATAAACAGGTTTTGCCTATTGCTTGTCTTAGTCAAATAGTATCTCTTACTCACACAACATTCAATCACGGAGAAATTCAGCACTCTTCTCCAGTCAATCGTCAAGCTGAATTATCTCCATCTTTTGTCTCTACCTAGTAGAGCGGGACACAAAGAGATGGTTCCACATGAAGATACTCTTGATTCATGTCCTTCACACTCAGTTGTTCCTAGAACAGATCCTTCTTCATCATCATCTTCTCATGATCCAGATTCAGGTTGGCCCATCGTCTTTAGAAAAGGTATTCGGTCTACTCGAAATCCTCATCTTGTTTATTTGAGTTATCATCGGTTGTCTCCTTCATACTTCTCCTTTGTTTCTTCTTTGTCTTCCATTATTGTTCCCAGGAATGTTTGTGAGGCACTTGCTCACCCTAGATGGTGACAAGCCATGATTATTGAAATACAGGCTCTTGAACATAGTGGTATATGGGAGTTAGTTCCTCTTCCACCTGGAAAGAAGGTTGTTGGTTGTCAGTGGGTATATGCAATCAAGGTTGGTCCTAAAGGTGAAGTTGATCATCTTACAGCTTGCTTGATAGCCAAAGGCTACACTCAAATATATGGTCTTGATTATGGAGATACTTTTTCTCCAGTGACCAAGATCACTATTGTTCATCTCTTCCTTGCCATTCGTCATTGGCCTCTTCATCAACTAGACATTAAAAATTGTTTTTCTTCATGGTGAGTTGGAGGAGATTTATATGGAGCAATCTCCTGGTTTTGTTGCTCAAGGGGGATCAGGTTTGGTTTGCAAACTTCATCAATCCCTTTATGGTCTTAAACAATCTCCAAGAACTTGGCTTGGAAAATTATTTTTTTTGCACAGCAAACAATTAATAGTATTAATAATGGTTCAGTACTAGATGTACTGAAAATAGCAAATAGATACAAAGGCAAATCCTGCCAAACCCAACTACTATAGATAAAAGCACAGTAACTGGATACTCAGCAATCAAACAACCCTACGACATTTCTTCCTTCAATCTAATAGACCACTGATTAAAATGAGTATGGGAATCTTTCTCCATACAATTTAACCAAGACCAAGTGTGGAATAAAGCTTCATCCATGACTTTTTCGGGGCTAAAAGTCTGGTTTTTGAATACCAGAGAATTTCTATGCTTCCAAATAGTCATAGATAGAGCTACCCATAACACTTGCCATCTCTTGTCTACTGAGGTTTTCCCACTCCAATTAAAAAATTACATAAAATGATATCTAGGCTCAATGGGGAAAGGACCCACTCTATTGACCCAGCTCAAAGTCTCCCACCAAAGATTCCTAGTTTTTATACATGAATACATGACATGACCAACAGTTTCCTCTTCCCTATCGCAGAGAGGACAATCATAAGAAGGCAACTCCACATGTCTCCTTCTTAGATTATCCTTGGTAGGTAATTTGTTTTTATAAGAAGGTACTTGCTCTTGGTGGCATTTTCAAACTCCAAATAATCTTGGATGCGCTGTCTTCAGTAACATGTCTGTCCTCAGCTTTTAGGAGATTGTAGGCTGACTTTGTGGTATAAGAACCACCAGAGTCAGCACTCCATAAAAGAAAGTCCCTACTTGAAGGTTGGATGTGAACATCTTCAATGTCTGCCATGAAAGCTGCCGCTGTACCAATTTCATGATCAAAGAGATTTCTCCTCCATTGGAATTTCCATTCCCATCTGTTATCAACTAAGAGGCCCATTGAGTTGATGGAATGGTTCTGCTGAGTACTCACTTGGTACAATGCTGGGTATTTGTCTTGGAGGGTTAACTCACCTTCCTTCCACTTGTCCTTCCAAAACCTAATCCTGACCCCATCACCCACCTTCCACCTCATGTTATTGATGAGACTATTGCTATGCTGCTGCTGGAAAACAGCTCTTAGATCCTTCCACCAAGGAGAGAAGTCCACCCTGTTTCTACCATAGCATAAAGCATTCCACCCACCATATTTGGACATCAAGACTCTAGCCCAAAGCTGATTCTGGTTATTTGCCAAGTCCCATCCCCATTTACCAAACAAGGTCTCATTAAACTTGGACATATCTTTAATCCCAAGCCCCCTTTTGTTCTTGGGAAGACAAACAGTATCCCAATTGACCCACGCTATCTTGGCTGCCTCAGAACCTCCTCCCCAAAAAAAACTCCTCTGAATAGAAACAACCTTATGCACCACTTTTTTAGGGATTCTAAAAAAAGAGAGAAGGTAAATAGGAAGGGCTGTTAAGACAGAATTGATGAGGGTTATCCTGCCTCCCATAGACAGACATCTTTGCTTCCATTTTGCAAGCTTGACTTCATATTTGTTGATGACAGGCTGCCAGACGTTCCAACTTTTAGAGCTCTACCCCACTGGAATTCCAAGGTAGGAGAAAGGAAACTCCAGCTGTCCACAGTTGAGAAAAAGAGCTGCCTCCCTACACCAAGCCTCAGATTTGCCCATGCACCCAAATTGGCTTTTAGCATAATTGATCTTGAGACCAGAAGCCATCTCAAAAATTCTCAGGATAGATTTCAGTACTCTAACATTAGCAGTAGTTGCAGAACCAAAAAACAAAGTATCATCTGCATATTGTAGAATATTAATCTCCTCCTTTTGACTCCCCCACTTGATAACTGCTGAACATGTTCTTAGAGATGGCTGTCCTCATCAATCCAGTAAGGCCCTCAGCTACTATGTTAAAGAGGAAAGGTGCAAGGGGGTCTCCCTGCCTTAAACCTCTCTCGGGCACAAACTCTGTAGTGGGACTGCCATTGATTAATATAGATATGGTTGCACTAGACAAGCAGCCATAAATCCAATTTCTCCATCTTTCACAGAATCTCATCCTCAACATCATGTAGTTTAAAAATCCCCAAGAGACCGAATCATATGCTTTTTCAAAGTCAACTTTGAAGACCATGCAAGGATTATTTTTGGATTTGGCTTCAGCTATAACCTCATTAGCAATCATCACACCATGAAGGATGTGCCTTCCTTTCAGAAAAACAGTTTGTCTTTCATCAATGAGGTGAGGTAGAACAAGAGCAAGTCTATTAGCCAGAATTTTGGACACTATTTTATAAACACACCTTATAAGAGAGATGGGTCTATAATCATTAAGAGATTGAGGGCTATTGGTCTTGGGGATGAGGGCTATGAAGGAAGCATTGCTTCCTTTAGGGAATATTCCATTGATGTAAAACTCATCCAGGAACCTAATAAAATCAGGTTTTAGAATCTCTCAAAACTGCTTGATGAAATTAAAGTTCAAGCCATCCGGACCAGGACTTTTATCTCCCCCACAAGCCCACACTGCTGATTTGATTTCCACTTCAGAGAATTTGGCAACAAGGCTTTCCTTCTGTCCTTGGCCAAGGGAAGGAAACTGAATCCCATCCAGGGTTGGCCTATTGAGATTTTGTTATGAGAATCTCTCTTTGAAATGTGTGAGTACTGCAATCTTGATACTGCTAGGCTCATGGACCCACCCACCCTCCATGAAGAAACCTTGAAAAGCATTGACCCTCCTTCTATGATTGATCAATCTGTGAAAATAAGCTGAATTTCTATCCCCTTCTCTTATCCACTTCACTCTAGATTTTTGCCTCAACATGGATTCATAAGCAAGAGCTGCATTCCACAGCTATTCCTGCAAAGATTTATTGAGCTCCATTTCAGCTTGAGATAAGTTTGAACCATTAAATCCAGCCTCCAAAGCATTCAGGTCCTTTAAATTCTGGATTTTAGTAGCTGTAATAACACCATTTTGTAAACTCCACTGCCTTATGCGATCTTTGATGAACTTTAATTTCTGCTTGAGAGCAAAACCACCCCAACCACTAGGATGATAGTTACCCCAGTTGTGAGCCACCATATTCTGAAAGCTTTTGTCCTTCAGCCACCAATCCATTATCTTGAAAGGTTTAGGTCCCCAATCATTGGTTCTAGACCTCAATAGGATGGGGCAATGATCAGAGAAATCTCTATCCAACACGAATTGAGTAGTATCTAGCCATTGGGACAGCCAGTCATCAGAAAGAAGGAACCTATCCAATTTGCTCATGACAGTCCCATTGGGTCTACACCATGTGAAATATCTCCCAACAGACCTAACCTCCTCAACCTCCATATCTGAAATCCAAGAATTAAACTCAGAGATGCTAGTAGTTTTTATCATACTTCATCTTGTCCTTACAGTTGTTTTTATCAGCATAGGACACACCCAGGTCTCTAGCAATCTCCCTATGAAGATCCTCCTCATTCTCAAAATAACTATTATTGAAGCTGCTATTAGTGACAGGGCTTTGGGAGGAACAGTCCTGCTTAGGGGTCCTCCCAGCAGGTTCTGGAGAATGAAGAACCATCCCCTCCCCATACTCTTTTTGATTAATCTCAATGCCCATGTTCCGTGAATCAAGCTCATCCCTATAATGACCTGGGTTGAGATTTACATGGGCCATATGATTTGCTGCAACAGACCCCTTTCTTCTAACATACACCTTGAAGGCTGAAAGAGACTGAGTTCCTTTAGAACTTGGGCTGGTAGTTACAAGGCCCAAATTGTGGTCCGAGACTCCCTCCACCAGGCCTGCAGAAATCCTTTCGTAAGGGCAAATGGGGTTTGACCCATGTTTGACCCCTAAAGAGGCTTTGGGGCTAATAACTGAGGGTTCATCTCCTTGTACCCAAAGGTTATTAGATTTTATTAAAGCATCTTGGACTTTATCGTCAACGTCCACTTCCAAAAATGGATTATGCTGCTTGCTTGGATAGAACGTCCTAGTATCTGCCATGCCCTCCCCATGCATGTCTGAGGCAAGGGGACCGTTGCAATCCTTCTGCCCCACGCCTCCAGGTGTCAGGCCCTCAGGAGCTGCCAGAGGCACGTGACAACCTCGGAGTGACACCTCAGCACGACTGTGATGATAGGAAGGAAGTTATATCCGACAAAAGTAGAAGGAAGTTATATCAGGCAACTACAAGGAAGTTATATCCTTCTGCCCCATTCCTGGAATATCTTCCATAGGTCTTTTTCACGGACCTCATCGGGGGAATCGGGAAAAGTAGAAGGAAGTTATATCTGGCCTATCCCTCCACGTTGATGATGGTTGCTTTCCTCTCGCGGTGACCTGGTAAGGGGCTTTCAGCTCGTCTATACCCCTTCCAAGAACTGGAAAGGTCTTCGAAGTTGCCTTTCTCCTACTCTTCACTTGAGTCCATTGTCCCTCCTGAAGGTTGTCGCAAGTGTGTCTTTGACCGTCGTCCTCTATGGTGTTATTGCTATCAGCATTCACACTTCGTCTTCTTCCTTGTTCACTCCGACAGCGGGCGTTGACTTTGCTGGCTCTCGCTCCTTGATCACTCGTGTCATGCAAAGTTTTCACATTTCCTTGTTCACTCATGTCATGCAAAGTTTTGGGATGAAATGGAGTGAAGCAGATCACTCTGTTTTTTATTATCACACTTCTCCTGATAAATGTGTTTACTTAGTCATTTATGTTGATGACATAGTAATTACAGGGAATGATGATATCAAAATCTCTCAATTGAAGCAAAAATTTTCCATTCACTTTCAGACCAATGGTCTTGGCCACCTAAAGTACTTCCTTGGTATGGAGGTAGCTCAATCCAAGGAAGGCATTATTATCCCGCAGAGGAAGTATGCTTTGGATATTTTGGAAGAGACAGGAACGATTAACTGTAGACCCATTGATAGTCCCTCAGATCCAAATCAAAAGTTAATGGCAGAACAAGGTGAACCATATTCAGATATAGAAGATTAGTTGGGAAACTCATATATCTTACTATTACCAAACCTGACATTTTCTTTGCAGTTGGGGTTGTTAGTCAATTTATGCAAGCTCCTTACGTTGATCACTGGAAGTCTGTTCTTCGCATTCTCAAGTATATTAAGAAGACTCCAGGACAAGGACTGTTGTGTATGAAGATAAAGGAGACACTCAAATTTCTAGATATTGTGATGCTGATTGGGTAAATAGCGGATAGCGTCACAGGCAAATAGCAGAAGCCGCATAGCGGTTGAAATAGAATATATATAACAATTAAATATGTATAAAAAAGCATGCTATATGCAAATAAAAATAAGCTGGACAAACATTATCATAATATTATCACAAAAGTTAAATTGTTCAAGACAAAATATGTTCATTCTCCTTTGCTCCTTCCCCAATATAATCAAAAAAAGCTAAAAACAGCAAAAATCTAATTAGCTAAACAAGTCCCAATAAGGCATATAATCAAAAAGAGTTGCATGAAGGAGAAGTGAAAATGCTATTGTTGGGTCTATTAGAAGAAAGCCCAAGTCCATTAGTAAAAAGTAAAAAGAATAGAGTAAAAACATAAAATTTGATTCTGATGTTTTACAAACCAATAGAGTAAAATTTTAAAAACACACATTACTACTGCACATGAGTTTTAACAAAGCCAAAAACCTAGTCCACAAGCCCAAAACTACTCTGAAGTGTCGTGAAGACACGACCCGAATCCACAGTTCGCACCTGACCCGGTTTCATTTCTTTCAGAATAATGAACCAAAGAACCCTAAACACCGTCGACACAATTTCTCTTCAGATTCAAGCTTGTCGGAAACCGACAACACAATAGCCGCGACACAATACGATTACGCAACACATAAGGCACCCGCGATTGCGATTTTCACGGAATCCGCAACGCGATGCCGTCGGGATTGCATTTTCACAAAAACCTGCTACGCTATAGCACGATAGCTGCTATTTGACAACACTGATTGGAGGAAATGTTATCTCTTGGAAGAGCAAGAAGTAGAATAATGTTGCTAGATCTAGTGCAGAAGCGGAATATAGGGCTATGGCTTCGGTCACATGCGAATTAGTGAGGATCAATTGATCAAACAACTTATTCAAGAGCTAAAGTTCTGTGAAGTTCAGCCAATGAAGTTGTATTGTGATAATCAGGCAGCTCTCCATATTGCCTCAAATCCAGAGTTTCATGAGAGAACTAAACATACTGAGATTGACTGTCATTTTGTGAGAGAGAAGCTGCTGACCAAAGAGATTAGTAGAGTTTGTCAATTCAAATGATAAGCTTGCTGACTTTTTAACCAAATCATTAAGGGGGCCTCGGATTCAGTTTATATGTTCCAAGCTTGGAGCATATAATTTATATGTTCCAGCTGAGGGGGGATGTTAGATTAATATGTATTTTTTGTATATGTTTTATTATCTTTCTTATTTTGCACTATTCCTCTGCTGTACTAGGGGATTCAGTCTGCACCCTATCTTGTCTCATCTTGTCATGTACTTGCTTCTTCTTTATATATACAATAGTCTCAGCTGAGTGAGACATGTTAAGTTCTCCAAAATATTTAGTTCATTGTCTTAACTCGAAGAAACATGATATTATATGCAGATAAGACAGTAATCATGTAGGCAGATACTTTGAAGCCAAAAAGTTTGTCTGAATAATAATAGTTTCTGCAAGTAGCAACGAAAGTGGGATTTTTTTTGAGGAAAAAAGTAACACTTCTTGCAGTAAAGCATCAATATGATAATAATCACAAGTTATTAGGTACCCCCCATTACTTAGTTAGGTTACATAGTTTGAATGAGACATGTTGCCTATAAATAAGGGAGGTTGAGAGAGAGATCTTGTCATTTTGAGAAAGGATTGTACTCTTAGAGAGTGGGGACAGAACAGGATCTCTTCAATACACTGACAGCTAAATAAAAATTCAATTCTTTTTCTAGTTTCTAATCCAGTTCCTGCCATAAATTTGTAGATATGTTATCAAAAAGTATATCAATTTATATTGGGAGTATTTTGTCCCATTAAGAATAGTTAGAAGTTTCTTGATTTGCAATAATTCTATAATCAGTAATCACTATGGATAGAAGTGTCATAACAAAACATGAATATTAAGTTGATATCAATACCCAAACATGGTGTAGCAGAGGTAGATAACAGTGTAAGTAAAGAGTCAACTGATTTACATGATCAGCATTAAGAAAAATCAATCCAGCATAACATGTTGGCTTAAAAAAGCTATTCATCATTCAAAGTGCAAAACCTTTGGAATTTTTACCTGAAATAAGTTCCTTTTTGGCACCTTCAGATGATACACGATACCACTGAATTGAACATTTTGAAAGTTCAGGGCCATTATCAGAGCAAGGTTGAATTTGCAAATATGAGCCTAACGTTTCAGTTCCTTCTAATTCATATAAATGGGGAGCATTTTCCTCTCCTTTCTTTGTCCTTGCTAACTGAAAAGTGAAATGGAAGAAAATCAGTGATAAATTACTATGGAAGACATCACAACAGTCCTCAATTTTATCAAAGAAACATATCATTCACTTCAAACAAAAGTATAATTTAATAATGATGTCCAAACAATAATCATTACCATAGAAGACCTTTGAAAATCCCCAAGTCTATATCTCATATTATAGCCAAAGGAATATGGAAGATATGAATATTTTTTATTTTATTTTTTTCATTATTTCCAATAAGTGATGCTGATATTAGGTTTGAGAATTTGACAGTAAGATAATTGTGTGCAGTGTGCGCACACACCCATATCAACAATCAACATACATACACACATATCACATACTGCAGAATAAACTAACACTTCCTAAAGTCTTGTACATCAAACAGTGTATTAATATTTCATAAAATCAGTCAATGAAAGAAAAATCACAACCACTTGAAAATGACATAAGATAATAGGCATACCTCCTTTTGTAGACGAAGATATAGTCTAGACTTCTCAGCAAGTTGAGCCCTCAATGCACGAAGCTCATGTTCCATATCCATAACCTAAAATAATACATAATGTATTGATTTCCTTAAAATAGCAATGAAGTGTTAATATCATGGAAATATGATATGTGGCTAAGAAAACAGTGAGAAGGAGGAAATTTCAACATAGGAGAATAATATCGATAATGTATTTAAAAGAAAAATAACACAGGCATAACCAAATACATTCCCTGAAATTCCCTGGTTTTAGATCCACTCTACACCTTCATAGATGTAATATTTTACACTGATTCAAATTATTTATCTTGTTTTGCTAGTTTAATGGTCATACATCAATAGTACATAACAGTACGATCAATCAGCTAAGTAGCTATTTGTGAAAACCAGCAAGCCAACAAATCAACGGTCTCAAGAGGACTGAGATAACTTAAACTTTAACCAAATACAGAAAAAAAAGAACATACAAAATATGGTGGCATTAAGTATACAAACTTTAATCAATGTTCTTCATTTATACAAAGTATTTTCCTCATATATCAAGAATTTCATCACCACCTCCAAGGCTCCAACCTCTTTATAATGAATAAGAAAGTCAAGAGACCAAGCATACTGGCATACCAAAATATGGTGGCATTAAGTATAGAAGAGAACATACAAAATACATTGCCAATAAGTATTGAGGAAAACTTAAAAAGTAGAGGTTGGCTGAAGACAAAAGAACATTTAAAATAATAACAATTGATCTATGACAAGAGATAAATGAACAACGGAACAATGTATACCTTGCTTGGCTGATGCAGCATTTTGATTCTCCGAGCCTCTTGAACTTCCTTCATTAACTGTTCCAGGTCCTAAAGTTCCAATAGAAATAAATTTTGTTAAATGAAAATTACTTACTCGATGCAGCACTGCAATATCAACAGTTACATTTTCGATGCAACCAATCAATATTATGATTATTGAAGAGTTTTTCTTATTTGATAATTTCATATAGAATAAAATTATACAAGAGAAAGTGAGTAAAGTACAATTAGGGGAATATTAAAAAAATGGAGGTAAAGAATCAAGATTCAAGAATGCATAAGGTTGTCCACTCTTTCCATACACCAGAAATTATGTAAACAACTTTGAAACAGTCATGAACATGGCACAAAAGAGAAGCAATAAGCACTGTGACAAAGCAGATCTAGGGTAAAAGATTGACCCTCAAAAAACACATTTTTTTCCAACCACATACACAAAGAAAAGAAATTCAAAAGCTGCATAATGCTACCAATTTGGTATCCTTGTTTCATCCCCAAATCTTTAAAAAGAAACAAGAGAAATCACTTATAAGAGTTAAGCGAAGGGCCACATCCCAGATTCATTCAGAATACCAAGCATCTTATTCCAAAGGAGAGAAATCACCCTACAAATACATCTAAAAATATATGGGTCACTGATTGAGTATTAATCATACTGATTCAGTAATGCAGTATAGACAAAGATCTGTCATAGGCATACAGGGAGTTTTAGATTTTCAAATGAGGTTGTCATAAGAAAACCTCTCCATGTTAGGAGACAGTTCAAGATATTGAAGATGAATTTGTTGATAGGAAGAAACATGAGTAATTTAAGCAAAAGCAAGAGGGGTTGAATCACATTACTCTGCCAAACATTCAGTTTTCTTCATAAGGAAAATCCCAGGAAAGATTAGATTAAGAATCATGAATAGAGTACTGTATTCTTTTATGGTGCATAATGTAAAGAAGACAATGATATAGGAATGGAAATAACTCTAACAAGGAATGTCCCATATTGAGACAACCACCAGATATTTGACATCAGAAATGACATCCAAACCAAAAAAACAAACCATGCTCTAAAGTCTAAAAGAACTATGTTCCCAACAGATAACTTCACATCATGCAAACTACCCTGGACCTACCTCAATAAAGGACAAATCAAACATGAAGAAATTTTTATTCACTAATAATTCCATATATCATAAATTTAAAAGAAATGTATTCAAATTAGAAAGAAAATAATTGATAATAAATAAGATGCACTTAACATTATGGCAGAAGGAAAGATCCAAACCTGTTTTCCTGAAGCTTGAGACATTCTCTCATGCTCCTGAAGTGCCTCCTCCACTCTCTGAACTGCTGCTCTGGCATTTTCTATTTCAAAACGAGCAAAAGCTCTTTCCTCATTCACAAGTTTCTTAGCATCTTCAGAAGCCTACAAATGAAGATAAACTCTCAACAGTGGAAAAGAAAGTTTCTTTGGTCACTCTTCCATTCATTCATAATGATCGAATAGAACGATACATAATGCTGATAAAATGTTGAATAAATAGACTGAGAGGTTTCATTCCCCAGACAAACTAGATAGCCAATAGACTGATAGACAGAGAAAGTGGCATTTTGTTCATATTGCCTGTACATTGTGCAATAGCATTAATATAAAACAGCACTCTGATAAATTGTTATACTTATATGTAATAACTAAAAATCAGCTGGGTTGATATTGAAATCACAAATTCTCTCAGATCATTGGTGCAATAGTCTAGTCTCTCTTGGACCCAAAAATATTATGCCCCTTAATTTATGCACTGTACAGTAACAGTTTATCTTGTCCTTTGATGTCTGCAGTTGAAGCAAAGCACTTAGTAGTTTTAAGGAAATATTTGTCATAAATATATTAAGGGACGTTATAGTAGTTTTAGGGATTTCAAGCAGACATGGAGAGGGATCAGACTGCAGTTTTATATTAATGCTATTGCTGGTCATGTTTTGCTTTCTTTTGCTGCTGAGTTTAGAGAGAATATTAATTTCCCTTCTTATTCTTAGCAGACCTTTTTTTTATTTCTAATCAAATTTCTGCTTCTATCTCAAAAGAAATTAGCATCACCTGCTTAAGAAAATTTGTTAGCTTCTTCACCTCAGACTTCTCTTGTATTAATTCCCCTTCCCTTTGAGTCAATTGAACTGCTAGAGCTTCAACCTGCAGAATGCACCAAATAAGCTACAGTTTATTAAAATCACAAATAAACAGATGCAAGAATAAATGATCGATAGAAGTTGTAACTTCTGCGCAGGAGAGGTGGAACAACGAATCTATTATATAGATCAGAAAAAATGAGACAATACAAATTTGTGATTTAAAGAAAAACTATCCCATATTTTGTTATCAATGTCTTTGCATTCACTCCCCATCCATCCCTACTATGAACACACCCTCCCCGCCGTGTTTATTCTGACCCATCATGACATAACAAAAAGAACATAAAAAAACAAGTGCTCTGCAATCATGTTGGATATTTGTTGATGCAACTCCTTTAGAAAAATATAAACACCAAGAGAATAATACATTGATCTATATTATACTGGAATTATTACTCATTCCTTATTCCCTAACTGCACCATACTGTGGCAATTATTTTACACTTAAGAGTTTCCCATGACCTAAAATGAATCAGCAAGTGTAAAATTAATGGGATAACTTGCTGCAAACTAAAACTTAAATAATCTATTATAAATGCATGATGCAACCAATCATTGCTAATAAAAGGCCATGGTTCACATACTAGACCTCCAGCAACAAGCACTTGCAAATATTTAGTGCAATCACTTATCAAACAAAATTGAGTTTAAAGGGCAAACAACACTCTCAAGAAGATTGACAATAAGAAGCACTCACATAGTGGTGCACAAACAAGAAATCTAGGAAGGACTATTGAAGAGAAGTGAGTACCCTCAAATATCTCAAAAACAAACTCACGTTCATACCTCCAGACAAATAATTATCTTATCTTCTCAAGCTAAAATAATTTATAAACTGATTCATTAGCCACCATCCACTACCCATAACCCACAAATGCCTCTAAAATTCTGTTGTCAGACAGTCTTTCTTGATTGTAGATGGTCTTCCATGTTGGCCATTTATCCTCATGTATATAGTGTAGTAATTGGATGGTACCAACAGTCATTCTACAATACTTTCCAATCATCTCTCATAGTCAGAGGTATGAATCTAATCATTTTACATTAAATCAGTATAGCATAAGATTATATCAATTATCAAATACTGTCATCTATTGTATATATGATTTAAGCATTCAAATCTTCTCATCACCAATTAGCAGTTAGCATTAAGTCTAAGTTTTGTGTTTTCCATCTTACATGATGGGGGTCACACACGACACTGGCCTGCAGCAAGAAAGTGTTACTATTTACATAGGTCCTTAAAATTGAAGAAACAGCACAATATATGGAATTCTAGCATATGCCAAATATACTCTCCAGTCTTCCCTTCTTTTTTTGTTTTTTAAACTTTAAGGATCCAGCCTAATTGAGCCCAATCATCCCCCCTCCCCTCCCACTCCCCCAAGGAATTTAACTTTTAGAGAGGAAAAGGTGCTCATTGATCGAAGTATAATGAACATGACTTTAAATTATACTATCAGCTTCATATGAATTATTTATCAAATAACAGGATAAATTTGAAAAGGCAGATCAAAGAAAGGAACTAACCATAGCAATAGCTTCCGCTACATCATCCTTGTTTCTTCCTGCCACTCTCCCTTTTAAGGATTGCAGTGCATCTCGAAGCTTCTTCAAAAGAACATGCTTTTCCAGAGAAGCTGCTTCTCTGAGTCTAGCCTGAATGTCACCAGCAAACAAACAACTTAGTTATGATAGCAAGATGAAATTCTTTGCAAATTGTAAGCACGGATCATTTCAATCGAAAAAATTGAAAAACAAATTATATAATAGAATTCTCAAGTTGAAATGCTCTTCAAAACTATGCATTACAGTGGTATTAAAAAATTTAATTTAATTTTAAGCATAAAATGATGACCTCTTCAGACAACTTAGCAGCAGCTGCCAAACCCTTCTCAAATTTGCTGGCAAGATCGCGAACCGACATACGTTTCTGCTGGTCCAACAGCTGTGCAGTCTCTCGCGCAACAACCTCCTTCATAGATAGCACTTTTGGATCATCCTTTGTCTCCATGATCTGATTATTAACTCCGATTTTGTAATTAGGAAACCGAAGAGAAGCAAATATTACATCGGCCGACACCACCGGCACTGCATCTTTCTGCATAGTATCCCCAAAATCATGGGTCATCCTTGTCATTTTCACGATCTATCACCTCTGCCAATCACAAAAAAAAAATGCAGTCTTTAGCAACAATAATTGAGCAGATTACATTCCACTCAAAGCAGTCCAATGAATTTTAAGAAGCAAACCTAAACAAAAAAGGAGCATTCACCCACAGATATGCATAAACAGAATAAAATAATAACAAAAAAAATACTCCAAAGTCAGAAACTAATAAATTGAGATACCAGTACTCCACTCTAACCACTAAGCTTATTGAATCAAAAGCAAAATCTGACAGCTTGCAACAATGAAACTAAACCCTAATCCTGCTACTTACCACATTTTCTTTTTCTCTATTTTTTTTAGCTGAAGCTATAGGGAAAAGCAAGCTGACCAAAAGCAGACAAAAAAACAAAAACTTGAACTTACAGATCATGAAATGACAAAAAATGGGTACTTGAAGTTGGGATTCTTAGATCAGATGCAAAGGGGTTGCTGAAGTTTTGTTATCCACCAACAGGGTAGCAATGAGAGAGAGAGAGAGAGAGAGAGAGAATATGGTAAGAAAGATGGTAGCTTTGCTTTTTGAAAGGAAAAAAGAGAATGGCGCCCCAGAGAGGGGTGGCCCCTAAACAAGTTTGTGTTTTAAGTGTTAACGTTTTTTGTTGTAGTGTTTCCATCTATGTTGGATACTCTCTTCTCTTCTCTTGTCCATTCCTTAAAATGCTTTAAATTAAACTCAAAACTCTCTGGCGGGTCCCAACCTTCTCTTCACCGTTTACTCACATACTTCTTTCCACTTTATTTTTCATTTAATTTTTTTAATAAAGTGATTTGTTTTTAAAATGTGCATAAGTAATTAACAAATTTGAAAATTCTAAAAGTATTATTTATGTCACCAGCTCATTTTATATCATCAAACACATCAATCAAATCACATCAAAAAATCACATCAAAATGAATTTAAAAATATTCTAAATTCAAATTAATATAAATTTTTAGACATGACAATTTTTAGTTTCTATCTTAACGTTAAAATCATGGGATGGTGTTTAAAACGTCTACCCAAACATGATGTAAATTATTCTAGATTAATCAATAGTATCAAATTGTTAGGACTGAGTTTAAAAAACCATTCAAATCACATTAAAGAGGAGGGAAGAAGAAACTTGCTTTGAGTTAAACGTTGTTACAACTCCAATACAAAAACCGGTCAAATAAGGCAGAAGTTTTACAACTCATAACCTTTAAGTGGAAAATTTTTCATTTTAACATATTTTATTCTATAAGTGAAATTTATTTTTTGATAAATACTTGAAATTTATTTGAATCTTATTAAATATATGAATCTCATTTCTTATTTAATAAGAGTCTAATTTCCTTTTTGGTAAGAATTAAAGACATGTAAATGTAAAGAAGGATTTCTAAATTAATAAGACCCACATGATTTACAGTTAATAGTAAAAGCTAGAATATATTTAAAGGTAGTTTCTATGTAATAGCTTAGGCCTCCTTCCTATAATATATATATATATATATATATATATAAAGGAAAATGATAGAAAATAAGTTTGACATACACCAAATTAATTTTACCTTTATCAACTTCAATACAAAATATTTTCACAATTGAGATTTCCTTAAATTAAAACATTAATAAATTATATTTTTCATAAACTTTATAGCTTCAAAATTAAATTATTCTAAAGTTGAAAATTTTGAGAATTAAGTTGACAAAGGATTAATTTATTATAAAATTAACAAATATATAACATGCAAATTTTCAAAATCAAATCAGCATATAATCATACATTATCCTTTTTATTTGAGAATAAATTATTATCTTAGTGTTACTTTTTGCTGGAAATAACACCATAATTGTGACTGTATATATAGTCGAAATTTTTTTGTTTTGTCCGCAATTATTATATAACTGAAACATTAGCTATTTGACTTGCCTTTGTTGAAATGCATAATAATAATGTCAGGCAAAACTTCTGTAAATCATGAGTTGTTATATTCTTCTGGAAAGGGTTGTTTTCATTGTGTATTCAAATTTCCTTGCACTTCCTTGCCATCAATCATCATCTATCATCTATCATAAACTTTTGTAACTTCCTATGTACCCGGATACTCGTGTAGCTTTCTCTCCCTTTCACTCTCTCTTTCACTCTTTTTCTTCTATTCTTTTTTTATAAATTTTCAAACTTACATGACCATTTTCACTTCATATTCAACCTGTTCATTTTAAAATGCTTGGATGATTAAATAATATCCTTTTATGAACTATACATAGGTACTATTATAAATTCGAGTTGATATATAATTTTCTATAAAATTACAAATTGAGCTTGTTTTATTCTTGAAACTTGTCGTTGCAATAAATTAGTATTTTTTTAACAAATAAATTAATCTTTTAAAAAAATTAGATTATTTGCTAGTTAAAAACTTAATAGGTGTCAAAGGAACAATATGTTTTTGTGCTGGTAGATGAACTATAGACAATGTTTTGGTAGCTTATCATGAGATGTTGCACTATTTGAAGTGTAAGAGGAAGGGGAGGAAAGAGGATTTGACTTTGAAAATAGACATTAGCAAAGCTTATGATCGTATTGAGAGAGTTATTTATGTGCTATGCTAAGTCAGATGGGTTTCCATATATATTGAATTTGTTAAGTGGATTATGATGTGTGTGACTATAGTCAAATTCTTTATTAGTGTGAAAATGGCTGGATATATTGCTCCAAGAAGAGGCCTTAGACAAGGTGATCTTCTTTCTCCTTATTTGTTCATTTTATGTGCTAAGGGTTTGTCTACTCTTATAAAGGATGCAAAAATGAAGAGTGGGCTTCATGGAGTTAAAATCTATAAAGGAGCTATACTATTGTTTCGCACTTGTTATTTGCATATGAAGTTTCTCACTACTAGAAAAATCAGATTTAACATCGACGGATTAACATCGATTTTTAACAAAACCGATGTTAACGTAAATACGGTGACATAATTGTAAATAATGTGTATTCCTTAACATCGGCTTTTAAGAAAACCGATGTTAACAACCACATGTATATGAATCTTACGAAATATAATCTTGTATGAGCATAGTAAAATTATTATGTTCAATAAAATTTTAATTTCTTTCTAAATATTTAATGCATATGTCAATCGTATGTATGTTCAAATCTTAAATTATATTTAAAACTACCAAATAATACAGATGTCATCACATGTCCAAAATATAAATTTGAGATTATTAATTAATATGATACCAGTTGATTTATACACTAGTGATTATCACCATAGATTTCATTTCTATTAAAAATTCCCATCATGGGACTCTTGCAAATGATTTGTTCCAATAAGTCCATGAACAAGAATCCTTGGTGAGGCCAAGGGAAGCTTTCCCAGGAACAGGTCAGTTGGTATGCCCTGATCTCTGTTCTATTCTCATGAGATTTGAAATTGATCATATGAACCATTAGGCTGGAATTTCTGGCTGGTGGGATATCAAAATTAGGATGTGGCCGTGCCGTTTGAGACATGTCCACACATCCATGATTTTTAACTAAAATGTGAGCACATACGCAACATTCTGGTTTGGTGCTGTTGTTGCTTATGGATTGTGGTGCTAGTAGTTGAAACTGCTTTGTCCCTTGATGTTATACTTATAATATAGTTAGCTTAGCTGGTATTGTCACGACAGTTCCATTCATCCATCCATCCATTTTATATGTAATCGCAGTTATATATAATATATATATATATATATATATATATATATATATATATATATGAGTGGTATCGTAGAATTATGAGACCCTCAATAGTTCACGCATATTTTTTTAATAATTATGTAGAGGTTGGGTCTGGTTCAGGTTTATACATGAATTCAACATTATTTTGTACATAACTTAATGTGTCTTTTTTGAGATATATAAATAGTTTGTGCTAAGGATGATAAGTATTTCTCATGAATCATGATGGCGAGTGGTGACTAAAATCTTCTCCTACCTAAAATTGAACATTTGCAGATTGGAAGTATCTTGGAAGTTCAGTAAAAATGCTAATCGTCGAATTGAATTTGCTAATGCCTGCGTGTTTTTTGGCTTCTTCCATGCTTAAGCTTCAAACTCCATTTTAAAAAGTGAGAAGTTTTGAAACTCTTAAACATAAGATGGCCAATTTGTTCTCTTGAAAATAAATTGTTAGACATTTTAGTGTAATTGATCTCTTTATTATGTTAAAATAAGAGTGCATGTTTGTTTTAATATAATAACGAGATGTTCGGTTTAGGCAAATTTTGGAAGTTACATGGAAGTTACTAAAACTTCCATCAACGGTTGGAAGTTACATGGAAGTTACTAAAACTTCCATCAACGGCAGTTTTTAAAAAGGAAAAAACTTCCATCAACCGCCAAAAACCACCTGTTCTTTGATTATAAATAATCATTCTGGTTCAGAAAGCATAACGGTGTGACAAAACATACAAGACCAAAACAAAACTCTTGAATTATAATCTTCTGATTTTATCCGATTGAACAATTTTGGTTGAACCCCGAAATTTGATTCATTCTGAAAGTGTTATACACGACTTCAGATTTATCCAGTATTATCTCGATTTTCAAATTAACCAACAAAAGATTGAATCAAATCTTTCGAGATGACGAACGATAGTTTGAAGATGACAAGCAAGTTTGCGAAGTTGGACAAGTTTGAAGGGCAGGATTTTAGAAGATGGCAGAAGAAGATGCACTTTCTCTTGACAACATTGAATGTGGTATATGTGCTAAGTACACCGATGTCGGTGTATATGGAAGATGAAACTCTGGATCAAACAAGGAAGCGTTCGAAATGGGAGAACGACGATTAAATTTATCGTGGACACATTCTGAACGATATGTCTGACTCTCTCTTTGATATTTATCAAAATGTTGAGTCTGCTAAGGAATTATGGAACTCTCTTGAATCTAAGTATATGGCAGAAGATGCCTCAAGTAACAAATTCTTAGTTAATAATTTCTTTAATTACAAAATGATTAATTTGAGGCCTGTTATGGAACAATATAATGAACTGCTGCGGATTTTGGGTCAGTTTACTCAACATGATTTGAAAATGGATGAATCCATTGCAGTTTCATCTATAATTGATAAACTGCCTTCTTCTTGGAAAGACTTCAAGCATACCTTGAAACATAAGAAGGAAGAGTTGACTCTGGTTCAACTCGGTAGTCATTTCATGATTGAGGAGTCGCTGAGGGCTCAGGAAATTGACAAAGTCAATGATAAAAACGTAGCAGGTTCCTCTTCCGTTAATATGGTAGAGGAAAGTGGAACAGTTAAGCAAAATTACAATGCTAAAGGTAACAAACGAAAATTTCAAGGAAATAAGAACAAAGGTCCAAACAAACAGGCAAAATTGTCATGTTGGAAGTGTGGGAAACCTGGTCATTTAAAGAGGGATTTCCGGGTGTTCAAAGGAAAGAACAAGATTGGTCCAAGTGGGTCTAATGATCCTGAAAAGCAACAAGGTCAGATTGTAGTGAATAATTTTAATTCGAATACGAATTCAAATTATGTATCAC
Source organism: Glycine soja (assembly GCF_004193775.1). Taxonomy (NCBI): domain Eukaryota; kingdom Viridiplantae; phylum Streptophyta; class Magnoliopsida; order Fabales; family Fabaceae; genus Glycine; species Glycine soja. The sequence continues at coordinate 23,197,741 of NC_041014.1, read as the reverse complement.
TAATATCTGATGCATTCTATGTGCAGGATGATGACGTTGCTTGGTGGTTTGATTCGGGAGCAACAAGCCATGTGTGCAAAGATTGTCGTTGGTTCAAGGAATTTAGACCAATCGATGATGGCTCTATTATGAAGATGGGCAATGTTGCAACTGAACCAATCCTAGGATTAGGTTGTGTGAATTTAGTTTTTACTTCCGGAAAAAATTTGTATTTTGATAATGTCTTATTTGTACCTGGTATTCGTAAGAACTTATTGTCTGGTATGGTTTTAAATAATTGTGGTTTCAAACAAGTACTTGAAAGTGACAAGTACATCTTGTCAAGACATGGTTCGTTTGTTGGATTTGGTTATCGTTGTAATGGAATGTTTAAATTAAACATTAATGTTCCTTTTGTTTATGAATCTGTTTGTATGACCTCGTGTAGTTCTATAACTAATATGACAAAATCAGAAATTTGGCATGCTAGATTAGGACATATTCATTACAAAAGATTAAAAGATATGTCAAAAACAAGTATGATTCTTCCTTTTGATATGCAAAACTTGCATGATGACCAAGATCACTAGGAAACCTTTTAAGGATGTTAAAAGTGAGACTAAAGTCTTAGACCTTATTCATAGTGATTTGTGTGATTTGCATGCTACTCCATCATTAGGTCATAAAAAATATCTTGTTACTTTTATTGATGATGCATCAAGGTATTGTTATGTATATTTATTAAATACAAAAGATGAAGCTCTTGATAAATTTAAAATTTATAAGAAAGAGGTAGAACTTCATCAAAATGGGTTAATCAAAACTCTTCGTACGGATAAGGGAGGTGAGTATTATGATCCGGTTTATTTTCAATCTACTGGAATAATACATCAAACTACAGCTCCCTATATACCACAACAGAATGGTGTAGCCGAAAGGAAGAATAGAACCTTGAAAGAAATTGTGAATTCCATGTTATCCTATTCGGGTTTAAGTGAAGGATTTTGGGGTGAGGCTATGTTGACAGCCTGTTACTTGTTGAACCGAATTCCTAACAAAAGGAATAAGGTTACCCCATATGAACTTTGGCTAAGGCATATAGTTAAGTGTATAATGGGAAGTCTAGACACTTGGGTGTTAGACACAACATGGTTCAGGAGTTAATAATGCATGGTATGATATCAGTGGAGTTTGTGAGAACTCAGCATAATTTGGCCGATCATTTAACCAAAGGGTTAAGTAGAGATCTCGTGAAAAGGTCGGCTGTGGGATTAGGATTAAAGTCCATCTGAAATCTCTTTTGTTAAGATACCCAATTCCCATCTAATATGACATTAGGTGCTGAATTCAATGTGGAAAGCTTAACATGTAGAGATTGGAACACATCATCGAAAGTATCCCAAAAGGAATGTGTTCGGTTCTGTAAGTTAAGAAGATTGAAGTATAACTCCTCAATGGTTCTTTTGAAAAATTGCATTTGCAGGTGCAAGAAAGAAAAGGACTACCTATATAAGCATGAAGTTTAGCCGCTTCAAGAAGCTGGGACTTGGCTTTGATATGCTTATGAAGGATAGGGACACAGGCTAGTAAACTAGTGTCGAGTAAGAGTAATGTTATAAACTATTGTGCAGATTATCTGCATGTATTCATTATGAATAGAAAGGGTTCAATCCTTAGTGACACCCTGATATTTGAATATTTGAAACATGTAATTTGCTAAGATGAAATTCAATCGTCACGATATTTCATCTATGCAGTAGTTTGTTGTATGTTATGACTTTGGTGATTTGATCGGTAATTACACTAAAATGAGGGAGGTTTGTTGGACATTTTAGTGTAATTGATCTCTTTATTATGTTAAAATAAGAGTGCACACTTGTTTTAATGTAATAACGAGATGTTCGGTTTAGGCAAATTTTGGAAGTTACATGGAAGTTACTAAAACTTTCATCAATGACAGTTTTTAAAAAGGAAAAAACTTCCATCAACCACCAAAAACCACCTGTTCTTTGATTATAAATAATCATTCTGGTTCAGAAAGCATAACGGTGTGACAAAACATACAAGACCAAAACAAAACTCTTGAATTATAATCTTCTGATTTTATCCGATTGAACAATTTTGGTTGAACCCCGAAATTTGATTCAATCTGAAAGTGTTATACACGACTTCAGATTTATCCAGTATTATCTCGATTTTCAAATTAACCAACATAAATGACATTAATTTGATGAAAATTGGAAAGTGACGTCAACTTGGTCTTTTAAATAAATCGAGCTTGATTTAATTGTTTAGTAATATAAAAATAATATTAATTCAATATAGCTATCTATTAATTTGGTTCCTCAATGATAAGAAATGACATCAACTTAACTCATTATAGACAATGATGATCTTGATGTCACTTTTCAATGATTGAAGGATTAAATTTTAAGACTAAAATGATCATGTCAACTCTTTCAAGAAATAAAATACTTGCTTACTTTAAATTTTAAAACAATCTATTGTTTTTCTATTTATCATAAGTTTCATTAGTCCATATGTGTAAGAAAAATGGGCCGGATCAAACAATTTAAATAATTAAAAAAAAAGTGCTGTGGCAAGTCCAATACCCAATATCTGAGTTAAAATTTAATAAGATTGTTGAGCTGATTAATTACCAACATTGATAACAAACGGTATTAATAATAAATTAAAGGGACATTCAGTTTCCAAATGCATCGCATTGAATTATTGATTATATGTATGTATTGAACCTTGGTAACAAATTATTGATTATTGTGTCTGGTTCTACCGCAGTTTGAAGTTCAATGACAACGTCATGGTTGCTGCCCTCTTGGGCGGTGATAACGCATATAAGAATATTAATAAAGAATGATAAATCAGTTTTTTTTTAATATGTAACAATATCAAGAGTTTATAACCATTCATAAACTCTATTATATTTTTTTAATTGAATTAGCTATAATAGTTAATTAAATACTTCATATTTAAATAGTCTTGTCTGATTTATGAGTACCATATTTTGGTACAAATTATATGTATTTTTTGAGGGAGGTAAATACGCACTACTCAAACTAATAAAACTATTATGGATGATGAAATTATCTTTCAAATAGTTAATACAGTTAAATATTTACTACTCAAATTTGAAATTAATTATTGATTATACTATAATAATTATGTGTGAGTTGATCTAGCAGTACTCATAAGTACAATTTATCAGAGAAAAAACTCATAAGTACGATTATTACATAATTAGAGAAATTAACGTAATCACTAACTTACAGTTCATCAATAATAAATAATACTACTAAGAAAAGTCACCGAGTAAAATACTACACTCTTCAAAATCACCTATACGGCTATACCATGCATGCAATTGTGTGCTTCCATCCTCTCCCTCAACCACACCGCCATAGCATCCATCCATGACCCATGCACCTTAATTTGGCAATATCACCACCGACAACACCATCATATCAATGCAACATATGTGTAAACACAATAATTTTTTTTGTACAAGTTGTTAGCTGATTTGAATTACTGGTGTAATTCTTATAGCATGTACCATATATATATATATTTCCGTCGTTATTTGTTTATCACAAATTCATTTGAATTATTTTATCTTATTCTTAAACAGATGGGTGAATATTGACGATAGTTGTATGGTATATGAGTTTAGGACAACAACTCCTATTAACAATCTTCTTTGCAGCACATGAAAAATCCTATAACCTTGGTCTGAGGAACTCCTGTATGCCTGTCTTTGAAGTTTGATGATTTACTTTCAAGTTTCTATTTACTCCTGGACCCCCAAGCCTTTGTCCTACTCTTTGGTAGTTATGCTGAACAGAAACAAATCACCTCGTTAAATGCATAGGAATAGAGTTGTAAAAATGGGCTCAACATGTAACATGTGAAAACAAATCAAAAAGTGTAAATTGCATTGAGTCAATAAAATTGATGTAGGGTGTTTGTTGTAAAGATTAAATATGTTTTTAGTTCTTTAAATTTTGATAATTATTTTTTTTAATCCTTCAAAATAAAACATGTTTTTATCAGTCTCTTAAATTTTTGAAACGTTAACTAATGAAAAAAGTCACTTTTAAAAAATTGAGAACTAATAAAAACATTTTTTTTGAAGGACTGAAAAAATAATTATCTAAATTTAAATATTAAAAATATATTTAAGTCTTATTTTAATTATGCCAAAGAATTAATTTTAAGAAAATTAACATGCGTTTACATATGATTTTGTAAAAGTGATTTGAAAATTTTGATTTTCTTTAATTGGTAAGGTATAATTGTCATTGGAGTGTAATAAAAAAAAAGATATAATGCCCCCTTCCTTTGTTTTAATTTTTTTAATAAAAAATATTTTTTTAAAAATGCTTTCGAAAAAATTTAGTGTTTTGTTTTTTTAAAATGAAATCTGAATATATTTCTGATTATTTTGATAAGTATTTTGAATGAATTTTAAAAAACTGCAATTACAACTATCTTTTTGAAAAATGCTTTTAAAATTAATTTTAAAACTTTACTGAGAATATTTATTTAATCTTGTTTTAAGTCCTAATGCAAAATTATGAAAAAGAGAAAAATAATATTCAACAACAAATATTTTTATTTAATATAATAAATTTTAAAAGTACTTTTTTTTAAATGGTTGAGAACAAAAATATAAACTAATTAATTTATAATAAAGTATTAAACTATTACCATAAAGTTATTTAGAAAATATAAGATAAGAAGACAATTAAGTATATTATATATTTTTTTATCTTAGTATTTCATTTAAAAATAGAAAAAGCTTGTTTTTCTCTTGTACACTTGTACCGTATTTACTAACATGATTTTTGAAAAATATTATTTTACGCAAAATATTGAAAAATATTATAGTCTTGTGCCTAATTTACTAATATTGTTACATATGTTAATTTCTACCTTTCATTTAAATGTTTTCATTTTTTTAATTCATCCGTATCTTGTAAGTGATGTAGGAAGGATGAGCACAAGATGTGATGTACTTGACTAGTAACATAATTATTTTAGATTTAATTACTGATTTGAGATTTAATTACTGATTTGGTTGTTATTTGATGTTTATATTTTTATGATTTTTATGTTTTTAGTTCTTATTATTTTGAAAGTGATATTTATAATCTCTATAATTTAAGTTTTATTTATTTTTTAGTTTTTATAGTTTAAAAATAATATTTTTAATTCTTATAATTTGTATTTTAATTATCTTTTAGTTCATATAATTTGAATATGATTTTTTTAGTTCATATAATTTATATTTTAATTATCTTTTAATTTTTATTACAAATATATATATATATATATATAAATTAACTATAAATTAGTTATAAATTATTAACTATTTTTTTATTATAAATTATCTTATAATAAATTAGTTACGAATTAGTTGTTAATATTTTTGTATATGAGTATAATTGATAATATTATTCATATTTTGATAATAAGGACTATAAAAGAATTAAAATATAAAATATATGATTAAAAAGACCATTTTTAAAAATAATAAAAATTAAAATATAAATTATAAAAACTAAAAAAATTAATTTAAAACTATAAGAAATAAAAGATATAAATTATCACTTTATAAAGAAGAAATGAATAATTAAAACATTTTTTTTATAATAGAAATTTCATTTCTCACCACGCTAATAGAATCACATTGTACGAAGTTGACTTTTTTAACTGATGCCTTTTTCTTTAAGAGATTAGTCTCCTAATTTTTAGTTATGAAATATCTTGCTATTGGAAAAATAAAAAGTGTCATGGGAATAACTTTGATAATAATGTTTGTCTTTCTGTTTAAAACCCTCAAAACAAACATTTAGCTAGAAGCTGGCATTTATGACTTCTCATAAAACTGAGCTTTGAAACGTATGTCCAGCCCGTGAAAATGTGAAATGCAAAATTAAACACACTCTAGTAGTCATCATCAACTATAACTATAAATCTTACGAGGACCACTTGTACTTACCAATTTAAATAATAGACAATGTACTTTTACATTTTTACAATTTTTTTAATAATTGAAACAGGAAAAAACAAAATAAAATACATAACGTGATGTATCAAACAAGTTGAATGAAAACAATAATTCCAAAAAACAACATTTTTAATTCCTTCTAAAATCTTTATCCTCTTCAATGAAAACCTTTATTTTATATGAAACAAGTAATTTCATTATTTTCCATGACTTGTGAACAATGTTCACAACTATAGCAAGTGGTTACATATTTTGTTTGTCATATGCATGATATATATATATATATATATATATATATATATATATATATATATATATATATATAGAGAGAGAGAGAGAGAGAGAGAGAGAGAGAGAGAGAGAGAGAGAGGAGACAATGATATTACGAAATTATAAATATTATGTTATGTTTTTAACATTGCTTAATAAATTAAATACTAAAATGATACTAATAATTACTATTTACAGTAATTCTATTACGGTATTAAATCTTCAACTAATAGTTTCAAGAATTTAATGAGGTCTGTCAAATTTTAAAAACCTTGACTATTACAATTTACAAGGGCCACCGTCAAAGGTTTTTTTCTTTTTCTTTTTCTTTTCAAACCCACCAAATTATATTTTGCTAAAAAAAAACAAGTTCATAAATATAATTGATAAACCATCAGATGTGAATAAGTTAACGTAAGATTTTTGTAGTTTAATTAATAATCTCAAATTTAAATTAAAATATATAATTGTGTTAAATATTTAAATAAAATATTTTATTATTTGCAATTAGTAATTTTATATAATTAAAGTATATTTATTTACAGTGAAAAAATAGTAGTATTATTCAGAAACCAAAGAATAATTTACTAATTTAGAGGATTTATAAAGTAAGAGACAGTGGTCACTGTACTGTGTAGTACCAATGTTGCAGGTGCGTTACTCATCCTCTGCTCCATCACACCATTTCACGCACATGCTCCCTCACGCGCTTTCTTTTCGATTTGAGCCTCACTCGCGCTCGCTGGATCTTGCACTCATTGCTTCGCGCCATAGATCGCCACAATTTTGTCTTCTCCACTTTTTCTTTTTCTCCACGTGCCCCTTTTCTCGCTTCTTCATGTTCCAGCGTTTGAATCGATGCCGCAACTCCAAAGATACGAACTTTACTCCATTTTAGAAGACGGGTCTTAAACAACTGCGTTCAACTCTTCCCAATTTTGGATTCTCGTGTAACTGAAACTGAAACTGCTTCTGCTTCGGAAGCTTCTTTCTTTGGGGGCAACAATGATGAACAAAACTCTTCTCCTCACTTATTTCTACTTGTTCATCTACATTTTGCTTTCTTCTGGAGTCATTTTGTACAACAAGGTATATATGTAGATATATATGTTTTTGTGTGTGTGTGTGTGTGTATAATGTAGCCACTTCAATTCTTGGGTTAGACTAGTTTTTACTTTTAGTTAAAGCATTACCAATGCAGTATCATTTTTTTTTTATAATTTTTTTGTAATTTTGCAGTGGGTTTTGTCTCCAAAGTACTTTAACTTTCCGCTTCCCATATCACTCACCATGATTCACATGGGCTTTTCTGGGGCAGTGGCATTTTTTCTTGTCCGGGTCTTTAAGGTATGTTATGCCATTTTTGGTGTTGTGTTGTACTTTGGGAATATACTCCTTTTCCTGATTTTAGGTCCAATTTGGATTGCCTTTAGTATTCAATGTTGGCCTGACCACAAAGTTATTGAATTAGGTGTTTCTACAGTGGATGTTACTGTGCTCTTTATTGGAATTTAGGCTTTGATCTTGGTTGCATCTAGGGACCTTTATCATGTTCAGTTTGTTGGAGTGTTACCTTTAATTGTAGTTTTTTTTTTTTCTCTTGTTGGGTGAATCTAAATGATGTGATTTTTGTAACCTCTTTTTTTATATGCATACATGCATCTATACATGTTGATGTCAGTGTTTCACTTTCATTAGGATGTGGTGCTTCGCTTCATTTGCGCAAACCTTCCTCTGTACTTGATTGATCTTTTACTGCCTTCCACCGTTGTTTTGATCACTTTCATAATCTGGCTATTTGATTGGTGTTACCTACTTACCTTAATTTATATTCTTTTTCTCTGTATTGCAGGTTGTCACTCCTGTTAAAATGACATTTGAAATGTGAGTGTCTTTGAGTTGAAGCCTTTTTGAGCTTGCTCTCCTTTGACCAACTTATTTCTTAAACACTTCCTTCTATTGCAGATATGCTACTTGCGTGATACCAATAAGTGCCTTCTTTGCATCAAGTCTTTGGTAAGCACTACAACATGGGCAAACTGAAGTTGCTCTGAGTTGGGATAAACATAATCCTTTGATAATGGGAGATATCCCTCATGTTTGTGTTCCTCATCATGTTTGATTTGTTAAGTGCTTGTGAAAAAAAAATTGAGCCTTTATTTATTGATGAATTTTTGTAAAAGAAAAAGTAGATGGTTGTGACTGCTTTTAGCCAGTTCTTGACTAGTTTTTTTTGTTCCATCAGTTTTCTGGATTGTCCGAACTAGGGACCAGCTAAGCCTGGATTGCAAAATTATGTTCTACTGTTACTCTGTTTAAGGACATTCTTATGCTTCCAGTGTGGTATAGAAGTTTTATTAGCCTGCATTAGTCTGGACATCTCACTCCTGCAATGACCAAAACTATTAAGATGGTGCTGTAGGCATGAAGTTCTATGTTCTAATTTCTCAATAGAAAAATCCTGTCAGAGAATCTGGCATAATAAAGAGTGAAGACCATCTGGTACTTGGAAATACTATGATTCTCTATCCAATGAAAGGTCATTATTAGACTCCTCAGAATGGATTACCAGTGGTCTTAAGTTATTATAATATGATTTCCGTAAAGTAGATTTTACTTTTTTGTCTCACCTACACATTTGGAATTTGTTCATTCTCTATAATTTTAATCTGTTCAAAGTATGATGTTTCTAAGAAATTATGATAGTTCACTTGAATAATTCAATGATTACTTTGGTGGATCTTCTATGTTCTCTTATTTACATGTTTACACCTCATGTAATATCAGTACTTATGAAGAAACAATTATGTTTTTGGTTTTTACAGGTTTGGTAACACAGCTTATTTGCATATTTCTGTGGCTTTTATCCAGATGCTCAAAGCTCTGAGTATGTCTTTAATGATCTTCACATGCTTGTTTACTGTCTGAATGATATTTTCTTAATTCTAAAACTTGATGTTTCAGTGCCTGTGGCAACATTCCTCGTGGCTGTTATGTGTGGCACTGACAAAGCAAGGTGTGATGTGTTCTTCAACATGTTGATGGTCAGTGTTGGAGTTGTCATTTCCTCCTACGGAGAAATTCATTTTAATGTAGTTGGTACAGTTTATCAGGTCACTGGCATCTTTGCTGAAGCTTTAAGACTGGTCTTAACACAAGTCCTTTTACAGAAGAAGGGCTTGAGTTTAAATCCTATTACAAGCTTATATTACATAGCTCCATGCAGGTATATTCTGTTGATGTTTTCAATGAGTAAATAAATAAATAAATAGTCAATTGAGTCAGTGCAGTGGTCATATTAACCCACGTCGACAGATTTCTCTTTTCCTACTAACCCGACAATTCAAGCTCTTATGGACTTGGGGAATAACTCCTATCAATGTTGATATACTTTTCTCTATATGCATGTGATTTAGTAGATAATTATGTTAGTAATACTGATTTTTGGGCAATGTACAACATGCATATATATGAGTAATATGTAATATGCAGTCATTCTTGTATTTTAGTTTCTTTGATTTATGTCATATCTATTTAATTTCCTCCATTATTAAGTAAAAAAAATATATTTGATGTTATTGGGAGTATCAATGTTTGCTTATCAACCAACCCAACATACCATATGTGATCTGCTCATTCTTTTGTACTTTGTTATATGCAGTTTTGTGTTTCTCTCTGTGCCCTGGTACCTGCTGGAAAAGCCTGTTATGGAAGTTTCACAGATTCAGTTCAATTTTTGGATCTTCTTTTCCAATGCTCTATGTGCTCTAGCCTTGAATTTTTCCATTTTCTTAGTAATTGGTAGAACTGGGGCCGTAACCATACGGGTTGCTGGAGTGCTCAAGGACTGGATATTAATAGCCCTTTCGACTGTTATATTTCCAGAGTCTACAATAACTGGGCTGAATATAATTGGCTATGCTATTGGTAAGTTTTGTTTGAAATGATCAAATATGATTTAATATCCCTCCCTCATCATCCTTACATGTTCTACCTGCAGCACTATGTGGAGTTGTGATGTACAATTACATAAAGGTTAAGGATGTCCGAGCCTCTCAATCACCAAATGAAATTATTCCAGATGGAATCACAAAGGTATCTTCTTGACACTTGTTAGTATTTCTACGAGTCAATGTAAACTTGCTATATACATGGTAGCAAGAGTTTTAAGAATGAAGTAACAGATAAAGATCATGAAAATGTTCTCACATATATTTTAGCATGGTCATTTTAATTTCTAGTTTATTTCATCGAGTTCGATTGACATACAGGACTGGAAATTCGAGAAGAGGTCATCTGATTTTTATGTGCCTGATAATGTTAGTAACAATGGGGGAAGTGGTGGAGGCAATGGTTCTCTTTCTGATATGAACATTGATGAAGAAGCACCGCTAATTTCTTCAAGGGTGTCTCATATTGGACGTATGCAGCTAGCCAACCATGCAACAGGAAAATGAAAACCCCAATACAAGATTCATTTTAGATCTTCCCCTTTTGGAGAAAAGAACAAGAGGAAGTTGGGTCAAAAGCACCACTCTTTATTCTTTTCTAAATAGTGTGCTTTATAATGGAATCATGCATGCTTGCTCTTTGTAATCACATTTATGTTGACCTGTGGTTTAAGACCAGAGTGGGGAATCAATTCTCCTCTTAAATCCTATAATAATCAATTTAAATTTATAGCCAGCATTGGGGGCACAAAATTGAAATGCAGCGGTTGGTTTTCTTTGAAAATATTTATAGCTTTACTCCCAAGCGGATTTAGTAACATATCCCATAGCCAAAGTCCAGGATCAAAGCGAAGCAGTTTTCAGATACCCAAATAGAAAAAATAAAGCCACCTTTTTTTTAATTTGATTAATCGTAATTTGCATCATGTAGATTTTAAATCCATCCACTCACTTTTAAGTCAAACTAGAGACTCCAATTTTGAATCTAATGGTTACTAAGAAAAATTGGTCATGGATAGGTTTTTACTAATGGTTTGGCCTTGTGCTTGGCTGATCATTTGCCAAAAAAAAAAAAGAAATTTTAGTATCCATTGTTACATACTTGTCTACATGCATTTGCACATCATGTAATCACATTTGTTATATTTTGTAACTCCAGTTAAAAAGATATTTTTTGAATTGAATGTTAATTTACAGCCATTGGGCTTAGTAGGTACTCCAGGGTCTTTGTTTGTTTTAGGAACGTCAAATAGCAAATTATTTTGGAAGTATATTAGAATCTTCAGTTTAATGTTTTAGGCGTTGGAGGATACCCTTGGTTCTCAATTTTACATGTTGGCTTGGTCAAATTGGCTGTTCCCTGTTTTATTCCTTTTTCACCTATTGGCAATGTCTTTCGCTTGTAAAGGATGACTCCGAACAAGAAAATTAACGAACACTGAAAATTATTATTAGGGTACAGTAATCAGTTTTGCACGATGTTTCTCATTCAAAGGCAGTTAAGTAACTGATGATATATAAGAAAAAACAGAACGTGATAATATTAGGATCCGCACATGATTTATTCTTACCAATCCATGACTAGAGTAGGACTGCAAATAGCAACGACAAACAACCCATCACAATAATGACTAAATGCATTTTAGGTAACACTTATTTCAGGAAAGTTTTTTTTTTTCCAAATTCTCTTAATAAACTGATAAAAAAATATTATTTTTCTAAAGTAAGTTAAATGAAACACATTAAGGCTTGAATGTCTAAGAAAAGAAGCTTCATATGAACAGCAGCAAGCCAACTCTGAATGTAATTTTACAAAAACAATCCAGCACAGTTTCGAATGTGTACAGAAATAATAATAATAAAAAAAACAATGAAGGGGGGGGGGGGGGGGGAGGGGGGGATAAATCTCCTTTGAATTAGACATATACAGAACGAATTTCACAGTATAACTTTCTATCTAGGCCTACACTTTTGGAATGTTACATAAAGAAACACGGCACTCAAAAGAAAAAGCAGAAGGCTCTCGTGTGATTTACATAAAATCACAGACAGGGTACAGGGTATGCAAGTGTATATATATTTAATTAATCGATGAGACCAAAATAATGCCTTCAGACAGCAATCCTCTAACTTTCCCACTAATGAGAACAATAATCAAGTTGGAAGGACTAGGATGAAGTTCACTCGTGTTCAAATATAAGAATTAATCAAGGTGATCTCCACTCCTTGCATACAAAAGCCTCCTGGTGGGAACTGGAGGTGCCAACCCTGGGATATCCCTAATATCTTTGTTGTTGGGATGCACAATCTACAAAAGGTATCGCCAGTTAAATCAGAGGCATAAAATGTCGGCAATGTAAACAAATATGAAACATTTAATAGTGCACACCGGAAAATCTGTAGACAAGATATTGAACATGAGCATCTTCCAAGTATGGAGGCTGGTCTGATTTTCAGTCTGTTCGTGTCAAAGGGGGGTGGGTATTCCTACTGGTGGAGGGACCTAAGGAAGCTTTATCATCAGTCTGATCACAGCATCTTCCACCAATATATGATTTGGAAGGTTGGGTGTGGGGATAAAGTCAACTTCTGGACAGATAAGAGGCTAGGGGAAGATTATACTCTTGAACAGAAATACAATCAGCTTTTTCTGATCAATAGGCAGCAAACAGTCCTCATTTCAATGATGGGCAAATTCTCTCAGGATAATTGGAGGTGGGACTTGAAGTGGAGGAGGAATTTATTTGATTATGAAAGTGACCTAGCAGTGAATTTTATGGAAGATATTACTTCTATACCTATTCAGAGATATGTGAAGGACATCATGATTTGGAAAGCTGATCCTAGTGGTGTGTATTCCACTAAGTCAGCTTACAGATTAATGATGAACCCCTATACTCCAGCCTCTGATGTGAGAACCTCAAAATTAATTTGGAAGCTGAAAATCCCCCCAAGGGCTGCAGTCTTCACTTGGAGGCTTCTTAAAGATAGGCTCCCCACTAGGGACAACCTCATAAGAAGTGTGCTCATCCAGGAGGCTGTTTGTCCTCTCTGTGGTCAAGAGCAGGAGGAGGTGGGTCATCTCTTTTTCAACTGTAAAAGGATAATAGGCCTGTGGTGGGAATCCATGAGATGGATCCAGGTTGTGGGACCTCTCCCAGCTTCTCCAGCAAGCCATTTTGTCCAATTTTGTGATGGGTTTGGAGCAGATATAAGCCATAGTTCATGGTGTGGGTGGTGGGTTGGTCTAACTAGTACCATATGGCAGCATAGGAACCTCCTGATAAGCCAGGACAAACCTTTTGATTCCTCTAAAGTCATGGAAGATGCTTTGTTCCTAGCTTGGTCTTGGCTAAAAGCTAGAGAGAAAGGTTTTAACACTAGTTTTAACCACTGGTCTTCCAATATCTCGGAATCCTTTGGTTAATCTGTGTGGGGTAGCCTTTCTTGTTGGGTTAGCTTGGGTTTTCTTTTGGAGGGCAGCACCAGAGGTGCCTTGTACTTTTCTTTCATCCAGTACCCCTTGTACTGTTTTGATTATTCTAATAATATATATACTTTATGCCTTCCAAAAAAAAAAAAGATATTGAACATGAGCATTTCAATATGCATTCGCTAGAGGGATCATCATACAATATAAGTTCTCACCACTTTAGTGTTGTATAATATGATTTCGAAATTAAGTTGTTTCAAATATTTCCAGTAAAATGCAAATGCTTCTTTCAAATAAATTCTTGGAACATCTTAGTTTAAATTTCAAAATTTGTAACAGTATTTGAGAGGAAAAATATCCACAACAAATTCATCAGAGTAACAGATGAAATGAACATGATTACCTTCACCACAATAATGGCAATTACACCACAGACAATAAGGAACAGAAAAAGCATGATGCACTTGTCAGTAGCTACCTGATAACAGGGAAAGACAATTTAGTTCCATGACACAGGTTTGAAGGAAAGTAAATAATGCATGGAAGCAATGAAAATGAATCAACCTGTCTACCAATCTCCTTAACAAGTTGGGAAGCCTTCTTAATTGAGAACTGAATTGAATCAAGCTCATTAACAATACGACCCATTTGTTCAGTCTGCATAAATTATAAACAGAAATAGAGGTCAAATTTGTTATCATTCACTCTTCCCTTCATATAGATTACTCAATGCAAATCAGACTTACTTGGCCTTTCAAGGTAGCAGCAGTTTGGGTGCCAACTTCAATTGTTTGATGTACAACCTACATTTTGGCAGAAGTAAGAACAAAGGTCCAGGGGCAATGGAGGTGCAAGTATGAAGTGACTCACCTGCTTAGATCTCTCAATTGCCTGGTCAGTTTCATCCATCGTCTTCGTCCCAGCATTGATAAGTTCTTGATTTGACATTTCTATAATAGAAGCAAAAAACATTATTGCTAACATTTACTAGTTAACACAAATAAACATTCAAAGGGTGTGTTTGGAAGAGTTAATTTACAGCTTATTTGCGCTTGTCTTATGGCATAAGTACTTGTGTAAGTGTTGGGAGAACTTATGAAAATATCTTCTATGTCTATAAAATGTTTTCAGCTTACTTTAATAAGCTCTCCAAGATAGATTATGGGAATAACTTATAACTCGTATCAAAAAATTTTAACCTTATTTACTCTTCAATCGTAAAAACAACTTATACATATTATGTAAATGCTTACATGATAAGCACTTAGGGTCCATTTGGAAGAATTTATTTACAGCTTATTTAAACTTTTCTTATAGCACTTGTGCAAGTGTTTGAGAGAGCTTATAAAAGTAGCTTATGATATGTCTATAAGCTTTTTTAGCTTATTTCAATAAGCTCTCCTAGGTAACTTAGGAAAATGGCTTATATACAAATAGTTTAGCTCAATTTCCTCTTCAATTGTAGAAAAAACTTAAACATAAGTGCTTACATGATAAGTACTTACTAAAAAAAACTCTTAATTAAGTTGTTTATTACATAATAAGCTGTTAACCCAAATGCACCCCCATGCACAACAAAGATGAAAGCCTGAAGTTTTCCATTGCAAAAATTGACACTCAAACACAATGCACACATTCTATATGGAGGACTGGTTACAGAAGAAGCACAAATATAAAGTAAAATCAATTTCAATTAATATGACAATGAACACTTTACCTGATGCCAGTTGAACATTTTCTTCAGCTGTAGGTACGCTTACTCCTGCTCCATTGTCAAAAAGTTCCAGTTTTTTATTTCCAATGGTATTCATGTACCTGTTAATCATTGAAGTGATTTATAAACCCTCCTTTCAAATAGACCAAGACCCAAAGGAAAAAAAAAACCTTTATTTAGCAGTAGAAATCTACAAAAATGGAAACTAACTTTTGCTTTATTGGATCCACTAACACTCAATGTAACATTTATCATGAATTCATGATTTAGAAAATTGAATATGCCTGTAAAGAAAATTGGTATCGACAATCTGATTTGCTAAAACCTTCAAAAGAAGCAATTGTGTGTTAAAGACAGCAATGGAAGAAATATGAACTTACGTTTTTCTCAATGCCACATATGAGTTTAGCTCCTTAATCTGCAAGAAGAATGTAAGTTAGAAGACATAAAGAGTTGGTTGTTTGTTTAGATGGACATGCAATGTATAACAAACATGTGGACAATCCTCAGACACTCAAACTATTTTCTGACAGTCTGGAAATCACTTCAGTTGATGTCTTGACAATACCAACAAAGTAATTGCCATTGCTTGCAAACTATTTATAAAGTCTTACATGTCAAACAGAATAAGCCAGAATGCCAATTCTAAACATATATGATCTTGTGCCCCTTTCAAACTTTGAAAAGTTAGATACAAGATTTTCAACATGAGCAAGGAAAAATAAAAAAGCATTCCAGGTACTGACCATTGATTGCTTTTCATCATTGAGCTGCTTATTCACTTCTGGGGGATTTCTTCCCTCTTCGTCTTTAATCTCACGATCAAACTCCTTTATCAACCTGAAACCATTAACATTTCATATTCTAAGAATGCAAGTAACATATTCCAAAAGTAAATTACAAAATATGCCAAAATCACAAGAAATTTCACTTCTTTCAGCAATATGGTGTATTGAAACGGGGAAAATTAATTCTACTCTGTCAAATCAGAGGATTGGAAAGCAGATAGGTAGTATGATAAACAACAAAATAACTATCCATTTTTTTTCATAAAATATTCAAAATAGAACAGGGTTCCATGTTCCCATGTTATCATGATATCACCATTTCAAATCCAGGGAAATTGGCACGAGATGTAAATTCCATTACAGAACTCTTGTTTATGATATTTAATAAGGAAAATAAAAGGTGATATTTTGAATAGAATCTGCATTTTCCTTCTCCTTCACAGTTTGTTTTTAATCTCATTCAGAGAGCTACAGTTTTCACTAAGTAATACCAAGATTAAAATTACCGAAATGCATAACTAACCTTTTGCACTCCCTCATCTTGTCCGTGAGTTCTTCCAGCTGATTACTTTGTCTATTGGCATCTTTAATCTTATCCAGCTTCTGAAAGCCATTTCTGGATACAAAAGGTGAACCTTGTCAACAATAAATAAGCTAAGTAACACATTACAGATCATCTACATTAGAGCACATCTCCAACAACTTAGACGATGGGATCTATTTGCAAAAAACTATTAATCTCTGTTTCCTTCATTCCCTTCTCCATGAACTGATATGGGTTAACTGTTAATGTAGCACCAACTAAGGATACATTATTACAAGACTAAAGCGTAAGAAAAATACAAGTAAACCATAAATCACGTGTATAAAGATAAACGAAGGATAGCGTAACAATCATCATTGAGTGAAAGAGGACAACCTAGGCCGTATGAGACAGTAAAATTCACAGTTTCAAGAGATGAAAAATAAATCACTCTGACCATACAAAATATGTGTAGTGGGAAATAAAAACAAGCAAAAACTTCCCTAGAGTCTGACTACCCCCCTTAAAAGTCCAGATGAAAACTCTTCTCTTCTGCACAATATAAACAAGTCTCTTGTGTAGAAAAAGCTCAAATATCACAAAACCTAAAGGCCAAACAACACCAAGCTAAATAATGAATAGGAAATTACATTACAGAGGCTAACAATATTATTATCAATGAAAATAAAAGAGGAATACGATGAAAGGAAGAATCATAATAGGATAGAATTAAGAGAGGGAGCATACGCGAGGGCTCGAAAGTTGTCGCGAATTTCACCGTGGATCTGCTCCACCTGAGGGCTCATCTGCAAGTTGGAGGCCATAGCTGCCGGAGATTAAGTCTGCCCCCAAAATCCCGGCGAGAAACGAAAAAAAAAACCTAACGTCGGAGAGAAACCCTAGGTGGTTGGTGAGAGAGGGAGACGAAGATGCATAATATAATAGTTGTTGAGAAAGGAAGGAATCGAGAATGTAGAAGAAGAATGCGATCGAATCGAATTGAAAATTGAATGAATCGCTTGGAGAAGAAAGAGAGAACAGAAAGAGCTGTACACACGAAACAGAACAGAACACAACGAGGAAGTTCGACCTGTGCTGTACCAATGATGGAACAAACAAATGAATTAGGAAAGAACCGTTGTCAAGACAATATTTTATTATTTATATTTTTATGAGATTAATCCTTTCCGTTTTTTCTTTTCTTTTAATTTCATAGTTTTTAAGTGATAAAAGCAAAGAAATTAAAGAAAAAATAAATTGAAATAGCATGGATGACAGCTTGGCACAACGCGAGAGAGTTTTGTCGCCATTCGTTTATTTTATTTATTTATTTTTAACGAAATTGTATTGTAGAACAAAAAAGTATGGCATTATGTTTTAGTTAAAAAGAAATAAAGATAAATTCTCAAATTTGAAAGAATGTGATCCTAGAAAAAATTTGAAAGAATGTTAATAGAACATTTATGACCAAATGTAATTTAGTCCTAAATTTGTATTTTTTTGGAAACATATCTTGTTATTTTAACCAATAAAATAAAGAAAAAAAATAACATGTCTCTAAATTTTTTATAGTTTTATTTAAGTTCCTAATTTTTTTCTCATTTTGATTCCTATGTCAAAATTATTAAATATATATGGAGATATATATTATAAAGTAATATATTACTATATATTATATTTAATATATTTATTTTATTATTATATTATATTATATTATATAGAGAAAGAAGAAAGCTTATCCTATCACATTTATCCTAATCTAGCTTACCTCGGATAAAAATATACTAGATTAACACAATAGAATAAACGATAATATCATATCTTATTAACGCAACAAACAAAAAATTATAACATGATATAATAATTGTTTAATTTTATCCTAATCACCAAACAGGCTCTTACTATCTCAAGTCTCCAAATTAGGGACTAGAGCATATAAAAAAAAACTTGAGAAAAAAAATAAGCACTTTCAGACGAAGAAGAAAATAAAATATTTTTTTTATAAAGCTAAAATTAAATTATACGTAAGTTTTTTTTAAGCACTTATATATGAGTTAAAAATAATATTTTAGGGAAACTAATGAGTTTTTACAAATTAGTTTAGGTATAAATTAATTTTAGATTATAAAAAAACTCATTTAATTTTTTCTCCTAAAAATATTTATGCAAAAGTTTATCCAAACATGACTCATAAAAGTCATTCAAAGCTTTATTTATTACTTAAATTACAATTTTTGTCCATTATAATTTTAAATCTATGATTTTAATTTCCTATTTTTAAATTAAGATATTTAATTTTTTTTATTTTTATAAATAAAAAATTTTAATCATTCCATCAGTTCAAACATTCAATTTGATGTGATTTATTAATACTAACGTGATACTTAATACTCATGACTTTTAATTTAAGGATAAAATAATAAATTATTAAGATATTTAATTAATTTTATAAACATTATTTTATATGAAACTTTAGCCAAAAATTATTTTTGTAATTATTAAATTTATAATTAAAATAAAATATTTAATATTTAAATATATTTAATAGTTTACATATTGATTGATGTAATTAATATTAATTTATGTGATTAGAGAAAAAATAATATGTATATTAAAATTAATTTATATCTCTTAGTATTTTATTATATTATCTTTGAATAAAAGGTTAGAAGATAAACTTCACTTTTTTTATATTTTAAACATCTTATCAACAACTTATGTAATATTGATGTTAGATAATCAACTGAGGGAAGAATTAAAATTAAAAAGACTCAATATCTTTATGAATTTAAAATTATTGGGTATAAAAATGGTAATCTATTCTAATTTATTGTTATCAATTAACTCTGCGTTAATTCCTAGCACCACGGTTCATAAGAAACACGCATATTAGATATTGAATCTGTTTTCTTAAAAAGTTGAAAATAAGTATTATACCCTCTAATAAAAATAAACATTCCAATAAAAAGTATATAGTGCAGATTATTTTATTTTAAATACATTGGTTTAAATTAAAATCAACGGGTATGTAGATTTAAATTTTTATAAGTTATTAAAATCAAATGCGCAACATGAAGTTATAAAAGTGGGTTGAGTCCAAATTTAAAGGATAATAAAAAAGGAGATGGTACTGGTTGAGGTTGGTGTGTTATTCAAAAGAAATGTAATTTGGTTGTTATAAACTGAAGTCGTGATGCAGTTGCAACAAATAATTGAGAGATTGATAAAAGACATGCGCTGTTTGTGGGTCTCACTACCTTAGTGTAAAAAACAAAATTGATTATATAATTTACAATAATCCTTTTTATTTAATTTTTATAAAAAAAATTTAACATCTAAAACATATTTTAAGTGCTAATAAGTTTTTAATTTAATTTCATAATATATAATATAATTGACAACAATACATTCCTATATTATAAAATAGTATTTTAGCTTTTACACTGCACAAGTAAATGTTTATTTTTTACTAGGAGAAAGAAAGATATTCCATACTTGTCTGTATATTTTTTATAAATAAAACACAAAATATGAGAGAGAAGGAAGGAGTAAGTTAAATAAAAAATGGGAGTCTGTAGTTGAGTTGAGGGGTAAAACTTCAATTGACTCTATCAAACAAATTGGAACAAAAATAAATTCATGTTACCTAGCCTCACTGACACCCCTATTATTTGCACCAGCAGTTAAGCCTTTTATTTAGGCTTATACAATGACCAATTCATAAATTAAAGTTAAATGAGTTGTATTCTTTATTTTTTCAAGTAATTGAAAAGGATGATATTAAAAGTAACTCGTATATCAATAGAGTTAAGTCAAGGGAATGAATTAGTGTTTCACAACATATGATAAATTAAAGTAATTAAAGTTTGAATTTCAGTTGAGAAAGATTCCAACATATATTAGTTTACTCTCCAAAGGAGGATACTTATGGAGGAAAAAAAACTATTATAATAATAATATATTTGGATAAGAAGAAAATAAAAAAGAGAAAAATATAATTAGTGATATTTTTGTTTTAATTCCGTTATAGAAAAAATATGGAAAATGAGAGAAAAATAAATTTTAAAATTTAAAATTTCCCCTTCTGTCACTTCTTCCTGAACAAATTAAACCGAAGCTTAAAGCTTCTTCAAATACTTCATTTCAGTTAATTGCTTGTAGATTTCGCCTCCAAGCTGCAGGCTTTACCTACGGGAGAAAAAGGAGATTCTTATTGGTGTTCAAGTTCAACCAGAAAGAATCCAATTATTTTCTTAATTTACCTACAAGGCTACAACTCTTTCAGACGATTTCCCTTTATTTTAAATTTTAGTAGAAATAATTTTAGGCTATTAATGTAATTAGATTGCAAGTGTAAATTAAGTTTCATAATAATTTTTATATGTTGTAAAAAAATTATGTTAAAACATATAAAATTAAATGGTGAGTGAAACTAATTTTGATAAAAAAAAAAAATAGATCCTTGGTTAGGAATATTTGTGATTGATAATTCTCATTTTTGTGTTGGAGGAAAATGGCATCTAGTTTGGGACCTACACATAAGATAAAATTATTTGTTTGTCGTGTTCCTGATGTTCTTCCTACCTTACCAGGTTCCCTTTATCTTCAAAGGGACTTCAGTGTCCAATTGTGTTCAGAGTCAGAAGCAACCTCATTACTGGTGGCAAATCACCTTGGTCGTAGAGTTGAGGCTTCATAATGTTATATTAGAAATAGATTGCAAACATCATATCTATGATAGTTTTCATTCGGGTTTAATTGTAAGGATAAACTTGCTTTGATAAACAACTCATCATTGAGTTTGAGTTTGGTTCTAATCTATAGTATGTTTGAGTATCCTGTAGGGTAGTCTTCAAATTGCGTTTTATGAATGCAATAAAATGTGCAGTTAAAATTGAAGCCCTGTTTTTTCAGACCCATTTTTCTTTCCCCACCCCACTTGTCCTTTTCTGCCTCAGCGGAAAACCCACTTCCAAACTTCTGTTCCTATCTCTCTCCACACTTCTGGGGACACTGTTGTTGTCGTTTTCATCTGTGTCACTTCCTAGCTCTCGGTTTCATTTATTACATGTTGTCGATCTGTGTGTTGTTGGGTCCAGAAACAAGGCATGGAGGTTAAGATTCAGAAAACGTTGTCAATGTGCAAGAATTTGATGAAGGAGGTAAAGACATGGGGTTGTTTGCAGCAGACAGGGCTGAGTTTACGATATATGATGGAGTTTGGTTCCAACCCCACTCCCAAGAATTTACTCATCTCTGCTCAGTTCCTTCACAAAGAGCTTCCCATTAGAATTGCAAGGAGAGCCATTGAGCTTCACACTCTCCCTCATGGCTTGTCTCACAGGCCTCCTGTCTTGAAGGTACCACTCTTACATTGTTGGTATTGCTATTCAGGATATTCGGTGTTGTCTCTTGGTTTTAAGAAAGCATGTTTAGGATATTTCTAATGTTTTACAGTTATTCTACTGTTCTGTTGGTTTTGTTTACCATTTTTAAGAACTTGGCATTAGAGTTACTATGAAGCGTTTGTGTTTAGTGTTAATATAATATGCACCGCAGATTGTTGTCCTCTGTCTTGTATTTGTGGACAATCATGCTAAACCTATTTTGCAGTTGACACTTGGCATATAAGAATGTGAGGTTCTTGTTATATTTGTGTTTAGTATTTCAAAAGGTTAAAGTCCCACATTGCTTGGTTTGAGATATTTTGAAGTCATTATAAATTGTATTTAATAAAAAAAATGTCATTTGATTTGATTTTCAGTGAATTTGATGTTTTTTTTTCAGTTGTGCATTTTTTGTTTATTGATTAACTTCTGGTTTTGTAGATGGTTATTGATCATTAAACTTTGTGCTACTGTTTTATGTTTTTATGTTAAAGATTGGTACTTGGATTCTTTCCGTGAAATTAGATCTTTTCCTGAGATGAAGAATATGAATGACGAGAAAGAATTCACTGAACTGATTAAGTCCATCAAGGTGAGACACAACAATGTGGTACCTACAATGGCCTTGGGTGTTCAGCAATTGAAGAATGTTTTTGAGGACCCTGATGAGATTGATGAGTTTCTTGATCGCATTTACATGTCAAGAATTGGAATCCGTATGCTCATCGGTTAGTTCCAAGAACACACACCCTACCTTCTGTGAGACTAATGAATGTACTTGCTCCAAAATTTGTGTGTTGAGATCTATATATTGGAGGTTGAAACTCTAAAAAGCCAATGTTTGTGCTTTTCGTTTTAATCCTATTCAGGACAGCATGTTGAGTTGCACAATCCCAATCCTCCTCCCAGTTGTGTAGGTTATATACATACAAATATGTCTCCTGTGAATGTGGCAAGGAATGCTAGTGAGGATGCACGTTCTATGTGTTATGGTGAATATGGAAGTGCTGCAGATGTTCGAATTTACGGGGATCCTGATTTTACTTTTCCGTGAGTAACATCTGTGAATTCATTTGCCTTTTGTTTTTCGTAGAACCCTTCTTATCTAGTGCATGGAATGGAATCGTCTGCTATCTTTTTCCTCCTTCTTTAATTCTATGTTTTCGCTGAAGGTATGTTCCAGCTCACTTGCATCTTATGGTTTTTGAGTTGGTTAAGAACTCACTGCGTGCTGTCCAAGACCATTTTATGGACTCTGACGAAGTTGCTCCTCCCATTAGAATAATAACAGCAGATGGAATAGAGGATGTTACCATAAAGGTAAGTTTCTATAACTTTTAAGAACCTTTTGTTGGGGTATCTCCACCCTGTTCTCAGTGTTATTTGATTACTGGATATTGCTTAAAAAATTCCACATGCCAATAATGCTGGAGGTGCCTCAGAACACAGCTTTTAAGGTGGGTTTGACAGTTAGATTTTGGAGGAAAAGGGAAGGGATCGAGGACAATTTTTTCAATTTTCATTGCCAATAAATTGTCTAGTTTGATAATCTTTTTAAATGAAAACAATAAAATGACAGATTAGCATAACTTAATGTCTGAATTTTTATTTACTTTTACAAACATTATATAACTCAATTTAAACGTATAATTAATAGCTTTTGGAACTATCTTTTTTTGTTGAGAATTTTTGCCTTTTGTTGGGCGCTTTTTAATTGCTATAACCAAGATGCTTTTTTGTTTGTATAAATGACATGTTAGGTCTCAGATGAGGGAGGTGGAATACCAAGGAGTGGTCTTCCAAAAATATTTACATATCTCTACAGTACAGCCAGAAATGCATCGTGGGATGAAAATGAACCTTCTGATCTTGGAACAACCGATAATATAAGTGTAAAAATGGCTGGAAATGGTTATGGACTTCCTATTTGCCGCTTGTATGCTAGGTATTTTGGTGGCGATCTTCAAGTAATCTCTATGGAAGGATATGGTGAGTAAACTATTATTTGTTATTTAATAATATTTGTCATTTAGACTTCCCTTCTAAATTCCAACATTCTGCTGTAGCCCTTGGAGTATGACAACTTTTTTATTTTTCTTCTTTGTTTCACATATGGATGGATAGGGTTTGAAATATTGAATGTCATACTGCTGTCAACCTTTCCCAAAGTTTATCTCCCGCTAAAAGTCCTTCTACTACTAAAACTGTTACATCTACCAGTAACGTTATATCCTTTTGTAATATGCACCTTATGAAATTTATTAAATACAAGTGTTCAATATTTGAAGATATAAAAAGTAGATAATATTCTTTTTTTTTTTCATAGTTGAGATGATTTTACTAAGATATTATAAAAGGATTTATAATTGTTTGAAATCTTATACCTTACATTTGTAGTTAACTGGTTTGTCTTTATTTTGTTTTGTGGACCGTTTTCTTTTCTGGTCTTATCTACTGAGAATTCTGAAGCTCTTGATACATTGTTTGCAGGGACTGACGCATATCTCCATTTGTCTCGTTTGGGGGATTCGCAAGAACCTTTGCCCTGAAAGTAAAATGACTTGGGTAAATATTGTGCACGGAGAAGCACCAAAACGATGCAGACGCGGGCAATAAGAACTGTTTCTGTCAATGCTATTTTGATTCTAACAATTTGGGACTTTGTTATAGACCAATATGTTTCCTGCTAGCCATGGAGAATCTAATTAAGAAAAGCAAAAAGAATTTATCTTATACAAAAGTGTAACTTTTAAGGATATTTTCATGTTAACTACTTTGGGGGTGTAATTAAAGTTCTGTTTAAACCAAGAGAGAATAAAGATTTTTAACCAAAGAAGTTGTTCATATTAGCAATTACAATTCCTAAAAGTAGTCAAAGCTTTGGTTAAAATCTAAAATCAGATTTTGTTCAATCCTTCAGTGGTGGCAATGCCACACCAATGATGTGCATTTGTAGTGTTGAAAAAACAAATAATGGGTTGGCTTTTGAAGAACAGACGTTGAAAAACTCCCTTAAACCAACAACGGAGAGACGGCGTGAGTTTATGATATATATTTTCATTTCAATAGAAATAGAGTGCCAGTGAGTAAAATAACATCAAAATCATGTATTACCTATAAAGATAAAGAAATCGATTTAAGCTGAATTGAAAGGGGCCGCGCGAACGCAGGCCCCCACTACCACAAATTATGACGTAGGCTCTGTCACTTGGACAGACCTTAGAAAAGCACCCCTCCTCAGTGCAATGGAGGTCACTTCCCTAGGCCATGGACCTTCTTGATCATCCATTGACCCCGTCCAGGTAAGTATGTTGCAATGTGATACACATCTTAATTTTATAGGTCATCCTCCCTTCTACTCTGACAAATCTGTTCGATGTGGGATTTTTTGGGCAGAGTACTTCAAAGGCTACGATAAGATGGTTTAAACAAGACTACAATCAAGTGGAACTATACTAGAAGATGTGTTTTGTTATTATACTACCAGTGGAATCAAGATTATAAAGGTTTAGTTTCCCATCAACTAATAATGAATCGGGTATTCAAACTCCAAATAAACTTCTTCAAGATCCTATGAATTGAAGGATTCAAACCTTCAATAAAATGTTCGTTGAACATTTTCTTACAAATACAACCAACATTTTCTCACAGCATCCTTCAAGTTGTTTACCATAAGACAAAATAGACATTTTTTATCTTCGCTTTTCTTTAGACGCATCTTTACCCTCAACTACACGTCTCATCTCCCTTTCTCTGTCATGACTCAGTTTTACCTCAGATGACATGTGCATGACTCAATTCAATCACAATTAGTATAATTACTATATTAGAGCACACTTTTTTAATTATATCTGTATTGTCGTAACTTTCACTTTGGACCAGGTAAGATCCAGTCCAACCAAAGATCATAAATTATTTTCTATATTTATCTCAAACTTTCAATAGTAGCAGATTTGACACTGATGATCAAAATCAAACACATAGATATCAAGAACTTAAATACAAATGATTTTCACCATACCGTGATAATCAAATTTACATTTTCTAAATGAAACATCTGTACAAATAAAAACAACCACAAGCTAACAAAGTTAAATTTTGCATGGACAAATTCTTTTCAACTAAAACACAAATTTTAAAATTTCTTTACATTAATCATTTCACTGTATCTTTCAACATAGATATCAAAATCAAACACATAGATATCAAGAACTTAAATACAAATGATTTTCACCATACCGTGATAATCAAATTTACATTTTCTAAATGAAACATCTGTACAAATAAAAACAACCACAAGCTAACAAAGTTAAATTTTGCATGGACAAATTCTTTTCAACTAAAACACAAATTTTAAAATTTCTTTACATTAATCATTTCACTGTATCTTTCAACATAGATATCAAGAACTTACTTAAATAGAAATGAATTACACCATACCTTGATATTTTACATTTTCTAATTGAAATGTTTATACAAATGAAACAACCACAAGCTTAAGTCAAATTTTGCATGGACAAATTTCCTTCCACCTAAATCACAAATTTTAAAAATCTCTTACTAATTATATATAACTAATATTCTTTCAACGGAATTGGAAGATGTAACAGGCCATTGCTATATTGTAACGCATGTACGCCAAGCCACGGTACAGTAAAATTTGGCACTGACAAATTCCTTCCTCATCAAAAAAGAATTTTATTAACATGTGAACATAAGCTCACATATCAGATAATAACTGACTAACACAAATACTACACCCGAACTTCGCCAAAATGCCTAGACAGGTATACGTCTTTCCGTATGGAATAGTGGATTTTATAATAAAATATCAAGTCATTGTTGTCTCTTCTCAGCAATGTGGGACTTCATCACTAGTACTTCTGCAACATCCACCAAATAGCCTTTCTCTTATATTTTTATATTAACCAAATGTTATTCTTGTGCTAACGTTGGATCACGGATTCATGACCCAGTAAAACACGACTAATATTAACCACAGAATCTAACTTTCCATTCTGGTTTCTTGTTGCGTAGCACTTATAATTTTGAGCAATTGAGGCTGAATATTATTGCTCTTTGTGGAAGAGAGACAATAATTCATGGACCCTTTTGAACCGAAATCTACTCACCATTTCTGGCCCCCTCTCAAATCCGTTCAAGAGTTCTTTCCTATTCAATATTCCACAACCTAGTGACGCGTTAAAGATTTGGTAGAACAGCCTGAGAAATTGAAGAATGAGTGAGTGTCATATGAGACGATCAACAATTCATAATCCCAGATTCCAGAAACCATTATGGATTCAAGCTAAACCTAATATATCTGATTAACTGATTCCCTTAACATTTAATTAATGGTGGTGAGATTACTGCTTGGCAGCACACTCTTCATCCTCCTTTAGTTCTCTATATAGCTGAACATTAAAGAGACATGCTTAGGCAGAACTTTAGAGTTGACTTGGGGAGCGAAGTTCACTTTTCTCCTTGGGATAAAGTAGGTATACATATACTAGTGGAATACTGCTGATTGCAATGCACAGTACAAATATACGAGAACCAACCAAGGAACCTTGTTGCTACTGAATTATGGATACGATCCAGCATGACTCTGTAACAGTGTCGTGGTAGAGATATGATTAGATACATAGACATATTTTAAGCATGCTTCTTGGACAATCGTGAGTTATTCACACTTGCACATTTCAAAGACCATTGTAATAAATTTAGCTAAACCCCATATATCTGATTAATTGATTCTCTTATAATATTCAATTAATAGTGATTACTGCTTGGGAGCACTCTTCATCCTCCTTTAGTCCTCTATATAGTTAAACGTTTAAGTGTTAAGAACCAACCAAGGAACCTGGTTGCTACTGATATGGAGCACAGATACAATCCAGCATGGCAGTTTTATTAGGTAGAAATAGACACATTTATAGCTTAACTGATGATTAGCTACATAGATATATGTTAAAGCATGCTGCTTTTAGATTCACATTAGATATATAGGATTTATACATTTTAACTTAAACGAATAAAAAAATGGTAACTCATCACAACAGTAGTAGTTACCAGTAGTCTTTACAAGAACACTCTCCATTACTAAAATGGTGGAAACGGCTCCTATCCCTTATTATTATATCACAATCATAAACCTTGGAGATCATTTTACTTGCTTGGTGACAATCTTTACAAACCCTCAGATTCTTGGTGACACGAAGGGTCTCTCCTCGTTTGGTCTTCAACAAACCATAAGCAATTGCAAGTTTTTCACTATGGTAGAACAGGGGATTCTCCCTTTCCTCCTCAACAAGATCATGCAACACACCATCAGTATCAGGAACATAACCAACCACCCTAATTGATTCCAACATCTCATAAATCTTGGCATATATAGCCTCAGCCAGGGGATGATCCCTCCCCCCGGCAACAAATTCATTCACTACACCCTCCATTTCAATCATTGAAAATCCTGGTTCCTTCTTCACTCCCCTATCATCCATCAATTTCCTCACACCAGCAACTTGTTCCCATTTTCCACAACTAGCATACATATTACCTAGTATCACATAACGTCCACTATTTTCAGGATCTAGTTCAATCACTCTATTACCAACCTCCTCCCCCAATTCCAAATTCCCATGAATTCTACAAGCTCCAAGAAGGGCACCCAAGACAGCAGCATCAGGACTCATAGGCATCTCATCTATGACCTTTTTCGCTTCCTCTAGCCTTCCAGCTCTAGCAAGCAAATCAACCATGCAACCATAATGCTCCTTGGTGGGATCAATGCCATGAACATCAACCATGTAACGAAAGTAATACCACCCTTCCTCAACCAAACCTGAATGAGCACAAGCTGTGAGAACGTTCACAAAAGTGATGCTGTCAGGCGCAACCATTGCTTCTTCCTCCATCTCCTTAAAAAGCCTAATAGCATCCTCTCCTTTGCCATGCATTGCAAACCCCCCGATCATGCAATTCCATGAAGAAACTCTTTTTACTTTCAACCCACAAAACACATGAAACGCCTTGTCCAAACAACCACACTTGCAATACATATCGATAATAGTTGTGGCAAGTTTTGAATCCAAGACAATCCCAGTTTTCTCAACATATTTATGTATCCACATCCCTTGCTCTAGAGCTCCCACTCCCGTGCAAGCAGAGAGCATTGTGGCAGCCACAAACCTATCCAACTCCATCTTCTTCTCCACCCTCATCCTTCGAAACAAAGCAAACGCCTCGCGAAATCGGTTTCCCTTGACAAAACAAGCAATCATGGCGTTCCAAGAAACAGAATTCTTCTTGCAAGGCATGAGCTCAAAAACGCGAAAAGCCTCGTCAACGAGTCCCCACTGAGAGTACCCGGAAACAAGACTAGTCCAAGATACGACATTAGGATCAGACATGGTACAAAACACTCTCCTAGCATCATCCAAGGAACCAAAAGCGAAATACACGTGAATCAAGTTGTTGAGAGCGTAGGTGTCCCCTCCAAACCCGAATTTAAGAACGTGTGCATGAAGCTGTTTTGCTTCTTCCTCAAGTTTACATGCCCTTATGAGAGAGGGGAAGGTGAAAGCGTTGGGCGTGACGCAATGTTGTAACATGTGGGAGTAGAAGAGGAGGGAAAGGGAAGGGGTTTGGGAGAGGGAGAAGAAGGCTTTGAAGAGAGTGTTATAGAGGAAGGTGTCTGGGTTGGGAAGAGTGGTGAAGAGTTTGAGGGCGTAGTTGATGTCTCCGTGCTTGGAGAGGGAGCAGAAGGTGAAGATGCGAGACATGGCGTGGTTGTTCGTGGAGAGTCCCAAACGGAGGAGGAGGGAATGCTGTTGCTTCACTTCGGCCATGCTTGAACATGCCCAAGGTGGAGGAACCCAACAACTACTCATTTCACCTCAGAACGATGCACACCTTATCTACTTTTTTCATTATTTATAATATTCTGTGTTTTCCTTTTCTTTTTTCTTGCCTCGTCAAAAGTAAAAAATATTTTCTCAATTCTTTTAAATTCCTGTATAAAAAAGTGTTATATACTGGCGAGAAGCCTTTCGGATACACGGACTCATACTCTAATAATTTTGGTGATCATTACTAAATTTTTTATTCAGAAAACTAAATTTATCATTCAAACTGGAAAATGGAATTTATAAAGGATGCACATACAGCGACAAAAATGAGTAACAGATAAAATTAACCCACCAACCATCGAAAAGCAAGGTATAGAAAAAGATAAGGTAATGATAAAATGAAGAAAGGTCCAACCTTTTGTCTTGTTGGACTGCGAGAACTCAGATACTATAACAAAAACACATACACCGATATTCAAACCTCATGATACATCGGTAAAAATAACGTGACAGTTCCAGTCAGAATGAGCAACAAACATAATGATAATTTTATTGACAACGTAAATGAAAAAACAAAGATAATTACTGAAGAAAAATCAAAGATAATTACTTAAGAAAAATCAAAGATAATAATATATAAATTGAACATAATAAATTGATAGTGATTAATTGTGAAGTAGAAAATTAAAGAAATTGTTTAATACCCTAAGGTATTGGATTAACAACATTAATGAAAATATAAATAAAATAAAATTGAAACAAAAAAAGTCATGAACTTTAGGCATGGTGATTCAAACCGGGAGGTCTTCATCCCACATAACTTGTTTCCTAAATATGACCTCCCAGACATGTTTGTCAAACCTAAAGAAGAACATGACTTCATCTCCTGCCATTAAATTATTTTCACAGAGGTATTGAAACCATGGATCTGCAACAGATGGCAGACCATTGTGCACGGTGATCTGTCATTGGTTTCGTGTGCCATTTGGAAGCTGAACAGGAACAATTTTTTTTGATCCAAACAAAAAATTTAAAGTTGTTGCTGGAAGAACCTACATTGAAACCAAAACAGTGATTATACAACCATTCAAAGTGATCAACAGTGAATGTAATTTGAAAATGATATTTGAAGTAAGAGAAGATGGGAACCAAAAAATAAAAACATCATTGAGTGGGTAACAAACTCCTACCAAAGGGTTGGTATGTTCGATCATGTCTTGGGTGACATCAGCGGTAAAGATGTGCCTTCTGGTTGTAACAACCGACCTTTGACATGTCTGTCTAAGGATAGGTCCCATGATGTCGACTTCCAAAGAAGTATCTTTAGAGGCTGCAAAAAATCGGATAATGACACTGTCATTAATGTCGTGGGTTCTTCTAAACTCTTTCAGCCCATCAGCAAAAAAACATCGAGTGCCACATTTGTGCACCCTAATAAAATGCTTGGTTCCATTGTAGTCAAATAAAACATAAGTTGGGTAATATGGCCTCCATTGACTATGGTAACTCAATGGAACTTCAATGATGTTCTGCACAGAAACATGAAAACATTAGGCAATCACAATTTTTTTATTTGGAATAAGAGAAAAGGAAAAGTGGTTGGGATTGTTAATGTTGACCTTCTGAACACGAAATGCTGCTGTAAATCGTGTTCTTGCCATCATATTTGATGGGCCCTATAGCACAACATTGAATGTAATTAGTTTCAAAACAAAATAGGAAAGCAACATATACGAAAGGACAAAAATCGATTCCAAAATGCAAACAACGTATAATGAAGTAATACATAAATATACATAAAGATTGATGATTGGAATGTTAAAAGAAAGAAAAGAAGTTAAACATAAATAAGAAAGAAAAGAATAAGGATTAGAATGTTAAAGAACTTACCGCATCAGAGAAGAATGATGATTGGGTACTCATACTGTTAAGGATTGAGTGATGTTGTTGGAGAAATGAGAAAAGAAATGAGGAGAGCAAATGAGGAGAACTGTTGGTTATGATTTGATATGCTTGAGTTTTTGTAATTTGTATTGAATGGGCTTTAATTTGGAAACCGCTTATAATTCGGGAGTCTTTTACAATTCTCGTACCCGTTTTTTAATTTTGAAAATCCTAATTAATAATTAGGAAGCTTTAAGAATTCCCGTACTGGTTTTCCTTCATAATGGTAAAAACAATGATTAGCATTGATAACGGTGAAAATATACTAATATATTAATTAATTGTGAGGCTTTAACAATTCCCGTACTGGTTTTGCTTCATAATGGTAAAAATAATTATTAGCTTTGATAACGGTGAAAATACTAATAAATATATTAATTAATTGGGAAGCTTTAACAATTCCCGTACTGGTTTTCCTTCATAATGGTAAAAACAATTATTAGCTTTGATAACGGTGAAAATACTAATAAATATTAATTAATTGTGAGGCTTTAACAATTCTCGTATTGGTTTTCTTTATAATGGTGAAAATAATTATTAGTTTTGGTAATGGTGAAAATATTAATATATTAATTAATTGGGAGGCTTTAATGGTGAAAACAATTATTACCTTTCTGCCATGTGAAATATGATTAGACGTGTACAACACGAATTCCAATAGGATCTATTGTGGGGATATTGAACATTTTACACGGTACCTTGAAAACTAAGTCACCATTGATATGAAGCTTTAAATTGGATGTGACTGTCCTACTTCGCAACCTGCAACCACATCAAAGTATGACCTTCCATATTCAAAAATTCAAAATTCAAATCCGTTATTAAAATAACACTTAATGACTGTTTTCGAAAATAAAAACACATAAATGTTTTGACGAAATTGAATGATAATACAATAAAATGAAAATGAATTTAATAGTAATTACAAATAAATTACAAAAAAAAAAGTGATAGCAAAGTCGTCAGGTATAGGACCAAAATTGAAAATCAAAACGCAAGAAATATGGGTATAAGAAATGACAAAGTAATAATAATAAAAATAACAAAGTTGATCCTCTTAGCAAGTCATTCAGAAGTGAATTATGACAGTCTCCAAATGGGGATTTCTTTGCAAGATATGAGTACAAATTGATGCAGACGTGGCATTATGATGAAGAATTGATATGAACACTAAGATGGACAACAAAATTTAAGCAAAAATATAACTGAGACTTCAAATAATAATTTAACCAAATCCATCTACAACACATGATTGACAATAAAAATGTAAGCCTATGTGAGCGGCAAATCAGAAGATAAAAAAAAGTAAGTACATGATATACATGGTGTACCAAAAGATAAAATAAGAATAAAATATGCTAAGGTCCAGGTTGTGTGATGTATCCAATCAAACAGATCTGCACAATCGCCAACATGGAAATGAAAATAAAGTTATGAAGGTTTGCCTCGCAAGTCGCTCATAACGCAAACATTGCAATCATGGAGATCGAAGGTCTTTAAAAATGTAAGCTTGTGTCTTGCAATACATCAGAAAACCAAGATGGAATACAATTGTAACCGTTTGACTTGAAATACATCAAAACATGAAAAAAAGGCAACAATTTGCTAAAACATGAAGAAAACAATAATGTGGACACCATATAACAATAAAATGAACAAAACATGTTGGGAAACTTGCAGAACGGACATCAACAAAGCATGGTGAAGGCCTTCTTTCTAGGACATCTTTGCAGAACAAACATGAACATTTAAGCAATTAAAAGAGAATTAAAAAACAAACTTGTAGTTAGGTTTGTGGGACAGTGTTAACGACCTTTATTGTGCTTCACTTATCGTTTTTGCCTTCTTTGTTGTTCTCGACTTTCATGCGACCAAATAAAAACATGTATGTAATGAGTTGCTAAGAAGGTTGTTCATGATGCAGATGCAACACGAAAAGGTAAATTAACGAAAACTCATATACCCTAACAAAAATTCATACACCGATATACATCAAAAAACGAAAATTAGAATTATGACAGTCTCCAAATGGGGATTTCTTTGCAAGATATGAGTACAAATTGATGCACACGTCACATTATGATGAAGAACTGACATGAACACTAAGATGGACAACAAAATTTTAAAAAAATATAACTGAGACTTCAAATAATAATTTAACCAAATCCATCTACAACACAGGATTGACAATAAAAATGTAAGCCTATGTGAGCGGCAAATCAGAAGACCAAAAAAAGTAAGTACATGATATACATGGTGTACCAAAAGATAAAATAAGAATAAAATATGCTAAGGTCTAAGGTTGTGTGATGTATCCAGTCAAACAGATTTGCACAATCGCCAACATGGAAATGAAAATAAAGTTATGAAAGTTTGCCTCGCAAGTTGCTCAGAACGCAAACATTGCAAACATGGAGATCGAAGGTCTTTAAAAATGTAAGCTTGTGTCTTGCAATACATCAGAAAACCAAAATGGAATACAATTGAAACCGTTTGACTTGTAATACATCAAAACATGAAAAAAGGGAACAATATGCTTAAACATGAAGAAAACAATAATGTGGCCACCATATAACAATAAAATGAACAAAACATGTTGGGAAACTTGCAGAACGGACATCAAAAAAGCATGGTGAAGGCCTTCTTTCTAGGACATCTTTGCAGAACAAACATGAACATTTAAGTAATTAAAAGAGAATTAAAAAACAAACCTGTATGTAATGAGTTTGTGGGACAGTGTTAACGGCCTTTATTGTGCTTCACCTATCGTTTTTGCCTTCTTTGTTGTTCTCGACCATCATGAAATCAAATAAAAACGTGTATGTAATGAGTTGCTAAGAAGGTTGTTCATGATGCAGATGAACATCAAGCGGCAACAATGTGTGACAGACAAAATTAACCCACCAAAAATCGCAAAGCAAGGTATAGGAAAAGATAAACTAATGATAAAATGAACAAAGGTCCAACCTTTTGTCTTGTTGGACTGCGAAAACTCAGAATAAATTACAAAAACACATACACTGATATTCAAACCTCATGATACATGGCAAACCAAGCTGAATACGAATTCCAGGCTTAATAAAAGCGTGAGAGCAAATCAAAACAGGAGAGAATTCAAAACCCACAATCCAAAAGGCACAACGGAAATGGAAAATGGAAAACTGGAAAGGCGTGTAGCAATGGAAAGCGTGAAACATCGAAAAGAGTGAAAAATTAGAAAACGCGCATTGGTAACTGAAGGGGTACGCAGAAAACGACGAAAACAATTAATGGCAAGTGAAAAGACATTTCTTCTTGGCTTTCAGAAAGACAAATACCATAACAAAAAATGGTTTGTTTGACACAGATCTGAACAAAGAAAACATGGTTGGCTAGTAAATGAAAAAAAATGAACAACCCTAAAAATCCATTTGCTGTTCAGAGAACTGAGAAAACCACAAAAAAGTAGTAAATGATGCAGATGCAAAATGAACAACAAACAACGATGAAATTGTGAGGGCCTTGTTTGTATCATGATAGATGAAGATGATAGATGATGATATATAAATATATAAACATATATAACCAAATGAAACACATGAAACCAATGGACATCAGGGAAATCAAAAAGAAGTTATGTACATTTTTTTTTATCGCAACTCATTGAGAAAAAAAGCATTGCAAACCACGCAAGATCAAAACACAACAAAAGCCCACAAAAATTGATCATGACAACAATCCAAAGAGAAAGATAGAAAAGCTGGGTAAACGAAAACATACCGTTCATTGTCGTTCTTCAGTAATCATCTTTGTCGGCTTCTTTGTCATTCTCGACCAACATGAACAAAGGTTGAAGCTTTCTTGTTGCGATGAAACAAAAAACCACAGAAAGGTAGTAAATGATGCACATACAACATCAAAACCTAACAAAAAAAGGTCGAACCTTTTGTACTAATCATAAAAAATGAACGAAGATTGAAGCTTTATTGTTGCGATGAAACAAAAAACCACAGAAAGGTAGTAAATGATACACATGCAACATCAAAACCGAACAATAAAAGGTTGAACCTTTTGTACTAATCATAAAAAATGAACAAAGGTTGAAGCTTTCTTGTTGCGATGAATCAAAAAACCACAAAAAGGTAGTAAATAATGCACATGCAACATCAAAACCCAACAAAGCCCGAACAAAATGGTACATAACAACAAACCACCCAAGAAAATCGAAAAGCTTCGTATACAACACAACAAACTCATGATAATGTGGTGAAAAAAATTGAACCTTTCGGCTTGAAATACCATCATACATGCCGAACCAAGCCGAAAACGAACATCAAACAACGTTTATGAACAAAAAGGTAGAAGTTTTTGCTTTCTTTTTGTGCTGCTATATAACAACCAACCACCCAAGAAAAATCCATTAGCTTCGTATACAAAACAACAAACTCATGATAAAATACAAAAAGGTCGAACCTTTTGGCTTGAAAAATCGAAAAGCTCCGTACACAAAACCACAAACTCATGATAAAATACAAAAAGGTCGGACCTTTTGGTTTGAAATACCATCGTAGAGGCCGAGCCAAGCCGAAAACAAAAAACAAAAATGAGGAAGAAAGACAATGAAAAATGGAAACCATGGAGAGGAAATCCAAACGGGAGAGAATTTAGAGGTCACAATGCAAATGGAAATCGGAAAAATGCAAAGGCGTGAACACTGCAGAGCCAAGGCCAACTCGAAAAGACAAAACAATAAGTGTAGCGTTGGTGGAAACGAAAAAATGAGGGAGGCCAATGCACGTACACACAAAATGACAGAAACAATAAATGCAGTGTGATAAGACGTTTTTGGGCGGGAATGAGGATGACTCACAGTGCGACACGTAAGCCCTGGCAATGCCACGTAGGCATTGCCAGGGCCTTGTTTGTATCATGATAGATGATTATTTTCTTTTCTTTCTAAAAAGTGATAGAATTGGAAAATAGTCTTAATATTACTAGACAAGAAAACAATGATTAACACTGGGCTGCCAACTGAAACCTCCTACCCAGAAGAATTATTATATAAATAAATTATCCATAAACAATTTTGCCTTCAATTAAATGCACACAGAAGGTCTAAAATAATTTAGTAGGTTACATAAATTATTGGAAATCTCTTGTTATATATATTTATTTTTATGGATAAAAAATTAAACACGATAAAATCTCTAAGTTGTCCACCAAATAATATTTTAGTGATATCAAGAGAAATTAAACTCATATCCATGTAAATAAAGGATAACAACATGCTCTTCTTTTTAAATACTATATTACTAATATTTCTCTTATCCATATATTGATAAAATGCTACTTGATTATTGGTGAAAGAGTGACAAAACAAAAGCGAAATATGAATATGCCTAAAGATATAATGTGAAAGAAAAAAGAGAAAGTGAGAAATGAAGAAGGTTGATTGAATATTTTAAAAAATGATTGGTCATATTAATATTGATGTTAATGTTTTTAATTATATAAAAATAGATATCTATTGCATACTTTTAAGACTAAAATATTAATTATTAATAAGATTTAGTTCAATTTGGTTGAGAATAAATAAATGCATAAGCTGATCTAAGCACACTGTCTATGATATTACTAAAATATTAATTTATTAAAAAAAAATAATTGGATGAGATGCGATGGGATGAGATGACCGGTAGGAACCAATTGAAAAAAAAAAAGCAAAATAAAAAATGAAATGAAAGCTAACTACCGAACAACCACAAACATTGTTGTGGAGAAGAGAGAAAGCAAGCTGAATGGAGGTGTTGCAGTTGCTGGCTTCCGATTTTACCCTCCGCCATTCCCTTTCCAAGCCCACCGTCTCCCTTCCTCCCACTCACTCACTCTCCGTCGTCGTGTTCCGGCGGCGGAGATCACCCTGCGGCGGGCGGTGGTGGGCTCCGCGAGCATGCGCGGTGGAGGTGTCGGAGTCGGAGGGAGGGAAGATGGTGATGGAGCTGGTGGGAGCCTTCAACGAGTTGACGGAGAGAATGAACGTGCTGTCGACGAGCTCTTCGCGTCTTCTGTTTAAGTGCCTCAAACTCTCCATCCCCATCTTGCAGAGCTCTCCTCTCGCTCCCGATGGCCGTTCCCCTCTCTCCAAAGCCTTATCCGTCGCCTTGCTCCTCGCTGATCTCCAAGTTAGTTCATACTACTACTTTTGAAATTCTTTCTATCTTCATTCTAAATATTATTACTACTTTAGCTTATAGGATAGATCATAGATGTTTAATTTTTATATTATTAAAATTCTTAATTGTTGACACTTTCTTTTAAAAAAGAACAAACTGAAATTCAATTCAGATACAGTGATAAAAGAAGGTGTAAAGATTAAAAAAAAAAGTTTGAACTTTTTTGGCTAGTTATGGTGTTGTGTGTAAAATGCATTTCTAAATAAAGGAAAAGAAAGAATATTGAAAATTGAGAGTAGGAGTGGAAACCCATTTTCAAATTATGAATTCTAATTTATAACATGATTATATTTAATTTAAGTATTTCCCTAATTTTGAGCATCTCTGATACAAAAACTCAACTTGCATTCTTAACTCTCTTTTAGTATGTCCCTTGTTGTCGAGCATAGAATTTAAGAATACTCATTAATTTTTACTTTAATGGTAGAATTCAACTTTAGTTTTTATTTTATCTCTCCACTTACACAAGAATTCTCATTTTTACTTTAAAAATTGTTTTTAATGGTTAAGCAACCTTGCTTGTAATTGATTATATAAACAACTTCTTTAAGAACTCTAAAGGAATTTATTTGCTCCAATGATATTCTCAAATTGTTTAATTTTAAGAACCAACATAAGCAATTATTAAATCCGAGTTGCTCTTATAATTCTGTCCTTCCTTTTTTGTTGTCTTGTATGGGACATATTATTGTTATTTTCGTTGCTGTTTATTGTTTGTTTATAGTAAATGTGAATGCAGATGGATGCCGAGGTAATCTCTGCTGGGATATTCAGAGCAGTATTGGAGGCGGGTGAGTTGAGCATACATGAAATTCGGAATCAGATGGGTCTAGCCACTGCTCATTTGCTGCACGAGAGTTTGCGGGTGAATAATTTTCCATCCAGAATAGATGTTGTGGATGATGATAATGCTGCTGCATTGAGAAAGTTCTGCCTCACTTACTATGACATCAGGGCTTTGATTCTGGACCTGGCTTTGAAGCTTGACATGATGAGACACCTTGATTATCTGCCCAGATATCAGCAGCAGATTATTTCTATGCAGGTTATGAAGATACATGCTCCTCTTGCTCATGCTGTGGGAACTACCTACTTGTCACTGGAATTGGAAGATCTCTCGTTTCAGTACTTATTTCCTTATTCATATCTTTATGTGGATGCGTGGTTGCGAAGTCATGAGACTGGGGGTGTATCTCTTATTGACATCTACAAGGAGGAACTGCTCCGTAATCTAAAGGCTGATTCCTTGCTTGCTGAACTTGTGGATGATGTCTCGATCAAAGGTCGCTTTAAGAGTCGTTATAGCACAATGAAGAAGCTGTTGAAGGATGGTCGGAAGCCAGAAGATGTGAATGATGTACTTGGGATGCGAGTGATATTGAATCCTAAGGCTGGAGAGAATGCATTAGAGGCTGGAGAGAGAGCATGTTATAGGACTCATCAGATCATCCAATCTATGTGGAAGGAAATCCCTTATCGGACAAAGGATTATATTGCCAGGCCAAAAGCAAATGGATATAAAAGTTTGCATATGGCAGTTGATGTGAGTGAAAATGGTAAGACAAGACCATTGATGGAAATACAGATAAGAACAACTGAAATGGACAGGCTAGCAGTTGGTGGAACAGCTGCTCATTCATTATACAAGGCTGGCCTTACTGATCCTGAGGAGGTTAGTGTCTTCTTTCAAAATGAATATGAATGTCTATCACAGAAAATTGAAAGCAATTCCATCTAAAAACTAACTACATATGAGGGCATTGAACTTATTTTAATTCTTTTATCTTCTTGAGAGAACACAAAGAAGGGAACTGGCATTTATGTTTTAGTTGTTGATGCTCAGGCAAAGCGTCTGAAGACCATCATGTTGGCTGCAGCTGAATTGGCTGCGCTGCGCCTTAAAGATTTTCCAACAAGTACAAATCATAAAGGAATTGAAATTCACCAGAGGGATAGAGTGTTTCGCCTTCTTGACAAGAACGGAGACGGTAAAATTAGCATTGAGGAACTTACAGAAGTGATGGAGGAGCTTGGTGCACCAGCAGAAGATGCCCGAGAAATGATGCAGCTCCTTGACTCAAATAGTGATGGCTCCCTCAGTTCTGACGAATTCCATATGTTCCAAGAACAGGTGATTTGATATCTTGTGACAGATAGAATAAAATTTGATTTGTTCTTTGTTGTTAAGTGCATCTTCGTGCAGAATTCTTTTAAGTTATGTAGAGTTTCTTAATGATCCCATTATCAGATTACCAAAGCTTACTTTCACTATAAGTTCATGGTTAAGTTAGAACGTTTGGAGATTGTATATATTGATGCCTGATTGTCTTCCAGATTTCATAATTGGTCCAAACTACTACTATTTTTGGCCTGAATTCCCGATTGCTGCCATTTTTATGATATGATGCTGGTTGTACGCCAATGATGGAGATCAAGATAAATGCTTGCTAAATCCCGTCTCATTTGTTGTAACTTTGTTGTAGGTTGAGTTGGTGCGTAATTTAGAGGT
Source organism: Glycine soja (assembly GCF_004193775.1). Taxonomy (NCBI): domain Eukaryota; kingdom Viridiplantae; phylum Streptophyta; class Magnoliopsida; order Fabales; family Fabaceae; genus Glycine; species Glycine soja. Next base: position 23,157,154 of record NC_041014.1, on the reverse strand, counting down.
CCGAGATGATCAATACAAGAAATTATTGGATGAGAAGCTTCATATGGCAGATGAGAGTGGTTTAATTCAAGTTTATAGTAAGGAGTTCGGCAACAGGCTTGCGAGCTAGTGCTTCATCCATTTGAAACGAATGACAGAACAAAACACACTCAATTTACTCCACTTGTGATATGATCATTAAGCTAGAGCCACGCGTAAGTGATGTAATTTCCATGTAAATTAATTAATGACAGAAATTCCAGAGATAAAGAAATTTGCAATATCTTATTTCTGACCTGTTGTTTTATAAGTTAATATTACCATAAACTGTACGCTCCTATAATGAGGATTAATGAACTCTGGTGATGGATAACTATACAAATGGTTCTAAGCATGCTTTATTGCTATTAATATTTTCACAAATCACAAGGCAATTACATTAACTTCTCTTAAGGTTAACATTCAGACAGATGAAACTCCATTTCTATTATCTTGAGTATTTCATCTAACCTAATTTTTTGAGAATTTGACTCAACTACAAAAAGTGAAAAGAAAAATTATGTTTACTAAAGTAAAAATGTTAAAAACTAAATCTACTAAAAAAATTGTTACTTTTCCTTTTTTAAAGGACAGCTCGCATCTTATAATAATAATAAGAAGAAGAACAAAAGAACATTGTATTTCATAATCTGTTTTCTGAGTGTGCTCACGGCACAGCAGGGAAAGTTTGTTGTTGATAGTTTAAATACAGTCATTACATTGGATTAGCTTTTTGGACAATCAACTAGCTACACTTTCAATGGACGCCACGCGAGTACCTAAAATTTGAGTTTGACCACCTTTGATGTTCAAGTTAGATAATCTTTCAAACCGAGTTGTAAGGAGTGTATGATCCCTGCTATAATGCAAAACATGGACGAAACGTGAGAGTCCCAGTAGCTAGCTACTGTGTTGAACTCTCCCCATCATGTCAGATACTGAACCAATAAGAACAGACAATGCGCTTGATCTTAGCCAAAAGGCCAAGAAGAATATGAGTTTCAACAAATAGAGAGGTGCATTCTATAGTAAACCATCAAGGCATTATTATCATTTCTCAGCGTTGTGGGACTTAGTCACTTGGTTCAACATTGGGCATTGAGTAACTTTTCTATCCTTATTGTCTTCGGATCGAATGACTGGTAGCACAGCTATCTTTTCATGCTTGTTGGTGCAAACACGGGTGATTTTGAGGAATGGGTGAGAATTGAAAAGAAAATCCATTCTTGCTCTGGGTCTGGCTGAAAGAGTGAACTGATAATTCCAATTCTCCAAAACTAAACAAAACAGAGTCTGGTTTGTGTTGAAAATCTTCAATCTTTCCACAGAGAAATCCATGGACACTACTGAATCGAAATTTACTCACTCTTTCTAGCCTCCGTCTCAAATCACTATGAAGACAGTTCCTTTCCTATGCAACACTTTGCCACCTGATGATGCACTAAAACTAAACGGTTGAAAAGCTTACGTAATTGAAGAATGAAGGACACTAGATATTACACACACCCACATTTCACAAACTCATCATCATGGGTTCAAGCTAAACCCCATATAACTGATTCATCGGTTCCCTAGTAGTTACCACCAGACACTTGTCCTTACAAAAACATTTCCATATAGCTAGAATGGTGGAGACAGTTATTGTCTCTTATTTTATATCACAATCATCATATGCCTTGGAGCTCAGCTTACTTGCTTGGTGACAATCTTTACAAACCCTTATATTCTCTTGGTGATACGAAGAGTCTCTCCTTGTTTAGTCTTTAATAAACCATAAGCAATAGCATGTTTTTACTGTGATAGAATAAGGGGTACTCCCTTTCCTCTTCAACAAGATCATATAACATACTAAAATTAGTATCTAAGGGAATGTTTGATTTGATTATTTTTCTGATTTTATTTTTACTAAAAATAAAAAATGGTGATAAAAATATTCTCAATCTGAAAATAATAAAATCTCATTTTCAGTTAAAACTAGAAATCTCATTTGAAGTAAAATGAAAATGTGATGGCAAGGAATGTAATTTTAAGTAAATCTAAAAATATTTTTTTTTTCAAAATGCATTTTCAATGTTTTTATTTCTTGAAAGTAGAAAACAAAAAATCTAATCAAATATGTTTTCAGAATTCTAATTTTTTGAAAATGAAAACAGTTTTTAAAAAAGAGTTTTCAAAAAATGAAAACTGAAAATAAAAATGCAAACCAAATACACCCTAATTTGTCTCCCAGATTTCATAATTTGGTTCAAATTAATTTTATTTTGGCCTGAATGGTTGCAGATTTCATATCAGTAATTACCAAAAGCTTATTTTCACTACTTGTTCCCGTTTGCAGACATTTTATAATATGATATATGCTACTGGTTTGATTTTGTTGTAGGCTGAGTTGGTTAATTTAATTTAGAAGTCCGAGATGAATAATACAATAAAATATTGGTTATGAAGCTTCATTTGACAAATGACAGTGGTTTAATTCACGTATATAACGAATAGCGAACAAAACACTGGCCTTACTTCATTTGTGATTTGCTGTAAGATCATTAAGCTAGAGGATGTGTTATGCACCTTCCCTTTTTGTCAGAGTTCAATTTTGGAAGTTGGCAAGTTGCTCTAGTCCCATGTTTAGTATTGGATTCATTAGCTTTAGTGATGGGTCACTATACTATACAAGTGCCTTTATGCATATTCTATTGCTATTGATATTATCACGAGTAATTACATCAACCTCTCCCAATGTCAAACACTTATAATAGTTGTTGACAGTGACACTTCTCGATTGGAAAGATTAAACCACATTCCTTACATTTGAGTTGTTATTACATCTAACCACCTTTTTCCTTTGGCATATGTATGTTTCCTAGACCACATAAATGACAAAACAGGAAAGAGAGGTGTATTTTCCCAAACAAGAGGGGTGTGATGAGTGTTATCAGTACAAGTGTATGCATCGACATGCAGTGCCTTGGTTGACTTCAAAGTTCAAACCATCAAGGCACTTGCTAAACGCCTCATATTTTGGAAGGCCTAAAAGAATTAATTCAGTACATTAAAGCTTTCAAAAATGTTGTTGATTTAAATAAATAAATAAAATTTCATTATAATAACTTTTTAATGCATTACATTATATTAAAATATTATATTTTTTTCTTTAAAAAAAACAAGATTAGATTATTTTTTATTGTAAGTATTGTACTTTATTAAAAGATTAAATTCTTTTTCACTAACATGCATTACTTATAAAAGATAATCTGTTTCTTCTTTTATTTGGGATTATGATATAGTTATTAATATAAACGGTTAGTGTTTTATGTTCATTATTACATCATAACACATTCAACATATCATATTAAGGGTCATTCCTCAATAAATATATACAGGAAAGAAAAAATAATTTGAGCAGGTAAAATAAATGAAACTTCTCTCACCAGCTAAAGTTTAACTTATATACACATCAACTTCAACTTAAAAAGAAGTTAAATAAGAAAGTTTCTAAAGAATTGAAATGTACAAATTAAGTTTAATTTGAGAGAAATTTCATTCATTTTACCCTTTTAATTCATTTAATTTTCTTCTTCTATAACAATTTATTAAAAAGTTTATTCAAACTTACCTCTTAGTCAATATCAATTTGAGAAAATCTAGTTTCTATTCTATCCTTTTCCTTTGTCAATACTTAAATCCCCATAACCTAAACAAGTTTATCAATTATCCAGTTTTATTCATTCCCATTTTGATGGTTCGGTTCAGAGGTAAACTTCCATGACATGTTACAAGGCCCTGGAAAAAACTGAAGCCAAGCAAGACAAACTGCCTTTCAGGTTCACAGTTCACTAGACATGGAGAAGCCATCTTCGAGATGATGGATTCCTCAATTCAAAATTGGTGCCATCATTGTCTAACATGTGTGCATTTCTCTACTCTTTAACTATAATGCATTTACAATTGGTTTTTATATCATCTGCGTAGCTATCCACCTGAGCAAAAAAACAGAAAATAGCCTACACATAATGTGGCTTCTAATTTGCTGCTGATCTCACTAGCCCTTGCTTGGGGGGAACACCCAAATCATTCAATAATTTCTTGCATAACTGCACCGTATGAAAAAAACATCGATATCAATCACATCATCAGCCTCAGATTTTAGATGGGGAATAGACAAAGAGAGTATAAATAAATACCTGTTTATACACAGAACCATCTCCATACGACTTCCTTAATTCTACTACATACAATGATGGACTTATTTCAAACACCTGTTATATTTGAAATGAAGTTAGTTTCTTAGCATCAGCAAATTATGCAGACATTGAGATTAGTTTACGATCGATTAGCTCATTCTAAACATACATTACCTCTACTACCACTGAGAGGCAGCCGAGAGTTTTGTGCACCTTGTTCTCTCGCATCACTTTCAACTGAAATTTTGGTATTATATGTACTTTTAGCTAAACTAACATTTAGTTTATTTGCAAGTTTGTAGGAAACAGAAGCAACTTCAATAAAACATAAGTTATAGTACTAACTTTGCCATTTTTCTTCTCGACTCTAAATTCCATTTCTGTCACAGTATCTTCAATCCTATCGATCAGATCTTTAACCGAAAGAATTGATGCAAATCTTATCTTTCTCTCAGAAACATCCTGTAACTCAAACCACATTGTGCATTAAAATGAGTTAAATTTCATTAGGACGTGGTGAATGTCCAAAGACACAGGAAATTATGCCCAAAATTTATAATAGTACAAATACTGCCAATTGACTTCCATGCTCACCTCTTTCTCAAAAAAGCCAGAGAGGTCTAAGCATGAAGACATCCCTATCAATTGAAATGCATTGATTAGGGTTGGTGATCCTGAATTCCTCTGTTCTGCTTCATTTGGCTGTTACCATGAGAAAAGTTTTAATTACAACAGGAAAAAAAAAAATACAAAATTCCTCAAACACGAATTGTACGAAAAGGAAAAATTACGGTGGTTATTTTTTGAAAAAAATAAATATTAACTAACAGATTCGAAAACATGTAATACAGGATTTGTTGCTAATCAACGTTCATGCAGTTACACAAAAGTAACATTGGTACTAAATAGCATTTTTTCAAAAAAAAAAAAAAAAGGGGGTGGAAGAACAAAAGTATAATACTTCTTCATGGGAGGAAAAGGCTTCATTGTCAACATGTACATCCTCATCCTCAGGATTTGCTGGAATATAACCCTTCTTGAACCATGGGTCTTCTTTAATCCCAGCCATTGTTATCCGTGTTTCGGGGTTAGGATCAAGAATTCTCCTTATCATATTTTGTGCACCCGGTGATAGCCATTTTGGTATCTGAGCATCTCCTTTAAAAATCTGTTATCCCTCACACAAAAATGGCAATTATGATATAAAACTAATATACTAACCATGTAAAAGGAGAACATAGAGGCAACATATGAATATACCTTCTGATAGAGAACTACAAGATTTCTATCATCAAAAGGTAAGTATCCTGTTAGGCTTACATACAATATAACACCACATGACCATGTATCTGATGTTGCACCATCATAGCCCTTGTTAGCAAGAACCTCTGGTGCTACATAATTGGGACTTCCACAAGTTGTATGCAGCAGTCCATCTTCCTGAAAATTTTGACGAAGTTATAGCATACGCCAATACCCAAAATGATATGCTTTACACTGAGGTGTGGTTCAAAGAATAATATCTTACCCTAAGATGCTGGGGTAAAGCACTAAGACCAAAATCAGTTACTTTTATGTTCCCTTTATTATCCACTAGTACATTCTCAAGCTGCAAGGACATAGCATCACTTGTGTGTAATAAAATGCAAGACATAAACCCCAAAAAAACAGATAACTGTGTTGTGCAATTTCAACTTGAAAAGGGAGAGAAGGTACCTTGAGATCCCTGTGGAAGACACCTTTAGTGTGGCAGTAGCTCACCCCATCAATTAACTGTTGGAACAGCTTTCTACATTCTCCTTCGGTAAGTTTACCTTTGGATGCCTATGAATACAATTAACTCATCAAACACCATTTGTCATAAATCATACATAAGAGTAAGTGTATGCATGTGAAATATTTTTATACTGGCATCTAGTAATAAAGTGTCAAATATAATAAATTGTTAGTTTTTATCATAATTATTATTTTAAAAGTTGTATTAATAATAATGTCTGATTGATTGATAGTGTAATTTTTAAAAAATTAATAGTGCATAGAAATTAAACTAAAATCATAAAAATCACTAAAAAAAAAAAGTAATTGATTCTTACAATTATGTCAAATAACTCCCCTCCATTCACGTACTCAAGTACCATATAAATTTTTGTTTTGCTAGCCAAGACCTGCATAATTATAGTTATTAATCATAATCAGAAGCATCAATGATAAAGTTGCATGTTGCAGACGCAATAGATTACTCTACCAAATAAATTAATAGATAAATAAAACGCAGTAGATTACTTTAATGTGCAAAGGGACCGACCCATAACATATTTCTATCCAGAGCAGCAGAAGCAATAAACACAGGGAAAAAAATTTACAGTCAACTGTGTGCCAAACCAATTGCATTCATACACTATATGTATATGGTGGGACCACCGGATTTGAATATAATGTGTGCTCATGAGTCATGACAGTGGTTAACCAGGTTCTCATCTCATCCAAGATTTTTTAAAAATAGTATGTTTTTATTCTGGGCATTTTCACAATTGGAATGTAATGGACTGAAATCCAAATAAAGCACCTGTGCCACATGTTAATCATTCAGTCACCACCTTCATTGGATAAGATGATCATCAGGTGCAATACACGCAAGAATACATAGAAATTAGGACAAAAGTTTAACAAATTTCTCGTCCACAACTTTTTTCTTCTTCTTCTTCTCTCTACCTAATTTCAATTCATATAAAACACAACACTGTATAATATATTATTGTGTTCTTTACTTTTTGTAGTTATATTGACAATAAAGATATGAAAAGATATCAAATAAATCTAAAAAAAAAAACGTGAATATAATTTAACCCGTAAATTGTTACTTTGAGCTAAACAAGTAACTGTTAGGTGCTAAATAAAATGCTAACTAAGTAACCATAAGTCCAAAGGTGCAATCCAAAGTTTGATAAGCAAAACAGGTATCTACATTGCTCACGTGGTATGATTTTATTGGTGTTAACAACTTGCTCCAGAATTTTTAATATGAAAAATTGACCTCTTGCATATCCTCACACTATGTATCAATCTCCCTCATGGGCTCAATGTCACATATCATCAATATAGTCAAATAAAATAAAAGTGTTTGAGGTCCAACCACCGTCTGTGTCATTTAATTAATCAATGTGACATCAGAATCTGAGGATGAGTTGGTGTTCTGACTCGGTTCAACACCACTTCCATGAACTCAGCTAAACTCAGTAATTTATTCGAAGTGGACGTTTGTCCACATAAAACGTACTGTATACTAATAACGTAGAGTTTGCTGTATCGTATGTGCAGAGCATTAAATATTACAGAGATCGAGGAGAAAGAAATGTTGATAAAATGCTTGAGGAAAAAAGTTATTGTAAAATTTTCAGTCACAATGTTAAATATTTCAATTTTTTTATTTTAAGAATCAAAAACAGGCACGAAAACACTTCACACGCCATACTTAACCAATCGAATTAAATTTCCTTGATCAATATTTCATTTTAATTTAGTATTTTTGTTTAATTAAATTTTTTTATTTTTAAAAATTTTGTATGGTTTGAATTTTAATTTTTTGAACCACTGAATTTTTTTATTAAGAGAATTTAAACAATAATAGCAGCCTAGCAGGTACTATTAGTCAGTCGATTATAATTATTTTTTTCTCTCCATGATACTGCCATGTCATCTACTTCACAAAGTTCATTAATTTTGGAGATTATTATGTTTCTATTTAAATTTAAATAACATAACATTGCTATGCAGTTTTAATGTGTTTGATTTTTCGTTAGAATATATGTTTGAGTTTGACATGTTTGACCACGTTTAAAAAAACTGAATTTTTTTTCTTCGTAACGAGCAAATTATAATTGCAGTGGGTACATCATACATGCCAGATCTAACAGTAACGGAGGACAATAAAAATCCAGTCCATAAATGAATTTCACTAAGATTAGGTGCGTCGTGCGAGTGTGCAAAAAACTTGAGATTTCAGATAGTAGTTTTTTAATATAATAAAAATAAAAATGGTAAGTCAGAGATGAATATGAACAGAGCATGACAGTACCTCATATAATCTAACAACGTTGGGATGCCGGAGGAGCTTTAAGGTGGCTATTTCCCTCTTTATCTGCAATTTTTATTTTTCACCAGAATTGCACAGATTATTGTTCCAACATCTATGATTATTTAATTAGGCCTTATAAACATGAATTCAGTAAGAGACTACATGTGCGTTTGAATTAATATTTCAAAGGATTAAAAAAAAAGAACAGATAGATGCTCAGTGGACTTGAGTTTTCTAATCAAAACAAAATAAGGACCACATAGTTTTTTTTTTCTTTCCCATGTCACTGAAATATTCATGAGGGAAACAAACCAAGAAGAAGGTGTGAACTTTTCGAAATTGTGAAAACAAGAGAGAGAAGTAAGAAGAACCCATTAACAGACCTGATTGGTGATGTTGAGATCAACGATCTTATTCTTCTCAATGATCTTAACAGCAAAAGCTTGGCCAGAATCAGTGTTCCTAGCGAACTTGACTTTGCCAAAATTGCCCTCACCAAGAGTCCTACCCAACTCGTATTTCCCAAGTCGCATTCCTTCTCTCTCGCTCTTCTTCTTCCCAAGGTTTATAATCACCATTCTTCTTCTTCTTCTTCTTCTTTCACTCGTTCCCCCGTATTTCGTTTACGTATAACGCGTGGCACAGTAGATGAAATGCAAGAACAGAAGGAGAATATTATGCAATTTCCCAAAACAGGAAAAAACCGAAAGAAGAATTGAAATGCGCAAAGTGGCCAAGCAAGGATTAGGAATGGATGAAGATGAGGAAACACGCCCATCAAATTTATGAAACTCGGTCATTATTTATCCGGTTGAGGCAATGGGTCAAAGATACAAGGAATGAACTAGTAATTAATTACATTTAACTTGATATATATATTAAAAAATTCAAAACGTATTTATATATATATATATATATATATATATATAATATAACTAATATTATTTGATTAAAAAAGATTTGTTCATAATACAAAATTTAAAATAACAATTAAAGTATTAAAATTGATAACAGAAATTCACAAATAATAATTCAATAACATAATTATATAAGTCTATGATTTTTTTAGCCTTTTGAAGATTTTTTTGTTTTTTTACGCAAAATGAGATTTAAAAATCAACCCAATTCATTGAGTTTATTTCAAATCAAGTGTGTCTGACCTGGTTATGTGTATGATTGATTCAGCAATCCAACTAGTTTGACTATTCCACTCAATCTCAATTGGATCAATCTAACCAATCAGATTGAACTTAATTTTAAAACTATAATAGCCAATTCGATATTATTGAGAAAGATTCTATTACATTATATTTCTTTTCCTCCCAAAATAAGTGTTATTTTAAATGATTTTAGACCAATAAAATTAACAAATAAATAAAAAGAGTAATAATTTTATAAAAATAAAATTATTAAAGAGATGAATGAGAATATTATTAATATTAGATTCAAAAATTAAAATAATATTTATTAGAAGTATTAATAATAAAAAAATACTTAATGTTAAATTTCAACTGCGACACTCATTTTAATAACGAGCTACTATAATTTTTTATATAATAACTGGTTAGGATGTTAAATTGTTGGTTCTACTATTGTTACACAGTAAGAGATGCCCTACACGTAAAAGATTCAATATTCCAACCTACCCCACGAGGCCACGCGCGATTTCGGTGATTTCGTGAGTTCCCCACGTTTTTTGCAATTCCCATCCTCCACTCATTTTTTATTTTTTATGATGCAAATGACAAAGCTTGTTTTGGTTTATTTTTGTTTTTTTAAAACATAATTATTTTTATTTCTCTTGTTAGGTTGTCAATTCACTCTCAAATAATTGTGACCATATATAAACTTTAACAACAATATTAATTTCATGAGTTTAATTTAAATATAAAAGATGTCATTCAATTATATATATACAATAAATTATATATAGTAATATAAAATGATATTGATAAATATAAATTAAATTATACACTGTAAAAATATTTTATTTTATGATAATAAATTTGTATTTATTGATATTAATTTATTAACATATTAAATATTAATACATTTAAGAATATATGATAATAAATTTTGCATTAAATCTTATTAAATACAGTAATTAAAATATCTATAATAATATTAAATATTAATACATATAAATTAATAAAGATACAATAACAGTATTAATTAACTTATTAGAGATTTATTCTTATATTTATACTAATGTTCATGACCTTGACCTATTTATACTAATGTACAGATATTTTGAGACCTAAGGTGAAATTGTTAAAAAAGTTTTTTTTATAATAATTTTAAAGAGATTTGGTATATTATATAAAATATCAATTTTTATATTAATTTTCTAGCTTTTTTAGCTGTAAAATCATTTATCAGAATTTTATAATTAAATAATTTTAACACTTCACTTTCAATAGATAAAATAACTAACTCATTCAATTTATCTTGTAACATTGTTGATTTTAGATAAGATTTAAGCAATTTTAATTTTGAAAAATTTCTTTCAGCAGTAGCAACTATTACAAGGATTGTCAATAAAATTCTATATGCAATGTAAACATTTAGAAAAGAGTCTAAAGTTTTAATATAACTCAATACTTCTATTGGTGTGCTAATTTCTTCTCTTAACACTTATCTTAGTACTTTCAATTCTGAAAATAAATCAAGATCATCAATATCAGAGTCTTCATTAAACCTTAAAAACTTTTCAAGATTAATACAATATTTTTTTAATTCATCCTAAACTCTAAAATAAACTCTAAAATAAATATAGAAAATGATGATCGATGAACAGAACGATAGAACCTGAAATTGGAAACAGACTGAGATTTGTTATTTAGATATTGTGTTAGGCGCAAGGGTGCTACGTGATACGTGTTGTATTACTGCGTATCCAGAGTCATGCCCATGAAATGAATTGTTCCACCAATCCACCGGGATGGAGATGAAAGGCTCCATACGCGGAACGCCGGGATGTATGTGATTTATAGGCGTTCAGAATCCAGACGATGTCAAATCCAGAGAGGTTGAGCCGCGGAGACAAAGTTTGATCAATAGACAATAGGTTTCATTCAAGGGAAGGAGAATAATAGATTTTTTTTTATGAACAAAAGATGAAGAGGTGAAAAAACTTAAAGAATGAAGTCTGAAGAGTGAGATACGTTGATTAGAGAATTGAGATGTGTTAAAGAAAAGTTAATAGAGATTTAATTTTTTGGAATAAATAAAACACTTTAAACGATATTAATTGTGATATTGGTTAATTTTTAAAAAGATGATATTGATTGAATAATTTTTAGGAAAGAGAGAGATTCTAAATTATTTTATTTTAATCAGTTAAAATTTGTTAATAATTAGTAATAAAAAAAATTTAGGGGCTTACAATTTTTTTTTTATCTTAGGTTAATGCCTAATTTGCCTTGCATCTTACACGACCCTGTTGATAAATAATTCAAACTTAAAATACATATATAACACAACTAAACTAATTTTTTTAGAATGTTAATAAACTAGATTTAAATCGTTTTCAACAATAACTATATATCTCTTGTTTTTTACCGCTAGCCGCCAGCTGATAACTGATCACCAACCTTATATGCATGTACCATGATTATAAATCACTCTGTTTAACTAATAAAATATAAGGTATATATATTAAAAAAGTAAAAAAATAAAATAAAATTCAACCAATGTCCTCGATCTAGCAAGAAACTTGATTCTCTTTAAGCTATGACTGAGTTTGATTTGAATCTTGTAAATAAAAAGAAAAAAAAATACAGGGAGAATTTGGCCACTTAAATGATATATATATCTGGTTTGACTTAAATTATACTGGTAATTTTAAAAAAAAACAAAGAAGGTCATTTATGAAAATGAAATTATTAAAACCTTATATTTGTTTAATTGTCGGTCAACCTCAAAATTTTAAAATAATTATTATAAAAATAGAAATTTATTATATATGACATTTTATGATTAATGTAAAATATATTTACATTCTCATTGCATTCTAATCGTTTTTTTAATACATGTGAAATTGATGAGAGGGTTTCTTTTAGAGGGAACTCCATAGTTCAACGACATTTCCCTTACATTTAAATCATCTTTTAAGGAAACTACGGTATTTTTATTGTCAGGAGGAAAGTTAGAAATACACTTTCTAACACATAATTCGTCATTGACAATGTTTTTGGAAAGTAAAATTACTTCTTGGATTACAGATTCAGCATTTAATTAGTTTTGCATCGTCAAAAGTTAATCCCAAATCCACCAGTCGCAGGGTCGTAGTATCGGAAATAATTATGAGATACTGTGGTACTGTTCTGTCTTCTCACTCTTCAGTGGTTTCTGAGAATTTGTTTAGATGCATTCTTAATTATAATCATTTAATGGACCCTCTCGGATATTTCCCTGTGTCCGAGTGAAATTTCTTCATTTTTCGGAAAGTAGACCTTTCACAATATCAAATACTAACAATACTTTGTAACAAACGAACCCTCGGAGTATTTCATAATATTTTACAAGGTAAAAACATATTTTACCCTAATAACTTTATTATATAATCCTCAATTGTATGTGACCAGGTAGGAAGACAGCACCAAATGCACATGCGCCATCTTACTATGAAAAAATGTTTTATTTTTGTAACTGTAGATAAACGTTTTAGTTTTAGTTTTAGTCTTTAATTAATTCTATATAATGCACTACTTTAACATTTACATACTTTATAATAATATATCAGCCATCGGGTTTTTGTGTTGTTTTTCATTTGGCTATGCAAGGGCACTGAATCCTTTGCATTTCTTGAAAGATAGCCAGCTTGGACAGAGCCTAGTTTTATTGCAGATGCGGAATTTATGTTGTGGTCTCGGTTTTGGATATAAATATTAATAATACATTAAAAAAATTAAAATAACATTTTATCTTAGGATTTGTTTAACATGACACTTATTACGAGTCAAACATAATAACATTATTATTAACAAATGATAAAGTGAACTAAATAAATAAACACTACAAGTGTGTCTGTATTAACCATTTTCTACCCCCTACCACGCATCTTTTTTATCCTACTAACCTAGTTATTGTCCTGTTTTATAGTTGAATCAACCATGCTATACAGTTATACACGTGATCCATGGTAGCACTAGCATCACGTCTTTAACTCACCCCTAATACCCACTAGAGTCCTCTAGCCTGAAAAGAAAAAAAATATTGCCTCTCATGATGGCGTGGTGTGTATTGCACTATTCCTGAACCTCTTGTTTCTCAAGGTCTTGACTCTAGTTGACTGATCCATGTGTTAAAAATCTAAATATGTTGCCTTTACTTGCCTTTGTGGAAGAGACTAGAAATTATTATATGGTTTTGGATAAAATTGATTTCTAACTCAAATTTGAAATTTCTTTACCTCAATTTTTAAAACAAAAAAGTTTACTTTTGTTTTTAGTCACCAAAACAAATCATTTAATTTCTTTACCTCATTATTATAATATTTTATTTTCAAGGTCGTTAATTTTATCACAAATTTATGTCATTACTATAATTAACATCATTATTAATTAGTGTTTTATCACATCATTGTCATTAATCATTATAATCATCATTGTGATCACACTTATTATTATCCCTATTATTATCATCATATCTGTCACCATAAGTCAATTATCATTATTTGTCTTCTCATGCACACATTGTTATCGCACAATTATCAAACAAGCTTGAATTGAGAAGTGAGAGTGATCTTTTATACCTTAACTATTTTTATTTTATTATAACATCAAAACAATGAAATGCCATTTCTATTACAATAATGTTATATAAGAATAGTGGAAATGATTAAAAATATTATTTCTATATAAATATTTAAAAATAAAAAACGTGACATTTAGAATTAAAAATAAAAAATATTTTTCAAACCAAACAATTCTTTTGTTTTGCTTATGAAAATATTTTTTTGGATCCATATTGCGGAAACATTTTATTTTTTTAGCTGGAAATAATTTTATCATTCAGCAACTTCATCTGACCAGTGACAATGGGCAGCGAAGAAAGAGTAGCCCATGATTGGAAGAGGACGCAAAATATGGGGTGTTTCTTATTGCACCTCGAAAGATAATAAACAACACACATTTCATATTTCGAAAGTCCAGTACATTTTGCATTTCTCTTTTCGGGTGCAGGAAGCATTAGCCCAGAATATGTCACCAACTCTTGATACACCTGTGCTCTCATGCCTATCCGGCTGATGAGACTCTTTGACACTCTCCTTTGGAGATTTTTTTTCTGGGATTGGTTGATTTTCAATAAATTCAGGAGAGAGAGAGAGAGATATTATTTGAGAAGCAAAATCTATCACTAATCTGATATTAGGCTAAGATGCATCTTAAATAGGTTTTAAAAAATATTTTTTAGAATAAGAAATATTATAGTATAAACTAATTTTTAAATATGCATCTTAATATGATATCTAACTAAGAAATATTATAGAAGCTAATTTTAGAACAAGATTTTTTAATGAAAATATTGTTATTTGAATTTCTTAATAAATTTTAATTTAAAGACAAAATATCTAATATACCAATCCTCATAAAGTGTGATCGGCATTTAGCAAGTGTAACAAATGCAACGAGAGAGTAATAAAATAAGAAAATAATAGTCATGCGAAAATATAAAATATTTATATTTTTACGTTGTCCATATGTTTGATTATCAAACTAAATTAAAAGTATAATATATAATATATAATATATAATATGTTTATTAATTTTTATGATAATTATTTTTACTATGTTTGATTATCATTTGTTAATCATGTATGATAATTATTTTAAAAACTATATTAAAAATATAATATATAATATATTTGATTATTATGTATAATATATTTATTAATTTTTATGATAATTATTTTAAAAATTACGCTAAAAGTAATTTAATTAAGTTATTTAATTTTAATTTGTAAAAAAAATACTTTTATGCTATCATTTAATAAAAATATATAATATATTTATTGACTTTTATAATAATTACTTGAAAAATAATATTAAAATTAATTTATAAGAAAATAATTTTGTCCAATCACAACGTATATGATGATATATGTCTAATTCACACCATGTATGACCATGTATGATGATATGTCTAATGACTCGATAATTATTTTAAAGATAATGTTAATTTGTAAAAAAATTAAATATAGAAATAGTTCAGAAAAAAAAAATGATATTCTGTGAACTTTCATGTCACATTCACACAATGCCTCCTCTGCCACTTACAGGAGATGGAGATAAAGCATTCAATATACTACATCATATGATATGTTTCCCAATTCAAACATGGATGGAACCTACAAATTGGGTACTTTATTCAGAGAAATGACATGCTGAGTATCTATTATTTTTTAACTAAACTTGAAGAAAACATGAGGATATTCAGTACAAAATATTCCAACCTCGACTACGTAGTTGCTAATATATTATATCAGACCAAACCCCTTGATCACACAAAGACAGATACTGCCATATAATATATACACACAACATTATTTCTGGCAGATTTAGACAACTATTGTGGCATAATTAAAAGGTTCAAAGTGATTCAAACATCTCAATTCTCAAAGCTCGGCATCCCGGTGTTGTCCACCTAATTTCTCTTTCACCTCTTGTGATTTTTGCTTTGCAGCCTTTGCTATGTCACTTGCCTTCTCTGCTGCTGCATCCTTCATTTCTCTAGCTTTCTCTGCACTGTATTGACCAGCTTCTGCACATCATACATTAAGAAATTAAACTAGCTTTACCATAACTTGATTTTATTCTCAAAATATTTACCCTTTTTGATTTAATACCCCCTTAAACCTGAACACATCCTTGTCTCATACTGAGATAAAGGGTCATCCAAATCTGTACATGTTTACAAGTTATTTGCCATGTGAAACCTTTAAGGGTGTGTTTGGTTTAATCAAGAAAGCATAGATACTTACAAAGCTCGTGCCTCATGAGCTGTAGTAGCACCATTTACATTCTAGATGAGCACCATGTGGAAAAACCAAACACTATATTGATTGCCGACAAGCATGAAATTATTTTAGAAAATAAAATTAATGCCAAAAAGTGGAAAAGAAGTCAAGCCATTAAGTGAGTGAAAATGGTTTCTCTCTGTAGCATGTATAGCTTGTGCAATGCAGAAATGTTTCTAAAGTTGGTGTACAAACCAGATGCAATGTCTTGGAGTTTTTCCTTGGTTCTCTGAGCAGTGTCACTGGCGTAGTCTTTGGTCTTCTGAGCCATGTCATTGGCATGATCATTAGAAGCCTCTTTGCTTCTCTTGGTAGCATCACCAGCATACTCTTTGGTCCTCTGAGCCGCATCACTAGCATATTCAGCAGCCCCTTTGCTTCTCTGAGCAGCATCACCGACATAATCTTTGGTCTTCTTAGCCGTCTCACTGGCATAATCAGAAGCCTCTTTGCTCTTGTGAGAAGCATCACCAGAATACTCTTTTCTCTTCTGCACTGCATCACTTGCATAATCTTTGACATTCTGTGCAGCATCACCTGCGTAATCTTTGCTTTTTTGAGCATAATCTTTGGCATTCAGTGCAGCATCACCTGCGTAATCTTTGCTTTTTTGAGCATAATCTTTGGCATTCAGTGCTACATCACCCGCATATTCTTTGCTCTTTTGAGCACCATCACTTGCATAGTCCTTGGTCTTCTGCGCAGCATCACTTGCATAGTCCTTGGTCTTCTGCGCACCACCGCTGGCATAATCCTTGGTCTTCTGCGCACCACCGCTGGCATAGTCCTTGGTCTTCTGAGCAGCATAATCTTTTGTGTTCTGTGCAACATCACTAGCTTCACTTGCATAGTCCTTAGTCTTCTGAGCAGCATAATCTTTAGTCTTCTTTGCAGCATCAGTTGCATCACTTGCATAGTCCTTGGTCTTCTGAGTAGCATAATCTTTGGTCTTCTGTGCTGCGTCAGTGGCATAATCCTTTGTCTTCTGTGCTGCATCACCAACATATTCTTTGGTCTTTTGTGCAGCATCACCAACATAGCCCTTTGATTTCTGAGCAGCATCACCAGCATAGTCCTTTGATGTCTGTGCAGTGTCACTGGCATAGTCTTTGGTTTTCTGAGCAGCATCACCTGCGTAGTCCTTTGATTTCTGAGCAGCATCACCTGCATAGTCCTTTGATTTCTGAGCAGTGTCAGTTGCATAATCCTTGGATTTCTGTGCAGTGTCAGTGGCATAATCAGAGACTTTGTTAGTGGTGGATTCTTTGGATTCCTGATCATGTTTGAAGCCAAGACCTTCACTGAGTTTCTCTTTAGCCCATTCTGTCCATGACTCTGCGGCTTCTTGTCCCTCTTTACCAGTTTCCATGGCCTTGTTCGCAGTTTGTGTGGTCTTGGCTTTAGACTCCTGAAAATCGTGACCTTCCTCTTTGGTTGAAGGCATGTGGCCAACACTAGTGCAGTTACAGTTCATGGCAAACAACATCATCGCTATAACCAAAACCGAAACCACCTTAGAAGCCATGATAATATAAAAGGCTCAAATTTGTATGTGTGAGAAGTGAGAACAAATAATAACAAAATAGAGAAGTTTGGAACTTGTAAGATTGCACAACAAATGAAAGTAACGAAATGCAATGCAAATGGTGGTGGAGGTTGGTTATGATTGGGGTGGTTTTATAAGAGAGTGGAGTGAGTTGATGCATGCAACGTGGCTTGGTTACAAAATATGTCAAATTTTACGTGTCAGTTGAAGAAAGAAAGGTGTCAAACTGCATGTCATGATTTGGTTCGTATTCTTATGCAGAGTTTTCCGAGTTGGCACGTGTCAATGCCCGGATGGAACATGGATGCACCGAGTAAAAGGATGGTAGATGGAACTAGTTGTCTTAGTTCTTTTCTGGCTGCTTCCTGCATTCTCTTTTGCTTTTATCCAAGAACAACAATTTCCATTTCAGAATGCAAAAAGCCTCTAATGTTCCGTCTTATCGAGTTAACCTTGTTTTCTTGCTTCTCCCATTCATGAAATTTTTTAGAATTGAAAATGCATATGACAAACAGCTTATTTTTCGGTTAAAATTTGTAGAAGAGAAGTGTTAGAAACACGTTTTTTTAGTACATATTATTTTAAATACACTTTTATTATCATTAAAATGTATTAGAAATGAAATTTTTTAGAATTTCATTTAAGTTTATGAAATTAATTACTTTTTTCATTATTATCCTTGAATTAGAGATCAAAATGAAAAAAAGAAAGATTAATTTCTTAGACTTAAGTGAAACTCTAAAAAATCTTAGGAAATTACGAGCTTTTCTTAGTTTCAAGGAATAAAATGAAAATGAGATGCAAAATCAAAAACTAAATTAATCATTTACTTTTTTTTATATATATAAAACATTTTTATGTAATTTATACATGATCAAATATGTTTGGGGTTCTCTTGAACCCATTTCCATAATCTCATCAAAAAAGTAAAAACAATCACTTAAAAAATAACAAAATTACAATTTTTAGGGAGATTTTAGTTATAAAAAAATTATTTAATTCATTTTAAAAAATTTACTGTTACAAATTATTTAATTCATTTATAATCAAATTATATCTATTAATTTATTAATCACATCAAATTACAATCTAACAAAATTATCACTCAGAATTATAAAAATATAATTTATTTTCACATAGATCAAATTAATACATAAAGTTTTGTAAAAACTAACTTAATACTTTTCAAATTTTATATGTACTCCAAACATATTTTACACATTTATTACCCTTGGATGGATCCGAGGGGAATGGCATCCGGCCTGGCCTTTACCTCTTCAAATTTTTAAAAATTACACATATATATAAACTCTAGTCTTTTTTATTATTATTATAAAAATCCTTTAATTCATAATTTACTAAAATAATTGTGTAAATTAAAATTGACTTAACTTGTACCTTCCCTTACCTGCTTTGTAATCCGTCCCTGTCAATAATTACATCAGCACACAAACTTCTGAAGCACGGTAAATACAAGTTGTACCTTCCCTCACCATGAGGACTTCGGAATGGGATTAGTAAAGACGACATCATGATACATATTTTGGGCTGAAATCAAATCTTACATCTGTTTGATAAATTTGCCCGGCGAAATAGAGAAAGAAAGTCTTATGAAGATACTATCAAATATCATTAAGAGTTTTATCAAGATTATATATTAGGCATTCAGTAAGGTATGCAAAAAACACTTCACATAAGCACTCTTGCAACTTGTATTGTGTGCAACATATATCTAGATGTCTTCTACTGTTCGTGATGAAGTTAAGGTAATATCTAAGTTTATATCTTTAGCCAAGAACTAGATTCCATTAAATAAATAATAAAATCAAATAAATAGAAAACCGTAACAAGGAAAGCCTACTCTTAGAACTTTTGGTTTCTGTTCTATCTTAACAAAATATATATACTTCTCAAGACCAAGTAATTGACTAGTGACTAATACCGCAATTTGATAATCTCTAGATAGTCAGCACAAGAATTTTGGAGATCCGAACCAAATCCCATGCAGCCACGTACTAAAGTGTATCTCAATTCTCTACTGTTGTTGGAAATAGCTCAGAGATGTGCATTTTGATTCAAAATGATTCCCTGTGTCAAACAAATGTTTCAGACTTCTTGTATCAGTTACTAGTAAAAAATAACCATATATAATTCCTAATAAGCAGCATTAAGCATTTATATGGATGATTAAACAGTTCAGACATATTCAATGTTTTAGGAAGGCAAAAGACATGCTATTATGTAAAGATTAGAAAGCATGGCATGCTGACGTATGACATCACTGATGAACACAAACTCTTGCTGTTGAGGTGTATAAAGGCTTTCATGAAAACAACCCAACGGACAGAATCCCCTATCCTTGATTAAGAACACGTGTAAGGATTCTAAATTCAACTGTGATTGACTCATTAGAATAATTAAAACAGTATTTTCCTAAAGCAAGTGATTTTCAACTGTTGTAAAAAATATTAAACACCTTTTTGAAAATCAAAAAAGGTTTCTATAATTAAATTGGCTTACAAATAAATTTGAAATTGAACCTTAACTCAAGCCAAAATATTTTTTGCATGAATTCTAAATCAATGTTTTAAATCCCAAATAGCAGTGCATAGCAGCCGGCCACGAAAACATTACTTGATAGCAGATACCAAGATATCCACTATTTTGAAATTTTTATATAGTCTATGTGTATACTATATACATATAAATTCTCAAAAATAATAAAAATTGCTTAAAATTGTTGACATTCATAATTAACAATAAAAATTCATAAGTGTCTTAACAAAACATACAAGTAAATGCCAACAAATTAAGGATTTCAGAATTCTCAAATTGCCAAATTACCATTATTAAAATGCAAATAAAAATAATGTTTCCTAAACTTCAAAATTCAACCAATTAGGAAGAAGTGAAGAAATGGTTATATACTCTTTGGAGCCTTTTTTGTTGGGTTAGAGTCATAGTTGCGCTTCAATTTGTTTTTATCATCACTATATAGAGTGAACCTCTACTTTTGTTTTTCTCTTGTGCAAAAGGGAGGGTAGCCCCATTGTTTTCTAGGGTGTGGTAACAATCACAGGAAAGACTGCTGGAAGAGTCAGGCATATTCTCACTTCAGGCTGGATAGATGTGATTGCTTATGTAAGGCTCTGTTTGTATTAGATTTTCTTGAATGCTGACAAGCATTCATGGGAAAGGGAAATTTTCTCCTACTCATAAAGGCTAAGGGTTGGAAGTGTCTAGGCGCTTTGGAAAGTGTGTGGAAAGTAGGTTCACGGTAAGAGAAGTCCAAACCAAATAGGTTATAACAAGTTAGAAAGGTCTAAAATACCACATGAATCCAATCCAATAATTTTATGCAAAAATCTAGCTAGGCAACAAAATACACACCCGGAAGTCATACATTGTTTAGGGACCCAAGTGCATGCCCAAAGAAAGACACATAGAGAGAGAGAGAGAGAGCTGCTTACTTTGTTGTGAATTACGATACTATGAAAGTTTGCATGTCTTCCTATTGTGGCCAAGTCCCTTGCACTTACTGCACTGAAGCTGACGTTTAATTATGTCTATTGATTCAACTTGCTTCATTTTTGGCCGACCTGGAGGGCGCTTAGTTGGTGGAGGGATTACCATAACTAAAGCAGTAGATTCACCTTGGACTGGTGGTTTGTCAACATTTGGTACAGGGTGAATAGATTCTGCATATGTTAATCGATAATTCTCAACTGTGAAGTATCTCGAACAATAATCATATGGGCTCCTACCAACACATTCAAAGACAGCAATGGCATGACAACAGGGCACACCAGTAAGTTGCCATCCCTTGCAGCTACAATCCCAATTATCAATATCGACAATATCCACAGATTCTCCACGGACCTCAAATGTGCTACCTTGTGAGAACAATACTTGAAGTGAATGAGCAACTAATCTTTCCTTTTGGAGCAATTCCTCCTTGGATGGTGTCAACTTTGTCATCCATTGATTAGATTCTACCTGTCGTGTATAAATTGTTTCCATCATCTTACCTCGTAATGCATCAATCATTTGAGTAATTGGCAATTCATGTGCCTCTGACACCCAACTGTAGAATTGCTGTCCAAAATTTGATGAAAGAAGATTGTACCTTGCTCCATTAAAGAATGCATTTGCCCAGTGTTCTGGCTCACTTTGTATGACCCAATCATAGGCTTCAGGAGAAATACCTTTAATATTCTCAATACTACGTTCAAAAGTCTCCAATTTGGGCGCATAAGCAGCAGCATAAAAATCATTAACCATGAAACGTCTGGCCTCATGAGAAAATTGTCCCTTCAAGTCCTTGTTCAATTTCTCAGCAAGGTGGCGTAAACAATAGCTGTGGTAGCATTTTTCAAATACATCCGACAATGATTTTTTTAAGCCATTCTGAAAATCTGCAACAAATGTGATCTGCTCAGATGTTGATGTCGCTAATTTCAGTTCCTGCAGAAACCAGTGCCAGTTGTCTTCAGTCTCGGTGTCTACAACTGCAAAGGCTACAGGAAAAATGCCATCATTTCCATCCACAGAAATTGCAGCCAATAACTCCCCTTGGTACTTTGAGTTTAAAGGAGTTCTGTCAAGGAAAATGAGAGGGCGACAGCCAAGCTGGAAACCAGATATTGAGGCATGAAATGCTACAAAGAGACGATGGAAACTTGAGTCCTCTTTAGTTGTGAATGTTGCAAAACTCCCTGGATTGGTTTCTTTTATCTTCTCACAGAACAATGGTAACTGAGTATATGCCTCTTTGTAGGAGCCTTGAAGCTGCTCTCTAGCAATTTCTTTTGCACGCCATGCTTGAGAATAATTTAACTGAATCCCATACTCCCGTTTTATGTCATCAGCAATATCCTTTGGCTTGTAATTGGGTGAATCTTTCAACTTCTCTTTTATAATACTTCCCACCCAACCCCTAGTTGCTCGGTATCCAGCTTTAACGACAGATCCTTCACAAGTATGATTGCAGTGCATTTTCTTAATGCAAATCAACTGAGTGGTTGACAACTTTGATGCATATACTCTCCAAGGACAGCCTTGAGATTTACATTTGACAGTGACACGATGACTATCATTTTTCTTATATTTGTAAGCAAACCCATGAGCAATAGAGTATTTATGCAAAGCTTCTCGAAATTCACTAAAACTATTGAACCTTTGGTCCACACCCGTGATGGTATTTTCCCACTGCTGTGCAGCTTTACGATGATTGTCATCATTGCCCCCAGAACAAATTGAACGTGCAGGGACTTCATTAGCTACATCTACTACCTCTACCTGATCCATGCATTGGACAGCATCAACAATGACATTCATAGGAGCAACAACAGGTACAGCGGCTTCTGACACAGTTGTCCTGCTTGACCTGCAATTACAAGTTTTCTATAAGATTTTCAAAATAATGCACAAGTGAATGCATATGGCTCTAAAATACCCTATGGCTATTCATATTTGGTCACAGACATGGTATCCCAATTATGTAGGTCACATCTTCAACTTGAGACAACAGGAAAATATGATATTAAAAAGATGTACAACTCTTAATCATATCATGTCCAAGCCGTAATTTCTAAATTTTGGCCAAATTAAACTATATAAATAATAAATGTCTATTAGTATCAAGGGAAGGCTATAAGAGACAAACAGAACTTGTGAATAACTACCTACTACCAGGCATGTTGGAATTGTTATTTCGAGCAGCTCCTTCCTCTGACATAACAAACACATCAACCGTGTTAGCATCCCCGAGGAAATTGACCATGCGTTGCAAATCCTTGTCTTTTGACACTGTAATAAGTGTTTTCTTGTTGCCAGGAAGGAAGTACTTGATAATCATCGTACTTACATTGCAGTTGAACATTTCTGCTATCTCCGACTTAAAATCACTCAAACTTGTCTGCTGATCAATGTCTATTGCATAGGCATCTCCCCCACTGTATGACAATGATCCATCCTTATCAGTTACAAACTCACCTCCTGATTGACATATAGCTATAACTTTCCTCGTAGCCATGACCTACCAAGTAGCAAACATCTAATTATTTATTTTATACCAGTGTGAAAATGCAACTGTGATAATTCAAAGTCAAATATCAGGGGACATAATAATAAACAGTGAAAAAGGTTCTTGCATTTAGCATTCTGAACTCTTCATTGCAAAGACCCAACAAGTAAATTTCACTGCCCAAAATCCAAAGTCATATTTGGCATCAAATTTCAGAAGCGAAATACACATTAAACAAACACAACATAATCTACCATAGAAATTTTAGATAAAAATTCAATCTTTATAACCCAAAAAAAAACAAAACAAAACAGTGCCCACATGAGAAACCTATGATTTAGAGAAAAGAAAAAATGTTGGTTGATAGAAAAAACAAAAACAAATGAAATAATATATTATTTTGATAGGGGGAAGGCAGAAGAGTGGTAGCAAAAATGTAATTGAGAGAAAATATGGAAAAAAAAAAGAAGAAAGCCCTAACCCAGAAGAGAAGGAAGAAGAAGATAGGAACCTAAAATGCAGAATGGAAGGTGCAATTGTTGGAATGCAGAGATGACGAGAGGGAACCAATCAGAGGGAGAAAGCTCTGTTCTTTTTCGTTTACGTCCCAATGTGTGAAACCTGCCTCTACGACGACGTATTGGCAATGTCACTTCACTTTCACCTTTCTGTTTTGCACAAAACACCACTCCACTTCTTTTTTATCACTACCATTCTACCCTAATTTTGTACACTTAATTTTTAAATTAAATTAAATTAATATATATCATTTTAATTACTTAATAATTTTATTGAATTAAATTATAAATCCTCAGAAAAATCGTATTAAATTAATTCAAATTACTTTTTTGTATTAAAAGTATTAAATATTCATATTTTATTTTATTTTTAATTTAATAAAAATATTAAGTCATTTAAGTTATCCCATATATACTAGAATAGCTATATGAAATTGTTTTAATGTCTCATTCTTTTTTATATAAATTTATTTCTCATTCTTCAACAAGAGTATTTATAAGGATTCTTTTAACCTCTTACCTTTTTAAAACATATCTTTTTTAACATTAGTTTAAACTTGAATTTCAATATTTTTAACTAAATGGTTTAATTTTAAGTTTTTATCTTCTTTTTTTAATATATTTAGTTTTTACTTAAATTTGAATATATTTTTTTAAAAAATTATTAAAAATTAAAAATAACAATATATCACAATAAATTATTAATCATAAATAGAAAATATATTTTATTTGTTAAAAAATATAGAAGCATTTATTTATTATAAATTGTAAATTTTCAGTTGTATAAATAAACATATTTTAAATATTAGTTTTTAATTCAAACCTATGATTTACATATCAGGCAGACCCTTGATCACTTCTCCCGGACTATGCATGGACAACTAGGCCTACCTAGCGGTGAACTTGTTTTTAAGTAATTTCTAAAATTTAAGTCTTAAATAAATAAATAAAATATAATTATAAAAAATTATACTAAAGTGATCAATTAAATTTTATAAAAAAATTAATTATTAACGAAATCAATAAATATTTTCCATCAATAACATAATAAAAAAAAATTAAACACATCCAAAGTTAATTTTACACATGAGACATAGTAAAGAAAAAACTATTTGCCAACAACGTGAATCATTTATTAGATAAATTAATCAATAAAATTATTTGATTTTTAGTTAAGTTTTTAGAAATGAAGAATTTTATTGCTTATATTAGAACACGATAGATTCAAGTGGAGGATACTGTTGTCTATTTTTTTATAAAAAAAAATACATAATTAGATATTTGGTCTAGCAGTTTTTTTTTTCAATTGAGTTTGAGGCTTTAGAGTTTTTAAAATCATATGCAGCATATGGTCGTTTTAATGTTTATATTCACAAAAAGTAAAATGGATAATGAAGAAAAAGTGTTGATTTTGTGAGATGAGTCATGCAGTAGCAGTAGGAGCACTTGCTGTTCCATCTCCAACTCCCATCCCTTTTGTATTACCTTCTCTCTCTTCTCTTCTCTTCTCTTCTTTCCCTTTCTATGTATTCTTCTGTTTTGTCTCATCATAACAGTTTCTTTTCTTTTTTCGTGGATTTTAGTTGAATTCCACTGCTCCAGTGGAATTGGAACATGGTCATGGTCATGGGGTGAAGCTCATTCAAGATGGGTATAAGTGGCGCATCGTTTTGGCTTACGATGGAACCCAATACGCAGGTTTCCCACTCTGCTCATTCCATTTAATCTATAAAGTCCTTACCTTTCTAAAAAATTCTCACTTGGGTCGGACGTTATCTACTTATCTGTATCCGGGTTTTGTTGTTTCACTTGGCTCTTCTACTTGTCTCTGTATTCCATGCTTTTAGTGTTTCTTTGTTTTTCTCTTGTGATTCTATAGCTGTTGTATTAACAAACACCACAATGCCAATGAAACTGCTTTGTTTATTAAGATATCATAAATTGTTGTGACTCTTTGGCATTTTTGTATGTATTCAATTTTCAGTTGCTTTGAAGAATCTCAAACATTGTATCTATCGTTTTAGAGTGATCTCAGTTATTAACTGAGCATTGTGATTATAGTCAAGAGGTCAGAAATTTATGGATTCCATAGTTGTATCATTATTTTAATGGTCTAAACTCTTTGTCTTTCAAAATCCATTGAAAATAGTTTTTAAGTCCCAAAGTATGGAATGGAATTTTCAGCTCAATTGTAATGATAGTCAGTGTACTTTAAGTAATAAACCTCCATTTTAGTCCCTAGATTGTAATACTGAATCACTTTAGTCATGACTGACTTTACAGAATCTTCAATTTAGTCCATGAAGGTTGCAAAAACTCTTTAATTTTAGTCCTGTTTCACTTCATTTTTTATTGCCATTTTTTCATCCCAAAAGACTAAAGTGAATGTTGTATAGCTAAGGATTTAAGTGTTGGATAATTACAATTTTAGGGACTACTAGAACCGGGTTTTACTTGAACTTTAAGAGGATACCAAATCCTTTTGTCTTTAGGCTATATAGAAAGGTGCACTTTTCCAGTATTAATATGTAAAAGTATAGTTTTAATAATTGAATTCTTTCCTTTTCTCCCTTATCTTGAATGATGATCATATTTCAGGCTGGCAATATCAGGAGTCTCCCCCTACTGTACAATGCACTGTGGAGAAAGCTTTAACTCAGGCAACAAAGCTTCAAAGGAAGGATCTCTGTTTGGTTGGTGCAAGCAGGACCGATGCAGGAGTCCATGCTTGGGGTCAGGTCCGACGTTTTTTCATTTTATGTGGCTTCAACTTTCAAGCAACAACCATCACATATTTATAACTTACTGTGACTGCAGGTTGCTCATTTTTTTACACCTTTTAACTATGACAACTTGGAACAACTTCATGCAGCTTTGAACGGTCTTCTTCCTACTGATATCCGAATTAGAGAGATCAGCCCTGCATCAGCTGAATTCCATGCTCGATTTTCTGCCAAAAGTAAGATTTACCATTACAAGATATACAATGATGCCATCATGGATCCATTCCAACGGCACTTTGCTTACCATAGTGTGTATAAACTCAATAGCGCTGTTATGAGAGAAGCTGCAACATATTTTGTTGGCAAGCATGATTTCTCTGCCTTTGCCAATGCATCCCACAATGATCGGGTACCAGATCCAGTGAAGCATGTATTCCGATTCGATTTGAAAGAAATGGTATGTAACTAGTTCTATGTCAAGTTTCTTCCCCAATATCATTATAAGTATTACACACTGTATTTACCCTATTTGTATCTTCTTTCTTTATTCTATGTGAAGACGTTAAAGCTTAAAAGGCTTATTACTTCTATTTTCTTGCTTAGGGAGCTCTTTTGCAACTAGAAGTTGAAGGCTCAGGTTTTTTATATAGGCAAGTCCGAAACATGGTAAATAGTCTTACTTGTTCCTAAATAATGTAAAAGATTATTTTGCAGTTGCAAAATTACTGTATAGTTGTTCCACTTTTGCAATGAACCTATCTGTTTGCTTTTCCAGGTGGCTTTGTTGCTTCAGATTGGTAGGGAAGCTATCCCTCCTGACATTGTACCACATATTCTGGCGAGTCGAGATCGCAAAGAGCTTGCAAAATACTCCTTGCCTGCCCCTCCACATGGTCTTTGTCTTGTTTCTATCAACTATAATGAAAGTCACCTATTGCCTCCGCCGGAGTCCCCCCCTGCAAACAGTTTTGGTAGACATCAGACCATAAGGAAATGCAAGGTTCCATTCTTTTTGTAATAATAGGCAGCAAAACAAACAATCTAACTATCTTAGGACTGTTTTTTTTTACATTTAGATTTTAAGGTTGTTTAAACTTCAAAGATTTCATTTGATTGAAGTACTCTATTTGTTTAATTCAAATATGCAGTTCAGTGAAGTTAACTGTATTTTACTACATTTATGTTAAAGTAAAACATTAAATCATTAACTCAGTCCTCTAAATTAATGCCATCAATCAATTTGATCCACAACATTACCACCAAAAAAAACAAATTTAGTCCATGACTTTGAAAATCATAAATCAATTGATCCGTGACATTGCTACCACCGCTCAATTTGCTTTCTGATATTATTAAATCAGTTAATTTA
The DNA here is from genome assembly GCF_004193775.1 of Glycine soja. Lineage (NCBI taxonomy): Eukaryota > Viridiplantae > Streptophyta > Magnoliopsida > Fabales > Fabaceae > Glycine > Glycine soja. Next base: position 23,128,682 of record NC_041014.1, on the reverse strand, counting down.
ATTGTTAGTCAATTTAGTCTCCAGCGATAGAAATCAAATTAATTGATTGATAATTGCAAACTTAAAGAGTAAATTTGTTTTCCCTATCGTGAAGGACTAAATTAGCTGGTGGTAATTTCAACTTTCAAGGAGTAACTTGTGAATGACCAAATATATTGGGGAATTTTTTTTTGCACCTAACGTTTTTCTTGTCCAATATTTTGTCGTTTTTTCAAAAATTATCCCTACTAATAAATTTACTCATTTTACAAATTAATAACATATAGTCCATGCAGGATTTGAACCTATAACTTTCAAGTTATTAGTATAATATTTTAACCAACTAAACTAATAAACTAATTATGTTATAAAATAATTAATATTGTTATATATAATATTAATTTTTTTTAATTTATATTCAATGCATATGTAAATTTACATAATAAATTTTATGACAATTAATTTTGATTTAATAATTAGTTTGTTTATATATATAAATTTTTATGAAACTTGTGATTTTTATTTAAAATTTATATATGTAAAAAATACATTATTAAATCAAAATTAATCGTAATAAGACCAAAAATACAAAAATTTAAATAAAAACCATAGATTTATAAAAATTTATATATATAAAAAAATTAATTACTAGATCAAAATTAATTGTCATAAAATTTATTATGTAAATTTACATGTGTATTAAATATGTATTAGAAATTTTAGTGTTATATATAATGACATTAATTATTTTATAATATAATTAGTTTATTAGTATAATATAAATAACATGAAAGTCATAATGAGTTATTAATTTGTAAAACATTTTTAATTTTTTTTAAAAAAAATTGTAATCCTTACTCTTACGGATTATGGTCTCTTATGGACTATGAATCCGTTTATTAGTAGAGGTAATTTTGAAAAAAATGAAAAAAATATTAGATGTAAAAAAAATGCTGGTGCAAAAAAAAATCCCAATATACCGGTGTGCCCTTTTTCATGGGCTGAAACTGATGCTTTGCTCTATTCTACCAACATCCACCTCCACAGTTTATTGATATAAAATTCATTTGTATAAGCTACTTCGACTCAGTTCAGAATTGAGGGTTTAAGGATTACATTTGAAATCAGTTTAAATATTGAGAGTTTTCTATTTTTGTCTTTATTATTATTTTTTTTTTCTAATCGTTGAAGGGTGCAATGCCATTGTATCAAAAGTTCTCGTATCCACAAAAGCTTAATCATCATTTACTTCTATAGGAGCTAATCTGGCCATTCCCATGATTTTGTTCCAAATACATTAACTTTGCTTCAACGTTGATGTTATGTAAAATAAAATAATCCTCATTCAAAGAAAAAAAAAAAAAGCCGTACTATATGGTACGAAGGGAGGAGAGTACGAAACGCACGAAATTGCTTGTTATAACTTCATAATGAGAAGACTTACGTATAATTGTTTATGAAATGCAATTATTTTTAGAAAAAACATTAAAATTTAACAGATAAGAAAAAATAAAATATCAAGATTTGTTCTTAGATTCTTTCCCGCTAATTATTGAGTTATCTTACCAAAATAAATAAGCAATATTGTCAAGCAAATTCTAGAGGTGTTATAATAATAATAATAAAATTCTAGAGGTGTTCAAATTCAAATAAAAATAAAAAACCACTAAAAAGTAAAAAAATAAAAAAAAATCAATATTTTTTGTAGTTAATTAAATTGATTTTTGGTTAATATGTACAATTTAGTTTATTATTCAAACTATTAAATTATATCTATATATTATCAAAATTATTTGACAACTATTACCTCGGTATAATTTGATCCCTCATAATTATTTATTTAATTTTTTTATTTCTTTATTTTGATAATAGAAACTATAATGAAAATACTAATTAAGAATATATTTATCAATACTATATATGTTAATATTTAATACTAGAAAATACCATGCATGATAATTGATAAATTTTTTATTATGATATTTATTTGTTACATATAATATATAATATAATGAATAGATCCAATTTTAGCTACTAGGTACTTAAATGAATAGAAATTTAACAGAATATTATTATAGAAAATACCATGCATGATATTGATAATTTTTTTCATCTTTTTTATTATGATATTTATTAGTTACATATAATATATAATATAACGCGTATCATCAATTTTTTATTTTTATTATGATATTTATTAACAAGTTTTTATAGATTTTTATAAATATTTTTTAATATAATTTAATTTAAAAGATGAAAATAAATTATAAATTTTTTAATAGAATAATTATTATTTTAGTAAAATCTCAAGATTATTTTCAATGATGCAGAGATGAATATAGTTCTTATAATGTGCATGGTTAAACTGAGATATTGGATGTGGTGCAAAGCTAATGTACAAAAAGTTTCTTATTCGGTTATTCATTATATGATTGTACTTTGCTGCTTTTAAATCTCGTGTGGGGTGAATTTTTAATTTCCTACTTATCAGTTGTGGATAATAGATAAGCCACCTCATTAGTGTGAAAAGTACGATTTTTTCCGTACCGTCAAGGATTTTCCACAAAAAAAAAGGTAAAAAGTGAGAAGCAAAGAACATTGGAAATTTTGGAATTACTGCTAGTCCTAAAATTTGACTATATTCATATTCCCAACGGGGAGAACTAGATCAAATAATTAAGGAAATTGCATAACATCTATCATGATGGTGGGAATACAGTTCAACTAAACGAAATATAGGATACACTTGTGAATAGTGACTTCCCACGTTTTGCCAAATTGTCAATCTGGTTACATGATGTATTTGGATGTTGCTGAATTAGAATTCAGTTCATGCCAATTTTCCATCCAGTTGGAAACAAAAATTCTAGCATTTTTTCTCCCTTTGCTTGGGATTGTTCTATAACCAGTGGCCAACTAAAACACCACATGGACTTGACATCAGTTTAAATAATACAAGGTAGCATTATCATCACAGCATCAATTACTGTTACAATGAACATCTGCTCGTAATGTCAACAGCAGACTCTTATTTCTTCTACTTATCCTCCTTTTTCTTCCATTTTTCTCTAGGAAGAATTCTCATTATAGAGTTGTGAACAATAGTATGTGTATGAGTCATGCGCTAGGTTCTGCAGAGCACAAAGAAGCATATCTAAGTCAGTTTAAAGTCAAAACAATAACCTAATGCTTTATATGATTAAAAAACACTCATCTGAATACCTGTTCCTGAGAGCGGAAATACATGAAGGGTGTATAATACAAAAAATTTGACACCCTAGATGTATAAATATCAGCATATCTGCAATAATAAAATTTAGACAGTTCAATATCAAAAGAGTAATGTGATAAAATAGAGATCAGGGTCATAAAAAAGTAAGCACATACTTCTCAATTTGTCTCATCAAGTGGCTTTTATCCCACAGTCCAGCACGAGATAGAAAACCCCACCTAATGCAGACGTGTAAACCAAGTAAATAGCAAATACATGTCGTAAAATAACCAAAAAGAAAGACAAGCAGCATGCAAATTTTTGTTAGTAGGAAGTCTTAACCCAAATAGCAAAGGTACAAAAACATTAGATATCCCAACTTCTCTGCAACTTGTTAAAAACACAAAAACTAGGACTATTGATATGGTCTGTAGTTTGTCTGCTGTTTCATTTTTTATGTTCATCTTCACTGTACCAAGAACAGTTTTTCATTCACTGTGTGACCACAAAAGAGAAGTAACCAGTGGGGAAGGGATTGAAGGTTTGCTGGTTCAGAAATTTCATGACAGAGGATATTTGATCTTTCTAATTAATCTAAGGGAATATTTTAACCCGGGAAACATTGACTGAAGTCTGGACTCAATCACCAGTAAATAGTAATTCTTTTCCATGAGAAGTAAGTTATTAGCATGAAGTAGGTTCACATATTTAGCCATCTGGCAGAAGTCAATAAACTAAGTACAGACCGAGTACAATTAGGGAGCTTCTGAATCAAAAGCTCTATCCATTGAGCTTACCTTGAATTGAAGAGCTCCCCATCTGCCTCCAGCATTGGAGCAATTTTCTCATCCAGTCTTTGCATAACAATAAGTAGCTTTTGCATGCTATCAGTGAGGTCTTCATCATTCAAGTTAGTTGCTGCTAGGGTCTTTTAAGAACATGGAAAATCTTACAATCAGTACTGAAGCAATAGGTCAATAATGTATATAGTCTTATCTGGGTAACTTAAAAAAAATATAATAAAAAGTATGCCCAACACCTCCAAAGTGAAAAAATAAGCAACCAGATAAGGTTAACCTAGGGATAAGATGTAAGTAGTTTGGGCACAAGAAGCTTAGTTGAAGAGTTAAAAGGCTTCAACATATGGAAGGAAAAAGCTTTCCAAAATCGAAGAAAGTTACTAACTAGGCTAATAATATCACAAGTTTACAACAAAATAAACTATGATTAATTACTGAGATATGTTGGGAAGATCAATGAATGCATTGAATGATTATATTTAGATTAGGAAGGTGTAAGGAAACAAACTAATAGCAGCAGAAAATCTATCACACAAATGCAAAAGCAAATTCTCAAGAGCCTAATGGTTTTAGTTTTCCAACAATGGTAATAGGTATTTCCATAACTGCAATAAAGCGTAAAAAATGGAATACACAATGGGATTATATGACCAAAACTTACTTGAGCAGGACGGTCTTTGCTTCGCCTCTGCAGAGCCAGCCGAAGTTGATTAAAGAGATCCCCTACAATCTCCTTTTGATTAATAAGCTCCACCAATGATTCTCTATAACTGCGGCTACCAATCAAGGCATCGTACTGCAGTTTGAACATTTACAAAGCACAAGGATATTATTACATGGCTGGATCCTGTCATGGCATCATATTTGCTATAAATAGTACTGATACATGCAGTTCAACACAAGACCATTGAAAGCCATTAAATACATTGTAGCTTCAAGCAATCATATCATTTGTGTATTTTGAGAAAAAAATAAATAAATGAAGTTCTGAAATCTTTCTTTACTCAGAAACATGAGTCAAACATAGACTGATTGTACTAACCTCTTCTTCCAGTTCTCGACAAATCAATGCTGTTCGCCATCGCAGATGGACTTTTGATTGACTGACATCAGTGTAAATATGGTCGCCAACATACAATATTTCATCTCCATGAATATCTAGGGAATTTTCAACCATTTGTGCACTTCCCCCCGAGTACAAACCACCTGCAGAAGAGGGTTAAGGTAAAGTATCATGATCGTAATTCATAAGTATTAAAATTAGCGGCTCAGTTATCGGCAGTGAAAACTAACGTGGTGAATGGTTGAATAGTATTAAAATAAATTTTAGAAAAAATGTCAGCCAGTCATTTTGCATTTCAGCAATAGATTATCATCACAGAAATAATAAGATGCAATACAATCGTTATTTCTGAATCTGATCAAACATAAAATATCCAGAACTAAGTGGTTGAATATTTTTAATGCATCATAAAAATATCATTCAGTTTTTTTTTTGTATTGAGGGATGTCAGATTAGTAGCTAACTTGTCTACAATCTGTGACTTATTCTCCATTCACATTTCTATAAAGGAGGCAGCAGCAGATCCAAAAGCTATCAGTAACAGATGTATTAAACAAAGGAATGCTGGCATATAAATATATAAACTTTTTTATTTTTAGATAAATATATAACCTTTTTGGTTTTGCTAAAGGAATAAAAAGCCCATTTGTCTCAATTTGTATGATTCATAGTCCATTTTTGGAAGTCTCAAAAAGTATTTTTAAATAATGTATTTCTCATTTTGAAACCCTATTGTCCTTGTATTATCTGTTTAGTTAAAAAAATTGAGGAAAGTATTCAAAATGATAGTCTTGATTTATATATTAACCTATAAAATTAAAAAATTTAGAAAGATATGATATTATTTATTGGAAAATAAGGATCTTTATCTTCTTATACAGTGAAAAAGGAAATGATTCAAAAAATAAGGAACAGACAAACTACTAATTACCAGTTTGAGCTTTGAAGCATGGACGCATAAGGCCCTCGCCTGTGACCACTTCATACATGGGATGTGACGTTTGGAAGAACTCTGGTTTTCTTGCTGAGACTATTACCTATCCATGAACAAAACCATGTCCATTTATCCAAAGTTTATTTCATAATAAGATAAGGTTGTTAATTTAGGGAAAAATAATGACGTGGAGATAGTGTATTTTATTCCTCCAATGTCGAGAATGTCTCATTAATTTTCTTCAAGAATAAAAATATGGAAGAAATAATTTACATGAACTTACAATGTCAAATAGATCTCGCCAACCCATATCGTTGGGAAGGAATCTATTAAAAGAATGCTGCATCATTTTGTCTGTGTAAAGATAATCTGAGTTGGTAATTAGCAGAAGTTTCTTGCCAGCCTGTTTCATGAAGACAACTAAATAAGCAGTAGAAGGGCATTATAATATGTTATGCAAAATATAAAACATTAGAAGTAATACCTCCTTCTGATCCAAAAGTGCCAAAGGTAATTCTGGATCAGGCTCCACAAATAGTTCAGGCTTAGACATGATCTCACTCTGCATAAATTTCATATGTCATTCATTGTGAATGAAGCACAACACTATTGCTTCACAGTGGCCAAAAACAACAACGTGAATGTGTTTACCTTAAGACGACCTTCAACATGTGCCCAGAAGAGAGCTTTTCCAACAGCCTGAAAGTTGTGGCAATGGTAAAGAAAAAAATGTCACTAACCAAATACATCATTTAATGTTTCTAAAACATTTGCACTATATTACCTTATATAGCCCTTTATAATCAAGAGCAAGATCTGCTGGTATAGTTTCATCATCCAATCTGTCAACCATCTGGGAGAAATAAAACATTATTAATGAAGTCTCATCATAATAAGACATTATTACATTAAATAAAAAGGTATCCCCCTCATAAATTAGGTAGGTACTATAATTAGTCATGTTATTATCAAGAATTAGATAGAGCAAGGCAGCTTACAGGAGCTGCCTTATATTCAAACTTCACATCTTAACCCAATACCCACTTGAAATTTGGAATACCTAGTTGGCCTCTAAAGAGTCAACAAGAGGAATATACATTTTCACGACTTTCCTCTTACCCTGTCAGGGTTCATAAGACATAGCTAACAATGTTCAACTTAGCAACAAAACCAATGACCCACAGGAGAGATAAAAAGAAGCTACATAAACCAAAATAAAATTATATCAGAATATATCTCCGCTACTGAAAGTTTAGTGGTTTTCAACAGCAACTGCAACATACCTGCATGTAGGCCACAGCTTCAGACACAGAAAACAGTGTATTGAGAAACTCCCATCGACTCTCCTTTCGCAGGTCCACCAGTTCTCTCCCATACATCTCACTTCCATTGCATATAAAATTAAGTAGCACTACAGAAATTATTACTCCGGTTTTCGATAAATGACATCTACTAAGCTAATAATGTGTGTGAACATGCACACATGAGTGTTAATAGTGTATACATATCATATATCAATTTGAAGGCTGTGCTGCAACACAATCAATCAATGAATAGTAGATAATTCATGTGCAAACCTATAAATGCATAAATGAGAGTTATGTTAGAAGATGGATTTCTGTCAGCCTAAAATGATGTATGTTTTGATAACTTATGTTCATATAACAAGTGAGCAAGAAGCCTGACACTTACCTAACAGCTCGAGTAGATAACATTTTGGTGCCATGCATAGCTCTTTTTATGTAACCAAATCGATCAGCTTTAACCAAATTGCCTTTCTCTTTGTCTATGACAAGGCCTCTAATTACCTGAACAATTTATAAAGGAATGCAAAGATCAGGTCACCCAAAAAGGGATAATATGGATTGCCAAATGCCTTCAGCTTGCAAGAGAGAACTACCAGGTCAGGATCAAAGGCAAGTCCATCAACAGGGAAACCCATATTCTTAAGGTTTTCCATACAGTAGTCATAAGCCCTCCCTTCCCAAGCCTGAAAGAGCACATGTCAACATCATAAAAGTCCATTTACCTAAATAGAAATAAACCTACAGTTCCAGGAAAAACCACACAATACATAACCTATTTCGTACTTCAATAATTTGAAGCACCATGCTAATGATTTTAACATATAAGATACAAACATCAAGCACAGAGTAAGGGGAAAATACCTTGTACTTTTACCAATGTGGTAAAACATAATAACTAATGGAATGAATTAATATTATAAAAAAGTATTGAGTAATGACTCATTTAATGATTCAGTAGAGTTGGTATTACCTTATGCTAAACATAAAAAGGTGGTCTACCGCAAAAAAAATTATTTAGCTGCATGCTTAATGATTATATAGTTCATACAGACTATATGATACATGGAACAGAAGCGTACCATCACATTATAATGGATCAAGGTATAGTCCATGTCATATCCAATGGCACTAATGGACCGCAAATTCAATGTACGGCTGCAGAATATTCCACGAGGCGAATTTCTGGATGAAGAAGGGCTCTACACAAAAACACAAACAAAGTGATATTTACTTACAGAACATGAATCTATTTCCCAGTCAAGAAGGGTTCTACACAAGAACACGAAAAGGAGTAGGTCTACTGCACCGGAATGCCCAAGTCTTGTAGCAAGTCTTCAGCGTCTCTTGCTTCTGATCTGGCAACTTCCTCAATTGGACCATCTAATGAAGCATGACCATCAATTCCTACAAGCAAGGGGACCACCATTTGCCTTATTTAGCATAAATTAACAAAACCATATTCAATCTAATAAGAGTAAATAAATAGTCTATACTTCTATACTATCATCCAACCATAATCGTAATAAACTTGTTGACTTTTATAATAACTACTTAAAAGTCAGATACCTAACATAAATTCGGGTTGATTGAGAGTATAAATTTTTTTACGCTGACAGTACATAGTATAATAAAGCTAAAGCCAATTGTCGTGTAAACATTGAAAACTAGTTGGCGGTAACAAAAGAGATGCACTAGAAGCTAATGAAATCTGTAAAAGCTGGCTTTTTTTTTTCAGTACATTAAGGAACAAACAACTATATGGTCCAATGTCCTATTCTATGATACAAAGAAACTTTTACATTCAGAAACACCACTTGATCAATCAAAAAACGCACCCCAAAACAAAAGCAAAAAGAGAAATTGAAACCTTGGACCAAAAACCAGGAATTTCGAAAAAAAAGTTTCAAGTTTTACCAAAAGCCTCAAGATGCTCCAACTTGACGTTCAAATCACCTTTGGTGCTCTCCCCGAGGTAGTCCACATCGGACTTGTTCGACTGAGTCACCGAGAAAACTTCGTCGCCGACGGACTTTGAGTCAACGCTGCAGCGACAGAGCGTCAACGCCTTCGCCCACCTCGCATTCAAGCCGTTACGGAAAGTGGGTGTGTTGAAAGCTACTATTTTTAAGCAATTGGTGGTGGTGGCGGGGGCCACTGCTGGCGAAGCGTCGCCGCCGCGCACGGCGAAGACGCGGAAAACCTCCGCCGTGTACATGAATTGATGGTGATTGAAGTGAGTGAAGAGTGTGAAAAAAAAAAAAAGAAGAATGGGTTGGGGAAGTGAAGTGTGAAGAACAACACTTGTGTTGGGATGTGTTGTGTTGTGGATAGAACTTATTGCAAGTGACAGAACACACTGAATAGTGAATGATGAGATTTTTTTTCTTTTTTTATTATTTGAATTTGGATTGGTCAGATACTCAGATAAAGATTGGAAGTGTTAGGTTAAGCTCCAAGGAAAGAAAATATTTTTTTTTCTTTATTTAAATTACGTTATTGTTATTTATGATATCTTTAAGAAAATATGTTGTTGATGACATGTCGATCATATCTTTCCTCACCACTTTTTAAATTTTTCATTGAATTTATCTGATCAATATTAGATTTTTTTTTTTGTTTGATACAATCAAAATTAGATTTATAGTGAATTACCTAATTGCTTTTATTATATATTTCGTGCCACCAATCTATTATAGATTGACAATTGTGTGTGCGAGAGATGTTGATTAAATAATGATAAAAAAGTAAGATGTTGATTAAATATATTTTTAATGTAAGTTTGGATGGAAAGTAAAATATGGAAGAAGGAAATAATAAAAGAGATAAAAAAAAATGAGTGAGTAAAAAAATGTATTATTTGAATGAATCTTATCTTTGTATAAATAAAAGTAAGTAAGTTTTTGGATATTTTTATCATTTTTATTTTCACGTCGAAATGCAGGACAGTAAATTAATACAGATCAAATTAATAAATTAATGTTTGTCCTCTTTTGTCATAAATTAATATTACTATTTTAATGTTTATAATAAATGCTAATAAATACTTTTTCTTTAAAAAATTATGAACGTTGGACTGGAGAGTTAACGTAATGGTCCAATTCTTTTTTAATGGATCTGACAAGTCCTCTAAAAAATCAAGTTCATTCATGGTCCGTTTTTATATGATATAAAAAATAATAATGATTTTTAATTACGTTAATTTATATCAATAAAAATTTGTTAATTTATATTATTTAAGTGAATCATTATTCTTTTGAAACCGATACCAACATATATAATTTCTCCTAAAAAAAACCGTGTGCATAAAAAAATTGAATAATATAAAGAGATTGTATCCTTCAAATATAAATGTTTAATTGAGTTATTAACTTAAAATGAATCACATATTAATATAATCATATATTCAATTTGGTTTAAATAAAATTTATATCTTTCAATTTAAATCAGCGAAATATTCATTTTTCACTTAATTTATGTAAAAAATTAACAAATATTTTTTTTAAGAATTTAACCTGCTTTTCATCTTTTGCAAGGGATACAAAATTAGTGCTTTGCAATTAATTTAATTATCAACAATATTTTAATTTGATTTCACTCCTCGTTCCCTAGGAATAATAAAAATATCACTTTTACTTCATATTATTATTTTATTCATTGAAAGTTATTATAGTTAAAAATCAACATTAGATTGATATATAAAATATATTTGCACCTAAATATTATCATCGTATATAATCACTATGCAGGAACAACAATGATGGTTCAAAAGTCATTATTTGAAACAAAATTTGATAATTAAATTGAAATTATTTTTGTAAAAAATTACGATAACTAATTTATTTGTTGTCTTTTAAATGTTACCATTCATGTTACAAAGGGTTATGGGGTCAAACTGTTAAAATTAATTATTGTATTGGTCTTTATGAATTAATTATTTGTTTTTTATATATAGAATCAAGGCAGTATTATTAGTTATTAATATAAATAATATTTAATTTAATTATTTTAATAATATTATTTGTTATATTGTTCACAATAAAGTCTATGCTTATTTTTATGATTCAACAAATGAGGTTGGACTTTGTTTGCCGCATACTGTTATATCAGATAATTTTTTTGTCACATTCTTTTATAATTGTTTATATTTATTTTTACATCTAAGGCAAATCATCAAACTGGATGGATGAATAACATGAATTAAATATGATGCTTTATTATGTATTAATCCTATTATGATTTTTCATATTTCAAACATATTTTTAATAAATATTACTTAATTGTTCATTTTTATTAAATAAAATTAATAACATTCAAAATAAAATTATAGTGTTAAATGGATAAAAAAATACAAATTAATATCAATTTTTGCTTTGTAAAAGTCATACTGTTTGATAGACAATAATAACATTTCTATAAAAAAAAAATATGACGCCTATCAAACAATAATATTTAAGAATTTTTTTCGGCATCAATTAGATACCAAAAATTTAGTAAAAGACAATCAACCTTTCTATTTTTATTTTTTTTTAAATCAGTAGTCTTCCTTTCTAATCTACAAAGCAAGTCAATAATATTTTTTAAAAACATTTTTACGACTTTTAAAACACACATAATTTTATGAATTTTAATAAATCTTAATCAAATGATAAATTAAATATTAGAAAAAAATGTTAAAAATTTACTGTTAACATTTTTATTTTATATAAATAAGTTATTAAGAGTAAGCATAGTGAAATGCTTATGGGGAGGGTCATTAAACAGGTTATCTGGAGATCCTCTCCTCCAATCATGTGGAAGCACACACTCCCCAAAACATTATGTTTTTATTGGCATTGGAGCATGTTAAACATGGATTCAATATGAGACAATGATTTTTGTTCAATTTGCTTCGAAAAGTGCTAAAATGTTGGACCCTGTCTGCTTCAATCGCTGTCTCTATTTTGGAATTGTTCGTGCTCCTTGGGTTTGTTTTAATCTGTTCCATTTATGAACCATTGGTTTTTCTGGGATTGTTTATTTTGACAAAACTCGTGTTTTAATTGGTTAATCAGAAAGCACTGGGAGCTAGTTTAGAAAATACAAGACGACCTTTAACTCAAAAACTAGTAATTATTATTGCCAAGAAATTCAGCAACACTGAAAACTAAAACAGCAAGAGCATGTGGTTAATGTTGCGTCATTCCTCATTTTCTAAAAATAAAAGATTTTCTAATTTGATGCCTAATAACATTGAAAATTTTCAACATTTGTATATTAAATTAAAGATATGGTTAAAAGGTAGCTAATATTTTTTATTGACATTTTTAAATATTTAAATGAAGATTAAATAATTCCTATTTTTTCATATAGTAAATTATTAGAGATATAAATTAATTTAATTATTTAAGTTAATTACTTATGTAACTAATTATATTTATGTAATGAGTGAGTTTTGTTCATTCAAAAATTCTTTCTTACATTGTTTTCTTTTTTTCTATTTTTCTTATTCATTATGACAAACATGAGATTTGTCATAAATTATTTTTATTAAAGACTTTTGATGCTTTTTCTGAAGTTCTCATTATAAAAAGTGGAAAAGAAAAACCGGCACTTGGGGAGTAAGAAAAGTACGTTATCTTATTTGGGCATCACGTAAAGTAACGCGTCTTTGGATTTTATTCTATTTTTTGAAGAGTACGGAACGACTAATCTCTCTGCAGTCGTCACATCCGTGACTACCAAGGAAGCAACCAACCAGTTAGATGCATGCTTGATTTACGTTAAAATTATTGTGACACGAATTCCAATAAGATGAAAGTAAAATAAAAAAAATTCTAATCCCTTTGTAAAATATTTTTCATTTCCAATGAGTTTTTGTTATGGAACCTCGGCTTCGCTTATGCTCTGATTACTCATCATTTGTTGCTTTAAGTCCAAAAAATGTGGTGCATGAGAAGGTCTGTTTAAAATAATATAAATCTTAATAATATAAATTTTACATCGACTAAAAGTAATTTCACATTAGTATATATATAAGTGAAGGACAACTTTTATCTTTTGACTTAACTTTTAAGGTTTGTTAAGAAATACTCAAGTCCTAAGACGAGTTTCGAGAGAGTTAGGTCTCTTCCATTATTCATTCTAAGAGTTACTTTATGAATTATGATCTTAAATATGATTTTCATATTTATAATATAGTTTATTTTGATATTATTATCTAATTTTTATTTTATTTATTTATTTTATTATTTGAAATATTTTTATATTTGATTTTAGTTCATGAAATATTTTTGAGAAATTGCCTCCTGTTTTCCTCTATCTCAGGTATCTCATTTGACTTTTAAAACAAGTTCGTTGGGATGATTATAGCCGCCAACTTTTTTTTAATTAAATACTCATAATTATTTGACTTTTAAAACATTGACGAAAAAGTCCTAACAGTGATGAGTAATGTATTAATGTTAAAAAGTTGGAAAAAAAAGGCCGATGGGAAGATTATAGCCACAAACTTTTTTAATTAAATACTCATAATTTCAGAAACCACACAAATCAATTAGTTTGGGACCTGAATAATCAGAAGAAAAATTGGACTAGGATTACTGACTTACTTGCAGGCAAAGAAATGTGAAAATCCACTCTTCTAATTAATTTGACCAATGCTATATAGTATGAACTCATTGAACTATGATCCTACTATATATAAGTTGGCAACCGGGTTCAACTTCCCAACCGACAATTTATTTTTTAATTCATTCCTCTCTTGTTGCTTTCTACGGCTAGTTTTCCGGCCATCTTCTCAGAAGGCACTAATTGCTTCAGCTTCTTGTTGTAAAAGGTTCATTTCTTCTTCTGTTTTGCATGCATTCCAATCTCTCCATTGTTTGATTTAGTTTTTGTTGGAGTTAACTTGTTGCCATTATCTTTATATATGCTGAAATCTTTTCAAACTTGACAACCGAGTGTGAACTTCGAAATATGACATTAATTGCACTTTACCTTCTTCACAAATTCATGTAAACACAACAAACCAGGAAAAAAAGAAAAAGAAAAAAAGAATTGATGAGATTTCATGACGAAGTTACTGTTTGAAGAGCACTTTGTTGTTGTGTGTTACTAGAATTGATGCAGTTTTTTTCGATTTAGAGTCATTGGTAGAGGGGTTTGTGAGCAAAAGGAGTCTTTCTACATTGAAATGGAAGGGGATATCAGTGTGAATGGAGATCCTAACACTTACAGTAACAGCAATCAAGACTCAAAGAAGAGTGAGGCCAAAGATGAACCCGCCAAAACAGTACCCTTATACAGGCTTTTTTCATTTGCTGATCCTTTGGATCATTTGTTGATGTTTGTGGGAACTGTTGGTGCTATTGGGAATGGAATCTCCTTGCCCTTAATGACTCTGATATTTGGAAATATGATCAATGCATTTGGAGAATCCAGTAACACCAATGAGGTCGTCGATGAAGTTTCCAAGGTATTTTCCTCAACAACCCCTTTTTCTGTTACTAGTTTATATTTGTGAAGCAGTATCATTAGAAGTTAGAATTTAACATTTTGCAATGAATTACTGTGTTCAGGTGTCTCTGAAATTTGTATACTTGGCTGTGGGTACCTTTTTCGCGTCATTTTTGCGTAAGTATATCAGATTATCTGTTTGTGCTTACAATCTAACTATTTAGTTTGGCTCATTATGACTAAAAAAGAAACCTTGTTTTATGTACCAGAGTTGACATGCTGGATGATCACTGGGGACAGACAAGCTGCAAGAATTAGAGGATTATACCTTCAAACAATTTTGAGGCAAGATGTCAGTTTCTTTGATAAAGAGACTAATACTGGAGAGGTTGTTGGAAGGATGTCAGGTGATACAGTTCTTATTCAAGATGCCATGGGTGAAAAGGTATTAATGAATCACTATACATAAATCATCACCAAGTCGTTTTCGCGTAACTACCATCAAAACAATAGTTTAAGGTTGTTTAATTGTTTATCTCCGGTTTGATACCAGGTGGGACAGTTCATACAGTTAATATCAACTTTCTTTGGAGGTTTTGTTGTAGCATTCATCAAGGGATGGCTTTTAACTGTTGTCATGTTAGCTTGTATTCCACTCCTTGTCATGTCTGGTGCTATGATAACTGTGATTATTTCAAGAGCATCATCCGAAGGACAAGCTGCTTATTCTACAGCAGCAAGTGTAGTAGAGCAGACAATTGGTTCTATCCGAACTGTATGCACACCAGCAAAAACAAACTCTTCATTTTTTTTTATTGCAGAGTATAATCAGTATATAAATGACCTTTATCTCTCCAATGCAGGTTGCATCATTTACTGGGGAGAGGCTAGCTATAGCCAAATACAATCAGTCCTTAAACAAGGCATATAAGACTGGAGTGCAAGAGGCACTAGCCTCTGGTTTGGGATTTGGTTTGCTCTACTTTGTTTTTATCTGCAGTTATGGTCTGGCTGTATGGTTTGGTGCAAAAATGATAATAGAGAAAGGATATACTGGAGGCAAGGTTTTGACTGTAATATTTGCTGTATTGACTGGCTCCATGTGAGTTGTGTTTCTTTTTCTTTCTTAAAATGAACCTACAATTTCTAAACTTGACTGAGTTGACTCCCTCCTCCCATTTGAAAACTCAGAAGATATGAATAGATAATTAGATATTATATTATACTAACTAACTATGATTCCAATCCCAGGTCTCTAGGGCAGGCATCTCCAAGCTTGAGTGCTTTTGCTGCAGGACAAGCTGCAGCCTTTAAGATGTTTGAAACAATTAAAAGGAAGCCAGAAATTGATGCCTATGACACTACTGGTCGGAAGCTTGAAGACATTCGTGGTGATATAGAGCTTCGGGAGGTTTGCTTTAGTTATCCTACAAGACCTGATGAACTGATATTCAATGGATTTTCTCTTTCAATACCAAGTGGCACTACCGCAGCTTTGGTAGGACAAAGTGGGAGTGGGAAATCCACAGTTGTTAGTTTGATAGAGAGATTTTATGATCCACAGTCTGGTGCAGTGCTTATTGATGGTATCAACCTCAGAGAATTTCAACTGAAATGGATCAGACAGAAAATTGGCCTAGTCAGCCAGGAACCAGTTCTCTTTACTTGTAGCATTAAAGAGAATATTGCCTATGGCAAGGATGGTGCAACTGATGAAGAAATCAGAGCTGCAGCAGAACTTGCTAATGCTGCCAAATTTATAGATAAACTTCCTCAGGTGAGCTCTTAAACCCCATTTAAATGTAGAAACTGCATAGTGAATTCCAATTCTTCAAAGTGTATAAGGCAAAGGAAAATTTTTCTTACTTCTATCTTTATTATTAAAGAGGTCCTTTAACCTCAATAATTTTGTATGAATTATGAACTTAGGGACTAGACACAATGGTTGGTGAGCATGGTACTCAGCTCTCTGGGGGTCAAAAGCAGAGAGTTGCAATAGCAAGAGCAATTTTGAAAGATCCAAGAATCCTACTTTTGGATGAAGCTACAAGTGCCCTTGACACTGAATCAGAGCGGATTGTACAAGAGGCATTGGACAGAATAATGATAAACAGAACAACTGTCATAGTAGCCCACCGCTTGAGTACTATAAGGAATGCTGATACCATTGCTGTAATCCATCTAGGAAAAATAGTTGAAAGAGGTAAACATATTATATAGTAAATCTATCTTTTCCATGATTCCATTTTAAGAAGGCTCGTGAAAACTAAATGTTTATATATCTCATTGCCTTATTAATATACTTTTCAATTGATCAGGTTCACATGTTGAGCTCACCAAGGATCCTGATGGAGCCTATAGCCAGCTTATCAGACTACAAGAAATTAAAAGATTAGAAAAGAATATAGATGTCAGAGAGCCTGAAAGTATAGTACATTCTGGAAGACATTCAAGTAAAAGGTCTTCTTTCTTACGATCTATAAGCCAAGAGTCACTGGGAGTAGGAAACAGTGGCCGCCATTCATTCTCAGCATCATTTGGTGTGCCCACATCTGTTGGCTTCATAGAACCTGCAGGTGAAGGGCCTCAAGATCCTCCTTCAACAGCTCCTTCACCACCAGAAGTGCCTCTTTATCGCCTGGCTTACCTAAACAAGCCAGAGATTCTAGTGTTACTGATGGGGACTGTATCTGCAGTGATAACCGGAGTAATATTACCTGTTTTTGGTCTATTGCTTTCCAAAATGATAAGTATTTTCTATGAGCCAGCTCATGAACTCCGTAAAGATTCAAAAGTCTGGGCAATAGTATTTGTTGGACTTGGGGCAGTATCATTCCTTGTTTATCCTGGTAGATTCTACTTTTTTGGTGTTGCTGGGGGTAAGTTGATCCAAAGGATTCGGAAAATGTGTTTTGAGAAAGTAGTTCACATGGAAGTAAGTTGGTTTGATGAAGCTGAGAATTCAAGTGGAGCAATTGGAGCAAGGCTTTCTACTGATGCAGCTTCTGTTCGAGCTTTGGTTGGGGATGCACTTGGTTTGCTGGTTCAAAATACTGCCACAGCAATAGCTGGATTGGTAATTGCCTTTGAATCGAGCTGGCAGCTTGCTCTTATAATCCTTGCTTTGGTGCCTCTTCTAGGACTAAATGGATATCTGCAATTCAAGTTCTTAAAAGGATTCAGTGCAGATACAAAGGTTTGTTCCTGACTTCTACTAAGTCTCAACCAACATTGTGAATGAATAATATGAAAATATGTGTTCTCAACTTGGGGGGAGGTGGAGTGATAATTTTGATTATAAGTAATTAATCCATTTCTTTAAACATTTTTGAAATCATACTAACAGGAGAGGAGAGTTTACTCATGTTAATGAGCATGGATCAATAATGTTACAAGCATATGCTCAGAATGCATTTTTGACTTAGCTATATGTTATGAATACTGATAGTCTGATATTCTATATGCCCACAGAAATTGTATGAGGAAGCAAGCCAAGTGGCAAATGATGCTGTGGGGAGTATAAGAACAGTTGCTTCTTTCTGTGCTGAAGAGAAGGTGATGGAATTATACCAGGAAAAATGTGAAGGACCAATTAAGACAGGCAAAAGGCAAGGGATAATAAGTGGAATTAGTTTTGGAGTATCATTCTTTGTGCTGTATTCAGTTTATGCAACCAGTTTTTATGCTGGAGCTCGACTGGTCGAGGATAGAAAAGCAACATTCACAGATGTTTTCCGGGTAAGTTACTCTCTTAACTTGTTGACAATGTAAAATATTCTATCACTTTTCTCTTCTCATTGTCACAATTGCTGCCAAGTCATTAATCAGTAAGATAGGGTGGTCCAATGTACAAGGTTTGCATCAAATTTCTGGCATTGATGATTTTGTGTCTCTTCATTTGCAGGTCTTTTTTGCTCTCAGCATGGCCGCCATAGGAATCTCTCAATCTGGCTCTTTGGTCCCTGATTCAACTAAAGCAAAAGGTGCTGCTGCTTCCATATTTGCCATTCTTGACCGAAAGTCAGAAATAGACCCAAGCGATGACACTGGAATGACACTGGAAGAATTCAAGGGAGAGATTGAACTTAAGCATGTCAGTTTCAAGTATCCTACCCGACCCGATGTTCAAATATTCAGAGATCTTAGCTTGACCATTCATAGTGGCAAGGTAACTTTCTAATTTGCACATCTTGCCTTCTTCACTACTCTAATTTGTTCTTCCTAAACTAATGGATTGAGTATACTGATACAATAAACAGACAGTAGCACTGGTTGGAGAAAGTGGAAGTGGAAAATCAACAGTGATTTCATTATTACAAAGATTTTATGACCCAGACTCAGGTCACATTACACTGGATGGAACAGAAATCCAAAGGATGCAAGTTAAATGGCTGAGACAACAGATGGGCCTGGTGAGTCAAGAGCCTGTGCTGTTTAATGACACCATCCGAGCCAATATTGCATATGGAAAAGCAGACGCAACCGAGGCAGAAATTATAACTGCAGCAGAATTGGCAAATGCTCATACCTTCATTAGTAGTTTGCAGAAGGTAAATTGCAGTATTCTATTGATCCAATATTTAGTTAAACTATAGGCATCCTCAAAATTCTGAATTAGTACATGTTATTTAGACAGCATATGAATGCAGATCTGAAATGTTGAAAACAATATGCAGGGTTATGACACGTTAGTAGGGGAGCGAGGAGTTCAATTATCTGGGGGACAGAAGCAGCGTGTGGCAATTGCACGAGCTATAGTGAAGAGTCCGAAAATATTACTACTAGATGAAGCCACAAGTGCACTGGATGCGGAGTCTGAAAAAGTGGTTCAGGATGCACTAGACCGTGTTATGGTGGACCGAACCACAATAGTAGTGGCTCATAGGCTATCTACTATAAAGGGTGCAGATTTAATTGCAGTAGTTAAAAATGGGGTCATAGCAGAGAAGGGCAAGCATGAAGCATTACTCAACAAGGGAGGTGACTATGCTTCTTTAGTAGCATTGCATACAAGTGCTTCTACATGAAGCATTACAGCTCGTTACATGGAAGGAAAAGTCTTTGAGGACAGCCTAACTATCACACATCTCAGATTAACACTTGTTTGTCAACATATTCAAGTCTGTGGGTTCATAGATGATCATGTATGATTTGCCCATCCTAATTCCGATGGCTCCAAGAATGTTTGGAAGGAAAGATGAAAATAATATTAAAGATAAATTTTGTGTTTTTTTTTAATAAGACTTGCAGATTTTAGATTTTATTTCAATTCAAATTTTTATTTTTTATTTTTCATCCTCTAAACTAAACCCACCTTAATATTAATCGTGATTGTAATGAGATTTTTTCTTAACTTTAGATATTTCCAAAGGATTACTGGATGACGATTCTGTAATTGTTCCAATTCTAGTTTTGAAAAAATAATGATTTTAGATACTTTGAAAAATCTAATCAATTTTGACCGAATCTCATAATAACGGAAAAACCCATGTTCCTAATTTTGATGTATGCCCACATACATGAATTAGTTGTTATCATTATGATCTTTCACTTGAGTTTTTCATAATAACGGAAAAACCCATGTTCCTGCTAGTTTTCTTAGATATTTATTTTTCTATTTATACAAGAAAACTTGGATGTATATGTCTTTTATTTGCGTAACTACTAAGCATAATACAAATTAAATATTCTATTTAAAACTAATAATATATATTTAAAATTCTATTTAAATTAGATCATATAATTTAAAATAAATAAAGATAATTCAACAAATAATTGTAAGACTGATATGATTCAAATATTTTCTAGCCTCAAGGAATGATATGATGATGACAACCCACATGTGCAAGTAGGAATGATAAATTAGATAAGATAAATTTTTTAAATAATAAAAAAGGATAATATGATTTTTAAATTAAATAAAATGATAAAATAAAATTTCAAATAAAATAATAACTATAAAATTGAAAACAAAAAAAAAAGCCAGTAAAATTTAAACTTGACTTAAAATAGTTTACAAGCTGGTCAATAAAGCTTATAAACTCCTGAAAAACCTTATAGATTTATAGAGACTGAAATGATAATAAATATATTAAAATAAGTAATTAAAACAAAATAATAAAAATCAAAAACAACTTTCTTGTTTTATTAAAAATTGAACGTAAATAATTTTTTTTATTAAGAATCTAAAATAAGATTGGCTAATTTATCGATAACCTAAAACATATTTACAGTTATAAATTGCTATAGATGTAAGGTAATATTAGAAAAAATAAATAAATATAAAAGTTAAATATTTCGTATCGAATATAAATCTCACATTTTGATAATGATAGAGGATTGAGAGAAGACTAAATTTAAAAAAAAAAATGAAAAAAAGGCACAAAAAAAGAGGGTTTTTGGATATAAATTTTTTTGAGCGACATGCAACATGGAAGTGTAGACTTTTAATAGACAGATAGTAATAGATCTGTTTAAAAAGATAAGCTATTACCTCCATTACTATTTATAAGATAAAATTTTTTAAATTTGTTTTTTTATATACGATCCAATTCATATTATTTTTTGTATTAATTTTTTTAGACTAAAAATTTCTCTAGAAAGAAGTCATATTAACATTCATTTAGAAGATAGACAAATATTAACAATAATGGTATTTTAAAAAAAATAAATCTAGGACAAATTTATCGTTATAAATTAAATTAATTATTTTTTTAATCTTGATAAATTAGATAATTGAATCTTATTAACGAAAGTTGATTTATAATAATAAAAAAAAAAGTTTACACTTGATTCAGAGGTCTGACATAAAAATGTAAGTTTTTGTTGCATTTATTCGATTGTGTAACCAAATACCACGAGTAAGATGAGCGTAATTTTAATTTGAATAAATAGTTATTTGACTTAAGACAAAAAGTAAAAAATTAATTAACTTCATTAAATTACGCGAATCTCAATTAAAAAAAAACTTTTTTTCCTAATAAATAATCCTTCATTAAATTTATTTTTTGGGCGTATGAAACTGCTGCATTTGGTAGATGCTCTTCGAGCTGATAGAGAATTTCTACCAGGTGGGTCCTATGTTTTTTTTTTTCTTAAAAAATCTCTTTTCTACCACTCAAACAAACACACACTTTCACTGACTTTCTTTTCGCTTCTGTTATACCAAACACAATGTTAATCTCTTCCAAAGGATAAATACAAATGTTCTTGAGTTATATTTTATTTGAAAGAAATTTCAAACTTGACAGTGAATCTGAAGAAAATGATGAAAAAACTTTGGTCAGAGGTATGACACCGATGATGAATCATTTACTTTTTTTTAATAAAATAATTATCTTAATTTCAACACTATACAAATCAAATCAATTGATGTGGCTAGACAGCTAAAACATAATTTCGGATTATAATTTGATTAACTTGCGGGCTAAGTAATTCACTGATTCAAATTTTCTATTTTTTCTTAAAATATTTAACTAATGTTGTACAGCATGAACCATCCAAGGTGGAACTTGTTACTTTCCAACTATTTATTTCTGCTGCATCCTACGACTAGTTTTCCATGTTTCTGTTAAGGTAGAAATTGCTTCAGTTTTTTGGTTGTAAAAGGTTCACTTCTTTCTGTTTTTATTCTTCTAAAATATTTTTGGTTGTAAAAGCTTCAGCTTTTTCCACCGATTCTCTCCACTGCTTGATGTAGTTTTTGTTGTTAACTTGTCATTTTACGTCGCTTAACTTCTGCTGAAGTACATTTTTTCAAAGTTGACTCTTGATTTTCTCTGCTGAAGTATTTCTTGTGTTTGACTGAGTCTGAATACAGAACCCCATTAAAAAAAATGTCGTCATCTTCTGCACAAACTCAGTTCACACACAACAATCCAAGAACAAAAAAAAAAAAAAGGAGAAGAGATTTCACTATGAGTTTACACTTTGGAGAGCACAATCTTGTGTTTACTAACTTCAACCTATAATGCATTTTGTGCAGGTGTTTTCCGTTAACAGTGATTACTAATTAGTAGAGGAGTGTGTAAAGCCTTCCAACAAGAAAATGGCAGAGAATATTGACTTGTATGGAGATTCTGACATCAAGCAAGATTCAAAGAGCAAGGTCAAAGATGAATCTGCCAAAACGGTACCCTTATACAAGCTTTTCTCATTTGCTGATCCTTTGGATCATTTGTTGATGTTTGTGGGGGCTGTTGGTGCTATTGGGAATGGAATCTCCATGCCCTTAATGACTTTGATATTTGGAAATATGATCAATGCATTTGGAGCAACCGAAAACTCCAACGAAGTTGTTGATGAAGTTTCTAAGGTAGTTCCTCACTAATCCCGTTTACTATAGGTGTATTAGTAACTTAACATTCTCAGACTTAACACTTCACAATAAATTACTGTGTTCAGGTGTCACTGAAATTTGTATACTTGGCCGTGGGTACCTTTTTTGCGTCGCTTTTGCGTAAGTACATCAGATTATCTACTTGATCTTACAGTGTAAATAGCTAACTAATTAGTTTGGCTCCTTGTAACCCAAAAAGAAACCTGGTTTGCTGTGTATCAGAGTTGACTTGCTGGATGATCACGGGGGAGAGACAAGCTGCAAGAATTAGAGGGTTATACCTTCAAAATATTTTGAGGCAAGATGTCAGCTTCTTTGATAAAGAAACTAGAACTGGAGAGGTTGTTGGAAGGATGTCAGGTGACACTGTTCTTATTCAAGATGCCATGGGTGAGAAGGTATTAACGAAACACCACACGAGTTTTAAATCATTATCATCTTGTTTAAGCTAAATTTGTTTCTTCATTGTTTTCCCCCTTTTCATTCCAGGTGGCACAGTTCATACAGTTGATGACAACTTTCGTTGGCGGCTTTGTAATAGCATTCAGCAGGGGATGGCTTCTAACTCTTGTCATGCTTTCTAGTATTCCACCTCTTGTTTTGTGTGGTTCTATGCTAGGCCTGATCATTACGAAAGCATCATCCAGGGCACAAGCGGCTTATTCTATAGCAGCAAGTATAGTAGAGCAGACAATAGGTTCTGTCAGAACTGTATGCACCCTAACCAAAAAAAGAACTCCTTACTTTTTTCTTTTTGATATTGCCGAAGAATATATAAATGATTTCCATTTATCCAATGCAGGTTGCATCATTCACCGGGGAGAAGCAAGCTATAGATAAATATAATCAGTCCATAATCAAAGCTTATAGGGCTGGAGTGCAAGAAGCACTAGCTACTGGTTTGGGGTTTGGTTCTCTCTATTTTGTTTTTAACTGCAGTTATAGTTTGGCTACATGGTTTGGTGCAAAAATGGTAATAGAGAAAGGATACACAGGAGGAGAGGTTGTGACAGTAATTATGGCTGTATTGACAGGCTCCATGTAAGTTGTGTGCGTTCCTCTTTCTTAATGTGAGCCTACAATTTCTAAAATGGACTCCCTCCACCTATCTGAAAACTCAGAAGATATGAAAAGAGGCTATGTCATCCTACCTAACTAGATTTTGAATCCCAGGTCTCTTGGGCAGGCATCACCAAGCTTGAGTGCTTTTGCTGCAGGACAAGCTGCAGCCTTTAAGATGTTTGAAACAATTAAAAGGAAGCCAGAAATTGATGCTTATGACACTACTGGTCGGCAGCTTGATGACATCCGTGGAGATATAGAACTTAGGGAGGTTTGCTTTAGTTATCCTACTAGACCTGATGAACTGATATTCAATGGATTTTCTCTTTCAATACCAAGCGGCACTACAACAGCTTTGGTAGGAGAAAGTGGGAGTGGGAAATCCACAGTTGTTGGTTTGATAGAGAGATTTTATGATCCACAGGCAGGTGAAGTTCTCATTGACAGTATCAACCTCAAAGAATTCAAACTGAAATGGATCAGACAGAAAATAGGCCTAGTTAGCCAGGAACCAGTTCTCTTTACATGCAGTATTAAAGAGAATATTGCCTATGGCAAGGATGGTGCAACTGTTGAAGAAATCAGAGCTGCAGCAGAACTAGCTAATGCCGCCAAATTTATAGATAAACTTCCTCAGGTCAACCCTTGAATCTCCATTTAAATGTCAAAAATGCATAGTGAATTACTGCTTAACAGTTTGAAATGTTCTCAACCTTTGTCAGGATTATCTTTATCTGCAATACTATATAAGACTTAAGTAAAAGAATTCTTACTTCTATTACTATACTGAATGTTCCTTTTACCTCTGTAATTTTGTATAATAATGAACGTAGGGACTAGACACAATGGTTGGTGAGCATGGGGCTCAGCTCTCTGGGGGTCAAAAGCAAAGAGTTGCAATAGCAAGAGCAATTTTGAAAGACCCAAGAATCCTACTTCTGGATGAAGCTACAAGTGCCCTTGATGCTGAATCTGAGAAAATTGTACAGGAGGCATTGAACAGAATAATGATAAACCGAACAACTGTCATTGTAGCCCACCGCTTAAGTACTATAAGGAATGCTGATAGCATTGCTGTTATGCATCAAGGAAAAATAGTTGAAAGAGGTAAACAGGACATACAGTAATAGAAATCTAATTTCTCCATGACTCATTTCTCAAATGTTTATATACCTTATTGCATTATTATATTTTTCCATGATCAGGTTCACATGCTGAGCTTACAAGGGATCCTATTGGAGCCTATAGTCAGCTCATTAGACTGCAAGAAGTTAAAAGGTCAGGACAAAATGTTGCAAATGACACAGACAAGCTAGAAGGTACTGCACATTTTGGAAGACAGTCAAGTCAAAGATCTTTCTTACAGGCTATAAGTCAAAGATCATCAGAAGTTGGAAGCAGTGGTCGTAACTCATTCTCAGAATCACATGCGGTTGGCTTCTTGGAACCTGCAGGTGGAGTGCCTCAAACATCTCCAACAGTTTCTTCACCACCGGAAGTGCCACTCTATCGCCTGGCATATTTAAACAAACCTGAGACTCCAGTCTTACTGGCAGGGAGTATAGCTGCAATAATAAATGGGGTGTTATTACCCATTGTTGCAATCTTTATGTCCAAAATGATTAGTATTTTCTATGAGCCAGCTGATGAGCTTCGTAAAGATTCAAAACTTTGGGCATTATTATTTGTTGTGCTTGGCGTGGTATCATTTATCATGCCTCCTTGTAGATTCTACCTTTTTGGCGTTGCTGGTGGTAAGTTGATCAAAAGGATTCGGAAATTGTGTTTTGAGAAAGTAGTTCACATGGAAGTTAGTTGGTTCGATGAAGCTGAACATTCAAGTGGAGCAATTGGAGCAAGGCTTTCTTCTGATGTAGCTGCTGTTCGAGCTTTGGTTGGGGATGCACTTGGTTTGTTGGTTCAAAATATTGCTACAGCAGTAGGTGGCTTGGTAATTGCTTTTGAAGCAAGCTGGCAGCTTGCTCTTATAATGCTTGCTTTGGCACCTTTATTAGTACTAAATGGATACGTGCAATTCAAGTTCTTGAAGGGATTCAGCGCAAATTCAAAGGTTTGTTTTTGACTTCCTCTAAGCTACCAACTAAAAAATTGTGAATGAATATGGAAATATCTGTGTTTTCAACTTCAGTGAAAGTGAAGATTTCTTTCTACATTTCATTTTTTATTTTCGGCACCACACTAAGATAGAGACATGGATCAACAGTGTGAAAAAAATGTGCTCTGAATATGCTTTTGTCTTATCTATATGTTATGGGTATTAATATTGTATTTACCTAACAGAAACTGTATGAGGAAGCAAGTCAAGTGGCAAATGATGCTGTAGGGAGTATAAGAACAGTTGCTTCTTTCTGTTCTGAAAAGAAGGTGATGAAATTATACCAGGAAAAATGTGAAGGACCAATTAGGACAGGCATAAGGCGAGGAATAATAAGTGGAATTAGTTATGGGGTATCATTCTTCATGCTGTATGCAGTTTATGCATGCAGTTTCTATGCTGGAGCTCGACTTATAGAGGATGGAAAATCAACATTCTCAGATGTTTTCCGCGTAAGTTACTCTCCTAACTTGTTCACCAAGTCAAAATTTCCATCACTTTTCTTCTTGTTGTCACAGTCATTGCTAAGCTATTATTCACTGAGATAATATGTCTCTGTGCACGAGACTTCACCATTTTTCTTGATCCTGATTTGCAGGTCTTTTTTGCTCTCAGCATGACAGCTATGGGAATTTCGCAATCTGGCTCTTTGGTCCCTGATTCAAGTAATTCAAAAAGTGCTGCCGCTTCTGTATTTGCTATTCTTGACCAGAAGTCACAAATTGACCCAAGTGATGACTCTGGATTGACATTGGAAGAAGTCAAGGGAGAGATTGAATTTAACCATGTCAGTTTCAAGTATCCTACCAGACCTGATGTTCAAATATTCAGAGATCTTAGTTTGACCATTCATAGTGGCAAGGTAACTTTCTAATTAGCACATCTTGTCTTCTTCTCTACTATAAATTGACTATACTGTTAAAATAAACAGACAGTTGCACTGGTTGGAGAAAGTGGAAGTGGAAAATCAACAGTGATTTCACTATTACAAAGGTTTTATGACCTAGATTCAGGTCACATTACACTGGACCGAAACGAAATCCAAAGGATGCAAATTAAATGGCTAAGACAACAGATGGGCCTGGTGAGCCAAGAGCCTGTGCTGTTTAATGACACCATCCGAGCCAATATTGCATATGGAAAGGGCGGTGATGCAACAGAGGCAGAAATTATAGCTGCAGCAGAACTGGCAAATGCTCACAACTTCACTTGTAGTTTGCAGAAGGTAAATTACATAGTCAACTCAATCTCTTGAGGACTAGTCCAACTGGTGTATCTTCAAAATTCTGAATTAGTACAAGTCATTTAGACGCCAAATGAACATAGGTCTGATTGTCTTAATTCTCGAGAACAATATTTTATACATGCAGGGTTATGACACAATAGTAGGGGAGAGAGGGATTCAACTATCTGGAGGGCAGAAGCAGCGGGTGGCAATTGCACGAGCTATAGTGAAGAATCCAAAAATATTACTACTAGATGAAGCCACAAGTGCTCTTGATGCCGAGTCTGAAAAAGTGGTTCAGGATGCACTAGACCGTGTTATGGTGGACCGAACCACAATAGTAGTGGCTCATAGGTTATCAACTATAAAGGGTGCAGATTTAATTGCAGTAGTTAAAAACGGGGTCATAGCAGAGAAGGGAAAGCACGAAGCATTACTCAACAAAGGAGGTGACTATGCTTCCTTAGTGGCATTGCATACAAGTGCTTCTACATCTTAGTTCCTTGAGTCCCTGACCCTTACTCTTTGCTGATTGTATCTGGGAAAAATTACTTGCTCGGGATTTTTGTCCTTTTCAATGATGAATCATATTTAAATGTCACTCTGATGGCTTTGTTTAGCTATACTATGCAATATTTTTTTCTTGAAAGTAGTGCAAGAAATTGTTAATTTTGTTTCTTGTTTTAGGAAATGATTCTCGTATGTCACTCTCATTTATATAACTTTTTACATAAAGATCCTTCACAAGAATTGGTTACTAGTTTACTAAGTAGAACTTGCGTACCTATGATCTTGATGTTAAAAAACTTGACGTGCAAATATCATACTCTTTTTTAGTCGTACCAATTTCCCTCTGGCGAAAACTGATTCCTCAATCAATGAGTTTCAGAATTTACATTTTTGGTGAATGTTCATATTTGAATCTCTTAAACAGATGTATGGAATTATACGGGTATTTGTTTCTATTTTTATTCTTATATTGGGAATTACAATAAGTGTTCAAGTAATTGTATGGTTAATTGATTAGAAAAGAGAAATATACGCACAACATATTGGACCTGAATACACCGGTCCTTTTGGAGTTCTTCAAGCTCCAACACGCAGAACAAAATTATATTTCAATGAGAATCTTATTCATCTAGAGGAGATATTGATTTATTTAAACAGGATCATGTGTTCATTTTTTAAAAAATAAATTAAAAATGATTTTATTTAAAAATAAATATAATTTTAGGAGAATAATGAAATTTTTGTAATTAAAGAGAAATAGTTTTATTAATTAAAATAATGATTTTAAGGTAAATAAAATAAATATATGTTCTTAAAATAGAGTTTTTTTTATAAAATAATATATAAATAAAAGAATAAATAAAAGAGTAAATAATAGAGTGAAAGTGTCCTAGTTATAAATGGAGACATATTAGGTCAATTTTACAATTTAATGTCTTTATATTTTCTCTTCTTCCTCTCTCAAAACTCTTTTTTTCGCATACACTCAAACATGTCTAAAATTACTATCCCGGACTTGTGAAATAATGTGTGCTGAGAGAAATATCCCTCGCATGGAGCTATTTTTTTCGTATATATCCAAAACTGTCTCAGTAATACTATGATCCCAAACTCGTTAATCGTTAGATTGTCATGAAATTTTAATACCATGTTTGAAACTCATTTTCGCACATCTCCACCGTTGAGATTTATAACGTAATGTCTGTAGTGAGAGAAATATCTCCCGTAAGAAGATAGTGAAATGAAGACTTCAATCTCTCTTCCTTCTCTCTAACACTTGAAAACCCTCACAGAACAACTAGAGAAAAAGTTTGAGGAATCTTAAGGAACTACTAGAGACATCACTATTGCTGTCAGACTACACACATGAGTTCGCTTAGAAGTAAGTGATGAGTTTATCATAATTAGGATTAGAATGAACATGTGTAAGGATCTTTAGAAAATCAAATTAGGATTTACTTTGGGATGTTTATTGTATTGTAATTCTTCATGTATGATTATAATTACGGGATTGTTGTGTTTGACAGATCAATTGATGCCCTGATGGGAATGATTGATAAAATTGAATACTCTTGGTGTTTTTTTGTGTTTTTGAACCTACGATTTTGATTACTTTGATTTTGATATGATTATGTGAAATTGTTTGAGGGGTTTTACTTCCCATGTTGTGAGAAACATTTTTGTATAATTTGCTTATGTTTTGGATAAGATTTACTAAATTAGCGTGATAAATTGTTATATTGGGATAATGAAATTGTAATTGAAATTATGTATAAGTAATAAATTGAATATGTGACGAATTGTGAGATAACATGTTGCTTTGAGATTATAACATTGTTATTGAGATTGAGTATAAGTGCAAAGTTGAACATGCGTTAATTTGTGAAATACACGTAAGCATGTGATGACAGATTGTGACATTGTGAGATGTTAAATTGTGGACTTGAGATATGATTGTGAATAAGTGTATGGTTAATACTTGATATGACAATACTTGTGGTGTGAGTTCTGAATTATACAATAACCCAACTAGTATTTACCTTGAGAAAAGTGTTTATGCGCGAAGAGTTAAAAGAAAAGTGTAGGGTTCCAAGTTAGGAACATGAAGTGTTAAGTTGTAGCACAATATGTTAAACGTGTTTGAGAACAAGTGTGAGATCGTGGGTATTGTATAATTCATGAGAAGTGTTTGCGTGCAAAAATTATTTTAGGGGTTGGACCTGAATAAAAAAGGTGAGACTCTAGCGAATTCTTCGGAGTCTAGACCTTAGGAGTAAATACACTCGGCTTGAATGCTCTTTTAAGCCTATGTTAATCCCATATGGTTGGAGCATTCTCGCAAAATAAAGTGATCCTAACTGGTCACTTTATGATTTTACTTAGTGAGAGTAATCTGATATACCCATTGTGTTACGTGTCTTGTTATGTACTTCTAAGTGTCTTAGTGTGATTTTTCACTAACATGATATCACATTGCATATAGGCTCAGGTCTTAATATAAATGTTGCATAACGCCTTTGAATCATTTATTATGAAAATGGAGAGTGTTGTTATGTCTTGACTCGAGTGTGTGATTGATGTGTAATGTAATTGGTGATTGAAAAATGAATTTTAAATAATAAAGTGGTGAAGTGACATGGATTGTTTTAAGTTGAGCTATGTTATAAATATTTCTATAATATAATTTGCTTATGTCTTTGTCTACATGTATTTTCTTTAGAAATGTGATAACTCATTCTTTATGTGTTGCTTGTGTTTGAATCATGTGATGATCTTTGTTATGACTTTGGCAAGTGCACCAAATCGTGACAAGTAGTAAAGCTCGAAAGTCCGAGTATCGTGTCCACAGGGATTTTATTGCACTTATTCAATACCTCTCAATTTGTAAGTGGGAGTAGTAAAAATAGGAATTAAAGTAGGAATAGAGTGCTATTATTAAAACAAATAAGAAAAAGGGAAAACAATTAATAGAAATGCCAAGACCAGACAAACCCAATTGGCCTACGATGCATGTAAATATGATATTCATTATCAATGAAATGGTATTAGTTCTACCCACATCTGTTGACTACTTGCCCCTGATGCCTCACGTTGGCAAGCCTATTTTAACTACCTATCTCCCAAATGCCTTTGCGAAGATTCAATAATTAAAATGCATTAAGATTAAGTTCTAGATGTTGCTTAAATGCATGGGCAGTGAGTTATCATTCTATGCCTAGCAATGCTAACCCAATGATTCTTTTCTTTAGATGTTCTATTAGGTGTTACCCTTTCCCAAGCGTATAACCCCTAAAATTGATGCATGCATTGAATCTTAAATATTATTGAGAATTACCCTCTCCCGAGCGAATAAAACCCAAAAAAAGATCTAAGAATGAATGCACGAATAAAAGAAAAGAAATAGAACAGAAAAACCTGGAATAAATTCCTTTGCATTGATAACTCTTGAAGCTCATTGTACATCGTTGGCTTTTTAGGCCTGCCAGGCCCTAGCTAGGGGTTTAGCCACTCATGGTCATGGAGGGCTTACAACTGGGGATGAAAGAAAGAATAGGCTAACAAAACAAAGAATATAGAGAGGGGAAAGAAAACTCAGGCTTGAAGTACTGAGAGTGGTGCTCTGAGACGGGATGAAATTTCCTTGGGACTGCCTCTCTATTTATAGTTGCTGAAGTGGGCTTATGGGCCTTCGTAGTCGCGCTCAGCGCCACACCTCGCGCTTAGCGCGTTCAGATCGCGCGCTGGGCGCGCCATGCAAGCTGGGCCTGTGCTTCTGTTGGATCGGGCGCTGGGCGCCTAGCTGGGCTTAGCGCGCGTAACGGTTTCCACCTTCGTGCTTAACGCCACGCTCAGCGCGTGCAGTTAGTTGCTCGCTTAGCGCCTGATGCGCGCTTAGCGCCCCTATTGGATTGGGCCTGCTTCAGAATTTCTTCTTTTTTTCTTCCTTTCTGTGCCACTTTTGCTAAATGCAACCTTATTTTCCGTATCTGCAACCAGAATTTCAATTAACTTAATTTTCTTACTTTTAATTACAAATAACGGCTAAATAATTAATTTTAAGCCAAAATTTGACTATTTAACTCCTATAAATTCACAATTATTTAGCAGTTATCAATCTTGAACCTTGTATTCCTGGGAGCAGGTGATTAAGTGAATGACTTTAAGAGCATCGTGCTAGATGATGTTGGGACACAATGCTCTGGTAAGATGTGACATTAGAGCATGAGTTTTTGTTTTAGTTTCATGATGTTTCAAACATATACTTTACTTTATTTTATTTCGCTGTTTAACTTGAGTTCTTTTGTAAATTTGGACAGTTTTATTTTAAGTCGGAGATATTTTTAATAAGTTTTATTTGACAACAGTGAAGCGAATTTGATCCTTTTATCCACGTGAATTTGTTTAAGCGATTTAAATAAAATTAATTTAATTAAATTCTAAATTTTTATATATTTTTCTTAATTATATTTATGTTGAGATAGATAGTGCCACATATATCAGTCATATCCACTATAAAAAGCTATCCACTAGTTCCTTTTGGCTATAACTTTGTTTTACTTGATTTGAATATTGGTGTTTTTTTTCATCTTTAAGTTCGAAACATTTAGATAAATATTGAAATCCTTAGCTGTGACTGGTAAGTGGCAAATAGATGCACCAAGTTAGATGAAGATAAGAAAGACATCGTTAAAGAGAGTTGGAGCTGATATGCTAGATATAGCTAAGAATGTTATCCCAACCAAGCGTTATGCTGCAGAACAACTATTGAAAAATAGGTTCTAATGTTCAATGAGTGTTCCCCTTGCATACGTACCTTAATGCCTCAGCAATTACACACATGATTGAATTTTTTGGCAGCAGCATGATTTCTAAGTAGAGTATTATTGTTGTTAATGGACATTGTATTTTGTTAAAACTTAAATCTAATGATATATTATATTTGAACTTTCTATATAAAAAAATAAAACAAAAAATTAGATGTGATGTTCCATGATAGCACTTTAAATGTTTTTTTGACAGAACACTTTAAATGTTAAAAAGCTATAAAATGATGTTTTATTTTAGGTGTTTGTTTTATTTCTCAAAAGCTATCGTCATTAACTAAGAATCCTTTTACCATGAGGTTTTTTGTTATGGTAACTCAAGTCAAGTTATTACTCGACTTACTCATTGCTTCGTGCCTACTCGGCTCAGTTGGCTGGATTTAATAATTTTATCGAGAGTAACGATCAATGACTCAGCAATGACAAATTTCTCTTCAGCACATCTTAAGAGAAGCGAATCAATACGCTGATTGGCTTGCGAAGCATGGCTCTACCAATTCAGATTCTTTCACAACTTGGAATAGCTGTCCTCAGCATCTGCAGCTTTTTGTTTTGGCAGATGTTGTGGGTGTAGTTTACATTCGTTCTTAGTTTTGCCTTTTGGTTGTTCCTGTTTTCTTCATTGATAAAAAAAAAAAACTAAAATAAGTTTGAGAATTTTACTTGCACAACAATTTGTACATTTAAGAGAAAGAAATTTGAGATGTAAATAAATTATGTGATTGAGAGGAATAAGCATACAAAATGATATTAGGAGCAAATCATTGGCCGGATGACTTTAAAGAATCTCTAGAGGACACTGAGACACAATGTATAGGGATATTGAGGATATGAGTTTCTATTTTAATTACATAATGTTCCAAATTTGTAAACTTGGACGGCCTTATTTTGAGTCAGGTATGTTTGTAATAAGTTTTATTTGATAACGGTGAAGCGAACATGACCTTTTTACTCACTTGAATTGGTTTAAGTAATTTAAATAAAAATTAATTTAATTAAATTTTAATATATTTTTCTTCTTATGTCGGAGCTGATGTCACAAACTTCTTTGGTCTCTTTCAAAGGGTAAAAACAAATGTTATTTTGAGTTATATTTTACAAACTGCGCATAAAAGTTCTCTCAATAACTCATACAAATTGCGCTATAGTTTAACCCTTCAGGATCCTAACTAGGAATCCTACAATTTTCTTTAACACTGCGCATAAAAGTTCTCTCAAGGTACACACTGGTCGGGTTACTGTATAACTCATAACTCACATGACTCATAACTCACATGACAAGTAATCACTACAAATATCAATCACACACTCATTCACAACCATGCTTCATGTCTACAGTTTAACATTTCACACTCTAATTAATTACAAAATATACTCAACAATTAAATAACAATATATCATAATAATAATAACATACAATATTTAACTTCAAGGCTTATAAACAAGTAACTATAAAATACACATAAAATATATATATAAGTATATTATATTCAAAATATATAACAAAATATATATTAACGTAAACGTAAATGTACATATTATTTATAATATATAAAAAGTATTAAATATATATTAATATAAAATAATCACAATAATATCAAATATATCATTAAGTAAATACAAATTATATATATAACAATAAAATATATACTCATATTGATTTCTATGAACAACATGTATACCTATATTTTGAATATATTTCAACTAAGTTGCCAACATCAAGAAAATGCCTAATTACAATGTGAATACAACTTTAGTTAATTTCTTTAAATGATTTTAGCCAATTCAATTATCCAACAATCCCTACACCTATGAATTTCATGACAAGAAATCACCCACGTGAAATAAAATATAAAGTTTGTAAAAAAAACAGTATCAATATATATGTACACGGATACACTGCGGTGTAAAAAAATAATTATCTGGACACAATATACATTAGCACAGGAACAAGATTGAAAGACCAACATATCTGGTATAAACAAAATCACCACCACACAATTTTTATGCTAATTATAAAGAATTCTAATTCCTAAGGTACACACCTAACACAAGAACACATCAATCCTACAACAAACTCGCAACAGAACACCAATTGGTTCATCAAATACACTCAATCCGCGATTAAACATGAAAACATAATTAAATTCATAAACCCCCCAAAATAACCCAAAAATTGATCCTCTAGGGATCCCTACACATGTTCATTCTAATCCCCAAGCGTGAGTAACTCATCCCTTACCTCGAGGTAGTCGCTTAAATGTTCTCTGTTAGCAATGGTGGCGTCTCTGGTGCTCTCTAGAGCTCCTCCTCTGATTGCTCTGTTAGGGTTCTTGTGCGTCAGAATATGACCTAATTATATTTTATTTATTTATTTATTTATTAACTTATTACTGTATTATTTATTTATTAATAATTACGGCTGTTACAGGATGACTTTAAAGAATCTCTAGAGGACACTGAGACACAATGCATAGGGATATTGAGGACATGAGTTTCTATTTTAATTACATAATGTTCCAAATTTGTAAACTTGGACGCCTTATTTTGAGTCAGGTATGTTTTTAATAAGTTTTATTTGATAACGGTGAAGCGAACGTGACCTTTTTACTTACTTGAATTGGTTTAAGTAATTTAAATAAAATTAATTTAATTAAATTTTAATATATTAATTTTTCTTCTTACGTCGGAGCTGGTGTCACAAACTTCTTTGAAAACGAATGTTATTTTGAGTTATATTTTATTAAAAAAATTACAATTTTGACAGTGATTGTTTATAAAATAAGTTTAGTTAGAGGAAATGACAATTGAGGGCGAGTCATTTGTTATTTTTTTAATAAAATAATCATACGTTCAACATTGTGCAAATCAATTGATTCGGTACAGCTAAAATATAATTTCGGAACATAATCTCATTAAATTGCGGGCTAAGAAATTTGCTGATTCAAATTTTGCTATTGACTTATCAAAATATTTAACTGATGTTGTATAGTATGAACTATCCGAGTTGGAACTTGAGTTCCACTTTCCAACTAAATATTTAGTTGTGCTGCATGCTGCAACTAGTTTTCGATCTTCTGTTAAGGTAGAAGTTGCTTATGCTTTTGGTTGTATAAGGTTTACTTCTTTTGGTTTTGAATGCATTCTTATCCCTCTTGTTGGATTTTGGTCTTCTAACTTCTAAGGCATAATTTCGACAGTGACACTCCCTCTTATCTCGGAGTCTCTCCATTGCACTTGATGTAGTTTTTTTTTTTTTTTTTGCCACTTTACGTTGCTTATCTTTTGCTGAAGTAAATTTTGTCAAAGTTGACTCATGGTTTTCTCTGAAGTATTTTTCTTGTTTGATTGAGTCTGAATTGAAAACCCCATTAAAGAAAAGGCCATCATCTTGTTCACAAACTCAGTGCACACACAACAAACCAAGAAGAGAAAAAAAAAATGAAATTTCACTACGAGGTTACACTTTATAGAGCACAATAATCTTGTTGCGTGTTACTAACTTGAACCTGTAATGCATTTTCTGCAGCTGTTTTCTGTTTGTAGTAATTACTAATTAGTAGAGGGGTGTGTAAAGTCTTTCATCAAGAAAATGGCACAGGATATCGCCTTGAATCGAGACTCGGACAGCAAGGAAGATTCAAAGAGCAAGGCCAAAGATAAAACTGTCAAAACAGTACCCTTATACAAGCTTTTCTCATTTGCTGATCCTTTGGATAATTTATTGATGTTTTTGGGGACAGTGGGGGCTATTGGGAATGGAGTCTCCATACCCTTAACGATTCTGATGTTTGGCAATATGATCAATGCATTTGGAGGAACCGAAGATTCCAACGTTGTTGATGAAGTTTCCAAGGTAATTCCTCATTAGTCCCTTTTACGATAGGAATATTAGTAACTCAACATACTCAGACTTAACACTTCTCTATAAATTACTGCGTTCAGGTGTCTCTGAAATTTGTATACTTCGCTGTGGGTACTTTTCTTTTGTCACTTCTGCGTAAGTGCATCAGATTATCTGTTTGTTATTTTTGTTGTTGTTGTTTTATCAGCCTGATAGTTCTTAATCTAACTCATTAGTTTGGCTCCTTTTGACCCCAAAAGAAACCTTTTTTTCTATGTACCAGAGTTGACTTGCTGGATGGTCACTGGGGAGAGACAAGCCACAAGAATTAGAGGTTTATACCTTAAAACAATTTTGAGGCAAGATGTCACCTTCTTTGATAAGGAAACTAGAACTGGAGAGGTTGTTGGAAGGATGTCAGGTGATACTGTTCTTATTCAAGATGCCATGGGTGAGAAGGTAATAACAAACCACCATACAAGTCTTAAATCATTGTCATCTTGTTTGTTAAAAGAAAAAATTCATTGTCATCGTGTTTAAGCTAAATTTTGCTATTTCATTTCAGGTGGGACAATTCTTGCAGTTCATAGCAACTTTCATTGGATCTTTTGCAGTAGCATTCATCAAGGGATGGCTTCTAACTGTTGTAATGCTATCTTGTATTCCACCTCTTGCGTTGGTTGGTGCTGTGCTAGGCCAGGTTATTTCAAAAGCATCATCCAGGGGACAAGAAGCTTATTCTATAGCAGCAACTGTGGCTGAGCAGACAATTGGTTCTATCCGAACTGTATGCACACTGACAAAAAAAGAACTCCGGACTTGGTCCTTTTGATATTGCAGGATCTATAAATGACTTTTACTTGTCCAACGCAGGTTGCTTCATTCACTGGGGAGAAGCAAGCTATAGCTAATTATAATCAGTCCTTAACCAAAGCTTACAAGGCTGGAGTGCAAGGGCCACTAGCTTCTGGTTTGGGGTTTGGTGCTCTGTATTTTGTTTTTACCTGCAGTTATGGTTTGGCTACATGGTTTGGTGCAAAAATGATAATAGAGAAAGGATATACAGGAGGAGAGGTTATCACAGTAATTGTTGCTGTATTGAATGGATCCATGTAAGTTGTGTATGTGTTGCTCTTTCTTAATATGAGACTATAAATAATATCTAAAATTGATTCCCTCCCGCTGTCTAAAATCTCAGAAGATATGATTAGATATTATATTATCCTACCTAACTATATTTCCAATCCCAGGTCTCTTGGGCAGGCATCTCCAAGCTTGAGTGCTTTTGCTGCAGGACAAGCTGCAGCCTTTAAGATGTTTGAAACAATTAAAAGGAAGCCAGAAATTGATGCTTATGACACTACTGGTCGGCAGCTTGATGACATCCGTGGAGATATAGAACTTAGGGAGGTTTGCTTTAGTTATCCTACTAGACCTGATGAACTGATATTCAATGGATTTTCTCTTTCAATACCAAGCGGCACTACAACAGCTTTGGTAGGAGAAAGTGGGAGTGGGAAATCCACAGTTGTTGGTTTGATAGAGAGATTTTATGATCCACAGGCAGGTGAAGTTCTCATTGACAGTATCAACCTCAAAGAATTCAAACTGAAATGGATCAGACAGAAAATAGGCCTAGTTAGCCAGGAACCAGTTCTCTTTACATGCAGTATTAAAGAGAATATTGCCTATGGCAAGGATGGTGCAACTGATGAAGAAATCAGAGCTGCAGCAGAACTAGCTAATGCCGCCAAATTTATAGATAAACTTCCTCTGGTCAACCCTTGAATCTCCATTTAAATGTCAAAAATGCATAGTGAATTACTGCTTAACAGTTTGAAATGTTCCCAACCTTTGTCAGGATTATCTTTATCTGCAATACTATATAAGACTTAAGTAAAAGAATTCTTACTTCTATTATTATACTGAATGTTCCTTTTACATCTGTAATTTTGTATAATAATGAACGTAGGGACTAGACACAATGGTTGGTGAGCATGGAGCTCAGCTCTCTGGGGGTCAAAAGCAAAGAGTTGCAATAGCAAGAGCAATTTTGAAAGACCCAAGAATCCTACTTCTGGATGAAGCTACAAGTGCCCTTGATGCTGAATCTGAGAAAATTGTACAGGAGGCATTGGACAGAATAATGATAAACCGAACAACTGTCATTGTAGCCCACCGCTTAAGTACTATAAGGAATGCTGATAGCATTGCTGTTATTCATCAAGGAAAAATAGTTGAAAGAGGTAGACATAACATGTAGTAATAGAAATATAATTTCTTATACCTTATTGCATTATTTTTATTTTTCCATTGATCAGGTTCACATGCTGAGCTCACCAAGGATCCTAATGGAGCCTATAGGCAGCTCATTAGACTGCAAGAAATTAAAGGGTCAGAAAAAAATGCAGCAAATGACACAGACAAGATAGAAAGTATAGTGCATTCTGGAAGACAATCAAGTCAAAGATCTTCCATACAATCTATAAGCCAAAGGTCATCAGGAGTTGGAAGTAGCGGTTGTAACTCATTCTCAGAATCACATGGTGTGCCTGCAACAGTTGGCTTCTTGGAACCTTCAGGCGGAAGACCTCAAGCTCCTCCTTCAACAGTTTCTTCACCACCAGAAGTGCCACTTTATCGCCTGGCATATTTAAACAAGCCTGAGATTCCATTCTTACTGATAGGGACTATAGCCGCAGTAGGATCTGGAGTAATATTACCCATTCTTGCACTCTTCATCTCCAAAATGATAAGTATTTTCTATGAGCCAGTTGATGAACTTCATAAAGATTCAAAACATTGGGCATTACTATTTGTTGCACTTGGTGTGGTATCATTTGTCATGCCTCCATGTAGATTCTACCTTTTTGGCATTGCTGGTGGTAAGTTAATCAAAAGGATCCGGATAATGTGTTTTGAGAAAGTAGTTCACATGGAAGTTAGTTGGTTCGATGAAGCTGAACATTCAAGTGGAGCAATAGGAGCAAGGCTCTCATCTGATGCAGCTGCTGTTCGAGCTTTGGTTGGGGATGCACTTGGTTTGCTGGTTCAAAATATTGCTACAGCAGTAGCTGGCTTGGTAATTGCTTTTGATGCAAGCTGGCAGCTTGCTCTTATAATTCTTGCTTTGGCACCTCTATTAGCACTAAATGGATACGTGCAATTGAAGGTCTTGAAAGGATTCAGCGCAGATGCAAAGGTTAGTTCTTTAATTCCTCTAAGCATTCCACTAATATTGTGAATGAATATGGAAATATCTGTTTTCAACTTCAGGGGAAGTGAAGTGATTTAGATTTGTTTCTTTGTATATTTCATTGTTCAATGTTGACACCACATTAAGAAAGAGAAAACTACTATATGGACATAGATCAACAGTGTGCTCTGAATGTGTTTTTGACGTAGCTATATGTTAAAAGTATTAAAATTCTATTTACCTATCAGAAACTGTATGAGGAAGCAAGTCAAGTGGCGAATGATGCTCTAGGGAGTATAAGAACAGTTGCTTCTTTCTGTGCTGAAAAGAAGGTAATGAAATCATACGAGGAAAAATGTGAAGGACCAATTAGGACAGGCATAAGGCGAGGAATAATAAGTGGAATTAGTTATGGGGTATCATTCTTTATGCTGTATGCAGTTTATGCATGCAGTTTTTATGCTGGGGCTCGACTTGTACAGGATGGAAAAGCAACAATGTTGGATGTTTTCCGTGTAAGTTGTTTTCCTTATTTTTTACCCAATGTGGGACTTCCCTCACATTATACTCCAACATTTTCTTCTTGACGTCACAGTTATTGTTAAGCTATTATTGACCAAGATAGGGTGGTCCTGTGCATGAAACTTCACTATTTTTCTTGTATTAATGATGTTGATTCCTGATTTGCAGGTCTTTTTTGCTCTCAACTTGGCAGCTGTGGGAATCTCTCAATCTGGATCTTTGGTCCCTGATTCAAGTAATTCAAAAAGTGCCGCTGCTTCTGTATTTGCTATTCTTGATCGAAAGTCACAAATTGACCCAAGTGATGACTCTGGATTGACATTGGAAGAAGTCAAGGGAGAGATTGAATTTAAGCATGTAAGTTTCAAGTATCCTACCAGACCTGATGTTCAAATATTCAGAGATCTTTGCTTGACCATTCATAATGGCAAGGTAACTTACTAATTTGCACATCTTTTCTTCTTCACTACTATAATTACTTCTTCCTAAACTAATAGATTGACTATACTGCTATAATAAACAGACAGTTGCACTGGTTGGAGAAAGTGGAAGTGGAAAATCAACGGTGATCTCATTATTACAAAGATTTTATGATCCAGACTTGGGTAACATTACACTGGATGGAACTGAAATCCAAAGGATGCAAGTTAAATGGCTGAGACAACAGATGGGCCTGGTGAGCCAAGAACCTGTGCTGTTTAATGACACCATCCGAGCCAATATTGCATATGGAAAGGGCGGCGATGCAACAGAGGCAGAAATTATAGCTGCAGCAGAACTCGCAAATGCTCACAACTTCACTTGTAGTTTGCAGGAGGTAAATTACAGACAGTGTCTTATTTACTCAATCTCTTAAAGACTAGAACAACTGGTGTATCCTCAAAATTCTAAATTAATACATGTTATTTAGACAACATATGATTCTATGAACACTGGTCTGAATTCTTGAGAGCATTATTTTATATATTCAGGGTTATGACACAATAGTAGGGGAAAGAGGGATTCAACTATCTGGAGGGCAGAAGCAGCGGGTGGCAATTGCACGAGCTATAGTGAAGAATCCAAAAATATTACTACTAGATGAAGCCACAAGTGCACTGGATGCTGAGTCTGAAAAAGTGGTTCAGGATGCACTAGACTGCGTTATGGTGGACCGAACCACAATAGTAGTGGCTCATAGGCTATCCACTATTAAGGGTGCAGATTTAATCGCAGTAGTTAAAAACGGGGTAATAGCAGAAAAGGGAAAACATGAAGCATTACTCAACAAAGGAGGTGACTATGCTTCCTTAGTAGCATTGCACACAACTGCATCTACATCTTAGTCCCCTTACAGCTTATTGTTGATTTTATCCGAGTAATATTAGATCCTGGGGATTTTTGTCCTTCTCAATGATTAGGCAAGTTTAAATGGCATTCTCCATTTGCACTCTGCAGCTTTATTCACGTATACTATGTAATATTTTTTGTTGAAAGAAAGTGTCATAAAAGATATTTTGTTTGTTTAATCTCTTCTTGGTTCTGGAAATGATTCTAATATATCATTATCATTTACATCAAAATCTTGCACAAGAATATGTTACTAATTTACCATTCAGAACCCACACACCTGAGAGTGAGATTGTGTAGGAACCTGAATTGTGTAAAAGTGATGCAAATATCAAACTTATATTTCTTTAATTTTAAAATTTGACCAAATTCCCCTGTGGAGAACTGATTCCTCAATAGGTCTGAGATGCTACATTTTTCATGAATGCAGTTCTTTAAGACTGAAACACCCCGACAAGATCTTAATCCTTAGCTGTAACTGGTAAACACCAGATAGATGATGACAACAGAGACAATGATGCTATAAAGTGGTTGGAGTTGGAGATAATGGCTAAGCATGTTATCACAACCAAGGGAGATGCTGCTGAAGACAATGGTGCTAAAAAGGTTCAATGAGTGTTCCCCTCTCATACCTTAATAACTCAGCAATTAGACACCTGGCTGATCAAGCAAAACTGAATCTCTAAAATATGAGCAGAACCTGAAAAAAAGGGAGAAAGAGTTAATAAATTATGTTTTGCAGTAAGTTTGGCACTAAAAAAATTATGCTGATTTATTTAAAAAAAAGATAAAATATATTTGTAATCTCTAATAAATATCTGTGGTTGTTATCTAATAATTTTTTTTCATTTTTGTTTTCTGATAAAACAAAAAATTTGTTTTAGATCCTTGACACTTTTTTGAATCTTTATAAATTAACAATTTTGTGTTTGTTGTCTGATAATTATTTTTCATTTGTTATAAAAAAGACTAATAACAAATAAAAAAATTATGAGGAACAAAATACAAAATTTTCTAATTTATCAGGGATTAAAAAAAGAATCAAAAATAAAAAATAAAATTATTGTTTTATTAAAAATCTAATGGGATAAAATTATCAAAAAATAAATATAAAATTCAGATATTTATTAGGGATTGAAAATATATTTAGCCACAGAAGAAAACTAAATGTAATAGTTTTCATTGCCTGTACGTGAGAAAGGCCGGGTTGAAAATCATGGAAAAAAAATTAAAAGAAAAAAATTCTGTAATTATATGAAACAAATTGGCCAGGAGATGTTATTGCTTTCTATTTGAATTAGGTGTCAACCCATTAGGTGCCCGGGCTTATTTTGAAATATTTTAAGAAAGAATGAAACTTTTATTTTGTTAAGAAATATTTAAGATAAATATCATGATTGAAAAGGTTTCGCTAACGAAATTGGGGATAAATTGAATTAGAGAAGATGGTATTATTCACATAATATGAAGGGGTTTAGAAGGGGAACAATAGGTTTTTATACCAGGGCAAATTTTTTAGACTTTTTTCATTTGAGGCTGAGTTTTAAATTATTATTGAAAAGAGAGAAGTTGTACAAGTGTTAAGACTAATTAACTTTTTTTTAACTTAAATTATAAATTTTTTTACAAGATGAATTTTTTTTATTTACAACTTTAAAATTATACGTGTTTTTTTATTTTACAACTTTAAAGTCGTAAGTTTATTTTTTTTTATATTTTACAACTTCGAAGGCGTAACTCTTTTTTTTTAAGTTGTTGTTTTACGATTTTTTATTTACTTGTATTTTCTTTTGTTTTGCTTTCAAGTTTTTTAAAAAAATTATAAATAATTATATTTATTTAATTATTAAATAAATAATTTTAATTTTAATTGTTATTATTTTTATTTAATATATTGTATATATTTTCATATGATTTTATTTAATATGTTATATATTTTTTAATATTTTTATTTAAAATATTTTATATATATTTTATTATTATTTATTTAATATATTTTGTATATTTAAAATTTAGATAATTTTTTAATAATTTTATTGAATTTTATTTATTTTTTAAATGAAATAAACAATGCAAAATATTCAAATTTTAAAAATCTAAAATTTTAAAACAAATAACTTTATATTTTTTTATTAATGTTAACTTATAATAAAAGTAAAAACTATATTAATAATATAAAGTTATTTGTTTTAAAATTTTAGTTTTTTAAAATTTGAGTATTTTTCATTATTTATTTCATTTAAAAAATAAATAAAATTCAATAAAATTATTAAAAAATTATCTAAATTTTAAATACACAGAATATATTAAATAAAATAATATTCAAAAAATATATAAAATATTTTAAATAAAAAAATATATAACATATCAAATAAAATCATATCAAAAATGTATACAAGATATTAAATAAAACTAATAACAAATAAAATTAAAATTATTTATTTAATAATTAATAAATATAATTATTTACAATTTTTTAAATAAACTGAAATCAAAACAAAAAAAAACAAAAAAAATACAAGTAAATTATAAATCCCAAAACAAAAAACTTTACACGTAAAGTAAAAAAAAAAAATTACAGAGTCATAAAATATATTAAAAAAATTAAACTTAACACTTCAAAGTTCTAAAATAAAAAAAAAAGTTTAAACTGATTTCAGTTAAAAAAATTAATAAATCATAACATCGACTTCTAACTTAAAACATCCTATTGTTGGATAATAATTTAAAATCCATCCCCATACGAAAAAAAAATTACAAAATTCGCACCCATTTGATTAAAAAAGCCGGAAGAATATACTTAGGGGAGAGTTAAGGGGATTTCTACACCTAGTCATTTACAATATATATATATATATATTGTAATCGCGACACTTTAGAAAACCTTCTTTTATGGCATGGACGTTGTAACTTCAAACACTTCCAATTTGTTTATAATTTAATATAAGTTTTTAATATAATTACAATGACAAAAATGAAAATGATTGAAGATAATACTGATATATAAGGTTAGGGATTATTAAAGTTATTAATTTATATTAATGTACAAGGCTAAGAGTTGTTAAAAAGAAAGCTATAAGGGCACTCAATTAATAAACAAGAATATGTAAAAT
This sequence comes from Glycine soja, assembly GCF_004193775.1. NCBI lineage: Eukaryota > Viridiplantae > Streptophyta > Magnoliopsida > Fabales > Fabaceae > Glycine > Glycine soja. The sequence goes on along the minus strand of NC_041014.1, from coordinate 23,083,876 downwards.
TTACTTGACTGAAAATGATAAAAGTTTAAGAAGTTCACGTTGTAGTTCGGAGATTATAGACAATATAGTATGTGGGAGAATCATACCGTACTGAGATCAAAATTAAATTTGATTACTTGTATATATAATTAGCCTCAATTACGACCACATTCTGTTTACAATGCTCTATTCATTTTCTAATCAATTAATTAATCTAACCATGAAATTATCATTTTATTCTTGTATGAATATTGAATAACTAGATGCTACAATAACCTTTTTTATATGTATATTTCAATCAATTATTTGTTGGATAATGCCAAAACAATTATGAGCAGGTCAAAGCATTTATTTGGTACATCAATATTTGTGGTAAATCACAAAAATAAAGGTCGATTCAATTATGGTAAAGAATAAAATCAAAAGAATGTAATTTTAATTTCTATTGTTAATGGAAGGAACTCAATAAAAATAAAAGACTTTATTGTAAATCAGCTTTTGGGGAAACAAATCCTTATCCAAATTCCTGGGCTAATGGCATGAAGATAACCCACAGGAGACAATCTACAACTCTTCTCCCGTCATCGCTTGCGTAGCACATGCATGGACCATATCATAAATGTTGACTAGCTATTATATAACTTAGTTGTATTATTGTATATTTTTATTGCACGGTTTTTGTGTTTTATTCTTTACGAGCTTACTAATTAATCTTTTCCCCTTTAAAGATGCTAGACGTAAGTAGCCGTCCTACCCTTAAACTATATAGTACAATATTAACCAAACAAATATTTATATACATTATTCCAGAACAAAGATTGTACGTAGCGTTGTATGATCAGGAAAATAGGTCATTTTATTATTTGGGAAAAGACATCATGGAGATAATTCTAATTAGTAAACATCACGATGGGATCCCAAATTATCTTGAGTCAAATCGGTACGTAGCACATATAAAGAGAGAGTAGCAAAGGGCCAAAATAAAAACAAAAAGGAGGTGGAACTAGAGATTAAAATTTTGAGTTGTTGAACAAATAATTGTTGGGACGCTATTCAATTATATATATAAGCCTTAGCATAATTAAAGAATAAGAAATGGGTATCGAGGCAATAAAGGTTAAACCGTAATTGTCTAGAGGTGCTGCTCAGGTATATATGCATACAAAATGTCTATAGGTTTCAAAGTAATATACTACTAGGTATAGAAAAAGAAAGAAAACATTGGTCATGGAAAAAATATATATATATACCAATTTGAGCTTTCAACTTAATTTTTGTGCCAACACGAATATTTTAGCAAAGAGGTCAACCTTCATATTACATTCCAAGTTCAAATTTTGCATGATATATATAATCTTGCATATATTATCTACAGTTGATGAGAGAGATAAATAAAAGCTTCCATAATCAGCCATCATAATGGAACAGAGTTTTGACTGTGATTAATGATTTTTTTATGCAACTCATATATTTGGTTGTGATCTTGTATCATATATTGAAGAAATATTCACACTCCTTTAAAGAAATAGAGTAGGGTTGTACTTCATTCATATATTTTAACTTGACTTTATGTTTAGGTGACGTGGTATTTGAGTTTTTTCCAACAGCGATGAAAGCAACTCTCTTACGCAGGCAAATTGCATTCATGGGCATGTTTTAAAATCAGGTTTTGGTGACCATGGCTTGTTGGTGCTTTCTAATTACCAAGTTCATGTGTACTCCAAACGCAATGACTATGAAGCTGCTCGTAGTGTGTTTGATGGAATGCCCCAAAGAAACGTGTTTTTGTGGACTGTCATGATTGTCGCGTCCAACGAACACAGTTACTACCGTGATGGGGTGGAGCTGTTTTGCATGATGTTGGACCAAGGCATGTTGCCAGATGGGTTTGCCTTCTCTGCTGTTTTGCAGTTATGTGTGGGGTTGGATTCGGTTGAGTTGGGTGAGATGGTGCATGCCCATGTTGTTGTCACGAGATTTTTTATGCATACAATTGTTGGTACCTCTCTTCTCAACATGTATGCAAAGTTGGGAGAGAATGAGAATTCAGTTAAGGTGTTCAACTCCATGCCAGTGCGTAACATTGTCTCTTGGAATGCAATGATTTCCGGGTTTACCTCTAACACCTACAAGCATTTGATCGAAGCGTGAGTTTGAAGAAATAAAATCTGGAATTTTGGGAAGAAATGGTATTTGTGAGATTTTTTTTAATTGATTTGAGATCTGTTTCTTTTTTTAAGAAAAAATTGAGATTTGTTTTTGAAAGATGAAAAGTATTTGGCAAATGATTCGAAAGAGGATTCTCAATGTTTGATTTATGTATTTCTTTTATATTAATTGATTTTGGGGTTTTTAACCAGCAAAAAATATAAATTTGATTTTAAAATAAATATTGATGATTTTTAGATCATCACAAATTGAGATATCAGATATTTATAGGACATGTCATCACTTAGTTGATGATAGAGATCTAAAATAAAAATTTTAAATATTAGAGAGTAGATAAAAAAAAATCATCAAGGATCAAAAATAAAATTCAAATACATATTAAAGATCAATTAATATTCATATTTAAGCCAAACTTGCAATTTCTTACTTAGGTATAGATTCCTTAACTTGCGCCTCTCACTTTAAGTGTCTGGCTAGGAGAGTACCTTGGCCATTTTTAACTTTCAAATTCAACATTACACTACTCTTATTGGTCATATTGAATTGCATGAAAAAAGAAGTATACCATATTGCTGCTTTACTGATACGACACTTATAAGTTATAACCAATAAAGTGGCAAATATCAGAGGAAAAATTCTTGGATAATCTAGAATAATACTATACTTGATATTCAATCTAAATTTTGTTATATAATATATTTAAGACAAATACTAACAACTATCCTTAAACACTTCTCAAGGAATCAAAATATTAAGTTAAACGCAACATTTTTTTAAGCTTTCAATACATTATACTTCTAATATATAGTAATTAGTGTTTATAGAACACTGCTAATATTTTAAATTTAATTCTGGGATGATTATAAACCCTACGTGTAATGTTCATACTTCATATCAAAGAGTGCTTGTTCCATGATGCATTTAAACCGTACATAGGCTATATATCTTTGGTAATGGGAATCTAATTCTGTTTTGTTCATTTGCTTTATCTCGTGATTTAAAGAGGAGCTAGCCTAGTTAACTTGCAATAGCAAGCTATTGCCAGCTGGTTTTCATCAATCTTATAGTTTTCCTTCATTCTCCTATTGCTTTATAGTGTTACTTTGCATCATTCTGAGAACGCGGGAAGCATTTCTACCTCAAGTTTGCAAAAAGGTTCGTTTCTGGCTTTTACTTAGAAAATAACAATGACATGAACAAATGAACAAGGAAGACCTTTGCTTTTCTTTGATATATGTTTTGATGTTGAATGTGCTTTGATGACTCATGTTGGTTTTGCAAATATACCTTGTACCTTCATTCTTTCTGTCCTATTATGGTTTCCCTGCTAACATTTTTTGTGTCACACCCTTCAATTTTCACTCGTTTCTATTGCTGAGTTTGGTTAAGTCAACTAATTTCCAATATACGTGGCTTTTGCAGTTTTTGACATCTAAAGAATTATAAGTTTATAACGCACTTCAGTGACTTTTGATGGAAAAACTTAAAGGGAGTTACTGACTCAAGCCAGTGATCCTTCTTCAGTAGCTGTTTTTACTTTTTAATGTTTAGAAGTTGTAAACCAAGAGAGGTTTTACTTGGGGAAATGGTGGCTGAGGCTTGCTTGGATGGAGATACGATTTCAAATGAGACGACAGGATCAACGAGTGATCATCCACCAGTTCAAGGTCCTGAAAATACCCAAGAAATGGATGGCAGGCAGCAGGATTCCAAGAAGAACAAAGTGAAGGGTGAAAGCAATAAAACAGTACCCTTTTATAAACTTTTCTCATTTGCAGACTCTTGGGATTGTCTTCTGATGGTTGTTGGGGCAATAAGTGCTGTTGGTAATGGAATCTCTATGCCTTTAATGACTATACTTATTGGAGATGCGATTGATGCTTTCGGAGGAAATGTTGACAATAAACAAGCAGTTGTTCATCAAGTTTCTAAGGTAATGCCTACCTCCCTTTCATTAATAATCAATGTTGGGATAATATCTACAAGAAGGAAAATGTGAAAATAGAGAGCTGGAATGATTCGGAAACATAAACACTTTCATGGGTGGGTAAAAATGAGATGTACAGTGCTCCACTTTAAATTGTGTCACATTTTTTCTTGCAACTGAATAATTGTAAAGTAATTTTTATTTAAAATTTGTCTTATCTAGTTCCAACTATTTATTAGTGTGTTGTCTCTTTGACAAGTGTACCAATTCGCTCTAACTAGTAATTTTCAGAAGTCCGAGTATTGTTTGCACAGGAATTTTATTGCACTTTTATTGAATACTCTTTAATTTGTAAGTAAGAAATAAATAGTACAAAGCAAGAATAAAAGCAAGAGTAATTTGTAAAATCAAACAATCAAGAAATTAATTAAGATGAGGATGTTAAGACCGGACAAACCTAATTGGCCTACGATGCATGAATTTATGATGTTTCATTACCAATGCAATTGAATCTATTCTACCCACATATGTCAGTTTATTTGCCCCTGATGTTTCAGGATGACAAGCCTATTTCAATCACCTATCTCCCAAATATCTTTGTGAAGACTCAATAATTAAAATGCATTAAGATTGAATTCTAAATGTTTGCTAAATGCATGGGCATTGGGCCATCATTCTATGCCTAGCAATGTTGACCCTATGATTCTTTTCTTTATTTGTTCTATTAGGTGTTACCCTTTCCCAAGGGTATAACCCCTAAAACGGATGCATGCGTTCCTTCTTTAATCCTTATTAGAAATTATCCTCTCTCGAGCAAATAAAACCCAAAAGAAATTTAAGATGTAAATGCAAGATAAAAAGAAAAGAAATTAGAACATAAAACCTGGAAGGAATCCTCTTTGCATTGATAACTCTTGAAGTATATCATACATTGTTGACTTTTTAGGTCTGTCAGGTCCTCGCTTAGCGCGAGTAACGGATTTTGCGTCTTCATGCTTAACACCCTCGCTTAGCGCCTGTGCTATCTGGCCCGCTTAGCGTGTGACGCGCGCTGAGCGCTTATTTTCAATTTTCTTCTTTTCTTCAATTTTTTTCTTGTTTTTTGCTTGTTACACCATCAGCCTTCAATTCTGCAGCCAAAATTTAAACTTTATCAATTCTTTAACTTTTAATTACAAATAACTGTTAAATAATGATTTTTAAGTCAATATTTACCTGATTTTCTATTATTAATTTACAATTATTTAGCAGTTATCACAGTGTCAGTGGTTTTATTGTACAATAAGCCTGTGTGGTATCTGATTTCACAAGAATTAAGTGTGAGATGAACAACTTGGATTCGAAATTCTATTTATTTCCATGTCATAAGCCATTATGCTTTGTTTCATGCTCAGGCATCTCTGAAGTTTGCATCCATAGGCGCAGGTGCCTTTTTTGCAGCATTCTTGCGTAAGCACGCCAAATTCTCGTCTGATTATGTGTAATGTATAGAAATATAATTTTGCTTTATACCACAATAACAAGAGTTATAAATACGTGCAATCTTCCAGAGGTGTCTTGTTGGGTGATCACTGGGGAGAGACAAACTGCCAGAATAAGAGGCTTATACCTCAAAGCAATCTTGAGGCAAGATATCAGCTTCTTTGACAAGGAAACTGTGGAGAGGTTGTTGGAAGGATGTCAGGTGACACAGTTCTTATTCAAGAAGCCATGGGAGAGAAGGTATTAATGGACCACACTTCAAGTCCTAAACCGTTAGCATCTCATCAACAGTAAATATTTTGACATTGTCATCCAATCATAAATTGTTATGTATGGTATCTTTGTTGATTTTTACAATAACTACTTAAAAGTTGTGTACCATGATTTCGGATTGGTTGACAATATAATTTTTTTTAATAGTGCATATAAATTAAACTCTTTCATCAAAATATGATAAAACAAACTTTGAAGTTAACTTTTTTTTTCTTCTTGTGGTTGATATCTCAGGTAGGAAAATTCATACAGTATGTGGCATGTTTTTTTGGAGGTATAGCCATAGCATTCATCAAGGGTTGGCTTCTAAGCCTTGTTCGTCTATCTTCTCTCCCGCTTCTTGTCCTCTCTGGTTCCGTAATGAGCTTTGCTTTTACAAAGATGGCATCCCGAGGACAAACAGCTTATTCTGAAGCAGCTACTGTAGTGGAGCGAACAATTGGTTCAATTCGAACCGTATGCCAACCTTCAGAATGTACTTTCCATTGTTTTTCTTATTCATGTTGTAAGAGAGTAGTAGATAAAAGATACACATTGCTCCAACGCAGGTTGCATCATTTACGGGTGAGAAGCAAGCTAGAGCTCAATACGACGAATACTTAACTAAAGCTTACAGAGTAGGAGTGCAAGAGGGTGTGGCTGGTGGGTTTGGCTTTGGTTTAGTTCGTCTATTTATTTACTGTACCTATGGTTTGGCAGTATGGTTCGGAGGGAAGATGGTACTAGAGAAAGGTTATACAGGAGGACAAGTTATTAGTGTATTTTTTGCAGTTTTGACTGGTTCCATGTAAGTTAGCTTCTGCTTTACCATATACATTGTGGATGGATGAATAAACCCATATCTTACAACCTCTCTCCCAAGCTTGGCAGAAAAATTTGATAAACTTTTCTGGGCTAATTTTATTTTGTAGGTCACTGGGGCAGGCATCTCCAAGCTTAACTGCATTTGCTGCAGGACAAGCCGCTGCCTTTAAAACGTTTGAAACAATAAAGAGACGACCAGATATTGATGCTTATGAGCCTTATGGTCAACAGCCATATGATATTCCCGGCGATATAGAACTTAGAGAGGTTTGCTTTAGTTATCCTTCAAGACCTGATGAACTGATATTCAATGGATTTTCAATTTCGATACCAAGTGGCACTACAGCAGCTTTGGTAGGGCAAAGTGGGAGTGGGAAATCAACAGTTATTAGTTTTATTGAGAGATTTTATGATCAACAAGCTGGTGAAGTTCTCATTGACGGAATCAATCTCAGAGAATTTCAATTGAAATGGATCAGACAAAAAATCAGCCTTGTCAGCCAGGAACCAGTTCTCTTTGCTTGCAGCATTAAAGAGAATATAGCCTATGGTAAGGATGGGGCAACACATGAAGAAATCAGAGCTGCAGCTGACCTTGCTAATGCTGCTAAGTTCATAGATATATTTCCCAATGTGAGCTTGCCATTCATCTTTCATATTTTGGAATTTGCTGTGTCTGTGTGTGTGTATTAAGTAAGAGGCCTTTTTATGTCAGTAGTTTTGTAAAATTATGAGTTTAGGGACTTGACACGATGGTTGGCGAGCATGGAACTCAGCTCTCTGGAGGTCAAAAACAAAGAATATCTATAGCAAGAGCAATTCTGAAGGACCCAAGAATTCTGCTCCTTGATGAAGCTACAAGTGCTCTTGATGCAGAATCAGAGAGAGTGGTGCAAGAGATACTAGACAGAATTATGATAAACCGAACAACTGTCATTGTAGCCCACTGCCTAAGCACAATAAGGAATGCTGATGTCATTGCAGTTATTCATCAAGGAACAGTAATAGAAAAAGTTATACGTACTGTGTTGCCACGAAAAATGAATCTCAGTATAACAATCTGCTTTCATGTCATTCTCTCCTCAAACACACATATTCATTTTTCCTTGACATGTACATTGCTGCATTCTTATTTCTCTCAATTGATTAGGCACACATGCTGAGCTCACTAAAGATCCTGATGCAGCTTTTAGCCAGCTCATTAGATTGCAAGAAATTAAAAGGGAATCAGAACAGCATGTTGGAAATGACAGGCTGGCCAGAAAACTTTGTAGATTCTGAACGACAATTGAGCCAACGGCTTTCTTTCCCTGAATCTTTAAGTCGGGGATCATCTGGAAGAAGAAACGGCTGCCAACACTCGTTCGAAATATCAAATGCCATGCCTACCTCACCAGATCTCTTTGAAACATCAGAAGGAGGGCCTGAAATTCTTCCTTCAGTAGCATCACATAAACCTCAAGAAGTCTCACTTCTCTGCGTTACTTATCTTAACAAGCCTGAAATCCCAGTGTTACTCTTGGGGACTGTAGCAGCAGCAGCAACTGGGCAATACTACCCACCGTGGGGCTTCTTCTCTCCCACATGATAAATACTTTCTTTGAGCCTGCAGATGAACTCCGTAAAGACTCAAAGTTTTGGGCATAAATATTTGTTGTCCTTAGTGTGGCTGCCTTCATATTTCTTCCATTAAGGTCCTACCTTTTTTCTGTAGCTGGTTCTAAGTTGATAAAAAGGATCCGGCTTATGTGTTTTGAGAAAATAATTCACATGGAAATAGGCTGGTTTGATAAAGCTGAGAATTCAAGTGGAGCACTTGGAGCAAGGCTCTCAACTGATGCGGCTTCTATTCGAACCTTGGTTGGGGATGCTCTTGGTTTGCTGGTTCAAGATTTTGCTACTGCAATTACAGCCTTGGTAATTGCCTTTGACGCAAACTGGAAGCTTTCTCTCATTATTCTTGTTTTGGTACCTCTACTATTACTAAATGGACATTTGCAAATAAAGTCCATGCAAGGATTCAGCACCAATGTAAAGGTTTGTACCTTACTGATATCAAACTATAAACTGCTTGCATGAAACCTTATGAAAATATCTAAAATTTAGACATGGTGCCATAGTGACGAGAAACTTTGGATGTAAATGTTGCCTGAGCGGAAGCAATCAGACTAACCATTGTGCATAGCCATTTGATTGCATGCGTATTTTGCATTGGGATAGATCCGAAGGTAAATCCAATGGAAGGGATAAGTTTTTGTATGCTAAGTAGAATGTTTGTGTTATGCTGCATTACTCTTCCTGCATATACTCAAACAAGATAAACTAATTCATGAGGACAAATAAACTGTGTTTCAATTGTGGTCTCAACTCTCCATACATCTTTGTCTATATTTAATTAGTACATCTTTGTTTCTGTAGTTAACTAATGCTAATATCATTTGAGCAATGTGATTATGCTCTATATGTTCCACAGAAACTATATGAGGAAGCAAGTCAAGTAGCGAGTGATGCAGTGGGGAATATCAGAACAGTTGCCACTTTCTGTGCTGAAGAGAAGGTGATGGAGTTATACCAGAAAAAATGTTTAGGACCAATTCAGACAGGTATAAGGCAAGGTTTAGTCAGCGGAACAGGTTTTGGCTTATCACTCTTCTTTCTGTTCTCTGTTTATGCATGCAGTTTTTATGCTGGGGCCAGACTTGTGGAGAGTGGCAAAACATCAATCTCTGATGTTTTCCGTTTAAGTTATTGTCTGATGTTTGTCTCGATCCCACATATGAAGGTTTTTACTTATCTGAATTGTTGATCACAAAGAGTAAGCTAATATCTCAGATAAATTAAAAAAGTTTTATTGTTTTTCTTTAAAATAAAGCAAAATAGCTAATTTGAGAGCTTAGCTCATCACACTATTCTTGCATTGAACAATTCATTTCTTAATTTTCAGGTATTTTTTGCTCTCTCTATGGCAGCTATAGCAATGTCACAATCTGGCTTCATGACCCCTGCTGCAAGTAAAGCAAAAAGTTCTGCTGCTTCTGTATTTGCCATTCTTGATCAGAAATCAAGAATAGACCCCAGTGATGAGTCTGGAATGACATTGCAAGAAGTGAATGGAGAGATTGGGTTCCACCATGTCACTTTCAAGTATCCAACAAGGCCTAATGTTCTTGTATTCAAAGATCTTTCCTTGAACATTCATGCAGGAGAGGTAACTAACAAAATAATCCATTGGTTTGATCCATAAATCTCATCATAGGAACAAGTGATTCTTTCAGACAACCTTTTCTTAAGGGAGAATCAAAGAGTTTGATTACACTGATGGAAATCAGACAGTTGCTCTAGTAGGTGAAAGCGGAAGTGGAAAGTCAACAGTGATCTCATTGCTACAAAGATTTTATGGCCCAGATTCGGGTCAGATTACACTTGATGGAACAGAAATCCAAAAGCTACAACTTAAATGGTTTAGGCGGCAGATGGGCCTGGTAAGCCAGGAGCCTGTGTTGTTTAACGACACCATCCGAGCCAATATTGGGTATGGAAAATGTGGTGATGCAACAGAAGCTGAAATTATAGCTGCTGCAGAACTGGCAAATGCCCACAAGTTCATTAGCAGTTTGCAGCAGGTAAACCTACAAACTATTCAACAAAAAACTATATTGTAAAATTTTGAATAACTAGCTATCTAAACACCATAAGTATAATTATGCAGGGTTATGATACATTGGTAGGGGAGAGAGGGATTCAACTATCTGGAGGACAGAAGCAGCGGGTGGCAATTGCAAGAGCCATAGTGAAGAGTCCAAAAATATTACTGCTAGATGAAGCCACAAGTGCACTTGATGCTGAGTCTGAAAGAGTGGTTCAGGATGCGCTTGATCGAGTGAGGGTGGATAGAACCACCATTGTGGTAGCTCACAGGTTATCCACCATAAAGGATGCAGATTCAATTGCAGTGGTTGAAAATGGAGTCATTGCAGAGAAAGGAAAGCATGAAACTTTGCTTAACAAAGGTGGTACATATGCTTCCTTAGTAGCACTGCACATTAGTGCTGCTTCATAATAGACCCTTTTAGTACGTTTCACCAAATATCTGATGGTTTCTTAATCTTTTCTTTAAGGAATTATTTCTGTGTAATAAAACTTTCTAAACACTTGATTACCCATTCTTAATGGATTTCACGGTTACATATCTTTTAATCATATTGGTGTACAGATAACAGCCACAAGCATCTAAACCAAATGATATATGGTAGGTATCCCGTATGCTGAAATCTATAACTTCTGCAATTTAAAATTAAAATGGTCTTTTAACTTTTCATAGGTTAATTTGTGATTTTCCAATTATGCCACTGATATTAGAGGGGTGTTCAGAACTAAACCGAACCCAAGTGAAAATAAAAAAAAAAAAAACTGATCCAAAAAAACGCAAACCGCTGAAAATCGAAATTTTTTTATATAAAATAGATGGTCAAATTGTTTATATAAAATAGTTCTTATGAATTTTTTTGGTTAGACATATTTATTGAGAGTGCAAATAGGCTTGTCTCATATGTACCTCTTCAGAATTTATGTTGGTGGACTCCCCCCTGCGTGCTTTAATTAGAACAGATAATTGTCTTAGAAATAGAATTGGCCTTCCAATTATAGGTTCAAGTGATTTCTGCTTACCAATGGATTTGGTCCATATCTCCCCATGTTTTGTAACCTCTTCTTGTTCAATTAATGTTATTTCCTTTGGTGTGCTGCAGAGTTCTAGTAGCAGGTGGTGTGCCAACCTCGTTGGGATTCTGTACTATGACTGCTATAAACTACATACATAGCTTAGCATTACATTATGATGTACATAAATTTTCAAATAAAAAATATTATTGACCATATCATAACTTTAATTCAAATATTTTTTTTCTGTTTTATTTTATTCTCTTAAAAAAATAACTTTTTTTTTACCTTATTTCTCACTTATTCTTAAAAAAAATTGTTCTCATCTCTTTTTTTCTATTTCCTCTTTTTCCTTCATCACATTCAAACAAAGGGTAAAAAAATATAAGACGGGGAAATTTACGTGAGTGAGAAAGAGAATTTTACACGTAAGTACTTAAATCCATTGCTTCTTTTCAGTTTTAAAAAAGATAAGACATGGAAATTTACATAAGTGCGATGAGAGAGAGTTTTATACGTAAGTGCTTAAATCCATTGCTTCTTTTCATTTTACTCAAAAGAAAGAGGTTTAATCTAATGCCTTCTCTTTTTTGGTCAAAAGTTTACTACTGCCATGAATTGACTTAAAAAATTCACAGTCAACATCAATCGGGCTGAGGATGGAAGACGTTCCCTGACACTATTGTTCAAAGCCATATCTTCGAAATTAAAAGCAGCACATGGACGGGACCGGAAAGCCACGTTATTGATTATTCAATCATTAGAGGTTTGAGATCTCTTGTCGATTCCAAAGAACAAAAATTAAATTGTATATTTATATATAACCAGAATTGACTCCTATAGACAATGAAAGGATCTGAATGTGCATAATGAATTGTAACATTTCATTTTTCATAAATAAATTAAAAAGATTTTTTTAATTAAAAAATATAATTTTAGAAAAATGTTGATATTTTTATAATAAAATAAATAAGAAGAAATAATATTATTAATTAAAATAATAGTTTGAAGAAAAAAAAGAAAAAATATTTTATTTATTCATTTGATAGGAAATAAAATAGAGTATTTGTTTATAAAATAATAAACAAAAAAATAGAGTAAATAATAGGTTAAGTACCTTAGCTATAAATAGAAGCATACTCTCTCTTTTCTCGTATACTATCAAACCTGTCTCAGAAAAATGACGATCTCGAATTCATTCACTGTTGGATTGTCCTGAAATTTAAACATCAGTTTCGTCGAAACTCATTTACAAAAATTCTCGCCGTTCAAAATTACAAAAACACGTCGGAACGGAGAGAAATACTCTTTGCATCATAGCTTTTTCTTTTCTCGTAGAAATCCAAATCTGTCTCAGTAAAACTATGATTCCCAATTTGTTAACTGTTGGATTGTCGTGAACTTTTGATATGTGGTTCGCGATTTTACGCACATCTTCACCGTTGGGATTTGCAAAATAATGTCTGTGAAGGGATAAATACTCATCACATGTAGATAGTGGAATTGAGGCTTCAATCCCTTCTCCTTTTCTCTAACACTTGGAAACCCTATCAAAGCAATCAAAGGACAAACTTGAGAAATCTCATAAAACCACTAGAGATACCGCTATTGTTGTCACAATACACACCACTAAAGATGTCACTATCACTATCACAATAGACACATGAGCCCACTTAGAGATAATGGATGAGTTTATTGCAATTGAAGTTAGAATGAACATGTGTAAGGATCCTTAAAAGATTAAATTGGATTTATTTTGAGATATTTATTGAATTTTTTCCTTTATGATTATAAATACAATATTGATGTCCTAATGTAAATTGGTTGATAAAATTGAGTTCTCTTGGTGTTTTCATTTTTCATACCTATGATTTTGATTAATTGATTTTGATATAATTGTGCGAAATTATTTGAGGAGTTTTACTTCCCATGTCGTGATAAACCTTTTGTATAAATTGTTATATTGAGATTATGAAATTGTGATTCAAATTGTGAGTATGTGATAAATTGAACCTATGATGAAAGGGGAAATACATTTGTATTAAGATGCGTATATTGAGTTGAGTTATGAACTGTACAATCACATAATTGTAAGACCCTTTAAGGGCGACAAGTATTATGATGAGATTCACTGTGGGAACCTAACGAGTTTAATCATAAGCGCGACGAGTTAAAATGATTTTGAAAACAATTGATTAGTTGTATGTATTGCATAGTTCATAGGTAAAGTGTATATGATTCATGAAGTGTGATAACATGCTACTTTGGGATTATGCCATTGTGACTGAGACCGAATATATTTGATAATTTGAGTATGTATTGACTTGTAATATATATGTGCATTGAGATGTTGTGTGCATTGGATTGTGTGTTATGAATTATACAATCACACGACTATAAGACCCTTTAAGGGCGACGAGTTAATGATAAGACCCTTTAAGGACGACGAGTTAATGCACGACGAGTATTGTGATGGGAACCACTGTGGGGACCCAACGAGTTTAATTACAAGCGCGACGAGATAAAACTATTTTGAGAATAATTGAGGAGTCATGTGTTTTGTACAGTTCATAGATAGAGTTTGTGTACTAAAATATTTTATGGGTTGAACCTGAATCAGGAGGGAGAGGCCCTAACGGACTCTTCGGAGTGTAGGCTTTGGGGGTAAATACACTTGGTTTGAATGCTCCTTTAAATTTGTGTCGATCCCACATGATTGGAGCATTCTCGCAAAACAGCATGACTCTGATTAGTCTTCCTATCATTTTACCTAGTAAGAGTGACATGACTTACTAGTGTATGGTTTGTCTTATCATGTACTCCAGGCGCCTGACGAGATTTTTCACTGACATGGTGTCACATTGCATATAAGATTGAATTTTAGTGTATATGTTACATAACGCTTGTGTATTGATCGATATTAATTGACTTAGTGATATTGTGTTTTGATCCTTGATTAGTATGTGAATATTGTGAAAATGAATGAGAGGTGTTATGTTGTGATGTGATGTTGAGCGACAAAGTGGTGAAATGACGTGAGCTTTATTTAAGTAAGTTTTATTTTGTTTATATGATATGTATACCTATATGTTGTCTTGTTTTTTTTCCATTGGTTAGGAATGTGATAACTTCATGTGTTGTTTGTGTTTGAATTCTGTGATGATCACGAACTTTGTGTTCGTGGAAGCAGATGACTAGGTGAATTGTTTTAAGGAATCTTGTGCTGAAGAACGTCGAGACATAATGCTCTGATAGAATGTGACATTGGAACATGAGTTTTGTTTAATTACATGATGCTTTGAGCAAAAAAAAATGTTTCTGACAAGTTTATTTGATAATAATAAAGTGAATGTGAACTTTTTATCTTTTTGAAATGATTTTATTTAAACATGTTTTAAGAATTTTTAATTAATTATGATTTCTTATTTCTTTTATTATTAGGACATATATGTGTGGGATAGAAGGCGTCACAGGTATGGGCAATTGGGCATGCCTTTTCATTATTTCATGGCATCCTGATCCACTGCCACAAACTTCTCTCAAATTTCACAACCAATAATCATTTGGGTATATGCTTTTTCTTATGAATATATTTTTACCAAGACCTCACAAAATGATAGTGACTTATGTCCTTTAATTAAGTAGTTCAGAATTTCAATTTTAATTGACCTTTAAGTATAAAATAAATCATGTTGAAAAGAAAATATTTTATGTTAAATTATTGTAAAATCCATTAACAGGAACTCACTCATGATTAGAGAGGTTAACTGGTAGCCACCTATATATGGTTGGCTAAAAATGTAGCATTGATGGAGCAGCCAAGGGATGTCCTGGTTTAGCTGGTTGCGGGTGTCAGCTCTCTCTCCTTTGGCTGTTTGCAGCGCATTTTGGAAATTTAAAACAGTCTCTATGCTGAATCGATGGGTGCTATTACAGCAGTGGATCTTGCTCATGATGAAAAAGGTTGAAATAACCTTTGGAAAAAATTATTTCTTGAATTAGTAATAGTGTCATTAAATATAATTGCAATTTAAATAGTTTAATTTATAGATGTCTTTAGAATAAATATGAATTTATGATATTATTAATTAAAATTAATTTATTTAACTATTCTCATTTATCTTAATAAATTAGTTATTTACTTTCAGGCCATAAAGGAGTATATTTGTTATTAGTTACGCCTTTCATTCTTTTATCGAAATAATTATTATAAAACTTAACGATTCTATGATTAGATGAAAAAATTAAAGTTAGTACATTCCAATCAAATTTAGAGTGACTCAATTAATGAAATGGAATATTAATATTAATAATAATAATAATTTCCCAATTTTTAGCAGAATAATCGTATACTGTTTCACGTTTTCAAGTTTCCCTTCCTTCAACTAGTATCTTACACTTGAATCATGGTTAAGCGTAATTGAGTGCAATATTTGATAATAAGATTCTGAAAGTTTTCAAATGTATCCGTATTGGCTATGGATCTTGGTGTTCAGGATATTTCTAAAAGAGAATACTATATATCAATTTTTTTAATATATGAGAAAATTCTCAACTAAATCTAAAAGTAAGAAATTGTAATCAGATCAAGTATCAACATTTTAACAACAGTGTTGACCTATGGTAGGCGGTATGATAATTTTGTTCCTTCCAATTTCACGCCAAAAGAGAAGGGATCTAAATTAAGATTATGGAGAAATAAAGAAAAGATAGACAGAGACACAAAGAGCTACAAAGGTTGCAGATGAGCTGTGATACTTATTAGCAATATTAATAAAAAAAAAACTTTAATATTATATTAAAAATTAACCTCACATTTATTTAGGATAAATATTTTTTAAAATAGATATTAATTTTGGGATGGAAGGTGTATTAAGTGTGTGTTTAGCTTATTGTTGAAAGATCTCAAACAGTTTTGAATTAAAAGTTATAAATTTGTATTTCTCACAAAATATGTATTAAAATGTGTACTTATTCAATTTAATGATAAATCAAACATATCCTTTGTTTTACTAAAGTTTTTTTGCAAAGACTAAGAAAACAAATAAATTGATTTAAAAATTAATAATTTTATAAAATTAATCTTTTCATCACTAATTCATTTATAGATTTTGTTATCGATATTATTTTAAAACTTTTTTTTCTTATAAGATAATTGTTATGAGATGGATTGAGTATTAATAGTCTTAGACTATCTCCTGTCCAAGGCCCCAACCAAATTTTATGTGTGACATGTAAAAAATTTTAATTTTACAAAAAAAAAAAATAATAACATTTTCAATTACGTATTAAGTAAAGATTAGTCGAAACCAAATAGACCTTCAGAACCACCTATTAATTTCTCTTTGTCTAACTGGAGTACTTTAACATGACTTTCAATGCATGTGCATGCATTTTAAGTTTTTAAGACAATTTTAATGGTTCAAATAACTCTTGTTCCACCAACAAGGTACAACAGAGATGGTAGAAAGCTAGTTCCTTAAGCATGCTCGTAGAGATTCAATTTTCTAGCAGTACGCCTGAGGGTAGGTTATGGGAATACCTTGTTTTTTTATATAAAAATATAGCTCTTGTTCCATGGTAGTTTCGAAGTTGAAATGATAAATAAATTTTTTACTTTGGTAATGGGCATCTAATTCTGTCTTTTTCTTTTGCCTTATCTCGATATAAAAATAATCCATGTAAGCTCGCAATACTAGGCTACTTCCAAACTTATTTCCATCAACCATATGGTTTCCCTTCATTTTCCTGTTACTTTTTAGTGCTAGTTTGCCATCATTCTGAGAGGGCAAGAAGCACTTCTACCTCAAGTTTGCAAAAATGTTCATCACTGGCTTTTACTTCTTTTAGAAAATGACAAGAACATACATGGCCAAGGGAGACCTTTGCTTTTCATTAATACATGTTTTGGTTTTGAATGAGCTTTGATCACTCATGCATGGTTTCCAAGATGGTTGCATCTTAGTTTCCTCTGCCCTATTCTGGTTCATGCTAAATTTCATTGTTCACTTTCAACTGAGATAACAGGAGATATCCAGCAGTTGTAGGTCCTCAAAATACCCAAGAAATGGCAAGGCAGAAAGATTCCAAGAAGAACAAGGTGAACGACGAAAGCAACAAAACAGTACCCTTTTACAAACTTTTTGCATTTGCAGACTCTTGGGATTATCTACTGATCTTCGTTGGGACAATAAGTGCTGCTGGGAATGGAATAACTAAGGCTTCAACAAATATAATTATGGGAGAAGCAATTGATGCTTTTAGAGGAAATGGTAACACTAAACAAGTAGTTCATGAAGTTTCCAAGGTAATGACTAACATCCCTTCACTCTGAATCAACGTTGCAGAAAATCTATTCGGATGTATAAAAAAGCTGTCCGGGTGGGGAAGAGATGAAAATAGTCTGAGATTGAATGCTTTTAAATTATTATTTTTCTCCTTTTTTGTTGCTTAGCAGCTGGTAAAAAACAAATATGGAATTGTTTTACTATCAGGCTGTTAGACCAAACGTAAAACGTTTGAATGGGTGGGTGCGGATGAGTTGTATAGTAATCCATCTCCAATTGTTTAATATTTTGTTGAACCAGACAATTGTAAGTAATTTTTATTCTTAACTTCTGCATTATCATTTTCCAACTGCCTATTTTCTGCTCAACAATGTTAAGAAAGTAGCTTGATTGCATAAGAATCAATTCAAATTTGAAAGTAACAGTTTGGATTTCAAATTCCCCTCATTTCAATGTCATAACCCATAATGGCTTCTTTCATGCTCAGGTGTCCCTGAAGTTTGCACTAATAGGTGCAGCTTCCTTTCTGGCCGCATTTCTACGTAAGCATGTCAAATTCTCTGCTCATCATGCATACTATATAACTAGAAGAAAAATTTATTCTTATCTAAAAATAAAAAGAGTTATTCATAAATGGACCATTTCAGAGGTTGCTTGTTGGGTGTCCACCGGGGAGAGACAAGCAGCAAGAATAAGAGGCTTATACCTCAGAGCAATTTTAAGGCAAGATATCAGCTTCTTTGACAAGGAAACCAATACTGGTGAGGTTGTTGGAAGGATGTCAGGTGACACACTTCTTATTCAAGAAGCCCTGGGAGAGAAGGTATTAATGAAAAGCTACAAGTACCAAATCATCACTATTTCCTCTACAATACAATAAAAATAAAAATTAACTTTTTCTTTATCCTTTGTGTGATAATACCAGGTAGGAAAATTCATACAGTGTGTGGCATGTTTTTTAGGAGGTTTAGTCATAGCATTCATCAAGGGTTGGCTTCTAACCCTTGTCCTTCTATCTTGTATTCCACCTCTTGTCATCTCTGGTTCCATGATGAGCTTTGCTTTTGCAAAGTTGGCATCCCGTGGACAAGCAGCTTATTCTGAAGCAGCAACTGTAGTAGAGCGCACAATTGGTTCAATTCGAACTGTATGCCAATCTTCATAATGGAACTTGTCAATCTTGTTCTTTTAGGTGTTTCTAGAGAGTAGAATATAAAAGATACACATTCCTCCAATGCAGGTTGCATCATTTACAGGCGAGAATCAAGCTATAGCTCAATACAATCAATCCTTAACCAAAGCTTACAAGACTGCAGTGCAAGATGGAGTGGCTGCTGGTTTAGGCCTGGGGTCAATCCGTTTTTTTATTAATAGCAGTTTTGCATTGGCTGTGTGGTTTGGAGGGAAGATGGTACTAGATAAAGGCTATACACCAGGTCAAGTCATGAGTATATTTCTGGCACTATTTTATGCCTCCATGTAAGTTAGTTTCTGCTTTAACAACTGCTTTTGGAATTCATCAATCATATCTTACAACCTTTCTCCCAAGCTTGGTTGGAAAATTTGATACTCATTTCCATGTTAATTTTATTTTCCAGGTCTTTGGGGCAGGTTTCAGCAAATTTAACAGCATTTTCTGCAGGACAAGCTGCTGCTTTTAAAATATTTGAAACAATAAATAGGCATCCAGATATTGATGCTTACGACACAGCTGGTCGACAGGAAGATGATATTTCTGGGGATATAGAACTTAAGGAGGTTTTCTTTAGTTATCCTTCAAGACCAGAGGAATTTATATTCAATGGATTTTCTATTTCAATATCAAGTGGCACTACTGCAGCTTTGGTTGGGAAAAGTGGGAGTGGGAAATCAACGGCTATTAGTTTGATCGAGAGATTTTATGATCCACAAGCCGGTGAAGTTCTTATTGATCGTATCAACCTCAGAGAATTTCAATTGAAATGGATCAGACAGAAAATAGGCCTTGTCAGCCAGGAACCAATACTCTTCAGTTGCAGCATCAAAGAAAATATTGCCTATGGTAAGGATGGGGCAACAAATGAAGAAATCAGAGCTGCCACTGAACTTGCTAATGCAGCTAAATTCATTGATAGATTTCCACATGTGAGTTCGCACTTTCATATTTTGAAATTTGCATTGTTCTGCCTTTGCAACAATATTAATTTCAATTTTCACAATACGAAGACTACTTTATATTGCTATTACCTCATTAGTTTAGTAAAATTATGGTTTTAGGGACTTGACACAATTGTTGGCGAGCATGCTACCCAGCTCTCTGGGGGTCAAAAGCAAAGAATTGCCATAGCAAGGGCAATTTTGAAAGATCCAAGAATTCTACTCCTTGATGAAGCTACAAGTGCCCTTGATGCTGAGTCCGAGAGAGTGGTGCAAGAGACACTAGACAAAATTATGATAAACCGAACAACGGTCATTGTAGCTCACCGCCTAAACACAATAAGGAATGCCGATACCATTGCCGTTATTCATCAAGGAAGAGTAGTAGAAAATGGTACATATTTTATGTTACCACATAAATGGAACCAATTATGACTATTTACTTTGAAGTTTTTCTCTCTTACACGTTCACACATGCCACCCTTTTTCCTTCACATGTGCATTATTGCATTCTAATCTCTTTCAACTGATTAGGAAAACATGCTGAGCTCATTAAAGATCCTGATGGAGCTTATAGCCGGCTCATTAAATTGCAAGAAATTAACAGGCAGTCAGATGGTGCAAATGACTCAGACCAGCTAGAAAACTTAGTAGATTCTGAACAACAATCAAGCCAACAGTTTCCTTTCCCTCAATCTTTAAACTTGGGATCATCTGGAAGAGGAATCAGCAGTCATCACTCATTCAGAATATCGAATGCTATGCCTACTACACTTGATCTCTTGAAAACATCAGAAGGAAGGCCTGAAGTTCTTCCTCCAGCAGTATCACATTCAACTCCAGAAGTCTCAATATTCCTTCACCTTGCTTATCTTAACAAGCCTGAAATCCCAATGTTAGTCCTAGGGACTCTTGCAGCCACAGTAACTGGGGCAATACTACCCCTTATGGGGTTTCTTATCTCCAACATGATAAATACTTTCTTTGAGCCTGGGGATGAACTCCGTAAAGACTCAAAGTTTTGGGCTTTAATATTTATTGCCCTTGGAGTGGCTGGCTTCATATTTCAACCATTAAGGTCCTACTTATTTGCTGTAGCTGGTTCTAAGTTGATAAAAAGGATCCGGCTAATTTGTTTTGAGAAAATTATTAACATGGAAGTAGGCTGGTTTGACAAAGCTGAGCATTCAAGTGGAGTACTTGGAGCAAGGCTATCAGTTGATGTGGCTTCTATTCGAACTTTTGTTGGGGATGCACTTGGTTTGATTGTTCAAGATATTGTTACAGTAATTATAGCCTTGGCAATTGCCTTCGAGGCAAACTGGCAGCTTTCTCTCATCATTCTTGTTTTGCTACCTCTATTATTAGTAAATGGACAAGTGCAAATGGGGTCCATGCAAGGATTCGTCACTGATGCAAAGGTTTGCAAGTAACTCACATCAAACTATCAACTACTAGTTTGAAAACATCTGAAAATATTTAAATTTCAGACATTGTGGGAAAAAGGGTGGCAGGAAACTTTTGATCTAAATATAACCTAAATGAACTAATCAGATCAATTTCTATCACCTAATCTTATATTGAAAGGGTAAACGAATAACCAGTAGAGACACAATAAAAGACAATCATTCAAGAAAAGCCACTAGATTGCATGTGGTTTATTTTAGTTTTACCATGATTAGATCCAAAGGTAAATCCAATGGAAGTGGTGGGAATGATATGGTACGTAAAGGATTTTGCCTCTATATTTAATTAGTACTGATATCCATATGACCAATATTTACTGTGCTCTATATGTTGTACAGAAACTCTATGAGGAAGCAAGTCAAGTAGCAAATGAGGCGGTAGGTAATATCAGAACAGTAGTCGCTTTCTGTGCAGAAGAGAAGGTGATGGAGTTATACCAGAAGAAATGTTTAGGACCCATCCAGACAGGTATAAAGCAAGGTTTAGTCAGCGGAACAAGTTTTGGGTTATCACTCTTCTTGGTGTTCTCTGTTAATGCATGCTGTTTTTATGCTGGAGCCCGACTTGTTGAGAATGGCAAAACATCAATCTCAGATGTTTTTCGTGTAAGTTAATCCTATCCTTGTCACCATTTCAGATATACAGCTTTTGTACTTATCTCAATTGTTGTTAACAAAGCATAAGCTAATATCTCAAATAAATTAAAAAATTGTTTTATTTTTCTTTTCTTTTTTAAATAAAACAGCATAGATAATTTAAGAGCTATGCTCATCACATTTTTCTACCATTGAACAATTCATTTTCTAATTTCAGGTATTTTTCACTCTCACAATGGCAGCTGTAGCAATGTCACAATCTGGTTTCATGGCCCCAGGTGCGAGCAAAGCAAAAAGTTCTGTTGCTTCTATATTTTCTATTCTTGATCAGAAATCAAATATAGACCCCAGTTATGAGTCCGGAATGACGTTGCAAGAAGTGAAGGGAGAGATTGAGTTCAACCATGTCACTTTCAAGTATCCGACCAGGCCTAATGTAATTGTATTCAGAGATTTTTCCTTGACCGTTCATGCAGGAGAGGTAACTTACCAAACAATACATTGGTTTGTTTGATGCATAATTCTCATAGAAATACATAATTCTTTCAAACAAACCATCTAGTTCTTTTTTAATGGAGAATCTGAGAGTTGGATTATCCTGATGGAAATCAGACGGTTGCTCTAGCAGGCGAAAGTGGAAGTGGAAAGTCAACAGTAATCTCATTGCTGCAAAGATTTTATGAGCCAGATTCAGGTCAGATTACACTGGATGGAACCAAAATCCAAAATCTACAACTTAAATGGTTTAGGCAGCAGATGGGCCTGGTAAGCCAGGAGCCTGTATTGTTTAATGACACCATCCGAGCCAATATTGCATATGGAAAATGTGGCGATGCAACAGAAGCTGAAATCATAGCTGCAGCAGAACTGGCAAATGCCCACAAATTCATTAGCAGTTTGCAGCAGGTAACCTACACACTATTCAACAAAAAATTATATTGTAAAATTTTGAATAACTATCTTTCTAAACACCATAAGTATAAGTATGCAGGGTTATGATGCATTAGTGGGGGAGAGAGGGATTCAACTATCTGGAGGGCAGAAGCAGCGGGTGGCAATTGCAAGAGCCATAGTGAAGAGTCCAAAAATATTACTACTAGATGAAGCCACGAGTGCACTTGATGCTGAGTCTGAAAGAGTGGTTCAGGATGCACTTGATCGAGTGAGGGTGGATAGAACCACAATTGTGGTGGCTCACAGGTTGTCCACCATAAAGGATGCAGATTCAATTGCAGTGGTTGAAAATGGAGTCATTGCAGAGCACGGAAAGCATGACACTTTGCTTAACAAGGGTGGTATCTATGCTTCATTAGTAGGCTTGCACACAAATCTTGCTTCTTCTTAGACCTATTATAGCTAGTTGCACCTATTTTCTGATGGTTTCTCATGGCATATTTGGAAACTCGTTGAGAATGGAGGAATCAAATTTGGAATGTGGAAACTATGCATGTTAACTTTTGAAAATCACATTCGAAACGTGAAACCAAACATGCTACCGGTCTCTATTTAAGGTACTTTTTCTATTTTCTATGTAATGTAATTTTCTAAAGACTCGATTACCCATTTTCAATGGGTCTCAGGTTAAAACCTATTATAATTGGAGATTATGAGCTTAGCATGTAATATTGGTATGGTAATATGCTAAAGGACAGAGATATTGAGCCAACACTTGCCTCATCCAATTGCATGTCTCTGTTTATCCAAGCGAACTAGTTTGTAAAATATACAAAAACAGGTATATTTATTGATTAATCAAATAAATAATTGCATTTTAGATTAAGTGAAGAACATTCTCACGTTACAAACAAACTCGTCACTTTGTTTTAATACTTTTTGCTTTTGTGTTGGGCCTAGAGCCCGCCCATCTGGTTGGATAGGGAGTTGCTATTCACATTCTCATTTTTGGTCTTCCACCTCCTACCTCTTTCTAGTTTCTTTTTTTTAAAAAAAAAATTACGAAAAATCTTTTCTAGAAACCAATTTTCGAGACGTATATTTCATGGTCTGATTCAAGGTACAGACTAATTGTGAATTTAATTATTTGTGATGCGGCTAAGATTGTATTAAATATTTAAAGATAGAGTCCTATAGTATAAGGTATATATAGTCTATACCAAAAAAATATTCATGGAAACTTTTATAAGCTAATTATTCAATAAGCTCTCCTTAATAATTGTCAAAAAAAAAAAAAAATCTCCTCGTGAAAAATATCATTCATTCTTTCGTTTCTTCAAACACCAAGAAAGAGAGATCTTTTCATTGTTACATCACACTCCAACCCCACCAGTACAATCCTGAGTCAAACTTCACAAATAACTCTCTTTGGATTTGTGTTAAGGATCCCACCTAGATCGTGCTTGTTGTTATTAGGAAACCAATTGTATTTTGTAGCACTACAGTGGGTTAGTGGTGTTAGCACCTGATGACTTCTCATGATTCACGCCTCAAACATGCTTATCAGTATCCCTTCCTTAAAGTTGCACACTTTAACAACAACAAAAATAGTGGAATGAGATAAATAGCTATTAGTGGACCATTGTTTTTTTTTTTTTCAAATAAAGATGCTAATTGCATATTTTCATTTTATATCCATTATTTACACTTTTTAATTAGATTTGGTTGTGTTTTGTCTCAAAGATTTGGTTATTTTTCTCTGCTGATAGATTTTTCATGTGTTAATAACTCTTTTTGAGACATAACACAACCAAATCTTTTTGAGACAAAAAAAATTATATAGACATTTATGAAAGAAGAAAATGAAGTGATAGTAAATACAATTTCAGCCATAAGTTAAAGTATATTTTCATAATATTATTTTTGTATTTCTTTCTATTACATGAATTATATAATTTTATACTTTTCTTTTCTTCTACACTTTGTTTTTATTGTAAAAGAAACTATGTAAATACAATTTCTCAACAATTTGATAGAAATTGACATGGGTCCCTACCCTATGTTAAGCATCAAATCAACGACAAGTCCACTAGTGCATCACGGGCAATTAAATGTTGAAGAATCAAGACACCTGATCAGGTCAACTGCTTAGCTTCAAATCTATAATTTAATTGCGAAAATGCCAGGCCCAACACGAGTGTGCAACCTCCTAATCAGTAATCATACTCTAATTTCTTATCATTATTAAATAATATAAATTATAATAAATAATTAAATTATAAAAAATGCAATTCACTAAAAATATATTTTAGTATTTTACTTTTTATTTTTATGGTGCATGTGATTTTTTAATTTTTATATTATTTGAATTAAAATATAATTTGTAAATTAATATATATTTTATTTAAAATTATGCATAAGTAAATTTAAAAAATTAAGTAAAAGTTGAGTAGACACCCTGCGGGTTTTCCCAATCTCAACCAAGATGTTATTGAGTTTTAATTTTTGACTCTCATCTCTTATAGATTAGTCTTGTCTTTAATGGAGTACGAGAATGAGACTAGTCAAACTCGCCCTATCAAACGCTGAAGGCCTAAACTTTCGCTTGATGTACCAATAATGTAGAATATATGCTCCTAACAAAATGGCAATTGTATTCCTCAAGGAAGAAAGAGCAATGTAATGTAACATGAAGAGTGTAAAATGAAAAATCCCATAAAAGTGGATGACTTTCTCATTGAGGAACCATAAGTTCTTAACATGACTACAAAAATTTGATACCTATATTTAGCTATATTTATACACTTGTAGCTAATTATAATCACGGGGTCCGTAGCCAAATGATTGAGATTCCTGCTGCACCAACATTGCAAGCTTCCAACAAGACATACACTGCGACTACAAAGAAAATTTGTAACTAAAGGGATATGCTCAAAAGTTTGTTAAGAAATTAAGAACAGTTTGATAAGTACCTCAGCGATGTCTCACATCTTAAGATACTTCTAATTAGGCCGACGTACCAACAAGAAAAAAATGGTTATTTTTTATTTCAAACCTCTATTGTAAAATGGGATGGAATTTAAGCACGTGTGTTTAAGAACCAAATTGCAAAAAGACAAGGGATTTCGAAGATAAAATAAAAATGACATTTGTATTAGTTAAATCACAACTGCATTAACAAATAACACCTTATTTGATGTGAAGTGACAACAAACTTGGAAAAAATTTCTTATATATTTTAAGTATTCCTTCAAAGGGAATATCACCTATTACTTATATACTCAACCCCTTACCACCCTTTTCTCCCTCATAGCCTTTCTCTGCTTTTTACATTACCATCTCTTTCTCATAATCAAGATCAACTGCCACAAAGAAACGTACATATAAAACAAGCTAGCACCCTCTTCCACTCATTGGTAAATGGTGGAACTAAGTGCTGAAAGCCAAGGTGCCCTCATCACACCTGGTTTTTCTGTTTGTGCATGACTGAGACTCATTCATGCATTAGACAATTTAATCACAAGTCACAACTATGCATATGGTTATCGTGTTTCTATACTCAACTGATTTATCTTTACATTTCTTTCTAGATTATAACATGAAGGAGATTTAGTTGTCAGGGGTTGGAAAGGGCATCCTTGTGATTCATTGGCTTGAAGACTGTAATATTACTGTGAAGTTCTTTGACAGGTATTTGGTTAAATCACTTTTCTCTTAAGTTTAAGCATCTTTATAATGTAATTGCTTTTGATATATACTTCATTTGGTTAGTTAACTAGTCTATGTTGATCCCTCTTAAAGAGTAAAAGCAGCAGGCTCAAATGCTCTTCATAACTAAAACTACCACACATATTTACTTAATTATAAGAGAAAAAATAGTTGCGGTTGACCATTCAGAACTTCCAAAGCAAACTTATCAAGGTGTGACATTAATTGGAAGCATTTTTAAAAGCTATCCTTAAATTGGGTTTAGTGAGGAGGACAAATATTCTTAGGCATCTAAAACTAGTGAGAATTATACATGAATACATGTATACTATACTAAAAGGGGATTTTAATTAACAAAAATATGAGCTTAAGGTGATCCTCATATCATATGATCATATATCTCAAAAGTCAGAACGAGACAAACATGTGATTCAGTGTTTTGCATTTCCATTATGTAATATGTGGTACAAAGAAACTGCACTGAACTTTGAGAACTACTCAGTAGTATGCGGTGGCTCTAAATTCTAGCCGCTGCTATTCATTTTTCTCTCACTTTCATGTACTGTCACGTACTGTCCACATGTGATACTGCAGACATGGTTCCTTCAGATTTCACGGGTTTCCCTTTTTCACTATGCTTTTTGTCTGATCTGAAAAATTTTATAACACCGTCTTTGGCATATACATTAAGCTTGATAAACATTCTGTTTCAACCCATCTGATGGATCTCCATCCCTATTCCTATCTGCTACAAATTTAAAAAATTAGTCAAACTTGTGCACAAATTGATGGGCCAATATTGTGACATTCGTGTCAGATACATAACTTATATGCATTTCTCTCTATTTTAATCAATTTAATTTGTTACTTCTTAATTCCTATTGTTACTTCCTTCGGCGGTCGTAGATTATTGTGGTCTTAATTAATCTTTATATGACATGTAATTGTTATTAACTTTTTTCAAAATTTAAAAGCTTAAATACATCATTTAAAAATTGGCCAAGACCAAGAATACATGCTATGGGATGTCTGCATGTCAAGACCATGAATACAATACTGAACTTAACCATCTCTTTATACTCTTCTAAGATATTTCTCTATGCTTAACTTGGCTTCTATAAACCACGCTCTAAGTCCTACCTTTAGTCAATGAAACTTTTTCATCGAAGTCCAAAAACACATCTCAGATTAATATCGGATTCTACAACAATATGTTTATCCCAATATGTGTTCTATGTTCAGCTAATGAACCTTTGGGTGAAAAGAAAGATACTGTTTTTCCCTCTGTTAGAGCCTTAAGTAAGGAATTGGAACCTGTGGCTCATGATACCCACTTTGTTTTGTGTCTTTTCAACGCAAATTAAATATTAAGATTCCTCAAGTGTCTTTTTCTTTTTCTTTTGAAAGTAATCATACTTAAGCAACACGCACGAAAAAAAAAAACATGCGGTAAATTTAGAATTACATTATCTAACACATCATTGACGGATTCAGAAACTAAGTTTATGAGAGGATTGAAAATAAACAAATTTTAACATAAATATCTATATTAGTTAATAAATTATAAGACTAATTTTTATGGTATATGATTAATTAACATGAAGTACCAAATTCTATAAAATTGCAGATTTAAAAAAATATTACAAATAATAAATTTTATTATTTTAATAATTAGATATAAATTAAGTTCTCATAAAATAAATCAAATAGGAAAATTTTCATATGATTTAAAATTTAATATACATGATCAATAAAATACTTCATTAATGATGTCAAAAAAATACTTCATTCATATTTTGAATTTTATATGTGGATTCTATATGATGTTCTCATTTACTGCAGTTAAGAAATGTAATTTTAGATTTTATAAAATATATTATGTAACTTCTTAATATGTTTTTTATTTCTATATTATTTAGATTTTTTTTCTTATTTACTAGTAACAAAAGAATGCTTCATAAAAAAGTTAATACTACTTTATTAATTTTATATAATAACAACTAATTTGGTAAAAAGAAAAATTAAAGCGTTGTATAAAATAAAATGGAGAAATTATATCATAAGATATATATAATTACTAACCCGTTAGTTAAAGTTGGTCTAATGATAAAAAGATTGAATAGTTTACATCAAATTCTTAAGTTTTAATTTTATTATTTTCATTGTAGAAAAAATGTAAATACTGTAATATTATTATTATTTTGGGACCGTACGTGGAGATTTGTAACGCTTGTTTTTGTGAGTGGATTTCCTTTACAAGGTGCTGCACTTGGAAAAATACTTGATCCTAGGCATTGCTTGGATTTGCGTAGCTGCTTTTTGGATTGATTTGCTTCCTCTGCATATCTTTATAGACCATAAAGAAACACTGTCCTCCATTTATATCACAACCTGCATGCATGCAAAGGGTTGATAGCAGAGTCCTATAAGATCTTGATAAACTCACATCTAAAAGATATGTTTTTGCTTTCTTATTTTTTTCACCTTTGATTCCCTAGCTTGATTACGCTTCAATCTGTGGTCCATCACCCGTTGAAGATAAGGAAAAGAATACGACAGAAGCCGATCTCTGTAAATTTGATTTTGACACTTAAACATAGGGATCCATATCCTCATACACCATTTCTAGCCTTACAAGACACATTCTGTCGCCTTCAGACGCCATCAATGCCTTCTTAGACATCAAATGAATTTGGCTTTTTGCTTAAGGCTACGTTTAACAATAATATTCTTTTAATCACCATAACACAATACTTAATTAGTTTTCGAATGGTAGAAAAATCACAGATTCAATCTTCTTACCAACAATTACTATTCACCGATATTAAAAATTAATTTTCAAGTAGAATTGGAAATATCTTTATAATCCTTCCATCATATGAGTCAAGACTAATTCTCAATTTGGATTGTCATACTTAAATTTTATCATCCCTTTTAAGAATGCATTCTAGGGAAAAGGTATATAATATTTATAAAATGATTAAATATGAAGACATTAAGTTAATAAGAATATATTATTTTATTATTTTATTTTAAATATATTAAATCAAAAATAAAAGAAAATATTATCTCTTCTTTTCAAAACTTAACTCTTGAAACAAAAACATATCTTAAAATATGGAATTATTTGGGAAAGCATTGCTTATGCTTGAATCCCATTTTTCGCAGCAGTCAATGAGGCTGTTTATACTTGTTCTTTAAGCTATATAATGCAAAACAAAAGCCATAATCAAATTGTCTTGAAATCAATTATATATACTTGATTTAACGGTAACCTCCCATAGAAAATTCACCAACCCAACCTATCTTGGAACGTGACACCACTAACAATTTCACCTTAGAAGACAACTTAATATTTGAAATTACATTACTGTTCATTATTGTTCCTTGTACATAAAAACGGACTACAAGAATCTCATTGAAGAAATATGATATTATTATTATTATTATTATAGTAAGTTCCAGATTCATATTTGATTGCTTGTAATCTTGTATGCACTGGATCTTCGTTACACCTGCTACCTGCTGTCTTAAATACAAGACACATAATAAAACAAAAGTACTGACTTTCCTCACTTTATATTACAATATAATAAATAAAAAACAACTTATATTAACAAGAGGGATATATAATATTTACACTATTATATAAATTGAGGAAAGTTTGTCTAGATTAAAAAACTGAATATCATATATAATTATGTGAGAATGGTAGTGTAATTTGTTTTTAAAATATTTGTTTATAAAATTAATACTCATTATTAGCAAGGTTCCCCCAAAAACACTAGGTTTAAGTGTCTAATAATTATTTTCATATGCAGTCAAAAAACTATTTTTATATAATAGGTAATATTATGTGGCAAGAAAAAATAAATTTGAGTGGTAATGAAATATTTGAATTAGTAGGATATTCACATAAACATGTCATCCAAATTTTTTTATAAATTAATTTTTTTGTATAAATCATATATCCTTTACTCCGAAGACAATATGCTCGAGCAGATTGTCTCCTGTAAAACATAAATTAATTTTAAAAACTAATAGTATTTCAAAGTATTTTTTAAAAATATTAACAATAGTTTTTTAATAAATTAATTTATGCATATTTTTCAATTAAAATTAGGTTAAATTACTCTATAAAATATTAAATTATTTGACAATTTGTAGTTAGGCTTTCAAATTACTGTTTTTTCAAACAATTTTTTTTAACTTTTATTTATTTTTTAATTGAATTTTCCTGTATGAAAAAAGTTTAGCTTTAATTAGTTGAATAAGGCGTGTAAATATTATAAACCTCGTTATCTTTGATACGTATTGGAAAAGAATAAATTTTTTTTGTCTAACTATCATTAAAAAAAATTAAGGTGAGTACAATTGTGATTGGCTTATCAAATAAATAAATAATGTAAAAAGATTAGAAGCATACTAAAGCTTCTGGCGTGGTAGCATGTAAACATACATTATGGGTGATATGTCTGGTTCACTTTGTCTTTGTGTCACGTTCTGTGGGAGTGGAGTGGCCAACTTCAAATCTGCAATGCAGAAAGAACAGAAGATATTAATTCATGAAAGAGTGATCCCACTTGGTTTCGTTTGAAGGTGTTGAATGTTGATCTAAGATGACTATGGAGACCCTGTTCTGTTCTGTCACGAGGTGGCACTCTCACACACTCACACGAGTGTCTCATAAAGTTTTCTGTCATTAAACACTTCGTGGCAGTTTCCTGCTACATTCAACTACCCCCTCACTCACACACACCGTTTCACACGTCACAAACAAACACAAAATGGTCTCCACGCACATTCCTACTTTTCTTCATTCTCTTCTGTCACTCTTCTGATCTTTTTTCTCATCTCTCAGAGACCCCTTTTGAGTCATGAAGCAAAAAACGCCATCTTCACCGACCACTGCAAGAAGTGTCTTGAAGAAGCAAGGTCACAAGTCCCTGCAGAGTCCTCCACCACCACCACCACCACGCCTCAGAGCTTCTTCTAAGGCTCCAAAGTCACCGCCAGAGGTTGTAAACAGGGAATCCATTTCATCAACGAGAGCTGAGTCAGTGCCTCCAGACTTGAAGAACGTTTCAAGGGCTAAAAGGGGTGTCGTGGTGAACAAGCCTAAGTTGAATGAAGAGGTTTTGGGGTCTCAAAAAGCTGAAGAGGGTAAGATTGTTATTGTTGCTAGGCCACGGCGAAGGGTTGGGGATTTTGGTTCGAGGAAGAGTGAAGATGATGACTCTCATGGAAAGAAGAAGAAGGAGTTGTTGCAGGAGAAGCTTGAGGTGAGTGAGAATTTGATCAAGAGTTTGCAATCTGAGGTGCTGGCATTGAGGGAGGAATTGGATAGAGTTAAGAGCTTGAATGTGGAGCTTGAGTCTCAGAACACAAAGCTCACTCAGAATCTTGCTGCTGCTGAAGCTAAGATATCAAATGTTGGCATTGGCAACAATGGAAAGGTGAGAATTTGTTATGTTTTGCCTCAGAAAACATGTACTTTGAATTCCCTTCCAATGTCCCTATTAAGTGTTGTTTTCTTATTCTGTTTATAATTCCAAGTGTGGTTAATCCGTTTATTAGAGTCATCAGTCACTGTTTGATTGGATTTTCCATGTTGTTAGTTGTTACTCTTAACTTATACTATGGTACAAAAATGAGTTTAAATATCTGTTTTATGCATAAAAAATTATCTGTCACTATGCTTGGAAATCAATCTGATTTTTTTTTTCTTGGATGAAGAAGGAGCCAATTGGAGAACACCGGAGTCCCAAATTTAAAGATATACAGAAACTCATTGCTGAAAAATTGGAACGGTCTAGAGTAAAAAAGGAAGGTACTCCTGAAATAATTTTTGCTAAAGCATCAATCTCAGCTCCAACACCAAGTTATGCCGTTCCTGAAACTATAAGTGTAGGAAGAAAATCTCCACCCAATACATGCCTGCAGCCACCTCCACCGCCGCCACCACCAATTACAAGTGTAGGAAGAAATTCTCCATCCAACACATGCCTGCAGCCGCCACCGCCACCGCCGCCACCGCCAATTCCAACTCCGCCTTTGGCAAGATTAGCTAACACCCAAAAGGCCCCTACCATTGTTGAACTATTTCACTCCTTAAAGAATAAGGATGGGAAGATAGACTCAAAAGGATCAGTGAATCATCAGAGACCAGTAGTTATTAGTGCACACAGTAGCATTGTTGGAGAAATTCAGAACCGTTCAGCTCATCTTCTAGCAGTAAGCTTTGCATTCAATGTGTTTTTTAAGATATGCACTACTAATTAATGAGATAGTAACAACTAACCTTCCTTTCCAGATAAGGGCAGACATTGAAACAAAAGGAGAATTCATTAATGACCTTATTAAAAAAGTAGTAGATGCAGCCTTCACGGATATTGAAGAGGTCCTAAAGTTTGTTGATTGGCTTGATGGCAAATTATCATCATTGGTAAGCTTCTAACAAAGTTATATATCTGGCAGACCAATGACTACCATTTGGGCAGCTAATATGTATTAATTCTTTATCATTTAAGACAAAATTTTATTCCACTTATAACATATAGGTTAAGAAAAGCAATCTCATTGTTTTTAAATTTATTTCTAATTTCTAGTATCTTTCTTATTTGTTACTTTGATATGTTATAGTTTATACACTATTATTTCTCTCTTTTGATAAGGGTACATGGGAGGAAATAATAATTAATGCCAAAAACACAGATAAATAGAACTAATTTTTTTCTTCAAAAGTGACATATAACAGGAAATGGAGGCAATACTTTTTTTTTTATCTGGACACTGAAAGATAGGCTCATTGATTTAGCATTTAATGTCACCCCCCTTCCAGTTCCCAAGACAAAAAAATGGTATTATCTATCCATACTTTCTTGTTCATTGAGTTTTACTGGTGCATTTAGTTTAATCTTCATAAATGATCTTAAGCCCTACAAGGAAAGGTGGTTGTGCAGAACTCATAAGATATTGAATACAAATGTTTAGTTTTTTAGTGTACTTCTAATGAAGTTTCATTAGTGAATGAGACATAGCTACATGATTCATAAAAGTATGCAAGTGTTATGTAATGTCATGATCAGGTTGTACAACAAATAATAACTGGTTTCTTAGTAGCTCTGTATCTTGTGCTCTGCAGGCTGATGAGTGTGCCGTCTTGAAGCATTTTAAGTGGCCAGAGAAGAAAGCTGATGCAATGAGAGAGGCTGCAGTTGAGTATCATGAGCTTAAAATGTTAGAACAGGAGATTTCTTCCTACAAGGATGACCCTGACATTCCATGCGGAGCTGCCTTAAAAAAGATGGCCAGCCTATTAGACAAGTCAGATATATCTATCTAGATAATGCTCCCATTTAATAATTACTGATGTGGAATACTTACTCTGTCCCTCATTTCATCCCATTGTGATAGGTCTGAGCGGAGCATACAGAGGCTAATCAAGCTACGGAGTTCAGTCACACATTCATATCAAATGTACAACATTCCAACAGCATGGATGCTTGATTCTGGAATAATGAGCAAGGTATCATTTTTTATGCTTTTACTTTGAAATAAGAACATTGAATAAACATAGTATATAGCTCTGAAATGAGAACAATTATTGATGTGAACTGCCTTGTATAAGGTATAGTTGGGTGTCAATCTTTCTGCGATTAATCATTAATCCCATCCCTCCACCATGCATCATTTTGCTTTGTTACATGTAACAAAGCCAATGAAGGATGCATTTCGTTTAGGATGTGTTACTCTAGAGTCTGTTTCCTGCACGATTTAGAAGTCGATGTGGCTATCCATTTTTTTTTTTTGTTGAGACATATTATATGACTTCCTCTTTACAAATAGAAAGGTCGTTTCATATTCAAACATGAGTGTTACATTGTCACTGATTACCATCGGCTATGAGATTGCCATACATTTCCAATAAACACAGTTATTTGTATTTATTATATAAGACAACTGTAAAAAATTTAGAAAAGCATGTTTGTTTCTTCTCTTAGAATGGGTTTTATCCTCCCTTGTTATCTTTGTGAATTAATAGGAAAGTGTAGACATGCTAAATTTACTTTGTAAAATTTGTGTAGACGAGTAACATACCATCGATGCAGATAAAGCAGGCTTCCATGACTCTGGTCAAGACGTACATGAAAAGAGTGACAATGGAGCTTGAATCCATTCGGAATTCAGACAGAGAATCCATTCAAGATTCTCTTCTGCTTCAGGGCGTGCATTTTGCATATAGGGCTCATCAGGTAATATTTAATAACTCTCTGCACTGCAGATTCTTTTGTCGTTAGTTTTGATTTTCCTGCAACTTTGAGGCTGCAAATCTGTAACTTGTAGATGTTGAGAAATGTGTCACTAGAACAAATCATAAATTGATACAATCAAAAGAACTAATCCTGTTACTGCAACCAGATTGCTGTTACATGCATTGAAAAATTAAGATTGCCAACTTACTACCGTGATTATGAACATTCATGATGCATGTGAGCAAGTTTGTTTACATGTAATCAAAAGACCATTCTCATGGCATGAAATAGCTGAGTGAATTGTTTTGCATGACGAAGCATGATACCTTTTTTTTGGTAGATAAACTATATGCACTAATCTCATCATACATTGAGTTGTCACACTTTTTTGCCATGTTTTTGTAGTTTACTGGAGGATTAGACTCAGAAACAATGTGTGCTTTTGAAGAGATAAGGCAACGTGTACCAGGAAACCTAACAGGGTCTCGAGAACTTTTGGCTGGCATACCATAATCATGAGAAACCACTGATTTTTTTATGCTGCTACTAATGGTTACAAAAGCTGGCTATTACACATTCACTATTCTTTTTCTTATCTCCAATGTCATTGCTTGGTAGACACTGAACCCCTCTTAAGAAATATCGAAGAGCATAAAGAGATTCTGAAGAAAGAATACTTCATAGTAAGGTCATAAAGTGGCGGCTCTAAACATGTCATAACCTAGGAATAGGATCTTCAGTTCAGGGTAGTTTAATTTCAACAGTTAATTTTGTTAGGTGGTTCTTTCTAGTGCTGTAACAAACAACATAAGTAGCTTAATTTGCCGTTTGTAAGTACATATGATTAACGTTTACCCAGTTACTTTATTGATTTAACGGTCATGTTCAATGTGTAGAGCTTGGGGAAAACATTTTGAAGCGATTTCTACCGTGTTCTACAAGGCAATTCGGTTCTTTATTCAAGAAGGAAAGGTTAATTGGAAAAGTTAATCTTGTTTTGTGCCTGTAACATTGATTTTGATATGGAGCAAAAAAGATTATGAAAGTTCATGGATGATTTTTCATTACAAAAATAAATTCGATCCATGAATATTTTACCTTCGCTTATAACCCGTACCAAAATACCGCAATTGTAAGACTCACAACTTCCAATAATAAATGATGGGCGTTGATGGTAGTAAGAAAAGGATAAAAGTATATTTATGTTTATAAGAAAGTAGCAAATAAGCAATGTTTGTATATAAATTGAATGTTTACATATATTTGTGATTTTTAATAAATATCTTATTTTTGTGTTTATTTTTTAATAATTTTTTTTGTATTAAGTTAATTTCGTTTTTAGTTATTGATAAATTATTAAATTACTAAATTTTATGTTTGTTTTCTAGTGAAT
This sequence comes from Glycine soja, assembly GCF_004193775.1. Lineage (NCBI taxonomy): Eukaryota > Viridiplantae > Streptophyta > Magnoliopsida > Fabales > Fabaceae > Glycine > Glycine soja. The sequence goes on along the minus strand of NC_041014.1, from coordinate 23,047,847 downwards.
TAGTAAATTTTGTTTTAGTCTCATATTAATAACAAATAAAAAAATTATCAAGAAGTAAATATAAAATTTGTTAATTTATCAAATATTAAATTTAAGTGCTACGAATAAAAATAAATTTACTATTTTATTATAAATTCAATGAAAAATAAAAATTTATTAAAAAATATTTATTAAAGATAAAAAAATATATTTAAGTCTTAGTTAAATTTAATTTTAAAATACTACCTGTAAAGAATTTTATATTATTTATTAGAAAAAATGATAGGTATGTTTATTAAAATAATCATTATAAAGTTGAATTATATGTTAATCCATAATTAGAGTATAACGAATTCAACGGGCAGACGATCATTATCAAATTAGAAAGGTCCTCCGGCATATGATTGAGAGAGAGAGGAAACGCACCGTTTTGTCGAACACGTGTCTCATTAAACGGTGACGCGTCAGCAAAATTCCTAACACGTGTCGACACTCTGCTTGCGTCTCCACCGTAGGATGCTGGGCGGTTCATCGAACGGCCGATATCGAAGTAATTCGTACGCAGGACAGAAGAAAAAGCGTGGGAAACTATAACGGTCACACGCCGAACGAAAGTGCGCGCCACGTCATCAATGCCCAATAAGAGAGCTGAAAAAAGACGCCTCCAACCAAAAACCAAAACAGAGTAGTTTGCATCGCCGTCGTCAACCATGGAGATCTCCGGCAGCGTTCTCCGCCAGCTCAGCTACGTCTCCGGCTATGGGACCCACACGCGTTCCCGTGGCGTGGCTTCTCGTGTTGGGCTGAGAATGGGGACGGGTTCTGGTTTCTGTGACGAGGGGCATCTGCAGTATTACCAGGACACCAAAAAGATTCTGACCCCTAAGAAGTTGAAATTGCTCAAGGGTTTCTCCAAATTAGGGCTTGCATCGGATCCCGAGAAACTTGCCATGTTCCATGATCTTCAACAAAACCTCACCTCGGTACATTTTTTTTCTTTCTCTTTTTTATATTGCTTGCTGTTCAGAATTATGAGTTATTCCATTGTCTTATTTAGATAAATTTCTGCACAATAATTATACGAAGAGAAATTGAGAAGATTGAAAAAATTGAACATTTTGATAAATTAAAATTAACTTAGGCACGTTATCTTCTGGAAAAATTAAATTAGAGAATTCTGTAAAAGTTGATTTTGATGGGAGAAGCTTAATTTTTGTATTTCTTTTCTTATATAGAAAAGTTGTACTCCTAAAGTTGATTTTGATTAGAGAAGCTTATTTTTTGTATTTCTTTTCTTATGTTGAAAAGTTGTACTCCTGATGTTTTGCAATCTGACAACGATACCAGTAATAATGATAATAATTTAAGTTTTTCGTGGCAAAAATAAAATTGAAGCTAAGTTTGTTGTTGTTTTGTGTGCAGGATGCTGGAGAGGTGTTACTGAGAGAGTTAGAAGCAGCAAGAGCAAAGGAGAAGGAAATGAAGAAAAAAAGAAAGCAAGAGATAAAGGCCAAACTCAAAGCCTCCAAGATGAATTGTGAATCTTCTTCATCTTCATCGTCTGAATCAAGTGACAGTGATGGTGATTGTGATCAAGTGGTTGACATGAACAGCTTCAGAACTGGTGCTGGTGTTGTTGTCCCTGCACCTGTGGAGGAATCCCCACTGCCCAAGACCCCCATTGTTGAGGATACAAATGCAAAGGCGCATCGTGATGCCATGGCATTGTGTTCTAAGAATGATATCTCTGTTAGCAGTGTTAGAGATTGTATTAAGAGCGAGAGTGCTGTTGTTACCGCTGCTCCTCAAAAGAGGATTGAGGTCTGCATGGGTACCAAGTGCAAAAGATCAGGGGCTGCTGCACTGATGCAAGAGTTTGAGAGAGTGGTGGGTGTCGAAGGTGGTGCTGTTGTTTCATGCAAGTGCATGGGCAAGTGCAAAACTGCTCCTAATGTTAAAGTTCAGAATTCTGTCGATCATAGCCTTGCTCAAGGACTCGATGATTCTGTTAACATTCCTGCTAACCCTCTCTGCATTGGAGTTGGCTTGGGGGATGTGGATGCCATTGTGGCTAGATTTTTGGGAGAGAGTCACACAGATATAGGTATGATAGGTGCAGCTACAGCTACTTGATGTTGTTGTGGAAAAGGCTAGTGTGCTATTTGTAATTGTATATATACTTAGCCAGTATGCTGAGGAAACATTATTGGCAATGATTTTTTTTTTTTTATTGTTCATATTGTATATAAACTAGTTGTTTTGAAGTTTCATTTCCTTGTTTATTGGGAATGCTATTTAATTGTTTCACTCTTATAAATAAGTTGGCGGCAATTAGCTGTTTCCACTTTGTCCTTGATTTTTCAATTAACACCTTAACAGAGTTTTTTTAACATTAAATCATAAAATTATCAATGCCAGTGTGGTTTATATTATATAACCAGAGACCTGACTCGTAAAGCAGCGCTTTTACAAATTTTGTTTTAAGTAGAATATTAAATACCATACATGACATGGCAACGAAATTATATTGAGTAAAGCAATTTACAAGTTACATTCATATGATCATGTACTCTGTACAATTTCCACTAACAACTTTAGGGGACAGGAAATCTTAAGCCTAAAATCTGTTGGGAAACTTGATCACCATTTTCATCCCATACATATTCCTCAAAACCGTTAAGCTCCTTCGGCATCAGCTGCATAGTTTAGAGTTGTAAACTGTGCTGACAAGCTACACCCTCTTCTAATGGGACGAGCAAGAGTGCCAATATTGCGATTATTCTTTCTCCACTTTGAGCACCTGCTGTTAAATTTTTAAAGAAATATTGAAGGGGGATTTTTGGACAATTATATAGGCATATAGCTCTGACATGCCCGAGCATTTTAATAGCCAATCCAAATTACACTGTCAACAGTCATGCATGCATGTGCAGAATTGATTTGCTTACCGTTTCAAGGCTCAGTTTCGGGGACGTTTGGGGTTGGGCTCATATTCCAACCCATCCGTGTTATCACATCTTCTAACAAACTGGTCTAGAGTTTTCTGCTTTGAAGGGCTATTCACCGGCAGACTAGCTGAGACCTCCAAGGCGTTCTCATGGCCGTCTAACATCTGTTTCAATAACTTAAATTCAGAATGCTTCTTAAAAGCATAAATCCAAACTATTTCTAAAGGGTAGAAATATAAATCAGACTTGTACCTCCATATCATTTTACTATACAGAAACGGAATATACAAACACTCTCACTTTGCATCACATATGAGAGTTCCAGAAAGAAAAAGAGATGTACCTGCCCCAAATTTTCCAGTTTGTTTTGCACTACGTCCCTTAGAAGTGAAAAAATTATATGATTATCATTGCATCTAAGAAATCAAGTTAATACCAACCACCAAGCCTAAGATAACTGCAGAAAAACACAAAACGTACCATATGATGTCATCAACCGTGTCATTTGCTAGCAAGTAGTATATATTCACTGAAGACACCTAAAAACAAGAAGTAGCCAGTCAAAGAATCATCAGAACATAGATTATCCTTGGCAACTAAAATAAGTTAAGCAATGGAAGACCTTTTCAATATGGAGATATCTATCACAAATTTTTCCAGAAATTGCCGTGATTTCTTAATGTTACCATGCTAGTACTCTTGTACTGTTATCTGAACTGTAGGATTTTAGATCACTTTCTTTTTTCCTTTCTCTTTCTACTAAACAACACACAAGTTTGAGAATACCTGGCCAATTCTATGAGCACGGTCTTCGGCCTGAATTAGGTCACCAGGAGTCCAAGACAATTCTGAAAAGATTACTGTGCTGGCAGCAGTTAAAGTTAACCCAACGCCTCCAGCTTTAATAGATAGCTGTGTGAACATAGAATCATTAACTCAAAATTGAACCATATTTTACACTAATTATAGTCCAAACTAGCAAAGAGCTCAATAGAGAAAACACAAATAATTACAAGGATATATGTGAACAAAATTATCATACCACTGCTGCCTTGATAGAATCTTTTTCCTGAAAGTCAGTAACCAATTGTTGCCTGGATGCAGCAGGTGTACTTCCATCAATTCGTATGCAACCCACTTTTTTCTTCTGGAAATTTTGAACAGTTCTCATGAGAGTTTATCATTTCATGATAACATGGATAAAATTTAAGTGGCCTTACAAGAAGAAACTCGTGTATTGAATCGATCATTGGCTGATGGTGTGCAAATATAAGAAACTTGCATCCTGCCTGCAACAATGATGACGCATAGCATTACCAGATCCAATTGTGGTCAACAGCCCAAATTAAATAAGAAGATGAAGATAACAAAATGGAAGATGCCATCCTTATTAAGAATACACAATGATTTACTACACTCATTTGGTTTGGGGTGAACCATGAGATAAACCAATCAACTATCTGTTCACAATTAATCTGATATAACAGTTAATATGTGGTTTGGATAGCAATTTCTCAGTTAACTGTGACACCAATAGCTTAATGGCAGGCACAATAAAGTGTCATGAATTGCCATTTTCAGCAGCATTATATTTGAGACCCAAAATCAATGGTGTGAAAATATAACTTACAGGGAAGCAACCTTTAGTACTCATGATTTTAATTAACCAGCTAAAAGTTCTCTATTTTTGTCTCAGAAGCTTTATCACCACAACTTTCCAACATTGAACACAGGCTACATATTGGAGCTTGAAAGTATCGAAGTTAAGGAGATATAATACAATATTATCTTATATGTTCTTGAAGAATCAAGGTTATAATATAACTATGAGTTGACAGGATATGGAAGCTCCATTAGTACTAAATACTAAGTCAGCTTACTCTAAAAAAATTTAGTACAATTTTTCATTCAATCCATTCAACTTATAGTCAGCATTAATGGGCATCATTACAATAAAAGCAATACAAAATGAAAAATTTACCCAACATTAAACATATTGACTAGTATGAAATTAGATGACAAATGAACATGCATACAAGCAAGCAAACCCACAAAAAAGAGACAACAGAGAAATCAGAAAACAGATCTTAGGTATCATAGTGCATACACCTGCAGCAGTTGAAAGTATTAATCTTCAACTGCTGCAAAGAGGAGGAAAGGAATACCTCAATGACAGTTCCAACATAATCAAGAACAGATGGAATCTTGGCTTCTGCAGAATCAGTATATATCTGGAATTGAAGGAATCAAAATTTAGTGTTTAATCGGACAATCAAAATTTAAATTGCCCACATACACAAGGAGTGTGAGCATTTGTTGCAGAAAATAAACTATAAACATATTTTCTAGCTCTAGGAAATAGCAACAATTGCTCAAACAGATAGTGCAACCCAAAATTCTGTGCAGAGCTCCTTCAATCAATACCTTGTTAATAAGATTCTTTTGAGCAAACTTGAGAGATTCAGCCTCCTCTTGTGATTTAGCTGCCTTAATTTTGGCTTTAACCATCTCCAACTGCAGGAGAAAAATCAATATTGGTCAGCTTTTACCACCTCCAAGTCTCCTACAGCAAATGCAAGACAAAAATATTACCGTTTTCAAGTAACCTATTTTTGTAAATAAAATAAATAAAAGCTATCACCAGTCCACCACAGATCTAGATTTGTGTCTTGCAGAACAAATTTCTAACCAATTTCATAAAAAAGGATATCAGTTTTTTCTGTCTTCCCTGAAGCCCAGACTGCAATTTATTTATTGGCAAAAGCAAGTTAAATCAAATGCTCATAATATGAGCATTGAAAAACTAACAAACCGTCGGACCAGAGGTAGTCAAATTACTTGTTTGAATTGAAATTCAACAATCTTGTATAATTTACTTAAATAATGCTATATGCCATAAAATAAGCTAAAAGCATAATACCAAGACATGTAGCAATTGCATCCCATGACTAGCTTGAGTTACAACTATCAAAACTGAATGATGCTATACTTGTCTCAAGATGTACAGCAGATATTTTGAATTACCTCTCGAAATAAAGCATTAATTTGCTTCATGTCCTTGCCAGCCAAGTCTAGGAAGACCTGAAATCAATTACCAAACAATACAATAATCAATTCTGAAGTTCCATCAACAATGAGTGTACATAGAATGAAATACAAACTGTCAAAAGTGTGCAGAACATAAATGTTGCAGAGAACAAATGGTGATAAATATACACACTTGTTGCCTGCGCTTTACAGGAAGTTGAGAAAGAACGTCCTTTTTAAGCCTGCGAATCATCACTGTTGCCTTGATCAAGTTGTGCAACTCTTCATGGTTACTTGCACCTTGATAAACTCCAAAAAATCCCTGAAAGAAAGAAAAAATATTACAATACACTTAATGGAGTAAGAATACTCTAATATCAGTAATGAAGAGATGACTTACACCCTTGCAGTACCGGTTACCATATTCATGAACGTTCCTATATACATCAGGATACAAAGCTTCCAGCTAGAGCACAATTTCAATCAGATTAATATAATATGTATTCCAATAATGTAAAACATTAATGAGGTATTAAACCTAAATAGACAGAAAAAGAGTTACCTGCTTGAATAGTTCAATTGGTCGTGATAAAGCAGGTGTTCCACTAAGCAATAATGCATATTGAGCTTTCTGACAATCTCACCAATTTTTAGTTTGTCAAAGAAAGCATGAGAGAATTTGACAGAGTTACAACAGACAGTCTATACTGCAACTAAACTAATACCGAAGCCAACACAGAATTTACTTCAACTGTTTCACATATGAAATCAGACTTCCTTTTGGGTAGGAGAGGAACAAGGGTTTAGACTTTAGAGCACTAGACCCTTTGCAGATGCTTCTGTACAAACAATGGACTTCTTTTTTCCTTTTCTCTTTTGTGTAACTATCCTTTCAATTCTCTCCCTTTTTCATTTCTTATCTTTTCCATATGGGCTTTCTAGGTCTGTTAAGCATGAACTTTAGAAAGAGATATACATGTGATTGTGGCTTCAAGAGGTAATACCTTTATGACTGGAAGAGAAGCAGTTGTCCTCTTTGCCTGAGCATTTTTCAGAAAATGTGACTCATCAGCAATCACAACCTGAATAAAAATAGGTCACAGCTAAGAGTGTGATTTATCAGCAATGATTGGAACTACATTTACCATGCATACAGTTAAATAATTATAGCCCCAGTCATTACATCAGGAAAAGCTTTGATTGTACAAACACAACAATAAAAAATTAAAAAAAGCTGAAATGTCAAAATAAATAATACTACTTGACCACTTGCTCAAATCGTTTTAGTTTTATAAAAGAGCATACTGAAAGGGAAAAAGACCATAATTGAAACAAAAGAAAAAAATTAAGCTGTATCTTAGCTATCTTTGGATCATAATAGATGCTATAGCTGCTATATACTCTGAAATTCACGTGCAACTTCAAACTAATGACATGCATGTAAAACAATTGCAACCATTGTCAGATAATTTTGGTTTAAGTGGATAATGGAAGTCGTTTTCATTCAATGATCAATGACTAATAAAAAATCACAGCCAAAAGACCCAAAGAAGGGGGAAATAGTAATATTCTTTCTCCTCCATAGCTTTCACCAATCTATAAAGCATTTCACAACCCATTTTCAAATAATCACACTGTTTAACAGCCTGGCATAACACTGCTGGTCATAATGAGCCTCACAATTTACAAACATGAAGTATTTCATCAAATTTTCGATGCTTTGATTGCAATATAATGTATAGATGACTTCCTCCATTCACTGTACTTACTCAGCCTTCAAGGAATGGTTAGCGGCAGATACTGACACATGATTAAGATTACAGGAAGGTGCTAACCTTAAAGTTACATGTCATAAGCATATTCTGTAGCTTTGGCACCAAATCGTATGAGATAATGTTGAATAGTCCATCCAGATGAATGCTGCTTTTGGCACTTGAAGATACTATATTGAAACCTCCTCTATTTGATCCACCATTTTGAGACAAGACAATCTACTTCATCAGAAGAGAATTCATAGTGCAAAAAAATTATATACTTTATCAGAAGAGAAACCTCAAGCAACGAAAAAAAAAAAGATCTTCTAGAGTTTTCTATTCACACCAACAGGGAACAGAATATATAAAATTTGATAAAGGGATCACGGATAACATACAAGTATATCTGATGAAGGAATATTCAGCCATTGTTGAATCATCTGAATTAATGCAAAACAAGGAGCATACATTAACTTACTGAATGTGTTCTATTAAATGATGAAAAATGTAGAAATGCAACCCTTACAGAAGCCCATTGCAAGCGTAACGAAGATGGTGCAATTATGAGAACAGGCCACGAGTCCTGAACACAAGAAGCTACAGCAATGGCCTGCAAAATGAAGCATGCTGCTCAATTTTATTAAAAAAAAGGAAGGCCAATTTCGTAATTTAGCAAAATGAAACCCAATAAAATCTAAGAGCCTCACTTCCAACATCATCTCCTCTGTCTGCTACCTACCCCACTCTTATTCATTGTTTTGCATCTTCCACACAATAAACTTCCACACCCCTACCACATCATTCTTTTCCTCCTATATAACAGACTCAATATCACTTTCTCCATAACTAACTCTCTTCCCTAGTCCCTACCTGCCTGGATGATTCTAAGTGGAACATGAACATATAGACCTGTGGGTATAAACCATAAGAGGCTTCCCCATAGAGGTTGGTAACCTATCATATTTTGATTATGTTGAATGAGGGGCAGGTAGACTGCACTGAGAAAACCAAGGGGACAGTTGACGGTAACCAATATTGGATCTATGATATGCTTTGATAATTGATAGTTTGATACCATCTTGAATTTGGACTGAGCCTAACTAAACTCCAAAAGCTAATTCATAAGATGCTACTGTGACAGTGATGTTATTTATGTGTTTGTTAATTAAGTTACATAATCTACAGTATCATTCAGGAATCAGGATGATTTTTATCATGAGCCAATCAGCATCTAAGACTCTAAGATGCACTTTTTTAATTGCAGAAGATAATTAACAAAATTTACAACCCAACAATGGATATTAGATAGAAAAGCAGAAATCCTGACAAGATTTAACTTCTAGCACAAATAATTGTTTGCTTGTAAAGAAGCAAAACACTGCTATGCATCATGATGCACAGATAACGTGTGGAAATGATTTAATTTTAGGCAGTGAATTGCCTGCAAAGTTTTCCCAAGTCCCATTTCATCTGCTAAGAGAACACGTCCTCCATGCTGCAATATAAACCTGAAAACAAATAAATAATAACTAAAATCAATGCATGGTAGAAGAACAAGAGAGGAAAAAACAAATAGACATGAAAAGACAATAACTAATCCATATTTATGAGTGGTGACGGGAAAAAGTGATCAGGTCACTACATACCTAACACCTTCTCGCTGAAATGGCAATAGCTTTGATTCAATAAAACTAGGGATCTTGTGGTATCGATCTTTCAGTAAAGCAGACAAAAATAGCAACTTCAGAATTTTTCAGAAAAAACAAAACACAAATTATATACCTAAAGAATTTGCATACCTACAAAGGAGATAGCAAAAAAGTTGATAACGAAAATATTTAGTAAATACCTTGAAGATCTGGAACTGCAGACGCTGCAACAATGGCACGTTGCACTAAGGGATCTAAGTTATCTACCTGTAAAATTATTTAAATATATGAAGGAGGAAAGCTAAAAGATATAGAAATGGAAATTAAGAAACAAAATAATTTCAGGAAAAACCACAAACTTAAACATAAAAATCTGGCATACGTGCTTACTCTAGGATAACAGGTTTTTATTACTCAATGAATAAAACATGTACTCAATCCCAGATCCCACCTTTGCACCTCCGAATCCTATTATTATCCACATAGGATGCTTTACTTTTTCAATAATATATCTTTTTATTAAAAATTTAGAATATCCAAGGGTGCATAAACAGGGTTGCATGAGAAAAGCAAAATTGATATTGGCAAGAGACAAAAGGGGAATATATGTATTAAAACAAGTATGAAATTAAAACTAAAAAAGGAGACAACCCAAAATTACAGTAGCATTCAGGCCTATCATAAACATCATGGGCTTCCTCTTATCTCCATGGTAAAGATTTGAAACTCATATGCACTAGTTTCTCTCCAACCAAATAATTCAGAAGAACCACAAAAAACAACCTATTAGTTAACAGAAGGAACAAACAAATCTCCAAAAAACATTACTCACTAGCTAATACTCAAACAACCAGGACAATCATCAAAGATAAAATATATATATATATATATATATATATATATATATATATATATATATATATATATATATATATATATATTCAAAAGATCCATCAGAACAACAAATATGTGCTGAGAAACAAAAATTCACTTCACGCCCAACATGGAAACTACTTTACAATCAAATCCCAAACATTGTAAACAGTTTTCACAGAATAAATGATGAAAGGTCCATCCACCAACAGTTGTAATAGAGATAGCAACAGGTTAGGTTGTCATGAATGAACCCTATTTGATTTCTCTCAGACTAGCTCATCTCACCAAACTCAATTACTAAGTTAGATAGGTATCCTCAATAATCGAGACAAAGCCTAAAATTTAAATTGGGAGGGTGTTTCTGTGATAATTTGAAGAGGGTCACAAGCACAAAGCCCCTCCCTCATGAATGAAGGCACTAACAACGGTCTTACTATTAATTGGGCCAAGACTCAAGGTTGAGGTGACATAATTATTATGAAAGGGAAATTTGTGTAAGTCAAGATTGTTTTGTCATATGATGGTAAATAGTGGCATACTAACATCAATTTCCTAACTATAAGGAACAAGCTGTTACCTGAACATTATAACCAGGTATTTCTCCAATAACCTTTTCTGCTTCTGACAAGGAAGATAGTGGGAATATCCATAACCTGCAGGCTCAAAGTTTTCATATGGCTAATGCAACAAAGTAGGCAATCCAGAGAACTAATATATGTTCACATTGGTGTGCACAAATTGAACGAAAGGTGGATAAAGAGAAGCATACCGTTCCTTTGCATTCCAAGAAGATCTAGGGATTCTTCGAAAAGCAGCAATTACTACCTGTATATGGTCAAAGACAAAACCTTGTTTGTGACAGATTCGAAATTGAATAAGATTCAATATTCTGCAAGTAGTTTAGCCAGAAAAACCTGGTCATATTGAAACTTTGCTGCAACATTTCCACTGGAATGAAGAAAAAATTTGACCGAAAACTTTGGCAGCTCTTTAGCCTGATTGTCTGCAACACATAAAGCCAGATAAACACCAAAAGATCACCATTTGATACCTTGAAACCAAAACAAACTACAGCAAGCAAATAAAAAGTTTCAAAGACCATTGAGCATAAGCAATGGTGGAGAAACAAATTAAAAGAAAAAAGATAGAGTAGATAGATTGATAGAAAGAGAAATGGTGGAGAAGATAAGCCCCACCATTGTTTGTCCCTGATTTCAATGTCGTGGGCAATGCTCTTGCTCCTTGAGAGAACGCATCAACCTGGATTGAAACAATAAAAGTATGATACTAATCAATGCTCCTGCCCAGAAATATTCATACTTCAGAATTCATGATTATATAGTAGAATACTAGTTATTATCATTATAGTATCAAACAGCTCGTGCGTGCTTCTACTTCTAAGTTGTTTCACTTTAAATGGAGCATATCATAGGCATGAACGAACACTTAACATCAAAACGATAAAGTTAACCCTATAAACGACAGAAAGAGAAGAAGGCCAAGAGAGTTGAAATTATGGGAAAGAAGGGCCAATGAGAAAAGAGAATAACTTTACAGTTTGGGAACGCGAATTGGGAAGGGGTTTTGGTGGGAGGTTGTTGGTTGTTGCAGATGCAGAATGGTGGCGTTGATGCGGAGAAGAAGGAGGAGGAGTAGGGTTGCGTAGTTGAGCAATTTTCTGGAAAGCGTCTCTTTCGAGAGAATCGAGGTCCTCTGCGCTCAAATCCCAGTCATCCTCCACCTCCATGGATGCTCTCTCTGTTTTCTCTTTCGTAAACGTGAAAAGTGAAAACTGTTCTTCCCTTCTTCACAAGGCTCCCTGCCTTACCAGTATTCAAATTCAATGCCCGGTTTTTTCAACATTTATATTTTCTTAATCTTTTTTTAGTTTTAACGGATGAATTGGTAATTTATGTTTCGGACAACGTGTGTTTGGTTTGTATTTTTATTTTATGTTTTTCTTTTCATTTTTTAAAAATTATTTTTATTTTTAAAAGATTTGAATTCTGAAAACATGATTGATTTCTTGTTTTCTGCTTTCAATAAATAAAAATACGAAAAATGTATTTTTTTAAAAAAAATGTATTTTTAGATTTGATTAAAATTACATTTCTTTTACCGTTTTTATTTTACTCATTTTATCCAAAATAAGGTTCTTGATTTGAAATGAAAACACTGAAAAAATATTTTCCCTGAAAATGAAAACAGAAATCTAACCCAACATATTTCTTTACCATTTTTTATTTCTAATGAAAATGAAAAAAAAAAACAATCAAATCAAACACTCCCTTATGTTTTGAATCTTTGGATCTCAATAACATAAAAGAGAAATGACAATAACACATGAATTAACAAACTCTTTTCAACACATCCTTTGTAATTAACTAAAAAATTTTTAATCACAATTTCATAATTTTTAATAAATTCTAATCAATTATGGAATGTATATTAGGAGGAGTATACTTCTCAAACAAAATAAGGTTTAAGTGATACTAGACTAAATTACTTTAAATATGGTATTAGTTTGAGTATTGTGTATAAAAAAAGCTTGATTGAAAGATAATAATTTTATTAAAAGTGGTTAGTCAGGCTCTCCTATTTGAATTAACTAAAATTTAAATATTACATATGAAAAAACTTGATTGAAAAAGGAAATATTCAATTGATGATCAATCAGGTTTCGGATGTGAATTAATTATCCATTCGTATATTATATTAATAACAAAACATAACATAACATGTTAAAAAAATAGGTGAAAAAAAAAATACTTGTAATAATACAAGTTAAATGAATGATTTAAATATTTTTTTTTCCGTAAGTTTATACTTTTTGAATTTTAATCTTTGTATTTAAATATGTATTTTTTTAATTTTTATTATTGTAGTTTATTTTGTTTGTTTTTAGTCTATTTAAGTTTGTGTTTTTTCAAATTTTACATTTGTAATTATTTTGTTCATTTTTAGTATTGATAAATTCATAATTTTTAATTTTGGTTTCTACAAACATGAACTTACAAAGGTGAAAATAAAATAAAAAATCAGGATTAAAATTTTAAAAATATAAACTTATGTGAATTAAAAATAATAAAAAAAATCACAAGACCCTCAATTGAAAAGACATAACTTATATAGAGAATAAAAATGAAAAAAAAAACTTTTAAGAACTAAAACTGAAAAGTATTAACTTACATGATTAAGAACAGTTTTTTATCATGACAATGGAATAAAACTTCCACTAATTTTTACCAACGAGACAAAACCATGTTTAAGCCTAAGTTAATTGGTGTATTACTTGAGTTTTATTATTTCAAATTTAAAAAACAAATATAATTGAATCTTTAATGCTTTCAATTTTACATGGGTCATTTTAAATTTAACCCAATTGAAATATTGGACTTAAACTAGAAATAGACTTGATTAAGCTCTATTTTGAGGTCTAACCTTATCTTATTTTTCATATTAAAAGTTTTTTAAATTGTATTTTTAACCATTTAAATATGCATTCATTAATGTATACAAATTTATGAATGAATAATTTTATCAATGATTAAATGTTTGTATAAAATGAAATCTTAAATAAATTTTAATATTTTATAAAAAAAATTAATATACAACTTTTTTTCATATTTTTTGAAGTGTATATATTTAAGAAAAAAATATAAAGAACTAATAACGTGATGAGAAAAAGGGAAAAGTAAGCTTGAAGAAAAATTTAAAAGGAGTAAAAATAATAAATAAAGAGATTCTGGCATTAATGATATAATTAAATAAGATGTCAGTTTTTATCATCAAATAATAAACTCAAACTCACGTCACAAAATATCATAATTTACATGATTAAACATTAAATAATTCCTTAAATTATTCCTTCTGTATACACCTGCGTTATCATAACTTTTTATAATGGTTTAGACCCCATGAAAAAAAATGTACTAACATTATAAAGTTTTTTTTTAATTGGTATTGTTATCTGATTAAAGAATGATAAATTTGTTAATTTTGATAATAACTATTTTTGCAAGTAAAAATAATAATAATTATTTTAAAAGTCACTTTAAAACTAAAATTTATTCGCTTGTTAGTGTAATAGAGTATCGATTAATTTAATCTCATGTTTTCCTTTTGGACCTTGTTTCTTACGATTTAGATAGGGTAAAAAAATTGGGAAAAAGGCAATAGTAATGAAGTCAGCGAAGGTTTAAAACTACAAAACCGTTGGCAAAAGCAGCGCTTAGTCGTTCCCACCATTTTTCCTAATCCCATTTCTCTTTTTCTCGTTCTCTTGAATTTCTAGGGTTACCGTTGGAACCACTCGCCAGCCACGTACGTACGGAGGCTCTCTCTTCCTCCGCCATGAACTCACGGCAATCCTCTCTGTCGCCCTGTGACATCTGCGGCGCCACCCAAACCCTATCTCTGACCATCCACAACATCCGCCACCGCGCCCACACCTGCCGCCACTGCACCAACTGCGTCCTCAAGCAGCACCCTGGCCTCTTCTGCCCTCTCTGCTTCGAACTCCACGACGACTCGCCCCTCCCTCCCCACCACCGCCTCATGTGCGTCCGCTGCCCCGCCGTCGCACACCGTTCCTGTGCGTTCCCCTCCACCAACCCCTCCGCTGCACCCGCGCCAGCACCACCGTTCTTCTGCCCTACTTGTCTCGATTCTAACTTCACCTACTTCAAACTCCCCGACCGCAAGACCGGAGCCGTCGACGTCCAGTCCGCCAAGGTGCTCGTCACTGCTGCCCGGATCGCTGCCGTGTCCATGAGCAAGGCGGCCGCCGTGGCACGGTTCGATGCGGAACGTCGCGCCAGGGAGGCCGCCGTGGCCAGGAAGAGGGCGAAGGACGCGCTGGAGCATCTCGCGGAGATCCTCGCCAGGGAGCAGGCGGAGCAGGACGAGGAGGAACAGAACGGCACCGTTTCTGCTGGCCGGAGGCGTGGCGCGTAATAGTGTACTTCTTCGAACAATTCATTGTTGCCATTAAACCTGCAATAATATTTGGAATGTGGATTTGGTTGTTGTTGTTATGATGATGATGATAATGTTGTGGAATTTCTGCTTTGCTTTTGGTTGGTTGGTTGGTTGGCCGGGTGCTGATTGTTGCAGGTTTTTGGTTAGGGCTAGTGGTTGCATGGTTGGAATATTGAAATGTCAAGCATTGGTACTTGTGTTTTACCTCATACGAATGCAGTCGTTGCATGCCATGTTGTGATACTTACGATGCACTTATTTATCATTTAAAAAAGTGAATTATGTGGTGGATAATTGGATATTGGCCTTGCGTTGTATGGAATGGATGCTGTATTTGTGTCATGGTTGATCTATGCGTTTGTCAATCTGCTTCACCAGTAATTGTGTGTCTGGTTACCTCCAACTCAGAGACCCGTTGCAGTTGGTGGTAAAATTTTCAGCTCAGTTATTCCTTGCCCTGAATTCTCATTGATTAGATGAAAATAACATCTTTCTTGTAACTTGTCTCAATTGGATTTGAAATTTCTGGGTTTTTTTCTTTTCCTCTTTTTTGGTCTCTGGGGTTTTGGTGTTAGTAATAAATAATATAAGAGTTAAAGACTTACTTTTAGTCTGGTTTATGATAAAATTGATATGTAAATATAAATAAGAAAAGAATGTTAGTTGGTTTGTTGGGCAGCTATTATCAGTTAGGATTTTATAACTGTAAACTGTTGGGTTGCTGCCAATAAATAATGAATGGCTGATGTATTTTAGATAGAGACTGAACTGGTAATCAAGAAGTGCAGTGCACGGTTTCTCTGCTACCTGTTTCTTTCCGCTCTCTCTCCTCTCTGTTCCGTTATTCTTCTCTCATCCCCTCTTTCTTTTTGTTTCTTTCTCTTCCCCACCTAAATTCTATATCAAAATCAGTGATTAATGACCTTATGTGAGATTACTCAATAAATTAGTACAAACTTCAGCCTTCTGAAAACTGATAGCAAATGAATGGTTTAGTGCAAATATGCCAAACATGTTAGGGATGCTACTTTAGGAATCAAGGCTGCTGATAAAGAAGCATATATTGTTCTTGCAGGCTGTAGGTTTTTTCCTTTCCCTCATCATTATTACACTTTTAGTTTGGGATATGTACTAGTGTGTTGCTTTCATTAGATTCCAACATTTAGCTTATTTTCAGATTTCAGTTCATTTTTTTATATAAATAATATAAGAGAAAATTGCTGGAATGCAACAGAGGTTGGCTTTGACATGTAACTGGTTTGGCTGGTGGAATAAGGGTCAATTGGTGGCAATGATGGTGGTTGGCTTTGACATGGTCCATATGACAGCAGAGGAACAAAATACTGTTTTCCAATGAAACCTTCAATGGCAATAAATTGTTGGATGATGCAGCATTCTTACTCTGGACATGGCTTAGAAGTTTGGAGAAAGATTTTACAACCCATTTTAACCAATGGTCAAGTAATCTTAGAGTTGGTTGTGTGTATTAGCCGAGGATAGCAACCATAGGATAACAGTAGATATAGACTCTTGTATGTAGTCAGCTTTTGGTTCCTATCAAGATTGTATTAAGCCTGATATCCAGAACCAATTGTATGGACTATCACAATTATGTACTCTTTGTACCTCTGGTACTTCAATATATACATATATTATATTTGCTGATAAAAAAAAAAAAGTTTGAAGATAAAAAAAGATGAACTGAAATCTGAAAATAAGTTATTCCTGTATGCTGCTCTTCCTTGATATCAAGTGGAAAGTTAACCTCTAAGGCAGGATAACATCTAAATTGGGAAAAGCTCTTTGTCAATGGCTTTTCTAGTGTGTTTCATGGATATGGGTACAAGTGCAGGTACACAACGAATTTTCTAAAGGTATGGGTATGAGAGGATATTATCATAAGAAATTTAAAAACATAAAGTATTAAAGTCATAATATAAATACCATTCTCTTATTTTCTTACTCAAATAGCAAAAATATTTAAAGAAAATACAAGTTGAAGGGAGTGAAACAGTAATTTGTTTGGTTTAGTAAGGAACCAAACAACTAAGCAACAAAACTTGGTGTTGTGTATGGACTGACTTGTTCTTGAGGCATAAGTGAGTATTGGGTGGGGTAGCCTTGGTACCCAATAAGTACTGGTACTGAATATGTACCCAGTGTGGGTACAACAACTTTTGGGAGTACCCATGCATAATAACTTTTCTGTATGAAGTTCAATATGTCTTGGCTCCTACTTCCAATGTCTTGTGTAGAATCACTTTAAAGAAATGCAACAGGGTTCTTCACATAATAAGATCAATCCAAATCATTGGGAGTGATCAAGTGAGGGTATAAATGCTTAACATATGTCCTGGCTTCATTCAAAACATGAGTGGATGAACTGGGGATATTGCCTTTTGAAAGGTTATGTGGATGCCCAACAGATTGGATTTGTTTACCACCATAATGTTGATTTTTTTTTTTTTATAAAGTCGGGTTCAACCTTTCAGTTCATTTTTCTTATCTTCAAACTGTTGCATTCCAGCAATTTTCTCTTTTGATACTAGTGCTTGTTTATCCATCTGCTTTCTTGTGGTTGTGGTAGACACTAGACAGTACTACCCCCTGTTGTTAGGATGTATAATGAGAGTTGAATAAGAACAGCTGCTAGTCAGTTATTCCATTAGTTAGCTAGTTAGTTTGATTATAAATAGGGGCATTCTGTTAAACCGTTAATCTTCCACAAGGTGACAAAACAATATGATGACTTAAGTCAACATAAATATTTACTCACTCATAAGATTTTTCTTTTTAAAACATTTTCTAAAGCTTGATATTGTAGTTGAAAGAACATTTGCTTATTGAATGAAACTAGGGAAACAGTACACGATTCCATATATTTTGAGAGGTGTGGATCCACTCCTTACACTGCTTTCTTAATCACCAAAAGTTCCCTTTTGTAGGCAACTACTGGTCTACAATTTATAATCGAAATCCACCCTTAATGGACCTAATTAGCTGCAGGTCCATTCCCCTTCTTTCTAACATAAACCTACTTGATCACAACTCTACTATCTGTTTTAAATATGTAAATGTAATTAGCATTAATTTAGGACAGAATATTTCCTGTGCATATCTTTGAAATTTATAGCCTGTAAGTACTAGATCCTATTTATAT
Organism: Glycine soja; assembly: GCF_004193775.1. Lineage (NCBI taxonomy): Eukaryota > Viridiplantae > Streptophyta > Magnoliopsida > Fabales > Fabaceae > Glycine > Glycine soja. Next base: position 23,029,474 of record NC_041014.1, on the reverse strand, counting down.
TATCATTAACCTTTATAAGTGGATAAGTTCTTGTATTTCGAATCAGTAAATGATATTCAAAAGTTTATTCCTTTTGAACTTGTCGTTTGAGGGAGGGATTTCTTTTGTTTTCATAGTTTCATTTGTGTACTGTCTGGTCCGACAGGCATCTGTGGTGGGAGTTGTTGTAAAGTCCCACATTGCCTATTTAATTACTGAGGTGCGGTTTATATACCTTTTGGGAAACTTCTGGTAATGTCAATTAGTTTTAAGATGAAATCTAACACTATAATTTTAAGTGCCTAATATTATCCCAAATCAGAGATGCTTACCCAAAGAAAACTTGAATATTATGGTCCCATCAAATGCAATAGTAGCACATATTGCATATAAACTTAGCCTCTTTACTTCCCCACTCAAACAACTAAATGTAATAACAAAAAATTGTCTAAAATGCTTAGCCTCTTTACTTCTAACTAAGCCATTAATGTTGTTAATGAGAATTTGATCCAAGCAGACCTAACATTTGCCATAAAAGCATAACAAATCATCCATAAAGAACACAAGCTAAATTTTCAAAACATTCATTTAAAGTTATATTTCATTTCTCTTAATTTTTTTCTCTGTTGAAATGGGAAATTTTCTTATTATAGATCATACAACAGGTTATGATATTGAATGTTATTATATTGGGATTGTTTATCATTCCACTATATGCTAATTATTGGGTGTGATTCCACAATATGCCCAGCATATACCATAAAAGCATAACAAATCATCCATAAAGAACAGAAGCTAAAATTTCAAAACATTCAATGAAAGTCATATTTCATTTCTTCTAATTTTCTTCTGTTGAAGTGGGATATTTTCTTATTATAGATCAAACTACTGGGTGTGATTTTGAATGTTATTATATTGGGATTGCTTATAATTCCACTAAGTGACTAACTATTTAAATTGTTAATACTTAAATTGATTCATGGCCTATAATACATTTTTTGCTTCAATTTCTCTCCTTAATCAGTTCATGGATATTGTCAATACTTAATCTGCTCTTCCAGATGAGAAATTCACCACGTAAACTAATAATATCATCTGTAAGCGAAACTTACATCTCAAAATGTAGATACATCGCAACCCTTGCCTTTTTTATTTCCTTTCTTCAGTAAAGGCTTAACCTATGTGTCATTAGTCCTTTCTGCTTTATTTAATCATACATTTCTATGTCAGTGTCATTCTTACACCATTTAGACTTCAGAGGGAAGTAATAATCCGGGTTTTTTTTTTCATTATTATCTGGTTTACACTTTATAACCATTTGCTTTAATTTAATTTACTTGTGCCTGCCAATGATGGAATGTATATGTTTCATACCCATGTCCTATTCCACAGCTCAACCTGATAAATTGTGTTCAATGTTAGCAAAGAAAAGCCAGTACAAGACATTTAGGAATTTCAGTAGTTGGATGATTATGTTTAATGAGAAAACTTGCCTATTTGCAATACTTACAGCAACTTATGCTACAATGTGGTAGAGGAGATCCATAGAAAGGGATATGCATTTGATTGGAATCTTTAGACACCGACTCTCAGTCGATTGTCATATGCATTACAATTCAACTAAACTGCACAGAATCACGAACAAGGTTCTTCCTTTTATCTTTTTTCTTCTTGTTCCTAATTGTAGCTTTAAAAAAAAAACACACACACACTCACACACAAAATTCATTAAGATTGAAAAGATAGGTATAAATGTTTTAGGATAAGAAATCATTGAGAACTATACCATGAAAAAAAGGAAAAAGACAATAAACTAATAACAAGTAAAATGCAACATGACACTTTGATCTCTCTGAAGGTCTAATAAAGATACCCCTTTAACAAGACCATTAGCAGAACACCACAAAGAAGCTACATGAACTGGTTGATCCTGAATGGACTCAAGAGTCAACTGATGACCGATAAAGATTCTAGCATTTCTGTCTGACCAGATACACCAGATAACTGCAAATTGAGAACCACGCAGGAACTGCTGGTGTCGAATGCTCTAAAATTAACACATGGGCATTGCTGGAGATTGTGTAAATTGTTTCTGTGATTCTTCTGTTAACACCTGAACAAGTACAGATCTTTTTCGGTCTTTCCTGATAACGGGTTTGAAAGTTTCTTGTTGTTAATACTCCTCCTTGCTTATCGGGTTTTCGAAAATGATTTGTCCTAATGTTCAATGTCTGAGAAGATTCAATAAAGAACCTCCGCACAACTTTTGGCATTTGGTTAACTCTAACTTTTTAATCATTATGGTGATTGATTGAGTTTTATATGTTATAAATATGTTTGTACTTTGTACTTCCCATTCTCCGTGAATTTTCCGAGATTACAAAGGAAGGATATTTAGCATTTTCAGCTCTTCACTTTGATGAGATACCTGGACTTGGATTCCTGGCTGGATAGATGAGGCCAGTGTGGTTCCTTTGCAAATAATCCTAACCCTATAAATCTGTTTGGGTCTATTTATTTACCTTTCTATATGCGGTCTTGATTTTTCCCTTCATAATGACTGAACAAGGGTGCATGCTTAGTGCTGTGACTGTCTTTATGTTAATGGGGTAGAAGAAAAATCAACTCCCCAGTTTCTTGAGTTGTTGATGTCTCAAATGCAGTGATTAGTTTTATGAATACTGGTATAATATGATAGAGCAAAGGCCCTTGGGTCAAAATGTTTTATTTTTGGCTAAATCAAGATCCATTGGCAAAGATATGGGGCGAGATTGTCTTTGGTGGCATTGACTGACCACATTTATGGTCCACTTTCTCGCAAAGTTCATTGGCAGGTCTATTATATTTCAACCTCATTTGCTTCATTTTAGCTCTTCTTATCAACCATGTTGGTGTAATCGGCTTTGTCCAATTTTCCCTCCTAGTTTCATTTATTCCTTTTCATACAAATGCTTGACAACTAAATATTAGCAGGGTTTCCGTTGGCTGTTGCAATTCATTTTTGCCTACAATTACTTAACATTTCAAACATCTAATATTCCTTTTTTCTTCTCAGTATATCCTAAGAGTTGAAGGCTGCTGTACTGTTTGCTATCAATTCTGGAAGTGCCTCCTCCACTGGGTTTCTCTTGGTAATGAATAATTATCGTATATCGTTATTGGATAACTATCAATTATGCTTATGCACTTAATCACATTATTATTACTATTATAACGTAAACGCATGACAGTCGTTGTATGGTTGGTTGCAGGGTTCTTTGGAGATTTCTTCTTGGGAGCATATGACTCGGAGTTTGACTATGGCAATCTACCTAAGGATTTACTGAAGCTGCGTAATCATATTTTGGTGTCATTACTATGCTAAATTGTGTATAGAAAATAAAAAGGTTTACATGACTCACAGCAGTTAATAAGTGCAGCTCTCGGAATTTCTATGCCATTGGGCCTCTTATAAATTGTGATTGGTATATTTTATGAATAAGATTTGTGTCATTTTCTAGCAAAGCAAACAACTAGTAAATTCATCTAAAAAAAACTGCTAGTAAATAAGATTCACATTGACTAACAAAGTAGCAGTTGGTCCGACATGGTGATGCAAAAAGAAAAGGGCAAATGCACCAGAGAGAAACAAACACAGACCGTGGCAGGGTAGGGTAATGGATTGTTTTGTTTTAAAAAAATAATTTCTATTTCAGAATTAATAATTTCATAAAAATATGTGGTATTACCTAAAAAATAAAGCTAATTTAGAATATTGATGTACCAAACGTATTACAATAGAATGGGATAAGAATAATTATCATATCCTATCTTGATCACTAAATCAATTCTTAAAATATTGATAGAGAAATTAAAAAATATAATTAATATTTTTTATTATTATCATGTTATTAAAATACAACTAATATTTTAGATTTCATAAAAAAATTCTGGAATTTTGTCTCGTATGTTTTTTTTATTTTCTCACTTCACAATAAATAATTAAGGATATAATAAAAATATCTCATAATTAATTAATATTGCAATGACACTCAAAATATATTTTTATTTAGGCTTAATTGCATTTTTTATCTCATTTTTTTTAATTTTTTGGTGAATTTTATTCTCTAACAAATTAATTTGACATATTTTGTCACTAACTTTCAAGAAACATAAATATAAATATTTACAAAAAGAAAAAAGTAAAATAAATTAAATTTCTCATTTAGGCAAAAAAAATTAATTTACACATCTTAAAGCAATCCATCATTAAGTTAAATAATTATTTTGGTCTATAAATATATAAATTGGTGACAATATAGTCCTTAAAAAAAATTTAAAAAATAATTCAATCTCTGAATGAATAATAAGTGTGATAATTTTATTTTATCATTAAGTTTACAAGACTATTTTAATTTTGCCATTAAGCTGTCATGTTTATGTTTAAAAATTAATTTAATAATTTATAGAACTCATTTGAAATGGAATTATAAAATTTAAAAATCAATTTATCTTTAAATTTAAGTTGTTGTATATATACATAATTATTCACTTTTATGTATTTAAAGACCAAATGGTCAAATACCCGTCATTACTTAAAAGTTATTATTCCAAAAAAAGTTATTAAAAAGTATAATCTTAATGTGACTTTTAGTCCATTAATTATTTTATTTTAATATATTAACCTTAAATATTTAATTTTAATTATTTATCTTTTTGAAATATATTATTTTAGTTTTTTTTCAATTTTCTATCAAAAACTTTAATGCTCTGCTCCTCAACTTTTGAACTTTTAGATGATTAATCTAAAATAGTGGCAGTTTGAAACTGCCACTATTTTTATATTCTTCCTATTCAAAAAGCCAGTATCTTTATGTTGTTTTTATTCATCCTCTTCTTCAAACCACACCCATCATGAGCATTCACCACGCAAATCAAAAAACCAAATCTCAAACCCAGATCAGACCAACCCTCAAAACCAATAACAAAATCTGGGTTCTCGCTGACAACGCCACTCCTCATGACTCCGGCAGCCACCGTGAACACAGGATGTTGTCGTGTGAGATCGCAGTTGTCGGTGTCATCTGGAAGGAGGCGCAGGATGGAGTACCAGTCATGGGGGGTAATGTAGTCGTCATCACTTTCATATCTGAGTGGATGATGGAATCTCTGAGGATGACGTCGTTTTGAAGCGCCGAAGCTCCCAAATTTGCCACCAACACGCGCACTGCAACCACCGCGTGCCGCCAGCGAACCATCCCATCACCCCCTCAACCCTCGTCGCACATGAAGCTCAACACTTCGCCACGAAACCAGATCTGGTGAATATTTGAAGTGCAAAAAGTGAGTTTTGATCAATATTGTGCTAATTAATAGAAGCATTTTCCCTGGAATTACTTTGTCCATTTATTATGATTTCATGCTCTGGTTATTTTAAATTAATTAATTTAAAATTTAAAAGTTAATGGAACGATAATATTTTTAAAAATGAAAAAGAATATTAAAATAAAATTTGAGAAAATATAAAAAAAATCAAAATTAAATATTTAAAATTTAATAAAAACAAATGTGAAACTTAATATAATATAGATGATTAAGAAAGAAAAAAAATATCAAGAAGAGAAAATTTTAGGAGGCAGAAAAGCATTTTGTCATGGACGACGTTAGAAGCAAAATATAGAATCTTGGAGAGCAATGTAGAAACGTATGTGATTCTTTATCTTGGCGTGTGTCAATGACCCCCACCATACACGTGGCAAATCTTTATTCGTTGACTTATGGATATTTTCGTCATTGTGACATCGCAACCAAGCTATAAGTACGACCCCTTCCACCCCTCTTTCATTCATAGCTATTCGCAGTTCCCAAATTCATTTTAATCCTAATTCTGCACTTCTTGATCATTCGATTTTTCTCCTCAAGGTTCGTCTCTGTTTCATCTCTTTTCATCATCGCAGCCTAATTAGCCTTAGTTTATTGATTTAGCTTTGGTCTTTCACCATGGTTACATTTTTACGTTTCTATCTTTCGATTTGTGATTTGTTACGTTAATATGTGTATACCGGTTTTGTCGTTGTTGAATCCGAAACTTTCCATTCGACTTTCTGATTCCGTATCTCGTTTGTCACATGCAAAATCTTTCCCGATTTTTAATCTGGCTATCTGATTTGATTTGATTTGATTTTGAGGAATTAGGGTTCGTGGTTTGATTTGATTCTGTGATTCGCTTGTTATATGTAAAATATTCCCGGTTCTTAATTTTAGGGTCTGCGATTTAATTTCTTTTATCACTTTTGAGGAATCAGGGATCGTGGTCTGACTTATTGTGCATTATTTAGTTGTATGCTGCAAAATCTTTCCTTATTTTTTAATTAGGGTTTAGGGTTTGCGATTTGTCATTTTTGGGAATTATGGTTTGTGGTTTATTGATTATGCAATTCGGGTTTGCTTTCTTTCCGGTTTTTAATCAGAGTTCCTGACTTTGATGTTTCTTTTTTTGTGATTGAACAGATGCAGATATTCGTAAAAACTTTGACCGGCAAGACCATCACCCTTGAGGTGGAATCCTCCGACACCATTGACAACGTAAAAGCTAAGATTCAAGACAAGGAAGGGATCCCACCTGACCAGCAGAGACTTATCTTTGCGGGTAAACAACTTGAGGATGGTCGCACCCTTGCTGATTACAACATCCAAAAGGAATCAACCCTCCATCTCGTGCTTCGCCTCAGGGGTGGCATGCAAATCTTTGTCAAGACTTTGACCGGGAAGACCATCACCCTTGAGGTGGAATCCTCGGACACCATTGATAATGTTAAGGCCAAGATCCAGGACAAAGAGGGCATCCCCCCAGATCAGCAGAGGCTGATTTTTGCCGGTAAACAACTTGAGGATGGAAGAACCCTTGCTGATTACAACATTCAGAAGGAATCCACCCTTCACTTGGTGCTTCGTTTGAGAGGTGGTATGCAGATTTTCGTTAAAACTTTGACCGGAAAGACCATAACCTTGGAGGTGGAGAGTTCAGATACCATAGACAATGTGAAAGCTAAGATTCAGGACAAGGAAGGTATCCCACCAGACCAACAGAGGCTTATCTTTGCCGGGAAACAGCTTGAAGATGGAAGAACCCTTGCTGACTATAACATCCAGAAGGAATCTACCCTGCACTTGGTGTTGCGGCTTCGTGGTGGCATGCAAATCTTTGTTAAGACTTTGACTGGAAAAACCATAACTTTGGAGGTTGAAAGTTCTGATACCATTGATAATGTGAAGGCAAAGATTCAGGACAAGGAGGGCATTCCACCTGATCAGCAGAGGCTTATTTTTGCTGGGAAGCAACTGGAAGATGGTCGTACCTTGGCAGATTACAATATTCAGAAGGAATCCACCTTGCATCTCGTCCTTCGCCTTCGCGGTGGTTTTTAAGCGTGTTTTTTTTCAAGTGTTCTTGTTTTAAGCGTGTCTTTTTTCAAGTGTTCTTGTATGTCATGTCTGTTATGTTCAATTTCTCCCTTGAACTTGTTTGCTGTTCTGGTTTTGGTGCTGCTTTTTATGTTTTAATATGATGTATTGAGCTCGTTTCACCAAAAGAATTAAATATCAATATCGTATCATAGTTAAATTCATATTTCGTATTATTACTTCAAATATATAGTTTTTTATTAACGAATGTTAAGAAAATTCAGATTCTAGTCATACAACTTAACCAGCGTAACCAATAAACAAGCGTCATAGTTCATAAGCTAACACATTTTAAAATAAGAAAATTCAGATTCTAATCAAACAGCCTAACCAAATAAACACAAATAGCACAACAGATAAGCTGACACATCATAATACATATAATACATAGCTTATATGTTCAAAATGTTTGCATGATCATATTTGATGGCTAGCTTTCAGCATTTTCTTTGTCTGTTATATTATGTGTAAGTTCCGACAGTCGCTAGATTAATCCTCCTTTTCAATTAATTCATCAAGAGTACCTCATAAAATTGGCAGCTGTTACCTAAAAAAAGAGTACGCCAAAAGACTTCTCAACAATTAACTACTTAATTACGAAAAAACTAAAAATTTAAAATTTTACTTCTTATCATCAGAAGTCACATTCAAATATTTGTTGTTATATGACTTAACAAACATCAACCTGATATTACTAGTTGATTCAATTCATTCAATTAGCTCGGATTAAAAAGTCACCTAAATGGTTATTTTTTTGTACACGTGTCCTTTTTTTTTTTATTTGGATACATGAACCTGAATGGTCATTGATATTACTCATATTTATTATTCATTTTCATGATATAAGAATTATTTTTAAAACAAATGCTTTTTTTTGGTCGGTGGGCACTAAAGGAAAAGAATGAAAAGAAAAGTAGAAAACAGAGCTACAATAACATCTTTCTCAAGAACAAAACCCCCCAAAACATTAGAAGAGGGACCATGATAGAAGGAGGTGAGTCTAAAATCTAAGAAATTGGCCATGATCTTGGAAGGGTGTGTTGAGGTGAACAATCCACTTAAGCGACATCTTATGTTTGAATGTTTGATAGACTAACTAAGATGACAACCTTTTACATATGGAAACTCCTAATACTAAATTAAGAGCATTTTAAATATTATACTATTTTATGTTTATTTTCTTTTGAATAAAGGGTAAATCTTATCTTGAAATTGATTAAAGGAACTAATCTATATATCTATAAACTAAAAAGGAAAATAAAGATTGTCCAATATTTAATGGAGCATCAAAAGTATTAACTAGGATTTTTAGGATATTCTCTATTTTATTTTAAAATCTTAATTATGTATCAACATGAATTTGTTTTAGTATTTTAAGTTTCAGAAAATGCTACTCTTGTTTTTGTGAATTAGGCCCAGTTTTTACACTTTAGGGAGAAATTTTACCTCTATGACAGCTCTATTGTGTGACTAAATCTAGTGTGAGGAGAGTCCAACAATCCTAATTTTTCAGATATTTATATTTATATTATTTTTCACACCATGCACTATTGTGTAAAATGGCTGATTATTCAATAGATTGAATCACGTGAAACTAATGGTGATTGTAGATTTGTAACTAATTAAACAATTAAGGTGAAACAATGATTTTCTTTGTGTAGAAATTAAAAAAAAAAAAAAATATTTGAGTTTATCGGTAAGAATGAGGCCCCTCTAAAATCTAATTTATTGGTAGTTAAACTTCTAAGAATTTGTTTAGTTATCTATCAACAAGAAAAGTAGTTAAAGATTCATGGTAAGCATAATTAAGGAGGGATTTATTGTTAGGAGTTTCTTTTACAGGGCTTAGTTGTTAGGAGTTATAACAACTATAACTAATTTGTCTAAGAAAAGAGAATAATGCATTTTTTTTTTTATCAATAATCAACCTAGAAAATTGTAACAAATTTACCTTAAAGCTAACGCTTTTTATCATTGAATTTGGATCCATTTTTTTATGTCAATTCTTATTTTTATTTAATTACAATTTCCTCTTAATACCATTACCTGCTTAAACAGTTAAACACTTAAACCCCTCATTTTTTTATTTGTAAAAAAAAAAATACTTCCTCCATTTTTAAGTATAAGATTTTTTTTCTAATTTTATTTGTATTTTTTAAAAAAATTCTTTAAGTTATCTTTACATTAATTATTTTTTTTACCTAAATATTTTTAATTATTTAACATAAATTTTATCTGTTATGAATTTGATAAGAAAATTAATACACATTAATTAACTAGAAGAAAAAAATAATTATTCCCTCCGTTTCAAAACTATAGATGTTCTGGTTTTAGTTTTGTTTCAAATTATAGATGTTTTACGAATTCAAAATGAAATTCATAATTTTTTTTAACTATATTCTTGTTCATAATTATTAGTGCATTGAATATTTGTTGTTATTTAGACACTAATAATTAATTACTCATCAATGAAAATGTCCACTTAGCATTCTCTTTACTATCAAATATTTATGATTAATCTAACAACATGATTAAATATGAACACTTTACTTTAAAATTTCTTATTGAGTGTGTACAAACCTTAAATATGTATAATTTTAAAATAGAAGGAGTAAATAAAAAGAGAGCCTACGAATCCTAATAATTTTAAAGGTTATTTTGATAAAATAAAATAAATTAAGAGAATTTTATATTTAGAGACAAAAGTTATAAAATTTAACTAATTTGTTTAAACTTGACTTTGACTCAACTTATTGGCAAAGGAGGGTCTAACTTAGAAGGCAAGCATGTGTGTGATTGATGATATTAACACACTACACGTTGATCCATTCAAGAGCCTTGTAGAAACGTGATCCGTTGCGTATGTAATGCTCATCTTGCCGTGTCAGCCACACATGACACAACAAATCTTTATTCGTAAATCCATGGGTATTTTCGTCATTGACTCATCACAGCCAAGCTATAAATAGGACACTCCTACGCCTGTTTGGATCATACCTATTCGCGCCTCTAATCTCGCAGTTCCTTGATCTCTCCTCTCAAGGTATGTTTCTGGTTTAACACCTTTTGATCGTCATAAGGTTTCATAACCTCATTAGGCTCAGTTTATTGATAACATACGCGTTCCGATTTAGTTATGTTATGTTGATATGTGATGTCTGATTTTTGTCTCCGTTGAATCCAAATTCGTTCAGTTGTCTTTCAGATTCCATGATCTGATTGTTTATGCTATATGTTTTCCGAATTTAGTTACGATTCCTGATTTAATCTTTCTCCTCATTAAAGTAAGGCTTTGTGGTTTAATTTTTTTAATTGAGGTATTAGGGCTTGTATTTTAATTTCTTCTTCTTCTTCTTCCATATTTGAGGTATTGGGGTTTGTTTTTTGATTCTATAGTCGATATACATATGTACCTGGTTTTGATGGTTCTTTTTTGTGATTGAACAGATGCAGATATTCGTGAAAACTTTGACCGGCAAGACCATCACCCTTGAGGTGGAATCCTCCGACACCATTGACAACGTAAAAGCTAAGATTCAAGACAAGGAAGGGATCCCACCTGACCAGCAGAGACTTATCTTTGCGGGTAAACAACTTGAGGATGGTCGCACCCTTGCCGATTACAACATCCAAAAGGAATCAACCCTCCATCTCGTGCTTCGCCTCAGGGGTGGCATGCAAATCTTTGTCAAGACTTTGACCGGGAAGACCGTCACCCTTGAGGTGGAATCCTCGGACACCATTGATAATGTTAAGGCCAAGATCCAGGACAAAGAGGGCATCCCCCCAGATCAGCAGAGGCTGATTTTTGCCGGTAAACAACTTGAGGATGGAAGAACCCTTGCTGATTACAACATTCAGAAGGAATCCACCCTTCACTTGGTGCTTCGTTTGAGAGGTGGTATGCAGATTTTCGTTAAAACTTTGACCGGAAAGACCATAACCTTGGAGGTGGAGAGTTCAGATACCATAGACAATGTGAAAGCTAAGATTCAGGACAAGGAAGGTATCCCACCAGACCAACAGAGGCTTATCTTTGCCGGGAAACAGCTTGAAGATGGGAGAACCCTTGCTGACTATAACATCCAGAAGGAATCTACCCTGCACTTGGTGTTGCGGCTTCGTGGTGGCATGCAAATCTTTGTTAAGACTTTGACTGGAAAAACCATAACTTTGGAGGTTGAAAGCTCTGACACCATCGATAATGTGAAGGCAAAGATACAGGACAAGGAAGGTATTCCACCAGACCAGCAGAGGCTTATTTTTGCAGGGAAGCAGCTGGAAGATGGGCGTACCCTGGCTGATTATAATATCCAGAAGGAATCCACTCTGCATTTGGTGTTGAGGCTTCGTGGTGGTATGCAAATATTTGTGAAGACTCTGACAGGGAAGACCATAACCTTGGAGGTGGAAAGCTCTGATACCATTGATAATGTGAAAGCAAAGATTCAGGACAAGGAGGGTATTCCACCAGATCAGCAGAGGCTTATTTTTGCTGGGAAGCAATTGGAAGATGGTCGTACCTTGGCGGATTACAATATTCAGAAGGAATCCACCCTGCATCTTGTCCTCCGCCTTCGTGGTGGTTTCTGAGTCTGTCTGTTATGTCCAATATTAGTTGAATTCTCTGTTGTTATGTCCAGTGTATGTTGAACTCGTTGGTTGCAGCTGTTATTTAGGTGCTGCTTTAATGTTTTAAGTTTTAAGGCTATGTCTGTGACATAGCTTGCTATGCACGGTCTCGTGCAAAAGAATAAAAAACCATTATCATCTCACAATTACTTTTTATTTTATTAAAATTACTACGAATAGTTTCTGATATATTTGGTACTAATTTGATTTGTTGCTTTGCATGAGCCCTGATATTTCATCAAAAATGGTTACCAACGCAAGTTCACTCGTCCTAAGCCAAATTTTCTCCTTGGATAAACAAAAAATCTATTGTGATCGTGTTTGGCTGCAATTTTTTGGCAAAAGTTTCTCCTCGAAGTAGAACAGAAAGTTAGGATGGATTTGTTTCTATTAAGGCAGTGGGTACAGAGTGGTGCACGGCACGGCATAATGTTGAACTGAAAAGATGGATTGAAAGTGGGGATGGACAAGATGAAAATAAAAGAAGAGACAAGAAAGATTGAGTAATACAGCATAATGTGGAATTGAAGAGAAGGATGTAAACAAGATGAGTAAAATTAGAGACAAGAAAGATTGAGTAATTCAGCACAATGTGTGAAATTGAAAGAGAAGGAGGTGAACAAGATGTGGAAATAAAAGAAGACAAGAATTGTAACTTCGACAAACTAGATGACAGCTGTTTTACTTCGGATGGGATTTTATTTCTTATCAGACTTCGGATGAGAAATTGATTAGTAAATAGTATAATTTCAGTTTTTAAAACCATAAAATGAGAAGGAAATCAAACAAGCTTTTATTTATTATCTGCAATCAGTTTACCAAAAAATACAATCCTTTTTCAAATTATTTATCACTCGTCCAATTTCATGTGGGAAATTCTACATTTCATTTGCCTTGATGATGTTTGAGGCTCCGCTATACGTCCATAAACTGATGAAACATAGACACTACTATTTAAACCAGCAGGCAGTATTATATTGCTTTGACACATTGATTTTAATTTCAAAATCAGTTTTGTTGGATAGTCAGCCATGACATGCTTCTTTAAATGGAGATTGATAATAACCCTAACAGTACTGTGGGAGAAATGTTATTTTCATTCGGGAACGGAGGCAAAATTATTTTCAGTATTACACAGCAACGAACCCATTCTGCAGCAACTAAATTATAATCAGAGCATCTCTTGGCGTGTGAACTAAAAATTGTGGGACCAAAGCTATCGTTTTGATCGAAACCATTAAAAAAGATTTAGAATTAATTGAGCTCATTCAGAAGTTATTGCTTTTGGATGTACTATAATCATGTAGCTTACTAGTTACTATGCCTAGAGTGAAAATTTCATGGGGGTGACGAATCAATGATATGTTTAGGTTGAGTATTGGTTTTACCCATGGTGATAATGAGTGTAGGCTTATTCTTGGTGTATTTGGGAACAATTATTCATAGGCATGCTAAGATTTAGAACTGTGCCTATTGTAATTAAGTTGATTTCTTTTGAAATTTTTCCTGTGGTTCTCGAAGCTCTCAGCTAACCAACCTAGGAAATACGCATTTTCAGCCTACCATGAGTGTGTTTCTCACTTTCCTCAAAACTGCTTTACCTTAGGAGCATAATGGTGGTGATTTTCTTTTCGAAATGAATGTAGTGAAGGAACACGCGACCATAAGCCTTTCTCTAACATTCGTTGGATTTGAGTTAATCCAAGTAATTACCCCGTGTAATTTTCTGCAGTGCCAGTTTTTTTTTTTTTTTTGGAGAATCCATTGTTTTAATTATATCTTGAGTTTCACAAACCTAATCACTTAATCATTAATTTAGTTCACAAATTATTTTAAATATTTCAATGATTCCAACTTTTTAAAAACTTAAAAATCAAATTGAATTATTTAAAATAATTTAAGAACTAAATTGATTTATTTTTTAAAATTTAAGGATTCAATTGAATCTCTTAAAAAATAAACCTTTTAAAAATTGAAGATTAAATTAAACATTTAAAATAATCTGCTCAATCTAAATCACAAATCGTCTATTTTATAAGTGATAGGGCTTTTAACTTTTCATCTAATGCAAATTTTTCATGCAATGACAGGGTTACTTTTTGCCGATTTGTATGCATTCATGTTCATCAAAGCTTGTGTGTTTTTCAACATAGGCATCAAGGTTGCTTCATAAGTCTAACACCTTATGATACTAATCTGGAGAAAGTAGCAGACTATCAATGACTAATACATCTTTCTCTCAAAGTCAATTCATTTTCTGCATAATTATAATTTCTGGCGGCTATGTCTGTTTTGCTAACAAGTTGAACCAACATATGATGGATTGGGGCACTGTTTAATCTGATAAAAAGCTAACATTGAGGTTTAATTTGCATAAAAGTTTCTGGTGCTCATTCTATTTGAATTGTCACCAGATTGTCTCCAAACAAGTCAGTTTCTGCATATGTATCTTCACTGTCATGTGCATTATGTATATCAGATTATTAAAAAATATTTATGACCTGTAAGCCTACTATTTATGGGAAACTAGAACCCCTACTTGTTCCAGACAGAAAATTGAGTAATGTATCCTCATAATATTTGTTCAAGGACCAATTCATATATTATTTTATGAACATGGATTCTCTCAATTCTCATTACACTTGCTATACAAACAGGCATATATTTTGGGTGTCCAGGATATTTTCTGGCCAGAAGATACTAATCTCTCGAAGTAGAAGATTGATTCAAGGAACTGACCTTTCCGAACAGATATTCTTCAATAAAAATAGACTTGCGGATTAAGCTCCTGACTACATATTAAGGAGCATTTATATGCCAACTACATCTCACCATGTTGATATTAAACTTACTATATATAAAACATGCTTATGCATATCTCCTCTTCTGGCAGGCAAGTCAAACTAACTGACTTGCTTGCTTAATTTACTAATTTCTTGACAATTATTATCAACTCTAAATCAATTGATCCGTAGTGCTGCACAGCCGAGGCTGTGATACTGCAGACATCTTAGAAGAGGGGTCATTATCACTCCTACAAAGTTGGCAGTGATTTCTGAGAGTCTCCAATGATTGAGGAAACAGCTGCTTCTAATGCTGCCTTAAGAGAAGGATCGTTGGTTATGGCAGCACTGACAACATCCACCAAGGCAAGGTTTTTCTCTGAAGGTAATATTCCCTCAGATTGTTGAGGTTGACCATGCAATGAAAGTGGAAAAGGTTGCAAATGGTTTGAAGAAATAGCACTTGGGAATTTCATGTTGTTCTTAGAGGTTTGGGTTAAGTCCAAAGTTATAGTTGGACATGATGGTGCTGCAGATGGATAGTAGGTAGAAGTGCATAGTGGAGAGAAGAGGTCTGAATTTGAATAAGAATAAGTGCTTCCATGTGAACTAGTGGTTGAGCCAGAAAGGAACATTTTCAGTGCTGCTGATGTTGTGCACGCCATGGACCTGGCTGCTGGTGGGAGTGAATGATTATGATTCCCCTCATAGGTTGTGATGACAACACTCTCATCTTCAGCACACCTTTGAACCTGTTACAAAGTAAATAACATATCTTAGCTGCAAGACACTTTCAAGCCATATATAAAACAGTTTACTGCAAAATAATGGAAAGGCAGCAAGTACGAATGTCAAATTTCTTCGAAACCTCAAAAAAGACAAATTACTATATTCAAACTACCACAATGTAAAATATATAAAGCGTAGATGAAGAATCAGGAAATTGGTTAAACTTAGGATTTGAGGTGCTGACATCAAAATGTTGCCAAGAAAAAAATCTGCACCAACCTGCTTGCGAACTGGACATGCAGTTCCCATGTTGCAGCGATAATAGGCCCGAGGACAAGGATTGCCCTTTGATATCTTTTGTCCATATTTTCTCCATTGACACCCATCACCCATCTGAAAATATATAAGGCAATGCATTATCGTAAATAGTTTTCTTCAATGTCAATATTTCATTTTTATTAGTGCAATGCACAAATATATATATATATATATATAAAAGAGCCAAATAATGTCATTTGACTTTTCACTTCCAAAAGTGTGAGCATAGGAAAAATCAACATGATTGTTAAGCTTTTGATCACATTAATTTTGAGTCACTAATAAAACATTTAAGTAACGTAATTTTGCTTGGTAAAATTTGCTGACATGATAAGAGTTATGTTGATAGATCAGCAAAAATGACAACATTATTATATAAATCGATCGATTTGAATTTAGCTTCTCTAAAGTGAAAAAGGTATATTCACCTTTAATATTTACTTTATGTTTGGATGAGGTGTAAATTAGAAAAAAAAAATAGAAAAAAAAATACCAGAGAAATATAAAATAGAAATAAAGTGAAAATGATATATTATTCATATGGAAAGAAATAAGAGAAAATTAAGGTGAAGAAAATTTTCTCTACTTATTTAAATGAGTTAAAAGTATAATAAAACACAAATGAATAAATTATATAAAAGACTTCTTACTAAAATAATTTTTAGAAAAATTACATTTTAATATTTTGTATTTTATATCATTAAATATTATTAAAAAAATATGTCCTGTCCTTTCCTTTGTGAGAAAGAATTTTTTTATGGGTCTCACTCCAATTTCCCCTCCTTGCAACCAAGCAACCAAAGCCTATTAATTAATTTACCACATATGTAGTTTCATTTAGATGTGTGAATACACCCTTACTTTCTAATCAGTTACAACAACCTTTTTCACTTTAGAGTCAAATCAAGTAAATAAATGCATAAAATGATAGATGTTAGTATAAGAAAACCATTAGCAAACCAATATATACAAGAAATTTCAACAAAAATAAGATAGAAATCCATACCAAAGATGATTCTGATCGCGCTCTTACGGACACTCTAGCTTTCTTGCAAGAAGCCTCAAATGCTTGCTCTTCTACGATTTTTGCTTCTTGTAATATTACCCTGTTATTGATTTTACCTTCAACATTGTAAGTATAAATATATTTCAGGTTTCTGCCTATGTTCTTTTCAGTTTTCAATATTTTCAACATAAGTAAATACTTCTGAAGAGTTACCACTGACCAGTATTTAAGAACTGCCTGCAGGAGGGTAACGCTGGTTTCTCCATGTTATTCTGCTGGCTGTCCTTCTACAGACATATGAAGACATGGTTTATTCATTTAATTAATTTGTTCAAACAAGAATGAGAAGATCAAAGAGATATACTATGAGTTTGATGGTTAAGGAAAAAGATGTTAGGTTCGATCTATTTTACTAATAAAATTTACATTTTAACAAGGGTCCTATATATATTAATGGTCAATCAGAATCCATAAGTGATGTTAATTGTATAAAAAATATAGAAAATTAATTATCGTTCCGCCGTATGATGTTGTGCAGCTGCTAGTTACAAGTGTAGTCCTAAGGTTGAGCAAGTAAATTAGTACTGATAATAATTTTCATAGCAAGTGCAATAACAAAAATGAATTATTAGTCAAATAAGAATATATATAAAACAAATTCAAAGTCAAACTTGCCTGCATGTCCTCATTATTTCGAGGTGATGAAGATAGTTTCTTCTGCTGCATCGCCAACAATAACTGATTCTGAAGAGCAGCGTAGTGTTCAGAGATCTCATTTAGCATTGACCTTAAATTCTGATTCTCCTTCTTCACCTCCTCTAACTCAATTTGCAGCAAGCCCAACTAAAATCACAAAAAAAAGGAGCAATACAAGGGGCATCAATCAAAATTCATGCAGATTAAAATAGGTTTAATTAAATTGTTTAGCCCATAAATTTAACTAGTCAAAGATTACCCACTTGATTCAGGTTCTGTTGCTCATGATTTTGGGGAGGCTCCAAGTTATTCAGACTCAAACTGAGAAGACTAGATCCTAGCTGCATAATTCTCTAGTCCATCAGTTAACTAAGATCATTAAATAATTCACAAACATGGTATTTTGTGATAAGTATTGATAAGCTTACAAAACAAATGATTCATCTAAAATATTGATTTATATCATCATTGATAATAAAAGAAACAGAAAAAAAAAGAGTTAAAAATAGGGAGAGACAAGTGTTGGACAAATTAGCTAGCAATAGCTTAGGTAGCTAGGAAGCAGTATATACAACATATATAGCATGGATGGAAATTAACTTACAGTATTTTTAATGGACGGTTCCTCAGTCCAGTTGATTGCATCTGTATCATTAACGTATGCCTTTTCCTGAACTTCCAGCAATTTTTTCAATGCAATTTTGCCCTCCATTTATATGTAGACTTTATGCCACTCACTGTTACTGAGATGTTGATATCAGATATGCATATGTAACAAGTTCTCGATCGGGTTCTTATGGTTTCACTTCCAGCTTAGACTTCAGCTGATCCTCACTTGGAATCTAACTTCTGAAGCAAAACCACAAATATATATATATAGTGGACGCAACCTTTCAATATATATATATATAGGCCCATTTGATAAGTATTTTCCACAAAATATAAATGTGACCTAGTTTAAGTGGTGGAGAGAAAAGATAGAGACTAGATGGGGGAAAAACCAGAAAAGAAATACATTGTAAGTTTTTTTTAACAAAAAATTAAATCACTAATTTAAAGACTACTTTAAAAATCATATATATATATATATATATATATAAATCTTCTATAAAATGATTTTTCTTGATTTACCATGAAAGTTAATCGCTCAAATTTAAAAAAATAAAAATATTACAAGGTTATAATGTAGCGAGATTTGCTTTAGGCTGTACAATAATTTTTTTACAATAAAAATAATAAGATTAACACTTACAATTTTATACAGAATGTCCAAATCTCTGAGAGCTAGTTAATTATTTAACCCGTAAATCAATTAACATAAATTTATTCTAGTGTAATTAAAGGTCTTAAGTTTAATTTGATGTGCACTTACGTTAAATCATTAGAAGAAGAGCTCCGCCACCAAATATAATCCTACTCGACTAAGAAAAAATTACTTTATGTGAAAAAGACGTGGTCCAAAAAAAAAATCCACTAACTACTGGGAGACATTGATGTAGGGTTAGATAAAAATCCACTAATTAAATGTCTTTTTATAAGACATTTTATAATACCTATAAAATATTTAATTTTTTTACTAGTTGTTCTTATTAAATACTATAAATATTTATATTTTTATTAATATTGGTGCATAATATTCTTAAACTTTAATTAATATTTCACATTTCTCATAACAGGTTAATAATTATTAATAAGGATAGAATTTGTTCATTAGAAACATTAATTCTTAAAGAAAAATGGCTAAAATAAATTGAATCAGCTATTTTTATCGGTATGTAAAATTATGTCCAAAATGTCTTATATATTTTAAGGACCAAAGTAAATATATAATATCATTGTGTTTATTTTTCTATTATATCATTTATTATATTTGATATTTTTTTTTCTCATTTTAAGTTGTAATATTTGTTGTATATATAATTATACAAATGAAATTTCAGGGACTAGAATTATACCGTATTAACTGTTTTATAGAAAATGAGTGCTGTCGCTAGACTACAAGGCTATTATCGCCATGTGAAGGGATTTTTTGCTAACTTTTTTCTTCTGGTGTGATCACAAATAGCATAGTAGTATTTTGTTTATTTGTCGTTGTTGGGAAGTGGTTTGACTATAATTAATTTCCTTGTGAAAACAACAGTTTATGAAGAAAATTTCATTAAAAATGTCTAGAGAGTACGCGTTGTTCTTTAATTTCTAACTAAAGAAGGGGAAATGCCTGAAAATCTCATGTTCCATAATAAACGCGTTCCATTCATTACAAGATCCTTATTTCTTTGATTGGTTGAGCCAGATTTAGATTTTATCTAGAAAGAAATCAATTCAATGAACTATCTTTTAATAGTGTAAGTCAACCAAAGAAGCATCCTCCGTGATGACCAACAAAATCAAAGGATCCTTGAAATAATATATGACTCAGCCTCAATTCTGACCCTGTGCTAATTCACAGCCTCTAAACCTTAATTCACACTAACCAAAATCAATAAGGTCCCCTTGAAATAATATATTCAGTTAACATTCACTTTTAAAACTATAATTAATAAGTTTCATGTTTATGAACAGATAATATTAAAAAAAATAAAAATTGATACTTCCATAGTTAGAGTGAACCATTTGGTGTACTTCTACGCTCTTATGCTTTCCTAATGCCCATCTTTTTAGTAATAAACCCCTGCTTTCCTGGGGACTTAAGCTATAATTATTTATTATCAGCAATGATAATACAAATATTTTTTTCTAAGACTATTTTTAATAAATATTTAATGTGAGTGAGTTATTAATTAAAGAAGAATAATAACCTCTTACTATTGTAATAAGAAATAAGATTATTATGCATGACTTAAATGTATGAGAGTCGACAAAAAAATCATACATATATTTACTAGTGTTAAATAAATAATATAGTGTTGGTCATTGTGTTGGTGTTTGAGCATAGAATCAGGACTTTAAATCTAACCCTTAACCCTGTCAATTTCTGAACAGATTTTAATTTACATGTCATGCCAACATTTATGCCATACTACCACATAACAATAGTGATACCTACCGACACCAAAAGTGATATATTAAGTAAAAAATAATTAACATTTTTCAAATTTTTTAAATAACAAATATTTCAAAACAAATTGAAAAAAAATATAATAAGTCACAGAAAAAAAATACCTTAACTCAATAATTGATTCCATTATTTTGCATGTGCAGTTAATGTCATCTTGGTGTCTCTAAGGAAGTCGTCTTTCATTTTTCATCGTCTTTGTTTGTTCAACCAATGACATGGACCCCAACTGTTTCTTAATTATTAAAATATGGGGCCAGCATTTGGTCGTGAAACTCGATTTGAATGTCATATGTACATGGATAAATAAGTTGCAGGTAACTTTTTTTTTTGGATAAATAAATTGCTGCTAATTAACAATTGATAACCGAAACTTCCTTTGAAAGTACTGTTCAAACTTCATATACATATTAGCTAATATGTTTTTTTTATCACTTTTAAATTATTAAAAATACTAGTAGTAAGTTAGTAAACTAGGGTTATTTAATTTTGACCACATTATTTATTATGTCTTACATATACAAGATGTTTATTACATGACGCTTTACAAGACAACATGTGGATCATCAGGGTAATGTTCGAGGAAGATTAATCATATTAGGAGGACATTGATATCATGAATTTTGAAATATATACATAGAGAGAGAGAGAGAGAGAGAGAGAGAGTCCTATAAGAAGACTTGGAAAATAATTCTATGCGCGTCGTCTATCCCGTGTTTGATGAAAATTTTGACTTCGAAGGGGTAATATTCTAAATTTTGGAATCACTTTGACTTTGTTCAGTAGTGAACATCACCACCAAGGGAAAAACTTGAATACTCACGTCAGTAGATAAACACTGTATACTTAAATAAGGATTTAGATCTTTTGAAATAAAATAAAATAACATAAAAATGTAAAACACGGAGTTATAATGAATGAATAAAATTTGAAAAAATGAATTTCAATATTGCCCAATTTAATATATTTATGTGTGTGTATTTTATTTTAGCACCAATAATTATTTCTTACAAAAAAAATTATTATTATAAATCCATACTTCCATACTTTTCCTATAAAATTAAACCATTTACCTTCGAGGAAACATCATTAGACTCGAACGAGTAAAGTGGAAGTTTGATGGCTTGTAGTATGCAGCAATGGTTCAAAAGAGAGTTTACTAATGAAAAGGACAAAAAAGCAGACTTGCTTCAAAGTCATATCCAATCCAAGAAAACAAAATAATTAGTAGCTGGTAAAGGATTGCGGCGCACACATCAAACAAGACCAATTCAAAATGCCACAACCAAAAAAATCTTCACTGGATAGTGGGGAAACAAAAATATAAGGGGGTCCAGCTATACTTTTGTATATGAAAATCCCATTTGTTAAAATATTTAAAATAAATAATAATTACTTGATAGAATATTATTATTGTCAACTTTCTCCATTGCATTGACCTGCCAAGCACCGCAGTAACAGCTCAACATTTCCTTTGGGATGCTCGGTTAATTAGGTTACTATAATGCTCCGTCTAACAAAGGGCAAAATCTATATGTTCAATATTTGGGATGCCTGTAAGAAAGATCACCAAGGACGAAACTTGATTATTCATGCCCTTGGTCTTCAGTGTATTGACAAGTATTGTACTTTAATCGGATTCTCAAGAAAAATTATCGCTAGTATAAGTTTATAATACTTGTAAATTTGCTAAGATTAAAATACATTTCAACAAGAGCTTGACCTCTACAAAGATGGCATCGATTAAAGCAGTCATCAACTACTTTGGAACTAGTATTATGATCAGACATGGTGAGTGTCTCTCAACAAAAGGATCAAGTTGATAGCTACAACCGAGGTTGAGGTTAAGGGGGCCTTCGGGAATTAACAAAAGGAATTGAAAAACTTATTTTCTTGCCTTTTTTCATTCCATATAACTGCTTTTATACTATTACCAAGAGTCATTCATTGGCTGCACTGTAGGAAACAAAATTGCTACATGTCACTACAATGCCTATAACACAGTAAATAGAAATAACATCTAAAATACTCAGCAAAAACTAACACCTCCCCATCATCCTTTTGTACTATATCACAGTTAAGGATGTTTCTTTCTGTATCTCATAAAAATCAAGGTATACTAACGAAGGTTGGTTCAATTAGTGAGGAACAAACTCACATTTCAAAATGATGTAAATTTGATTCACGTTGTTAATGTGAGGATTTTATTGGTAGATAATTTATAAGTATCTTTATAAGTGTTTTTTGAGCATTTAAGGCCTGACCTGATCTGGATGAGCCCACGGAACCCAACTCATTTTAACTTTTTCCCATCAAAAAATAAAATAAAATCAAGGAATACTCTTTTTACATTTTGAATTAGCCTATCCGAAACATAAGGGAAATACTCCTTAAATTTTATAGGGTACAAAAAGCTTTAGCCCACACATAGTCTTCCATGTATTTGGGCTTCTCAACTTAAACCTGCACGGACTCCTCGCCGAACAAATCCAAATCCTCGGTTCCTAAATCCTAAGTGGACTCATATTGTGTAGACTCAGACTCACCCTAGGTGCTCTTATCAGGGTATTTCATCCCAAAAATTAAGTAGTCTTAAACTATCTTGATCTTATTAATTAATTCTTATAAATTTAAAAAATTGAATATATGTTATATAAAGGTTGATTGTGAACATAAAAATTTGCTAATTAAGAACTATTTAATAATTTCTTATTTCATCCCATTTCTCTTTCTTATTTTTTTTCCTTTCAAACAAACACAACTTTAAGATGTAAGAACATCATAATTTTTTTTTGAAGCAAATGACTAAAGAATGGTCATTGTAACACAATCAAGTTTAACACCGAGAAGATATAAAATTGACCCAATAATTGAAGAAGAGTGAAAGGAGAAAAAAAAAGAAGAAGTTATGGATTCAAATCCCTCAATTGATATTTTTAACAAAAAATTAACATTTATCGAGAGAGAAAAAACACTGAACTCAAGGAATTAAAAGGAAAAAACGGCATTAGGCCCTTAAAGGCCGCGATAAACTTTTTCTCCTCTTTCGGTTAAAAATATATCTAATGTCTTGCATTGTAGTTTTTTTATCCAATAATGCTGTTTATACGAACAACTTTCCATTAAAAAATATAAACAGCGACTTTTAATTAATATGAGAGAAGTAAATATGTGGAGTGGGAAACAATTGCTTGGAGAGACATTTTGCACCACTTAAGGTAGTGGCACACCGGAAGTCCACAACTTCCTAAGAGAATAAAGGTAATAATGCACAAAATTTGAATAGAGAAACCCATACCATTTCATAAGTGGTTTGGTTATTGAAGACCCTACTAATAAAAAACCCAAAGAAAGAACGAAAGAGTTTAATCCCCCATCCCACCCCAAAAAAAATGATACTAAATATCAAATCGTTTGCCATTAAGGAAAAAAAAAAGTAGTCTGGGCAGCCTGGCAATTCTCCATTACAAGCACATAATTTATGACTTCTTTCTCTAATTAGAAGTCATAAATTATTTACAACTTGAGAGTCGTAAATAGTTTACGATTATATATTTAGAAATCTTAGGATATCTTGGACTTAATCCTTTTTTAGTATTAATTTAAATTTTACTCCATTTGATAATTTAGA
This sequence comes from Glycine soja, assembly GCF_004193775.1. Lineage (NCBI taxonomy): Eukaryota > Viridiplantae > Streptophyta > Magnoliopsida > Fabales > Fabaceae > Glycine > Glycine soja. The sequence goes on along the minus strand of NC_041014.1, from coordinate 23,005,202 downwards.
AAAAAAAAATTACGCCTTTTGATCGTTTCGCCTTCCAAGCACAGCCAAAATGTCAGCTAGCAAATTTTAGTACTCGAGCAATTAAGCATAATTTGTTAAAATATCACACACTAAGAATATGGTTGAAATACTCCACATAACACCTGAATAATCCTCTTCCCTAACCTTCGAAAGTAACTTGGACTTTGTGCCTTTCTAATATAATATAATTGATGCATTTTCAATATGCACAAACTCAAAATGATCCACCAAATTTTTACCTTGATTGATGGTTTATACTATGGTGGCAGTAACTGAACCAGAATTATAGAGAGTACAAATCATTTCCAGGAGTTTTGGAAGGTTTGGACTCTCCCACAGCAACCTATTTATAGGCAACATGCCTTCTTTCTCTAATTATCCTTGCCCCAAGTAACTAACTCTCTAATTATTCTACTAACAATGGGAGACGTATCATATGATATGGACTCCCAAAAATACTGTTGTTGGAAATAGAACTCCGATATAGCAATTTTAGAATTTGGAGATAGAAATACACAAACCACCAACTTTATTTCTACTCCTCCTAACAGATAACATTGTTTTTTTTCTTCTTTGCATTTAGAAACCCCTAAACCTATCCTCTTAAGGCCTGTTTGCACATGAAATTTGAAAACCTGGCTCCAGGAAATCTAAAAGTCTGATGTCAACATCAGAAGCAATGACATAATAAATGAGTAAAGCAATGTATTAAATATCCTCCTGTGTCAAGATGTGTACTAGAATTGATTGACAATGGGATAGTCATTATCTGATGTAAACCAAATTGTAGCATATAATTTGTTGTACTCAAATGAGTTCAATCCACTATCAACAGTTTCAATAATTTAAATGAAGGCAATAATCCTGAATAGCCAGTTGCCATCAGATATGAAAAGAATCACAGATCTAATACATTTGGAATTTTTCCTTTGTTTTCTCAAAAACCTCTTCAGCAATGATGGCCTCATTACCATCAGCTCTCTTAATTTCCAATGTTGCTTTCTGATAGAATCCAGTACCTCGCAGTGCATCGGCAATGAAATCATCAAACCCAATAGCAATTGCTGCCTCGGCCTTCGCTCCATAAACCAACCTCTGTTAGAAAAAGAACAATGTAATAAGTTAGCTCAAAACAGGATAAACATGGTATAAAAGATACTCATAGGAATAGCAAGGCATTCCAACCTTAATTCGAGAAAGGTGGATTGCACCAAAGCACATGGGGCAAGGTTCACAAGAAGCATATATTTCACAATCAGCAAGTTCTATCTGCTTAAGCTTCTTGCAAGCCTGTAAAATGAAAACACTGCATGAATCATTTTTTGACACTGCATAAAGTTTATAACATCTATAAAAAAATAATGCACACATGAGTCATACAGCGAGATTTAAGTTTTATTTGGAAGTTAAGAGCCCATAAAGTCTCAGCTAGCCTTTATAAAACCTAGATAGAATGATACATTGATACTAGATGTCAAATTATCTAATAATTAACCTGTTGTTCAAAAAGTGAGGCAACTAATCTGGTGGCAAATATATTATTTTAAAGTTCTTCACAATACTGCAGCATTGTCAACTGAGACCAACATGATCTGCATATTAGAATTTAAACGGGCAACAGTACCCTTAAGCATGCATAGCCTCACAAGTCATACCATATGTATAAATTATAATCTTATCAAATCTTTCAGCAGCATATCCAAAAAATTCAACAACAAATATTAACAGGGATTTAGCCAGTTTCCAGCAGGTGACAAGATTAATTATGTTCTGCATGTATCAGAGCTCATCCCCTTTTTGGTTTTTCTTGCATAGATTGAACTGAATACAAATCCAAAACCATTGTTTGACACTGTCAAATCCTAATTGATCATTTTACACACAGGCATGTTGTCAATAAAAATAATCTTAATGAGTGGCTTAAAATTTGCCCCCAATGAGCTAAAACTAAAAGAGGTAACCAAAGTTTGAGTAGTATCTACAAAAAACCGTATGTTTGTGTTGATAATTATCCTTTCAACCATGTCCAATCAAAGCTTGTAAATTCTTAATCTGTAGATCCCTTTAGTCAAAATCATGAATAGCAACCACAAACTAGATTTCTGTATAGAATTCTTTGGAAAACTAGGACAAACGATTCTACATGTGCACTGTGGATATTCCCCACCTAACATTTACAAGTAACATTACGTTTACAAAAACAAGAGTAATGTCAATTAACACACTCTTCTTACCACATTTTTTATTTATCATTAGTAGTTTCTTTAAAAAGTCAATACTTGTTTTAAAAAGCGACCTATGTCAGAGACAACGAAATTGACATATTAAAAAAATAAACCCATAATAGAGAGCATCAAAGAGTTTGCTATCCAATGGGGCAGGGCATATTCATCATGTGCAAATTTCAGTCAGAAAAACACAGCAATACCATTATTTGCTACAAGAAAATAAGTAAATCACTTGGTTATTCAAAATCTAACCTCTCTTATTGCTGTCACCTCAGCATGAGCAGTTGGGTCTGTGTTACACAGAACCATATTGTGACAACTAGCAACTATTTCATCATTATGAACTATAACGGCACCAAAAGGGCCTCCATCTTTACAATCTACCCCTTTATATGCTTCTTCAACTGCTTTGCTTAAAAATTTGTGGTCTCTATCCTGCACGGCTGATTAAGCAAATGACCACACCAAAAGAAAAGCAATAAGAGGCCGAACAGGAAAATAAAATCTCCAAATGGCTGTTTTCATTTTTAAAAAATGTACTCATATACTGATTTACATACATGGGCTTTGAAAATTAGCATATGATATATCATTTGCTTTTCAAGCCTAATGTTTACCTATATGAACAATAAATTCAGGTCTCTTTCTATTAAATGAAATGATAAGATCATAAGACATGCATAAGACTCTGAAATCCAAAACAAATAAATCTGACCACAACAGAATATCAAGACATATGAAGGCCTTAAGTGTATCAATAAAAATCAGCCATGGATAACTAATAAGAAAACATTGCAGCAAGAAATCAAAACAATGCAGAAGCATTACCTTCCTGGTGACCAGCAAACGCAGCAGCTACTGAGACAGTTCCATCCTTAGTTTCCACGACTGAAATAATATTAAAAAAGACAAAGAAAACATAAAATAAACACAATGAAATAAATGAAACATTGTGTTCTAAATACACCATATTTGCTCTGTTGTTCAGTTGGGTAGGGAATTTCAATTTCAAGGATGCATATAATACTTCATTACTTCAAAAATTCATATACAAGTCCCAGAAGAATATTTGTACAGTTTGCAAATATCAATAGACAACCTAACATGTAGCAAGCATGTATTGCACAAAAATTCCAAAAACAAACCGATAAAATAAAAAGGGTGGGCATGAAAAATCCATAATCGTACAAATCCCGCATCCACCAACAAAATTGGAATCTGTGAAAACAGAATCAAGTACCAAGTACTATGAAACAGAGAGTAAAAAAAAAAAAGAGAATGATAAAGGGAACAAGACATGTACCATTAACTTCTTCCATGACAGAAGCGTTGAATGTGATTGTCGGAGAAACAGGTTGGGTTAGAAGGAGAAGAAGGGGAATGCGGTCCACCAAAAAATAGAATATGGTCGATACGTAAATATTAATAAATAAATACATTCACATTTCACCCTTAAAATAAAAAGACATGTATGAATTTAATAAACAAAAAGGGAGGTGCATGAATGGGATGGTTCCAAGGGAAATCAAACGAACCTTCCCTTTTGCTCCGGAACAGGATGGGGCATTCCATTTTTTAATATTTTAATTTAATATAGACATTACAAAAAAAAAAATAATGGATAAAAACATAAATTTAATTTTCAAATGTGTAAAATGTGCGGTAAAAGAGTCGTATTATTAAATTTTTCAAATTATTTTATCATAAATTATAATGTTGAAAGATTAATTTAATAATATTTTTTTAAAATCAATTTAATATTAAATTATAAAATTTAAAAATTAATTTTTTATTATATTATTTACGAGACAAATTTATTATACTTTTTCATATTCATGATTAAATTTAAATTTTACATTTGAAGAATTAATTTGTGAAACGCGTCGCAGTTTTAATAAACAAACGAAGTTGACTATTTTTCCAAAAATAAAGTAGTGGATGTGATGTATATGACTTATTCATTACACGCATTGCTCGGCGACTCACCCAATATTACGCGGGTACGTTATGAAGTTCGATAAATAGTTATTTTTATTTATAAATATAAATTTATTTTTGATGGAAATTTAAATTTTAATTCTTAAAAATATTTCTGATACAAAGACTAATTTGTTAAGAATCTATACATTTAGGGTCAAAAATCACTATTTACTTAAAATATCATTTATTTTTCATTTTTTTTTAATCGTTACAAACATAACATTAGAATAAATACTTAAAAAATAGAAAAATAAACATAAGTTACAACAAATATAATAATAAACATAATATTGATTAATAAATATAATTTATCTGTTGTTCTAAAATTTATAAAGTGATCGTACCTTATCTAAAATATGAGACTCAAACAAAAAATGTACAGCCTTAAGTTAATCCTTAAAAAATGATTATACATTTTTGTTTGAACCTCATATTTTGGGTAAGGTATTGTTATATTATAAATTTTAGAGCAACAGAAAAATTATGTTTATTAATCAATATTATATTTATTATTATATTTTTTATAATTTATGTTTACTTTTCTATTTTTTAAGTAGTTATTGTAATATTATGCTTGTAACAATTAAAAAAATAGATGAAAATTAAATTATATTTTGGGTAAATAATCATTTTCGTGTTGGAATGTGTAGAACGCTAACAAATTCATTCCTGAATGTGTCACGTAAGCTCTTTCATTAACGATAATTTTGAGAATGAATTTATCATTACTCTACATATTTAGGGACGAAAATAACTATTTATCCTATCAAATTTTTTTCAAAGTTCCAAAAGCTTTAACCAATCACTTGGTCACATGGGATGGGATGATTATTATTTTCCCTGGTTTATACTTTATTTATAAAAAAAGTTTAATTTTTTTTTCCTATTTTTAGTCCTTAAGCAATTTTTTTCCTGTTTATTGTTTTATTCTTTTTTTTATTTATAAAAATCGAAGACCATGTAAATAGATTCATAATAATTTATAATTTATATACTCAATCTATTAAGTTAGATTAGTCTATTAATATTATATATAGTGAATTGTAAAAATTAGTTAAGACCGATAACAAAACTCTATTATTTAAATTTGAAATAACTAAATTAAAAATCATATTTAAGATGATTTCTTATTTGTTAATTGTGTAAAATATTTTCTTTGATGGAGTGTAAAATATTTATTCTAATAGTGTAATAAAATATTTTGAGTCGAGATTACAAGTTAAAAGTGGATCAGATTCATAATAATAAAGAAAATATTTTTGGGTGTGAAATGATTCTTAACTAAACTAGAGAGATCGTGAGAATTATTTCCTTCTATTAATATTTAATATGGTAGAAGATAAATTAATTTGATAATAAGCATTCCTTATCTAGAATATGTTTAGTGTTGAGAGTATTCATAATGCGATTCCTCTTTGATAAAAAAAATTTATGCGATTCCTCATTATATTCGGAATATTATATCAATAATAGAAAGAATCTGATTGATTCTGGTGTTGTAAGAAAAAATTAAGCTCTTTGTTATAAAATTTCGTTTTATACTACTGGTAAGTAACGTAACATCAATTAGGTAGTGAATTGAAATGACCGATGAAATATAGTTCAAAAAACTGTTTTTTCCGTTTATGAATTAATCTTAAGATTACATCATTCTTAAAGGAAATTTGTAAAAAAAAGAAGAAGAGAGAAAGTGAAAATTCAATTCTATAAATATTCATTACAGCATTTTAAGATTAAATCGTTCTGGAAACTTATTATTTGTACCAAAAAAAAAAGGAAATATATTACATCACATCATATTCTTTTTAAAAAGAATCAAATCAAATAAACGATGAACTTCTACAACCTGATGGTCATAACAATAATTAGGTAAAACGTGAGTTTTCGAATCATTTGTTTAAATCTCATGACTTATGTAACCAAAAAAAAAAAATCTCATGACTTAGTAATTACTATGCGTTGCTCTATGGCCTAAAATCCCACGTGTGTTCGTTATTAGTAATTTTTATATAAAAAAGATATTATTGAAACCAAAGATAGCATGAATCATGCCGGAGTTGGTACACAAATTACATAGTAGAGTAATGATACATTGATTTTCCTATATTTAATATACCCTATTAATAACTTTTTTTTTTCTATCACATTATTAAATCTTATCATACTGATAAAAACAACTTATCATACTTATACCGATTAATAATTATTTTTATTAAAAATCAAAATCAAAATCAAATATTATTTAAATAATTTAATTTTAACTTTAATATATTAATGACTTGAATAGTATGATTTGTGGTATGAGTGTTTCCTCCATAATATATACACTACTCTGTGAGTCTGAGGAAAAAAGAAAAAGAAAGTAACCCCTTCCTTCAAAGATATAAAGCCGAAAAGCATACATTCCATAAGCCGTACCCCAAGTATGACTGAAGGCCAGCTCAAGACATTTGTGCGTGATTATCGAAGTCGTAGTTTTGAGCCCTTCGGATGATTACATCTTTAAAGTATAACAAAAGCGCAACTTGTGAAATATACATTTCAGAACCAGATTTATTAATTTGTTCTATAGCATCCTGCAACAACCCTTCTCACTTGAAAAACAGAAGCCTGTGGGGTTAATGCACCATTCTCAGAATAAAACATTTTGTTTTTGTATTGAGAACGAACACCCCAATAAAATGAAAACATTTTCCCATTTTGTTTAGAAATCTACGAAAACACGTTTTCGTCTAGAATATGTTTGTAAAAAAAAAAGACCAGGATTGTGTACTTATCAAATAAGGAGAAGCATCTAACAATGCCCGACATCTTTGAAAAATGAATAAGGATCAAGGCCCAGATTGCTAATGGTTTGTGAACCGGATAGCCCAACACATTCATTCGACAATTTATTTATTATTGATATATTTATAATTATTGTTGTTGTCACTAATGGACCCGACACTTACTCTCCTATGCCGAAGTGTCTCTCTAATGATAACTTGTCTATGTCTATGGTGCGTGCGAGTTTGAAAGAGTGAGAAATACTTGTAAAAGACACTTCGATGCTTAAATAAGAATTTGACTCTGAGCTAACAATGATGTAAGATGAATACTCAAGTAAAAACAGACAGTCCTTTTATCTAGGGGTTCTTCCCTTTATATACTAACCTAAATTGTGTGAGTGTTAATTTACCCCTTAATCGAGACATAAGAGATTTTAACATACGCCATATAACTTGTTAATGAATTGTTGAAGTTTAACCTTAGTCGAGGAATGTACTTGGGAGGGAATTGCTAGTAAGTCTTCAAGTTTAACCTTAGTCGAGGAGTGTACTCGGGAGGGAACTAATAATAAGTCTTCAAGTTCAACCTTAGCCAATAAGGGTACTCGAGAGAAAACTATTAGTAAGTGCGGTTACGTTAACTTGTAATCAAAGATAGAGATAATAAGGTTTTGACTAATAGTTGGTTGCTGGAGTGTGTCTCATTAAAACCTCTTAGGTAAAAACCCTTTCACATTTTCATAGGGATAAAAAATCGAGGTAGGAAAAAGAGTACAACACCCAATACAAAAATGCATCTAACTATAATAGAATTTTAAATGTTTGGATTTCCAAGTCCTTGGGATGACATTCCTAGATAGTTCTTCTAACTTGTAAGTTCCATTCTTCAAATTGTGCAGTACTCTAAAGGGTCCCTCCCAGTTAGCTGCCAGTTTTCCATCTGATAAGACCTTTTCAGCTTCTCTGCATGCTCTTCATACCAAGTCTTCTTCTTCAAACTGCCAAAGAGCTAGTTTAGAATTAAAGTGTCGGGTCATGCACTGCTTGCATGCTTCGGCCATAATGGTTGCATCTTCTTATCCATGTTCGACAAGGTATCCGCAGTGCTTCGTTGTTTTCGTCCTCCACGAAGTAGCGCCTTCAGAGAAAAACTTCTCCTACCTTGATCGGCAGCATGGTGTCCGTCCCATAGGTTAGCTAGAAAGGCGTCTCCTGGGTTATAGATTGTGCGGTGCATCTATATGCCCATAAGACCTCCACAAGTTCTTCAACCTATCTTCCTTTCGCTCCATCTAGCCGCTTCCTCAATTATCCCAGGATTATCTTGTTAGCTGTTTCTGCTTGGTTGTTGATTTGAGGGTGTTCCACTGATGTCACCCTATGCTTAATGTTGAGGCCAACCAAGAACTCATTGAGCTTTCGATCCATGAATTGCAGTCCACTGTTTATGACCAACGTATTCAGAATTTTGAAATGCATAATGATATTCTTCCAAAAGAATTTTTGGACGGTTAGGGTTGTGATGTTTGTTAACAGTTTGTCTTCGACCCATTTTGTGAAATAATTGAGTGTCACTAATAGAAATTTCCTTTGTCTTAAAGACGTGGGGAAGGGTCCGAGAATATTCATTCCCCAGACAACAAACAACCAAGGGGAGACCATAGGATGTAGCTCCTTGGCCGACCGATGTATTATATTCCCATGCCTTTGGCGTTGGAGGCATTTCTTCACAAAGCTTGAACAATCCATCCTCAAAGTTGGCTAGTAGTATGTTCACAACAAAACTTGTTCGATAATATTCTACGATGCTAATCAGCAAGTGTACTAAGTCGCATAAGTAATATAAAACGGTAAGAACCGAGTATCGAATCACAAGGAACTTGTTTCATTCAGAAAATATATGTTCTATAAGCAAACATTTGTTCAAAGCAAGTGAATATTAAATGGAGCTTTTATATGAGAATCTAATGAACTACAAACTAAAATATCTAGAAGTTGAGAAGTGAAAACAGTCAAGTAACAAGCATTTGGTCATTCTATTGAACTTACTTTGATGTTACTAAATGTTTTTCTTTATTTAACGTCGTTTTAATGTTCTTATGCTGAAAAACAACCCAAACCAAGATCTCTCGAGTGAATGGACCTAACTCTATTTAAACCTCGTTCTTGATCCCTCAACAAACTTAGTCTAAAAGAGTTGCATTACAATTACAACATAATAAGGACTAGATTGCTGCACTCCGTTCCCAGACATACAGTTTTCTAGCTTGCTCTATCAAGTTCTAAGGTTTTAAAGCACTTCTCAGTACTAAAAATCCTAACTATGCATACAAATGGGTGATTAAGCCACAAGCATACATAAATAAGCATAGATAGAAGCAATGAACACATAAAAACAATTTTAAATAGATAGTGAGAGAATATTACATCAAAGGTTCAGCAGAACTTCCCAACAAGAAATTTAGCCTTCCATTACAAGTTAGCAACTTTCAGCACAAAGGATAGATTTTGAGGAAAGACTAAGGCTACAAATGGTTGAGGATGTCTCCTCCAACCTCTAGAACCTTAAAATCACTACTATAACCTAAACTCTCTTGGAGGCTGAGGCTCTGTCGTTCTAGCTTTTTCTCTTGCTCTATTTTTCGACTCCTCTCTTTGATTTTACACCCACTTCAGTATTTTAAAGACTCCTTGATGTTTCAGATTCTAAAGGCTCGCTTAGCGAGCATGGCTCGCTAAGCACGAGTTAGTGAAATTTGGCTTAGCGAGCTGGGCGCACTAAGCGCGAGAAGGGACAAATGACTCGCTGGGCGAGCTAGTGACACGCTGGGCGCGGGCATCTGTGACTGATCCTCTTCTAGGGTTTCCCAACACGCTAAGCGAGCTGAGTGCCTCGCTTAGCGGATGTCACTCCCTAAGCCCACATGCCTCGCTTAGCGAGACACCAGCTGCTAGACCTTCTCTTCTTTTAGCCTAAAATTGAAGTGATATCAATATTAATTCATAAAATGGGAGTATCTACTGAGTAAAATCAAACTAAACATAAAAATATGTACAACTCCTACAAAAAGAACCATAAATTGGAGGAAAAATGCTAATTTCATGAAACTATTCAATATCAAAGTTAGTCGTAAATGACGACTAACATAGTACCCAACCCTCAGAACTCTTGTGGCCATTGTTCTCCCCCCTAAATGCATACCGCAAACACCTTCATGTAGTTTTCGGAGCACATAGTTAGTTTGGTCTTGGTCAAGAAATTTGAGCAAAGGTGAGGAGAACCCTCTCCTACATAGTTCATCGGCCATTAAGGTATACCTGACATGACACTTACTCTTCTGTCGAAAGGTCTCCTACTGTGCTGAAGAGTCTCTCTAATGGTAAACTGTCTATGTCTCTGGTGCGTGCTAGTCCAAAAAAGCGAGGAAAGTACCTACAAAAGACATTTCAACGCTCAAGGAAGGGTTCAACTCAGAGCTAACAATGATGTCAGGTGAATATTCAAGTAAAAACAATCATTTTACTTGGGGGGATCTTCCCTTTATATACTAACCTAATTGGGCCTTAGGTCTATGGACCTACATGTTATGATTACCAGTTAGGTAATACACTAATATGCCTCTTAATCCTGTTTAGGTGATTCAGACCATGTAATTATCCTTCAGCGATTTTATTGACGATAATCAGGGCTGAATGATACTCTCCACTTGTATATGTCGAAGACTAAGATGTATTTTATGGGATATGTGGACATATGGCTGAAAGAGTACTCAACTTCATAGGGTATGTCACATCAGGTGTCCGCATAGGCATTTTCTCGTCCTGTACGAACACTTATTTGATATAATTATTATTTAAAAAAATTTCAAAAAAATTAAAACTAAACTCATTATTAATCAAGTTGATTCGACACGATTTAATAAAAAAATATACAAACCTGAGTTAACCCAAATTATTTAATCAATTTAAACAACTAGTTTCTCAAACCGGGAGCTCCCGATGCAACTATATAATGATGTTGTAAGAACTTCTTTCCCTAGGGGAAGTTAGTGTGTTGTTTCTTTCTTCCTTGTCTTTTGTCTTGTTTATTCCCACTTATAAAAAAAATGATCCATGTAACCTCCTAGTACCCAAATTTTACTTGTCCTCATGAATTCCAATAAGTGCTTTAGATAATGGTTGGCTTTGAGAACTTGGGTCATGTTTAGAGCGGTTATTGTTCTTTGTGCTACCTTTTACTATCAATCATTTAACGATCTTATTTTTTTGAAGAAGTTATTCTAAAATTACTCGTGCCAAAATAAAATGGGTGTTTTAATATTTTTTTCTCTCAAATTTGAAGTTTGGAATGCATTAAAAACTCCATTACAGCCAATTACCTCCATATCAACAACAAAATCCCATAACCAATTTTGATAGCACCTACAACAAGCCATTAGCACTTGATTAGAACAAATAAGAAAATGAGAAGCTTCATTTCCATTTTTTAAATAACAGTGAACCTTGTCATTTTAATGACACGAAAAAGAAGATGAAACTATGACAGTACTAACTATGCTAGTAGAACACATCAATTAATCCCAAGAAGAATGCAAACCCTAAAATATGGTTTCCTTTATAAACAATAAAATATAAAATACATCCTACCCCCTCCCCTCCCCCCCCCAAAAAAAAGTGAGTTGAAGATATTATAGTTGAGATCGGGTTGAAGATACTCTAGTTAAAGTCGACATGAACTTGTTTTGACCGAGGCTGAACTTAAGACACTCAAATCCATCAAGGTTGAGTTAAAGATATTTTGGTTGAGGATAAGTGGAAGATGCTCTAATCAAGATTAAGTTGTTGAGCCGTAATTACTCTTGTAGAGGCCAAATCAAATATGCCCTGAATGAGATCGAATTGAAGATGTTGTGGTCAAGGTCAAGGTAAAGATACTTTAGCTAAGACTAAGGTGAAAATATTATAACCGAATTTCAGGTAAAAGTGTCATGAGGTTGTGATGAAGACACTCTATCTGAGGCCAAGACTAAAATATTGTGGTTGAGGTTGGATTGGAGAGATACTCTCGTCAATTTCAAATTAAAGATACTTTGGCCAAGACTGAGTTAAAAATACTTTGATCAAAGCTGAATTTAAGATACTCTAATCAAAGTTGAGTTGAAAATAATATAATTGAAGATGAATTAAAATCACTTGATGCTAAGTTGAAGATAATTTAGTCCACACCTAATTGAAAATATTTTTGTGGACAATTGAGTTTAAGATGTCTCAATCAAGATTGAGTCAAAGATATCATAGTCGAGATCAAGTTGAAAATAACATGACTAAAGTTGATATAAGATATTTTGGTCAATACCTAATTGAAAATATTTGTGTAGATAGTCAAGAAAAAAAATATTTTTGGAATAGTTATATATTTTAGAATAAATATTTTTTAAAAGTTAATCTAATCTAAATATGCTAATCTCGTAGGTAATGGAGATCCTGGATCACTGGATCTAGAAAAGAGATCATAATCGCCTTCGATCAATTATCACCGGAAGATTACCAAATCGCAAGTGGCTTCTTTCAAGGATTATTATATATAGGCTAACAGTATCCAACTCTTCCCTTTTCACACACGGAAATTAATAAAACGATAATTAAAAAGATAGTATACGTTTTAGAATCTTCAATTTTCGATAAAAATAAGTCTTAATTTCTATATTTTAAAAATTAATGATTAATGATTTTGTAGTTGGAGCTAAGTTGAATTACTTGTGATCCAAGCCTGTTATTATTGTCTGTCATATCTAATAAAGATATTTCTCGCTTCTATCACTATTTATTACAAACAAATAATAATGATTTTAGTCAACATATTTTAGATAATTGGTGGATTTTGTATTGCACCTTATTATTTTAAGTTTCATAAAAAGAGACACAATTTATCAATTATAAAAAAATATGAAACTAAAATTATCATTTTAAAGTATAAGAATTAAAGCTAATGTTAATCGAAAACTAAAAAATTCAAAACACATTTTACCTTCATGCATATTATATAATTTTAATGTACAAAATTTTATATAATAGAAATAGAAATGAAAGACATAAAAGTATGTAATAAGATATTAATGTAATAGAAAGCTATTATAAAAATTATTATTTATAACTCGAAAACATTGTGGAACAAAAGATATGATTAACGATCTCATTCGAGAAACCAAGCTAGTCCTTTAATTAGCAATGACTAATAGAACACAGCCAAAATGAAAAGAGTAAAGATATAGTGCCTTGTATTTGATCAAGTTCTTCAATTGCACGAGATCTATAAACTGTGCCTTCCTTTCGATCATGATGATCCCTTAAGAATTAAGATCTCATAAAGTTAGACAGCTTGATGGCACTCTCTTGGGAGAGCAAGCTATACCCTTCACCACTCATGGTTATGGCTAGCTGCCTCTGCATAAAGATAAACTAGAATGCACATATACAAACCAGAAATACATATATTATACTATGTAAAGGCTGCAAAGGATGCACACAAAACTTGCTTTCGAATTTTCTTTACTTCTAAATCTTCCCCTTTCTCCTTTATCATATACGTACAAAGTACGCGGTCCAACTTTACATGCATAAAAGAAGTGGTTTAAGTATTATTGTAACCAATTTTTTAATACTTCTTAGGCATAGTTGCATTCCTAGCTAACCAGAGATGAAAACAACAAAGTTTAATTTCCCCCCAATTCCAAACATATTGTGTGAACAGAATAATCATAGCTAGAGTCGATGGAGGGCAGTACTCACCCCTATTTTGACCGCAACGACAACCAATCATCTCATTAATGAGATCCGTAATTATAAATGTGTGCATTATTCAAAGATTAATTTTTTTAATAAGATAATTTAAGATTGTTTTATTACCGAATTAAAGTAACATGAAAATGCTAGCTAGTAAGGCCTGTTGTAGTATGTGGACGTTCATCCACTTCTCGGTTACTTACAATTACTCAACATTCACTATTTTTCTCTATTGTTATATCACCTATGATATATATATATATATATATATATATATATATATATATATATATATATATATATATATATATGCTTATCTTCCGTTCATCTTTTTATCTCTCAAGGTACGTATTAAATAGCATATCAGTGAATACCCATCATTTTCCTTGATTTTATACACACCCACAAAGCAAATTCGTACGAGCCAAACAAAAAAATAACAGAGAGAAAAAAAGTCATGTGCTCTAGAAATGTTCTCTTTTTCACAACAAAGTAAAAACGTAAAGAATCAAATACTAGTAAAATTTATATATATTAGTTACACACAGTCAAGTGGGGTATAATATGGACTAATTATTGTATTAGTAGTAAAGCATGTTGAATTCAAACTACATATTAAATTAATTGGTGGAACATTTCATTCAATTGTTGAAACTTCCTATGAACAAAGAGACCGGCACTAGCTTCTATGGTCGTAGTACGTACTTATTCAGTTAATCCCCGGGTTCCGAGAAAGCGAAAAATTAAACAGAAAAGAAGTAATTAATTAAAAACTAGGGAAATAAGGACATAGATAGAGATGAATGAGAGAAGTAAAGTGAGCTATACTATACATTCAACCGAGTTAGGAGTAGGCGCATTAATCTAGCTAATTCCGTAGGCATTATTTATATATATATAAGAAAGAAAAGGAGAAGGCATCTTTTGTGTGGGGAAGCAAAGTTATAAGATATAGGTAGCAAAAGCAAAGGTTGGCACTGTGCATATCAGCCAAGGGAGAGGACAAGAACGCTTATGCTTTTTTTTTTTCAATTTTTACAACCATTATATCCATTCTTATTTGTCATTTCAGAGAATCCTCACCGTCCCTTTTTGCCGTATGAGCAGCTGGTGTATCTGACTTTCCTCTACGCTATAAATACATCCACTGCTACTCCATGCCAAAACCAACCAACACTCACAGCAAGAGCTCCCCAATTAAGAGGGTACATTTTGCTTAGAGTTCAAGTAATCTATTTCCTTGAAAAACCTCAAGCTAGGTGTTTTTGTGAGTGTTTTTGAGTGACTCTTATAAATCATCATCATCAGAAGAAGAAAAAGAGAGAATAAGTAACATATACATTATGGGGGCTAATAAGAAGCCATCATCATCATCCTTCTCCTTTTGTGGTATGTTCAAGGCATGTTTCTCAAGCAGCAAAGATGATTACTACTATAATTACGATGATAGTAGCAGAAGGCATTTTGCAAGTGACGAAGATAGAGGGCGTTGGGTTGCTGAGCCTGGTATTGACGGGAAAGCATCTGCTTTCATCGCTAGATTTTATGCCTCACGAGTCAGTGATTCTGAGCACCAAATTGCATCTTGAAACTCAAATATCAAACATATATGAAACATGAAACCCTTTCTTCGTTTCTCTCCATTCAATTCATGCATGTAGTTGTTCTTTTAATAACTCAGACCAGTTTCACTTTGTAGTTGGTCCCTACCTCTCTCTCTTCCTACAAATGTAATGAAATGCTTCCTTCATTCATTTGGTTTTTACTAGAGGAGTGGATGAATCCAAACTTGCTAGCTGCTAATAATGTGTGTGGTCACTGGTCAATAATAATGTAAAAACTCATTATTTGTTTTGCTCTCTTTCCATTCTTTGTTATTTAAAATAAATAAATAAATAAATAAGCGTTAAATTGATGAAAAGTAATGTATATCGCTACACAAATTTACATGCAGTTGATTATTATCAGCTAGCACCGATCGAAGTACTTGTAACTTTTTAGCATTTCAATTTACATATACTGTAGCTATTAGCAAAGGGCTCAAGCCTCAAGAGAATAATAGAATTTTTATTCGAATACATGAGTTGAAAAAAACAATAATCAAATAATTGATCAAAGGCTAAATATTGAATACATGACCAGATTGTGTGAGAAGGTGAATAAAAGTCCATGTCGGCACAGGTGTTTAGTTTGATTAGCATGCAACATGTATATTCATAACTTTGGTAACATTGCTGAACTATATCATTGATTTTAATAAGTGTGTGGGGCAAATTAAAGTGGTTGCCATGAAAATTAAATATTCAACGTACGGTGGACCATGTATTGTATTCTCTTTCTCCTCTCTAATTGCTGTGCACAAATTCAACGACTCAGGGTTGGACCAAATCCAGCGGCTAGCTAGCTAGAGAGAATCCCATCTACACTATTACTGGCTTACCCTTTAAGTAATTATTAATTAATTATCCTATTGTTTATTACATTTTCTCCATTATTCTTGTTATTTGTAACTCTTTCTTCAGATTTATGCATTTCAGTCTTGTTTTATTTTGGCTAGCCTTTTAAATTAAGTTAATTAAAGGCATATTGTGAGTTTAGTTTTTTTTTTTTTGTGTCGTTGAAAGATCCGGTTTCCATTAATACAATCAGGTAATTTTTAAACTTTGAAGTCTTATTGCACATGCAACAATTTTTTTTATCTAACTCATATATCTATATAACGGTATAGTTTTTATGTACGTTTGGTTTACATCAAAGGAGTAGCTAGATTCTCCTCTTTTGAATCAATCCTAATTAAACTTTTGGGACAACCGTCACCGTTTCTTCGTTTATCCAATTACCTGTTATATATGCATGGAGAGCAGGACAAGCTTACTCAAGAATGGTGAACACGTGCCGGGAGGAGCAGGATACTGTGATGAATTGCCATAGGGTATTCATGATGAGTAAGCAATGATGGAATATATATCACGTACTCCTAGAGATTCTGACATTTAATTCAGTTGATGTTACTCCCAAAAGTAATGAAAGAAAAACATACTTTATTTACATCTTTCTTCAACTAAACAGAAGTTTATAGGGGGAATTATAGAAAAACTAATTTTTAAGCCGTCAAAATAGTTTATAGACTAACTATTAGAACTTATCAAAGACATCCTGCGTCAATTTATGAAAAAAATTAAGTTCTAAATATGTTTTTAATTTTATAAAATGAGTGAACTTTAATTTTAATTTTGTAATTTTTTTATTTTTATTTTTAAAAATATAAAATCATTATTTTTGATTCCTACTTTACGTGACACTTGTTATCTATTTATATGTTTAATAGAACGTTAGGTCATTAAATAATAATCTGAAAGTGTTTGCAGTATCATGTTAACATGTGATATTTCATTTTTTTTTTTCTAAATTCTTAAAATAAATATTATTTATCTACATTAAAATGAACGTTAGAGACCAAAAATACTGATTTTAAATTTTCATGTTAGTTCAGTTAATGATGTTAATATTCTTACAAGCATTTTTTTTTTTACCATTTTCTATCATTGGCTATTGGCAATTAGTGACTAAATATATTAAACAAACATCTTGTGACTCATGATGGTCATCAGTTGTCAAGCACTCTAGTGACACATTCATAATTCAGACTACACTAGACATGCGGCATGGCATGGGATAGGATGCTGCTTCCTGCACTCCCACTCTTAGCTTCCTATTAGGTTTCAAAAAGTCTAATCCAAAATACAAATTATGAAATGGAAGATGCAATAATGGAAATAGATGAAGTTTTAGCGATATCTTGTGAATAACCCACAGAGAGTAGCGACCTTTTAAAGAGGTCTTGTTCTTTCAATGTTTCATCGATCATATCATGCTCATTACTACAAGCCCATCTAGCAAAGAGGGTGTTACAACAATTTGGGCACGTACAAGGCATTCATCATCCTTAATGTGTGTGATTACCAGTCATGTGCTTCTCGTCCAGATCAGTGATCATAGGTTTCTTCACCAAGCCAATCATATTATTGATGAATGGACCATGGGTGATGGAGTAATACACTTTTGGTGAGATATTTTTTTTCCATAATAATTATAGATTTATATATTTTTTCAGTTTTTTAATTTAATGTTTTTTTCATCCTTATAATTTTTTTTTATTTTTAATTCATGTAAATTATATTTATTTTATTTTTGGTAATGTTTTGAATATTAAAAAAATATTATCTAAAATATTATAAAAACGAAGAATAAAATAAACATAATTTATAAGAATTAAAAAAATAATAAATTATAAATATTAAAAATATATTTAAATCATAATTTTATTTTTTTATCTATATAAAACTTGTACTTAAGACTTTAGGTGAGAAATTTGAGTCCAATTCCACTCAAAAACAAACAACTTATTGATATACAGGAATATAAAAAAACAAAAAAAAAAAAACTATTCAATCTTACTAATGGAGGAGCAAATTCAAAAGACGATCGAGACAGCATTCGGAATTAGAAATCTTACTAATGGAGGAGCTAGCAAATGTGGTACAGTGAGTGCAAACCATTGGTATTACATGCATAAAGGAAGCTTGTACTCTTGTTCTTAATTATTCTGGGGTTCACTTTGCAAGGAAGACCATTGGCAAAGGTTAAATGGAATCGTCAGAAAATGCACGTCTCAGAATGACATGATACCAGTTTACCAGTGTACTTAGGAATATCATTCCAACATCTTTAATTTTTCATCAACCCATGTATGTCTGTTACTTTGAATCGTAAGGTTCTCTTCTCAGTTCCCACTTCCAAGTACACAAATTACTTTCAATGTCTTATCATGTCGGGAATATTACTCAATTATGTATATTGTTCACTTCTTAATTGTCACATCATCTACGCATGCAGCATTACTCAATTGAATTCCTAAAATTATCATAAATAATGTCTTTTTAATCTTTAAAATCCTTTCTTATGATTTTTGGAACTAAATTCGTCAGTACTACTTATTATTAATTGGTGTATCAGTCTCATTTGAGACGAACAATATACTATATGCTTGGTACAGATAACAATCAACTCACTTGAGTTTCATCACTTTTTCCCCATGTGGCATGAAATTTTACAACTTTTGGAGGAAACTTCAGAGAGGTGTTCTCTTATTCAGCCTAGAGATTCTAACTTAGCTTGATCTGTTTCTGTTGGTCCTTTATATGAACTGGTGGAATCCGATTTGAAGTTATCTTTGCACAGATTGACAATACAACAATTATATTGGGGTAATACATGGCATTAATTAATTTGTTTTTATTCTGTGTAATGGAAAATATATATAGACAGAGTATCTTTGATTTGTTTGCTATAGTTACTCTAGTAGGACTGAGGTTACTTCGAAGAGTCTAATGAAATGGCATCTCGCACAATGGAATGGAACAAATAGCTGAATTTGTAAAGGCCATGCTGAAAAGTTTGGACTATGTGTTATGTCCTCAGTGGCTTCAGCTTATATCACATATTTTCAGATTTGAAAGCAGAAAGCTTTCTGAACTGTATAACATTAGAAGCAATAGTTGGGGATATTGTAAATAAACTGCTTGCTTGAATATAATAAAAACCTAACCCGTCATCCATTCAGACAATAATAAATGTGTGTTAGAAAATCTGTTAGAATGGCGGAAGTTTTACACTTTCTAAGTGCATCTTTTGGGTACCATTCATACCCCCCTCATACTCAGTTTTTCCATTTAGGTGCTTTGGAATTTGTGCTACAAAGGTTTGGACGGCAAAGCAAACGTACGCTAACAAAAAGAATTCATGCTACCAAGGTTTGGATAATGAATTAAGTTTAACGTGAGTTTAGTGGAATATAATTGCAATCCAAACACACCCTTACCGATTTAAATGGCATAGGAACCAAATGCTTACATGGGTTTCAACTCTTAACCTGTCTAAACAAAGTAAGCACAATAAAAGTGAGTCCAACCCCTAAACAAACAAAAAGGGAGAATTGAAAAAAAAAAATAAAGAAGAAGACAGTCCATATCTATCCCATATGGCAATTTTGGTGTAACAAAAGTGTTTTCTTTATTGTTTTTTTACCACTAGTAGTCACTAATTTTCATCTATCAAGTGGAAAAAACCCATGCTAGCATACCACGCTACGACCTAGAACAAGAAGCAATAAAATGGGCATTTTCCAACCTAAGTAGCTACAAGGAATTAGGGCATCTAAATTGATACGAACTATCTTCTTTTCCTAACTAGGGTCCTTTGTGATCTTTAGGCACGCACGGCTCTTCCATGTGAGGCCTCAATTGAAATAGTGGTCCTTAAGTCTTCCCTCGAATTTCCGTACCTTTCCATTCCCCTACTTATTTGAGTAGAATTTCTTGCCATTTTCAAGATGCTATTAATATTTTTTTTTCTCTCTAACTATTACAAGATATTCGCCGAGAAGATGAAACAAAGTATTTTTTTGCTATAAGATGAAACAAAGTTGAGGCTTCTATAGTATCATAAGAGGGAGATGGAGGGAGGGGTGACCTAGTGGGGCAATGATCACCTTCGAGATTTGAAGTTTATTTCAATTATTATAAAAAGAATTGGCCCCCTAAATATGGTCTAGCCCAATAATGGTTTGTGTAATACCGGTTTTTCTAATTTGCGAGTTGCGACTAAGTGATAAAAAATAATTAAAATACAAAATTAACTTTTGTTTATATGAAAAGTTTAAATAAAAGGTATGTACAGTCTTTCGTTTGAGTTTCAATAGAGAATTTTATTGAGACTGGTACTGTTTTGCATGCTAACAATGTGGAAAATTATAGCCCATGAAGCCATGGGTGAAGTTGGGTTTGATCGGCTCACATATTGGAAGTCACTTTAACACTACTAGAAATAATGAGATAATTAAAAAAGAACTAAAGTTGTCTTTTTTTTTTTTACCAGAAGTAATTTTGTCTTAATAATTAGATACTATTTTTTAAGAAATAATTAAACACTATTGATATAATTATACTAATTTTAAAATTTAAATAAACCTAAATGTCATTTTTATCATTTTTTTATATTAATCTGATTGATAGAAAGAAAATAACAACTTAATTTGAATGCATATAATTAAATAATTACATAAAAAGATATTTGTCCCGTATATTTAAACTTTAAAGTAATTAAATGCTAGCTAGTTCTCATAAAATTTCATCCAACAATAGTAAGAACGTGTTAATAGTGAATTGCTGAAACACATACCTAACAAAAGGATCTTGAGGGGGAGAAAAAAAACGTGTATGTGGGGATATAATCCCCTCCTTTAAGAGACAATATACACATAATCATGGCTTGTGAGCCACAAGACATTAGAAAAGATGTAGCAGGAAACAAATAATTCAATGGATGTGCAAAGTTTATTATTGGGTTGCTGAATCCTTGCTTGCTCATGTCTTTGTGATTGGCACACTGTTCTGGAAATGGATAGATTAGCTGACTAAACAATATAATTTGCACTTTGCCCAACCCTTTCAACTCCTACTTCTTTGACCCACTTAGGAGTTAAGACCACACATTTTAGTATGATTCAATTCAATAATCAATGGCCCATAAAGTTCACCCGACCCAGAATTTATGCCTCACCAATCATCTTTAAATTCTTAAGATTTGTCCATTTTTTTATATTTAAATATATTTTTGGTCATGTATTAATGTTTTTATATTTTTGGTACTTGTAAGTTTATTTTTTATTAATTTTAGTGTTTTTAAGTTTTTGATTTTTTAATTTTTATCCTGTAAAATGTTTTGTTTATTTTTAGTCATTGTAAGTTTATATTTTTTTAATTTTAATGTCAAAAAATGTGAACTTATGAAAACTCGAAAAAATTAGAATCTTAGCAAGTTATACTCTTTGATAAAGACTTGTCAATTATTACTATTTCAATATGTTGTATAAGATAAAATTATTATTAAATTAAGAAGATAAAGAGAACTTTAAATTGTAAGTATATTCCAATTAAATTTGACAAAAAAAAAAGAGAAAGAAATATATTTGCATACATCTGCATGATTATAGAGAGGAAAAATAAGGGCCGGGTATTTAATGGCCTAACATGCAGTATGTCTACATGTGAAAACCATGCGCCAATCATCTTCAATCAAGTGTGTTATTTTTTTGCCAAAATAACAACACGGTTTTATTGTCTTTTACAAAACAATAATCGTTCCTACAATAATTTTTTTACTACTGTTCAGTTGTCCTTCACAGGTACATACACGGCATGTGAAAGGCAATGAAAAAAGGTCTAATTGCTAAATTGAAAATGAAAAGAATAACTATTTGTAATAGTAGGATCAAAGGACATGCAGCATAATACCGTTACAATATTGATGGTTCCTCTGTATTATGTTATTTATTTTTTATCATTTCCGTATGATGTCATTTTTTTAAAACAGCTAATTCATAGCATTGTCCTTAAAAATTCAAGGGCATCTCAGATAATGTGGGCTTTATATCGTCAGAGAGAGCTTAAATCATAAAAAAAAATATTTAATATGCAAATGTGGATGCGACACTATCATAAGATTGCATTGTTTATGGGTTTTCAGATACCCAAAGAAGATAAGGCAACACACTTTGAAAGGAAGGAGATTTTCAAACCAAATTAAGCTGCATTGGGAAGCTAACAACATATCATTAGTCATTACTTAATTGGCTATGTCTTTGTCAACTCATGATTAGAATCAACGGCACCGTCGCTCTAGTGTTCACATTCAATAAGAAATTCTTTAGCACTTTAAATCATTTTACACAGATTTTTTTTATACATATGAAATCATGAATCATATGACTACTTTTTTTTTACTCCATGGCTAAATTATGGGCAACAATGTCAAAATTGGGCTGAAAATGAAGGGTCTCATGCATCAAGACCCCACAAGATTGGGGTTCTTTTGGTTGCCATGTGTTGTCCAATCTTCCACGTTCCCATTCCCTATATCATATCATTACCACATGCCAAGAAGTGGGGAACTGAGCCTTTGTCCAATGGCTTTATTTCATTACAAAAGGCTCAGAATTTACAGACCTGCATTGGAGACAGTAACATTGTTTTCCCCATATAGAAACTATTTTTGCACGCTGAAAGTGCATAACAAATGAAGAGAAAGTAGAAAAAAATGTAAAATATAAAATGAATGTTAGTAATAAAAAGAGATAAGAAAAAAATCATATTATAAAAACTATGAAAAATTTCATTGATATCATGAGTTCTAAACACCTAGAGAAAAAGATCGTAAAAAATGAGAGACAAATAATTTATAAAATTAATTTATAGTTTATCAATATTATGGGCATGCTTGATTCTTCGTCTAAATTATTATTACACGAATCTTAAGATAAATTTAACGGTCCAACACAAAATGAACACAAGAGGAATAGTCTTGATCCATTCACAAAATTACATTTAGTCTCACTAACATTTAGTTGGACTTGCTGGAAATAGAATTGAGTTTGAATTTGTTAAATAAATTTTTGAGTTTTAGACGTGGATGAAAAATATAATTGAAAGAAGAGATTTTAAGAAAAGTGGTCAATAAGACATTTTAACAAAAAATTAATCATCACCAGACTTAAAAAATAATTCACTTGTTGTTACTAGAAAGAAAATTAATTGGTAATGTATTTTTTTTTTGTTATTTATGATATTAACATAAAATATATTGATTACTCAAAAGAAGATTAATTCATAATATAATTTTTTCATTATAATATTAATGTAAAATAAGTTGATTTATATTAGTAAAAATCTAACTTATCATCTTATGTTTTTTAAAGTATATATATTTTTATTTATAAAATTTGAATGCAAAATTTTATTTAAAATTTCCGATTTAATTTTACTTTAACTGAACCTGTTAGACATCATGATGTGATACAACAATAATAATGGAGGGATAGAAGGCATTAAAGACTGTAAAGTGAGTGTTGAACTGTTGTTTGAGGTGTCAAATCAGCCTCATAAAAGTACTGTAAAAACATATGGTAGTATGAATTTACGCCAATGATATAAAATAGCATAAAAGACAAGTAACAGAGTCGAGCTTATCTATATTACTGTGGTAAGACCACAGAAAAGACGAATAGAATGACCTATTTCCAAACCCACCAAAACACAAAGGAAGGTTTGAAGAGCAAAACATTTATGGCGTGATGAAAATAGAAAGGTTAATAATAATAATAATAATGAGTGACAAGTGGAGAAAAGATGAAGTTGAGAAGAAAAAAAAGGGGGGGTTGAAGTGGAATGAAAAGGCCACAGGTTAACTTATTAGACAAGGGGGGGTCCATTTGGCATTAAATAATAGTACAATCAAGTGTAAAAAGATATCACGTGTAAGGAAGGAGTTAGGAGGGTGGTGGTGGAGTTGTGAGGGACTCAATTTTAGCTTAATGAGATAAGGGGACTCAATAAAAAGGACTCATCTTCCTTCCACCATTACCCTCATCTCACGGATCTTGCCCCTCTCCCTTTTCTTATAGAGACCACATTTATTCATTGCATTCAAAGGGCAATGGCCTCTTGGAAGAAGACCATCACAACTCCATTCAAAAAGGCTTGCACTTTCTTTAACCAGCAACCAACATCTGCAAGGGATCAAAAGAAGTCTCAAACAGGTGTGTTTACACACTACAATTCTTCAACTTACTCTTCTTTTTTATTTTTCAGCACAAACAAAAACATTATTATAATTAATTGAGTAAATGATGGTAATTTTTTTTATTAACTACGGTGGTTTAACTTTCAAAAAAGATTTTATACTATCATTTAATCACTAGTCACTACTCAAAGCGTTATTATATAACTGTTAAAATAATTTTATAAAAGTAAAAAAAAAATTCTTTATCAATTAAAATTTTACATTTTTCATAGACTGAATTCTAATGTATTGATGAGATGATATGGTGGTATGGGGTTTGCAGAGCAAGAGAGGCAAGTAATGGATCTGCACGGGGAAGTGATGGCATGTGGGTATGAAGATGTTCAAGTGATGTGGTCTATTCTGGATAAGTCGAAATCCACAAACTGCAATATAACCTCTTCAACCTGACCCAATAAAAAAACAAGAAAGTGGCACTTCAGCAATTAGCGGATGTTTTTGTATGCTAATGTTTAAGGTCATAATTGCATCATACTAACATATCTATTTGGTATGAATGTAATTCTCATTCTCATAGTAGAAAATGAAAAATGATGTGTAGTGTGTAGGTGTTTGATATGGTAGGATTTAACGAGGTGAAGAGAAGAGAAGACGGTGACGGTGTGTTGTAATTGTAAGTCAAAATGTGTAGGGAATCCCCATGATTGATGAGAGAAAATCATGGCGAGATTATGATATGAAGAAATATTAGATTTGATTCTCTCAATAGTCAATGTTAAAATCTCGAGACTTGCAAAAATATCTTATGGTAGTGGACAGCGTGTTCGACTGATCAATGTACGTTCGCTAGTCATGATCACGATAAGAAAAATAAACAAGAGACATTTTTTTTTATTTTTTAAATTTAAAGATTAGTAAATACTTTTTTAAAAGAAAAAAATTAGTAAATACTGAAAACACAAGATATGATAAAATTTTATTCTATTTTTAATATAGTTAGTATATTGTATGTTGTATAATATTATATAATTAGTTTTTTTTATAAATATTTTTAAATTGCTTAATTATATTTGTAATAAATAAATATAGTTGAAATATACAAATTATATAAGTATTTAAGTTTGAATAATACACGACGAATGTTTATCTTTACATAATTAAAATTTTATAAAAATAAATATTTTAAATATATATATATATATATTATTTTTTATGTTTAATAATTTTGATCTATAAATTGTAATATTAATTTTATTTTTTAATTATTAATATTTTATTTCATGAAAATTATTGAAATTTAATTTAGAGACAATAACAAAAAGGTAGAAAAAAGAAATATTGATTTAAAAAACTCAAATTTATAAGTAGATAAGGAAAAATAAAAGTAAGTTTCAGATGAAAAAAAGAAAAATTGACTAATTGTAAGAGTAGTGTACAAGCTGCAAAATATACACTCAAAAGAGAAAAGAGAAAAAATAAAACATTAAAAATGTCTAATTAAAAAGTGGAAGAGAGCGAGTAACTCCATGTTGTGTACTTTGATTAATATATATAGAAATAGGTTAGTTGTAGGGTTAGCGTGTGAAATGTGCCTTTAAAGAACAGAAAAAAATAATATTGTAAATGTCTAATTAAGAGACAACAAAAAGTGAAAATCTTACTCTTTAAAATTATATATTTTCATATATGATATAAAAGTAAATTCTTAGTGAATTAATAGAACAAGATAAAGTCTTGTTCATTTAAATTTTATCTAGGGAAACTTATTAGAAAAGGGTAAAAGATGATTCAGAACAACAACTATATTCATATTAAATAAAAAAACTATTATTTTATTAAATAATAATGATATCATGTATACTAAAAAGGAAAAGTGCAATATAATGTCTTTTATTGACAATAACAAGGATAAAAAATCCATTTTATTGGGCAGAAATTAATTAAAAAAATATAACTTTTAAATTTGAGTAAGAAAATAAATTAATTGAATTAAAACATTATTATCTTTATGTTTATTAGTTTGATATGGTATGCCAAAATTTAAGTAATAATATTTGGATGAAATAGAAATAGATAAGAGATAAAAGATATGTAGAAAATATACCATTAGAACAAGATAACTTGACATTATGTTAGCTTTATGAGTTGCTTAGATAAACAACACTGCTTAACTGATTCTACCAATAAAAAAAATTCAATCACAATTTATTGCAGCTCAAATTTAAAACTCATTCTAGTACCAGTAAATTTATGTGTAAAGTCACTGGAAGGCCCAATAATTTAAGATGAACAACCTATTTTAGTAATCATGCATTAAAAATGCTCTAACTCATTATTTTAATTTATGCCATAATATAGTAGTAGATTCAATGAAATTTCTTCAGGGAGAAACACTAATCTAACTACTTTTAACTTAAAATATCCATCATTCGGAACCCATTATTGACAGTTTTGGGACTTCTTAGTTTCACGGAAAACCCACCTAATGAGAAATGACTTCATTGTTGCTGCTGCTAAGTTTGACAGAAAAAATATATAAAGAGAGTAGGTGGGGCCGTGGGGGTGCTATTTTTTTCCCTCCTCTTCTGCCGAGGGTACAGAGAACAAATAAGAAACTCTACAAGACTACAAACCAAAGAAATCAAACGATAACAATATTCTGAATCATTGATTGCCCGTACTAAAAAACCAGCTTGTATATACTACAATAACTTCGAACTCTAACCCTCCAATATATGTTGTCATTGAACTATATACCCTTCTGATGTGGCGTGGCTGACCATGGGGCGAATTCACCTGAAATTTCTCTCTTCCTTCGCTTCAAGGGCATCAACTTCCTCGTTGGATAGTAGGTCCACAATAGGTTCATATACGTCCCACTCCTTTCTTTTCCTGTTACATTCAACCACAACAGGCCAAGCCTGTGAAGTTCTCATTTGAATTTCATATGCAAGACTTGTATTATGTGATAGGATTTAGGAAGTCACAAGTGTCATAGAATTAGATACAAAGTGGTTTTAGTTGGAAGGACAATGGCTTTAAGCTTAAATAGTAGCAGGGCTAGAAGGTCTTAGAATGTAAGTTTAAATCTAACTCAACCCCAAAAACCAGTTCATAGGGTGAGGGTGGCCCCCAGTTATATATTCTATATGGATACTATCTCTAGCCAATGTGAGACTTTGGTTTTTCCCAATAGAAGGGAAAACATTCAGATTTGTAAGCAGTTGGGAATTGAGCATTGCTCTGCGGAAGAAAAGGGAATCGCTTTGTGAAAGAGAAACCCTAACCCAGTGGAGAATTCTCTACTTTTTTGTCATACAATATTCAAGAACAGAAGCATTTTTTATCTTTCTTTCTCTCCACATCTCTCTCTCTGTCTCTAAATCCATATTCTGTTTCCAGATCATAATAGTATGTTCAAATTAGTTTAAAAAATTACACAAACTATAGATTTAGAGTCTTAGACCCGCATGTTTTGTGGTTGATCAACAAACTATATGTCGTCTTATGCCACTGCTTTTCCTACCCTAGTCCTGAGGCTTATGAATTAGCGAATTCCACAAGCTACAATAATAAGGAAAAACTCATATTAAGGCATTTCAAGAACAATTTTAACTACATAAGCACTATAACTGTGCAGCCTATGATGATTAAACAATGATATAAATGTTCAGTATAAAATCATGAATTCCAGCAAAAATGAGTGTTCAAATTTGTGAGACTTACCGAACTACACTAGATTTCGGACCAAACAACTTGACCAAGTCCACTGCTGCTGCACCTCCTTTACTGTTAAAGGATCATTGACGAGAAAAGAATGTGAATTAGGAACATACATATTCACTTGGAGTTGTAATAAAATTGCATTTACCACACCGCACAAACTTGAGACAAGTGTATTAATAAAAAACCTGACTGGAGTATATTCAGCCCCTCGACGACCCTTCTTG
This sequence comes from Glycine soja, assembly GCF_004193775.1. NCBI lineage: Eukaryota > Viridiplantae > Streptophyta > Magnoliopsida > Fabales > Fabaceae > Glycine > Glycine soja. The sequence goes on along the minus strand of NC_041014.1, from coordinate 22,976,834 downwards.
CTCATTCTGCTTTCTCTTGCTGAAACCACACTTTGAATTGCAATCTAAAATATGAAAATACATTATGATTATGGTAACTGAACCATAATAACTTCTGAAAATACATCAATCAACCAATAGAATGACTGACCTCATAAAGCTGCTCTCTGATAGCAAAGGCAATAGCTGGCTGCAAAGCAGAAGAAGCATTTTACAGTTTAGTATGTTTGATTTTTCAAGAATGTCTGTGTGCTTGTAATGTTAAAAAGAAAGCAACAGAAAGAAAGAAAATCCGTTGGTGAAAACAAAATATAATGCCTAAATTCGCACAACAAATTGTTTCTTACTACAACACGACCTAAAAGCCCAATCCATTACCAACATAATTTTGCTTCTCTACAAAAATCCTATTATGTTTCCAAGAAGAAAGATCATGGAAAATAACATAAAGTTGGCACTTGGCACAAGTTAACATTTCAATTATCATTCTTTCATGGGGAGCAGTGAGTTTTAACACTGCTCCAACATGTGCAGTTTTATTTTAACTTATTACTAGTGATAATTGGATATACTTACTCCAACCTCAGGATCTTCAATGCCCGTGTCCTTGCAGAAGATTCTGGCAAACTCTTCAGGGTCACTCTCAAAGTTGTTCAAGTCCTAGAATTCAAAGATTTTAGACACAAAAAGCCCAAACCAACAAACAAGCGCAACAATCTTACAGAACAACACCTGTGTTGTGCTCCAATCTTACCCATAAAAACTGGTCCTTCACGAGCGTATGATTAACACGAAGATCAAGCTTTGAAAAAGAAACAACAAGATTTGTTAACAGGCAAAGCAAACATCCAATCAAACAAGATAAAACACAAAATGGCAGCAAACAGGGACCTTGATCGGAACAATCTTCTCCCCAGCATACATATCCTGGCCTTCATAGGACCGAAACTCCGAAAGCTGTGACTGATAACACAACAAAACGCAAATTAGGTAAATTGCAGGATGATAATAAAAAGAAGGTTTAATTAATCATTTGGTCCTTATACTTGCTGTAAGGTAAAAACTCTACGCTTTAATCCCTATACGATGACTTAACGGTTTAGTCCTTGTGCCACCATTTTGTGGCTGTTTTACACAGCTGGAAAACTAACAGCAATGACTTAAACACACACATATATATAAAAGGTATAGGGACTAAAATGAAAGGTTGGTGCATGTATAGGGACCAAATGATTAAACCTAAAATGAAAAGGGAAAAAACGTTGGTGAAGTGTGTTAACTTGAATTGATTGAGCAATTTGTGTTACAAAGGCGGGAGGGAGCTTCAAGTCTTTAACAGTCCTTTTTGCAAAGACGACAACCTCGGAATCGGGATCTACAACGTTGGAATAGAATCAAAGGTAATGAATAAACAAGAACAGGTTTAGTTTGAAATTACCAGAAGGGTTCCAAGTGAACGCGTCCTTGTATCTCTGCCCCTCGATTTCGATGTCCAATCGAATGGGAACCAAGTTCTCCGCAGTTGGCCTGTGCATTAATCATTCATTACTTACGCATTGCAAACACTAATTAAACCAAACAATTTGAATTTTGAACTTACATTCTGAACTTCACGGGGTTTCTGTAGAAACCCGAAATCGGAGTTTTCATGCTGTCTGAATACCAACGTATGATTACGACGCCGTTTTGATGGAAAAGCTACACAAATTAACTTACTCCTCGTCCCAAACCAATATCAAAACACTTGAACGGTCTTCTTCCCACACTTTACCACCCCCGCAGTTTCTGCATCCCTTCCGTTTAGTGTTCGGAAATTTCAGGAAAGAAGGGCATTTTGTTTAGGCCCAGGCCCATTATAGTCCTCCTATTTCGTTTGAAGCCCATGCTTTAGTTTTTTCGACAAAAATATTCTCTGACAAGAACTGTTTTTTTTATATATATAATTTATAACGTAAAAGTTCACCTTGCGGAGACTAGCTTTCATTGTGAAAAAGTAGAGGTGTGAAGTGAGAAACAAATAAGAGTATTTTGAGAATATAAAATAACGGGGTGTGAAGAGATAAAAAAGGAAGATATAAGCAGCATGGGCCTTGAAATCTACTTGTGGGATTCTATTTTGTCTCTTTAACAAGTATCTTCTTCTGGACTATGCTGTTTCGCAGAGTTTCTAAATATAAAAGATATGAACTAAAAATACTTAACAAAAAATTAAGTTCATTAATAAAATATAATTTATGAAAATATAAATCAAAATACAGTTTATAATTATTTAAAATTTTAAAAGTTTAAAATTAATGTAATCGATAAAAAATATTTTAATGATATCTTATAATGTTTAATGTTGTTTGAACATTTTGAATTTAAAGAATTAATGAAAGTAAAAAAAAAAAACTTTTATTTAACAATTAATTAAAAATGTTAATTTAATTTGATATAAAAGGCAATAAAGAAAAACATGTTAAAAAATATGGTTGAATGAAAAGAAAAGTATATACATATAAACATGTTAAAAGTCTAATTAATGATTTACTGAATTAGAACAGATTGAACCCAGACATATATTAAATGAGCAGCAGTTGAAGACGTTTGAGGACAGTAACAACTAAGAACTTTATCAAGACTATAAATAGTTTCTATTTGAGAAAGAAAGAAAGAAAATCCTATAAGGCTATATATGACTATCTGATCCCTCTAGGGCTTTATTACAGGTACGAGATTCGTTAAAGGACCATTTTGGCTAGACAAATAGGGGATCCAACCCCCTTGTTTGTATGTCCTTTTTTCTATTTCTCGATATCATTAGAGTGAGTGGGATATAGAAAGTTACAAAAATAGGAACCAATCTCATATGAAAGTTAAGGGAAATGTTTGGTCCGTTTGATAGGAGGTAATGAGCATTGGAGTCCATTTGGAAAAAATATCCACTTAAGTTAAAATTAAAAAATATATGATATGTCTTAAGACCAGTGTCAAAAATATGAATAATATATATTTATTCAATTTTAATAAAGAATGCTTAAAATTAAGACATAAAATATTTTAATTATTTTATTAAAAATCGTTTAAGTAATATTAATAAAAAAAGTTCAACTAAATTATGTATAGAGCAGTTTCTTAATTTATTCTATTAAATTTGTTTTGATGAGACGATCTTAAACTTATTTCTTTAGAAAATAAACGATTTTTTTAAATTTTTGAAATGAAGATATGATCAAAATTAAGTCATCTTTTCAAATAATAAAATACAGTTTAGGAATACAATATCATACTTTTCTTGCTAATTTTCTGGGTGAAACATTTAATTTTGATTTTATTCTTATTGATGCAAAGACACTAATTTGATATTATATATTTTCTGCCACATTTTATTTAATGAGTATTTTAATTTTTCAAAATAAAATGATAAAAGGATTCACATACAAGGAATAATAATCTATAAAATATTTAAATATTTGTGTATATTATAGTTTTTATTAATAAAATATGTTGTAATGTGGCTGAAATTGTAAACTTTCACCGAAAGAAAAAAATTGCATTTAAAAATATTTTAGACATATTTTTACATAAAAACAAGACATCCCCTAGATCAATTACATGAAATTATTTCAACATAAAAGTAATTTCTACCAAAAATAATATTAAAAAAAAGCATATGCCTCCATTTATAATATATCTATTTATGATGCGTTTAAATATACGATGAAAAGGATAAAATTTAGATACAACATTATATTTATTATTAGTGTTATTTTTAAAATAGAGTCAATATTAATTTCATTGTTGTAAGTACAATCAACAGTAAATTTTACTTTATTTTAAAATATTCAAACAATACTATACAAATGTTTTTTTTTTCATTTCACGCACTATTGATATACTGGGTTGAATAAATAATATATGTATGTCAACCTATGAAAAAGACCGTCATATATAATAGTTGATTTTTATAATAATTATCTTGAAAATGATAAGATAAAGATTTTTGATTCATTCATATTGTAAAAACTTTTATATTGATAATGCATGGATATCAAACACTAGTTGGTTTATGTACATGATTACTGTTATTTGGTTCTTACATTACATGCCTAGTAAAAGAATTTTATTTTCGCCTTGTGCTGGAGTTCAAACTTGAAAATGAAGGGCTATCAATGATTGTCCAGATGAAATATCATTGTCAGTTGGTGAATGTTTGATCAACAATCAAAATGAGTACCCTTTTCTGGCAGACAGGTGTTCGACTGTGGATTGTTTAATTCATAGTTAGAATCTTGCTCAAATTATGACAATGAAAGCAAAACTACTGTTCTTGACACGAGGGGTGTGGACACCATAAGCATCATTATGTTGTACCCAACAAAGCCAAACACATCAAAGCAGAGACAGCAGAAAAAAGGCCCCTCTAGGGAAATTAGGATACCTTCTTTTTATAGTTTCACTATTACCTTTGATACATTTTAAGTAACACACGGTTTAGAGTATTTCATATTTCAACTTGTAGGTAAAATTCATGGAAGGAAGGTGCAATATACCAACCAAATCACTAAAAAATTAATTGAGCTAGTTCCAAACCAAGCTTGAAAATTTTGGACTATTCCATCATAAAAGAGACACCAAGAAACATCATGCATTAAAGGTATGAAGACAAAAGGGAGATGCATTGTTCCAAATGACTACAAAATAATGGAGCTAGTTCCAAAACAAAGAGGAAAATTAGATGACTCCATCATCAAACAGAGAGACTAAGAATACTGCAGCTATGTACTGAATTGAGAATTAGGTAAGAAGTTACACATCTATATTGTTTTTCGGTGTATAAAGCTATTAGATATATGATAATCACGGGATCCATTCTTTTTGGTGAAATACTTCAACGAGTTTCACCAACCCACTAATTAATAACTAGATCTACAGCAAAAATTTATGAACAATGAAAATTGAGGAGGAGCTTGTGTTGTGAGAGAGATTGTATACATTATTAAATTAACTAGCATCTGTCAGCTCTTGTGATCTTCAGCCTCTTCACACTGTTCAAGAACATCCTGTATTAATCATCAAATACAAAAGGGTTAAAAAAATACACTGAAAAATGGAGCTAATAGGATTTAAGAGTTCAATTTTGAGACATATATGTATCACTTACTCCCACGGCACATCTCCAACCATCATCCAGTCCCCTTCTTGATCCTCATAAGTTAGCACGTGAAAATTCCTAGAATTAAGTGGTTGAGAGTTAGGACCTGAAAAAAAAAAAAATTGATCTCTAAAAATGATGTTTCAAAGAAGGTGCAAAAGGAAATGATTTTATGAGGGTTTCAAATGCTTACAGAGAATGTTAGTCCTAAACATATGGCCAAGAGTTTTCACTAGTCCATCATAGCTATAATGTGCCATCAGATTCAATTTTCTTCCTATGGGGATGCCTTCCATGTACACTTTGACAAACAAGGAGGGTCTTTGGCTCAGATGGCTTTGTTTCCCCACAAGGGTGCTCCTCAATATAGACTTAATTGGTGGCCAGTCAAAACTTTCCTCCCTGAAGGGTAGATAATTAACAGATTAACATGTTAATGCTATTAATCATGCATGCATGTACATTTTCAACACAAACAATAGGATCAAGATTAAGGAACAAAAAATAAAATAAAATTAAAGCTCTTAGGCTTTAGCTTTGAAAAAAAAGTGCAATAGAGAGCAAATTTTGGTGTAGAAAAATGGATAGGTGTGTATGTACCTTGGTGTTGAATTGAAGGGTAATTCAGATTGAGAAGAAGGAGAGATGCTAAGACCAAGTCTGAGGTCAGTGCTCAAATCAGTTCTGTTTCTGCAGGCACTTGATGAAGGGGAAGAGGGTGGTGGAGTCCTAGTCCTAGAAGGGTGGTTGTTGCTATCAATGGAAGAAGATGAAGATGATGATGACCTGGTTTGAGGGGCATCAATTTGTTCTAATGTTCCCATATCTTCCAATGAATGAAACTGATCGAGACTGAAAAGAAAAACCGCCACCTTAGGGTCCTTATATATATACACAACAGAAGCTACTTTATACCAAAAAAGAAAGAAAGAAAGAGAGAGTATGATAAGCAAAAGCAAAGCCAAGTCAGACATTCAGCACACTCTCTTTGGTTTTGATTTGCCATGAGGGTGGGCAACATGTCCACAAGGCCTAAGTTACACGGTCTTCAATTTATTACTTTTTTTGAAGTTTTGGTTGGTTGGAACCTACAAAACTTTTTTATTTTAATAAGCTCTTAATGATATTCCACCCCTCTTCATGTTTATTTTAATTTTGGAAGGTTATTATTTTATTTTAATCAACTCTGCCTTCCATGGCAGATGTCTTCGCATGATTATGGGAGGACATTAGGTTTAAAATTATTAAATTGGAAAAAAGGTAAAGGATTTGGCTCAATAGCCATGGTCATGGTCATGCACACCATATACTATGATTAATAAAAAAAAAAGAATGGAAAACTAATCTCTGGATAAATATATCTTGTCTTTTCAATACTAATATACTAGTATATATATTATAATAATCCATTGCAGAATTTAGTGAGTTTTCATGTTTATTTGAGGCTTCTCTAGAGAATTGGACTACAGAACATTGTATCTTTGTTGAGAGGGAGCTTTATGATTTATCCATTTTTTTAAAATCTAAACAAATCAAAGGGATTGAGTGAAAAGATTTTTAATTTGTACCATAGATCCGGTGGAAAACCAACCCACTTTCAAGGGCTTTCTAGTCTTAACAATAATAGCGTCAACCAATTTCTTACCAAGGGACATTTTAATAGAAAGAGTTCAAGTATCTAATTACACTGTTTTGCTGGCCCCATTTGAGTGTATCCTTGTTTGTTAATGGAAAAAGTGGGATGGCTCAAATGGTTCTGCCAAATTTAACTATAACCAAAAATCATGCCAGTGCATAAGTGTTGGAAGAGAATCATGAGGACAATGTACAAGGACTATTGAATTCTGTCTTCAATTAAGTACCCATAGCATCTCCCTAAGCCATATATAAGTAGAAAATAATTAAATTGACAGCTTGATCCACACCATCACCAACCCCAGTTTGGCAACTTGGAGTAACTATGATGTTCAGCCTTATGTAGTAAACTGGATGCATTAATTCTAGCTAAACACTGATAGATTTGAAGCATTGGACATTAGTACAAAAGTTGTTATTCTTGTTCACGGATGGAGTCTACAGTGAGTTGTGTAGTTTGAGCATTAGATCTGGAGTATTGACTTGTTCTTGTATAGTCATTGCTTTGAATCTTGTTTATGTTGTTTTTGCCTTTGATTTGTTGCGGGAAATGCATGTGTAGGGAAGAATTAGACGTCATGCAACAGGAGGTAGCTGATTTTGGAAAAATATGTGTAAAGATCCAGTACTGGCATAATCACAACATCATCCAAAGGACTAGTTATAATTTTATCAGCATGAGGTTCTTTGTTTGTAAAATATAAATTAAAAGGACTAGAATATAAATATAATAATTTTTAAAACCTGTCGTAATAAGTAATTTTGGTGAAACTAATTGATCTCTACTCTTTATTATTTTGAATTATATCTAACAGTTATGAATGTTAATTAACTAATTGATCTCACTATAATTAACTGGGTTACTCATTAAAAATACGTGTATTAGGTGAAAAATGTTTAAATTATCTTTTTGTTAAAATCATAGATGAAAAACATTTTTTTTAAAAAAAATCGTTGGATTGTAATTAACTGCATACCATCATGCAGTTCAAATTGGACCCAAAGTTTAAATTAGGTGAAGGTAATTGCGAATGTTGTTCAAAGAATTAAGCTAAATATTGTTGATCTCATTTACCATGTGTATTTTCTTGGTCAATGCCTGATATCGATCCTCAATTTCATTTCATATTCAATTCGGCAATAAATTATCATCAGAATTATATACTGCTATTTTTGGCGTCATAATAATCACAACACTTTTAGTTTCTGTTTTGATTGGTTATACTGGTCAATATATATGGGGCTTCTAATGTTCACCTTAATTAGATTGTATTGCAATCAGCCCCAAAATATTTCAGAAAAGAAATCAAAAATTTTTATTTTAAGAACATTATAATAATTTAATATTTAATTAAAATAAAACATATAAGTATCTTTCTCTCTTCTATTTTATGATATTTTTTTTGGAAAATGATAATAGGTTATTACGTGTAAAAAACAAATATGGTGTGAGAAAGAATAGAAATATATATTAAGTTGTGATAGGAGAGAGAAATAATTATTTTTAATTAATATTAGTTTATTAAAATATCTTTATAATAAATGAACAAAAGTACAAAATACGTGAAGAATATTTATCCTAAATATTTTGGTGTTGACTTGTTCGGATTATTGTTGTCTGTAAATTTTGGATATCAAATGAACCTTTTTCCAGAAGGTAATTTTAATGTAACAGATTTTTTTTGTCTATCATTATTCGAGTTAAAGCATTTACGTGAAGTTTAATTCAGAGTCATAAATTTATTTATTTATTATCTTTAATTAGGAAGGAAATTTTAAATTTAGTGATTAGAGAGAAGAAAAAGTAAATTCTATACATTGGCAGGATATTATTTACGTGAAGTTTAACTCCTGTCATATGTATTTTAAGTTGGTTACGTTTGATTAGATAACATGATTATTGAAATTATTTAATTAAAAGTTGAAGCTCTTGTAATTTCGTATGTATCTAATCTTCCTTAAACTTCTAAACCAAAGACAATCATTTCAAACTTTATTTTTAAAGACAAATATATATGGAAGGAGGCATATTTGAGTGAAAAGTACTTTTTATATGATAAATGATGATAATATAAATAAGTTGTACTATATTGATAGCAATTTTTTCACCAAAAAAAAATTGATAGAAATTAATGCCAATAGACTACAGCCATAACTAAGAGCCCCCAAATGGATTTATTATTCTATAGACCCAACGTGTGAGGGTGGGGCTATGAGGATCAAAGATGGAATAAAGAGAAAAAAGAAATGCAGAGACAAAGAAACATGATTTAAAGTCACAGTCTCCTCTTTGAAATTTGAAGAGTAGACAAACTTCATTCTCTCTGTTACATGTTTCTGCGTTTTCTTCCTTTAATTATCATTATTGCTATTTAAAAACTATATAGCTGGACCCTTTCACCTTTTTTTTCCTTTTTAAGAGACATATTAACAAAAAAGAAAATGGACCATGCGAGAAATTAATGAATGCTTGCAATTGAATCTTAATAACGTTTAATTAAAATAAATTATTAGTCCTCTTTAGAGGCTCCTTAAGGACGTGGTAATCTAAATATGGCTCTACCAAATATCAACAAAGCTTAATTAACCCGACAAATTGTGCCTATGTGGCTATTTTAAGATGAGTCATCCCACTAACATTCTATATCAATACAAGGGGACCAGCATAGGCAGTTAAATTAAATAATCATTTACTAATTTGAGTTTTCTTTTAAATACAGTACATAAATCTATGCAATAAAAAAAATCACATCCACTGTTTTTTCCATGACCTAGCTCACAGAATTAACAGTGATGTTTTACCTAATCAATTGGTAATTATCATGAGTTTAATTCTGTGGGTTGTTTTACGGTTTTAGAGGTTTTGGTATTAATAATCACATGCATTCTTTTTTTAAAAAATGTTAAAATATATAGGTAAAATTGTAAGTATTATACTAGAGAACTTCAATCGAATTAAAGAAACTAATTAATAATGGTTTTGTTAACCATTCCTTTAAGGATAAAACTTATTTAAGAAATTATTAAATAGATTTTTTAATTAAAAATATAATTGAAAAAAAAAAGTCAGAAATACTTTTTTATATTATAAAATGAAAAATAATTTTAAAAAATATTAAAATAATAATTATTCCAAAACGGAGGAAGTGTTATGTATCAATTATAATGTCGGCTCAAGAATTCTCAACTGAAAGCATTCTCAAACAGTTAAACACATACGTTTGCAAGGAAAAGATCTAACCACAGTTCGAGGGTTTGTTTATTGAGTTGATCAAAAAATGAAAAGAAAAAGGGTAAAAATATAAACCATTTATACTTGCTCAGAATAGTTATTATATCATAAGAAGATTACTTAAAGTACAACTCATTTTTACTCTGGACCATATACATTTGGTTCAATTCACAATTATTTTCACTTTTAATTTTGTCTAATCCTCAAGCGTGTCAGTTGGGATAAAACCTCAAAATTTGATTTTTGTTTCATTTTCATATATAGGTGTTCTGGACTAGCTAGCTAGATAGACTCATTTCATCTCATCTCACTTAAATAAATAAAGCAAATATGTTTACTTAACATATCTATTATTTAGCCTAATAATAATTCGATCGAGAACCTTCTCCATGGCACTAAAATTTGTGTTGATGTAAAACATCGAATTAATTGCGACTATAATTCACTAATAAAGTATCACAAATCAAGAGATCCAACTTAGATATAATTATATAAATACTTCTCATATATGATCATGATGCAGGAAATACTATCTAACAAGCTAAAAGTTTTATAAATAAGCCTAATGAGCTTAAGTAATTAAGGACAACTTATAACCCCTCACATTTCATTATATTTCGTTAAAGTCATTGCAAGTTATCACATCAGAGCTTGGTTCATTAAGAACTACGTACGGAAAATTTTAGATTGATCGATCGACTAACTGATTTCATCTTAGGCCGATGCTAAACAATAAAAAAAAAATTGTAACTACAAGTTTATTTTTATTGCATTAACCATTTTTTATAAATATATGAACTGTTAAATTAATTATATGATATACCAACACATGTACATCATTAATTGTAAATGTAAAACTTGTTTTACAATAGTGCATTAAAATTAAGTTTATTAAATGATTAGACTTCTACTTTTCATTTTTTTGGTTTCCGTTCCAATTTTACTTAAAAATATTATATATTGTTGGTTTTATATTGAATTATTCTCCATAAACATTTTTTTCTAACAAAAAATAAATATTAATATATGCATTACACCATTAGAGGGAAATATTATATAATGAATGAAATAATTCTAACTCTTATTTGTTATCTTAACAAGATTTGAATTAGAGAGGTCAACGATGAATTTCTAGCTTCACAGTTAACACTCAGCTCTCTCGTGTTAGATACCAACTTATGTTTTTGTTTTCTTTTCCTTTTATTATACCACGATCCAAATTGTATTGGCAAATAACAATAATAATATATGGAAGTAAATAGAAATGGATGCATGCAGAGTGTATTTTAACAAATTGTGAGATGAAGCAAATAGTATATTTATATATATTACGTGTAGGCGTGATGAACTCGTTAGCAATAGTAACTATTTAAGCCCAAAACCAAAAGTGTATGAAGCAGCGATGATGAGGAAAAGAAACTCAAGTGGAAGTTGAGGGGGACACAAAATTTGATGCTTGCAAGTAAGAAATTAATAGTCTACACCATCTTATTTGGGCAAGTTTTGATGCGTTGGATTCTTTTCACATCTTTTTCTGAATTGAACTAAGCAATTCTTATCTCAAAAGCGAGGACATTAACCCAACTTTAAGAAACATGCAATCAAATACTCACTTCTCTTTCTTTGTATATATAACCCATATAAACAAGCATGTGCCTAGGCATGTGCAAAGCGTTACCACTCCCATTTCCCTGCAATGGCAATTTCGACTCTCTTCAAAACTTCAACCCTCAATTTTACAACCCACAATTAATTAACCCTTCTACTTTAAACCCAACTACAAAGATTCTTTTTATATTTATTAATAATTAATAATAAAATTAAAAAGTGTTTGCAATTTTGCATGGTTAGAGTTTATTTAGTTTGATCTAATTAATTATAGTACTTAACTAATTTAATTTCATATTTCTTTTTCGCATAGGTAACAAATTTAATCATGTTCAATCGAAACATGGCCAACACTAAATATGAACATTTTTTTCAACAAAGAATCGAACCTTAATTCGCTGCATTGCATAAAACTAACCCTTGCTACTAGACTTAATTAACTCCGTTGACAATTTCATTTCATGTTAGTTGAGTTGTTGGGTGTAATGAATGTTCCCTTAATTTCACTTTTCCTTTTGAAATGTCGTTGGCAGCTGAGCAATATCAGCTATTCTGACAAACCCCATTTGTTAGTTAGCATGCAGATTAAACAGTACCTAGCTATAGCTAGACCTAGAGAGAATGTAATACATAGATGAACACTTTCTTCTTTCATTTTTCACTTTTCCCTTTTGGTACTTTCGCATTACACCTATGTGAAGATGCCACTATGATGAGAATCTGTGTATAGTACTGCCTAGCTTTCTTGCTTGCTGCTTCCTATTGTGTATTTCTATAGCATGAATATGGATTACTTTTCTACTGGCACCACCGTAATTGCATATGAAATATGCAAGAAGAGGATGGGAGTTAGAAGCCACAGGGAGCAGAATTATTCCTCAAGAAAGGAGGGACAGAGAGAGGTGATTTAAGATTCTGTTTGTTAAAAAACAAGGGGTAAAAGAAAAGGTTGTTCCCCCCAATGTTGCTTTAGTTGGACATCTCACTCTTTTCTTTAATGGTCTCTATATATTATTTATTTCATCATTTTTTTGTCACATTGCACTTTGTGTGTGGCTTAAGCATGTAGATTTCATCTCGTCCTTTCTTCTCTTTTCTTTCAAAAGTCACATACAATACAAGATCAGACACACTATGGGAATAAGAGGTGGGCCTCGTGCGTTGAGCCCCAATAGTTTCACCTTTGTGTTGGCCCTAAACATCAACCTACTTAACATCTAATTAAAATTGTTCCCCTTAATGACCAACATGGCCTTCTTTCTATACCAAACTGGTTTCCAACCTTGGGATTTTATGAAACCCAATAAAGGTCACTTGCGTAATTATCTTTCTCTCACTTTGTGCAACACAAGGGCTGTGAGTGACTCTTATGACTAAAGTTTTAAACTGCAGTCAAAATTCATCACAATTCTTGATATAGTAAAATAATAATAAATAAATGTGGCAGCTTTTATATATATATATATAGACAAAGGTTAATTTAGTTTTTGTTGACGGAAGAGATTTAAACCTACGATATCTCTCTTTTCTTTTTCTTCTCCCTTCAACCATTAAAGAAATCTTATAATTTTAAATGTGATTATGTGAATCTAATAAGTTCCAATTCGATGCGAAGATCCTCAAAACCTTCACATTAATTATGACTGAAATTGTAGTGGATGGTGGACTATTTTTTAAAACATTCACTATTAATAAATACAAACATTTCATCTCTTGGCTTCAATATGGAGCCTTTGTTACGTTGTTTCTACTATGCTGCTATGTGTTTTGTGGTAAATTAAACATTTGATTGCACCCATGTTAGCTTTTCTTTTGTCAACGAACTTGTCAAGTTGAAAGAATTGCTTTCCGTGTGGGGAAACATGGAGTGATTTAATGGAAATTGGTGGAGTTCATGTCAACATTTCATTGGTGGACAGTGATTTCAGCTAACTGACCTTTTTATAAATTATAATTTAAAGGACAAATACTTCTTTTAGAGATCACATCTAAAAGTAATTTTCTTGTAGCTAGTGATTGATTGTAGTATATATTGTGCACTTCATTAATATTTTCCTTATAGTTGTGGTTTATTAAATTTTGCCTTGTTTTTTTTTCCCGTGTTATAGCATTATTCTTATCCACGGGATTAATTTCTTTTTCACTAAATAAACCTTTTGTAGTTTACCTTAGAAGATAATTGGTAATTCCATTAATTTGCATTTTGATCATAGGAGAAATAGACACTTTCCATTATGCGTTATCATTCTAATGTACACCTTTTCTATATATATCTTCTTACACGTACAATACAATAGAATAAAATAAAAGCAGTTACGTTTATTCTTTGAATCAATGCAAAAATAACATGTTTTTATCTTATAAAAGATTTTATGAACAGACTGTGTGAGGAAAAAGAGTCATGAGTTCAATAGTGGAGAAATTTTAGGTTACACGGCAAAAAGCAACGCAGATCCTTCACAAACATTATTACGTAGAGAATTCTTGAGTGATATGCTATTTACTTGGAATGACAAAAATTCATCCCTCCAGAGGGTCGTATTAGAGATTCGTGTGGGGCTCAATCTAAAAATCTCAATTATCTCAAGAGCTATTTTGTTATATGATAAACCTAATTGAATGAATGTAAAGCCTTCTGTAGGGCCTTGAATAAACTGTGTTTACTGTAAAAAAAAAAAATCTTTCAACCAGCTAGGTTCTTGAATCAAGACTCACCTTGATTAGTATGGAACTGCTGCTAGCTAGCCTGATGATGATCAATTCACGTTATATATGTTAATATAGTTAATTAGATCAGTTGAAAATGAGACCAAGATTTGTTGAGAGTGCCAAGACACCAGATGTGGAAGTCACTATAACAACCTCAACCATCCTAACGTTTTTCACTGTACCCCTCAGTTCTTACTTTTGATTCATAATTAGTGAAAAAATCTAGGAACACGTTTATTTTATCACACTTTATAATTATAAAAGTGAGTTTTCATAATTTTATATTTTTCAATAATTTTTTACTCATAACAAAGAATATGTTTAAGTGTACTATTAGTTCTTAAAAAAACAATTACATGCTTTAATTTCTAAACAGTAAACAATTACCCCTCTTAAAAAAACAGTAAGCAACTCGATGGATGAAAAAACATATAGAGGATAATTGGATCTTTATAATTTTTTATGGATGATAATATTTCAACTCAAATTTTCTGTAACAAAATTTATAATATAGTTTTTTATATCTTTCGGTTGTATAACGCATTTCATTTCACATTTTTTTCCTCTTGTTTTGGTTGTGAAGATAAGAATGCTCTTATTTGATTAGTACGTGCACGTATTGAAGGAGACGTGTGTAGTTGTAAGGTACTATCACCAATTAATAAAACAAGGTGACAGCAAGAACTAGATAGGTATGTTTGCACTTTGCACATGGATGACGCACGCCGCTACACATGTGAAGCGTTTACGAGGTGCGTTCTGTATTAATAATAAGATCCCTTATTTTATTTTTGTGATTAAGAACTTAGAACTTCGTATCCCATTTTTTGTCTTTGCACCTTCTTTTTTTTTTTTTACATTCCAAAAATTAGTTTACAAAATATAATTCCAGAAACTAATTTCTAAAATAAGAAAAAAAAAAGGAAAGTACAAAGAATTAACCTTCATTCAATGGCGATGCTTACCATATGTTTTTCTTAGAGCGTGTTTATTGAGAGTTACTTGGTTTTACATTTGTGTAGCCGTACTAAACAGATTGCACCAATAGCCAATGCTAAGATGTCGTTTCATAATTAGGCAACAATTTCTTATGTAAATAAATAAATCCCACCCTCCCAACATTTATGGTGAAAGCCAACAGTGCCATACTGAGCATTAAATATGGAATGAAATAAATCTAAAAATGAGCAAATTTCAAAATCTGTCAAGTTTTCTTTTCTGTTTTAATTATTTTAAATTAAAATAAATAATATTTTTTTATAAGCAAAATTATATTAAAGCCCATCAATGAAGAAACAAAATGTAGCTTCCAGCATCTGATAACTCCTACAGGAAAACCCAAACTTTGGTTACGATATATTTAATGCATCAACGCATCAAATATTAGGTTACCACTTCTCTACCAGACCAATAAATCATGAAGTGTAGTAATAGTAAGTCAGCACTGCCAACAATGAGCCCCTATGAATGTCCTGCACCAACACATCAAATCAAAATAAATAATAATAATAATAGTAAAAATTAAAATGTGCATAATTTGTGAGACTTATTTAGTGAGTTTTCAAAAAAACTATGCCACTAAGAAAGGAAGTTACTTAAATTGTATAAATAAAGTGTCATCATGACATCCATAACAAATAATAAACAATCATTTAAATAACTTATAGTGATTTCACCTATAAAGTTACTCTTGTATGTCCCAAAATTTAAAAAGAAAGAAAGCAAACGTGACAATTATTTTGTTTGTTATCTTTATATAAACACAAAAGTTGAATGCTACTCAGTACGAAAACGCGGTACAAGTTCTTTAGGAAAACAAGTATCGATATTTTACTATTGAATAATATAAAATTAGAAAATGAAAAAAAAGGTTTGACAGAAAACAAAGATGGGGTCTGCTATGTGCAATTTTAATCATCAATTCATACTAATAAGCATTTCTCAAGCGTATAGAAAAATGTTGATTTGCTCTGAAAGAGAAAAGTTTCAATGGTTGAGATTTAATTGAAATTTATTATGTAATTTTTTAAATTTAATCTGAAGGCTTAGATGATTATTTTCCTTAATTGCTCTCAGTTCCCCCCTTTTTTTTCTTTACAAATGAATTCAAATAGGCATTTGGAGTTCAACAGTTGAGAGACCTCAGATTCAATAAGCACATAGTTCTTAAGTGAAAGGACAGTAACTTAAGGCAAGGATTAATTTCATCATGCATTTTTTTTCATGCTATGTGCTGTTATAAGCTGTTTTGTCGATAAACAGGTTTGTGTGAATGGCGTGGAATCAAGAACAAGAGTATGCTATGCAAGACAAGGATTGTGGATGAGAAAAGCATATATCAACTAAGATCAGTGAGAACACCATGCTCCAGAAGGTAACATCATCTGACTTCAACTAATTTGTCCATTTAACTCCGCATGTATTTTGTGTATTTACGAAGCAATGAGCATCAAATCAAATTTTTTTAAATCACTATAACATTGGCACAAAATATTCATCAACTTTGATAATGATTGATTTCATTCTCTTTTTAAGTTTATACTTTAGTATTGAATATCATTCTCTTGCAGACTATTATGAATTGTGAACGTGAAGGTATGTAACCAAATCAACAGTGAGTAAAAAGGCTAATGAGACTAGCTAGAAAGTACCACCTTAAAGCCACTTAAGCTAGGCATTCTTGCAGATATATGTTCATGTAATTCTTCTAGACAAATGTAACAATCTTCCATGTGCATGTAGCACAGAAGGTTTCCTTGAGGACCATGGTGTGGCACTAAGGAAGATGAAATGTAGTAATGAACCATTCACTACATCTAATTTCATGCGTGTCCAATATGTGAACTAGCATTACCTTCGTTGTACTATTTTAGTTTTCACAAAGCTTGTATCACCACTTGACAAAAACAATGATCTGAAATAAAGTAAAAGATAAAATGTTGTTTCATCGATTGAACTCGTATAAGCACAATAATGTTTAATGAGAAGGGAAGAGACAGAAAGCAAAACGTAATCATTTGGATTACAGTCCATGGTTCAAACTTCAGAGCTCCAGAGACAGGAACCTGAATCTACTTGCAAAAAATAATTAAATGAAAACTGAATAAGCTCAGCCAATGTTTTACAAGAATGAATATTATAATTTATGGCAATAAACTGGTTTTGTGCTATTTTGGAGCTAGCTTTTTCTGGCAATGTCTTTTCCTTTTTCAGACCAACGATGCATGTGCAATGTAGGAGCAGAAAAAAATTATTGAAAGAATGATGATACTAGAACGGTCTATCACTTAAATACCAAATTATGGCAGGTTTTGTCACAAGGGTAAGGACAGCCAATAGCCTGGACACTAACTCGGCCAAAATACCAGTTCCCAACCGACTCCGCGATCCCCTGCTTGTATGTTTAGACAATCATTAGAAGAGTGAGAAGGAACCTTACAACTACAAGCAAAATACAAACAAAACAAAATGAAAAAGAAATATAAACCTTAAACAATGATTTTTGTCCCTTCATTTCGTGGGATTGGTTTGAAGAAGGAAACATTTCGTCAACCCTTATAAATAGTTAAGCTTTCATGTAGTAACACATAACTCTTGAGATTTTACTCCTCTAAAGTGAGGCAATGCTTTAGAAGGTAAAGTGCAGATTAATGATCATGAATTAGCTAATCAGTGGTTGAAATTGCGTTAAAGTATATGCACGTGTGTAACATATTATGGAGAAGCTAAAAATCTACTCCATTGATTTCCAATTAACACTTCCACAGCTATAACTTCACATTTCCCTCACTTTAAACATGTCGATCAAATCCCAAGTTCTTAACTGTTGCTCCAATAAACCAACTCAAGTGTAAGTCTTCCTCAAAATTAATAAAAGAAACATTATTTACAATGATTTGGTTAGAAAAGACGTACCCTATTTCCAATACGAGGGGAATCATGAGCAAACCATGTATCCTGTCTTTCTGATTGGCAATGGGCGAAACATGAATTTATGAATAACCCATTTTTATAAGACCGTGAGAAGGCTCTTGTAGATCTAAGCATCTGATTTCGAAAACCTGATTTATTCAAAGTTGATGATATTGCCACCAATTAGTAACCATATTGAGAACAATTGACATCATGAAAATGCTACTCCAGAGGCAGAAAAATTCAAAAAGGGTAAAAACTACAGACAACTCTTGAAACTTCTAATTAATTACCTTGAAGATACTGTATCTGTGGTGCACTGCAACGTGCATAATTTTTTCTGCATTCATACCAGTTCCAATGGTAGTCAGCAGATGGTGGAGCAAGACTGGCTTGAATCTGAAAAAAGTGGAAGCAATCATTTATATTAGTCCTTCAAGCCAGCAATGTGATGCGTGTTCATCACATATAACAAGAAGGGTCAACAACATGAGACATGAAATTTCATGCTCTAAAGTCATCCACAAACAGACTCTACAAGTGATAAGAAGCTAGCTGATGATTATTGACTTAAAGGAACAATAGCATAGTAAAAAGACATAAGACGATGATTATTGACTTGTCGTAAATTCTTATTTGACATTTTGATTTCAGTTAGGAAATCAATAGTAGGTGAAATTAGAATTTACTTCCATTCATGTCCTCTCCCTAAACCAGGTGAAATTAGAATTTAGCAGGACTCATTGATTTCAAAAAGATTACTATTTTCATCTTCATAATGAACAAACTGTAAGGGGAATGGTTGAAGGAATTTACCTGCCAAGTATCATAAGCTGCATTGAGAAGAAATAATGGTGTCCTGACACCGGCAATTAAGTGCTGAGGAAAATAGCACTGAGAATAGAATACCGAAAAAGTAAAAAGAAAAAATCATGAGATGCCGCAGCATTGAAAAACATAATTATAATAACAATACTAGTATCTACATATTATGCCCATTTTCACAAATATATCTCCTCCGAAGCAACAAAATTATAATTTGATTGTACTAGTTGTATAATTTTACAATCTTGAATGACAGTAATAGTAGTTACCAAAATTGGATTGAGGCGACTGGTACAACTCCTTGGAAGACTCCTTTGCACTCCCTGCCACAAAAAGATGCATCTATTAATTTGAGTTGTTGTTGTTAAGGCATCAAAGATGTTTTCCAACATACAAGTAACTTGTGACAGCCTCTTAACTGCCATTATAATTTGTGATTATTTGTGGTTCAAGCCTGAGGCAAATGATTGCTTGAGCCCAGTTCACAACATTTTTACAATATCTATTACGAAATAGAAATAGATGACAGCAACAAAAAATATTCAAATGAGAAAAGACCTGTAAGGTGACCACACTTCCAAACAAATTCCTTAAGCTGCGACGACCAGATACATCAACGCTGCAATAATACAATTCTAGACGATTATTTTGTATCTAAAACTATATGAACTAATCAGAACCAAGATTTATGAACAGATCCAATAAATAATAGATTAGAATTGAAAGTTCATGGGACGATGTTTACGAATCAAGGAATAATCCAGCATCACTTAAGCATTTTACTCTTGTGGTTCTAGTAAACAATTCCCGAAATTCATCACAATGTATAATAGTAGCTAAACCTCCAGCAGAACATCCAGATAGAAGAGCCTGAAAAAGAAAAACAGAGATGATATCAAAAAGAAATCAGGAAGCAATTTTTCCCCCCTGAAATTATCAGAGGTCAGAGGGAAACCTGTTTGGCATAGCGCATCCCTTTTGACATTAAATCTTCCATAGCAGCTTGCCAAATGCGTTGCCCTCTGAAATATAACCCTGCTCCCTGTGGAGCAACGATGACTTCAGTATTAGTTCGACCACATTCACCATCAACCCAAATAAAGAGTGCTAAATAGACAAGAGTTTTAGATAAACACTAGAAACGAATTAGTAGTCCTGATTTGATAAAATTCAGATTCACATCAAATAGATTGATACAAGTGTTGAAATAAAGGAACAACTTGAATACATATAAAGACAGTTTAAAATCATGAGGGAAAAAAGAAACGAATAGTACACCATAAGGGATAACTAGAAAAAATAAATATCATATGGTAAGAGAATAAGAAAATGAAATGACAGCTTTAGCTTCAATCAATGACAACTTGAATTATTATTTTTTAGTTAAGATGAGTAACATGCAAATTTTACGAATTCTACAGAGCAGAATGTATGGCTTCTGCAGGAAGTTAATGGTGAAAAAGAGCTTGCATCCCCTCTTACCGCATTTTGACTGTCCCCACTAAATGATGCACCGTCGCAATAACGGATTTTTATTCTATTCCAATTGAAAAAATCTGAAAATATAATCATCCAAAAGAAAGATGAAGTTAATTTTCATTTAAATGAAGAGTAATAAGCATAAACAGGTGGACACGCATGTCTTATGTATATGTGTATAATTGAAAAGAGAAATAGCAATGCTGTTGATTTGAGAGTTATAACCTGGATTTTCCTCAGCTTTGTTGCTCAATATCCCAATAAATGGTATTTGTTTTTCCATAAAAAATGATGAACCATGACGTGTTTTCTTACTATAAAGACAATTTTTTATAGTTCCACACCAGCCTCCTCCCTGTAACCAAAAGGTTTAGTGAAATTATTATGGCTAAACAAATCTGCAGGATGTTGAAACAAAGTCAGAATTTCAATGCCCAAGGCTATATTCTCTGCTTTTTCACTTTTTGAAAGTGTTTCAGATATATCATGCCCATCCAGTCAATATGGGAATGTTATATATCTTTTAATTTCCCCATATTTATACCAAATTTTACTGCTCAGGCCCAATGTTGAAAATAAACCAAAATTTGCAGCAGCACAGTAAATGCTAAGGCTACCATTATGCGTTACCAAATTTTCATTTCCTACAGCAAGGAGCAGTTCCTCCTTATAAGATTATCAAAGTTGCAGGATATAACTAAGGAAAGAGCACGAGAAAGAAGCTAATAGAGATACGGAAAACATGGTATCAGCAGCAAAATCTCTCAAGACTGGCCATGATATTAGCCACTAGGTCTCACACTGACATCATCTTATGTGCCACCAACACTGAGCCCCATAGAAGTTCACTAATATGAATGATTATAATTGATTGTCATCACAGCATAATGCTAAATCCTGCAACTCCACGTGCTATATGGAAGAACCTTACAGATTTTCTAATAGGTTTTAGCCTTGTAGGTTAGAAGGAGTATTGGTTGAAATTTCTAATTCCAACTCCAAATTATGTTAGGATTAGCACATAATCATATCTAATACATCACCAAGGACATTATCCAACAAGATTTAGAAAGGTAATCTGTATTGCTTATGAATTGATAGCCAGGTGGGTTGTAAATTGGTGCATAATTTACTTGCATGAAAGGGTATAGGAAGGATAAAAAAATAAGTTGCATGTCATAAAACCAAACAACACTGAGTATCTTGGCATCTCTATACACTGTCTCTCTAAATACGTTGTATATTTTAGGCTTAATTACTAATTTGGTCCCTAAATTTCCAAACGCTCCAATAAGGTCCTCTAATTTTTAAAAATGCTTCAATCAGGTTCTATCAATTAAATTATGACGTTTTTCACTTACGAATAGTGGCGGTTTTCAACAACGGTGTCAGTTTCAATTTGAAGCATTTTTAAAAATTAGAAGACTCTAATTTAAGTATTTAATGGAAAGGACCAAATTGAGCCATTTTAAATAATTTAAGGACCAAATTAGTAATTAAGCCTATATTTGAACATAACCTTTATTGGTTAAGAAAGAAGGAGAAGATTGGATGCAACTTGAACTACAAAGAGTTATGTATGCTTAGGTGTCAATTTCGGATTGCATTATCATAGCCATTCTAACCAATCTGTGCGTCACACTCATCACAGTAACTTTGTCAGAAAACAAAAAACTGAAAAGGATGATTGTTGTAGCTATTAACAAGAAAACAACCATCGTGTCCCATCATTGGTGAACTTAATTCAAACTTCAGGAGTCTCACATACCTCCAATTGTATGAGCCAACTGTTTGATCCTGAACCATATCCACGGTGGAAATGGTACCCCGGTAAAGATCCATCCAGGCAAACTGTACAAAAGAACAAAAATCAAGCTATGTAATAATGAGCAATTATCTGATAACTTTGTGTTTTGCAGCTGTCATCGGCATAATGATCCTAAATTCTAAAAGGGCCCACCTCAAAAGTAATGTCAACCATGTAAACTAGACAAGTTTGATTAGATATCATATTATCCTTATCTCCAGATCTCAATCAAAGCCAGTAAAAGTAACTAATAGTCGTGTTTTAGAAACAAATGACACGTTTCTTCATCATTCTCAATGGTTAGCTCATGGAGAAGCAGAGTAGGCACAATGTAGTAAATTGGTATACACAAGTATGATTTGAAAGCAGACACCAAATGAACAAAACAATTATTTCTAGCAAATCATTTATTTGATCAAGCAAATCAGTAAAGTGGCATTAAAATCAGAGTAAATGACTTGAACAAACTCCATTTGCAAGGTGAAATTAATGCAAAGAAATTAGGCAGATGTGCAGAAGGAATGAATACCAGCTCCTTTAGCAGCAGCGCCATTAATAAGAGTAAAACCAACCATCAAAGGTCTGTAGAAACCTCTTCCACTGACATATTGCATGTCAAGGTCTGTCACATTAGCATCCTCAAAGCCTTCCACCCATTTCACAATCACCAACCCCACAAACACAAACATCCTCAGCAGCTTCATGCTTCTTTGGCACATTGCCACCAGAAACACACAATGGCAGCAAAAAGGGTTGCAGAATCTTTAACTTAAAGCATGAAAAGGAAGAGTTCAAGAGAGTGAAGTTGGAGGGAAAGAAGAGATTGGAGAGCAAGTATATTCCTTTGGGGGGCCAAAAAAAGCAAACTTTTTCTCTGACAAACTCGAATCACAGAATGGCAATGACAAGAAAAATAGGCAAGTTTTCTACTTAGGTAATAAATTACCACTGAATGCAGCAATAATAGCTGTGACAAAACACAGAAGGGCTTTAAGGGAAGAGAGAATACATAGAAAGGATGGACACTTTTTTGAAGACCAACAAAAAATAAATGCAAATGATAAACAGCAAAGTCCAAGCAGGAATGAAATGTATTTAGAGAGTAAATAATTGCATCACATGAAAAGGATGGATAATGAATGAGTGCGGGAACTAAACTTGTAGCTTAGAATGGCAATTGCAAGTTAAGTAATGTGGGGAAAATGGCACCGACATGAAACATGAGAGGAGGAAGCTGGGCAGAGCTGTACCTCACTCCCATCACTCTCACACTGTTCAAACTCTGGGCCCTCTCTGCCTCTCATGAGTTGTGCAAAATCCAACTCCAGAATCACAGCTTATCAAAATTAAATTATTCTATCTTTCTACTTCTATATCACTTTTCTCCATTTTCTTTGTATTTTTGTAGTATGACCACACACCTTTATGCAACTGTACTGTGTATACGTGATACTTAAATCAGAGGATAGAAATTGAAGATAATTATTTTGAGTTAAATTACAATGTAAAACGTGAGAATCTAAAAAAAGATACAAAATTTTTATTTAATATTATTTCTCTCTTTAAAAACAAACACATCATCAAACTCAACTGAAGTATAGAACTTAACTGAGGATTTTTAGTTAGGTAGTTCTTTTTAACTATTTTTTTTTCTCTCATTCGAGATTTTATTTAAAAGATTCATGTGTATACTATTTGAAGTTTCGAACTAATCACATGTTGTGTTTTTTTTCTCTCTTCATTATTACATCACTTATGCTATCAAACATTTTTTTTTTATTTTCTTATCTCTCTTTGTACCCAATGTTTACATTTATCCTTCGACACGTGACCTCGTAATGTAGCCATCACCTTGTTTTGTTCCTTTTATTTTGGTGTGGTACCATATAATATTTTTTGGTGTTTAGGACCACAGCTCTCCAGGACATTTAATAATAATGGTATTTTTCAAATATTCAACACGTTAGGATTTCATCAGGAACTCAAATTTAAGATGTCTATGATTAAATCAAAATATCATCTTCAATGCATAAAATATTTTTGGTTTCGGAAGTGAGCGAATTATTTAAAGGGAAAAAAGTATGAGTTGTTTAGTCGTGTATCTTGGTGGATATTTACAAATTACAATAATCTTTATTTTATAAAATTAATTTTGACATAAGATATCATAAGTTTTCACTTTAATCTTTCAAAGTGAATAGGTGAATCCGTCTTAATCGCATATGTATTATTGCATTTATATAGGTTTGGTATAATGGTATCCAATATCATACAAAGGCACGTACGTCTCCCACCTAGTCACATAACAAAAATAGAAACTAGATGGGAACAACTCACTTCAACCAAGCTTCAGTTTAACACAGGGAGTGACCTCGTGAATACATTCTAAAATTTTTAGGGTTATTTTGCTTTATTCCTAATCAATAAATTTATTAAATAATGTGGTACTAATTTTATGGTTGTAAAAAAGTAGTAGAATGGAAAAACATTCTTAAGGGGTCCTTTTGTTTAAGTTTTTTTTTTCTGAGTATCCATTTGTTTAAGTTTGTTTTAAAAAAATTATCAAAGTAATTTTTTTTGTTTGTGGTATGTCTGCTTAAACTATTTTCTTTTAAAATAACTAGTGTTTTTTTAAGAAGCAATTTTTATTTGTTTTTTTAAAAAATATTTTTTTCTTTCTAAAATTACTTTTTTTTTAAGTTTAAATAAAAAAAGCCCATTACCGTAGAAGGATGAGACACTGATTTTATAAATTTATTTATATACAGATTACTATGAATATAAGAGAGAGAAATAAAAAATAAGAATAGATGTAGATAATTCATCAAACATATATATAAGCATCCATTAATATTTCAGAAACAAGGCAGAAAGCATGAGTTCTGATGATTGGGACAGAATGTCTTCATTCTTCACTGCCAATTATCCCTTTCTTCGTCAAGCCTTGTTGCTCCTTCATTTTTAACCCAACGAATAAACCGAACCATACTCTTACTGTGATTGTGACCTCGTAACGAATTTACCATAATACAACTCTGCTTCGGTGACTAATGTCCACTTCATCTACTTTACAGGTTTCAATCTTTGTAATCATGATATCAATTTTTAATAAACATATTCATTTTTTGAATATTAAATAATATTATATATTTTTATGTCATAAATATTTTAGTATTAAATGAAACAAAGCTTATTTTAACTTTTTTGTCTACGTTTTTTTATAATAAAAGATCAAATTTGAGAAGAAAAAAACCAATTTAACCAAATATTTTCCTATTATTTCCGAGGAAAAGCCAAGGTGAAGCAGTACTAGTACCAAGGGGGGTTCTTTAAAAACATTAAATAAAAATGTGGCATGCTTTCGAAAAAATTATTAACAACTTTTTTGTTTTGTATTTTTTGATTTAATATTTGAAATTTATTAATTAATCAAATAAGTTACTTTTTTATGGTAAAGATTTTTTTTGGTGAAGAAATATGTTAATTTAGATGAAGCTTTAATAAGTCTATACTTCATACTTAAACTTTAAAGTTGAGAAGACAATATTCAGTCGTTGATTATCTCCATGCATCATTTTTCTGATAAAAAAAAGGTAAGGAACTGTGTCTCTACGTATATGGTTTTCTTTTTACTGGATCTATACGTATGTTATTATGTTAGCCTTTTCAACAACCCAGGTAAATAATGGGACAAAATATAAATAGGGTAATAAACTTGTTATTGCAAAAAAAAAAAAAACTAATCTTTTTTTTTAGGATAAAAACCTAACCTTAATAAAAACGAGTAAATACGAAAACTTACATTTTATTAAATGCAAAGATTCTATTACATTCTATTCGATTATTAAAAGCAATCAATTATTTTCATATGTTATAAAAAAAAGCTTTTAAAAAATCACAAAAACTTTTTCTTAAAAAAACTTTCCGGTAAGCTTTAATTTGAAGTCATGTGAATAGCATTAGCCAGACCTCCTTAGAATTAATTAATGAATCAATCGGCGATGAATGCGGTAGGAGGAATACATAATAAATAAAAGGGGCCCACATATTTTCCTCGTCTGCATTACAAAGCCCAAAAAGAAAATGAAGGTAGGTCCACTAGAAAGCCCGTAATAATTTTAAAAACTATATTTGTACAATTTTTTTATGAGAGAGAGAAAATAAGACAAATTAGTAATATTTATATCACAATAAAAATAAAAATATAATATATGAATCATATATCTACAATAATTCCAATATATAACATCCTTTATCATACCACTTAATTGTGTTATATTTTATTTTGCCAAGTTGTCATCATCATATCTAAAGTATAGAACACTGTCATGAGATCCAATCTAGTTCTCTCCTGAATTCATTTGTGATCTGAATGTGGAATAACCTGAATTATCATTTTTGTATTACAAAATACATAATGGTTGACAAGAATATTTCCAAAGATACACTCAGGAATCACATCAAAATACAATAATAAAGACAGTGGGTATAAATTATTATATAGTATATATTATACCGTCTTGATAAATCTCTACGTGACACATTATTAACTCTTTATAACAAACTAATAAAAATATAATTTCATGTCATGTGTAGATTAATTGAAAAGTGAAATAATGTAATCGGAGAAAACATTATTTTAGACCATACAATAATTTCTCGTGAAACTGAGTTTTCTCATTTATTTTTCTTCATTCGGGGGAATGTTTTGAACCGTGGACACAAAGCTAGTAGAGTAGACGTTTTCATCATTACGAGGAGGTGGATCTTTGAGCAACATTCCCTTATCAAATGGTACAACACTTTGGTATTTGTACCATTTTGCACACATCAGATAAATGACAAAGTTAATTATGCTGAGTATAGCCAAAAACCAGTAGAATAATTCAACATGGTTTCGGTTCAAGTCACGTCCCTCTAGCCACCCTTTCTTGCTCTTGGCAATCTTACCAGTCACCAAGTTGATGAGCTCAACAAAAGCTGTGCTCAAGTAGTAACCAATGGACAAGGAAAGAAAGGAAAAGGAAGTGGAAAGTGAACGCATGCCTTGAGGAGCTTCTTTGTAGAAAAACTCCAACAACCCCACCAATGTGAACATGTCAGCTATCCCAAAGATTGCATAGTGGAAAGAGAGCCAAAAGAGGCTGATACGGTGCTGATTATGATCATTGAATTCGTGCTTTCTTTTCACCTCTATCGCCCCTGCTATGACCATTGAGATTGCTGACAAAACAAGGCCAACCCCAACTCTTTGTAGTTCTGTTATTCCATTGGGGTGGCCGGTGATTCTCCGGACAAGTGGTACGAAAGCAAATTCGTAAACCGGTATCAAAAGGGTCATGAATACTAATGGAATTATGGGAATGGAAGCTGCTGGTATGTTCAGTTTGCCAATGTATGTGTTCATTAAGGTTCCTTGTTGGATGGAGAAGGTTTGCAATTGGGCTAAAGATGTATTCATGATGATGGTACTTAGAAGAATAGGCATCATCCTTGTGAGAATCTTCACTTCCTCCACTTGTGTCACTGTGCAGACTTTCCATCTCCTTGCCTCAATTCCTTCAGGTAGAACAGCAGCTTTGTCTAGAACCCTATCCGTGCACAAAATTACAAGTATGAAATATGCGTTTCTCTTGCATATGTATGCTAGAAAATGCCTCCTAATATTCAGTAAGAATGTATTTCAAGTAATTCATTGTCTAAAAAATTTAATTTAGGATTTGAATTTGACAATTATCACCCTACCAAAAAAGTTTTACACTATTAAAACAAAAAACAAAGTTGGAACATAGCACTTTCTCATACAGTGGTAGTGAAAAGATGTAAACTATCTAAGTCATAGTAAGTGACTTGAAAAGCCAAATAGCAAATATATATGTGTGTGTGTGTTATTGACACCTGAAAACAGATAACTTCAAAAGGCACTAAAAAGAAACCATTTAGAGGAGGGATAGTAGAAAGTCCAACCTGAATTGGTTAGTGTGAGGGATGAGTTTTTTCTTTAAATTAGATTCATGACTTTGTATTTCATACAACTCATCAGAATCCAAGGGTACTTTCACCCTCCAATTCTTTACTGTGACCACCAGCACCTGCAAGAACAATCTCAAATGAATCTAGTATAAACTTGAATAGCAATCAAACATGGAGGGGAAAGGTAGAGACCTGTAAAACACTTAACAATGGACTCTCTCCCGGCACCCTGGCACGATAGAATCTCTTTCCCAAGGCAATGAAAATGAGACCAGTAGCAGAACATGACATAGATATGATAAAACCTTTGTACCATTGGGATTCCGTGCTCACATAAACTACAAAGGTGACTCCTAAGCTGGCCCCAATTGTAATGCTAAACAAAAACCAATTGAAGAAACTGGCTAGTTGTACACCTTCTTTTGGTTTGTTTTCATCAAATTGATCAGCTCCGAGAGCAGGTACACAGCCTCTGATTCCACCACCACCAAGTGCTAGCAAGTATATTGAAGCGTACAACAGCAAAGCTTTAGTGCCATGCACACATGTTGATTTTAAACATGGATCAGGCTGAAGTGTTTTGTCGTGGGATTGAATCACAAGTAGGGAGTATCCCTGCAATTCGAAAATATCAAGATTAAGACAATGAGGAAAAATTACTTCCACTTGTGTGTGTGTGGGTGTCTGTTTAACTGTTTAAGCATTAGCACCTATGAAGTAGTGATACTTTAATTTGCTTTACGTATTTGTATCTGTATTCAATATCAATACTCTTGGATACCAATAAAATATTTAAGCCTTCAAAAAAGTTAAGAAAATTTAATATAGCTACACGAGACATAGAAGCATGTATAATGTAAAAACATAAAAGCATCATCCCTTAATGAACCAAAATTGAAAATTGTCCTCTTTATCAATGATCTCAAGAAAGGAATAAGATTCATATTATTCCTTTTTTTTCTTACTTTTGTTTTTAGTAATGTCCAAAAAGCATGTTCTTAATTTGGATATGCAGAACTGCAATTAATTTATTTATCATGTTTTATGAATTTTTATACATTTCTATATACGTATCTTACATGTATCATATTATTGACAGATTAGATACATATCGTATCTGATACACGTATTGCATCTTTGCATTGTAAATCAGAAAGCAGCAGTGATTATTACTTGTATTCTAGTTATTTCAATTAGAACAGACTTAAAGTTTTGGCCCTTCAATTAACATTAAGCAGCTCGGTTGTTTGTACTTTACCAACAACTGGATTATGCCAAAGAGGATGCAAGTGTTGAGGCGATTCATATAAGTATCGGAGATGAACCCTCCAACGATCGTCAGCAAGAAAGTAGTACCCAACCAGTTTGTTGTGGTGGTTGCAGAACCAGAGTAGTCAAAATGCATGACGTTCATGAAATATAAAACCAAGCTTACCATGTTGGCCACAAAGCCAATGTTATCCAGCAACATCATTGCTGCAGTAAAAACCAATGAATTTGCCTTCGTCAAACAGATAATTCAACTTTATTTAAAAATAAATCAAATAAAAAAATAAATTGTGAATGAGAGGAACTTATATAGTTTACCCACCAAAGATGAAATATGTGGCTCTATATCCTCCTTGTCTCGGAATCTTCACTGCTTGGAACTCAGTATCTCCCGCGTTAGCCTCAGCTTTCAAATCCTACATTGTAAAAAGACACATTTAAGCAAATGAATGAGCCATTTCTAGCTGTTTTGTAAACAATGGGAAAGCAGGATCATTTTTGAACTATTTGCATGCCCCAAAGATAAACAGATAATAATATAAAATTAATCAAACTATGAACCCTTTTATGAATAAAGTCTAACACTGAAATTTTGCAAACAATGTGCAGATAGTTTTACCATGGCTGAGCAATGCAACAACAGCTAGAAAACAGCAAGCTCTTGGAGAGGAGTAGTAAGGAGAGTTAATTTTGGTTGCAGTGCAATCCGTGTGAAAAGATATACTTTATAGTGATCACCGAGTTGCTTTCATGACAAGGATGACACGGAAAGCATGCTAATAAATCATATCATGCATTGTAAGAAGGGACGTCTCCGTTGGCTCATAGTTGGCAACTGGGTAAGCTAAACCGGCCTCAAAAAATAATAAATCTATAGTAAAAAACTCACCATAATTATGAGAAAGATATGGGGGTGGCTAACTAGAGACGACAAAAACGTTCTATTGACTTTGTTGGTAAAGACAAGCATAGAAGGGAAATCCTCAAAGTAATCAATTATCAAGTCTGTTTCCACTAAGAAAATTGTGAGGTTTGACTGAAAATATCGTCCGTCCATGAACTGCACCAAAGTCTAGATGCTTTAATGTTGACAAAACAAACCAAAAGTGATCCAATAACATCGTTACTATCCGAGGCTCCCATCTTTATTGAGGAACAGTGGATCTTTTAATCTCTTCTCCCAACTTTCAGTATCACCTATTTCTTTTTCTTATTTTTCTTTTCATGTTTCACCCCTTCAATTATTAAAATAATAAGGCAAAAAATTTCACGTCATCTTTTTTTTTTTGTTGAGTCATAAATCTCGGGTGTCCTCCCGAATTCATTAGGTTTCAAGACATATTTCACATTATAAACATGGCTGCTAATTATATCTTGAAGTCACTTCCTAACTTCCTAAAGCATTGTGTGTGTATGAGTATAACATTTATTATTTGTTATAGGCGAATGTCTCTTTGCATTATTGACTTGAAAATGAAAACCAATGCCATTAGAGCTTTCTTAACTCTAGGGGCATATGATTCTTCTTCCTTATCTTCCTGATGACATAATAATAAAGTGTTTTCTCAACCACACAAATTCCCCAAACGGAAAAGTACTAACTAGTTACCTCTAAATGGAAAATCAATCACGCTAATTTGAGTTGGTCAAGTGATATATCCACGCAAAAAAGAAAAGAGGGGAAATAGCATCGGGATTATTAATTTTAGCTAACTAAAATGAATAAAGTACCACAAAAGGCATTCCACAACTCGAACTAAATTGAACTCTTTAAGTTCAAGCAACATACAAGTTAAAATACTAATCACTGAACTCTCGGAACCCTAACCCTTTAAACATAGCATCATACCCGTTTTATAATGTATATATTAAAATCCGTTAAATGTATGATGTACCACTATGAGCTAAGCATGAACATCCAGTTAGATACGCTTTAACAACCTTGCACTTGATGCCATGCTAAAATTAACTTGGAATTAAAGGTTGAATGCTTCACATAATGGTGTCAAACTGTCAATCATGCTATATTGGCAACCTTCGCGCCATGATTGGGCCAATGGCAGCAGGACGCTAACCCGTACCCTTTTGCTTCATTTCGCATGTCTTATGTCGTCTTCTTCCTGGTCATAACTCATTGGGTACGACATATTGTCATGCTAAAAAATTATATTTTTTCCTAATTTTTTTTTTCTTACAGTTTTCTATAGTAATCCTTTAATATTTTACTATGGTATATACTTTATTTCATAATCCTCCTTGAACCCACCTAAACTTGAATTTCAAGATATGCAACGGAAGTGTCCACCATGAAAACTTTCAACAAGGGTCTACCCGAATGATTATTCTCAAACATGGTAATGAATACGAATGAACGTGTCATGGCTCTGATTGCCGACAGTGCTAGTTTTTTTTTTTCTATCAATAATATTAGTTGTTAATATTGTTAGTGTTGATATCAATGTAGACATAGTTTGAATCTAAAGTGGAATTGGCACCAGACAGATCAAAACCAACTGACAGCAGGGCGGAGAATTCATTACATGTAATTGTATTCAAAAGGATTCATCCAAACCTCAACCAGATTACACCCCCTATATTATTATAGTAAAAGTCTGGAAATAATCAACTTCATGTATTGACCGTCGTGAGTTATTTTACTAGCTAGCATCATCAAAGACCAGAAAGCATCGGTTGGTCGGATAAAAAAAAAATCATTTGGAATTATAAATATTTCTATATCACAAAATTCTTTGCAGCAGGAAGGGGGAGGACTACAATATGCCCCCATATGCTTTCACAGTTTCACTACGTTAAATACTAAACAGCAAAAGCTCAAATCATGACAAAACTCAAAAACACAAGTTAAAGGGGGAAAAAAGATGTAAATCGATCATAGTATATATGTTATTAAGCAACCTTATGATTTCAATTCTTGGTCATCTTTCCCTTGATCAAAATAGTAAATTGAGGCCAAACAGATCAAGACATCTGTAAGAATAAGATTGAACACATCGAAAACAAACTTTGGAGCAAATAAACCCCAAACCTGCAAAAATTATTAAGCATTGAGTAAAACGTACTAGTATCAAATATGATGAGATGGGTAGATGAAAAACATTTAAATAAAAGATAGCAAATTTACCATCAGGTGCCGCCTTTGAATTGTGACACATAATATTGTGAAAGTAGTTGTAATTGCTGTTATGAGCCCATATGTTGTATACATCTATATAGAACATTGAGTGGTTATTGCATTGAAAAAGCAATGCATTCAATGATCAACTAGTAGATCTACTAATAAATGGAGGAAACTCACTTGAGATAATTGTGTGAAAATAAAATGCTTTCCAAGATTAGCCTGGTACTTGGTTGCTACAAGAAGTGGGAGTCCAAATACTGGAAGGATGATAGAAAAACCAAATGTATCAATAGCAAGGAGGATTGCTTGGCGAACAAGCACAAATTCTTCAAACCTGGAAAATAATCAGTGTCTCAATGATTTGATTTACCAATTGAACAGTAATAGTAATGACAGATAAAACCCCCCTTTAAAAGCCAATAACTGATTACTACAAAAGAAACAAATTTAATATAGGGTGGATTGTAATGGTCACATTTGATTAATAGTTCCAATATCAGATCTAACTAGTAGCTCAAATGTTTGTTATATAAGCATGGTAATAATTATTTACCCTATAAATGCAGCACCATAGCGGAGACCATCAAATGCACACCTGAAATCAAAATTTTCAAAATCTATTATAAGACCAAGGGAATGCAGGACTGAAAAAGTTACAAAGTCATACACAACATATAAGAAAATGATAATTATAACTCCACAAATTAAACCTTGAAAGTTACATGCATACCAGTGACCACTGCAGAAAAAGAGACATGTAGCAAAGAGGCTCCATTGCATAATAGAAAAACTTCTATGAGGTTCATCCTTACCACCTTCTACGTTAACAAACTTCATAATAAAATAACCTGGAATACATAGAAAATAAAACATTTATTCACTAAAGAGCATGCAGCTTCATGCTCATGAAATTGACTAATAAATGGCACAATACCCATTGCTAATCTACAAATATTAGCAGCATAAGTAAAGCCATGACAGAGGTGTATTTGAAGAATCATGCAGCAGGATATAGCCAATTTATACAACATAAGAGCACAAAAAGAAAGAGCACCTCCAACTATGGATGCAAAAGCAACCATGGGACCCTGTTTTCCTGAAAGAAGAATGACAGTTGAACTCCACGCAGATAATATGGCCATTGTTTTTGCAACTAAAATTGTCTTGCAATCTAAACTGCTATTCTTAAATAATTGGCCAAATGTCAATAATAACAACTGTCCCAAAGCAATAGCATAAATGATTCTAGGTATATAAGTTCTTCCAATGTTTTGAGACATCAATGTGCCACCAAATCTATCACTGTCTGTGATCCAATGCACAATTATTAGCATATAACTCAAGATAGTGCCCAGTATGACATACTTCCATGGCCAATCAAACAAGCTGCCACTGGTGGCCTTGTAAAGCCAAGCTGCCAGCAGAATCAGAACTACCATTGGTATAACTTCAGCTGCATAGTCCCATACAGGTAAACCTGAGGCTATGTTGATGACCCATGAGGTATAGTCTTTCATGAAAGCAGATGTGGCAGCCTGCTTGGACAGCCCAACTTCAATTGCAAATCGGCACAAAGTGCTCAAAATAAGGAACCCAATGCTCTGCAAAATCAAGTTCAAGAGCCATTTAATTAGAATTTCAACAAAACTTCTATAGGCACACATGCCTTAGAATGTAAGGAGGTTCACATATAATACTAAGCTTATAGACAAAGAAGAAAAAAACTAAATACTTCTTTTAAAAGCTTCCCCTGGATAACTGATTGGCGTAATGTCACAATTCCAGATGTGCTCAAAAGAAAATTTGCTACTTTCCCTTCCTCCACTGACAAAACAGATTGAGTGAAAAACAATGACTATGTTAAACATCGTTGACAATCGAAGTGGAATGTCCATGAAAAAAAAATACTTCACACTTACAGATATAACTGTTTGAAAGGAAACTGCATGCACGAATGCCCAGTAAAAAAATTGTGAAAATTGAGCCAGTGATAATGCAAGAATCTCCAGATGATGAGAACATTACGCCATGCTTCTTGTTTGCCCTTAAAATAGTAAAAACTTGAAATATAAGTGATACTAACATGATTCCAATGCCAGTTCCCATCATGTTCAAATCAAATTCAGTCCATTTAGACCGAGCTAACTCAGAGACTGTTGTTAGAAACTTGAAGTATGCATCAATTTGTCTCTTAAGTGCAGGCACTAATGTATCACTGTCATTTTGTCTATCAAGCAAAAGCTTTTTTGTGGAATGTGACCAATGATTCTCCACTTGAGCATAAACACTTGCTATTCGTGATAAGTCATCATGGGAAAATCCAACCGCTGATGAAGTTGAGTAAGCATCTACATATCTCTTCACCTAGGCAAGGAGAAAAGCATCATTGAAATGACTAAACTATCTCCCTCACACACTCCCCTAAGTAACAGCTTGTATCATTATTGGTTGCCATAAATAAACACCCAAAAAGAGATGGTAGTAAAACCCAAGATTTCCTTAAAGTAAAGTGAAGCCATTTTGAAAACATAAAAAGGCTAGAATGTAACAATGTGAAACTAAATTTACTTACATTACAAAAATGTCAAAGCATTTTTTATAAATAAATAATACATGCATTGACACTAACATCATAAAGATCTTTTACACTATCATCCAATCACAAACCATCATGTATGGTAAATATGTAAATTTTTATAATAACTACCTTTAAAGCTATACCAAGAATGATTTCTGATTGGTTGACAATATAAAAACTTTTATATTGACCATACCTATTAAACTCTTTATATGTAAATAAAAAAGTGCATTTTTAAGTCCTCATATTTTCAAATGAGAAAGAAAATACAGGATATGTTTGTTTCAGTCTGGAAAATATTAACATATTTTAAATGAGAAAGAAAATACAGGATATGCTTGAGCAGCTTTGTGGTATCAACTATCAAACTCCAACAGAAAACCCTTTGTTAAAAAGTAAGCATGGGGTTCTCAAAAGTAAAAACAAGAATTTTGTTAAATGAAACAGGAAGAAGTAAAGGATATTGCTGTGTTTTTGAAGTCAACAAATATCTCTGAGGAGAAATAAGAGCAAATGCTGCATCCAGGAAAGGGAGGTATTCTAACTTTTGAAGTGCACCACACCATCAAGGTCCATTTCACAACTTTATAGCCAAAATTTGAGTAGAAAAATTGTAGAAACAGTAACTCATAATTTAGAGTATAAGATTCAACAAGTACCTGCCAAGAATTTATGCACAGTGCATTAGCATAATTCTGCATCCAGATATCTGATTTTGATAGCTTTTGAGAGGCATCCGAATTCCAACTATCAGCTCCTAATGCATATAATTCAGGATTGATGTGACCAATGCTGAGGACCAAGAAAATGATATTGTGAGTACTTAACATAGTTCCCATCAAGAAATTTTTAAAACAACATGCTATAACATGATGGCATATAAGAAAATGAAACCAAACATTAAAATAGAAGCTTCCAGATTAAGGAAATGATTTGAGAATAGGACTCAGGACATTCAGACAAGGCCAGCAAAGTGACCAATCAACAAGGCTTAAGTCCAGAAATCTGGAGGCTAATATATACATGAGATTAATGTTCTGTTGCACAATATATTTATTGAACTTGACTGCAGGAATTGCACAGGTGCTTCATTTTGTTTTTCATATATATCTAACATTTCTATCAAGACTAAGTAACTAAAGTTTCTAAAGCCCTCTAGCAACTCTAAATGCTGGATGATGGGATAGACATCTACTTAGGCACAATTGCTCCAAAATTTTACTATATATTCATTTATCCTCTTTAAATTTTCTTTAAAAATAAATTACAATCCCCTTCAACTTCCAGTGATTTTCTGTAAATTGTCAACACCAAGTAACACTTAAAACCGATACTTTTAAGCAATAATTATCCTATGCCCTTGCAAACCACCTTAAAACATCAAATACTAAATCCGAAATTATGAGACCGAAATAACCTCCCATTTAACCCACAGTTCATAACGGAAAAAAAAAAGTGAGAAATATATAAAGCCAGTTGAGTCAATACATTAGCTAAATATATAGCTATACTAATATAAAAGAAAACAAACAAAGACAATAGCAACATAGACAGGATGCTTACACTGCACCTTCCGTAAGGGAAAGGTATGCCAAGCAATGCTGATACTGTTACTGCAAAGTCAAGCTGTAAAGGATGATAGGGGATTAGGGATACATAAAGGAATGAATATATAAAATTATATGAGGTGTTCAAAATTCCATTAAAACAGAAAAGCTTTCCTAACCTGCTGCATGGTGCTGATACAAACATTCTTCCCATCCTGATATGTAATTTACCCAGAAAAAATTAAAATCCAAGCATAGAATTATAAAGATCATGGTAGAGTATTCTACACTACTGCTAAAGATATTAAGATAAGGAAATTCTTCTCTGCCTTTATTCATTAATTCACTATTACATATATAGATGATTCTCTAACTGCCTAACAACAGTTAGTTACAGAATTTGAAAATATCTAATTGCTCTGGAATTCTCTATAGGTGGTTGCTACCCCAGTGAGGCCCAAAAACCCGTGCAATTCCGTGGTGGACAATGGACGAGGCCAGTTGACCATGGTCTGAATCTTTTCCGGGTCGGGGGCGACGCCATCGGTGGACACAATATGACCCAAGTATTGTAGTTGGCGACGAGCAAAAAGGCATTTAGAACGACGAAGATAAAACTCTCCGTTGGTCAGGGCCTGCAGGATGAGCTCCAAATGGTCTAAGTGATCAGTCAACGACATGCTGTATACCAGTATGTCATCAAAAAATATTGCAGCGAACTTGCGGAGAAAAGGCCTGAGGAGCTCGTTCATGGTCGCCTGGAAGGTAGAGGGTGCATTGCACAAACCAAAAGGCATAACGCAGATTCATAGTGCCTGTGGTGGGTCCGAAATGCCGTCTTAGGAATGTCTTCCTCTACCACGCAGATTTGGTGAAATCCTTGGCGAAGATCAAGTTTTGAGAACCAACAAGCACGGCCAAGCTCATCGAGAAGTTCATCGATGGTGGGCATAGGAAACTTGTCGCGGACCGTGACAGAGTTGAGAGCTCGATAGTCCACGCAGCATCTCCAGGTGTCGTCCTTCTTCTTCACCAATAGGACGGGTGAGGAGAAGGGGCTCTGGCTTAGGCGGATAAGGCCAGTTGAAAGCATGGCCACCACCTGTTTCTCCAGCTCGGCTTTTTGGGAATGCGGGTAACGGTATGGGCGGACGTTTATCAAGGATGAATTAGGTTGAAGATGGATATGGTGGGTGATGGGGCATGAGGGAGGGAGAGTGGTTGGTTCACGGAAGATTGTTGCGAACCGTGTTAATAGAGAGGTGAGGGCAGGTGGTGGTGGGTTTGGGTCGATAACAGGGGTGGATGGGTTGTCGGAGTCAGGGGTGGTCGGAGTGGGTTTGGTGACGATGGCAAGTTGGAATAGGGCCGAGACGCTCTCGGTGTGGAACAGGCGGCGAAGTTGTTGGGCTGAGGCCGGTGTGGGCTGGAGTGGAATATCGGCTTGTATAGTAATGGGCTGGCCCATAAACTGAAATGTCATGGTGAGATGGTTATAGTCCGTGGTGACGAGTCCGAGATCCTGAAGCCACTAAACCCCTAAGACTACATCGGCGCCACTGAAGGGTAAAGCGTATAGGTCGACCTCGAATCGGTGACCTTGCATGTGGAGAGGGACCTGGCGGTAGTGCCTGTCACAGGTCATGGTGGTGCCATTACCCACCATTACTTGCATAGGTGGGGTCGTAGATGAGGGGAGAGACAGGAACTTGGCGATACGGTCCTGAAGGAAATTGTGTGTGCTCTCTCCATCGATGAGGACCACTACACGATGGTGGTTGATGGTGCCATACGCGCGGAAAGTCTCTGGAACCGGCATCCCTGCGAGGGCATGAAGGCTAAGCTGTGGGATTTGGGGCGTGGTCGAAGTGGTAGAGGGGGTTGAGGGCATTTCCAAAGGCGGAATCTCATCGGGGAAGTCCTCGTCGTCTTCTACGATGAACATCTGAAGACGAGGCTTGCAGCGATGGCCCTGTGACCATTTTTCTTCGCAATGGTAACAGAGGCCCTTGTCGCGACGAGTGGCGAGTTCCTCAGACAACAGGCATCTAATGGATGCGTGCGGAGGAGGGTGTGGGGATTGTTGGCTGGCGGCAGGGAAAAAAGTAAACGGCGTGGACCGGGCACTTCCTGTGCCTTGGTTATTGCTATCAGATCAATTGTCAGTTTCATGATTGTGAGAACCACTAATCAGAGTAGAGTAGCATTGATCACAGTATCACACTGCCTATGAGTAGAATGAATATTTATTCAAGCATATCCTTTAAGTTAGATATATTAGGTAATGTGTTGTGTGCATGAAGTTAATGTTTTAGTTTTCCAATGGCCCTTCAATCACTTATACATAACAATATGTTATTCTACCACTCCCAATTCTCTAAAACTATTTCTTGACTTTTCTAGCACTAGAGGTAATGAGCATGTGCAAGAGGAAGTAAAAGATTGACGGAATTTGGAAAGAGATATAAAAGAAACTTAAAGACACCAACATGTTTATTGTCTATGTATGTATAAACTTCAAAAGGGATAGTAAATACCAGATCTAGTTGACAAGAACAAGAATCAAATTCTGAGGGCACAGAAGAAAGAGGCTTCTTAAAACTCATTGCAAAAATGGCAGTTTCCACCTGCACGATGTCATCACAAATATCATAAGTCAAATTGGGGGAAAATATATAAATAAATAAATAAGCATATGAAAAGACACCATAGGTGTTGTACACACCTCTTCAGCACTCCCACCGCCATGATCACCATTTAGGGTTTGTCCATGGTCACCCATGACCACAAGCATAGTATTTTCATGTGAGCTCCCAGGTCCAGACTGATTTTCCAGAACTTCAATAACTCTCTAAAAGAATTTAGGTTAGTTTGCTTATTAACTCATGGAAATCACCAAATAGGCAAATACTAATCCAACTAAAACATGAATACAAGATTACCACAAATTTTGTAAAATCAAGAATTACAGAAAGTTACCTCTAAAATGGTATTGTATTGCTCCAACTTTTCTATCATTGGGGTGGAGTCAACACCAAATATATGTCCTGCATGATCCTGAACCAAGCAGAATACCATACAGAACAAGGCAAAAATTACTTATCATAATGGTGCTGAATGAGAATAGGAAAAACAGGGTATAGAATGCAGATATTAAGATTATTAGCTGAATACTATGAAACAAAATCAAGCATACCACTCCAAGAAAATGTGCTATAAGAACATCCCAATCTTCTTCGTATAGGGATGGTAATAGGTGCTCTATGCATCCATTGTCAACCTAGAAAATAAGCAGCAATATGTCATAGAAATTGAATTGATGGACCAAACAAAAAGAGTAAAGCCAACCCTACTCAGCATATATTGCAAGCATTAAAAGGCTACTAAAATATCAGGCTTAACAGGACATAAGGCCTACCGTATGAAGATCTTTGACATTAAAAGAAGGGTATGGATATGATCTTTCAAAATGATGAGGAAATAACTGTGTCCATGTATCATCCCCCATCATAACAACTTTCTTCCCGTTTTGAACCAACTGTAAGTGAATACATACATACATTTGAATTAACAGAAATTCAATAAAATACTGTTTCAATCTGGAAGTGAACTAGTAATCCGATATTTCAAATGACAAGCATTCAAGCAAAAAGCCAAAAAGAAGACCTACCTGGTTTATGAAGTTATCTTCCACAATTGCAGGTGCACCAAAGCTATTTCCAACATCCACAAAAGTCGGAAGTCCACCAGTTGTCAATCCCTACCAAATCAAAAGCTACTTCAAGATACGAAACACCAAATCCCCAATTCATACACATTCAAAACAATCTAGCAGCAGAGAAAGTTGCAACACTAATTCATAACTGTAACATGATGCTTTCATGAGAAAGAAAATTATTAGACCTTCAAACGCTGCAAACTTGTGGTAGGCGGATCAGCAATGGCTTTGAAAATCCTAGCGGACAAAGGCCGCGTAGACGCCGCATTCTTCAAAACTCGCAGTTTATCCATCCATGGTTTCGATTCTGTCACATAAAACATAGCATAACCAACTCATAACAAAACAAAAAAAAAAAGTAGAAAAAGTCGTTTGGCAAGTCAACAATAGGCAAGATAGGTAATAACCTGCAAAGAAGGTACTGGGAGCAACAAAATCAAACCTGAAACGCAAATCAAATAGCATAACGCAAACAATGAATTCGTAATAGCTGTGAACATCATCCATATATGAAAATGCATAGTGTATAATAGTGTGTACCTGAGAGCATCGAGAACGATGATGAGGAGACGATTAGTGGCGGGTTTGGTCCAGCAAGATCCGTTGTTGTTGGAAGAGAAGCAAGGAGAGTGGGACACGTCGGAGCAGTGGCTGTGGTAAGGAAGCTCGGTTCGGGTGAGGAGAAAGCCGGTGGTGAAGAGGAGAATGGCGAGGAGGTGGAGCAACAGCGTCGTCCACATCGGCCATATGTATCCCCACTTCCCACGCTTCCTCGCCGCCAACGACGTTGCTTCCGATTGCTTCATTCAACTCCTGATGCGTGCTTTGCCACTTCTGAAATGAATCAAGCTAATTTGTATAAGACAAAAAAAAAAAAAAATTCAAATTCAAATCAATCCAAATCAATTAAAGTGATTCAGATTTTATTTTACCCTAAATTCGAATCAAACTACCTAGAAAACACCCCTATTCCAGTTAAGGTGAAACAACCTTACTGTTAGTTGATTGATCCACTTGTAACATCTAACTCGGTTTGCGTCTACTATTTACGTCAAATTATCCCTAATTCCTAAATTCATTTTTTTAAGTTCTTCATACATTCATTATACAATAAAACATGTAGTAATATTTTTTTTCTGTCCACAGATATTTTGATTTAATGGATTATTTAAAATAAGTTTTATATACTACAAAATATATTAGGTAAATTGAAATTTTAAAATAACTTATTTCATTTAAATTTTTTAAACTAATTAACTTTTATAGTAAAATGATAAAAAAATAATAAACTATTTGTAATAGTTAATTTTATATTTAAAACAATTATTTATTTATTAAGGGTAAAATAAAATTTATTAAAAATATATTTTATTTATCTTAAATTATAATTATAATTTACTAGAAATATTTTTATAATTATTTAAGATATAGCTTAAAATAATAAACACATTTGGATAAAAAAATATTAAGAGGAGTGCAAACAACACTTTTTAATTTTTAACAAAATCATTTTAATAGGAAATGATTTTATATTTTTCTGTAATTTTAGCTAATAGAAAATGAGAAAGTGTGTTCAAAATATTGTATTATAAAAAGTGTATTACTAACATTTTTTAAAATTAATAATTATTTATATCTATTATTTATATATATATATATATATATAGGAAAATATTTGATGAGCAATTTAAAATCTTCGACCAATTTCGATGAGTCAAATTCTACTTATGATAATTTGACCCTCAAATCAGTATTAGCAAAAGATGATGCATATATAAAGTAATAACATTAAATATTAATACATCAATTAATAAATATATACTAATAATATTAATAACTTAATATTAATAAATGTATTTACTTTGTATTTATTAATAAGTATAATTTTATCAAATAAGAAATGAGAACATAAAGAAAGAAAGTGTGTTAAAAAATGAAAAGATATAATAATACAAAAAAATTATCCACTCACATGTATATATTATATATAAATATAAAATTTAGATTAATTAATTGAATTATTTAGAAGGAATGAATATAGATTATCACATTAAATCACTCCATAAAATTAAGCCTTCATTTATATATATAATAGACTAGGAAACTTTTTTCACGAGCAGGGGATTAAATATAAACATTAAACAAGTAGTGATTAAGTAACATTCGTTAGCCGTATTACTCGTGCTTAGGTGGAAGAGCATCCCAAATAGTCCACCTAATCGAACGTTTCCGTTCCTTGTATTATACTTATGTTCCTAAGTGCTACGGGAAATTGTATTATCCTACGCGAAACTACGCAGTGGTTTCCATGCAAGGTTAATAGAAGGAGCCATACTTTGTTCCTTTTAGGTGAAAGTGTAGCAAAATGTTAATACTTAACTCCGTATCATGGTTAGATTTATATATCAATGGCATTTTACACCTATGCGTTGTAGTTCCGTGCCTGCACTGCACTATAACTTAACTCATTCTCAATACCCTTGCTTTAAGAATCATTGATATCAGCTCAGGTGTCATTTTTTTCTTTTACAAGTCCATTTCTAATAATATTAGATATCATACTATAGAGCTATATACACTATGAACTTTATTAAACTATAGTGACTTCATTTGTAGAAATAAAGACATAGGGAGGTGTTTATGATTATTAAGTAGCTTATATGCTGTATTGCTTCTGCTGAAAATGTCTTTAACGTGTTGAATTACCAGATGAGTTGAAAACATGGGTTTCAAGCATTTGCTGCTTGTGACGTCTGTGTGTGCTTGGTTTGTATCCTTGGCTGTTACAACTTCTTCTGGTGATGGGGTAACGAGAGTTAGTCTAAAAAGGAGGAGTTTAGACATTAACAGTCTTAATTCTGCAAGGATCAAGGGGGTTGTTAATCATTTAAAAGCAGATGGAGTGTATCTGAAGAATTATCTTGATGCACAGTATTTTGGCGAAATTGGTATTGGGTCACCTCCACAAAGCTTCAGAGTTGTGTTTGACACTGGTAGCTCGAATCTGTGGGTCCCTTCCGCCAAATGCGTCTTGTCTGTAAGTTATATAGTTTATGATCTGTTTTATTTTTTTTTTTTTTGTCGTCATGACATTAGTATAGAGTATCCGTCAATTTTATTGATGATTAATCTCTGCTAGAAACATGACTTGTTACCTTTAGTGGGATCTCCCTTCCTAACTATGTTTTTTTCATTTACAAAACTCGAACTTGAGACCTTACTTAAGGAGATTAAGTTCAGTTCCACTTAAACCAACATGTTGGTTTATGATCTACTTCTAATGCAACTGAATACACCTTCAAGTTTGTTTTCTTTGACTATGCTTATTTTAAAACAAGATATATATGACTACCTGCAGATTGCTTGCTATTTTCATTCCAAGTATAGATCGAAGCTATCTAACACCTATACGAAAATAGGTAAGTCCGAATTAGCATGATATGCAATTTGAAGTTCTTCAATTTGCTTTTACATGTACAAAGCTTGTATTTGTTATAGGGAGGATTGCTAGCAAAAACACCTGCGCTTTTTCTCATTGGTTGAAATTCATGTTGATCTCACTAATTGGAGATCAGGACCTACCAAATGGGAAATGAAACTTACATATAATTAGTGGACCTACATGAATTTCACGGGATAAAAGAGTATATTAGATAATGTGTTGCCAGCATTTCTCTTGTTATACTTATAATGCCTATACTAAAGTTTTGTTTGGAAAATGTCCAGGAACACCTTGCAAGATCCCTTATGGCCATGGACACGTTCCTGGCTTCATCAGCCAAGATAATTTAAGAGTTGGGGATATCATCATCAAAGATCAAG
The DNA here is from genome assembly GCF_004193775.1 of Glycine soja. Taxonomy (NCBI): domain Eukaryota; kingdom Viridiplantae; phylum Streptophyta; class Magnoliopsida; order Fabales; family Fabaceae; genus Glycine; species Glycine soja. The sequence continues at coordinate 22,932,468 of NC_041014.1, read as the reverse complement.
TCAGTATTATGACTCTAATTAGTATTGTGATTGGTTGGGTTTTATGTGCTTCAAATATGTTTACACTTTTGATTGTTCTGATGCTTACTTACTCCTATATCCTCCAGCAATTTGCTGAGATTACAAAGGAAGGACCGTTGGCGTTTTTAGCAATGCATTTTGATGGGATACTTGGACTTGGATTCCAAAATAAGTCAGTGAGACAAGTCACACCAGTGTGGTAATTAATTCTTTTGTTTATTGTTATATTATATACCTTGCTATGTTTGATCTTGATTTTTCCTTTTAAATGAGTGAACAAGGGAGCATGCTTAGTGCTGTGATTGTTATTGGTGGTAATAGGGTAGTAGAAAAAAACAAACTATCTCCTTTCTCTAGAGCCTTTGATGCCTCAAATACAGTGATTAGTTTTGTGAATACAGGTACAATATGATAGAACAAGGGCTCGTGACTCAAAAGATTTTCTCCCTTTGGCTAAACCAAGACCCAGTGGCAAAGCTAGGGGGTGAGATTGTCTTTGGTGGGATTGACTGGAGGCACTTTAAGGGTGAACACACTTATGTTCCACTTACTCAAAAGGATTATTGGCAGGTCTATTGTTATTTTTACATCTTTAATCACTCCTGAGTAGCTCTTAGCGTCAACCATGTCAATATTGACATTTTGTGTTTTCATCTCCAGATTGAGGTGGGAGATATTCAAATAGCAAACAATCCAACAGGTTCTCTTTCATTTCTATTCTGCTTGTTGTTTAATCTACATGCCCTGTATTTTCATTATTTTTTGTAATCATTTTCACATGATCAATGTGTTTTTGACTGCCAACTTACACCACTGTTTCTAGTTCATTTCTTCCACTTCCATAGACCTGACTTACAATATAAAACTTGAGTTTCCAGGGCTATGTGAGGGTGGTTGTGCTGCTATTATTGACTCAGGGACCTCTTTGATTGCCGGTCCAACAGTATGATCTCACATTCAGTCTTGGTACTTTTTTTGGTTCCATTTTTGTTTGGTGTCTCTTTTCTTACTAGTTCTCGTTTGCAGAAAATTGTGACTCAAATTAACCATGCCATTGGAGCAGAAGGATATGTGAGTTATGAATGTAAAAACATCATCCATAACTATGGTGATTCAATATGGGAATATATAATTTCTGGGGTTTGTTCTCTATACCTTTCCCCCTTATACTCACAGTGATTATCCAAAGCTCTACTGGTATTTTAATCATTCTTTCTACATCTTCTTATGTCTTCAGTTAAAGCCTGAAATTATATGTGTTGACATTGGACTCTGCTCGCGTAATAGAACATTTATAACAAAGTACAGTACTTCTCATTTTCCTCCTGTTATTTCTTTTGAGAAAAATCCATTTATTTCAATTCTCTTAACCAAAGTCTACCTTTAAACCTGCAGTGATGTTATTGAAACAGCAGTGCATAATGAAAGTTGGGGCGAGTCACGAACAAAGGAGAGCCCCTTGTGTACTTTTTGTGACATGATTGTCTTTTGGATGCAAGTTCAGCTTAAGCAAAAGAATACAAAGGAAAAAATATTAAAATATGTGGATGAGGTAATTGTTGTACAATGGATTACAGATCAGAATTATCCTTTTTACTTTTGAATTGAGTATTCAATAACTCTTTTTCCCATTAAGGACTAACAAGCTCTTTGTTTTTTCTGTAAAAGCTGTGTGAGAAGCTTCCCAATCCTGTGGGACAAACATTTATAGACTGCAATGATATAGCAAACATGCCACAAATTACATTCACCATTGGAAACAAATCATTTCCCCTGTCTCCAGAACAGGTCTGAGTTTTATGGTCAATTTTTCTAGTCGTCACATAACTTTTCAGTTGCTTTACATTAGTTTCTTCGCTCTAGAAAAATGAGCATGCATTATGCATAATGTATTTACACCAGCTACCTAGTTCAAGTTGTTTTTGCTCTGTCCAATTTTCTGTTGGTTGTTTGAATTCATATTTGGTCGCTATTACTTAACAGTTCAGGAATTTAATATTCTTTTTTTGTTTTCTTCTCAGTATATGCTAAGAATTGAAGAAGGTTGCAACACTGTATGCTATGGTGGTTTTGTTCCTCTAGATGTGCCAGCTCCACAAGGTCCCCTCTGGTAATGAATAACAATATTCGTATGATTACTGCCGTATATTATTATTATTGTTATAGTAATAATATATGACAGTTGTAGTATGGTTGCAGGGTTCTTGGAGATCTTTTCTTGGGGGCTTATCACACAGTGTTTGATTATGGCAATCTCCGTATTGGATTTGCTGAAGCTGCGTAGCCATAATTTGGTGGTGTTATTACTATGCCAAATTGTTTGTAGGAAAAAAGGAAGAAAGAAATAAAGGTTTATAGGATTTTGCAGCTTTTAAAAACTGCAGACCCTCGGAATTTCAGTGCTGCAGGATCTCTAGTAAATGTTGATTAGTACTAATAATTTGGTATACTTCATGAATAAAATTTGTCCCACATAAACACAAGCTAAGAATTCAGCAAAAGAAACATAAGCTAAGTTTGCCCTGGTGATGAGACTGCATAGATAAAAAGTTAAAAAGAATATGCACCAGCCGGGAATCGAACCCGGGTCTGTACCGTGGCAGGGTACTATTCTACCACTAGACCACTGGTGCTGTTTGCTCATTGTTTATATCTTTTATATATATTGTAAATACTGGTGACGTAAAGTTTATTAATTACACAAAAAAGTCGAAAATTTATGTAGGTTACTGAAATACCACAAAAATATATATATATATTTAAATTATCCTTCCTTTCCGTGCATGTTTATATATACTGCTAGATGTTAAGCTGAGCTTAATTAATTGACTAACTTAGTAACTTAATTAAATGTGTGGATTTACCAACAAAAGATATATTAATAGGAAGAAAGAATATTTGTTAAAGCTTCTTAAAGTTAGATTTACCGATCTTTTATATAATGTTGTAAAACTTGTCCCATTGACAAATATTTTGACCAAAAAGAGGAAAAATGTAATTATTTCCCCCAACAAAGACTATAAAAATAAATTTGTCTAATAAGAAAAAGAAATGTCATTATTTTAAAAAAAATGTAATTGTTGATTTTTGATAATAATTACCTTAAAAATCATGTTAAACATAATTTTTATTTGATAGATAATGTAAAATTATAAACTAACAATGCATGTTCCTTAAACTTATATAAAAAAGAGGAAAATAATTTTATACAAAATGAAAAATTAAAATAAAATACAAAGTTACGGCCAAGGCCCTCTAAATGTACAAGTGCATTCATCCTAACAATATTTATTCCAAGTAGAAGCATTCACCCTATGTATCTGTAAGTCTCTCTAAATGTAAGTTAGTCAAATTAATAAGGATTAAATTCAAATCTTGATATAAGAATTTAATTGATAATGATTTATAAATATTTTTGTAAATAGTCTTTAAAGGTGTATTCTGACCTTAATAATTTCCGAACTCAACTTAGCTTAAAAAAAATTATAAAAAAATATGTTATTGCTGAAAAAAAACTTATTAATAATATTATATAAGATTTTGAAAGTACTGGTTAGTATTTAAAATAAAGAGATTAAATTATATTACCAAATTATTTATATTTTAATATATTTTAAGATATTTATATTACATCAATTTTAATTTATATAAACAGGTAACAAGCGATTTTTTATTAATATAAAATTTTATATATATAATTTATGTGAAACAAATTTTAAATTTAAGTATAAATTTAAAAAAAATATCATCTAGTTAAAAATTATATAATAATAAAATAATTGTGAAAGTTATACGATTGTTTCTTGTTAAAAAAAAAAAAAAGTTGAACAATTAAGTAATTTTAGTGGAAGAAAAGTAATTTTAGTGGAAGAAAGATAGCGCAGATGAAGTAGGCGAAGGCTGAAGGAAACCTCTGGAATTTTCTTTGGCCAACGGCGATTCCACTAATAAATATACGTTTGTTGTGTTTCCGAGGCCTGTGAATCGGAATTGGGGTTTCTTCAATCGGAATCGCGAACAACATGGAAGTGAGAATTGGGCAAAGGGTGTCTCGCGGAATGCTCCCTCTCCTCGCTCTCCACACCGTCAGCGAGTATTACCGCTCCGACCACAAACCTCCGTTCACCGCCGCCCTCATCGCCGCCAACACCCTCATCTACCTCCGCCCCTCCTTCCTCGATCCCCTCATTCCCCCCATTGAACAAGTCTGGTTCAACCCCCACCTCATCCTCAAGGTCACTTCTCTATTCCCTCATTCTTATTACCATTTCATTTTAGGGTTTTAAATTCTAACATGCATTGTTAATGTTACAGAACAAGGACTTGAAACGCTTCTTGTTGTCGCCGTTTTACCATATCGGAGAACCGCACCTGGTTTACAACATGCTATCCCTTCTCTGGAAGGGGTTTCAGTTGGAAACCTCAATGGGAAGCGTCGATTTCGCTTCCATAGTCGCTTCCTTGCTCGTTCTCTCCCAGGGCGTAACCCTAATGTTATCCAAATCACTGCTTCTGTTCTTCGACTACGAGAGATCCTACTACAGCGAATACTCCGTCGGATTCTCCGGCGTCCTCTTCGCCATGAAAGTCGTTCTCAACTCCCAATCGGAGAACTACACCTCCGTCTACGGAATTATCGTTCCGTCCCGTTACGCTGCGTGGGCTGAATTGGTTCTCGCTCAGCTTCTCGTGCCGGGCGTGTCGTTTCTCGGCCATCTCGGTGGCATTCTGGCGGGGCTTCTTTATCTGAAGCTGAGGAGTACTTATTCGGGTTCTAACCCTATAAAAGTTCTCATCAGAGGGATTGTTGATGCTGTGAAGTGGCCTTTTAAGTTCTTGCGGCGGAGGCGGGGACGGATCACCGGAAGGGGAACAGTTGGAAGTAACAGGGCGTGGAGATGCCAGACGTGTACCTATGACAACAACAATGGTTCCCTGAGAGTGTGTGAGATGTGTGGGACGATTAGGGTTGTCAATGGAGTGTCCTCTTTTCAGAGGAGCTCCCATTCTGATGGGCTTCCTTTGGATGAGTTGCGCCGCCGGAGAATCGACAGGTTTGGAGGCAGGTGATCGTGGTTAGTTTTGAGTTCGCTGCAGCTTCTGGTAAATAATACTATTGGATATTGAGATTCAACACATGTTAGACTTTTTTGTTTCGACATATATATGTTAGTTGTAGAAGTATGACGACTGAGCAATGAATGTTTTCATGCTATGCTAGATTGTTTGGCATTTTCAAGAAAAAAAAAAATGAAATTTGGATACTTTTATTGTAGATGTTGTTGTTACTTTTTTTTTTCTATCAAAATTGGTATTTCATGGCTGGTTACTTTTAACTTAGTAACTAAATCGACTGCATTTATCAAGATGGGATGTTAGTATTGTTGTTTGTCAAACTTCCTTTGAATATATGTTGGGAGATTTTTGTGATTTAACACCACGTAAATAGAGGTTGCAATAGCTACCACATCCAGTCACCCACTAACATTTGAACCCAAATTCTGTGCCTACTTTTACTTTTCTAATTTGCAATTTTAATCAAGTTGATACACAACCTTTTAGTTTTTTCAACTGATTTGGTTGATACCTAGATGATTATGAAATTTATCTGGGATGAATCGGCTAACACTGTTCACTAAGCTCTGTTAAGTTATTTTGCTTATATGTTAAGAGATAAACTTGCTGTGTGCCATTTCCATTAAATACCTACATCAATGATATATATCATCATCCCTCTGTTACGCATGAAATAGTGCTTTAACAATGACAAACCTGTCATGTATTAAAGCTTAAGGGGCATAATTAATTTTGGTCAACCATATCACACCTTGTTAATTTTTTTCTAGTTTATTAAATGACAATTTTGATGAGAAATAACCTAATCATAATATGTAATATTCTTCGGTACGAGTGAAATTTTCTCGTGTATAACGATAACATTGATATTTGAACTTAAAATCTCATAAATTATCCAAACTCTTTTTTATTTTTTTAACTATGATATTAGGGGAAAATATTTATTGAATTTGTCAACTATTAATCTTGATAAAAAATGTGACTGATCATTTCTTTTCTTCTAACCACTTTTTTCTATCACAAGTGTGAGGACTCGCCATGTCTTAGTCTAAGACTTAATTTTTGGAAATTTATCTCAACATAATTTAGACAACTTAAAAGAAAAGTTTATCAAAAAGGCGATATTTTTTTCTGAATGAATAGCGTAGCGTAAACCTTTAAAATTCAAGGTACATTTCCTGTAATTAAGTTTGGTGAATTAAATCCAAAGGTTTGTTTGAGATCCCGGCAGCAGAATCAAGAAGCGGATGAAAAATAGAAAGTACCTGGTAACAGTCAAATATGCATTTCTGAAATCTCTCACAGGACATTGGCCTCTGTGACTCTAAATACTAATTGGACAGTTATGGTTTTAAGATGTAAATCAAATTTAAGGAGACTTTGGGGTAAACTTGCATATGCATATCATGAAATCTCAAGATTCAATACATAAAACTGAGACCTCTTATCTCACTGACGGTGGTGTCGATGTGTGAAGGCAACTGGGGATAACAAATAATCAATCACACGGATGGGATCGTGGGATAATTTTTTTTATTATATCTTTCGATTCATTGGAAAAAATGAATTTTGATTAATCTAAAATTCATCAAAAAATAAATATAGTCTAACAAAAAAATTATTTTTCTCAAAAATTAAAATTAAATATTATTCAAAAGATTCAACCTTAAATGTAATTTAGTTTGACTTTATGGTTTGGACTTGTATAAAAAATCATATAATTAATCTTTACTAATTAATGTTTCCTTGACCATGCATGAAATGGAATTCAACAGAAATCCTGGAAAACGAAAATCTATCCGGGGTCTAATAAGAGAATCTTAAAATAAATTTTTAATTAATACTTTTTATTCATAAGTGAGAGACCAAACTTATACATATATTCATTATTACTAAATAACATATTTATACTATATATAATAATATATATTTAGAAAATATTAATTTATATCTATTAATATTGATTTATTAATACATACTAATAATATTAAATACTTATAAATATTTATTAATAGTATTAATAACAATATTAATAATTTAGTTTTTATTTATTAAAAAGTGTATTTTTTATTTTATTACGACTAAATAAATAATATTATAAAACCAAAAAACAATAACTTATACTTTTGAATATTATATATCTTAATCTACGATAAAATTGATAAAATTTATAATAAGTCGCATAATCAATTGAACTAAACTTTCTTGGTTTAATTATTTTTCTTATTTCTTTCATTCCAAATACTTTTCTTTTTTTTTTCTACATCCTATTTCTTTCCTCTTTATTTCACCCCTAATCTAACAAAGTATGAAACAAAAAATATCTCACACTGGTAGGTAAAAGGTAAACGAAAAATAAGAAAAATACTTAACATATCTTTACTTTTTCATCCATTCCATTTCAACATAATTTTATTTTCTATCCCATCATTTATTATATCTATTACTTTCTTAATTAACATTTTTTTCTCTCTCAATTCCTCTCTTCTTTCCGTCTGCACACTCAAAATGGGCTGTACAGTACCTCACCATGTTTTTTATGTATGTTTTTTTTTATCTAATTAAGTGACTTTGTTACCATACAATCTCTCAAATTTCAATTCTAAGCAATGGTGGAAGAAGCAGTGAGTCTATATATGACCCTTAAAACCAGCAATAAAGTAAATTCTATAATAATCATTGTACCAAAAAAATTTGTGCAAGAAGCAAATGCACCAGAGACTGAAACTAAATGGTTATTATTATTATTCTCATAAAATACATGTGGCTTTAGAATGGATAAGCACCACTGAATTTCATGAAATCACTCAATTTGGCCATTGGTACATGAATTCCCAGTACCCCGTTTGTTCATTTAAGCCATAAATGCCTTCAATCGATACTAGCCATGAACATCCAGCATCACCACATCGTACCCTGTCCCTGGCAAAGGAATACGCATCAAAATGGAACTCCTCAACATTTTCCCATCCCAAATCACAGAAAAACAGTGTGGTTCCAGCAACATTGTCAGAGAAGTCCCATCCAAATTCGTCCCCGTATGCTATGTTTTGTTTGCCCAGATCATTATCTTTGGACTGGCAATGCAAGGTCATGTTCCTCCCAGATCCTAGTCTGTTCTTGATGCTTACATGTTTGGTGCCTTCAACAATAGTGGTGCACAATACTATTACCAGCACCAGGGTCACCAGATGATGAGTTATCTTCTTAGCTAAACCTCCCATATATGTTCTTCTATAACAGGATTTGAAGCCAAAATCAAACATATATAGACACTTGAACAAGTGGAACCAATCTTGTCTTAATGCATATGGAAATTACTACATGGCATTGGTTTTGCTGTGCATGTTCGTTAGTTTCGAAGGGAACTTGTTTTATCTCTCTCTTTTCTTTTCTTCTTCTACTTTTTAGTTGTCGCCGCGGGTATTATTTAAACTAATCTTTTAATATAATTTTTTTTGTAAAACACAAGTTCATATAGAAACCCTAAATCTATTTAATCAAGTTAAGAAATTTATAGGATCCTTTTGGATGGAAAGTACTGGACCATCATTTTGATTATGCTTTTATGAGATAGAATTGCACTTTTCAATAACTCTTTTTAACATATTCTTTATTGTTGGCTAAAATTTATTAATTAAGACTAAAAAATCATGAGTGGATGTGACCCATTGAATAGGGAACTCAATAATTTCGTAAGTCCCAATAAATTTCAATCAATATTAGTGTCTAAAATAATGTCTTACTAGCATTCATTCCTCTTCTATGAAATTATTAAGTATTCAATTTGTAACGAAGTCAGATTTTCCTTTTCATTTAATGGGTGAACTTTGGATCAATTACTTCTATGGATTCAAAAGTATAATAGTTGACCATCTTTTAACAGTCAGTTAATGTTGTTATTTATATGATTCCACAGATACGCACACTGAGCATGCTAAGATCACGGTTTCAGTCATTGCCTGGTGCATTCAACACATGCTTGGTTCCTTCTGATAAGAAGCAAAAAGGAAGATTCTCTTTCTCAAAGAAATTTGCTGAGGCTGCTTAGCTGCTACCACGTTTACATTAATAACTACATTAAAACATATGTATTAGTTCATCTTCACTTTAGTTTCCATTCTTGTATAGGTTACTGCAAGCAAAAGAAATGAAGCTGCCAAATTTGCCCAATTATGGAATGAGATTATTTGCATTTTCCGCGAGGAAGATCTCATAAGTGATAGGAAAGGACGTCAGATCCAATCTCCTTAGCTGGTTTCTTTTCTATCTTTTCATTTTTCTGCCCATCTCCTATTTAGGACTAAACTATGTTTGCGTGACTCCAGGGAGATGGATCTTTTGCTAGTTCCTTACTCATTGGGTCATAATCTGAAAATAATTCAGTGGCCACAATTTTTGCTTGCTAGCAAGGTAGGTTAATGTGATTCAATTTCAATATTCATATGTTTATTATCAGTCTATATGATGGCAACTCAGTTTCGAGGGAGAGACTCTGATCATTCGAAGCGCATATGTGCTGATGAATATATGAAATGTGCTGTGATTGAATGCTATGAATTCTTTAAACATGTTCTACATGATTTAGTGATAGGAGAAACTGAAAAAGGTTATCTGTTGGCATCTTGTGTTGGTGCATTTGAATTTAGTTTACACTTCATGCCAAAAGGGCTATTCAAGATTAATGGATTATATTCTTTTTAATTGGTGCAAATTAGACCCAGTTTCATTAATCTTCTATCATGCTTAGATCTGTTTTTGTACAAAGAGTTCAAATTTGTTCATGTGGTCTATCAGTCTTTTTGAATTTCCTAAATAACAATTACACCAAGTCATTTTATTTTTCCTTTTATATTCTAGCTAGATTTTAGATGTATTTCTGAGCTACTTTGACTACACTGAGTAAATGAATAAATGAAGGAATGGCTAACCGCTAACTCGTGTAATCAATATTAATTTGAGCCATATTAATTCATAATTGCATATTGAAGTACAGAGGATCATTTGATATTTTTCTTATCAGCTGTTTGCTGTTTTCTTAAGTAGCACATACAGTTGAAGCTATGAATATTTAATTTAATTAAATTCTTATCGTACTTCTGAATCAATTGTGATGAACCGGTATAATTTCCTCAATCATCAAAGAAGTCGAGAGCAACATCTCAAAGAATACACTTCTTACAAATTTCCGTATGGGCTTTCTAACCTCCCTTGGTAAGAAGTTCGTGGAGCTTGTGGAAATCATGGTGAGCCATTCCAAACAAAACTAACTCCAGGCATTTCTTGATATGGTTTCTGAAAAAGGTAAGATTAAGTTCCTTTTATTCTGAGATATTTAGCTAAATCTAGTAGGTAAAATGGGGGGGGCTGTGATTCACAGTTTTTCCCAAACAGTTGGCTCTCTTATGTATACATACCTTCAACTCTCAACAAGCATTTCTTCATTAATATGCTTTCCTGTAAAAGTACTTGTCTTATACATCATGGTACCTGAAAAAAAAAAGTATTTATCTGCTAAGAAGATTGCATGTTATTTTTGTCTTGTGAGCAGAGATATTCGATGGCTATAAAGCGATTGTTGTTCCATCTGAGGAAGAAAAAAAGAGTCATAGATCCTTATATGCCCATTTAGAGGCTATGGCTGACTTGAAATTCACATACGTTGCAACCGGCAGCAATATGGGAATCAGAAGCGCTCTGGAGACCGTCGTGCAACAGATATCCTGAATTTGATGGTTAAGTATGTTCTCCGTTTGTTAAATAAAATTGAAGAATCTAATTTGGCTTTTAGTTTCCCTAGTTCATAATTTAAGAATTTAATTTTTGGTTCTTCATTTATAGCAATCCCTCACTTTGTGTTGCATATATTGATGAAGTTGAAGAAAGAGAAGGCGGAAAAGTACAGAAAGTTTATTATTCTGTATTGGTCAAAGCTGCGGACAATCTTGACCAAGTAAATGCATATTGATGTCAAAGAAGAGGTAGTTAATTTCTAGTGGTTTAACTTAGAAATGATTGTTTCCGTGTCTCCTCTGAAGGAAATATATCGAATAAAACTTCCGGGCCCAGCAAAGTTAGGAGAAGGAAAGCCAGAAAACAAAAATCATGCCATCATTTTTACCAAAGGGGGAGCTCTTCAGGCTATCGACATGAACCAGGTAAAACATTATAAAATGTGAAGCTTGAACAAGTTGACAATGGATGTCTATTAAAATTGGTTTATTTGAAATTTTCTTCTAGGATAATTATTTGGAAGAAGCTTTGAAAATGAGTAACCTTCTGGAAGAATTTAATGAGGATCATGGAATGCGCTCACCCACCATATTAGGTGTTCGTGAGCATATTTTCACTGGAAGGATATGAATATTTTTCTACTTAGAGCTAACACTTATCAATAATAATAATTAGTTTTCAATGCCTTTAATTATTTAGCCGTGCAAATCTGTGCAAATCTGTTATTTCCAATTCTGATTTGTTGAGAATTATTAGGAGATTGGTAGCTTGATTCATTACATATTAGGGCTGTTCACTTGTATATATATCACTGTAAACTAATATCAAATTTATTAATAAAAGTTACAAACTTATTCCTCTATATGGTATCAGCCTAAACGATCCACCCATTCCCTATTTCTTCAAGGGACACTTAAGGAGGAAGTCTTCATGATACAACCACCTGGTTTTGTCAACAAAAACTTTCTTGATCATGTTTGTCGCCTCAAAAAGGCACTCTATGGGCTGAAGCAAGCACCCCGCGCCTGGTATACGGAGCTTCGCCTATTCCTGCTCTCCCTTGGTTTTGTCAATTCCACTGCAGATGCATCTCTTTTCATCTACCAAAAACCAGAGGTTACACTTTACTTATTAGTATATGTTGATGATATAATTATGACTGGAAATTCATCTGCAGAGCTGTCCAAACTCATTGTCACACTTGATGCTCGGTTTTCGTTAAAAGATCTTGGATGTCTCAGTTATTTCTTGGGTGTCGAAGTAATTCTTTCCGCTGCAGGAATGTTTCTTTCACAAAGGAAATATATCATTGATCTGTTACATAAATCAGGCATGACAAATACAAAACCAGCATCCACTCCTTTGTCAGCGAGTGTTCAATTACTTAAGGATTCTGGTGATCTCCTACCCTCTCCAAATGAGTACCGCACACTGGTTGGAAGTCTTCAATACTTGAGTCTTACACGTCCAGACATCGCCTTCAGCACTAACAAAGCCTCTGCTTCGCCCTCGGTTCGAATCGCTACTGTCCAAGTTGCATCTCTCATCCAGATTATACAACTTGCGGGAGGATATCAATAATAATAATTAGTATTCAATTCCTTTAATTATTTAGCCGTGCAAATCTGTGCAAATCTGTTATTTCCAATTCTGATTTGTTGAGAATTATTAGGAGATTGGTAGCTTGATTCACTACATATTAGGGCTGTTCACTTGTATATATATCACTGTAAACTAATATCAAATTTATTAATAAAAGTTACAAAATTATTCCTCTATAACACTTTGGTGTGTTTAGAACCCTGTATTACTTAATTTTTTATCGCTTGTTACTGTGTCTCTTCCTTGGCCTGGTTTATGTCAAACCAAGAAACTAGCTTTGTCACAATGGGTCAAAGAGTTCTTGCTAGACCACTAAAGTAAGTTTTTGTTTGTTGTGTTTCTTATTATATGGTTGGCTTGCCATAAATTAGGATCCTCCTGAGAAACACATGTCTAGTCAAGGCAGCATTTAAGAGTGCTATGCATTGAAGATATTTAAAACAAGTTTCAGAGGTTAACATATTCAAACCATAGTTGTTCCGAGTTTTGCTTACTGATGGATTTCCTGCTTTTTCCCTCCCTCATATTTGATTTTCTTGGAGGCAATAATCAGTCAACTATTGGATTTTTCTTTTTGATGTCTTCAGCCGTTATTGCAAGACAATTAAAATACATATAAGCAAGGATATCTACAGAGAAATATCTGATGTGCATCCAGAGAAGTGTTCGATGCCTGTCCAACTACTTAGAGAAGTGCATGTGGTGTGTCCAAGCCCCAAAAGAAAAATTGGACACCGCAAAAACGTGTCAGACACCGCAAAAACATGTCAGAAACGGTGTCCGCCACATGTCCAAGCAGTGTGGGTGTTGGAAACGTGTCCAACACGTGGACATGGCATTCATTGGAAGTGTTTGTGTTTCCTAGTTTGGAAGCAGTTGCTAAATGCAATTGTATTATTATTATTATCAAGTACTGATTGGAGCTTGCTTATTGATTAGATATTTATTGACTTTGATTTAGGGTAAGTAAAGGGTTTCTACTTTCTATACAATGAAGAATAGTAACAGTGATATTGCTAACATTTGTTTGCAAGGTTTGGGAGAGAAATTTTTATTTTTTCAATTTCTTTTCAGGGAGGTTACATTGGAAGCTAAATCAAATAAACTTATTGGGTGGACACGCAATATTTGTTCTCCAATCTTTTTTTTATAAAAATCATTTCCATAAAATTGATTGTCTCTTCTTATAAGAATTTTTTTTTAAAATACTTGTTGCGTTAATTATTTTTTTCTAGAGTAACTTAATCAATTAACAAATGTCATAGCCAAAAAATAATAAATACTAAAAATTAATAAGATGAGTTATTTCTCTGTCTTATTATGAATTTAGAATCGAAGATCATGAGTAGCAATTATGTAAAAAATCATTCAGTCAAAAGAGATAAATGATTAATTCAAAACAATTAAGGGTAATTTTAAAATAACTAAATTATTAACAAATTTAATATTTTTAACAAAATTAACTATTTTTCTTAAAATTGTGAAATAGTATAAAAAGAAATAAGAAATGATGCAAACACATTCTTTATCACACTTGTTACTATTTGATTATAATTTATTCATTAATATGATATAAGATTTAAAAAAATTATTTTTCATAATTTTTAACGAATGTCGCTTCTTGTTCTTCTAATTAATAGTTTAAGATTGTTTTATTTTAATCAAGGAATGCAATATTATTTTTTACTTTTGAAGAAATTGTCAGTTTTATTTTTATTAGGCTTAAATATATATTTTTTCATGTAAGTTGGCATTTTTTTATTTTTAGTTCCTATAAATTCATTTTTATAATTTTAGTTGGGATTTTCCATAAAGTAGTAATAAATGGTATAACTTGTACATATTATTTTAATTTTTTTCAATTTGATATGATCTATTCGTTCATGAAGTTATTTACTTGATTGTAGGTATTCCTGGAACACTGAAGTTGGCATTTTTTCAATTTGGGATCTTATAAGTTTTTTTGGTTATTTTTAGTTCTTATAAATTTATATTTTTTCAATTTTAGTTTATTTAAGATTTTAATATTTTTATTTACAGTTCTTATAAGTTTATGCTTATAGAGAGCAAACATTAAAAAATACAAACTTATATCAACTTAAAATAAATAAAATATCTTAAAAATCAAAATTGAAAAAAAAACATAAACTTTAAAATTATAAATGAATAATACAAGTACTAAAATTACAAAATTACAAACTCAAAGAGACAAATTTCACTTTTGCAATATACAATTTCTCTCACTAGAATTAATCGTCAATTTCTTCATATTGCACCAATTTATCTTCCACTCTCTAATTAATAAAGTATTTAATTATTTCTTGAACTAATTTCTTGAACTCTTCTCAAGTTTAAGTTGGAGCTTTTCTCAATGTACATTGGCCAATAAAGCTATGTTTAACACGTCACTTTAGCTAGTTTTTTTATTATTTTCTTTTGCTAATTCAAAAAAATGCTTGACCTCGTTAATGGTGTTTGATAAACAATTTTTTTAACTAACTTATAACATTTTTATATCAGATTTTGAACACACCCCTATACTAAGGATTGGACTCTCAAACCTAAAATTTGTAACATTAAACACTTGTGAGTGGTTCAATAATGAACTGATATTCAACAATAATTTCTATTATTGGCGGTAAATCATCCTAGAATTTATGTTTTGGCTTAATTTAACTCCAAACACTCACACTAATATATTTTATTTTTTTCATATCACTTATCAAGTTGGGATCTGAATTTGGAACATATTAGAAACAAATTTAATTACTTTTTAAATATCATTGGATCAACTCATTTTGGGATAGTTACAATTTTGTGTCCAAGTTGAAAATTAAATCCCAAACCTTGATTAAGGGACAAAAGTGTTAAAGTACTTTTTTCAACAACTTTTAGTGATTACTTTTATATTAATAATTTTTGCTCAAGAGAGATTAAATGACTTAATTAAGAGCTAAAAATGTCACGTTTAACAGTTAAAAATAAAATAAAATCAACATTAATTCAATTAGTTAAAACTTAATTGCAAAAAATAAAATAAAGTAATTGCCAAATTAATTTTTTATTATAACTTTTACTATTTTACATTCAAAATGTTTCTACAATTCAAACATAAAAACTATGATTTTGAATTAATTATAATTTCAACAAAATTATATTTTAAATTTTAATTATAATTTAATGCACAAAATGATATTATGACTCATTTGAATATTTTTTTCTAGACATTTTATAAGATTGTTGATGGATTGACAATTGCATCAATTCGTTCCAAATAGTAAATTTAAAACGGAAGTTCGAGTATCATATCCGCATGGACTTTATTTGTAATTATACTCAAGAGCGATTTATTTTTTACTTGTAACTATTCAAAGAGTTTTGTTGGGGGAGGGGGGCGGTAGCCCCTTTAAGTCAATGCCTAATTTTACATATGTTATCAATTAATGTTGTTACTTGATAGGAAGAACTAAAATTATTAATATAAAAATTATATAAAAAAAAACACAAAAACTTATTTAAAGACTAAAAGTGAATTAAAAAAATAAAAATAACATAATTAATAGCCCTAAAAATATTATTTTGTTGTCTCTTGGAGTTTAGTTGGATTGTTTATTGTGAATGTGGGAATTTGACTTTTCGCAATGACCTTTGTCATTTTATCATTCATTTATCATTTTGTTTTTTTTTTCTTTGGAAAAAAATTATCACATAAAGAGAAATAATTTTAATTATGATAAAGTATTTCAAAAAGATATTTAATAATTAATTAATAATTTAATTAATTAATATGATTGAGACAAAGACTCCATTAAAGATTATCGAATTTTATGATAATTTAATTATTAACAAAGTTGATTGATATTTCACACCAATATCGTGATAGTCTAAAAAATAACAATGTTTCTCTCACTCTATGCATACGGTGTGAAATGGATGGAAAAAAGAGCTAAAAAGAAAAAGGAAATGAAAGGAAATAATATGAAAATTAACATTGATATGATAAAAATGAAAATAAAAAATATAAGGAAAATAAAAAGAAACAAAACCAAAGTTCATTATTTAAAATTTTGATTAGAATATTAGTGTAAAGATTTTGTATACTATCATTTGATTATATAGTGTTATGTTATGTATAGCAAGTAATTGATTTCATCTATAAAAAAAGTAATTGATTTTATAATAAATAGTTTAAATGCTAGGCTTAAGATCATTTATAATGGATTGATGATATGAAAATCTTTACACTTATATGAATCTTGACAATATTTTCTCTAATATTCTCTAAAAAATTATCTTTATGATGAATTATAATTTATTGAAAATTATCAATTTTAGTAGGTTTCACTTTTCATTTAATAAAATCATGAGAGAAAATGATTAAATTTAAAGCAAAACTTAAAAAAATTAT
Organism: Glycine soja; assembly: GCF_004193775.1. NCBI lineage: Eukaryota > Viridiplantae > Streptophyta > Magnoliopsida > Fabales > Fabaceae > Glycine > Glycine soja. The sequence continues at coordinate 22,915,628 of NC_041014.1, read as the reverse complement.
GATTTTTAATAAATTTTAACTAATCATCCTAAAAATAAAATATTAGGAATAATGCTGCTAGTACTTCTCTTACAGTTAGTGTGTGAGAATTAAACTCTTAATTAAATGTTTAATCTCAATAATCAACATAATAAATTTATATGAAATATTGACCTAAATTACCGAAATCAAGTTTCAATTTTAATTAAAAAGCAACACAAGAAACACACGTAAAAAAGTGTATCTAGTAAACATGTTATTAATTAGCTTGTTAACGCAAAAAAGCACTACTGCAGGCCACTTTTCCCTCATACAATTCCAGTCGCAGCAACACTCAGTGTCTCTCTCATCCCTTTTATATTAATCATTTTCTTTTTGCATAGTGAGGAATAGATCCACAATTTCACTCGTTATTTATGTATGCAAGATTGCAAGTTCTTTCATCCCTTTTATCCAAAAAGACAAATGCAAGTTATTTAATTTGCCATTTATCTGAACATAATTTTACTAAATCTTACGCACTTGCACAGCATGCCACGTACCCTTTATCTACACTTATTATATTAAAATATCCAGTTACCGCCACGTGTCATGTTGTTTGAGCCCACCTTTTTTCTTTTTTTATTTACCAATTTACCTTCTCTCCTGCACTTCCACAGCTAGTAATATATAAACGTCCAGTGTTGTAAAAGAAAAGAAAGAAAATGAAACACAAGACATGTGATATAATAAAAAAGTATAAAAAATTGTAATTAAAAGTAAGTTGTAAAAGAATGTCATATATTTATTTTTCTTAAATTAAACCATCTAAAATTTTGTTTATTTATTTATTTCTTCTATCTTTCCACCCAAGTTATTTCCTCCTTACTCTTTTCTCACATGAAAAGTAGATAAACGATATCTCACTTTCATTTCCTATTCAAAACAAATAAACAAGATTTCACCCTTATTTCCTACTCATTTCATGCTAGTCAAGTTCTAATTATCTTTTTTCTGTGATTCTTTACTTTTTCTTTCAGTTTCTTTTTTTGTTTCTTTTCTCTCTTTGTAGTCTTTCTCTTCATCCTTTTTTTTCTTTGAATTTTCGCTTTCTTTTATTTGGTTTGGCTGTTTTCTCCCTCATGCTTTATTGTGTTTCCTTTTTCAGATGACTTTGAGTTTCTTCCGCCCTATCTTTTTATTTTACAAGAGAAATATTAGCCACATATTTTAGTAGATTTTTTATCAGTTTAATTTCGATAAAACTGTAGTGAAAAATATTGGAATTCATTTAAGATATATATGATATGTATATAAATAATTATCATGAAATTTACAAATCTTATCAAATACAATAATAACTTAAATAATTCCTATAAAATAAGGTATTTTTTTTAGTTCTTTAATTTTTTAACCAAAGATTATACTGACAATGTATGCTAATTATTTATTTTTCAATTACATAAAAGTTGGGTGCATCAACTTTACACATGTCGTTCTTGTCGTCATACTAATAATAATAAAAAAAAAAGCAAGGCATGTTCGTAGTGGTGGAAGATGACACATGAATGGCGGAAAATGTACACGTTTGCTGAGATAGAAAATCACACTAAATCGATTAGATAGAAATTAAGAAACACAGTTGAGACCCAATAGAGACATCTTATAAAAAAAAATTAAATTACTTATTTGGTGTAGTTTCATTTTACTTTTTTTTTTCAATATAATTTATATTTTCATTCTCTTTTCATTCTTTTAGTTTTCATCATAATTTCATGATTTTTAGTTTTTTAGTCTTTATAATTTTTAAATTATACGAACTAAAAAAAATTAAAATATAAGAATTAAAAAAATATATTTTTAAATTACATAGACTATAAAAGAATTAAAATGATAGAAAATACTGTATCTTTAGATTTTGTCATAATCATTTAAAAGATAGAGGAGAGAGATCTTGTCATAATCATTTTAAAAATAAATAAACAATTAAGAGCAGGTACGTTATCAATAATCTTGTATCTTTAGATTTTCCGTGAATTATTTATATATACTAGTAGTAGTTCATTCGGGTACTGTAATTAAGAATTTTCTTTTTTAAAAAAAAATCTAGGAATGAAAACCTTTGTAACAAATTAACTAAGTTGTAGATTGAAAGAAGTCTCCCGCAAAAAAAGTAAAACAACGTGGTTTCAACTGGTCTTACCACACATAAGTGCACCTATATATAGTTACATAGAGTTGTAGAAGCGTGCTATATATAGAACCGAAGAGAAGAGAAGTGAAGAATCTCCAAGATTCATATTCTCCCTTTCGTCGAACAACACATAGGCACGAAAGCATTCTTCTTCTACTTCACCCTGATGAGTTTGTGAGCATTGTTTTTAAAAGCAAGTGAATGATTGATATCGATGGCGACGGGTAACAACGCGTCATGCCCAGCGTTCATGAAGGCAACGTCGAATGGGGCGTTCCAACATGAGAACCCCCTCGATTATGCGCTTCCTCTGTTAATCCTCCAGATTTGTTTGGTCGTTGTTTTTACTAGAGTTATTGCATTCCTCTGCAGACCCCTCAGACAACCCCGAGTCATTGCTGAGATCATTGTAACTTTCTTTCCCCTTTTCTCAGTTTCTTTTTTTTATTTATTATTATTATCATTCTTTGTTGCTTTTTCATCATTAGCAAATGAGTGCTTATGTATTTTGGCACTCATCATTTCATTATTATTTTTATTTTAATTTTGAAATTTAATGAATAAATTATAGGGTGTTGCTAGGTGCACCTTGTTGATGCATCCAGCACTTAAGAGGAAAAGACTGAAATATCCTTGATTTGTAAACTTGATCCGTACGATTTATGATCACCCTCACCCTCACGCACACTCAGCACAAATGCGAAGAAAGCACAGGAGCAACTTTGGTATTTTAAGCACCAACAATAATCCTGGGTACACCTAGCAACACCCTAAATTATACTACACTCTCAATAATTTTTTATATTACACACACCTCTAATGTCTTTCTACCCTTCTTTTATGAGAATATATTTTTATTGACAAATGTTAATATTAATTTTTGTAGTTTTTATTAGTAGCACATCCATGAAAATGTTTGAACAATTAAAGAAGTTAACGTAGATATATGAAAATATTTGTCATGAATCTCAGTGTAATTTACTTTATTTTAAGTTAAAGAGAGTCGGATAGAAAAAAATAAGGGAAGTGAGAGAAACTTATATATGTGATAATTGATGTTGTGTGGTGTTCGATTTCCTGCGGCTGTATATGTGAAAAAGCATGGGTCAATCTTTTAAATGAGTACATGTAATCTGAGAATTATTCTCTGAGTTTTGGTTGGAAGTACCTGGACCATAAAAAAAAAAAAAAAAATTGGCATGATGAAAAATAAATATAGAGATGGGAAGGAAAAAATGTGATCAAAGTGGGAACGAAGAAATGTTGGGTATATGAATAATTGAGTTGAATATAATTACTCATTCTATTGTTGTTGTTAAAAATGCAGGGAGGAATACTACTTGGGCCATCTGCAATTGGACGAAATGAGAAGTTTCTGAGCACGGTTTTCCCAAAGAAAAGCATAACGGTTCTTGACACACTAGGCAACGTTGGTCTTTTGTTTTTCTTGTTTCTAGTTGGTCTTGAGCTTGACATGCGTGCTATTCGCCGTACTGGTCACAAGGCCTTAGCCATTGCCCTTTGTGGGATCACTGTGCCTTTTGTTCTTGGCATTGGCACTTCTTTTGCTCTTAGAGCCACCGTGTCCAAAGGTGCTGAGCCAGTTTCATTTCTTGTCTTCATGGGTGTTGCACTCTCAATCACTGCCTTTCCTGTCCTCGCTAGGATCCTAGCTGAGCTTAAACTCCTCACCACTGATGTTGGTCGCATAGCAATGTCAGCTGCAGCTGTGAATGATGTTGCAGCTTGGATTCTTCTTGCTCTTGCCATAGCCATTTCTGGTTCTAACGGATCACCCTTTGTTCCTCTTTGGGTCTTGCTCTCTGGTGTTGCTTTTGTTATCTTTGCTGTCTTTGCCATTAGGCCATTGCTTGTAGCTATGGCTAACCGTTCCCCTGAGGGTGAGCCAGTGAAGGAGGTGTACATATGCATCACATTGACACTGGTTTTGGCTTGTAGTTTTGTCACTGATACTATTGGAATCCATGCCCTCTTTGGGGCTTTTGTGATTGGTACCATTATGCCCAAAGAGGGTTCATTTTCTGTAGTGATGATTGAGAAGATAGAAGACCTGGTGTCTGGCCTTTTCCTGCCACTGTTTTTTGTGTCTAGTGGCTTGAAGACTAATGTGGCAACTATTAGTGGAGGACTTTCTTGGGCAATGTTGGTGCTTGTTATATTCAATGCTTGCTTTGGCAAGATTGTTGGCACAATAGTTGTGTCGTTAACGTGCAAGGTGCCTTCTCAAGAAGCCGTGGCACTTGGATTTCTCATGAACACAAAGGGCTTGGTAGAACTCATAGTTCTCAACATTGGGAAGGACCGTAAGGTATTATATAATATATCCTATCCACTCATAGTAACAAACACTAGTTTTCTTTGGCTCACACACACATATGTCTTTTAATTGTTGTTATAATTAAAAGACTTTTCCTTCATTGTTATATTTGTTTATGAATCGTTCTTCTTGCAATACAGGTGTTGAATGACCAAGCATTTGCCATTTGTGTTCTCATGGCATTGTTTACCACCTTCATCACCACCCCAATAGTGATGGCTGTATATAAACCAGCTCGCAGAGGAGCACCCTACAAGCACAGAACAATTCAGCGCAGAGATCCTGACACTGAGCTCCGAATGCTAGCTTGCTTCCACACCACCCGCAACATTCCCACGTTAATCAATCTCATAGAGTCTTCCCGCGGAATTCGAAAGAGAGGAAAGCTTTGCATCTATGCCATGCACTTGATGGAACTCTCAGAGCGATCTTCAGCAATCACAATGGTTCACAAGGCACGCAAGAATGGCATGCCCTTCTGGAACAAGAAACCGGATGACAAAGATCAAATGATCATTGCTTTTCAGGCTTATGAGAAACTAAGAAGTGTCAATGTGCGCCCCATGACAGCCATCTCTGCTCTCAATAGCATCCATGAGGATATTTGTACTAGTGCTCACCAAAAACGTGCAGCCATGATTATCCTCCCATTCCACAAACACCAACGTGTGGATGGATCAATGGAGTCACTAGGACATTCACTCCATGTGATGAATCAGCTTGTGCTAAGCCATGCTCCTTGCTCAGTGGGAATTTTGGTTGATCGAGGTCTTGGAGGGACAAGCCAAGTCCAAGCTAGTGATGTGTCTTATAAGGTTGTTGTACCCTTCTTTGGGGGACGTGATGATCGTGAAGCACTTTGTTATGGTATGAGAATGGCTGAGCACCCGGGGATTTTGCTCAATGTGGTTAAGTTTGTGCCCCCACCTGGGGCATCATTGGCCTTTGGTGCTAAATTGGTTGGGATGTCATCGAACAAGGACAAGAAAGCAATGGAAGTGGTTGGTGGCAGTTATTATGATGATAAACAACAAGATGATCAATTGTGGAGTGAGTTTTTAAGTGCATGCAACAACAACCAAGAGTCAATGAAGTATGAGCAAAAACTGGTGGCAAGCAAAGGTGATATTGAGGCAGCATTGAAGGAAATGAATAGGAGCAATCTAATATTGGTTGGTAGAATGCCATCAGTAGGACCTTTGGTTAGCAGAAGTGATTGTCCAGAACTTGGACCTGTTGGAAGCTACATGGCTTCTTCAGATTTCTCCACTGTTACATCAGTTATGGTAATTCAGCAATATAATCCTTCAACTGACATTCATCCACTAGTGATGGAGGAATTTGATTACCCAGATAAGCTAGAGCCAAACGCACCAAGGAGTTAATGTGGCATTAAAGCTGGAGTTGTCTTTTGGTTATAACTTATAACTTACGAAACAAGGCCGATGCTCCTAATGTTGGAAATAAATTTGTATGTCTATGATCTAAGTTTTCATTATCATGTAATCAATTCTAATTTTAATAATAAATTATTATTTTATTTTTATTATCATATTTTACTATTTGATTAAATAGTTCATTTAATAATGTCCTTAATTAAAATTAAAGACTCTTTATTATAATAAAGATTATGATAATGAGAAACAAATTTGTTTTAATTTTAATCTTAACCGTTATTGATCATAGGTTTATTATAAATAGGATATCAATAATCCGGATAGATTAATATATATGTGATATTATTTATTAGATAAATATTAATATATCTCATTTATTAATCTGCATATATTGATGAGTCACATGTTGATGTGATCATTGAACTGACTCAATTAAAATTTTCTAATGGTTAAATTTTACCATAAACTGTCAATAAAAAATTCTCAAGAAGAGGTATAATAATAATAATTTTTTTTACCTGAGATTGTCATGGTAATTAACAAATATATTTTAATTCCGGACACTTAATGCTTTAAAACACTTGTTGAATGAATATTGAATATTCTAAATACCTGTAGAATTAATGATTAATCAAGAAGGAATTCATCAACTATTGGTAATGAGTTTGAGCTCTATGAATAAAATTATATCCTAGCCTGGAAAATTAAATGAAAGAAGAAATGAGTTTCTTAAGTCATTATGTGTTAACTCAAAAGGGTTTGACAGTAATACGATACTCTAGAGTTAACCTAGAGCTGTAAAGATGGAAGAAATTATTACACTACTCTTCTAATGGTTCTTGAAAGTAAAATGTTATTTCATGCTATCCGGACGTTAAGAAGTCTTGTTAGACGCCTACCTTGATTAATATATTAATTTGACTAATATATCACTGACTTAGTATTGAACTTACGGGGTGACACACAAACGAGTGTTCTAATCTCTATTAAAGAAATTATTTTAATATTTGATGATTAATTAAATTAGAGAATTTAATATGATCAAATGATTAATTGATTTCAAAAAGGTGGAATATTATCATATTTTTGCTGGTACTGAAAATATAAATAATATGAAAGATTTGATGAAATAAGAGAAACAAACATATATGATTTTATATTTGGAATTTTGGTTGCAAAGGCGACTAGATACAAATTCGACTTGATCGATTATTATTTCAATTTTAATTGCTAAATGATTAGCAATAAAAGGTAACAAGAAATAATATAACTTAAAAAAGGATATTATCAATAATGATTCTGATTTGATCAGTATCCTTAACGTGCTATAAATAGAGCCTTAGGCGCACGTTAAAGCTCTCTGAAAAATATCAGTTCTCTATTCTTATTTTTATTTTTCCACCTTTCAAAGTTGTTGACGAATAGAGGTCAGTCCTGGTGTGGATACACGTAGAGTCTTCACACTATTGAAGAATTTTTATGCTTCAAGAGATTAATAGGTACGTTTTTAACATGTCATCTATTTATAATATAATTTAAATATAAAATAGATCATTTTTATTTTATAATATATGTTTTTTAATACTTTTTTCCTTACACACAATTGACCACTTTTGCAGAAAAATTAAAATCACAAATTTCTTACAAGTGCATATTCTTATAAATACATTTTACAACAGCAGAATCATCTTGGAGTCTTTGGTTGGGTAAAGATATTTCGTATTTGAGAATTATGGTTTGTGAAAACTTCAGACTTTTGGAAATCATGAATCATGGATAACATAATTGTTTTGAATGATTAAAATCCATTTAGTGTGTTACAAATATTTTTTAGAATAAATTGTAGAGTTTCAAGCCAAAATAAAGTGTATGTACATTGAGAATTAAATTTTTATAACTAATGTTTAGAGACTTAAATGCAAAATGAAAGATTACATTTTACTAGATTAACCTTAGTTAAATGGATGCATGGGAAGTTATTTTTGTTTCAACTTCCAAGAGAGTTTATTTATTATAGTTGATGACAATCTTCACTATAAATAGAAAAAAGAATTAGTTGTGAAACAAAGTCACTTTGTTGAGAGAAAAGTCTTTGTGTGAGAGTGTTATCATTTTCTGTAACTATTGGGTGGGATACTCGGTAGACTGATACGCTATTTATGTGAGTTAGAAACTTGCAATTATATTTGTGATAGTAAAATACTTTTTGAGACGATTTTGTGGACGTAGATAAGATGTGTTAAACTATGTTAAAATTCTTGTGTTTGTTATTATTTTTTTAGTGTATAATCTTTGTCTTCTTACCCAAGAGAATGTTTATATATATATATATATATATATATATATATATATATATATATATATATATATATATCTTTTGAGAAATAAGGTTAAATACATTTTTAGTTTTTATAAAATGAGGGCATTTTACTTTTGGTCTCTTTAATTTTTTTCTTTATTTTTATCTTTTAAAATCATTATTTTTTGTCCTATGAACAAATTTTAATATTGATCTTTCTAAAATATTTTTCTTTGATTTTCATCCATTCAATCCAAAAAAAATATATAAGATAAGAAAAAAATTCTAGGGGATAAAATATTGAAATTACTAATAAACGAGACATTTGTATATACATTATTTAATCTCTTTTATTGATTAACTTTTTAAGTAACCAATAAAATGTAATTAATTGTTTGAATTGTTTTGTTTTGTAATTTTTAATGAATATTTTTAAATCTTCTTATTAATCCTCTTACTTACTTTGTATGTTAAATATTAAATATATTTTATATTTTGAAATATTAACTATTTTATTTTCATTTAATAATTTTTTTCTTCGTAAAGAAGTAAGGAAATCTATAAGAAAAAATAGTAGAAAAATATAAACAATACTCTTTTTTATACAACACGATATTTGTAAAAGATATTGGTCTCTTAGATGATAGAAAGAGTTGAAACAAAAGTTTGATTCTCATTATTGGAAAACTTAAAATAATTAGTTGTCAATAATGATGATGTAATTTGTTCTTAATTATATATTTACCTTTTTATTACGATGAACATATTAATATTCTGATGACTTAAATACTTTTTTTTCGTTCATGTAATTTAGGTTTTTTTTTTGTCTTTTTTTAATTTTATTTTTTATTTTAGTTTTTATAAATACATATTATAAGGACTAAAATGAAAAAAATACAAGAAAAAAATAAAAAAATACTAAATTACAGAAAAAAATATATTTAAACCTAATCTAATTCAGTAATTCTTCATTAACCAACCGTCAAATTAATTAGTAATTAAAAATGAGTGAGATAATTAATTGTTTACATATGTGAGAGGGCACATGATGGGCCTGGGCTTTGCATAGGTGGGTGATTGAAAATGGGCCCGAAGGGGAGAGAACAGAAGGCGTGGCGCGATAAGAAGGTTCTTGAAAGAAAAGGGGCGAAATCAAAAGCGAAAGAAACGGAGAAGGTCAATGGCAGAGTCTGTGGGTGTGGCTGGGTTCGGTGTTTCAGGCTCATTCTCTCTTACTAGGCCCACAATCTTTTCTCGATCTTCCAATAATATCTCTCTCTTTCGCTCTCAATCTCATTTCCCTGCTGCTGCATTCGGTTCCTTGACACGTTCCAACCCACACGTGCACGCCGCTGTCACTTCCGACTCCAAGGCCGCTACTTCGCTTGACCTAACTCAACCCGATCTCGATAATAGCGGCGGCGGTGCCAACGGTAACGGCGGCGGCGGTGGAGGTGGAGGTGGAGGTGGAGGAGAAGGAGGAGGTGATAATAGCAAGGGCGAGGAAGGATCTGACGGTGACAAGAGGAAAATGGCTCTGTTAATGTCTCAGAAATTCACTCTAGCTTATGCTGCACTCGTCGGAGGTACCCCTCTCTCTCTCTCTCTCACTTTCATTCACTCAAGTACTGACACAAGATAATTGTTACTAAACCTTAGAGACTGATCTTTTTTCTTGTTTTATTTGTTTGTTTGTTTTGTTTAATTATTAAGGGGGGTTGAGTTAGTCAACTTCCTAACTATTTCAATTCAACTAAAAGCATTTTGGATGCATAAGAATTTCCTCGACAAGGTGATTGATTGGTTGCAATTTCAGATGTTATTTAATTTCTATTGTTTGAGTTTCATCTTTTGCTGCGATTTTTCACGAATTGTAGGGCAATGAAACATGCTTCAAAATTAGTAGCCATGTCGTGCTTGACATGCACGTGTGTCTAAAACTTTATTTTTTTGGACTTCTATACCAATACTGATATTAGCAATTAGTAATAATTACTTAAATTATAACATTGTTAATCTTATACTACATTGCAATTTGGATCTTAGTTGTGTCGTGCCTTATGATTTTTAGAATTTACTGTATTCTCATGTATCCCCGCCATCAATGCCCTGTGTGGCCATATCATTTTTGTGCTTTCTAGTTATAGGGTCCTATACAGCTCCTGCACAAGGTAGAAAGTGATTTTTAGAGTCTTAGTCACGTATTTGGGTTGTTCACAATATAATATGTCCAATGGATTGGACTATGATCTTGCATTATCTTCTTTATTTTTTTGCCTTTTCCCTGCTGACATCTGCATAATGATCTTTTTGATGGTTTTTGGCAGTGGGTGGTGTAATGGGTTATCTCAAGAGTGGCAGCAACAAGTCACTTTTGGCTGGGGGTTTGTCTGCATCACTGCTGTATTATGTTTATACTGAGCTACCTGGAAGCCCTGTTTTCGCATCATCTGTTGGCCTTGGTAAGTGACTAGTTTATTCGTTAAAGCCCATCTTTGGAAACTGCTTGTCTTCTGATAATAGAAAGGATGCATTTCTTTTTGTGCTTTATTTTCATAATGCCATGGAAAATTCTTTGAGGTGGATGCATGCTTTTCTGTGCTTTATTTTTTACAATACTAAGGAATTTTCTCTGTATAAAAAAAGTAATTTCTTTAATAAGAAGAATGCATTACTACTTATGAAAAGAATTGTTGTGTATATATTATTGAACTTCCACAAAGTAAGACCATAATAGAGTAAATTTGTAAAAGTTATCACTTTCGACTCTCAAGAATGAGGACCCAAATTTAATAGACAAGACTTTATTGTTTGGTTATCTCAGAATTCTGAAGTTTCTTTTAAGAATTAAAAACTAAATTAGTTTCTTATTCATGCCTATAAGATTTTATAGAACCTACAAAAACAAAACAAAATAGTGTTGAGAGTGGTTGAACTAATCATGGAAGAGACTAGGATGTACTCTTGCATAATTATAGTCACAAATTGTGGTTGCACATAAGGATTTATGCTTTGTAGTTGATGATCACCTAATCAATGTTTGATAAGCCTGATAAATTTAGCACTCTAGTTCAGAGTTCTTTTAAGTTTGGGTACCCGAGTTCGTTTTTGAAATAGATATACATTTATGAGTTTTCAGTGTTGAGCTTATTAGTTCAGTTTATGCACTATATTCTGCTCGTCTGATTTGGTTTGCTTTACTCCCCACATACAGGCATATCTGCTGCACTTCTTGGGGTGATGGGTTCTCGTTTCAAGAAATCAGGAAAGGTCTTTCCAGCAGGTGTTGTGTCACTTGTGTCCCTCATAATGACTGGTGGTTACTTGCATGGAATTATGCGTAGTGCGCACTAAGTAACGAAGGTGGGATTGTAGGATAGCATCCTGTAAACTTCGCTGAATGCAATCTCCTCCTACTGTTATGAAGCTTGTGTTTTTGTCTTTTAGACTCATGGTGCTTATGTTGGTCATACATGTAGACTTTCGTTGTTAAATAAGGACACCATCGGATTGCGTTCGACCACTGTTTACAGGCATTATTGTTAGTTGTTCTTCTCGACTTCTATAGTATGCAATGTTCTGCGAAAGTCGTATTTGAGGAGTTGCAATTTTTCAATAGTTACTGCAGCAATGCAAGGAAAAAGTGAGAGAAATATAATAAGAGAAACCTGGACCAATTCTTTCTTTTATTTTACTTTTTTGGTTTATTTCTCTCTCACTGCATTGTTGCAAGTTTGCAAGCTTAATGCTGTTAAATATGAAATGGATACCTTTATTATGCCAAGATATCATTAGTATTTGAATACGGAATCTTTATTGCTAAATCACGAAAGATCTGGAGACCGGTTCTGCATATTATGTTTTAACTAGTGAACTAACTGGGCTACCAGCTGCGACATGATTGTTTCAGGGCTGTTGCTATACACACTCAGCACAATTGATTGGTGGTACACCCAGCAAACTAGTGCCATAAGTGGTCCAAACAATTTTTTTTCAAGAATATGTGGCTTAAGTAGGGATTGAACGTTCACGATATTAGCAAGCATGACGTTCTAAATAGATCAATAAATAATTAATGTCGTGTATATTTAATATGCATATAAATTTAAATAATAAATTTTATAATAATTAACTTTTTTTTACAAATTGTTCAATTTGTATCAGTTTTACGGAAGGGAAACATAAAAATTATGTAAACTATGCTAGTAACACCTTACTTCCATTGAAGAGGACTGGAGAAAAACAGCAAATGAATTTCTGACGCTGCTATTCACACCTCTTTGTGCTTCGCACCCCTTGCAATTTTTTTTTACAATATGATTACACAATGAATATTAGTTTTAGTATATTAATAATTACAATGAATAACAACATTCAATCATTTTTTTTTATAAATTAGAATAGATATTATTCAAGAGTGTCTTTAAGAATTATCATTCAACGAAAAAGTTTTTAAGATTTTTTTTATTCATTAATTTTACTTTATTTTTAAATTAAATTCCAATAATCTTATAAAGATATTGACAATTAAAAATAACTTTGTCATAATATAAATTATTTATATGAATTTTAATCAAAATAAATTTGATATATTTAAAAGTATTTATTATTCATTATAAAAGCGAGTTATATATTATTATGTTGTGCAGGTTTCGATACATGTTTAGAAATCAATAAATAAAAAGTTAAAAGAGATAAAATGTATAAATATATAAAAATATTCTCTTTGAATTTTTTGTAAAGAGAAAATATGCATAGATAGAGAGGATTTGATTCGGCGCGTGTTGGGATAATCCAATATAATCTAGAGGGTGCAGAGTAGAGTAAAAAAGATAAAGATGATCGATATGAAATTGATGATGATGTTGCTGATGTGGGGCTCTGAATCCCAAGGCCGATTACTGTCTATCCCAACAAAACCTAACCCAGATGATGCTCCTGCCTCTGCTCGTTGGCTCGTCTCCCTCAATTTCTGGGGAGTCTTGAAGTACACTCACAACTCTTTTTCTTTTTTCTTTTTTTCTTAATTTACAAATTGGAATAACTCTTCTGAATTCATTTCTTTGCAGTACTATCTCATCTGATTTGGGTGGAGCTCCCTTTGGGTAACCCTTTCTTAACTCTCCTTCTTTTTCATTTTTTTCTGCTCTAAATTTCTATTCAGTATTTCTTCTGTGCTATCTTTTTATGGATGCAGTTTAGTGTACCTTCTGCGTTATTCACCGTTGAATTTTGCACTGGGATTTGTTAATTTCCAATTCTTAAAAGTTATTGCTGTGTGATCTATGTTCAGGAATGTGGTATCATATAGTGATGGACTACCTAACGAAAGCACTGGAATCCCATACTTTTACTTGACAACTCTAGACCCGACAGCAAGAAATGCACTGCAAGATGATAAAGCTTCATTCACGGTCAGTGAATACCCTCTTGGGACCTGTGGCAGGAGAGACCCAATGAACCCTACTTGTTCCAAAATTTCTCTAACTGGAAAGGTGTGTGAATAATTGAATTATATCCAATATGATCTTGTTGGCAGAGACATGTTGAACCTGTTTTATAGCATGTTTGGTTCCATGTTTTGGATGTGATTTTCAAAAGCTAATAGTTATAGCTTCCACATCTCAAATGTGATTCCTCCATTCTTAACGACTTTCCAAACACACTACTAATAATATGAACATAAGAAACTCCAAGGATGATTTAATTAGGGACAGATTGTGTCTGTACAGTCCACACAAGAACTATGTGTGTATGTTAGTATTAATTGGAATAACTCAATTCTAATTATAACAATTTCCACTCCTTCATTAGTTCACAAAATTGCTCCTAATTGATTCTGCCAAATATATATGACATGCTTCCATGAATATCTAAGATTTTTTAACAATGTGAACCACCTTTTCATAAATTGATGCGGATATTATCACAAAAGTTGGGATGCAATTCAATTGTTATGGAATTAAGTCTATTGTCTACCGATTTGTTAATTTCAACTTGTTAAAAGTCCTGCAGAAACTTTAAATCTTTTCAACATTTACCTTCAAGAATCTATTGTATATGGGTACTCTTATATGGTTGGCGTACCCATACTGGGCACATATCCAGTTTCGGTACTTATTGGATGAGTATGTGTTCAATACTCATCACTGGCTTACAAGTCAGTCCATGTAAATCACCAAGTTTGCTACTAAATGAAACACACTGTTACTTTACTCTCTTCAAATATTAGGTCTTTAAATATTTATTCATACTTGAGTTAGAAGATTATGAAAAATACATTTATCTTATGATTTAATTACTTTATATTTTTATATTTCTATACCCATTATACTTGTATCCTAGCTTATATAAATTTTGGCATACCTCATACATGTATCCATACTGGCATAGATGTCCTTACCAATATCCATGTAACTTGGTGGAAAATCATAAAGAAACCACTTTTGAGCTTTCTCTAATATTAAGTAGGTCTTAGGAATTTGATAACTCTTTGTATTTCAGCTGAAATTGGTTGATGAAAAGTCCAAGGAAGCCGAATTTGCTCGAAATGCCTTGTTTTCCAAGCATCCAGAGATGAAAGGTAATTGCCTGATAATTGTGATAATCAATGAATTAGAAGTATTCATTCTTTCTTTTGTTATGTGACTGGTTGCTAAATTTCAATGCCCCCTTTCTCCTTGTTATATTACGCAATGGTTGATAAAAATTGATTTAGACCTTTTGTTTTCAATGTTGTTTGACAGACTGGCCTGAGGATCACAACTTTCAAGTCTTCAAATTAGAAATTGAAAATATATTTCTAATTAATTGGTTTGGTGGTCCCAAACCACTCACAGTGGAACAGTACTTACATCCCAAAGTGTGAGTTTTAGAACAGAAATACTATCCTTGCAAGGCAATGATATGACATGACATCCCCCACCCTAAAATGATAAGAAAAAGGGAAAGGGAAGGAAAGAAATTGCCACACCTGTTACCCCGAAATTATTCAAAAGCAATTACATGATTGCATCTTATGGCATTTATCTATTTCTCATTTTTATGTTTTGCTGATTTATTTTCCGTCCAATTATGGTTCTTAATCTACAGGAACAATGTTGGCCTCATTCTCTGAATGCTCTTTGAATTGCTACTCCTTTTGTGGGCTGTAAATGTACACATAGTGTGTTCTTGGAGAAATTGTAAATAGATGTATACCGTGTTTCAAATTGTGTATTCCTTCCAAGATACCCTTCGACCATGGTTATTTATTCCCGTATATGTTTGAAATCTGTATGTTTATGATATGTAACTATACACACTGATCTCGGGTTCTTGCCCACTGTGGGTATATGTATGAAACGATAGCAACCATTAAGTGAAATAAAAGGTAACAGAGAGCATTAATTGATTGCATGCAGTTGCTATGCTTATCACTATTATTGATTTATTGGGGAATGTTTGATTCATTTCAGTGAAAACATTTGTTCTGGTAACAGAGAACTTTTAGACAGTGATAATATTTAAAGCTCTCTTTGTGGCACTGCATAAAGAGATCACTGATAAAAGTAATAGATTGTTCAAATGCTTTAGTCCATCGCTCCACCTTCTTTCGCATTTGGTATTGCAATGTGATGACTGATGAGGTGTACAATCTAAAGGTGTTTTTCCTGAATAAGAAACAGCCCAGTTAGTATTTGCATTCAAGAATTTGATGCATATTATTATATTGTTAAGATCTCTCTTTGCACTAGAGCAACAGCAAAAACAATATTTACAAGTGGTTGAATTCTAGGAAGGGAAAAGATTAGTTGCCTTGTGCATTTTTGTACTTTAGGCTTTCCCCCGAATCCATGAGAATCAAAACTGCATCAGTTTGATTGAAAACTGGAGCCTACAGAGAATATTAAAATTGGCGACCACCATATGATTAGGCTTTAAGAAAATAGAATCATGTTCATGCACGCACGCAGTCATGAACACAAACAAGCACAAGTGTGAGAGAGGTACCAAATGTAATAAAAACAGTCACTGCTTGTCCCTGTGATTTGCAGTCGTTCCCTGTAATTTAAATGTATAATCGCATAAAAATATATTTTTGCCTAGAAAATAAAAAAATATATAATATGCATATACATTTGTCTTTTTATTGTATTTATATTTATTATTTTTTTAATCATGATATTGATAAGATAAATCATTATTGAAAGGTTGTAGGTTTGAATTTTTTCTACTAACAAAAATTAACAAATTAATAACTAACATTTATCTTAAAAAATGTATTGCATTTTATATTTAAAATAAAAATACTATACTTTTATCTTTTTTATTTCCTAAAGAGCATTCAAGAAAGATAAATCATTCTTTACAGTGAGATGTATATAGAATTTGAATTTAAATTTTCTCCTTAATTCATGATAGACCAAGTTATAATATTCACTAGCATTATATCTAAACAGTAGGTTGTTATTTAGGCCGTTGTTGTATCTCATATTTTTATATCTAGAGAAGGGTATCGTATCCTTAAATATCTCTGTTAAGCTGTATATTGATATTTTGGCCATGGAAGTTGGAAGATGCTTTGTATATATCTCATTATATCTTGAGAAGGGTGTGTCGAATTCGTAACCTTAAAAATCCATTATTTTATCCACGTTCCACTATTATGGCCGGATGTTCATATGATGAACCAACCGACAATTAGTAGTGTGTGTAAGATTTCTTTGTTAGGATGGATGAGTCGTTCAGATTTTATTGATATGGGTGGGATGAATTGGTGTACTAAAATCAGAATATGTCTCATTTGAAGTATAATTTTAATTTTGAGGCTAAATCGTACTTGCAGAAGAAGAAAAAAAATTTAATTATACCTTTTTTTTAAGTTCAATACATATATACTATCATGATTTGCATAAAATGTTTTTATACTATGAATGTATAATCTTTTCTTCTTTTGCAAGTTTAATGCATATTTACTGATAGTATAAAATAATTTTATACACTCATTCAATTATAAATTATCATTTAAATTATTATGAATTATGAATTGATGCAATGCATAGTTCTCTTTTTTCTTTTTGAGTTTAATACATATAATTTTCTTGAAATGTCTTATCCGTGTTTTTAAAAAAAAAATCAAATCGTACATGGTAGAACAACCAAAATACGAAGCAGCTATGATGTTACAACCCAATCGATAATCAAATTGTCCAAACACATTTAAAAAGGGACAGTTTCTGTGCATAATGAATATTTTCTACGCATTATTATCCAAACTAACCCAACTTTCATGTCATAGTTGACACATTCAAGTTCACTAATTAGGCATAAAATATGGTCTCGAGAACATAACACAGTTATATTAGTTTCTTTGGGTCTACATGCATGCACATGCAATTCCAGAACATATAGAGCAGAACCAACACCAGTTGCCTTAAAGAGGCAGCACCACGGGGCTGAAATCCCTCCTCTGAAAGTTCAAGTTCAACAAACCAAAATCTGGCGTGTCGTCAGGAGAAAAGCCCTTGTCTGGGTTGTGAACCACATTTTTTGTTAAGGCATGGGGGGATTTGTTAGCCAACCTTTTTCAAGAAAAAAAAGAGTCAATAACAGAACTAGCATATGTAATATCGAGAGAAATGTTAGCAAAACACTCTAACATTCTTTCTAATACACTTTATAGCATATGCAATTAAAATTTGTTAGAGATCACAAAATTATGTGGATGTGACTCCTGACTTTATGAATTCCATTCATGATTTATAGTTCCAATAAATTTTGACATACATTAAAGAGAGTGATTCATGATATCAAATACAATATTGGAAATTCCAAACTGATTAGAGACAGCACTAAAGAGGAAAGGTTGCTAGTACTGTACCTGTTTCTTCTCTTCTCAAGAAATCTTTGAAGTGATTGCCTTCGAGCCAGTGGAAATTCTGAAGAGTGACATCAAGAAAAAACCAAAATAGACTTAAACTATTAGTGCATCAAAATAAAAGAGAATTACTGAATAGTGAACACAGAATGCCATACAAGAAAGTTGTTAGAAAATCATCTAAATATAAATCTAGTGCAATAACAAGAGAGTTACCATCTTGCAGCCTGCGAATGGAACTCTTGACTGATTGGGGTGAAGGCAAATTAGTAGAGTTTCCCTGTGAAGAAGAAGGGCTTTTGGGAATGAATGAAGTCAATCGGATCCCACTCTTCATTTCAGCAGACTTAGCAGAGACAGAAGCAATCAACATTATTTCACGCACCTGTTAGTAAATAAAATATGAGTTGTCTCAATATCATAACAAGTATAAATTCCATCATAGACACTAACTTACGTAATATTCATTTATTACATCATCTTTTAACAAGCTAGGAGTTACCTTTTCTGCAGGAATTCCTTCATAGATACACATTTTCCCCTTATAGAGGATGCTAAACTGAGTTGGACTAGGAATCACTTTATTCTGTCCAGATGATGGCACTGCCACTGACCTGAAGGGGAAAGCAAACACTAAAAATTATCCATAAGTTTGACATTGATAGAGACTGTACTATGTGACTTGATTTTTCAAGAATTATATTTAGCTTTCCTACATTTTCTAGATTGGTAAACTATTTATTCAATAATTGATTGTGAAGTCTCAACGATTCAGTATAAGTAGGTTCTTTGTGATGTTGCTTGAGAGACCAAAATATATGTATCAAGATATTAGTCTTGACAAGGTTAATTAAACAAGTGTGAAGTCAAAGGTTCAAAACTCATTTTTTTAGCATTTATTTCCATCTTAGGGAGGCTTGTCTTCCCGGAGGCTTTATCCTTTATGCAGGTGAATCAATGCACAGAATCTTTTATCTAAATAGAAGGGGTAAAAAAAAAACAGCAAACCTGAAGCACTGACTTCAAATGAGGACCAACAAGCACACTATAATATAGTATAGCCCCAAATTCAGCTCCTTCTTTGAATTCATTTCCATATCATAGCTAGTAACTTTCTTATGTTCATAAAGGACATAATAATTCGGGAATGTGCTTTGAATTTTCCAAAAACATGTACCTAACTTTTATCTAAAATAACTTAAATCAAACTTCCCTTGCAAGATAAAGTCAGCTTATGCACCAATTTTTTTTAGAAGATCTCTCATCTAACCTCTCCAAAACTTGAGGTTCATAAGTTAATTTTAATTTATAGGGTAAATTTGATTCATTTTACCTCTTATTTTCTTCAAAAATATTTATTCAAAAGTTTATTCAAATTGGCCCAAAATCCATTTTCAGACATGGATGTCTGTCTTCTTTTCATGAACTAAATCCCCATAAAAGCTGCTGAATCCAAGACCAAATAGGTTCTCATCTCACACTAAGTATAGTATCCACAGAAATTTGAAACCTTTAACCAAACAAGGAGTCCCCCCAGTTGGGTAATTGCACATGGAGAGGGGTAAAAAGGACAAGAAATAAGTCATCAAATAAGGAAACACAACATGGAGTTGTGGGTGTGGGAATATAATAATACAAAGAAATAGAGAAACAAACATATAAGCATATTGAGTTAAGATTAAAGACACAAAACACACACACACACCTTGTAGCAGAGAAATGCATCACCGACCCATCATCACTCATGTTATGATGACTCCTTCCATCACCACTATCAAGAGCAGTCTCCATAACAGAAGGATAAGCCTTCCACCCTCCTGCCTCGGGGTTCACACCAGCCATGGTTGAAAATTAAAAAAATAAAAAAACGACTTTTTTGTATTGTATGGCTTAGGAGCAAGTGAGGGTGTGGATATGCAAGGTTTGTTGCTAATTGTACTTTTAACACTTACAAGAGGAAGAGACTTTCATTGATTCCATAGGCTGTGCTGGTCCCACACTGCTCCAACTGCACCATTTCCTCATGCCCATTTCTCATAAGAAGCACGTGCTTTTTATGCTTCAATTCATTTCCTACTTTAGGTACATCAAAATATTAAATACAGAGCTGTATGTTTCTTACACGTCATGTCCACAGGGTCAGTTAAAATCTCAACTTAGGCCTTTTAAACTTTTTGTTGTACTAACTAACTTGGATCAAATTAGACAAAAAAGAAAGCCTTTGGAGTTTGAATTGTAACTTTTTTTTGAAAGAAATTAACAAAAACCAAATAACATGCACAATGAAGTTCAATACATATTTTTTAAACATATCTTTAGATTGAAGTTTGCAGGTTCAAGTTAAATTAAGTTTACAAATTGAGATTTATTCCAAGTTTTATCTCTTTAAATAAAATTTTACACGAGCATTGAATAACAATTGTGAGAGAGAATAGGGGAACACCATCTTAGTTGGGACCTACTCAATACTCACTACACGTTCACCTAAATCACCAAGCATATTACCCACACTTTGCATCTCCACCTACTTGAACTAGCATTCCAACCAGCCACATGAAACAAGTCTGCCGGCAAACCTCCTTGTTGTTTTGGTTTGAAAGAGAACCGGAGCATTGAGATGCGCAGGATTCTTACTAGAAAAACTCTCACCTACTTAGAAGCTACATTGAAGGACAAATTTGGTGAGCAGAACACCACCATCACCGACTACAACACGGGTCATACTCTAATGAGAGAAAATACAAAACTCATAACCACTGTTTATAGTGTAATTTTTCAACACTATGTTTATGGTTACAGGTGGATTAGTGCTTAAATTAAAAAGTTATTTGATACTTTGTGAACACAATACACCTTCGGTATCTATCTGCCATTAACATTTTATTATTAAGAACTGTTAAAAACCAATGCACCCTACGAGAATTAAGGAGGTCATGCACGTTACATTCCATCTATTTATATATAAGAATAAATTATATTCGTATTTCTTTTTTTTTAATTGCATATGATATTTTTTTATGATATAAAAAATCTCTTAATTATTTAGTTTACATTATAATTAGATTTTCTCTTCTCCTAAACACTGTTTAATAATTAACAGAAAGTATTATATCCAGATTTTCTCCTTCTTAAACACTTTTTAATAATTTAATAGAAAGTAGACACATGTTAGTTACATGACTTTTAGTGAATCAAACTTTTTGTTGGAGGTGAATTCACCTTATTGATACCCATGTGTTAACATATTTTCTTTTTCTTTTTAATTCAATTTTTTTGGTGCGTGTTGGGTCATTTGGTTGCTGCATTTTTGTTGAACGTATTCCCAGCGATGTCTATTGATTGAATATGATTATTTACCTCGAATTTTAGTATTTTGCTCCTAAATTTGTATTTTTAACTCTTTTCTTTGAAATATTTATTTTTGATGGCTAGGTGTTTGATATAATATCTCAATCAAGAGATGTATCTTTAAGTGTTAACAACAATGAAGTAGGAGTCATATATTAAAGCGAAGAAACTGTCATTGCCTTAAGAAAGATCCATTCACAAGGTCAATTGTTGATTTGTTATTCAGTATTTAACAAAGATGTTAGAACAATTCTGTATTTTTACATATTTCACTTGACGTTAGTTAACAACGTTAACAGAAAGATGGTAAAACTAATGTAAAAAAAGGAAGGGGTATCAATTGTAACTTAAAAAACATAGGGTGTGTTAGTCGCTAATTACGACTAAGTTTTGTATTGAATATTTGCACAAAAATAGCGCTTTACCTTCAATTTATGGTTCTTTTTGTAGGAATTGAACATATTTTCATGTTTAGTTTGATTTTATATAGTAAATACTCTCATTTTGTGAATTAATGTTGAAACCACTTCAATTTCAGACTAAAAGAAGAGAAGGTTCAAGAAGCTGATGTCTCACTAAGCGAGGTATATGCGCTTATCGAGTGACATCCGCTAAGCGAGGCACACAACTCGCTTAGCGTGTTGGGAAATCCTAGAAGAGGATCAGTCAGAGATTTGCTTGCCCAGCGCGTCGCCAGCTCGCCCAGCAAGTTGTTTGTCTCTTCTCGCGCTTAGCATGCCCAGCTCGCTAAGCCAAAATTCACTTACTCTCGCTTAGTGAGCCAGTCTCGCTAAGTAAGCCTTCAGAAGCTGAAACGTCCAAGTAGTCTTTGAAACATTGAAGTTGGCAGAAACTAGAAGAGGAATCGAAAAACAAAGCCAAGGGAGAAGTTGAAGCGACAGAATTCAAGTCACCAAGAAAGCTTATGTTAGAGGAGTGAGATTAGGGTTTTAGAGGTTGAAGGAGACATCCTCAATCCTTCTTTATCATTTTCTTTCACTCAAACTCTGTTCTTCCTTGTATTATAAGCTTATTTCTTGTAATGGAAGGCTAAACCTTTTGGTTGGGAAGTTCTGGTGAACCCTTGATGTAATATTCTTTCACTATCTATTTAATGTTGTTTCTATGTGTCCATGCTTATTTTTACATGCTTGTGACTTGATCACTCATTTGTATGTATAGTTAGGATTTTTAGCATTGGAAAGTGCTTTAAAACCTTAGAACTTGGTAGAGCAAGCTAGAAAATTGTATGTCTAGGAATGAAGTGTAATGATCTAGTTCATATTATGCTGTAGACTTAATGCAACTCCTTTAGGCTGAGTTTGTTGAGGGATCAAGCACAAAGTTTAAAGAGAGTTAGGCTCATTCACTAAAGGGATCTTAGTTTGAGTAATTTCTCGACATAAGAACACTAGAATAACATTAGATAGAGAAAAATCCATAACAACATCAAGGAAAATTCAGTAGAATGACCCGACGCTTTTTACTTGACTGTTTTTACTTATCAAACTTTAGATATTTGGTTTATAATTAACTAGATTTTAACACACAAACCCAACTTAATCTTTACTTGTTTTCAGTTTATACAAATGTTTGTTCACTGAATGAACAGTTCTGAGTAAAACAAATTCTATGTAGACTCGACACTCGGTCTTATCGTTTTATATACTAATTAAGCGAATCGATACACTTGCCGAACGAGCAGCGTAACAATGTGCAAGTATAACGAATGTTAGGATAAAATTGTTTGCTCACATATTTAAATTGACAGTGATTAATAACGGAAGAGTGTATAAGTAATGTAAAAAAATAATTAATATCGGATGCAATTTGAGAAAAAAAAAAAAGATGTCATTTTAATTCATTCGATATATAATCCAATCTACAACAATCCTGTCTTATTTAAAGTAATTAGTAGAAAATTATATTTTATTTAAAATTATTAAATTAGGTAAGAATACAGGTCTTGCATTAGTGTAAACAAATGTTTTTTTTATAGAAAATATTATTATAAAATTATGTTTTTCACTATATTATTATTGTTGTTATTTATAAAAAAAATGTTTTATTGTAATTATTTTACCATTATCGTTGTAAAATAATACTGTTATTACGTTATAACTTTTATTACACCAAATTGTTTGTATTATTTATTTTCATTATTACATACTGACTACTCATTGGCCCATTTGGTCACATTAACAAACTATTTTTTAAAATGGATATCTTCCAAAAATTAATTACCGATAAAGGTCTATTAACTGTGGATTAAGATCAAACCACATGTTTCACTTGCAAATTTATTAACACATCAACTCGTTTTAATGAAAAAAACTTAAATAAATTATGTGACACAAATTTTGTTCATTGTGAACCACATCAACACCTAACAGAAGGCAAGGCAGCTAAAGATAGAAACTAAAAAAAAATCTGATATTAATTACAAGAACTAATTTGAAAAAAAAATAGAGACTAAAACAAAAAGTATTATTTTAGATAGACTAAAATATTGATTAAGCCCATTTGTGTGTGTTTGCATACCATCAACGATTTTACATAGTATATAATTTTATAAATTTAAAATTGAATTATAATTATATATTATATTATTTGTGTCAAATTTTAAGAACAAGAGCATTATTAAATGATTCATACTTTTATAATAAAAAATATATACTACATTTTTAAAAAAATGAATAATCTATCAAATAATTTTAGCTTATCATAAAACTTTATAAATATAATATATGTGAAAGAAAGTATCAATCTAGCATGTTAAGATAAATTTATCTAATAAAAAATTATTAAGTAATGTTATAGTATCTGGGTTTTTATAATAAGGAAAGAAAATTAATGAAAGCATCTACAAGTTTGGCCAATAATGTAGGTGGCACATTTGACAAAGATGTTGTTGATGACGATGAGAGGCCAACCAAAAGAGTAGGATGATATACTTGAAGCGTATGAACATTGAACATAGTGACGGTGGCATTAGAATTTCTTGGTTGCAGTTATTTTGCAGCTGGAATGACTTACGTGGTTTTTTTGTGGCCATAATGATTATTGATTCATGAATAAATTAACGAGCCTATGTATGACATTCTAGTTGACTCCAGTGTAAACAGCTTTTATGTGTGTGTGATATTTCTTCTTCTTTTGTATTTATTCACTCTAAACGATAGTAACACATAAATTCAAAAATATCACTAATGTTTTCATTTATATTAAAATTATATTTAACTTCTTAATATATCTTTTATTTAATATCATAGAAAATATATAAAACATCAAAAAATTAGGTTGAAATACAAATATAAATAAAAGGATAATATTTATTTTTTGAATTTATAAATAAAAAAGCTGAACATATAAAAACAAACATAAAGAGACTTTATATATTGAGAGCTCTATCACAGAGTTTATTTTTGTTAGGATATATATTGCTTCTTTAGTTTTTTTTTTCTTTCTAATTTACCATAACAGTAAATTAAAAAATTAGTAAAGATTTTCCTTTTTTTTTTAATTTCTATGTATCCTTTATTTTTTTATAATAATTTCTTACTAATTAACTTCACATCCATCTGTTCATTTAAAATTTCCTCTTCTATTATAACTAACGTTATTTTATTTAGGCAATAACTAATGTTATTCTAGAGTTAAGAAAACTGTTATATAATAATATACAACTCAATGCGGTTGGTCAAGTAAAATAAAACAAAGGCTCACATATACTTCATTCGTCTGAAAATAACTACAATTTTTTTAAAAAATTAAATTGATTAATGTTTTTACATTTCAATGAGATATTCAAGTATCTATTCTAATTTTATGATGTAATAAATAATATTTTCTTGTAAAACATAATAATACATTTATGGAAATTAAGAAAGAGAACAAAAATATTTTAGTAAAATTATTCCCTAATAAATGTTAATTTTCTTGAAATATTTGTTTTCTTGGCCCATGTGAAAAATCTTAAACTAGTAAACATTAATTGTTTTGGAACAAAGGAAATAATAAATTACACGTCTAAGATTTCACTTCTCTCTGGAGTGAAGTCACAACTTTGAATCTTCACTTGTCTCTTTGGATTGAGATAAATATAAGTATTTTTATAATGTGAAGTATCATCCTCTTCTCTAAGTTTCACTTGGCAAAAAAATATAATGATATACTATTTTTAGGGTACATAAGAATATATTTAAAAATTAGTGAGTAGTATTATCTTAAAATTTTAAAATGACATTTTTTTTTTTTAAAAAAAAAAGTTTTTTTTATATTTTTTTACTTGTAGAAATCAAAGATAATATCAAGAAATTTATAATATTAATGTATCTTATCCAACAAACTGAGTTAGACACTTTTAATAAAATGATACATGAATATGAACATTTTTTTTTATTTCTAAAACAACAGAAAAGGAATAAATAGGGTAAATAGCGGGTAACAACCATTAAAAATTTAAGTCACTTGATAATAAGTTGTTTTAATTCAACCTATAGTCATAAATTTAATTTTTGAGGATGGAATTGCATTGAAACTAATGAAATAGAATTTTAACTCTCCTAATGGTTGTTAACTTAAACGTAGAGTGGGCCAAATACAGAAGAAGAAAAAACCGGCCATGATATTCATGAATCGTGAATTCATGGTAGATGCCACTTGTTGTGTAAAAAAAAAGTAGGATATATATCGCTGCAAGGCTATTGGTTAAAGAAGCCAAAATACAAAAATAATTGAAAAATAACTTATTAAATTAAAAAAACCAAGTACATAAATAAACTAAAAGGAGATTAAGTGTTCTATAATGCAATTGGATTAAAATTTGGTTGGAAATTTGTTATTATTCTTAATATCTTTATCGGACTTCATATAGTGAATAAAACTAAAAAAATTAAAAATATTATTTAAGTAATTAAAAGTATTTGATAGGACATATTTATTTAAAGTAAATTGATAGGACTTGTAAGTTAAATTGAAAGTATTCCCAAGTTAAAAAATGAGAGTGAAAATAGTAAAAAGGTGGTGGGAATAATAAGCCCCTCCCATGTAACACATTATCCACTTTCGATTTTGGACCCAAAGATCCGAGTCTTATTGAATAATAATATTCTTCAAAAAAAAAAAAAAGATGTTATTCCTGATCCCCCATTTGGAGAAATGAATTGATTCTTGTAATAATCTGTGATCTGATGAGCAGATAGAAAGAGAAGAGAAGTTGATGTCAACAGCAGAAGCTCCTCCTCCGTTCCAAGAAGCAGCGCGATGCGTTGTGTGCAATTGCAGTTTCAACACCTTCAGAAGAAGGGTATCGTATCGATCTCTCATCTCATCTCATCTTCTGCATCTTCATTCCCAATTTCGGAAATTCCGCTTTTCATTCTTACATCTTTTTTCTGCCCCCTCTTTCCATATATATATATATAAATATATATAATCAACTTCAACACTTTGCTGAATGTTTTGCGATTTCGGAATCTTCATTGACATTTAGATGCAAAATACTTGTTGTTTCAATCGGTTGAGTTCGTTACTATTTTTCTTTAAGGATATGAGAATGTCAATTTTTTTTTATTTAATGCTTATTGAAGGTGCACAAACCTTGTTTTTAGTTTAATTTATATAAAAATTCAATAATAATTTATCTTATCGTCGTGTTATATCAATGAATATGATAGTGATAAAAATAAAAATGGTTAAAATTTACTGGATGTCTGTGTAAAAATATTAGTATATATAAACTAAACTCTAAATTCTGCTATCTCATTTTTTTTTATTCATAACACCATTTATATGAAATTCAGTTCACTCTGAAAATTTTCCAGTTTGGGAAATGACTAACTGTAACATATGCTTCTGTGTGATGTGTATGCAGCATCACTGTCGATCCTGTGGGAGAACATTGTGCAATGAACATTCATCAGATCAAATGGTACGATGTTTTGCCTTTGGTTTAGGATATCAATGCAAGTGGTTATCCCTGATGAACTTCATAATGCCATATATTTCTATGTAGGCTTTACCACAATTTGGCATTTACTCAAATGTCCGAGTATGTGCTGATTGTTTCAACAACTCACGGTACATCACTTTCTCGCAAACTTCATAGCATGTGCTTATTATTTTTCAATTATCATTTGGCTACAAGATATTTTTCTGTTTGTACTGAAAACACTTTAATTAAGCTAAGAGCCTAAGATGTATTCATTACTCTTTATCAACAGTTTAATTTCACATGAGTGCCTGGAAATTTAATTATTCTCCAGCTTGTTTAGTTGAACTTGCAATATATTTAAGCATAAATGTAAGACCTCAAGTGTTGAAAAAATAAGAATGCAGTGATACTCAATGTAAAGTTAATTTATTAGACTAACTTTATCTAATTATGATGACTGATGAGGCCAAGATCTCTGCAAAGCTACATTAAAGAATAGCTTCTTAGTGAAGAATGAAGATCATGTTAAACTATGGAGATAAAGTGGTATTTCAGAAATATGAAAAGACTGAAAATTTTCATTTAGAGTTTAGTGTCAGATGGTTGCAATTCTCAGTGTCTAACAAATTTTCCTTTGAAAAAATTTAGAGACTTAACTCTTGGAAAAGGAAAAGATGGTGAGCAGGTGTACTTGTGACTTATGAGCTATTTTAGATCATAGCACTATCACATCCTAATACCTTGTTTGCAGTTAAAAAAAAAAATCCTAATACCTTGTATGGTGACTTTTGTAAAATGTAGATTCAATGCATTCAAAGAGCTTGGGAGACTGGTTAAGTATCTTTTTTATTAAATATAAGGTCAATCTTCATAAACCATCATCTTTTCTTCTGAATTGGTAACATAGGAAGCATTACATATGTGGAAAAAGGAACGGAAAAGTGATCAAATGCATAGAATCAAGCACATCTTATAGCTTGTTCTATTAGATTGGGTTCAGTGCAATGTGAACTATCACCTCATGGGCTATTTAACTTTTGATTTCTTTTTATAAAGCTCTCAAAGAGAACAACCAAGAGAGAACAAAGAACAATCAATGAAACTAAGTTACCCAATCCTTCCCTCATCATATTTAATAGGGAAAACCATTTATTAAGGCCATTTACTTTACACAAAAGAGAGACCAAAAGCCTAGTCTTACAAAACTACAAAAGTTATATGGACTGATACTATATTTATAAATAAGTCATCATGAACACATGTCTTGAGAAGCTTTAAAGTTTTTATTTCACTTACAATTTAGGAATTAGGATTGAAAATGCATATTCCTCACCCCCAAGCCCCAAGGCAACATAAAGCATATCTTATTTATCAACATTGGCGTTGTGTGATCCATGAAGTTAACCTCACTTAGTGGGATAAGACTTCATTGTTGTTGTTGTTTACTTTAAAGGGCCATTGGCTCAATAGTCTATGCGACAGTAAAGTGCCTCTTGCTTTTTTTCTAACTCGTAAGTTGGGGTTGCTGACAGACAATTTTTAACTTGTGTTCGCTTATGTTTCTCCTTTTACTTGTCAATTTAACCTTCCTTTACTAGTATTTTACTTGTCAATTTAACCTCGCTTATGTTATTTTCTACTTGAGATCAATATTATCTAGGAATTGTTTACATTACATCTTCTAATTTAGCACAGGTCTGGGAAGGATGAACCACAGACTTCTTCAGATGGAGTAAACAGTGTGACAGATACAATTTCTAAATTAGATATCAACACAAATGTTGATTCAAAATCCATACCAACTGCAGAGAATAAGCTTGTGTTGGGCATTAAAGAGTGTAAATGTGGAATGCCACTTTGCATTTGTGAAGCTCCAACCCCTTCCTCTGATGCACTCCCCCAGCAGGTAATAATTCTTAATATCATCTTTTTTTTATGCAATCCACAAACTCACTGTTTTCTGTTTATCCTTTGTGATGGAACGGAAGAAACCCAATCCAGTTATTGCAGCTCCATCAAATCCTAAATCTAAGAAGACAGATACTGTTCCGAAAAATAGAAGCTCCAGTTCAACTAGCAAATTTAGGTAAGGTCTGATTAACTAATATCTGTTTTTTTTGGAAATATTTATATTTTTAACCAGTCTTATACCTTAGTGCATAGTTTCAACATGTAGTTGTTTCCATCTAAGGGTAATGATCATTCTCCAGCTTGTGTTAACTAAAACCTGATAACTTGTGGAGTAAATAAAGGAATTTCTTGTGTTAATTACTTGATTTTCATTGTCATGTCTTGTTCCTATACTAGTACAAAGTTTTAGAAGCTCATTAGCATTAGGACTTAAGGAGAATATGAGCCCTTGCTTTGAAGTGAAATTGAATTCCAGTTGACCTGAAATTATATTCTTGTGTTGATTACTTGATTTCCATTGTCATGTTTTGTTCCTATACTAGTACAAAGTGTTAGAAGCTCATCAGCATTAGGAGAATAGGAGACCTTCCTTTGAAGTGGAATTGAAGTTCTAGTTGACCTGATATGTAGCAGGGAAGGTATAGCATTTTCCCTGTCCTATCATCTGAAACCCATCAACTGAGAAAGCAAGCAATTTCTACAAAATTAAGGAGGGGATTTCTGTCTAAATATTCTGAACTAGAATTATAATCCAGCCATAGACACTACTAGATATGGTAACGGCCTAAGATGGATTTTTGTTATTCTTCTATTCCTTCTTGTGAATATGAGAAATGAAGTGAGGTGATACAGTATCTTCATGTGCAAAATTTGGTATATTTAGTATGCTGACATTTTTTTTTAAGATATTGTATACTTATAAAGTAATCATGAGTCCCATTATGTCTAAGCTCATAAACTGTTCACTAATTCATAACTTAATTTTGCTCTTGCATGCTTTATGATGTAATTAATTGATAGTTTATGTTGCAAAATTTACAGTTCTATGTTTAACGTTGGTCATGTAACTAATGGTACCTCAGACAGGCCCCAGATTGATTATGAAGTTACTGGAGAGGTAAATGTTTTTGTTGTTTAACTTTAAACAATTACTTATATGCATTGTGCAAAATGATCTTAGGTGTTGAAAATCATATATGTGGAACTGATTGTGACCTTTCAGGGTTTAAGAGAAGCAATAAAAAATGGTGACATTGCTGCTGTTAAGAAACTTCTTAATGAGGTTTGTCCCTTTCAAATTAGACATGCACCTTTATAGGTTTCTTTTTTTTTTTTTTGGAAGGTAGTATTCATGGATTCTAAAATGTGCAGGGTGTGGATGCAAATTACAGGGACAAGCAAGGACTGTCTTTATTACATTTGGTACCTCTCTCACTCTTGTGCTTGTTTGCTCATGACTGTGCATGCATGAACATAATTCTCTTTTCTTAATCATATGGTGGTTACCTATTTTAATTTTCTCTGTAGGCTGCAGTCTTCAATCAAACTGATATAGTTTTCATTCTTATGGATTCGGGGGCAAGCCTGGAGTACAAAAATGCACAAGGCAATTAATCTTTTCTCTTTGTAGAATGCAGCCACTTACATAATTGTTTTCGCTGCTGCTCTAGTGCAATTGCAAAAGAGAGATCTTAAAAATAATAATAATATGCAGCAAAATTGTTGAATGCAAATCCTAACTAACTGTTTCTTATTCAGGAGAAACACCTATAGATTGTGCACCCGCTACATTGCAATACAAAATGCGAAAGAAGATGGAAGAAGGTGGAACAGTGGACCAAAGCATTTGAACAATCTATTACTTTTATCTGTGTTCTTTTTATGCAGTGCCCCCAATACTACCACTGTCTAAAGGTTCTCCGTTACCAGAACAAAAATTTCCGGCTTCTGTATAATTGTGACAGAGATGGAGTTCAATTCATCTTTCTGAAATGGCAGACTAAGTATGCAGACCTTTATTAGACAAATCTTTGTCAGCCACGCAACTTAGGCAGTATTACTATTCAGTTTGTAAATTTCTTTGGTCTATGACATAATAAGAGCATTTTTAAGTATGCATCTATATATTGTTGAGTTGAGCAGCTGTCTTACTTTCTTCCACCACATGCAGTCATAAATGTGGAACTCTAAATTAAAAGGGGCTTAAGAATGATGTGGTATAAAAATCTCGTTTCATGTCCCGGTCATTTTTTTCTCTCTTCTGTTGCAAGCAATGAGTCATAGTTGACTATGATACTCTCTTTATGGCGTATTCCGGTACTTTCGCCCCTCCACTTATGCGCTCCCTTTCCTGTTTGTCATGTTCATCGTACTTCTTAATCAAATTGTGGTAATGAACTGTGCATATAGGTTGGATCTGACTAGGATGTTAGGAATCTACACATGCTATGGGGCCATTGTGACGTTTCGTGATCATGTGAAAAAGCAACCTGGCTTGGTCTTGTACCCTTTATCTTTCACCTAACCAATAACATTATTTTAACAACTGAATCAAAAAAATATGCCCGAAATTGATGGCAACGAAAAGTTCATTAAGCAAGATTCTTATTAAAGTTAAAATTGTCAAATTACATTTGGGTGCACACTATGTTTCAAGAGGCTTACAACTTGCAAGCGCGTTGATTGCTACAATAAAATAAGTATTCGATACGTGTTTTCTTTTCAAAAAGATCTAACCATTAAAAAAATAATTATACCATTAACTAATCAGAAATAATTATTCGTATGTGTTTTAAGATAAAGATAATTGTTATAAAAATCTAACAAATTTATAAATGAACGAAAAAATAGAATATTTTCCCTTAAAAAGTGAGTTCAATGAAAATCATTCAGATACTGTTGCATAGGCCGAAGTGTGATATCTAAAAATAGAGAAACAAAAAGATATTAAATAATAATTAATAGAATCTGAATATCCATTATTATGATACCTGATGATGTAACTGTATTAGTTGTATTATAATGATCAGATTTGATAAAGAAAAATACTCTGCGTTCACCCATCCCTCACGGTGGCCCCTAATCACACGTGGAAGAGTCTGAACGACTAGGGGTGATGATGACCCTTTATTCCTAATCACAAAAGGACGGTGGATAAAACATTTAATAACAAAAATAACAATAATAATAAATAACAACGATAATTTGAAAAGGTAAAGCAAACAATAAAAAAATAAATAAGATTAATATAATGATGTAAAATTAGATTGATAAAACGATATATTTAGCGAGAGAATTATATTTGATTTTTTTTATCTTATATAATTTTTTTAAAACTAATGTCGCCAAAAAGATTAATATTTTATAAGAAACACATGTGATGTATCATTCAGAAAAGAAAAAAAAAAAAAAGCAAGCAAAAAAGAAAGAACCTACAAGAGAGTGAAAGTAAAAGGAAAGCTAAAAAAAGCATAGTAGCCTTCCACTACACCAACACCATCATATTTTGGCTTTATAAAGAAGGCATAGAACTCATTAGAACTTCCCCCTTTCCCCTTTCTTCTCTATCAGTTCCTTGATTATAGCTTTCAATGGGATTCTACGCTGAAGACACTCTCTCAGGCTTGACAATAGGCCAGGCCATATACGAGGTAGCTCTGATGATTGCGGTTCTGAGATGGGTCTTGTGCTTGATCTTCAGAGTGATGAACGACAGAAGAAGAACAGAATCCGATGAGACCCCAGCAGCAGAAGCATGTTGTCAGAAGGAGTACAACAACACTCTTGTGCTGACGACGTTAGGAGAGATTAAGGAGAGGCTGCCGCAGACGGAGGAGACATGTGCGGTGTGCCTGAGCCAGCTGAGCGTGGAGGACGAGGTTAGGGAGCTGATGAACTGCTACCACGTGTTCCACAGAGAGTGCATAGAGAGATGGTTGGAGCACGAGCATGAGAATCACATCCCCACGTGTCCTCTCTGCAGGGCTCCTTTGCTGAGTTCTTGCTGCCACCACAGCTCCACCACTTGTGTCCCTCCTCCTCAGCCTAGTTGGGCTGTGGAGAGACTTCTATATCTTTTTGGGGATGATCTCTTGCCTTGTTAGTTCTTTATTAGATTCTGCTAGGGGATTCATTATTTGTTATCTTTATCATCCTATATGTAATTGTTGCTTGCTGCTACAAAATAACTAAACTAGGACACAAACTAGCTTCCAGTTTGTGTGTGTATATATATATACATTTAATCTCTTCAATTTTTATGATTATCTGTTTATTGTAAAAGGAACAAGGGCCTTCTCTTCTCTTCTTGTGCTGTTTTCTTTTTGCCCCTTCAATTGGTGTTCTGTTATAGTACCTACCTTTAGTTGAATCACAATTTAAGGTGTGTCAAAGTGAAAATACTGTTATTGAAGTTGGACTTAATAGGCCAATTCTATTGGTGAATCGGTTTAGTGACCAATTGGTGGATAAACCGGTTAGAACTCAACTAACTGTGAATCGGGTCGAATTAGTTTGTGGGGGAGGAACTTGTAAAACAAACCAGGTTTTAGTATAAGTCTCAAAAGTGGAAATTAAACATAAGACTTGATAATTAATTTAAGTAACAGCAACTACTATAATTTTTCTGATCTAGACCACTTGTTATCTTCTTGGAGGCAATTTTGTTCAAAGACTATTATAAATAATAAAATTCTTCTTTCAAACATTTAAGGTAATTACATATTCAAGACTTGAACTCAAAATTATTAGTTAATATTAATTACTATAATAATACAACTATATGTTGAACATAAAACTCCTTGTTTCATTCATTCCAATGTCATTGATATGTCCAAATGTAGTTCTTGTAGGAGTTCTTAGAAATAAATAAGAATGTAATTTTATGAGTTTCTACTATGTGACGTGGCTGTCAAATGTAGAATTGTTCTCTATAAGAACCGGATCCCTTCCCATCATTCTAATGGCGATTTACTGGTAAAATTAGTGGTGGTAACGTAGTATCTCGATTAGATGAATGATTAGAAAGAGTTTAATGACAGTATGACACTAGGCGAAATACAATCTTCAAGAACACAAAGGTTCGGTTATGAAAATGCACAACTTGCTTCAAGGACAAAATCACTTTTGATTTGAAGGGTTAACAGGTGTATGTAATATCAGCACTGACACACATTTCTTTGACAATTCTGATTTTCTCATATCTCTTTCTCTTACTGTCCTTTTACAAACACACCACTCTCTTTTTATATTTCTTTTTTCCCTTTCCATTACATTATCCATCACATCTCTCGTTTTCTCTATTCTTTTTTTCTTCCTTTTCTTTCTTTCCCACAGGTATGATCTATCTCACAAGTCAACCCACAAAGGAACCTCATAGGATCATTGTTCTTCCTTTTAAGACTCTTTTTAGCACATTCTTTTATTTATCAAGTGCTGCATTGCATGCAGTTCCACAAAATGGAGTAAGTAATGAAATTTAGGTGTAATTCACAAAATAACAGAGAATTTAATAAAGTGTTAAAGAAGTATTCCTCTTTCTTTTGCTAAACTTGTTTGTGATTGATAAAATTTAGAAGCGTGAATCTGTTCAACAGCTCAATAGAGATAGGTATATATATGATAGGTAACTCTTCTAAAGCTTTTGGAATAAAGCAAATGATTCATTTCTTCAATTATTGAGTAAGAGCACAACATAATGGCATAAGAAAAGAACAAAACTTAAGACACTGGCTGATATCAGGTCACTGAACCATTCGTGCTTTATTTCTATCGCTCTAGTTTTGATGTCTACAAAATTCATATCCACGTCATATTCTAATTTCTAATTACAAGTAGCCATAGATAAAAGAGAATCGTATAAAATATAAAATGCTACTTTGTTAGCATGATATTGGCATCATACTCCAACACGTAACTATAAACAGTTAGTATTTATTGTCAAAAGGAGTCGTTAATTTCCGTCAAAGAGACCGTGAGTGCATACAAAAGTGGGTATTCCTTTTTCTCATTCAGAGGTTAGAATTGGAACTTTGGATAACTTGATTAAGGAACACAGTTGATTACCACTTGTATCAACTAGTATTGATAAATCACTTTTATTTGTACTGTTATTTTAAGTTTTGTTAACAATGATTTAGGTTAGATTCTGATGACATTCTGCTTTCTTAGATGAAAGTGTAGGTGCTTGATGACATTTAAAAATACGAATGTCCAACAACAGCTCAATAGAGATAAGCAAATATTCTTTTCCCAGCTTTTGGAACAAATAAAATAAAATGGTAAGCAAGAGTTCACTATGTTGGGATAATAACCAAAGTGAAAAGATCAGAAAGCCACTAAGCCATATTTAATCAACGACTTGGCAAAGGCATTCCATTAAAAAAGACACCTATTACATTAGTGTTTGACAAGCCAACAAAATATAATAAAATGAAATATAATGGGACATTGTTGTTTTATATACTATATAATTTTTTTAGTTGGCCAATATATCTACAAGTTAAAATCTAGGTAAAATGATTTACCCAAGGAGTTAATATTCCTCAACAAATATTATTTCATGTATAACTGATCTAAATACTAATTTTTTTAATCACTTATTGAAAGCACATAGTTAATTGCTAATTATATTATACATTATTTTTTTATTATCATAATTAGAATTTTTTATTCTTCAATTATATACTAAAAATATTCTTACAAACTTTGAAATTATAAGATTAATTTTTAATTTGAAACTTAAAACTTAATCATACTTAAAATTAGTTAAAGTTACATATGTATTATATATTTAATTGGAGGATGGATCAATTTAGTCTGAGAATAATTCTTTTATATTAAGTTCTTTATTCAAATTTAGACTTTTTTTAATAAAATATTGCTTTTTAGTGTGGGGCTAATCCAGCCACACTGTTACGTGACTTACATCAATAATTGAATGATAATCACAATTCTAATGGAGACTTTAACTTTTTGTCTCAACGTCAGATACCTAAACGCCTTTTCTAATTCTTTTAGTACGTCATCTTCGACGTTAACTTCTCACTCAATATTTATATCTATGATTTCAAATAACTAATCAACTAATAAACTACGGCTTATGTAAGCCCCTCTGTATCTGTAGATTGTAGTGGTATTGTATGCAAACCAGACGGTGTCGTCACTAACCTTTTTCAATCCAAATCATCATTTAATCTTTCAAAAGATTATCATTGTTGTTGTTAGTTATTTCATAATATCAATTGCCTGCATAAAGTTAAGTCTTCACCCGATCGCAAGTAAAATTTCAGATAGTTATATAATGACATTTAAAATCTGTTTGGATTTAAGGCTAAAAAATGTTTTTAAGAACTTATCTACTCTGAAAAATGATTTATATTTCTAATAAAAAAGATGTTAAAAGTATTTATAATTTGTATTCAAATATATCCTTAAACATATTTTATATACAATGACGGAGTAAAAGTATTTTAAATTTTTTTATAAATTATCAGCGAAGCATCAATTAATGAATTTAATGCTTATAAGTTATATTGCTCCTCTTACGTACATATTTTTATTTATTTATCTAAAATACTTTTGTTATTTTTTGTGAATTAAATTAATAATTTAGAGGAATAATATAAAATTCAATTAAACAAGAGTGATAATAAATGCATTAGAGTGATAACTACATCTTTAATATTTATTGCATAAAATTTGCAAGTGCATGAATTGTTCGTAAGAAATTAAATAACAAATATATATTGGTTTAAGTTATAATAATTTTATTTATAATATTAGTTATCTAAGTTAACAATAAATAAGAGAACAATATAAAAATTAAAAACAAGCATAAACAAACAAACTGATGAAACCTGAGTAACGACTAAGGACTTGTTTGTTTTATCATTATGTTGTTGCAAAGTATCATGATGCTTGGTTGGAGAAAAGGGGAAGGGTTTGTATAACATTTTGTTGTTTGGTTTAATTTTTAGGAAGAGATGTGAAGGAAATATGGGGAGCAAAACCCCTCTTAATCTAATTTTTGCTTCTTTCCTATATTGGGATATTTGGAGAGGGAAAGTAGGTGATTTAAAACATTTCAAATGTATTAATTAAAATAATCATACCTGTGTTTTGAAATTCAAAATCATTAGTATAAAATAGTGATTTTAAAAGTTTAATAATTTCTATCATCCCATTTCATTCAAACTAAATAATCCCATAATATTATTTATTTTCAATTTCTCTTTCACTCTCTCAAATCAAACAACCTAACATTTCACACTTTTTCCTATCTTTTTGCCTTTTATCCATTTCTCTCTTTATTTTCATCCGATCTATTTATTTTCTCGCTACCAAATGAAGTGTTTAGATAGTGGGAATTTCTTTTTCCATAGTCCATACACAAGGTGTGAAACTAAAACCTTAGTTAAGAAAAATAAACATATATCACTTGAATCAAGTTTTACTTGAATAAAAAAATATTAAATTTTAGAAAGGCTTAAATAACTTTTTATCTCTATAGAATAGAGTATTTTTTCTATTTTAGTCCTTTTAGTATTTTGTTTGTTTTAGTCTTTTAAAGATTTATAATTTTTTATTTTAGTCCTTACTATCAAGTAACATTGCTAACAAATGATATAACAATGACATTAACAATTTATTGACTTGTTAACCCATGAAAAAAATTAACTGGATAATCACATGTAATTTTTTTAAATCATGTTTTAAAATTTTTCATCAATTAGTATGACATCGTCAACTATTTTTAACATATGATTTTTATAAAGTCATATTTATACAAAGAATTAAAAAAGTAAAAAAAATGAGAGCCTCATTTTATATTCTAATTTATAATTTACAACACAGAAGTAAATTTTAAATATGAAGGTTAATGAAATGAGTTAAAATAATATACCAAAATTTGTTGATGACATTTGAATCCTTTAATTAAGATCTGAAATTCAGTCCTTGACTTAAATATGAAATTGCAAATGGAAGTATACTTTTTCCAAAAAATGGACGGATCCGGTGTGACCTCCTAGTTATACCAAAACAAAAAAGAAAATAGTTTTTGCATGAATAATATTATTTTAAAACTTAATAACAAACATAAAATGATAACAATATACTACATCTCTTAACACAAAAAAAAAAAAAGTTAATCTTAACACAAACACCTTAATTTTATATATTGGGTTCTCACCAGAGTTGGTGGTGGCCATGCATGTTCTATACAAAAGCCCAAACACAGATCCAGAACGAATCTGATCAGTCCAATACATTGTTGGCCCAAAATGAAGAAAACAAAAAAGATTATACCAAAAAAATAATAATTAAAAGGTGAAAAAAAAAACAAAAAGTGTATTGCACAGTAGCCCCTTGTCTCCACAAATTTAGTTACGAGGCATGTTCTAAAATCTTCAGCTTGGGGAAACATTAGAATAGTTTAGTTTTGTTTTGGCTCTGCGTGACCAAAACAGACATAAATACATTTAAGACAGATCTACGCCCTTCTTTCTCTCCATTTTCTCAGATCTCTCTCTCACTCTTCCCAGCTTCAATTATCCCTCTCCTCCGGCATCCAATTTCGTCGCCGCCGGACAACACACATTCCCCGTTACAATACGATCTCGTTTCCGATTTGGGATGATCTTCAATTTTGATTCGCCCGCATTCCGTTTCCGAATTCCACACCGTCCGTGACCTGAACGCGCGCGGCCGTAGCGCAATTTGGTCGCCGCCAGAGAGTGAGACAAAATGGCCGGAGGTGCCGCCGGGGGTTTCGTCACTCGAGCGTTCGATTCTATTCTCAAGGAGTGTTCTTCTGTCAAGAAGTTTCCCGAACTTCAGAAAGCTATTCAGAATTACACAGGTCCCAACCCTAGATCCACTGCTTCATTCTCTATCTTACGCTTTTTTATCCTATTTGATGCTTTCTCTTTTCGATTGTGATAAGATAGTTATCCGCTTCAGTGGTCGATTGCTGGCATTGATTCTTTAGTTCATCTAGTTATGATGCTACTGGTAAATGGTGATGCCATTGATTATTTAGTTATGTTTTCGATACAGATATAACGAAACAGGCCAGCCAGAAAAAGCAGAGTGAGGTCAATCAAGCTGCACCTTCAGCTGAATCTGGGAGGTAAGATTTTTCAGAATAAGCACAGTTAGGACGATGTTGCGTTTTGAAATTTTGTTGTTGGAGGTTAGGTAAATTTAGTTATGGCAAATGAGTAACGGATAGTTCTTAGTTAGTGGAATGGGATCGAGCTTTCTGTTAATTCAATGTTTGGATTATATTGGTTTGTACTAGCACGAATGAAACTGAAGGTGGAGCGGCAACTAGGACAGAAGCAGATCAGTTCCAGAAGGCTGAGCATGCTTCAGATGACAGGCCTAAGATTGGAAACATTAATGTTGTTTTGGCTAGTGCTGGGAATACTCTTGAAGGAGCTGATGCAGAGCTTGTTTTAAA
Source organism: Glycine soja (assembly GCF_004193775.1). Classification (NCBI taxonomy): domain Eukaryota; kingdom Viridiplantae; phylum Streptophyta; class Magnoliopsida; order Fabales; family Fabaceae; genus Glycine; species Glycine soja. Next base: position 22,875,927 of record NC_041014.1, on the reverse strand, counting down.
TCCTCTTCGTCTTGCGTTTGAGACTAAGAACTTGAAAATCCTTGAATCTGCTTTGGATTGTCTTCATGTACGTGCATGCTTTCTTGAATCTGATCAATAAGGTGTTCAACCAGTCCTTATGGCATTTCTTCATGCTAACTAGGTCACTTACTATGTGTAACTATTGTTAATACAGAAACTTATTGCGTATGACCATTTGGAGGGAGATCCTGGGTTAGAGGGTGGTAAAAATGTCCCATTGTTTACAGACATTCTAAACATGGCTTGCAGTTGTGTTGACAATTCATCACCTGACAGGTATGCAAACCACTATGCATATTTAATGCTTATGCATTACTAGATATATATTTCCTGTTATACCTATTCATTTTTAAAAACCAACATGCAGTACTATTCTCCAAGTGCTGAAGGTTCTTCTTACTGCTGTGGCTTCTACTAAATTCAGAGGTATGTTTATTGTGAAAAAAAGAATCCATTGTTTTTTTATCTGTCTTCTGATAACATGTGTCACAGACATAAAATAATATAAATTTCTGTTCAAGGTATCTTTCAAATTCTAGAGTGATAAATAAAATAGAAATTCTTTACTTGTAATTTAAATGATTAATGTAATGTTTATTTAAAACTTAGACGAAGGTTTTATCTAAAGAAGCTTAATATACATTTTATTCTCTTCTGTTAATGAGAATTTTACACACATTTTATGACCATAGCTGAGTTAGTGGGAAACAATTATAAAAGAGTAGGCTCAGCATTGCATGTAATCTATTGGAAGGGCTAATTTACTTTGGCTTGACTGCCTTTTTATTCAGGGCAAAATGTTAGATCGATTTACCCTTTATGTTGTAGTACTGTTTTTCTCTGAAAAAGTCATAAGGGCTTTTGTCTAGAATTTGGTCATTAATCTACTTTGCTTTCCGTCTTGGAAGTATATCTCTCAGGGATTCACTTCCTTTAGATCACGTATTTCTCTACCTTTTGATGATGTTTTTCGCTTTGGGTTGGGAAGGATGTTTGAGGGGAAGTGTCTCGTTTTTAGAGGCCTTTATTTTCCTTTAGAATATGTTTCTGGGATATAAACTTGGTTTGTAGTTGCAATTGAAGATTCACAATAGTTATTATGACGTCATGTTACTCAGGCAATTATTGATGGGTTGACTTGTTTGAAGAATGAGCTTGGATAATTTAATGAGCTAGGGCCCCTTTTGCCCCTTTATGCTGCTAGCTTCAGGGTTCTGCTGCTTGCCTCTAGGTTTTTGTTTGACTTGTTTCGCCATTTTATTGTACCTCTTTTTATCAAATTCAAGTACTATGAGATTGAAAGTTGAGACCTGCAAGTACTCGAATTAGGCATGATTGGAAATCAGTTGGTGCCAAACTGTTTGTGTAAAGAAAAAACAAGATTACTAATACATTCTAAGATGCTTTGGGCTGCTTTCCTTTCTTTGTTTTTAATATGTATATATATTTCTTTTTTCTTCTTTTTTGTATGATTTTTGAATCCTTATTTACATCATTCAGTACATGGCGAACCTTTACTGGGAGTTATCAGAGTATGCTACAATATTGCTCTGAATAGGTATCAATCATTTCTATTCTGTCTTCAAGAGCTGTTATTGTTAATCTATAATACTGAGATTTATTGTTTTTGGATTTGTAGCAAGAGTCCTATAAACCAAGCAACGTCGAAGGCAATGTTGACACAGATGATCAGCATCACTTTCAGGAGAATGGAAACTGATCCAGTGGGGCATCTAAATTTCTTAGTATTAAGCATATTTGGCTTATGGCTTTTGTAGTAAATTTTTTTAGTATTGCCTATCAAAATTTCCAGGTCGAAGCGTCATCTGCTTCCAGTGGGCATACAATTTCAAAGGCAGCTTCAGCAGAGAATTTAAACTCAAAATCTGATGAATCTTCAACGGGAGACTCAAATGAAAAAGAAATGACTTTGGGTGATGCACTTAGTCAAGCCAAGGATGCATCTCCAACATCTCTTGAGGAACTTCAGAATCTTGCTGGAGGTGCTGATATAAAGGTAAATTAATTGCATAGTTTGTATTGAACCCTATCATGTCCTTATTATGACAAGATTGTGTTTTCTTGTATAGGGCTTAGAAGCGGTACTGGACAAGGCAGTGCATACTGAAGATGGTAAAAAGATAACACGGTATAAAATATGAATATATGATATAGTACTTTGGGATATCCATTGTGTGATCTACTCTGAATAGTTGATTAACTATTAATCTTCTGTCAAGTGGGATTGATTTGGAGAGCATGAGTATAGTACAACGTGATGCTTTGTTGGTATTCCGCACTCTTTGCAAGGTTGGTTCTCTCACTTTAACAATGGCATTGTGGTTAATTTCTTGTGAACATTACATATACTTCTTAATTTATTTGACAGATGGGTATGAAGGAAGATAATGATGAAGTTACAACGAAGACGAGGATATTGTCGCTTGAGCTTCTTCAGGTTATACAGTGATTTCAGCTTCAATTACTAGTTAGTTAATAGGTGCAGGATAATGCATTGGAATGTTATATTACTTGTAGTCATGCAGAAGTAATTATTTGCTTTATTTTATGGGCCAACTTGTGGGTGCCTAGTACATTTTATTTTATGTGACAGACTTGGGCCCTGTTTGGATAAGCTTCTTTGTAATCGCTTATAGGAGAGGAAATAAGAAGAACAAAAGAAATAAGCTTTTCCCGCAGTTACAATCAGTTTTTTTTTGGAGAAGTTAAAATCATTTAGCTTATCCAAAAGGCTAATTTTAATTTGTACATAAGCTAATTTTAGTTTATGAGACAAGCTTATTTAATTTTCCCTTCTTATTTTCTTTCATGGAGAATCTTAGCCAAATGGGGCCTTTGTGTTGTTCAATGATTTTACCCTTGGTTGAGATCTAGAACGATATATTGTAGTTAGAAGCTGAGTGAACCACCTAAATAACTGTGCCATCTGGCAGCTGGTTAACTGTCAGGTTAACTGTGGAACTGCCAAGAAAACCTAAGTTACTCAAGCATTGTTCTAATGCACTCTAACGCAAGGAAAGAAAATTTATAATATTTTGTCTTGGTGTTGTTATTTGTATTTAATGCAGAGCCTTATGCAAGGAGGACATCGTATATTTTTTTTTATCATTCTTTGAAAGCTTCCATGTGAATGAATCCTAGTAGGTAGACACAGAGATTCCTTCAAAACAAAATACAAAATGAAAACGAATACAAAATGAAAGGTGAAGAATACAATAGATGGCCTCAATAATTCAGTGGGTCAAGGTCTTAAAAGGCTCTGAAAAAATATCCACTGTACCACTGCCAGCTACTGCTATTGTACTGTTAGTTCAAAAAACGATTTGTTGAGCAGAAAATAGATGACACAACTCGTTTTGTATTGTTGATTAATGTAATTTTCAATTCTTCCGATTATAAGGCTTGACTATATCATTAAGTGGGAGTAGATAGGATAGGAACAAATATTCCATCCTTGTTCTTCCCATTTGATATTCAAACTTTTCATTCTTTGACAGTTACTATTTTGACTGTTCAGTCACATGCTTCTTATGTTATTTTTCAGGGTTTGTTGGAGGGAGTCAGCCACTCATTTACAAAGAACTTCCATTTTATTGATTCAGTGAAGGCATATCTTTCATATGCATTGTTACGAGCTTCAGTTTCACAATCCCCTGTCATATTTCAGGTTTTATTGAACTGCATTACCTTTCTTTGCGTAAAGTATCCATGTGTAAATTGTGATATTGATATTCTTTCTTGGCAGTATGCAACTGGAATATTTTTGGTGCTGTTATTGCGATTCAGGGAGAGTCTCAAAGTATGTATGTCATTCTGTAGATTTTGCAGAAGCTTCTTAATGTTAATTTGATGTCTCACTTGTTTTTACTCTATTTTGTTTCCAGGGTGAAATAGGCATCTTCTTTCCATTGATTGTTCTTAGACCACTGGATGGATTAGAATTTCCTGTCAACCAAAAACTTAGTGTTCTTCGGTATAATGTTCTTCCTGGTTGATTAAAATATTGCTTGATTATAAACTTTGTTAATGAAATTTCTTGTGTTGTTTGCCATTCCTTTTCCATATTGTTAATTTGGTTTAGTGTGGGTTTGCAGGATGTTAGAGAAAGTATGTAAGGATCCACAGATGCTTGTTGACATCTTTGTGAATTATGATTGTGATCTTGAGGCACCAAACTTGTTTGAACGAATGGTATTATCTTACAGAGCAATCTTTTATGGCATTATAGACAGCATGTAAATTAGTTATGACCTCTTTGGTAAATATAATAATAATCTCTGTTATTTTCCTATTCAATTTGTAGGTTACTACTCTGTCCAAAATAGCTCAAGGAACTCAAAATACCGATCCAAATTCAGCTGCTCTTTCTCAAACAGCTTCAGTTAAAGGCTCATCACTTCAAGTAGGTTTAGTTGTTGCCTTTTTGTTGGAAATCAGTAATTCATTGAATGAATTTTTTTATAAAGTTGCCTATTGATCCCATTTTCTTTTATCCTTCCTAGGGTCTTGTGAGTGTGCTTAAATCACTAGTTGATTGGGAGCAATCACATAGGGAGTTGGAAAAGTTAAAGAATAATCAGCAAGAAGGGATTTCAGCTGGAGATTCTTCTGAAATAAGATCTAGGGAAGATGTAACCAGTGACTTTGAGAAGGCTAAGGCTCATAAATCCACATTGGAGGCAGCCATTGCTGAGGTATTGATCATGTTTTGTTTAATCTTTTTCAACAGGGAAGGGAAATTTGTCTTAACTCTTAACCTCTTGTTGCATAATGATGAAGCTATGTTGGGGGCTGACTTATGGTTTTAATAATCTTTTAGTTCAACAGAAAACCAATGAAGGGGGTGGAATATCTAATATCAATTAAGTTGGTGGAAAACACACCTGCTTCAGTTGCTCAATTTTTGAAAAACACACCCAATTTGGACAAGGTTGTGACCTTCTCTAGTATAATTTAATTTTTGATCTACCATTGCATCCAAGTTTGGTCTGGAATATATAACTGTTGGTTGCTTTCAGGCTACAATTGGTGACTATTTAGGTCAACATGAAGAATTTCCCCTTGCTGTGATGCATGCTTATGTAGATTCCATGAAATTTTCTGGATTTAAATTTGATACTGCAATCAGGGAGTTTCTTAAAGGGTTCCGACTTCCTGGAGAAGCTCAAAAGATAGACCGAATCATGGAAAAGTTTGCAGAGAGGTAATGGCTTTTTTGTACATGCAAGTTGCCTCCATTCCCCTCACCTGAGTGGCGACTGCTTGCCTGCCTGTTGAACTGTGATCGGACAATTAGATGTATTCATATTCATTTGTGCATCTGTATTGGAATCTCCTTTAGTGCTGAATTTTGATAGATGATTATGTGCCCAAAAACTATGCATCATCATTCTTGCTTTTAAGAATTTTATGCTCTATCAACAGATTTGTTTGACCATTGTGCAAGTCAGTTATTAATTTCCTTGAACCTAGTGGGAAAAAAGGAAAACTGACAGTCCTAATTATTCTGCTTCATGTGGACTGAGATTAAGATGTCTCAGGGTGTTTTATAAGGTGTCAAATCTTAGTTGATTGCCATGCATAATGTCTACTTATACTTTATATTTCGTGGGCATGATACCTTGTACCTGTACTGATAATTTATATCTTTTGTACTAATAGAAGTGTCTTGGTGCTTGTTGTCTATGGCAGATACTGTGCAGACAATCCTGGCCTTTTTAAAAATGCAGATACAGCTTATGTTCTAGCTTATGCTGTTATTATGTTAAATACTGATGCTCATAACCCAATGGTGTGGCCCAAGATGTCCAAGTCGGATTTTGTTCGCATGAATGCCAGGGATGATCCGGATGAGTGTGCTCCTAAAGAGCTACTAGAAGAGATCTATGATTCCATTGTCAAAGAGGAGATTAAAATGAAAGATGACACATCTTTAATTGGAAAAAGCAGCAGACAGAAGCCAGAGGGTGAAGAAGGACGCCTTGTCAGTATTCTTAACCTGGCACTCCCAAAAAGGAAGTCATCCGGAGATGCCAAGTCTGAAAGTGAGGCCATCATTAAGAAAACACAAGCTATATTCAGGAATAAAGGGGTGAAAAGAGGAGTTTTCTACACTGCCCAGCAGATTGAACTTGTAAGGCCCATGGTTGAAGCCGTTGGATGGCCTTTGCTTGCTACTTTTTCTGTAACTATGGAGGAAGGTGATAATAAGCCTCGTGTTGTTTTGTTGATGGAGGGATTTAAAGCTGGCATACATATTACGTTTGTGCTTGGAATGGATACCATGCGATATGCATTTCTAACATCTCTTGTCAGGTATATGTTCCTGTAGCCCCCATCCCACATCCCTAAAAAAACTGTCCCTGTGATTATCATAAGTTATTTGCTTTTTTTTTATTATTATTATTTTGACATGCTAGGTAAGTTTCATGCTTTGTGGATGAGAATACAGGATGGCAACTTTGATGTTTGGTACAGTTGACAATGTTCATTAGTTTCTTTGTTGACACCTCAGGTTTACTTTCTTGCATGCCCCCAAGGAAATGCGCAGTAAAAATGTGGAAGCTTTGCGTACACTGTTGGTTCTATGTGACTCAGACATGAACGCTCTTCAAGATACATGGAATGCAGTTCTGGAATGTGTTTCTCGCCTCGAATTTATAACATCAACTCCTTCAATTTCTGTCACTGTTATGCATGGGTCAAACCAAATCTCCAAGGATGCTGTTGTTCAATCTCTGAAAGAATTAGCTGCAAAACCTGCAGAACAAGTTTTCATGAATAGTGTTAAACTACCTAGTGATTCAGTTGTGGAATTCTTCACTGCTCTCTGTGGTGTATCAGCTGAAGAGCTAAAACAAACTCCAGCTCGTGTCTTCAGCTTGCAGAAGCTTGTTGAAATTAGTTATTACAATATGGCTCGAATACGAATGGTATATGTTTTATCAACTGCGAAGTGCATATTTTTTCATCATTTTGACATTTCATGTCTTATAAATTGCTTTTGGTAGGGTTTTCTGCTTACTTTATTTTTTGAGCTATTGGACTTGTATTATTGTTAATTTTTTGTTTTCAATGTCTTGGCTCAAATGTATTGCTTTTCTAGTGGAAAAGCCATTTATATTTATTAATTGGGTTTAGTTTATGCATATATAATGAGTGCACATATATGTACATGTGTATGAAATTTTTTATAGCCACTGAGGAATGATTTGAAAATATGGTTTTGCTCAAGCTATCTGTAAACATTATCATTGTGCTTCTATCCCTTGTAATAATATTGTCTTTTGATGCTGCTCTGAATGCATTTCTAAGCTCTAATTGTTATGTTTTTCAGGTCTGGGCTAGAATCTGGTCTGTCCTAGCAAATCACTTTATATCAGCAGGGAGTCATCATGATGAGAAAATTGCTATGTATGCCATAGATTCTCTAAGACAACTTAGTATGAAGTATTTGGAGCGTGCTGAACTGGCCAATTTCTCTTTCCAAAATGATATTCTTAAACCATTTGTTGTTCTTATGCGGAATAGTCAAAGTGAATCCAAAAGGAGGCTAATTGTTGACTGCATTGTCCAGGTGTAGTGGGAATAAGTTCTGAATCCTGATTCTTGCATTTGAGGTTAATATCATTGGATATATTTACTAAAATTTAGCCGGCACTGTTGCCTATCACAGATGATAAAATCTAAGGTTGGAAGCATAAAGTCTGGGTGGCGTAGTGTATTTATGATTTTTACAGCTTCTGCAGATGATGAATTGGAATCAATTGTCGAGAGTGCATTTGAAAATGTTGAGCAGGGTAAGAATAATTTTCTTTGTCTTTGTCTTTGTTATTGCAGTCTAAGTCTACTATTGCATTTGTGGTGTATCTAACACATGGACATTTTACAGTCATCTTAGAACACTTTGATCAAGTAGTGGGAGACTGTTTCATGGATTGCGTGAATTGTCTGATCAGGTTTGCCAACAATAAAACTTCACATCGTATTAGCTTGAAGGCTATTGCACTCCTGCGGATCTGTGAGGACCGTCTGGCAGAGGTTTGTTGGGTTATCTGTAGGAAATTACTTTTCTGAATAGGAAGATTACACACACGCATTCATGCACACGCACACATCAATAGAATGAAACTGGGTAGACGTTTATATCAAAATCCATCCACTACCCTCATCTAGGATCTATTTCTATGGTATGTTTTTCTGGCGGTATGATTTCTCAAAGTACAGAGATGATACAATGTTTTAATATTATTTTTCCAAATCCTCAATCTTTTCATAAGATGAGACATTTCAGTGATAGTGTATATGCTGTATAGGTCCTATCCTATTGCAAGTAGTATAGACCTGCAAGTAGCTTAGTGCTACTCCTTAGTTATGACAGCTGTTGAGTTAGTTGCAACGGCTGTCAGTCTGTTAGAGCCAGGGCTCTACCTATGAACTTTATGAACACCTTTCTGTAAACATAAATCCATAACAATGAAAACATTCAGATTACTCTCTCTAAATTTTATGAACTTCTACATGGTATCAGAGTTAATTAAAAAGAAAAAGAAAAGCTCTGGCTTGATATTGCATTGATATCTACCATTGCTTTTGTGTGATGTATGCTGAAGTGTACATTGTTTCAGGATTTGGAAAATATTTATTTATTTTACTGTCAATTATTGGTTCCTTTCCTGCCTTGATGCCCCTTTTTTAAGTGGTTTTATTTGTTTGTCTGCTTAAGGGTCTTATTCCTGGAGGTACTTTAATGCCTATTGATGCTACTTTGGATGCAACTTTCGATGTAACGGAGCATTATTGGTTCCCAATGCTGGCTGGTTTATCTGATCTAACATCAGATCAAAGGCAAGAGGTCAGAAGTTGTGCACTTGAAGTCTTGTTTGATTTACTGAATGAAAGAGGTAGCAAGTTCTCCACAGCATTTTGGGAGAGTATATTCCATCGCGTTCTGTTTCCAATTTTTGATCATGTGAGACATGCTGGGAAAGAGGGCTTTATTTCTCCTGATGATGATTGGTTTCGTGAAACAAGCATACATTCACTTCAGCTTCTATGCAACCTTTTCAACACATTCTATAAGGTAAAGAATTAAAACAGTCTTGTTTTCTATTCTTGTAACTTTAACAAGCATACATTTGAAATTTTTGCTTAGAAAAAAGTTAGCAGACAGTCTTACAGTTTTAATTGGAAAATGGCCTGTGTTGACTTTGTTAGTTTCTTATATTAGATGCTTTTGTTATCTTATAAATTATTTATGAAATTTGGACCATTCTGTTCAGCATTTATCTGATTGCTGTTAAATTTTAAAAAGATTACTCATGAGGAATCTTGTTTCCAGGAGGTTTGTTTTATGTTGCCTCCACTACTGGGTCTGTTGTTAGATTGTGCCAAAAAGACAGATCAAACAGTGGTCTCAATATCTCTTGGTGCTTTGGTGCATCTCATTGAAGTTGGTGGACACCAATTCAGTGAAAGTGACTGGGACACACTACTTAAAAGCATAAGGTGTAAATTTTTTCCTATTTTCTGAAGATTCATTTTTGTTATTCTAATATCAACTGTAAAACATTCATTTAATCTTGATCTCCAGAGATGCTTCGTATACTACACAACCTCTAGAACTGCTTAATGTGTTAAGTTTTGAAAACCTGAGGAACCATGGAAGCATTATTAGTGATTCTGAAGGCAACGCAGGTGACAGTGGGACCACAAGGTCTATTGACAATGAGGTAATTGGTGACCGTCAACTTGATGTCAATAGTAATGGGAAATTGTCTCCACTGGCATCCTCAAATACAAATGCTGATGGAGTGGAAGATTCTATATCACAGACAAATGTAGATCAGTCTGAAGGTTAGTTTTTTGTTTTTAATTTAGTTGGGTGCTGTTTAAACATGTGCATGTCTTCAGTCAGATAAGTGAGAAGTGATATCAATTATCAAATAGATTAGTTTCACAAAAATTAGCTTATCGAGAAAAAGAATAAAAACGTGAATTATCTCATTCAAAATTGCCACATCTCATGGTGGGGCCTTAGTGACTACTTTTAGGGGCGGGCACAAGTCGGATTGCCTCAGAACCATGACTTCTATCCAATCCAATTAATTTTAATCGGTTCAGATTGGATTTTGCCTCGGGTGGATCGGATTGGATTTTCAAAAGAGAACTTCAAGTTCCTATACAAACTCACCGGATTTGAAATTTTTTAACTTGATCCGAACCATGGATCGGTTCGGATTCACTGGGTTATCGGAAATGAATTTTGCTTGATGGTATTAAGAAGTTGTTTATTATTGTAGGCCTTCCATCTCCATCAGGAAGAACTCCCAAAGCTGCAGATGGAGAAGGTTTCCAGCGGAGCCAAACCTTAGGTCAACGGATTATGGGAAATATGGAAAATCTCTTCCTTCGAAATCTCACAAAATCTAAAAGCCATATATCTGATGCTTCTCAATCATCTTCTCCAATTAAGGTATCATGATATCTACAGTGACAATGTAGCACTGACTTTTATTATTATGTGAATACATCTCTTATTTTACTCCATTTTAGGTTGCTGATGCTGTAGAGCCTGATACCAAGAATGAGGAGAGTCCTTTGCTGGTAACTGTCAGGGGAAAGTGCATTACACAGTTATTGCTTCTTGGTGCAATTGATGGTATTCAGGTTTGTATGTTTATATCTTTTCTATGTTCAGATCTCACATTTTTAGGTTTCCCTAAATTTGTGTGTTAAAAAAGGTTTGTAACCCGAAAAGTTTTCAAGGTTTTTGCATTTGAAATAGAAGTGAAATTTTTGGTTGACTTTGCTGCCAACTATTTGATTGCTCGAGTCTGTGTAGGGTAAGGGGGAAATGTTTTCCTTCTTTTTCCTCCTCTTTCATAAAAGGTCTTGGAAAAATGTCTGTATGAGGAAGTACCTCTTCACACTGTATGTGAGGAAAAGAGGGAGAATGTAATTTGAGACCCATCCTGTTTAAATATAAATAGATTTGGTGGTGGAGGAAGCTTTGGAACCCATCTCCTATCCTAGCAAAACATTTCTTGATGGGGGGAGTTTGATAGTCAGATGAAACTTTTGCCTTTAACCTGGCTGTGATAGTCAATGTCAGTTTGAAGAGGATAAGCTTCAATATCTTCTTCCAACTATGTTTTTCTAATTATTTGCAGAAGAAATACTGGACAAAATTAAAATCCCAACAGAAGGTTTCTATAATGGACATTTTGCTGTCTTTGTTGGAGTTTGCTGCTTCATATAACTCATCCACCAATCTTAGAACTCGTATGCACCAAATTCCTGATGAAAGGTAAGACAATACTCAGTATCTAATTGTCTTAATTTTGTTCTGTTGGAATTTCTTTACAATTGGAATGTAGGACTTTAAGGTTCACTAAACTATTCTTGGACAGGCCACCAATAAATCTTCTTCGCCAGGAATTAGCTGGTACTGGCATATATCTGGACATCTTACAAAAAGCAACTTATGGTTTTGAAACAAAAAAAGAAAAAAGTCCAGAGTCTGTTGGATTTCAAGATGTGGACTCTACAGAAGTTAATGGCTTGAGTATTACTCAAGATTCTGATTCAGAAGTGAAATTTGAAAGGTTAGCTGAGGAGAAACTGGTGTCTTTCTGTGAACAGGTGCTCAGGGAGGCATCCGACCTCCAGTCAATTACTGGAGAAACCACTAACATGGATATTCATCGTGTCTTGGAACTGCGCGCTCCCATCATTGTTAAGGTTCGAAGTTTATTCTCCATGATAATATATGAAAATTCACCTGCCTTCTATTCAGTATCATAGTGTTGCCTTAATTGTTTAGTGAATATTGTAAATATTGCAGCTTAATGTTTAAATAAAATTTATCATAAAAGAGTTATTGTTTATCTGTGTAAAGATTTTTACACTACCCGTGAACCAGATTATGCCACCTCACCTGTTTAGAAACTGTTTTAAGCTTCTATTGTTGATGAAAAGCCTTAACATGGTGTGGCACTTGCTTGCTTGTAGATTGCATAAACTGATAGTGGATCACGGATCACCTTTAATCTCAAAATAATATATATATATATATATATATATATATATGTATGTATAAATAATGTATTTGTAGACTGATTTTTGTTTAGATCTCATAAAAAATTGCTAAATCTTTCTTCCATACCATGAGAAGCATAATCTCTCCAGTCTCTAGCTGTCTGTCTTGACTGGCATGCATTGCTGCCATAAAAAAATGCGGCCATATAATCAATGATGCTCTGCCTGTGGCTTTTTTAAGGTAGTTGCCATGTCCTGTATATAAAAAAACTGGCTGGATCCATCTTCTACATTCTTGGTTTTCTTCTCATTTCTTTCAGTTTATTTTCTCTTCTTGTTATTATTATTTTTCAAATGCTCTGGATACAGGTGTCTTTATTTCTTTTTCTATAACAAATCAATTAAAAGGGGTACTCGGCTTGAGTTTTTATCTGCTTGTTTTTCAGTCTAATTGGATTAGTTTCATTGCAGCTTAAGTTTATGTGTTCACTTCTGTGCTAATAAACTAATATTTATTAACCTTTTCAGGTGCTTCAAAGCATGTGTTTTATGAACAATAAGATTTTCAGAAGACATCTAAGAGAATTCTACCCCTTGCTAACAAAACTTGTTTGCTGTGACCAGGTATTTCTTGTTTCTACAATTAGTCAAGACTGCATTTAATTGATAGTTTTGCTTTGTGTGTAATCTGTAATGTATGGATGAAGATTTAAGGGAATGGATGCTCACTGTATAAAACTGAAGTTATTTTCTATTCCATCAGAAGAAGTATTGAGACAGGGACAATTGAAAGAAAAGGAACTTTGATATATTGAGTATGTTTCCAATACAAGCTCTAATATCCCTTTTATAGGGTAAACAACTAAGCCTAAAAAGAGGAATAAAGAAACAATATAAACAAAAAAGTATAAATATCAAGATACAAAGATCTTTTTCTCATCCTAAAATATCTATGATATTTACAATGGGGACAAACCTAAAAAAAATTCTAATTGATTTTCACCAGTTGATTTTTCAACTTACATTTTGGAAAGAAAAATAGTTATTATTTTGAACTGATAAGTAATTTTTGGGATTCCTCGGCTGCTGCTATATGTATGCCTTTCCTAGGTCATTATTTGGTTGTGTTTGCTATATGCTTATGTCAATAAAAATAGAATAATTGAATGAGATTCATTAAATGCTTTAAATATCCTTTACTATGAGGAAAACATATCAGAATTTGCCTGAAATTTAAAGATGGAAAGGTAATTGTTTGGCTCCTTTAGGTGTGTGTCTTTGTTTGACCATTGTTTTGTTGCAATTGCTAATGATAGTATGGTTTAATTATAAATTTGGTTCTTACACTTGACAACATTTATGGTTTTAGTCCTTACACGTAAAGATGACTTAATTTGATCTTTATATGAAAAAGAAAAACTGATTACAAATCAGTTCTTGTACAGAGAAAATTATGCCACATTTTGGTCCCTCCATGAAAAGTACTCTATATTTTGCTTTCTACACATGACATGTCATTTTTCGTGTTAGTCCATGCAAGAAAAATACTCTAACTCCGTTATAACTTCAGTAAATGTTGGGGACCAATTTTTAATTTTTTTGGTGTATAAGGACCACAATGTAGGATCTTTTTATGTAGGGGACTAAAACAAAAAGTTAGGTATAGGGACCAAAATTATAATTGAACCTAAAAAGACTTTTGCATGTGTATATTTTTTTTTTTAATGTACCTTCCCTTGCTTATTATTTAGAGGCAATTCTGCAATACGAGTATTTTTTGTGGCATGGATTTCACTTGTAACTAATACACATTTGACTTAAATTAACCAAAATTGATTTCTTGTTAACTGTATTAAAACTAATCCCTAGCATTTCTCATTTTAAATACAGTAAACATCCATTTTGATCTTCCAAAGATATCATTGTCATCACTCATTAGTTTGGTCCTTTAATGATAAATACCCAAAAAATGTTCAACTTGATGTAAAAAAATGACAATTAGGACCATTTTGATATTAAACTTGAATCTTGTTAAAGCCAAAGGTAGCACCAATATTTTGGTTTTACCGCTGCTAGTCCTCCAGCATCATCTTGTTTACTTTTGTATTTGGATGATTAGAACTAGTTCTGATAGTATGGTTTGGTAGAGTTGCTGAACAGTTGAACAGTCAGAGACTCGGAATATACTGCTGTTAATATAAGAAAGCCATCAAAATATAGATTAAATGTGATTTCAATTTCTAATGACAACGTGTATATATCTTTTTCTAATTTAAGGAAATTACTATGTATTACCAGTAAAAGATACACTGTCAATTCCTCTAAAATACTGGATTCCATTAAAGAACCTAGCTCTTTTTGTTTTTCTTTTTGGGAGGGGGTGTTAAGAAATGCCTCATGTGATGAACTGATAATCCTTTGTTTTGATCAGATGGATGTTCGGGGAGCTCTTGGTGATTTATTCCAGGCACAACTAAAACCTCTTTTACCATAACCGTCGTATAATGCCGCTGATAATCCTGTGTGATCAGATGGACGTTCGGGGAGCTCTTGGTGATTTATGCCAAGCACAACTGAAAGCTCTTTTACCATAACTGTCTTATAATGCCGTTGTTAGGATTCTCAGATATAAACTCCAGGGTATTGCCGTTGTCAGTTTTAGCTGGCTTGGAAAGAAGAAATATGGTGGCATTTTTTTGTATTAATCTTTTTATGGAAATTTTGTGATTGTACTAACAGTTTTGTAGAAAAGAAATAGAAATGTAATTTGGTTTCATCTGACCTCCCAATATTTGTTTGCACTTGACTCAATTTGTTTGTGCAGTATTTGGACAATAGGTGAAAGCTCTGATTGAGGTTTCGAATCAGTCTTTTGTTGTATGATAACAGATGTATACCATGTGAAACCCTTGTCTTTCATGAGAAGGAATATCAACTATTTGCTATTCATAATGTATACTAGAAAAAAAAAAAGTAGCAGTTATCCCCCTTTTCCCATTTCTTCGTTTTTATTTTATTTATTTTTTGACATGTTCAGACTTCATGCCTTTATTTTGGATGTTACCCCTTTACGAGTTGATTTGATTTCTCACTGTCAGTTTTTGATATTTTTTTTTTTTGCACAGCAAAAATAGAATTTAATTTATAATAAGAGACAGCACTAGGTGTACTGAATTACAATCAAGAGGATACAAAGACAAAGATAGCCGAACCCAACTAAAAAATCCAAAAAGAGAATAA
Source organism: Glycine soja (assembly GCF_004193775.1). Taxonomy (NCBI): domain Eukaryota; kingdom Viridiplantae; phylum Streptophyta; class Magnoliopsida; order Fabales; family Fabaceae; genus Glycine; species Glycine soja. The sequence continues at coordinate 22,860,606 of NC_041014.1, read as the reverse complement.
GCTAAACAAGATAGGTCAAGTCCCTTCTAAGATAATTCATCCTTCAAGTTAGTTGACCAGTGATTGAAATGAGTTTGGAAGCCTTAGTTTGGAAGTCTTTCTCTGTACATTTTAACCAGGAACAAGTATGGAATAAAGCTTCATCCATGAGATTTACAGGATTGAAAGTCTGGTTATTGAAAACCAAACTATTTTTATGTTTCCAAATCATCATGGACAAGGTTATCCACAACACTTTCCATCTCTTGTGTGGGAGAATTGCATAAAGTGATTCTTTGGCTCTATGGGAAAAGGGTCCACTCTATTAACCCAACTCAAAACATCCCACCACAAAGACCTAGTTTTGATGCAAGAGAACATAACATGGCTGACATGTTCCTCTTCAGATTCACATAAAGGACAGCTATAGGAAGGCAAATCCACCTGTTTTTGATATTTTAATCACATAACATGGCTGGCCAGTTTTTGATATTTTATCTTTGCCTTTTAATGAATTATGAATGTGTTCTTGTTATGAGCTGGGGTCAGCTCAAGGTGATTGTCCTAGAGTAGGAGGCCTAGGAACCTCCTAAGAAAAAGGTTAAGAAAAAGGTGAAGGAAGGAAAGACTTGTATTATTTTTTTGCTTGATTTCTATATTGCATGATTCGTTCATATATATATATAAGCACCAAAATATGAAAAGTTGTTAACCAAATTCTAAAATTGTACTAACAGCACTAATGGAATTTAGCAAATAACAGAAAGAAACATATATGGCAGACAGCATATGCTCCTTTGGCCAATTAAGTTCTGCCAGCTTAACACTCCTGTTCAGAATTGGTTATACAAAATCTTTCAAACTGAGGTTTGATGATTCTCCTTTTGGGCCTCTGATTTGTGCTTGTCTCCCTTGTGTCTGCTTGCTGCATCTGTTTCTCTGTTTCAGTGTTAATTGCTTGTTGTGCCCATTGTTGTTGCTCTCTTCCTTTCATAACAGTTCGTGTGTATCATATAAGTTGAGTTGGATTGGAACTTGTTAATCCATATACTTGTAACTGTAAACTTCACTAAAACAACGAAGATGATACGTTGTAAGGGAAAAAAAAAAACAAGCTTGCCTTCGGTATATTAAGCACGATTAGTCGCTTTTCGTTCCAATCTATTATTTTAAATTTAATTAGTTTGATTTTATTCTGGAATTAATAGTTCTTATTCAAATATATAGAGGTTTACAATGATTTTGGGATATGAAATAATTTAAAAGTTTGGAAATTAGATATTTTAATGAAAATTCTACAGTAAAAGTCTTTTAAGGCATGGCATTGGGATTTAAAGAGTGGAAATTTAAGTGCTTATTAATTTTAAGGTGAAAAATCATGGTTTGGATTGTTAGTTTAAAATGATGTATTTAAAAAAAAGATTAAAAATAAGTAATTTAATTTTTTTATAGGTAGAAAGTAATTAATTACAGAAGTAATTTTACTTAATTTAAAATGCTGGAGTTTAATAAGAATAGAATTTACAAGATTAAAATTGCACACAATTTATTCATTTTATTTACAATATTTGCACTTTTCATTTCAATTGACCATGGCAAATTTAATATAAATTGTTACATTTATGACAACCTTGCAAAGTTTGAACAAGAGCGTTACTCAAGTGTATTTGACTGCGTTTTTTAGTTTTATAATCTGTTTGATTTTTGTTTATAAAAACTATTTTTAGTTTTCAAACTCTAAAAAGCAAAACTTATTTTATGGGTAAAAATTGTTTCTCTACTAAGAAGTTCATTGGTCTTGTCCTGCCCACTTCTACATTATTCCTACCCATAGCAGAGCAGCTCCAAATTGTTCGTTGGATGTCAATTAGAGCTATTCCAATTCGAGATTGAAATGGAATCTATGAAACTTTCTAAGAAAAGAGAAAACGATTATTAATGAAGCTATTGCCTTTTGTTATGGCGTGATGGAAAATTAGTACTGTAGTTTTCTCTTTCAACGTATCTGTATAAGGAAATTCGATACGATCCTAGGTATATAGTATTAAATTAAAATAAGCACGATAATAAATAATAAATAAGTAGACGACATAGAAATGGGAAAACAACAAGATAAAGTTCAGCTGTTCTTGGACGATAAAAAAAAAAGTTGCTTTTTTTCTTTTCCGTTCTTAAAAGTCTGGTTTCTTAGTTTGAAATGAAAATTGATTCTGCTACGGTCCATAGACAATCCTAAACCCAGTAGGGAATAATTGGAATTAAAAATAAACTTTGGCTTACCCTTATGGATTGCATTTGAATTTTTCGGTTACCTTTTAGTGTGATTCTACCTTTCTTTGCTAGATTGTTCTCCCTCTCCTACCACGTAAGCATTTTAAAAAATAAAATAAAAATGTTATGCCTTGGCTTAGTGTCACCCAATGGGTTTAGGAATCCAGTGCTTTGTTTTGTTGAGTCTAAATGCAATTCTTTACGTAACTTTCTACTGAATAAAAGTACATTATTTTTTCCCCCACTTTGAGAATAATCATCTTCATATAGGTGAGTGTTGGGAACAGAGGGGACTCAGAAACATAGGTAATTAGTCAAGGTAAGGTAAGAAAAAAAACAAGACAACATGGGACTCCAACATTTTACTACGTGCGTTTTGTTAGCTCTTTGCATTCTAAGCCAAGGTTTGGCAAAGGGTGCTCATGGCTTTGCTTGCAACTGGGGAACGCGTTTAACACATCCCCTTCCACCTCAAATAACCGTGAAACTCATGAAGGACAATGGATTCAAGCAAGTGAAGCTCTTTGAGGCTGATCCCGCAGCACTCAAGGCTTTAGGAAATTCTGGCATTCAGGTCATGGTTGGCATACCAAATGACCTCTTAGCAACCCTTGCTTCCAATGTCGATGCTGCCATTGCATGGGTCAACCAAAACGTGTCCTCTTACATATCCAAAAATGGGGTTGATATAAGGTAATATAATACTACACTATCTCTTTATTCCAATCCTTGTTGTGCTGTCATTTTAAAAGCAATTAATGACCATGTACATAAAGCAGTTTTACACAGTCACACTGTCATCCCATTACTAATCACGTTAATCTGACTTTTAGGATAGTTATCATATAAGTCAATAAACTTATCATACATGATAGGTTATGATTGGATGATAATACATAACTTATTTTCTCCATTTTAAAAGGGCAAAATATATTTGTGTTGCAAATGAATAATTGCATATTTAACCGGTGTTTGCAAAATTGCTAGGTATGTTGCTGTGGGGAATGAGGCTTTTCTCAAAACATATAATGGCCGGTTTGTTAATTCAACCTTTCCAGCCATCCAAAACATCCAAGCAGCCCTTATAAAAGCAGGATTAGGCAGGCAAGTGAAGGTGACAACCCCTCTAAATGCTGATGTCTACCAAAGTGACAGTAGTCTTCCATCAGGTGGAAACTTCAGGCCTGACATTCATGACCAAATGATCTCCATAATAAAGTTCCTAAGCCAAAATGGTGGGCCTCTAACCTTCAACATCTACCCATTCCTCAGCCTTGATGCTGATCCCCACTTCCCAAAAGAGTTTGCCTTCTTTGATGGCTCAGCTGCTCCCGTTGTTGATGGCTCCATAACCTACACCAATGTGTTTGATGCAAACTATGACACCCTCATCTCAGCCCTTGAGAAGAATGGTTTTGGCCAAATGCCTGTCATCATTGGAGAGGTTGGATGGCCAACAGATGGAACAGCCAATGCCAACATCAAGAATGCTCGAAGGTTCAACCAAGGCCTAATTGACCGCATTGTGAAAAGACAAGGAAGCCCCAAAAGACCTTCCCCACCAGATATCTACTTGTTTGGATTTATAGATGAGGATGCCAAGAGCATTGAGCCTGGCCCTTTTGAGAGGCATTGGGGTGTCTTCAACTTTGATGGATCCATTAAATACCCTTTGAATTTGGGTGGTGGAAAGCAACTAGTTGGTGCAAAAGGGGTGAGGTATTTGCCAAAGCAATGGTGTGTGATGTCAACTCAAGCAAATGTTGACCCTAATGCTTTAGCTGAGAGCATGAGCAAAGCATGCACATATGCTGATTGCACAAGCCTCTCTCCAGGGTCATCTTGCAGTGGATTAGACACAAGAGGCAATGCTTCATATGCATTCAACATGTACTATCAGGCCATGAATCAGCAAAAAGGTGCATGCAATTTCAATGGTCTCTCTGTCATCACTAACATAAACCCTTCACCACCTCAAAGCTCTTGTCAATTTAAGATCATGATCGATCTGGGGAAGCATGAAAAGAAGTCCACCTCTTCTTCTGTTGCACCAGAGAGGAAACTACACTCAATGGTCATGCTGGTGTCAAGCTTCATTTTTACTGTCATGTTATTGCTTTGTGTTTAGTTTTTTCGTTTGTGTTATGCAGAGTTTCACAAGTTCATGCCGCCAATTTTTTTAATTTATTCATTTATTTATTTTCCTTTCTTTGTAATTGTTTGTATATTCTCACTAATGAGTAGATTTTCAATCTCATACATGGTCAAATGAATGAATAATTGGTCTTGTTCTTCAAGTTGACTCAATTTTTAATCCCTGATCCTGTTATTGTATCAATTTTTTTTTTCAGTTTGTTGGTGTTGGAATCATTTTTTTGAAAAAATATCAACGTGCCTCTGGGACACCAGTTTCTACTTGGAATTAATGTTTAAATATTTTAAGGCACAATCAATATTTTTTTAATGAAGTAGTATTAAAAAGTTTGGAAAGAAAAATTATAGAAAGAGTTAACATTACATTTGTTTTTAACTTTTTATGAGCAAAGAGTTATATATTTTTGAAGAGTGTAGGAAGGAATACATTGTCTAACATATTTATTTTTTAAATATGTTTATTTTCATCGGTTTAAATTTATAAAATTTTTAAAAAATCATTAAATAAAATGTGAGATTTATAAAATTTTATAATTTTTAAATAATAGGAGAGTGTTATAAAATTTACTATATTAATAACATTTCTAGCCGTATCGTATCCAAAGGAAATCTTATGCACATTTAGAACAAGAGAAAGTTATATGGCTTGAAATCCACAAAAATACTCAGTTAACAAAATCCACACAAAAGAATCTTCATTTTTCGCTTAATAATTGAATAAAATAATCGCATAAATATATTTTGACACCCAAAACCTATTGAAAGCTGATAAAGTGAGAGAAATATAAAAAGAAGTGAAAAATATTAGGCCTGAAATTCTTTCCCCTATTTTATTTATTACATTAAATTGGTTCTTTTTTTAAATTATTATTTGAATTTTCTTATTTTTTAACCTTGTTGACCGTTAAATTTTTGGAGTGAAACACATACTCTTTTATTACTACACTCAAATGCTAATTTAAATATTTGGTACAAAATATAGTATTAATACAAATTTAAGTAAACATATTTCAAAATTCAATTTTTTTTAATTTATTATATTTTTATAATATTATATATTATCCTTTAAAATATAATATATAAGATTTCACATAAATTAGAATATGTATACTTATATAAACTTTATTTTTATTTCATATATTATATTATATTTTCACTATTCAAAACTTATTTTATGAAGTAAATATATAATATAAATTTTATTTTTAATGTATATTTTTTTTAGTTATAATTTCATAAAATGAGAGTATTTTATTACCTTTTTAATATTTATATATGTAATTTAATCACATTATTTTTTACTTATATTAAAATATTTTTGTTATTTATTATAATAGTATTTTTTATTTATATTTAAATTTATTTAATCAGGTAATAATTTTTTTAAAGAATTAAATTATATACTAAAGATACATAATTAAAAAAATGACAATATTTTCTATTTTTTAAAATATTTATATATGTAATTTATGGAATTATTTTTTTTGTCTGTATTCTAAAAAAATAACATAAATATATTAATATAGATAAAAAAATATTATCATTAAGTATCATTTTAAAAGTTAAATATAATATATAAAATAAAAATAAAACTTATGAAAATATACATATTTTAATTTATGTGAAAATAGATTTTAATCTTATATATTATATTTTAAAAGATAGTATATAAAATTATAATAAATTTAAAAATTAATTTTAAATTATTTTCACATAAAACTTATATTAATATTATATTTTGTAACAAATATTCAAATAAACAGTTGGGTGTAAAAATATTAGAGTGTTTCTTATTTTAAGGACCATGATTCTAATCCACTTTATAATATAGTAATATAGTCAACATTTAAAATTTAACAGTTAACGGTTAGTTAAATGTTAAAAACTTAAAATCAACTTTACACACTAATAATGTATTTTAAAATATAAGAAGATTTAAATAGTAAATTAAAAAAATAAAGAGACCGATTTATGTAATAGACAAAATAGGTGAACAAATATACAATTAAGCTAAAATGTTAATGATTTGATGACATGTTTAAAATTATAAATTGTTTAAATATCACAAACTACTTTTAGTTCAGGGAAAAAATAATATGAAAATTATATAAAATAAAAAAATCTTAAATAATATAACTTTTTATTTTCTAATAGAAATATTTTTATTTAAAATTTTTTAATCTTTCGTTATAAGATGCTAGTTAACATTTTTCATATCATAATCCAAAATAATCACACTAGCTCACAATCATGAGATTACTTTCTGTAATGGGTAAGAAAGAAAGTTGTAATGGGTAATCGAAAATGATGCCCTAATTTCCGTATTAACCAACAATTAGCTTTCAACGTTTGTTTTCAACTCTCTCTTTAAATTCTCCCTTTTATCAACTTAAGAAAAAGATTAATTAATCTATTGAAGTAGTCTCAGATTCAGTGCATGTCGTCTATTTTTCTACACACCGAATGATTCTATATAACGAAGAAAACCAAAAATTTGAATTTAACTCTTGAACACTAAGGAGGGATTAGAAGCAATCAAATCACCCATATACAAAGATTATTCTTCATTGTCTATGATTTCGAGCATATTCAGTTTTCAGGTTCTAGCATCTTCTTGAAACTCTTCTGAAGCTGGACCAAAATTTCTCAGCTTTTCCCTCATTATCGTTACCCATCAAAGTTTCCTCTTCTGGGTGTTTGTTTATTGGATCCGGGGCATTGTAAGATTTGATCTTTTCACGAATCATATCATTTTCAAACACTCCCATTTTCTGGGTAGTAATTGGGATTGGTTGCCTCGGATTTCGCACTCTCATTTCTAGGGTTTATGTCGGTTGGATTTGGTGGATACCCTTTTGACTCCGAACGAGCTTGACCGCGAAAAGATTGGTCCTTGGTGATCGCAGTGTTCAATTCAATAAGTTCTGGGATTGATTCTTTTACAAAGAGAATATTGCCTTTTTTGCTCTGAGATTTATCCGTTCATTTCTTTTATTCCTTTTCTTTTAATGGTGATGCTTGAATATCAGAGCAAGATTCTGGTGTTATTATGTTTAGATTAAAGAGTTGTGAAGGCCCTGTGCGCTACTTGTATCAGCAAACTTGGCATCACCTTTATCATAACAATATTATGGCTTATTTAGTTGGTTATGATCCTTGTTCCCACTTGAGCAAGGCCTTTTCTCAGTACCCTTCTCTTTCTTTTTCTGATCGTGGTAGCTACCTGTCTTTCCCATTTCTCCGTAATCTTGTTTATGCTAATGTTTTTGGGGTTAGCAGAAGCATTGGTTTTGGTACTAGAGGTTGTAGCTTTGACACTAGTGGTAGCTGCAGTGGTAATAGTGATAGGATCTTTGTGAGGGCAAAGACAAGGTCCCGTGGCTTTGCATCGAATCGCCGCCAGCCGATGTTGGCTGATTTGGAGCAAAGGAATTCTGTTAGGAGTGATGAGAGTGATGCTACTTTGGTTAAGGTTGATAATGGATCTATAAATGGAAGTCCTGCTAAGCCTCCTTGTTTCAGTGATCATCGATTATCCCAGAAACTTGTGGTTGCTGTTGATGTTGATGAGGGTATGTATGAATGTGGTACTCTTTTTATTATATTATGGTGTTTCTTCATAATTTTATATATTTTGTCATTTAACTTAATAGTTTATATGAATTATGTAGACCTAGTGCAGAATCTTGACTTTTTTCCAAGGAGAATTGCGTTACTTGATGTCTTTTCCCTCTTTTTTTTTATAAAAAAATTGTTTCAAACTTAAACATACAATTGAAGAATTAAGAAACTGAAGTCAAAGTCCGCTCCTGGGTCCATGAAACGCACAGATGATATCTCACTTTATTCTAAGCTTATCTTAATGCATTTTACATGTGTATTTGCTTGAATCTTACCTCGTCAAAATCTTGCCTAGAATGACTAATACTAATTTTAATTTTTGGATTATCCACTTTTGTTCTTCTTCTGATGTTTTTCCCCATATAAACAGTATTAGGAAACTTTGTGTCAGCTCTCAACAAGTTCATTGCAGATCGATATTCATCAAATTATTCAGTTTCTGAGTATCACGTGTATGAGTTCTGCAAGGTATTATTTGTCTGCTTTGGTAATTCTCTGAGTTCTGCATCAGGTGTATTTGGCTTGTGCACTAGTGGTGCTATTAAATAAAACTTCATTGATAAAAAGATAATCAACACTTCTTACAGCCCATTAAGCCATCATTGTATTGTTGTGAATTTGTGCATGTTTGTATGTGGAGTCTGATGCACCCTTCATTTCTGTTGCAGATATGGAATTGTTCACGTGATGAAGGTAACTTATCTGTCAGATTTTCATATCACATTTTGTGAATGGTTTTGCTATTCATTTAGTTATGGAAATTGTTGGATATAAATTATTTCCTTCTCTTTTGATTTTCACCAAACTCTTATATCTTGTTCTGCAGCTGATATCCGTGTTCACGAGTTTTTTAAGACACCATATTTCAAGTCAGGGATCCATCCTCTTCCAGGTGCTCAGATGGCTCTTCAGAAGTTATCAAGATTTTGTAGCCTATCAGTTGTAACGTATGCTTTTGGTATTGAACTTTCATCAACCTGTAAAGGAATCTTGTAAGCATTGACTAACTGGAGGTATTATTGTATGATCAGATCACGGCAGAATGCAATCAAGGACCGCACAATTGAGTGGATAGAGAAGAATTATCCAGGACTGTTTCGTGAGATTCACTTCGGTAACCACTTTGCTCTTGATGGTGTGTCAAGACCAAAGTCAGAAATTTGTAGGTAAGTCCCTTAATGCTCTTTAATGTATTGCATGTTTTCTACTTACTTTCTCAGTAATAACTGCATAAACAGAAGAGAATTCAATCTCTCTTTTCTAATGTTTAATTAGTGATAGATTCCTGGTCTACTACTATTGACAGGTCTTTAAAAGCCAAGGTTCTTATTGATGATAACCCACGATATGCCATAGAGTGTGCTGATGTTGGAATTAGAGTCTTACTTTTTGATTATGAAAACTCATATCTTTGGTGCAAGAACGAGTCTGTTGATCAGCATCCTCTGGTGACCAAAGTTAAGAACTGGGAAGAAGTGGAACAACAATTAGTGTCTCTGATAGCTTCTTAGTCGTTAAAACTTTTAACAAGGATTTGTGGAAAACCATCGTTTCTACATGAAGTTCTTCACTACATGTGTTTGAAATATCTAATATTATATTCTTGAAGACTTGAACTCACTTGAAGTGACTGTAAGGAGACTACCACCCAAAGGTCGTAGGTAGGCTGAGGTCAAAGAACTATAAATGACCGGATTATATTCTTTTTCCCATTTTGAGCAACATTGAGGAAGATTGGAATAGGAAGTTGTTCATTATCTTCAGCAGAAAAAAAAAGGAAGTTGTTCATTATGGTCGAAATTATGGTGATTTTACCATATGTAGGAGTGAAATCTAAATCATATTGGTTATACCATCCTACATTCAATCTTAACCGTCAGATTGTATGATATCTGATGTTGAACAAAGATTATACATGAAATAAAAGTGCAAAACCATCAGGGGTTTTAGTCATTGGATTCTATTCGACGTTTTACTGGTTTATTATCTTTGGTATTGTTTTTTTTATGAGTCAATTAGAAATATGAAATTCCTAATTATTATTAGTTACTTTACTAAAATTTACAATAATAATATTTTTGAAATAATCAAATAGATATCTATTTGATAAATTGATCGAAATTTATTATATTAATATTAATTATTAATACCTATTTTGTACTTTATGTTATGCACTAAAATATCAAATAAATAAGATATATTGGATTGGATATTCTATATTTTTTAATGTTTCTATTAATTTGAATTATGTTATAAATAACTAACAATTTATAATTCAGATCCTATTTATTAAATTTCTATGCTCCCAAATTTTTTATTTATAAAAATGAATTGATAATATATGTAAAAAATTAAAACAAATTGAGAAATGTCGGCTATCGCATTAAATGTTAGTGGAGGGATTTTCGAATCTCCAACTTTTGCCCTCCTCCCTTCAACCCTTAAATCTCTTTTCTAACTACTAAGCCTTATAACTTCTTTATCTTTGGTCCATTTAATTGCTAACTGTTGGATTAGTGGGAATTCAAATCCAAAAATGGTGAAATGTATAAATGGATAGATAAAATATTGCTTCTATCTTGCTTAGTCAAAAACATAAAAGTTGTGCTTTAGTTCTACCCTGGTGTAATTTCGAAATGCCAGTAAGTAAATGCTGTCTAAAACATTGTATTTAGGACAAATATAATAATACACTCCTTTGTTGCTATTTATAATATCTAAAATGTGTGCTCGTTGTTTTGTATAAGACTTAGTTCATAATGTCTTGTAATAACTATTTTTAGACTAAAATATTATAAATTAATTGTACTAACTAATAATATATATATATATATATATATATATATATATATATATTAATGACAATGGTAATTTTGAAAGAAAAAAAAATATAAATTTAGGATATTTTGTTATCAATTAAATTAATTATTTTTTTTATTCTTAATAAATTAAGTAATTAAGTCTGATAAATAAGAAAGGAGGGAGTAGTTTCATTGATCACCAATTAACAATTTTTCTAGAATTTCATTACCGGTTGGATTGTACTGCTGCAATTGAAATTGGCATCTTCATGTGTAAGTGTTATAACTATGCTGGTACCGTGTGGTCCATTTCTGACACTGGTATAGAATGGTAGTTGCAATTCCATAAACTCAGTAATTATTATATTTTATCCTATTCACGTCAAACATTGCATGGTGTACATTAATTTACACCTATACATCAATTCATAGATGAAAATTACTCGGTCGTCTCTATCAACTTGATGCCATAAGCTTCTATAATATCCAGTGCTGCAAAAACCACATAGCTCACAAATAAGCATTGTGAAGTACAGTCCAAAATATACAATTTATTGATATTAGTTCCACAATGTACATCTGTTAACAATAGTCAATGACAAAATATGCGGTTGAGTAGCCTTATTTTCCATTTATTAATCTGATGCAAAACCCTTGATAAAAAATTCACATAATGCGAATATTTGCAATTTTGTGGCCATATGACTGGCAAGTATGCTAATTATTTCTATGGTCAAATTTTCCCCTTTAACTATATGCATGATAGAAAAACTAGACTCAACAAATGGACAACAAACCAATATATCATGCTCACCTGGAGTGTATACTTCAGGTTCGATAGGCCTTAAGACTCCTCTTGTCTGAATTTTGTTTGTCAATAAGAGCTGCAAAAAAGATATCATTCACCAACAGCATTTTCTTGGAATACAACATAAAAGAACAGAAAGAAACAGAAAATACCAAAGCTCCAACAGCAGCTGGAATGCCAACAGTAAGGGCCATGGCAGTTGTGGTTTTTCCATTAAGAGTCTTCCCAAATTCAAGTAAAGTAGCTCTATGCTTCTCTGTAATTTGGCTATCTGGGTATTCTATTTCCAGTTCATGGTGCAAAAGCACCATATCCTGCTTTCAAATCAGGTAAAAGTTAAGGCACTAGAAATTAAATGTATGATTTAATAAGTAATCTCTGAACATTCCTGCAAATGAGTTGCTTTAGCAGTATTTAAGGTGATACGCGGATACAAATCATTTTTTTTTCTGTTTTTTAAAGAAGTTAAATTAAGCAGTCATTTTTGTTTTGCAACATTTAGTTATAAAATGTCAAATGGAGACTCAGTTCATACAATTAATAGAAGATAAGTGTTAGCAATGTACTCTCTAACAAACTCTATTATCAATTAAAATTTATTGGAAATTATAAATCATCAATGAAACTCATCAAATAAATGTTGGACAAGTGGCCTCAATAAGGGTTGAATAAAGTTTCTAAATCTTCCCACCAACAAACTTTAACTCCCTTTAAACGATAGGCTTTCTTTTTCTTGTGTTCAGGAAACTCAAAAGATATAACCAGTCTCTTGATTACAATTGACTTTCTGAGAAGAGCAGACAGATTTCTCTCTTTCCTTTAGAGTGGATAATACAAATTGAAGTTTCTGGATGAACTAATAGATTTGCAAGTGTTTGTCCAAGAGTTGTTGAGAGAACATTTGCAATGAAATTTTCTTAGAATATCTCTCTTATTTTTTGAGGTCAGACACACATATATATGGATCCTTAGTGCCTTTTCAAAATGATTTGAAGAGATATGTTTTTTCAAAAAACTTTTTTCTCAAATTTTTCACTTGTGGTACCAGTTATATTTTGAAAGGTCATGACTTTTGAATTTGAATTTCAAGAGTTCTGCCGCTGGTAATCGATTACAAACATCTGATAATCGATTACAGGTTCAAAATTCAAATTCAAAACCTTTTTTAACAGCTATTTTTAAAAATTGTCTTCTGGTAATCGATTACATTGTCTGATAATTGATTACCAGAGCCTTGGATGTCTTGGAAACACTTTGTTTTGAGGCAAGGTTTAATCTTGAGTTAATCTTGAAGCAAGACTTTATTTGTTGAAGTAACCTCGTATTAATCTTGAAGCAATGCTTATCCTTTGAAGCAACCTTGTTTGATTCTTGTTTAGCATCATCAAAATCATGTATTCATACATTCACACTAAAAAATAAAGAGTGGAACCTATATAATTTTGTAATTTTCAATAAATTTCAGCATATAACTTATTAATAGAAATATACCTTTTCTGTGCTGGTGTATGATAACCTCTCCTCCATGCGGAAACAAACAACATCAAAAGCACTCTTGCAGGAAGCAGGGATTTCTGTTTCGCCAAGAAGTCCCAAGAATCTATATGAAAAAAGACAGTCAAGTTTTTTTTTTATAAGCAAAAATATTTTATTGATGATAGTATGGCAGAAGCACAAGATGTGCCCAACCAGTATAAGGTAGGGGTAAATGGTCTACATTACATGATTGTTTTTGCTGTCTTCATTGCAGTTCTTTGATCTTTGCAGTGCCCTTGTGTTAATATATGCTCCATGATGTCATTCTCTCCTATCAATGGTCCATCTGGATTATCGCTAACAACTTTGAGAAGTTCAAATAAGAATTTTCTGAAAGTTTGTCTCTGTTCATTCATTAGCAACGAATGAGCTTCATTGTTAAATAAGCCAATCCTAGACAGTGTCCCCATGATCTCACTAAATCCTGTACACCAAGTTAGAACAAGTAAGTTTCAGAAAGATTAATAAATATAGACCCTTTATGCTAAACACGCCACAAGATTAAATAAATACTATATTGCTTAATTTTAACATGATTCAAAGAATGGAACCACTTTATCAAATTATGATTAATATAGTTTAAACATATTATAGAGAACAGTATTAACCAATGTCAAAATGTTTGCCTGAGAAACAATAGAAACATATATACAACATGCCTTCATAGCGGAGGGTTCCACGGAAAATGGTCGATGCTTCAGTTATTCCATACAAATCCCTTAAAAGTAATGAATTGCGATTTGGGAGACATTCCAAAGCAAAAGCAGGAAGGTCCGGTAGCCTTAGTCTTGTAGCAGAATCATAAAGATCGTTCCCTGGTCAAAAAACAAGTATGATGCATCAACATGAAGTAATCTTTTTCAAAAATGGGCAAGAATCCTCTGAGGTCAAATATAGAAATTACATGAATTTTATTTGACCTTCAAAGTGGATTCATGCATGCATATTGTGGAAGCATGTTAGAATTGTTGCTTAAAAGCTTACCATCAATATGTACAGTTTCACCACCCCATTTGTAGGTGGCAGGATTACGCCCAGCTCGGATTGCTCCTGCAGGATTCCAACTGAAATAATGGGTAATTAACCAATGAGTTCTTATAGTGACAATCATCAAAGTTTTTACCACATAAGCAAAATGACTATGTGACCTACTAGAGTTGAAAGGTTAGCCAGATGAAAATGCTACAAAACAGCGAGTTTAAAGGCATTGAGTAATGAAAACTTACAATATGATTTTCAAATGTTTTACAAATCATATCTAATTAAATACATAATTCAGTGTGCTTACTCTTGAGTTTGACAAAGAGATTCCAAGAAGTACCTGAATTTATATGCTAATGGATTGTTAGCAGCTTCAGGAGATGGAAGTCCACCACAATAAGAAGTGAAAGACTTTATTTTCCCCTTCCGCACATGTGCTTGGTTGATCATCTTCATTGCCATCATATGATCTGGATCATCAAACAACTACAATCTTATATTCTTATTGCAAGACAGACCCATTTTAGTTGGAAATATGAGAAGCTTCTAGAATATTCACAAGCTGGTTTTCAGCCAATGTGTTAGGACAAAAGAAGCAAACAAATATTTTTGAAGGAGTTTGTATAAATTTGATGATATGATATGTTGTAACATTCAGCCCAGTAAATAAAATTTCCAATAATTTATTTCAACTTTCTCAGAAGAAAAATACCGTAGCCATCCATGCAATCAGAAAATAAACACAGGTAATAGTTTCACAGGTGCAATGCTTAGAACATAAATTTAAAGAAAAAAATCTGGGAAGTGAGAACAATAACTCAAAACCGAGTTTTTAATAAGTACATCAATCCAGATGCACTATTTTAGACTATTTTATTTTGCAGAAGTCCTGGAAACCGATCACTAATTATCAAATAACTCTCTACCAATTCCTGGGTCCAAGCCCATCTCTCCCAGAATTGTTATGCCAGCATCCTTAGCCTTATCATTTAGCATTGACATGGAGCTATCAACATAGCTAGCAGTGACAAGATGTTTTTTCAGCTGCATTAAGAAACATATTCATTTACTAAGGTAGAAAAAAAGAAAGAATAATTATGTACAAATACTACCCTTGCAATTTTTACCAAAAATAAAATCTATACAGATGTTATTTATGAGATTCTGGAACCAGGGAACAATTTTTTCCTAGATTACTCGGATCATCTCTCTTTTTTTTGTTTCCCCACAGGATGACCAATCTATAAGTTGATTTATGTCTAAATTCAAGAAGTGACTTCAATCCTTGTCACGTTATTGCAGCCTTTACTATAATCTAGTCTGGATATGCTTTGTCCAAAAACCTGTCATTTTAGTTGCTTTTATTGTTCTAAATGTATATAATTTCAGTTCAATATTGAAAAATATCATAAAATAATGCGAAGTACCTCAATGCAAGCATTCGCTACGATAATATGACAACTTGGGGGCAGCAAACTTATAACAACGTTAACCTGCAGACAAGGAAAAGAAAACAAAATGTCAAGACCCTAAGAACACAAAGCATATATAGATCAGATGTAGCATGATGTTTCAAGATGGCGAAATCATAGTCAACGTTAACAATGATGGAAAATTCAAAATTATAAGTACACTATATGTTAATAATAATCAAAACGTTTTTTCCAGCAAAATCTCATAGGGTTTGATGAAGGTCAGTTATTTCCCAAGAGACAAACGTACCTGTGCAATGTACTTACACAAATTGGCATGATCCATCACATCAAGCTGAACTCCGGTTACATTTGGAATGCCCTCTACAGTCTGCATTGATCATCTAATGTCAAATCTAGGACCTAGTAAAAAACCATCTCTTCTTCCATAGAAGAAATCAAGAAATTATTATGTGAACTGCAGTGTGGCAAATAATAGAATATAATTTGCTCCATTATCAGTAGCATGCATGAAGGGACCTACCAATAACAGATGCATATGGTGCTATTTTTTCATGGAAAGTGGGATTGTAATGCTCAGGATGTGAATAGTAGTCTGCCTGAAATTACCAGATCGTGTTAGTATACTATTTATAAATCTCAACCCCTGCTTGACATAATTTTTTGCTTATCCAATAACAGGTTTTATTTCAAATGATAATAACAGGTTTCAGATACAAATTAACTTGCCAATTTTTTTGCAACTTAGCAAACAGGCATTTTTAGCAGACAAATAGATACGAGGAGATCTCAAAACACGAGATCAAGATCAACTAACTTTGTCAAACACTATCACGTGATCTTTGGGTTCAACCATGTCTTGGGCAGTCACAACACAACCATAAACTTGGAAAACTCTTTTTGAAGCATGCCTTGGTTGATCTTTGTCCTGTTAAACAAGGTACATACAGGGCAAAGTATAAGACATCTCAAAAGCTAATAACATAACAGATAACACTTGAAGATTCTATTGATTTATTTTTATTTAAACTTGAATTCCTAATAATTTCCTTTATTTATAACTATAATAGATGTTTCCTACACACTTGTTTTACTGTGATGAACTTGTAACAAAGTGTTGCATTCTTTATCTGTTCAAACTACCCTAACTTTTTTGGAATTTCACAATCATCACTCCAGACTAAAAGATAATACTAGAAAAATGAAAAGAACATTTCCTCCAGTTGCCACAAGTTACCCATCCTGATTATGAGGAACTTCATGTGTTACCTTACTCTTTTGTCTCAATTTAACGAGGCAAGGAAAGGATGGGGAGGATAATTTATTATACCGAGGTCTAAAATTTTGATGAACCTTCATCAAATCTTGTACCACATTGAAAACAGTCAAAATTATAGGGATTGGATGGAAAAAGAGTTCTACAATTCAGTAATAAGACTCTGAATCATCATTATGTTGTGATATGAACCAGACCTACTAATGGCCTCTTTATACTGAAAATCTAGGTCAAGCACAAGTGTCACACAACTAACACAAGTTGAACCCAAAAACACTCTTAACATAATAAGGCTCCTAACACCATAACAATTACCGTTCTATGTAGATCGCGTAGTTTAGATGGATCTACAAAGGTATGAGGAAGAAGCTTAAATATCTCTTGTGCACCAGAACAAACTACAGGAAAGAAAGGAAGGATTCAAAAGTCAGCACAAGTGTCACTTTTCAACATTCAATTGGCAAAAGTAAATGGGATATAAGAAATATTGGTTCGTGCATGAATGGATTAGTTTAATTTCATTTGCGATTACGTCTACTTAAGAAAGGATAGGACATATAAAAATAGAGTATCATTTCCTAACTCCATACCATTTCCTGAACCAGTAAATACAAAAACCAGGGGACAAATCCCCAATGGCAATCCCTGGGTCGCAATTTCTTCACCAACAGAAATCACAGCAGCCTTAGCAGCAGCCAGGGAAGGATACATGTAAGATGATCCAAGTGACAAGAAAGGTGTTGAATATCCAAGACTTAAAAACCCTGGAACAATAAAACAGATAAGATGTAAAGTTTGAAGATCACTCACTATACAAAGCCATTCAACAATGAACATATGATAAATTAAAACCTGTGCTATTAGAAACTTACGTTGTCCTAATCCGCGCAAAAAGTCAATCATTCCAGCTCTACCAGCAAATTTTCCAAATGCAAGTAATCTTTTCCCATTGTCCCCAACAATTAATTCATAGTCATATAACGATGCCCTCTCAGCTAGAATCTAAGATTATGGAAAATACCAAAAACGAGTTAGAAGTTGCAAGAAACCGCCACAAAATTGAAGTCATATTTCAAACATGAAGTATAAGTATATAAAATTAACACCTTATCCAGCAAAGGCATGTTTTCTTTCTGTGCTTTATGTGTATGTGAGAAGAAGGCATAAGCTCTATCTGGTAATATCATCTCCAGCTGCATCAAAGCCATATGCATCATAAAAAATCTCTGATCAACTAAACACAATCTAGCAGGAACAAGATTAATTTAATTAAACAAAGAGAAAAGAACCTTTGGTTGCTTAATGCCAAGGATGAGACCACATTGTGACAAGTCTTGTGATATTTCAGCACCAACTTCTTCATAGAGAGCATCATGGTGAATTCGCTTAGTGGAAGGCTGCACAATGATCCTAGAAACACCTGTCCCACCATGGAGTAATCGAGCACAGTGTGATGGGGTCAAAGGTGCCCTTCTTTCCCATTTATTCACAGATTCTGCCAAGATCCCAACAACCCCGTTCCCAAGCATGATCCTTGTACCTGTTTCAACACACCCAATTGTCCCAACTCTTCATCCATTCACAGCATAACACTCAAAAGCAACACATACACTAATCAATTTCTTTATCATATTCATAAATATAAATAAATAAAATGCTTATTTACCTCCAATATCAGTATAGTTGAACACGTTTTTGTGATGGATTGTGACACTGAAACTGAATGAAAGAAAAAAGTGAGGAACAAACAACGATAAGAGCAGAAGTGATTTGTAACAGGATATGAGTGTTAACAACTGAACTAGAACGGCCAAGTCGTGTACTTCGTTGGTGTTTGTGTCAATGTCAGGCTTGTCAGCACAACAATCTTGTAATATTTAAAAAGGTTGAAGTGTGACATGTGACGTGTACTATATGGCTATATAGTTAGGCATACGACATTGGAGGAATGGGAAATGGATCCTACTTTATGCTACGTTGTCATTTTCTGTTTGTTTGTTAATCTAGAACTAGAATGAGTACTATCTTATTTGAATTTACGAGAAAATAATAAATAATACAGAGAGAAATTTCATATTAACCTCGTGATCGACAGTGACCCTCCTCAAATTCAGAAAAAAAGGAAATAATAAATAATAATGGTTGAGGAGCCATGTTAACGCCACGTCTTATAAAAAAATACATACGTAACGTAAGTTATCATATTGTGTTGTTGTATCTACAATAGGAAACGGGATATGCTTAATGTCCTATCTGTCATCATTTACAGGCACTTAAGTGTCGTGACGTGAGGTATAATCATTCACCAAATTGAAAAAGATACACGGGACAGAGTCGTGTATTTCTTAAAATATTTTTAAAGACACGTTTGATTTCTTAAAATATAACTTTGTTAGAATTCATTAAATAATTAGAGAATAAAAACTATATTTGAAATTTCTTATTGTTTAAAAGTTAAGTATTTAATCATTTCCATATTTTCAATAAATATTTTTTATTGCTTCTTTAATGTTTGTCAATACTAATATTTATTTAAAATATGCATTTGTTTTCTATATGTTAACTAATCAGTTTAATTGTATTTCTAATTTCATGTTTTTTATCCCTCTATTTTTTATATTTACAATAAAGTCTTTCTATTAATATTTTATAAATTTAGTTGATGTGACCCTAGTAGTAACACAAGAAGAACTACTTGCACCTACGCAATGCATTTTCAATTCATTATCGGTATTAGTTAATTAATTACATATTTTTTGGTATTTTAAAACATTCAAATCGAAGATTTATTACAAGGAGAGAGTAAACACATAATTAGATACTGATTCCAATTTACATGTTCTGTTGTAATATGGGACTTTCGGTTGTCGCATCTAACGTGGATGGTCTTTTTGCTTACTAATTGTCATTTGTCAGTACTTTTTAGAGAATGTTTGAGATCATTTGTATACTTGTTTCTTTGTCTGCTTCTTCATCGTGATAATATATTTTTTTGCCGGAATTTATTTAATTCTAGAAACAGAGAAAAAATTAAGATACTTTTGATATTTAAATGAGTTTAATAATGTGATGAAATATAATTCATACATACTCATGTTATAAATAAAATTTATATTTTCAATAGTTTAATTTTCTAAAGAAATTAAATTTAAAGTTGGAATAAGCTGATTTTTATTTCTGTCAAATGATCCTTCATCTTACTTTTACTTTAATGATTTTAAGCACGCATTCTTCAAGTTATTTTTATTTAACTATGTTAGATATTCACAATGCTTGTTTTTATAATAACAAATTGCTATATTTTATTTCATTTGAACTTTTTTTCATCGTTTTCTTTTCTTTTATTTTCTTTGTCCAAACGCTTCACCATTATCAGCATATCTATGAACTTAACCCAAATGTGAAGGTGAAGCATAAGGCCTAACTAATTCATGCTCATGTCTAGTGTGGGCTTGCTAAATCCTCTGAAGAAATGGGCCGTGGAAAAGGCTTAACAATGATTACATGAGATTTGCTTTGGTACGAAAAAACAACTCTTACAAGGTAAAGGCTACGGTGGTCCAGCTTTGTAGGTGATTTATGGCGAACAAGTTTTATTCACCGTTGGATTCATCTGACCCTCATATATGTACCGTAAATCCTCCACACTAGATTTATTCTTTACCAACACTTTCTCTCTCCACTCTCCTCACTTCTTTACCCTTTGCAATATCTCATTTTTCATTGTGGGCTTCACCTCCCCTTTACAATGGTGTTTCCTCTCACCCTTTCTATCGATGTCGACGGTCGCGACACCAAATTCTTCTCAAATCCTAACTCAATTTCTCTATCTTTCTTCACGTCATTTCGTGACCACTACGTTTCTTAGGGTTTTAATCTATTTCTTAGATTAGCTATTACTATTGAGTTTCTGTGTATCGATTTTGTGTTCCCGACTTTCTTTTCTATCACTACACAACTTAATTTTTCCTAAGAAAACACCTTTGCTTCAATCGATGTTCAGTTTCATTTTTTATTTATGATTTAGCTTTTAGTTCATGGGCCTAATAAGAACCCACATGTTCAGAAACAAGTGTCCAACCCAAATAGCTCGAACCTGAACCTAAACAATGGGATCTGGTTTATTTTGCGACGATTAGATCAAACAAGTTTTGATTGGAAACTATAAATCTAGCCTTGTTTGAGAATTTGTGTTTGGTAATCTTGGATATTTTTAGTTTTTGTTTAAATTATGATTGATTTTGGGTTGTTGGGTCATGGGCATCGGGGAAAGGGAAGAAGAATAAAAATGAAACATTGTCATTGAATATTATTTTTGACATTGGTAAAGTGTGGTCGAAGGGTTGCCAGGAAAGGATTGGAAGAAAAGGAGAAATATTCTAACAAAGAGGGTCTATGATAAGAATATACATTTAAATTAATCTAAGGACTAGAAATAGTGGTGCATTGCAGACCACCTATAAAGGTGGCCCACCCTAGCCTTTACCCTCTTACAAACATATACTTATTTTCTCTTAATTATTTTCACCACATTTTCTTCTTATATTTCTTTCATATCACTTGTAGCATCCATAATTTTCTCTATCTCTTTTTCTTTTTCTTCCTACCAAAGTGTTAGCAACACTCTCAAACACATACATTATATATTGTCCATAAAAACTTATTAAAAATCATAAAAACATAATTTATTTGATTAGATAAGTGGAATGATTTTTTTTATATTTTACAATAAATTTCAGTAAATAGTAGAGAGTATATTCAAAAAAAAATATTATAATAATAAATAGTCTATGTACTGGTAATATAAATGATTTTTATATTGTCATCTATTTGTAATTGTCATATATATGATAACTTTGTTTACTTCAATAATATATATTCTTGGAAGTCATATTTGCTATAAATTTTAGTTATTGATGCTGTAAAAAAATTTACATAATAATAAATAAAATTTAAACTCACTATAAAATATTTTACTGGAATTTTCCTTTCTCCTATTTCTTTTTTTCTTTCACCTCAAAATAGTAGGTTGTTTATACTTATGAAGGTGATAAAAACATTGCTGACAAATTCAGATCCTTTCTAATGTGCGCTTGATAAGGTCCTTAGGCTCAGGTGGACCCCTTAGGTCCTATGTGAAGGTTGTTGTTTCCTGTACTTTGTAAGTTGTTTCTTGCACCTTTTTTTTAGCTTATGAAATGTTCAATCTAAAATGTTAAATTACATTCGAGAATAAGTACAAATTTTGACTTTTGGAATGGTCAATCCAACAAGTAAAAAAAACATTCCAAAAAAGTGGAGGAAGCAACAACCATATGTGAAGTGTCTTGCTTAGTACTTAAGCCCTCTCATTTATGCACAACTGAGCCCAACCCAACCAACAATTATTGTTCAATAAAAAAAACACCAACAATCATTGGACGAAAATAAAAGAAATATTAGCAACCCACAATACGAAAGAACGCTCATTCTTATATTTTATTTATGAACAACCTTTTGTTTTCATAAATAAATAAAAAAATGTGGCGTAGATGCAAGGTTGTTCATAAATAAATAAAAAACACCAACAATCATTAGACTAAATAAGAGGTTGTTCATAAATAGATCATAAGAGAATTATATTTATTTTTTCAATGTAAATAAAAATCGAGAATCACTTGAAATGAAACTAATAATTGAACAGTAATTTACTTGATTTTAGAAAGACAGTTATTTAATTGACTAAAAAAAACTCAAAGAACCAGAGTTGCACATAATCCAAACACTAAGAAAATAAAAACGCCATTAAAGTAGATTGATTAGTAGCTTAATTTGATAAGATATTAGAAGTAATTTATATGACCTTCTAAACTTTTATTTCTTTACTTATTTTAAAATTTCTCAAAAAGTTTATCAAAAAAATATTTTTATAATTCATTTTATAGGCTTCACAATCAAAATACATAAAACCAGGCAATCTAACATTATAATAATATTATAAAAATTTGAAATCAACAATATTTAGTTGCAATCGGTTAAGTACTTATCTCAGATTGTTTAGAGGCGTCGGTGCTACAAAAGTGGATAGTCATGACAAAGTTGATTTGGTGATATTTCTCTTTCATATTGTGAAAAGCATGCCACAGAATGAACAAATACATGCCCCCATGAAATCTTCATATTGTGAAAACTTATTGAAAATGGTTAAAAAACAATTTAGAAGGTGTCTGAAATAGCATGATACATTGGCATTCATTCAATTTATTGGTTCAGATGCTTAACTTTTTTAATATTATATTTTTTTTTAATTCTGTTCAGGTGATATTATTACTCCTTGATTTGTACCCTAACACAAACAATTGATCAACAAAACAACTTATTTAGTATAGTATATTATATATTTACGTTCTATCGAATTAGTTAATACAGCATGGCAGGTTGGAAATTTGTTAATATAGCAGTATCTAAAAAAGTATCAATTTCATGGTATACCACAAATGTCATTTTACGATTTTGGCGCGCGCACACGCTAAAATGAATATGATCAAGATTCGAGAAAAAAATCTAAATAAATAATTAAAAAGTACAAGATGAAATGCAAACCGTATAAACTTTTTTTTTTTTTTACAGAAAAAACCGTAGAAACTTTAAAAATTAAATCCTTACATGTGCATGTAAATTAAACTTACGTGTGTGCGAAATTAAATTCTCACTTGTATTTATACAATTGTATATTTTTGGAATTGCAATGCTTAACTATTTTTATGATTATATTATAAAAAATATATCTTTTTTTATAATACTTCTTATGATTTTAACATATTATAAGTTTATTAGTTTTGGATTGATTTAAATTTATTCCTTTGTTTCATTTTTTTATTATATAAATTTTGTGTTGTATATAAAATAAGCGTGAATTAAAAATAGCGTAGAAAATATTATAAACTAAACTTTATTTACAGCCTTTAAACAAAAAAAAACAAAGAATAAATTATATATGCATTGATAATATAAATTATTTTTACACAATTATTTAATAAAAGATAATTATGCAATATAAATTTGTTAACTTTTATAATAATAATTTAAAAGTAATATAAGAAATCATTTCTAATTAATTAATAATGTAAAAACTTTTATATTCACAGTACATGTCTAATGAACTTGATCAAAACAAATGTATAAAAATCAAATCATTCAAATCTAAATTAATTTTTATCATACTTGACATTGAATCATATTAGACTTTGATATTGTATACAATATTCATTCTTGTGATCTAATGAGGTGTTTTTTTAGGGTAAAATACATTTTAATTCCTTATAAATGAGTTAATTTTTTAAGTCCTTGTATTAACTTTAATCCTTAAAAAAAAATCTAAAATCATTGTTTTTGTCTTCAATTTATTTTTCGGTAAACTTACTCGGAGTACATTTGATTTTGATTATAATCAACTACTATAATAATAATTGATTGTTGAAATAATTTAATTTTTCAATCAAATACACCCTAGTGTCAAGTGACAATCTTAGGGTCTTTTTTGAGTGGTTGTGAATTTTTAATTTTTGGTTTTTAAATGTAATTTTTATTATAAAACTTATTTTGTAAAAATGGAGTTGAAATGATTTTTAAATCATTTTTGAAATATTTTTATACCCATTTTCAAAACAAAAAAAAAATTGTGAAATTGGTTTAGTTTAAAAAACACATTTTTTATATTTGATTATGACACTTCTTGCTATTATTACCGTTACTATTACTGCCATTACCACTATTGCTACCATCAATATCATTATCACTACCACCACTACCTATATCACTTTTGTTATAGCTTACCATCGCACCGCTACTAACACTGTCATTATCACTATCAATATTATCTTTGTTATCGTTACCACAACCATATCGCAACCACCACCACCTTCACATTGCTCCCAACACCAACACTGTTACTACTTTCGTCATCACGACCATCACTACCATTGACATTACTACTACTAACACCATTATCATCATCGTTATTGTCACCACCACAACTACTACCACCATCACCAATACCATGTCTATCGCCATTGTCACCTCCATTAGCTTTCATTACCATCACAATTACCACCTTCGTCCTCAACATCACCGACATTACTACCGTCACCATCAATACCACTTGTCACTGCCACCAACAACAACAATGTTGTTGCAATAACTACCACCAATGTTATCACCATATCACCACCACCACCATGATTGCCAACACTATCAACATCACTACCACCACCATCTCTACCATCATTAGTATGTTTACTGACATTGTCATCATTGTTGTCACTTTCACATTAACACGCTCTTAAACTAATATTATGAAACTTTTAAAATAAATTTATTTTGAAACTAGTCAAATTTTAAATTTTAGTTTAAAAATTTGTGGAAACTAAAACTAAAAACTCAAACCTTAAAAAAATAAAAGATCCATATAAAAATGTTATTTATGTGCCTTAAAATGAATATTAGGGATGAAAATAATGATTTCAAACTTTGAAAGGAAAAAAATGAATGAATTTTTTCGTCACATACACCAAAATCAAAATTTTCTCATTTATAAGAACAGAAAACAAAGATTTTTTTATTTTGGATGGATTAAAAATTGTAAATTAAAGAGCAAATTTCATAAAATTCAAAATTAAAATTTACTCATTTTATAGGAACTGAAAACATATCTTTTGTTTAATTTTTATTTCTCTCAATACTATAGCTTAAATTCAATCGATCCCAATTTAAATCAGAACTTGATTTTAATTTTTTTACACTATCACTAATAAATATAAAATATCCTGTATATACTTTTTAAAACAGTTATTGTAAAAATTAATAAACTTATTATATAAATTAATAGTTTATAATTAAATAATTAATAATATAAAAAATATTTACACTATTATTACGTTCTAAACAAATTATGGAGAGTTTTTGACTGCACTATCATTTGATTGAAATTGGAATATATCCCAAAAACTGGGATCGCTAAAAATGTGTGCGAAGGGCCACGATACCCCCCAAAAGTTGATTTCTTTAAAATTGCAGTCACAGATTACAGATAGCATCTTGACAATGCAATCCAAAGGCCAAGTCAAATTGCCCCCATTAGTTTCGATTTTTGAGAGATTCTTGACCATGGAACCAGCCTTAGCCACAACACGTGCCAGATCCACGAATAGCTCAAATTCCGCGTTTTTATCTTTTTTTCCTTTAGCATTATTTAATAGGAGAAATGCTGTAGAATATTAATATACGGAGATCCTAAAGCAAAACGGCACCAGAGCAAGCTGTAAACGCGTTTTGTTTTAGCAGCAACTTCTTCTCTAAAGCACGAACTCGCTTTTGGCTTTATTGCTTTTGAGATTGACACATTTGGGATCTTTTCCCTTTCGTTTTAATTTTATTCTTTCTTGGGGTGAGGATGTGCTTCTGTGCTCACAATCAAATCTCCATTGAATGGATTTATCATAACGCTTCCTAATTCTACACAACTCTTAAGTTATGCATACACTTGACTTTAGTTATTTTTATTTGAATATTTCTCAAATCTATAACGTCAGAAACTTACAGGTGACGATATTTTTGGTGGGGAAGAGGAAGACAAAATTTGAAACATTTCTTATTGAAATAAAAATTATAAATATAGATAATTAGATTGTGTTTAAATGATTAAGATTAAAAAAAATGAACATAACTTTTTAATTGATTTTGCAATCATCAAATAAATTTTAATTTTGATTATTTATGTATAATTATACGATCTATACTTAAAGTTTTTCACATTTTTAAAACGAGAATTATTCTTGGTTGATATGTTCTTCACAAGTCGTATATGTATAATGTTCCATTTGGTTATTATTCATTGATTATTGTGAGAAATAACATTTATAAATCTAGACGTACTATGCAACTATGCAAATTTCATATTATTATTTATACAAATCGTGCTTCTAAAAAAATATTTAAACTCATGTGTATTTCTAAAAAATTTAACTATGTATAATTATATAATTTAAATTTACAGTTCTTATTTCTTGCATTAATTAAATATGCTCACGTGAATCCTTTACATCATGTAGTCATATACTATCCGAAAGTTGTTGAGGTTGACTGTTTTGACGATGGTGTTTATGACAATCCCAACATTAATGTAAAAATTCTTATTTCTTTGGACTTAATTAATTTTCATTAAATATTTTTTTTTTGGCTAAAATTTGACTGCATAATCTGCAATCCTGTTTTAGTCCCCAGATTAATCGCTAGATTTATTAGCATTATTTCATTGTCAAATAATGTAAAAAGTAACACCCCCATTGAACGCCAACATTTGACTTCATCCATGTTAATGATTTGAAAAATAAAAATTAGAGTGGAATGGGAAATTTAAAATTTTCAATAAAAGCTTAGATTATTGACACATTCTCTTTTATTGTTATTCTTTTTTGGACGGCAGGCATTTTTCAACAAACAATTGAGATTTGACTATGAAATCAAAATTAATGGTAAAAAATTGTTCAAATAATCATAAAATCTCATATCATGTAGGATTCGAGACTAATAATCATTTACATACATAATTCTTTTTTAAGTCACCGATGTGTATTTTAACAAGAATAAAATTGTGATGAGTTGCTGTACACTTAAACAAATATTATCTTCAACCATCATCCTGATGAGTTCAGCAGAAAAAATAATACTATTTTATCATATAATTTTTTAGTAATAAATATTTTCTTTATTATAATAATAAAACAGTTTTACATGACTAATTTATTAATATTTTATAATAAAAATTGCATATGAAACTTTTTTAAGAAATATTATTTTTTAAATAAATCTCAATATCACAAAGAAAAAATTAATTTCTAGCTTTTTTTATCAGGGATATAAGTTCATCCAAAAATATTAACTATAAAAAGAATATATAGTGTTTGAAAATTTTCTCCTAATTATGCAGTTTTTTAAGTAATTAATTTTGATATATTTTCAGTGTCAACTTTTTACATTATTAATCAATTAAAAATACCTTAATGACTTTTGTAAAAAAGTTTAAAATGACTTTTACGTACAGTATAATAATCATCCTAGAAATTAATTGACGTTTTTTTAAGATAGTTGAATGTAAATTACCTATTAAAAATCAATAATTTTACTATATATAATAATTCTATTTTTGGTGGAACCATATACGATAATTCATAGTTGACATAATAATAAAAAAAACTTTACAGTTTACATCGTCTATACATTCTATTTTTCTTTTAATAATAACTTGATGCAAATTTTAAAGTTTTCTTTTTCTATCTAACTTTAGAAATTTAATTAGTGTCTAAAAAAATTATTATAGCTGACATTTTGTGATTTCTAAGTTTTGAGTGAGATTTTACACTTTTTAATATTGATATATTTATCTTTAAAATTTTCAAGGATGAAATTTAGACTTTATTCTTCTTTTTTGTAATGATGCTAATATCTTTAAGTAATTAAACATCAATATTTAACTATGAGTATCATATATCCATGAAATCAGCAAAAAATAATAATTATTTATCCAAGAGAAATGTTGATAATACTTTTCCATATGTATTTTTCAACACATGTTCACATCCCTTTATTGATATAGCCTTTATTTAATAGGAATTTAATTAGTTGTTGATATATATAGACCTAAAGAAATCTACCCACATGTTTGAATTTAACTAACATCGACTCTAAATAGGATATGGAACTAGGTTGATTTAATTAATTATGAGTTAATTAAAATGACAAGGTGATTTAAATTGTGCTAACTCATATAGCCAATAAATTACTTCATTTAAAATTGAGTATCCAAATTGATCCTTGAAAACAATAACAGGAGGGACACTTTTCAATCCCTCGACAAAGTGAATCGTACGTGATGCAACAATTCCCAGAGATTAAAAATTTAATATTAGACACTCTAATCCTTAATATTTGAGTTAACTTTTTTTACATGAATCAATTAATCAAGTTACTAATAACTTTTGTAAATGCTTAAGTCGGTTCACATTTTACTTTTCTATGAACTAGCTAATCATGATTAGAAACAGAAAAAATGATTAAATGGTCAAAGTGTTGCAGTATTCGAAATATTGACGAACCAATTGTTTTTATTTTCAAGGGACCAGAGTATCCTTACTGATTGATTTGAACCTTTATCTTTAATTAAAGGATAAATAATTATTTTTATTTTTGAATAAGTATAGCGTTGATAAATTAATCATTAAAACATAAAAATTTTAATTTTAATTTTTGTAAGTAAAAAAGTGTGACAAATTTATTAATATGATAATTTTTATACGTTATTATTAATAAAAGAGCCTACGTGACACAGAAAGATGAAAATGTCACAAAAATTATTGTTAATATGATTGCTAAATATATTGGATCAAAATGTTAATAAGTTTCCATTGAACCAAAATGTTAGTAAGTTTCCATTAGACTAATTTATGAGACTCCAAATTTCATTTCATTTAAGGCTAAATTATAGTTTAATTTTCATCTTTTTTCCTTTTTTATCGTTGCAATCATTTCAATTTTTTGTAAGAATTAACTTAATAGTTCTGTGATTTTGTTTGAGTATCATATTTTGAATAAACGTTAATATTACATTAAAAGTTTCAGAGCAACACACAAATTATGCTTATTATTATGTTTGTTCTAACTTATACTTGTTTCACTATTTTTTAAGTGTTTGGTGTAATGTTATGCTTGCAACGATAAAAAAGAAGAAAAAATGAAAATTAAATTATATTTTACCCTTAAATAAAACAAAATTGAGAGTCCGACAAATTGATCAAATGAAAATTTTCTTGATATTTTGGTCCAATTTATGCAAGAGTCATGGTGACAATCATCTTTGTGATATTTTTGTCCCTCTATGTCACACATGGTCTTTTATTAACTATAACATATGCCGATGAATGAATTTGTTGTATTTTTTTTCAGTTTCAGATACTAAAATTTAAATTTTAATCTTTTGAAAACGAATTTATCAACACTCTATATATTTATAAACAAAAATTACTATTTTTCCTTAGTTGAATTAATATTTTACATTGCATCTTAAGTATTATTTTATGTCTAATCTGTTTAATTATTTAGAATGCAATACATATAAATATATGTAAAAAGTCTAAATATATAAAAGTAACACGTTCTTTTTTTTAGGAAAAAAGTAACGCGTTAATTATGCTGAATGTAGATCACAAGAAAATATAAGGAGAGTTTAAATTTTGTTTTACAAACTTTTTGCGAATTCTTTCTTAAAACGTGTTTTAAAATGATTGGATCATCTTATTGATATATAGAAATATTCTTAAAAATAAAGTTCGCAAACATCTAATAATAATGTATACAATTTAATTTTTAGGTTAGTTAAAATATATACATGTCAAGGGAAATAATATTTTTTTAGGATTAAATATTATAATTAATAATAAAAAATATTAAAAAAATAATTGACAATGAAAGTGATAAAAAAATTCAAAATGTCGTTAAGAAACAATTTGTTCATATGATGAAAAAGTTTGTTTATAAAAAACTTAAAATATAAAAACTTAAAATTTATTTATATGAGAATTAAGAATCTTATTGATGAATAATTAGTAAGTATTTTCAAATCTTAAAATCTGTCTTAAATATGATAATCTCCTGAATTCAACTCGATCACCTAATCTTTTTGTAACATTTCTCGAAAAAAGAATGTAATTGACCCAATATCATTGTTTTACTCTTTAATGGTTAGTGCATATCAGCATCTATTTACTGAACGTATTAAAGCCGTGTAATCGGAAACCTATGGCTGCCTGTAGTAGTGAAAGAAAAACAACATTAATTCACGAGGCAGTCCCATACTAGTTTGTCTAATTACGAGGGAAAAGGACAGGCGCGGGTCACTTGCATAGCAAACGATAACATTTATTTTGGTTTTCGTTTCAAATGGTGAAGTGGACATTTTTTTTCTTTTGGTGACGGTGGTGGGAGGGAAAATGAAAAGTATAATGATACATAAATAATTATTTATTTTAAATATTTTACTAATATTTCTTATTTTTCTCTTTCTCTTTTCTTATCCTATTATAAATCTTATTATATTTTTTCCCCCTCTAGGTATAAGATAACATATAAAGCATTTTTCAAATGAAAAACAGACAAGAGTCGATTTCAATGCAACAAATTGATTCTGTGGAAGCTGTAGTAGTAGCAGTCACAGTGGGTGGGGTGTTGGATTTGGTTCTGCACGACACTGCCCTCTTTTTACGTTGCGTAGCCTCTCTTGTGAGAGAAATTGTATTCTTACAATATCTTTATATAACAAAATAGAAGGGAAAAAAAAGTGTAAGATGAGTTGATTCAGGTCTTGACTTAGATGAGACTCTTGTTTGTTCTTCTGGGTCCTAGATTTCTTGACTTAAGGAGGAGGTGAGATTTCTTGACTTACGGAGGAGGTAACGATGTATACGAGGTGGTTGACTATATTCAGTCAAAAGAGAGAGAACCTTTTTTAATGGTTTTGATAAATATTGTTTTTATGACTATTTTAAACACTTGTAAACAAACTTGAACAGTGTTGATAGAGGTAATTAAGCTTTTTTTGGATTGAGTTGAGTGCAATTGAGAAGAAATACTAAAAAATAAGTTAATATTTGTAGAAGATAATCTAATGATTAAGTCAAAGAATATCATATAATAAAAATTGTTGACGAATTAGAGAGAAAAAATAGTATTATATAAAAAATATAATTCATCCTCTTGTCATTATATTATCATTTTTATTTATCTTTTATTAATTTTTAAAAATTAATATAATGATATTTAAAATCTTTTTGAACACACTAGTTTTATGAGTAATTTTTTTAGGGATCGATGACATTTCACATATAAATTTGTAGGATAATAATATATAAATATTTTACTATTTTAAATATTTCATCAACATCTCTTATTTATTTTATCCCTTTCTTCCTATCATATAATAAATCATATTAAACTTATATATCTTTTTTCTCTATGTAGGTGTTCAATGGATGGTTGAGGTGTTGATGCAATACTTTTCAAATTTTGGAGTACATAAAAAATATCTATCCACAGTTAAAAATTAATTTATTTAAAAAATAAAAACCGTTCAAGTAAACTTTATGTATTCCAATAAAACTTACTTTACATTTAACTAGACCCTAGTTAACATAATTAAGTACTCTCACGATATCAAGTAAACCTGAATTGAATTATCTATCACTAATACCAAATTTTGTTAGCAGCATAATAATATATTAATGTTGTAAAAAAATCATATTAATTCCCAGGGCTGGCTAAGACTAACCAACAATACTACTAAATTCGAAGCTCTCCTCGCCCTTTAAATATCCAACCTCTCTGACTCGTTATTTGCCCCCCACTGCTTCTTCCAAATGGCTATTCCTTCACTAGTAAACCAGCCTCTAGCATTCAGCTTCTCCTTCCTCCTCTTTCTTGCTCTCTGCACCCCATTGGCTGCTAACAACACCGATTTCGGAGGTTCAGCCTGCCTCAAGGTTTCCCCCACCCACTTCGCCGGCTCAGTCACCGAAGTCATAACTGCTATACGACAAGTCGCTTCCATCCTCTCACGCTTCAGCCCTCCCTTCGCCAACTTCCGCCTCGCCACCGCCCTCGCCGACTGCCTTGACTTGCTCGACCTCTCCTCCGACGTCCTCTCCTGGGCCCTCTCCGCCTCTCAGAACCCCAAAGGTACCTATTCTACACAAACACTCCTCCCTTTCGTCTTAAATAATCTACTGTCCCAACTTAAATATAAATAAAATTAACAACAATAAAAAAAAAATCATTCAAAATAGAATCTTCATTAATTATCTCCGCTCTTTGTTTATATTAATTTTTTTAGTATATTTTTCACTAAAATTTATTTCTTATAAAAAAGATGGAATGAAGTATTAAATAAGCTAAAAATAATTAAAATTTATTTATATTTAAATCAAGAGAAAGATTATTTGAAACAAAATTAGATAAAAATTAATTTATTAAATTATAAAAATTCGGTAAAATTAACTGTTAAAATAACTGAAAAAAAATAAAATAATAAAATTATAATTTATTTTAAAAAAATAATTAAGAAATTAATTAAATATATTAAAGATAAAATAGAAAAATACATATAAAGAATAAAAATTAGAAATTAATAAATTCAAGTAACATTAAACAAAAAGGTGAAAACTATTAAAATTTATTTATTTATTAAATATTCAAACAAACTTTTTGATTAATAAAAAAAAATAAAAAATCTTAGCATAGTAAAGTATATAAACGGAGAATGAGTCTTGATTGTGTTTGGCAGGGAAGCATAACAGTACGGGGAATCTGAGTTCGGATTTGAGGACATGGCTAAGTGCGGCGCTTGCGCATCCAGAGACGTGCATGGAGGGATTGGAAGGGACAAATAGCATTGTGAAGGGTTTGGTCTCAGCCGGAATCGGCCAAGTGGTGTCGCTGGTGGAGCAGCTTCTTGCGCAGGTGGTGCCCGTACAGGATCAATTTGACGACGCCAGCAGCAAGGGGCAATTTCCTTTGTGGGTTAAGCCCAAGGAAAAGAAGCTGCTGCAATCAATTGGAATGACAGCTGCTGATGTTACTGTAGCGTTAGATGGGAGTGGGAACTATGCTAAGATCATGGACGCGGTGCTTGCGGCACCGGATTACAGCATGAAGCGTTTTGTGATTTTGGTAAAGAAGGGTGTTTATGTTGAGAACGTGGAGATCAAGAGGAAGAAGTGGAATATTATGATGGTTGGAGAGGGGATGGATTCCACCATTATCTCCGGTAACCGGAGTGTCGTCGACGGTTGGACCACATTCCGGTCAGCTACATTCGGTAAGTTATTATATGCTCTACTATTTTTGTCTTCGTTTTCCTTCTTTCTTTACTAACATTCAAAAAAAAAAAAGAGCATAGGATATGATGTAAAATTGAAAAAAAAAAAAAAAACTGTATTATATTGGGTTTCGATAGAATCTTCTATTTCGAAGCCTAACGTTGATTGCCTACGAGATGGGGTAATAGCGTGATGATGGGAACTTTTTACCGTGCCTTTTTTAACGTTATAATCGTTAAATATTTCATTAATATCTTGTTTATAATAACAAAATTTTACCGTTGTTTCTTTTCAACTTAAGATGACTTTTTCAACTAATTTTGTTATACATACTCTAAATAAATAAAATAATTTTTCTTTGCTTTCCTTCTTAACATTTTTTTTAAAAATAAAACATAAGATATGCTGTAAAATTGAAAAAAAGTGCATTGGGTTTGGATGGAATCTTCTATTTTGAAGCCTAAAGTTGATTGCCTACAAGATAGGGTAATAGGCTAATACGTTTTTTTAACGTTATTGCATGGTCATTAACCTTAATTTTTTAAAATAAAAAAATTGTATTGATGATGTTTTTTTTTAAAAAAAATTAATGTGTCTAATAAAAATGAATATTTATATTTTTTAAAGACTAAAATGAAATATTTGTATTCCGAAATTTCTCCGTCACGAATTTAGAGTTTCAATTTTCTTTATGTGTGTTTATAGATTTTAGCAGACAATAGCTAATTACTGTTGAGTTGGGGGTTATTGGTTTTATTATTTCATAATAAATAACTGAAAATTCACTTGGAATATCAATAATTAATGAGCTTTATACTGTTCTTGAAAGCCGAAAGGTGCTGGCATTAAAAAGGAGCAATTGCCATGT
The DNA here is from genome assembly GCF_004193775.1 of Glycine soja. Lineage (NCBI taxonomy): Eukaryota > Viridiplantae > Streptophyta > Magnoliopsida > Fabales > Fabaceae > Glycine > Glycine soja. Next base: position 22,825,977 of record NC_041014.1, on the reverse strand, counting down.
GATACCGATAGAGACCCCTTACATTACTTTTATATCTGTAGAATACCTTTAAAAAAGTTTTTCTAACAAAATCCTAGCAGAAAATATGACTAAATAAGTTATTTTGAACGGCAAACGGTCCAAATCAAAATCCCTAGCTATCAAATTCAAATTTCTATTAAGGTTTTGGTACAGCAAAAAATAATATCATCAAAATACGAAATATTATATCCGTGTTGATCACTGATTTTATTTCAACGAACCAAGATAACGGTATTTATAAAATTTGATCATGGAAGTAATCCATGACAGAATAAATAAAACTATAAAAGTATAGACAAGGTAGGCCAGCAAGCTAGTGTGAAAGATTCCATTAGTATTCCAGGAAATCCAGGCTCATTACCAACATAATCCATGTCTGCAAGCTAACTTCTAATGAATCAGCATAAAACAATGAATGCAGTGGGTCAAAGTTGTTCTGATTAGGAACAATCCCTTCTGAACACACAAGATTGAAGAAAGTGATTAAATATAATTTCGACTTATGACAACTTTCAACAGTAAGTAGGGCCTCAATATTTAATCATAACTAACATAATCCACCACGTATGCAACTAACATATAATTAACAATAAATGAGCAGGTGCATGGAATTAAAATTCTGAAAAGCATCTCATTTGACTGAAATGTTTAACCAAATCCTCATTTTTTGTACTTGCTTGTGTGTGTGCAGCTGTGAGTGGCAGAGGATTCATAGCAAGAGACATATCCTTTCAGAACACCGCAGGGCCCGAGAAGCACCAAGCAGTGGCACTAAGATCAGACACTGACCTCTCAGTGTTCTTCCGATGTGGGATTTTCGGTTACCAAGACAGTCTCTACACCCACACAATGCGCCAATTCTTCAGAGAATGCACAATCACTGGAACGGTTGATTACATCTTTGGTGACGCCACTGCAGTGTTCCAAAACTGCTTCCTACGGGTCAAGAAAGGGTTGCCAAACCAAAAGAACACAATCACAGCACACGGTAGAAAAGACCCAAATGAACCAACCGGTTTCTCGTTCCAATTCTGCAACATAACCGCAGATTCTGACCTTGTACCTTGGGTTAGCAGCACTCAAAGTTACCTGGGGAGACCCTGGAAGAGTTACTCACGAACAGTTTTCATGCAATCGTACATGAGTGAGGTGATAAGGGGAGAAGGGTGGTTGGAGTGGAATGGGAACTTTGCATTGGAGACATTGTACTATGGTGAGTACATGAACACCGGGGCAGGTGCTGGACTTGCTAACCGTGTCAAGTGGCCAGGGTACCATCCATTCAATGATTCCAACCAGGCTAGTAACTTCACAGTGGCTCAGTTTATTGAGGGGAATCTATGGTTGCCTTCAACTGGAGTAACGTACACTGCGGGACTCATACTTTAGTTTAACACAAATTAATACTGCCAAAGAGGAAATTATAGGTACAATTATCATCCTTATTTTAAAATTAAAAAAAAAATGGTTTAAGCATCAAAGAGGAAATTATAATCTTCCAAATTATTTTCGATTCAGTTCATCTTGAAATCTGGACGACATAATAACGTCAATTTTCTTTTTAATACAAATTATATAGTTATTTATCATTAACAAAAAATACTCTCTTCCGTGTCTGGCATGATTTATGCAGGGGTTATGCATTTAAGTGTTTTGTGGTTAGCATTAACGAGCTTCAACAACAATCCATCGGTTTGGCGAAATTTTCTTTTCTTTGTGGGGGTGACTTCATTTGGTGTGGTGACAAATCGCTGCATGAGAAATACTAATACTATTTTACAACGAGCCAGTGCTAATTAATGAAGTCCCAACTAACTACATTTGTAGAAATTGCAGCAAAAAAATAAATATAAAACTGCACTGTAGAGAGTAGAGTTCTTGCACATGTTGTATCCATTTAGATTGGATAGTATTTCTGGTCCCCAGCTCCTGATTCTAGCACGGAATTATGTCAATGTGTTAGTTTATTTTCTAAAAAATAACAACAATAGTTTTTTTTTTTTAAATAGTTCTGTTAACAAGTGTGTTAAGAGTATTGGTTAAATGATCCATCATTAAAAAAATTACTGAGAAATCACAATGAAATATATTATTAACCTATTTTTATAAATTTTTAATTATACTTTCAAATATTAAAATAAAACAAACTTGCAATTAATAATTTGAGTAATATTATATTGTATTATAATATTTTTATTAGTTATCCTAATATTTTATAACAATATTAAATGAATGCATTAGATCTTAAAAGCATATAAACAATATTTAAAACTTCTTTCTTCTAATAAATTAATAAGAAAATTGATGAGAAAGTTATACTAGGATTTCGAATTATTCAAACAATAATATGACTCACTATAAACAAATGTATATTTTTGGGTCGCGATTTTAGGTTGGTCACAATATTGACGCTATTGACTTGGGCTTGATTTTTACACTCTCTTAACTGTATCTCTTCCTCTGTGTTTGGGCCATTCCGTGCCTTCGAGAGCCTTGTGCACCCATTCTCTGTCCACTTTCTATGTGTAAATGTAACTCTATACTTAATTCTTTACTATCAATACTTAATTATTGAATATAAGAATTGATATAATCATCAATTATGTGTCGTTAACTTTCGTCAACGCGAGATTTTGGCTTGCAGACTTTGAGGACCAAGTCATCTGCATATTTTGACTTGACTCGTGATTTCGGCGATACCTAGCTCAAGTTGCAAATATTTTATGATTATGATTTTATTTACTTTTTATTTTTTGAAGCAATGATTTTATTTACTTACTTCCATGCACATACGTCTACATGCCTGGGGCTGGGGAGATTTTTATTTTTATTTATTTTTTAAGAGTAGGCATGAGTAATAGGTTCTAACTTTCGAGTCGTCACTATCATACAGAGAAAAAATTATACAAAATGTCTACATGCCTATTATTTATTTTTTTTACTGCAATCTACATGCCTACTTAAATAGCGGAATTACAATATAAGTGTGCAGAAATTTAATTAAAACTAAAAATAAAGTAAAAATTTAAAGTTTTTTTTATCAAACATGCATGTTTTCTTCAAATGATCATACAATTCCATGCACTTTTATTAGAAAGGCTTTTATTAGAAAGACTATGATATAATGATATTATTTTTTTATCGATAAATATTAATTATCACTTTATTAATTTATATTAATTAACGGAAGAAATTCGAATATATGATATTTTTTTAATCTCTTTAACCACCAAATCAACTGTATAATTCTCAATTCTCATCTAATGACATTGTTAACCATGTCAATAAAGATATTATCTGAGCAACATTTCATGTTAGAAATGTATGGATTTATTTTTAAATGGCCAAACCTATTTAAAGTTTATTATATTTTTGTTATTATTATTATTTTAAAATAAATGGTAATACTGCTTTTTTTTTAAGAGTTCTAAATTAATTCTACAGAGTTCTAACGTATTTTAAGAGAATTCATTTTACAAACAGTTTTAAAAATCTACTTCCATGCAAAATATCAAACATTTACTTCACTAGTGTATCTTTAACAAGTTGCTCAATCTTAATACTCAATTAATGAACACGATGAGCAAATGAAGCAATACAACTAACTTTTAGAGGAAATTAACCCATTGGCCTAGTGGTTGCATATGATAAAGGTAACCATTCCATGAATGTTGAAGCCCCACGAAATAAATCATGAAGGTGCCATACTCATTCCATTTACCAATCACCATCAAATGGTCTAACAGTACTTGACTAGCTAGTAGTGTGTGTGACCCACCCTTGGTTTGTGACTAATCCGGGAATTGGAAGATGTAACCTAAACTCAGCAATTAAAGCACTGAAAACTGTTGAGCTTGAAGTGGAACTGTCAACGTAGTACAAATTAAGGTCCCTTCAATTAGTAGTTGCTGAGCACCAACCCTTTCATTATTTTCACCGCTACTCACAGAAAACCGAAACAGAATGACCCAAAACGTAGGCAATGTCTTCCTGTCTTAGATCATCCTCTTTCACCGACATATATTACAATATCTTCTAAAAACAACCTCAACCATCAAACTTAGCGAACTGATTCTTCCTTTTTTGATATTTCTTAGTCTCAGCTTCTCATTTTGCTTGACAATGCCAATAATACTACAAAGTTGGTCTTCGAGTAAAAACAAAATAGGTGGCCCACCCAAAGCAGAAATATAGGAAAATTAATACCGCACATATTAATTTTGTGCACCACATGCATCCCCTTTGGCCGTAAGCTGATTTTCATGTTTCCTGGTTTAAAAGGTAGTGCAATTATCGACCTTCTTTAACAAAAAGGGTCAAAAAATCTAAGTTCTAAGCCCGTGCTGTTTTTTTCTTTTATTCTAAATTTCTAATCCATGTTCACCCACTGCCTTATTTATCACTAGTCAAATACTGAAATTCTTCGTCTCCAAATCACATTTTAACAGTCTCTTTCTTCTTATTGTTCATGTAATAGTAATAATTTCATGGCTATTCCATCTCCTAAAATTTTCCTCCTCTTAACATTCTTCTTCTCACATTCTATAGCTGTGAAGTCCTCCAATGCTTCCACAACCCCAACATTGCATGCAACCTTCCCATTTCCTGAAGTTAGCAGCTTCAATTCATCTAAGCTTTCAATCTCAATAAACATAAATCCAAACATCATCAACACCCTTCTTCAGTCCCTCCAAGCAGCAATATCTGAAGCCACAAAACTATCTGATCTATTAAACAACGCTGGACATAACATCATAGAGAACAAAATAGGAGCAGTCCAAGACTGTAGAGAACTTCAACAATCCACCTTAGCTTCCTTAAAAAGATCACTATCAGGAATCCGTTCCCAAGACTCCAGAAAACTAGTTGATGCAAGAACCTACCTCAGTGCAGCACTCACCAACAAGGACACGTGTCTAGAGAGCTTAGATTCTGCTTCTGGTACCCTTAAGCCAGTTCTAGTGAATTCTGTGATCAACTCTTACAAAGATGTCAGTGACTCTCTCTCAATGCTCCCCAAGCCTGAGAGGAAGGCTTCCAAAGGACACAAGAACCGGCGTTTGTTGTGGTTGTCAACGAAAAATCGCCGTCTCTTGCAAAGCAATGATGGAGGAGAGCTTGTTGTGGCTGCAGATGGAACTGGGAACTTTAGCACCATCACTGAGGCTATCAACTTTGCTCCGAATAACAGTGTTGGTAGGACAGTAATCTATGTCAAAGAAGGGACGTACGAGGAAAATGTTGAAATCCCAAGCTATAAGACCAATATTGTTCTGCTTGGCGATGGAAAGGATGTCACATTTATTACTGGCAACAGAAGTGTCATTGATGGCTGGACCACTTTCAGATCTGCAACTCTAGGTAAACCCTTTATGGATGGAATTATTAATGTAACTGACATGCCTTATCTTATAACTTTATGAATTGATCACTTTGATTTGTGTACTGAATATGCCAAATGTCTTTGCTTTGTGTTGGTGGCACTGACTAATTTGTTATAGTTTCAGTTTGGATAAGCTTTTAGCTTATGAGAGCTTTTTTAACTGTAAAACTTTTAAGAATTTTTTATCACAAGAATGTTGAACTTTGTTAAGTTTAATGATACCTGTAGAGAAGTGAGAGCTTATGAAAATGGTTGAGGTGCATAGGTTTATTATAATTAAGAAAAAACTTTAGATACAGTATTTTAGGTGTTTCTAATGTAGCTGTCCAATCAGAATTGAAGTCTTATCTTAATAATCCGTATAATAAAGATTTACATTAAAACCAATATAAGTTACCTAGGTGAAAATTTCAATTCTGATCGGAAAACAACACCTAAGCAATTGCATTTTAAGTTGTCTTTTAATTAATAAGAGAAATTTAATTTACTTCATCTTCTTTTCACCTGACCAGAAGTCTATTCAAATTGACTCTTAGCAACATGATTTTTTTTCTTCATGTTATTGCTGATTTGCTCAAAATGGCAATTGCATCATGACCATTGTCTCTTTTTTCTTTTTTTTTCAGCGGTCTCTGGTGAGGGCTTTCTGGCACGTGATATAGCTTTTGAGAACAAGGCAGGGCCAGAGAAGCATCAAGCAGTGGCCTTGAGAGTGAATGCAGACTTCACTGCTTTCTACAGGTGTGCTATGTATGGTTACCAAGACACTCTCTATGTCCACTCCTTTAGACAATTCTATAGGGAGTGTGAAATTTTTGGAACCATAGATTACATATTTGGGAATGCAGCAGTGGTTTTACAAGCATCCAACATTATCACAAGGATGCCAATGCTTGGTCAATTCACTGTCATCACTGCACAGTCCAGAGATTCCCCTGATGAGGACACTGGCATTTCAATCCAAAACTGTTCAATTCTAGCCACCACAGATTTGTACTCCAATTCTGGTAGTGTCAAGAGCTACCTTGGAAGGCCATGGAGGGTCTATTCTCGTACTGTTTTCCTTGAGTCCTACATTGATCAATTTATTGACCCAATGGGGTGGAAAGAGTGGTCTGGTGATCAAGGCTTGGACACTTTGTATTACGGAGAGTATGCTAATTATGGGCCTGGTTCAGGGACTGATAACCGAGTCAATTGGGCTGGGTTCCATGTAATGGATTATGACAGTGCCTACAACTTCACAGTTTCGGAGTTTATTATTGGTGATGCTTGGCTTGGGTCTACTTCATTCCCTTATGATGATGGGATTTAATTATAAGTGTGAGAGAGATTAAATAGGTGAGCTAGCTTGTTGTAAAATTAGCCACTTGGCCTTTGCTATTGTAAAATAAAAAGGTGAGTGGCTAATTTAAATATGATTAAGGTAGCTAAGTGCAGTGAAAAGTTGAAAAGATGTTAAGAAATATGCTGAACCAATCAGTTGTTTTGACGAATCAAACAATAAGAGAGGATCAAACAACATCCAATTGGTAGATAACTAAGTTTGATTTTTATATCTGGAAGATTAGTCACTTTGAATCTGAGATTGTTTTCGGCACAAAATATATAAGATATTTCCAAATGATGTCAAGTATTGTTCATCCAACTTACTGCTAATTGCTAAATAGTTTCTAGCTATTTAGCATTTTCCTTTAAATATTTGTATATTCTTATCTAAGTTTAATATTTTTATCATAAATGTCTTATATAAATATAAACTGGGAATTTTAACTACGCTACCGGGTGTGGATTCTCGGCCACTATGCCAATTGCCAGCAACCAAAATCAAGAAAATTGAGTGATTGTTAGAACAAGTATTTACTCCAACATTAACAATTAAACCATACATTTGTTCAAAATTTCTAAAACGCATACATTTGTTTTTCTTAAAGAAGAGAGCACAATTATGCCATTGGTGTTAAAATATACCAGGTAATTTTAGATTTTTATTATTATAAAAGAGTGGATTACAAATTTACAACTATTCCTTAGTTAGTGAGATGTATTGCTCACATTTGGACCTTTTCACCTAAATTTAGGATGTTCTAAGACTAAACATCATCCTAGATTGGATAAGCAAACGACAATTTTTTAAGAGGAAGAGTGAATCAAAATAACAAGGATATAAATAAAAAAAGTGCTGCTTTTCAGATATAGCTTCTTCCTAGTATTACTGGTGTGAATTTACAAGTTTGAAACGTGTGGCATGCCAAAATCATGTTGGGTTTGTTTACACTTCGTTGTCGTTAGAAATGATGACGAAGCGGGCAACAACAAAAAAAACAATGATAACAAGTCACATAGCCGTGCACAACAATCTACCACCCCCAACAAGGATCACATGGTGGCGCATTCAGAGAAGATGGTGAAATTGGTGTGCAGCTCCACGGACTACAAGGAAAAATGTGAAGGCCCTCTTAACAAGGCCATGGAGGATGACCCCAAACTCACGCAGCCAAAAGACCTTCTCAAGGCATATGTCAAATTTGCTGAGGATGAGGTTAGCAAGGCCTTCAACAAAACCATCTCCATGAAGTTTGAAACTGAACAAGAGAAAGGTGCCTTTGAAGATTGCAAGAAGCTCTTTGAGGATGCCAAGGACGACATAGAATCCTCCATCTCCGAACTTGGAAAAGTTGAGATGAAGAATCTTTCTCAAAGGACTCCTGATTTCAACAGCTGGCTCAGTGCTGTCATCTCCTTCCAACAGAACTGTGTTGATGGCTTTCCTGAGGGAAACACAAGGACCGAGCTTCAGAATCTCTTCAACCATTCCAAGGATTTCGTTAGCAACTCCCTTGCCATTCTGTCTCAGGTGGCTTCGACTCTTTCTACAATCCAAACACTAGCACACGACCGTTCTTTGCTATCTCACAATTCCAACTCCCCAGTTGCTTCTCTAGACAAAACTGATGGCCTTCCTTCCTGGATGAACCATGAGGACTGAAGAGTATTGAAGGCTATGGATAACAAACCTACACCTAATGTCACTGTGGCTAAAGATGGCAGCGGAGATTTCAAAACCATCTCTGAATGTTTAAATGCCGTCCCGCAAAAATATGAAGGACGGTAAGCTCCTCTCACTCTCTAGATTCTAGCTTAATTATTCATAGAGTAATGATATATGGACAATTGCATAGTGTATACACCTAATTAATATTGTTCATTTCTCTTTATCTCTCTTTTCTTATTACGTCATATCACATGCCATATCTACACTTCTTTCTTCTATCTCTGTGTTGTTCTTGGTGTTGAATAACACTTAGATGTCTATGCATTATTTCCTTTATTCACATTAGCACGTAGAATGTGGGAGAGAGAATTCCAACCATCTCATGATGAGAGAGACTCCCATCTTATTCTAAGTGGCATTTTTGTATATGCTGTTTATGTTTGATATCATGTGAGCTATAATATTCTTGGTGTTGTGAACATGCAGGTATGTGATTTTTGTTAAAGAAGGAGTATACGATGAGACAGTGACAGTAACAAAGAAAATGCAAAATATAACCATGTATGGTGATGGATCCCAAAAGAGCATCATCACTGGCAGCAAAAACTACAGGGACGGTGTTAGGGCATTCCTAACTGCAAGTTTTGGTATGTCTAAAACTAAACTCCCTTCATAAAAAGCACAAATGCATTACTTTTTTTTTTTTGGTGAACCTGAGTATCCTCAACCAAAAGTTGTAGTTATAGACTAATCTCTCGAGATATTGAAATCAATAAAAGGAGCTGATCTCTTTCAACTTTTTCCATACACACTGACCTTAATGGAACCCTTCAAAAAAAGATTATAGACAGATCCATTTAAGAGGCTGACTTTTCCATACTACTACTAATACATTTATAATGTAGTGCACCATCATATTAGTCCATAGCATTACAAGTTCTTGTAATTTCAAGAATTAATCTGATGTATCATAGATGAGTGACATATTGTTTTGATTCTGTTGCTATGCACGTGCAGTGGTAGAGGGAGATGGATTCATAGGCCTAGCAATGGGATTCAGAAACACCGCAGGCCCTGATGGGCACCAAGCAGTGGCTGCAAGAGTGCAGGCAGATCGTGCGGTGTTTGCTAACTGTCGGTTTGAGGGATACCAAGACACTCTATACACCCAAGCCCACAGACAATTCTACAGGAGCTGCATCATTGCAGGCACGATTGACTTCATATTTGGCGCAGCTGTGGTGTTCCAGAACTGGATGTTCCAGAACTGCATCATGGTAGTTAGGAAGCCACTGGACAACCAGCAGAACATGGTGACTACTCAAGGGAGGGTGGACAAGCAACAAGCCACAGGAATTGTGCTGCAGAAGTGCACAATCAAATCTGATGACTCACTGGTTCCAGTGAAGGACACGATCAGGAGCTACCTTGGGAGGCCATGGAAGGAGTTCTCGAGAACCGTTGTTATGGAATCGGAAATAGGCGACTTCATTCACCCAGATGGCTGGACGGCTTGGGCGGGAAACTTTGCTCTCAAGACATTGTACTATGCTGAGTATGCCAACACAGGACCTGGTGCCAGCACCAATGCTAGGATCAAGTGGCCTGGTTACCGAGTCATTAACAAGGATGAGGCTACCCAGTTCACTGTGGGCTCTTTCATGAAAGGCACATTGATCCAGAACACAGGCGTGCCCTCTACACAAGGCTTGTACAATTAAACACCTTTGCTTCAAATTTACCACTTGAGTTTTTGCTTCAGCCTTGAGCTGCTGCTACATGTTTGTTAGGCACACTGAAATAACTTGATGGTGTTGCTCACTTTGATGAATTGTATTTTTCTACCTTTCTTTCTTTTGACGTGAATTTTTAAAAATGTTTAATCTTGAATTGTAATCTTGCACTAACTACCTACAGTAGGGTGGAATATACTTGCATAGAATTGTGTCACTAAATAGAAGAATTATTATACCTGCTATTATCAGTTTTTGCTGAAAAAGTCTGTAGTGAACTCTGAGATGTCAATAGAATTTTATTTGATTGTAAATTTAGCAAACAGATGAATCAAAATCGTACAATTAAAATAGTTTACAATCAAATACTAAAAAAAAAAAAAAAAACAGAAGAACTAAATTGCCAAATGACTATAGCAGTAGAATCCAAGTGCAATTAAGTCTTTTATTTAATTTTCTTTAACCTTATTATTATTATTATTGACTTTCACCTTTTTCTTTTCAATATATATATATATATATATTCAATCAAATTGCTGCAGAGAAACCACCCACCCCGAAACCCCTGCTCCCCGCAGCAAATTGCAGCCACATCTCCCCTTAAACTGTTAACCTAACAATAAACCTAACTATAACACTTTAACCTAAATATGACTTTAAAAAAGGTTTATTGTGTTTTTTTATCTCACTATGTATTTTGTTCAATTTTTTAGAACTATTAATTAAAAGTTGAATCAGGTTCCATTATTTTTAAAAGAGTTTCAATGTAGTCCTTTCTGTACAATTTCACTATTAGTATACGATCAAATTCAGGAAAAAATAAACAGAAAAAAAAAACTAAATTCACCCACAAGCAAACACATGAATGACAGGATGTCATATACAAAATCAAAATAGAAAAAATCAGCATTGCTTTATGCATATTTTGACTGCGATGGCATACAGCTCAAAATTGACATTCACCCACACGCAAACACAGGATGACAGGAACATGTTGCACTCTTCATTAGTGTGCGGCTTCAAAGTTCAAACAGATAAACCTCTGGCTCTATAAGCAAATATTTCTTTGGTTCTTAACTGAGTCTCAATTTTGATTTTCAATTAGCCCTTCAAGAGATTTACAATTTTCTTAACTAGCATTGTTGCATAACAAAGTGAATTCAAACCCCGAACGGAAAACAAGAACCTAAATATAAAGAAACAAAATTGGCAAAGGGAGAGGGACACAGGTAAAGTTATTTTCATCTTTTCTCAAAACAAATGTCACAGCTGATTTTGTTTTTTGTGTTCTTTTTTCTTGATTTTGTAAGAAAAGATAATGTATGATTGCCCTGCAATTTTTTTCTAAAAGCAAAATGTTTGACATTGAACCAAACCAAAAAGCCAACAGTTACAGAGTATCAAATAGGATACGGCAAAACCAAGCTTTGAACATAATTAGTAGAATTCACCGCAACTATTTTGCGAGAAATTAGAGTATCCCCTGCTATGCTGTCTCTCCGACAACCCAGAACAAATTCGAACTTCAATTTCTTTGCCACGAAAAGAACCTCACCGTCTGCATAGATTCTAAGCGAAATTTAAAGATGCTTATAACTAATCTTTGTCAACGGAGTCCAAGACTTGTAAACTCCGAACTCCTTCATTTGCCAAGGAAATGGGTTTCGAAATGAGTTTCCTTGTGACGGTGAGAAAGACACAGACACCCCCTCAAAACTCCAATTTTGGGTGTTGTGGTAAAGTTTTGCTGTTGAGTTAAGAGTGTGACTCAAACTCTCCCTTATCTTCAAGTAAATGGAGAAAATCGCCTAAGCAATGAACTCTCAATTCAGTTTTATTTAATCTTCTGTTGACAACTGCTGCCACCACCTTGTAAGTATTACTTGAATCATCGCAGCCAAAGTGACAAAGTCAATATTCACTTTGGCAAAATTCAGTGTGGCTATCCGTAAGCATGGCGATCTTCTGGACCCAGGATTCACGAGTCATAGAGTTTTCTTGAATCATAGCACTGAAACAGAACAATCCGTCATTAACGGCGGATGATGCGTCATTGAGACAACGTTCCATGGAGCAGCAGAGTAGGGAACATTGTGTGTCCTCCTCAAACAAGTTTAAGTAGTTGGGCTTTAAGGCCGTGAATAAGATTGGGGTGTCTCTGCGAGATCTTTCAAGGTGCAGTTTCACCAAAGAAGGATCAAAGATGAGAGACTGGAAGCCGTCATAGGATTTCTACTATGAGCTCGCCAGGGAGAACCCTATCCATTCTCAGGAATGCCTAAAATTGTGAATCCTATAAACCCTAGTTCATGGGATTGGCCTCCACTATTAAGAAAACAAATTATGGACACAATTTTTTTTATATATATTCTTGTTAAATTAATATTCTAGTATTCTAATTTATTATTTAGGTTCAATTTCATCTTTTATTTTTTAAAATCAATTTACTTTTTTTAAAATATATATTTTATAACGGTTTAAAATCACTTCTGGTGAAAAATAAAAATTAAATGATCAAATTGAATCTAAATAATGAATTAGATGATCAAAATACTAGTTTAACATATGTTTTCATTATATATAATAGACTAAAATAAAAGTGTAAAATAGTTTTATAGTGTTATTTAATCTACATTATCACATCGTTTATTTTACTTTAAAATAATTATTTTAAAAATTAATATACTTATGAGACTTAAGTCTTGAATTTGTGCAATAATATCTTTTAAATTTGTTATTTAATAAGAATATCTTCAAATAAAATTCTTTAAGTAAGCGTTTTTAAAAATCTTGCTTAACTTCTTATCTCTTTTTATTTATCTTCTTTTAGTTTTTTTTTATTTTTATATTTTTTATTAGAGATGATCAATATTCAAAATAACCTTGAATCTCAATATAAATTCTTTATCACACATCTAAAGTATAATTTATATGTTCAAAATTATTTATGTATTACAAATTTTAATTATTACATAATTTTTATACTTAAAAGTATTTATATACTATAAATTTTAGTTATATAAAATAAAAATTCATATATATATATATATATATATATATAATTGGTTTCTAATATTCAATTATAGTTTATCCAGCCACTTAGTTAACATTAAAATTTAAAAACATAAAAAGAATATAGCACGCATGCATGGTTAAGAGAAATCCACCCCTTCATTGCCTTACAAAGCATATAAAAAAGATGGTTTGGAGTTCCTTTGTTCAAATGTCTTTTTGATATGGTTGGTATGATGAAGATCCCAGAAAACTATATCTTGCAAAAACAAAATAGCGGCAATAACCCGATAATTTTTGTTGCAATTCGTGAACGCGATGCTAATATTTAGAATGCAATGTATAAGGGTCTTTTTAAAAATTATTATCTTATTAATTTATTATATTGCTCATTTTACAAAGTAGCCCACGCTAGAATTGGAGAAAAATAGTATTAAAGAGATTATAGTCCGATTGAGGTACCTCATGAACAGGGCAAAAACCTATGATAAATTAGCGACAACTACTGAACTAGTCCTATACCTTTCGCTGTGAAAACACCCTGTCATCTTAGGAAAGTTTAATAACCATTCTAAAATAAATCTTTCAAAAAAATGACTACAAGATTATATTTTTATAATTACTTTAATAAATAAATAAAAAAACTCTCCATGTTGAATCAAATTTTAGGTAGTTGTCATGAACAAGTGTATGCTCTTTTGAAACATAAGATACAAAGAGTTGTCATGATCTATACAACATACGCCCGTTCCGACAAACAGAAAGAAAGGTAGCCAAATAATTCAAAAATCACTTGCCAAAAAAAAAAAAGTGTTATTCTATTTGCAATCATATCTGGCATCTACACTGTTTATTAATTTAAATTGCTCAGTAGTAGCTGATAGACATTTATTTAAGTTTTGAATTTGTCTGTGTATCAATTGGTTTTTTTAACCCGGATATTCCAGGAGAACATAGTTATCTGTCAACCATGTCATATCATCTTAATATATATCAACTAATTTGATTACAACATTATATATGACACTAGCACAGCCCCTAAAATCAGAGTCAGAGATGGCATCAAGGAAAGCTCTTAACCAATGGTTGGTTATGCCAATCTTGCTGATGAATTGCTTTGTTTTGTTGGGTCAATGTGCAAGGCCACTGAACACAGAAGAAGGAGAGGATTTGGTCACCTGCAAGCACACCTTCCATTTCCAAGTATGCATTTCTACCTTGAGATCAGTCCCTGCTAGCAAAGACATCAGATCTAAAAGTGCTTGCTGAGATTGCACTGAATCTGAGCACAACATATGCTGCAGACACTTTGTCCTATGTTCACGAGCTGCAGTCTAATTCTTCTGCTGCCAATGGCTCCAACAACAACATTTACGCGTCGCGTTGCTTAAGTGACTATGCAGAGGAATACTCAGAAGCCATAGAGAACTTGAAGGACTCAAAAGAAGCACTTGCTAATGGAGATTGTGACCAAGTGGATACGTTGGTTTCTGCTGCTATGTCTGATGCTGAGACATGTGAGGATGGCTTCAAGGACATGCAAAGTGGGGACAGTGATTCCACATCTCCTCTTACTGAGAGGAATCGTTACTTCTCTGAACTTTGTAGTAATGCTCTTGCCATTACAAAACTACTAGTTTAATTGAGTCAATCTTTTTCATCTAATGTGCTGTTAAGTGTTGACGATATATATATATATATATATATATATGGTAACAACCTGCATTTATTACTTTACTAATGCTTTTTGCTTTTTGTTAAGTATTTGGTTTTTTATGTGTTCTGTCAGCAACTTGATCGGTATGAGGTAAATAAAGTATCAAATCAACAGTGTTACATGCACGTTACGATTTTTTTTTAATGCGCAAATAACTTGTATCATGCAGGCTCCATACTTCATTTCAAAATTATTCACTCTTTTTCACTGCACCAAATAAATGAACTTTACTCACATCTCTCTTCCCTCTTACTCCATTCCTCTTAAGCCTATTTCTTGCTCTTGCTCACCAAACAGAGTGTAAATCATAAGTAGGATAAACATGGAGTTGAATATTATTCACGATTTTTTATAGTAGGTTGGTGAGTTAGCAGATTAATTTATTTAAATAATGAAAGTAATTAAAATAAATAAGAAAATATATAATTTAGAAAAGTAAGTGGGCTGTAACGTCAGGGTTGTGAATGGAAATATATTAGAGATTAGAAATAATAGGAATTAAGTTTGTAATGAGAAAAATAAAGGTTTTGAAATTAAGAAATTAAATTAAAACAAGAAATTTGATCTTATAAATCAATCTTTATCGACCCACCAAAATTACTAATTATGAGATTGATGGATTAATAAACTGACTCTTAAAAAAATGATAACTTGATATGACCAACTTGATTCACTAACTCTATAAAGACTTTATAAGCATGTATAGACTTGCTATCCAACTACCTAATGAGCTACCTCTGATTGATTTTTGATTTTTGAAAGGGAGAAAATATATAAAGTAAGGAAATAAGAATATATATGCTCATTGTTACATTAAAATATTTTGTAAATTTAATCGACTTTAAATTAAAATTGAATACATCTTACTTTCTTATTTTAAATAAATCAAATTCATACAAATATATAAATTATCATATCAAATAGATAATAAAGTAATAAAAATGAGTATCATTTTCTCATAGAACAATCTAAAAAATTATTAATTCTTGACTGATTTTCGATAAAGATCTATGAAACATTTAAAAACAAGCAAAAAGATGCGCCAAGTTCAGGTAATTAAAAAAAGAATTAATAATGTTTTTAATTTCTACAAACGTAGTTAAATTCAATTTTGTTTCTTTCAAATATTTATTACTTTGAACTTTTTAGATTTTAATTTTTAAGAAAACAATAATTGCCTACCAAGAAGAAGAAGAAGAAGAAGAAGAAGAAGAAGGGTTTAGGGAGAGTGGAAGTGTAATTTCAGCGTTCAAATTTTTTTAGAGGGTCAACTTAGTAAGGAAAAGAGGTGATAATAGCAGCTTCGAAAAGAAGGCCACTTATCTATGTATTGGGCCATTTGAAGACAAAATTGGCCCCCTTGTGTGCGCGTTTCAATTAAATTAATTAACTTGTTTTTTTGAAGTATATAAAAAGAAGTTTAAGTTATTTTTTGGTTTGGTTTAAAGTTTTCTTGCTAAGCTTGTGGTGTAAGCTTCTTGGGATCGAGAGAAGTGTTATTTTGGCGCCCCTCCAATTCTTTTGAATCCTCATCACCCCCACTCCACCCATCTCATCTCTCTTCGATCTTAAATATTGAATCTTTGAGGGGTCAGAATCAGAATGTCGGCAACCATGGAGCAGCAACGCCACCAAAAAGCGCCCCAACAACAAGACGAAGCCGAAGAGATACAACCTGGCCCTTTACCCGTCGAGCAACTTCAGGTTTAATCTTCAACACCCACCCTTCACTTCTTTTCTTCAAAAACGCTTTCTTTTTCATCATTTCTCCCTCCCCATTTAATCCAATTTCCTCGATACCACTTTTCTCCATCGAATTGACGCCCACTATCATTTTAGGGCAGAAAAAAAAAAAAAACCTCTTTTCGTGTTTTTTGATGATACCCTTATGCTTAATTATGATCTCAGGCATCGGGCATAGCCGCCACGGACGTTAAGAAGCTTAAAGACGCCGGAATTTGCACCGTTGAATCCGTTGCTTACACTCCTAGGAAAGACCTTTTGCAAATCAAAGGTATCAGTGAAGCTAAAGTTGACAAGATCATTGAAGCAGGTAAACAAACACGGAAACATCTTCACCTTTGTTTATCTTATTGCCAATTTCTTACAATTGTGATGTTTTTGTTTTCTGTTGTTTATTGACAGCTTCTAAGCTGGTGCCTATGGGTTTCACCAGCGCTAGTGAACTTCATGCCCAGCGCGATGCAATCATTCAGATAACCACGGGATCAAGAGAGCTTGACAAGATATTGGAGGGTCAGAATCAGAAACAATTAAGACCTTTTTAATGTTTATTATGTGTGGATTTGAATTTGAAACATCACGGGTTTCACTACTTAAGTGTCTTGAATTGATATGGGTTCTTCTACCAGGTGGAGTTGAGACCGGTTCTATAACTGAATTATATGGTGAATTTCGGTCTGGGAAGACTCAGTTGTGTCACACTCTCTGTGTCACTTGCCAAGTAAGTAGTTTAGTTTCCTTACATGTTCATGCTCAATAACAGTTTCTCTGATGCATTCAGTTTTAAAATTTGAGTTTGTTAAACTTTTGGTTCATATCTATCTGTAATTCTCACACCTTTACCTAATGTTTCGATTGTTGATGTTGTAGTTGCCACTAGACCAAGGAGGTGGGGAGGGTAAAGCTATGTACATAGATGCTGAGGGCACATTTAGGCCTCAGCGACTCTTACAGATAGCAGATAGGTAAAATGAATGATTGTTGATACAACTTTGCTGCTACCCTGTGTGTGATCTGTGCAATGCATTCAGTATTAATGTTTCTTAGTGCTGCAGGTTTGGATTGAATGGTGTTGATGTATTGGAAAATGTTGCTTATGCTAGAGCATACAATACTGATCATCAATCACGGCTTCTGCTTGAAGCAGCTTCAATGATGGTGGAAACTAGGTTTGACTTGCAACGGTTCCCTTTGCTCAATATTTTTAAGATCTGCTAAATTCTACATAATGTGCCTTTTAAATATGCATTATGTTGCACAAGTGCATAATACCATAATTGTTTGTTCTCATCTTGCTTTATCACTTACCACCTGAAATGTTTTATTCCTTCATGTTTTTTTCTTAGGCTAGAGTTGTAAGATTTTCCTTAACTTGAGATATTTGATTGTGGAAACTCTTTGTTTGGCTAGCAAAAATGCATTTTAGGCTTACATTTTGGTTGTATATACACAGGTTTGCTGTAATGATAGTAGATAGTGCTACTGCCCTCTATAGGACAGATTTTTCTGGAAGGGGGGAGCTTTCAGCTCGGCAAATGCATCTAGCAAAGTTCCTGAGGAGCCTTCAGAAATTAGCAGATGAGGTAAAACTCCTAGTTGGGCTGGCGGTGCACCTAACCTTCTAGGTTAATCTAATTCAATATTCTGGCTTAGGATGTTGAATTATAGAACATAACATGTTTGACTTTTCTTGGTAAATATACATAATCAGTTTGGACTTAGGAGTTAATAAGTTTTTCTGATTCTCTAATTGTAGTTTGGTGTGGCTATTGTCATAACAAACCAAGTAGTTTCACAAGTAGATGGTTCTGCAGTCTTTGCTGGACCTCAAATCAAGCCTATTGGAGGCAACATTATGGCTCATGCTACAACAACGAGGTATGAACTGCAAATATGAAATGTTTAGGTTTGGTTCTTCTTTGAGCTCGTTCTTACCCTGGATGTTAATTAATTTCTTGAGGACAGGCTAGCTCTCAGGAAAGGGAGAGGGGAAGAGCGAATCTGTAAAGTGATAAGTTCTCCTTGCTTGGCGGAAGCCGAAGCAAGGTTTCAGATTTGTGCCGAAGGAGTTTCAGATGTTAAAGACTAACTGATTTCAGAATGTTTGAATTTTTCTGTATGGTATACCTGTCGATTTGCAAGTATCCAGTATTAAATTTTGCAAAATTTGATGCCCCCTATTTTCTAGTTGTGATTTGTGAACCCCCTCCCGCCATATTTGTCAGCTTGTTTCTTCGCATTTTGTGTGATATCGATATTAATAAATTTGTAGTTATGATTGTAGAGTTCAGTTACAGTGAACTAGAGAAGTAGAGATCCACTTATTCAAAGTTTAACCCTGGCTTTTGATTCTCTGAACTACATAATAGAAATAGAATCAACAAACTATGTATGTCAAAGGCATTAAACTGAGGTATTGTTGGTGCTGTTTAAATCTAATGCCTCCATGGTTGACTCACTAGTTATTACCACGAAACAGCAAGCTTCACGGTAACTGATTGTTTAGGATCTCGTTCTTCTTACATTAAAAAAAATTAATAATTTAGAATTAAAACTTTCAGACATTGGTTATTTGAATTTATCAATTTAATGATGTCGTACTAAAGGGAAGCACATATAAAGGTGTATTTAAAATTAAGAAATGAGGTTTAAAAAGCATTTTTTCTTAATTTGATTTCACTTATCAAATCAAATAAAATATTAAAATAAATGGAAACTTGTGGACAACAAATTTAGTTAATTATAATATTTTAATAGATGAATAAATTGTTGTACAGAAAAAAATATACACAAGAAATTTACACTAAGTCATAAATAATTATATTAATAAATTTGACATTATATCTTAACATAAAATCTTAAAATTTAGTTTATAAATTTTCCTTTTTATGTTTAACTTTTTTTCTATTCAATGTAAGATTTTACTTCATAATTATACTCTAACAGAATAAATTTTAATATTTTTGACACATTTAAACTTCTTGACCCGAGCTACATAAATTTTTTAATTAAATAATTTGAGGAACATATTTACAAATATTTTTATTTTGTTATAAACTTAATTAGTTAAATTAAAATTGTAATAAGACGACAAACCTTGCAACGCACACCAGTTATTATGATAATCTGAGAAACAAAACGCAGCGTTTGGTGCCGTAGCTCAAACGGGAGGTGTGTACGTTGTTATGTAAGGAAGGAAGAAGCAGAGCGAAGCGGTGACAGACAGAGGAAAATGGGAAGCAGAGGTCCACCTCAATCCCATCCAAATTCCGCTGCCATTTCCAAGGGTTACAACTTCGCTTCCACTTGGGAACAGGTTTCCTTCTTCAACAATTATTCCCCAAATCATGCTTCCATTTCTGTGTTTCCGCTCTTCTTTCCTCGCTCTAGTTACCTCGATTTCTAGATCTCGTATTTTCCAACTGCATTTGCATTCAATTCTTATCATATCATCTTAATCCATCTCTTTTGCTTACAATTACATCTCACTCCGCCACGGATCAGATCTGCGATGTTGTTCGCAGCGATTCGATTTGATTTTTGAAGTGAAATGTGTTTTGCAGAATGCTCCTTTGACAGAGCAACAACAATCCGCGATCGTTTCGCTTTCTCACGCAGTATCTGAGCGACCGTTGCCTCGCAAGTTGGTAAGATTTTGCCGTTTACATGTAATTGCTATTCTCTTGAATCAATTTAAATGTAATTCGCATTTGTAGGCTCAAGAAAATGCGTCGGTGCAAGACAATGCCTTATCTGTTAAAACGAAGGATAGTTCCTTTGATGACTCTGGTGCTATTGAGACTGTTATGGTCAATACCAATCAGGTTAGTTGTTCTGCGCAATCTGGTTTGTGACTTTGAATGCTTGACGTGAGTTTTTTTTTTTTTATTTGAACTTGATGCAGTTCTACAAATGGTTTACGGATCTTGAATCTGCCATGAAATCAGAGGTTAGTAGTCTTGTTATGCCGACATGGTGTAACACTCTGTTTATTTTGATCGTGGACTCTTAACTTAGTCAGTCTCCAATTGCAGACAGAAGAGAAGTATCAACATTACGTGAACACTCTAACTGACCGCATACAGACATGTGATGAAATTCTCCAACAGGTCATTTTCATTCTAGTTCTGTTTTACTGGGTTGGTTGCGGGTATCTAATTTGGTGACTATTATTTTCTCATTCAGTTTTCCATTTGGACGACTTGATCTCGTGCAGGTTGATGACACCCTAGACTTGTTCAACGAGCTACAGTTGCAGCATCAAGCAGTAGCTACAAAGACTAAAACGCTCCATGATGCATGTGATAGGCTGGTATGCTTTTGTTACCTGTGACATCAACTCATTTTCATTTTTTTGAAGTGTTAGTGGAATGATTTGCAAAACTTATACTGTAGGTAATGTTTGCCAGTGACCTCTTGTTCCTTTAATAATAGACCACGTAGGTTAATGTACATGTTAAACTAATCAATCTGGAAAACAAGTCAATGGAACTGGAGATTTTAGGTTAGTTGGTTTCATTTTCCTTCATGCATGGTGGTAAAAAAATTTGGTTTAGTATGAAACTATTTATGAGTAATAAAACACCTTTTTTTTGGATATATTATTCCTATTTGGAAGTTGAAAGTCTATGATATTTTCTTAGGCTTACTTAGCTGCCTTAGATTTCTTCTTTGGCTGGAATGACTGATTTGCTCACTATTTTTATTTGTATTACAGCTACAAGAGAAACAAAGACTAATTGATTTTGCAGAAGCACTTCGTAGTAAACTCAATTACTTTGATGAACTGGAGAATGTAAGGTTTGACTGCTGGCTTGACTGGATCTTTTTCTTAATTTCATCTTCCATCTTTTCCTCTTTTTTTTTTTTTTTTGGTTTAATGATCTAATAGCATGTTACATCTTGAAGGATGTGAAATGCTAATAGGACCTACAAATTTATATGCTCCTAGCACCTAATATAATAATATCTGCCACTGAAAGGTGCCATTTTGGTGGGGACTTCAGGACAGTGCACAACGGGTGCTAAGACTAGTTGTCTCCTGGGGAACATCTATAATCTATAACAATAATAAAGACAATACCTCATTTGGGTTTCGATTTTTTTACCTATTTACCCCTGATTTTACCCCTTTAACTGCATACTATAATTATTTTTTTATTTAATCTTTATTCTCTCTTCTTTTTCTTTGAACTTCCCATTTATCAAAAAACTAATTGCTGTAACTTGTCATTTTCTATATTCTATTCTATCTTTCTTTCTTCCTCTTTTTTCAAATGTTTCTTTATGATATCACAAAGGTACGAAGTGTCTGTCTTGCACTGGTGTAATAAAAGAGGGATCATTTTCACATGTTTTCTGACATTGTGAAACTGAATAACTCAGACTTGCATCAAATTGATGATTTTTAGTACTTTTTTAATGAATTAAGTTTTGAGATATACTGAACTTTTACTATGAATTTCTGAGATGTTATACACTAATCATTTGTAATCTTTAGCTTTTGAATTTCTATTATCATACTTAATTTACATGTGTTTTGTGTTGCTTGTCAAGATTTTTTTTTTTTGTGTGTGTAAAGACATTATGTACTACAAGCACTTAATTGATGTAATTAACACTTCTTCAGTGTTGCTCTTGTAAAATAAAGTATTTGTTGCTGCTGCTTTAATCTTTCAAAATTTGCATGTTATATTTATTCAACATGCTTCTGCTGGTAGATCTGGTAGTATATTTTTTTAACTTAAAAATTGAAGTAGTATATTTCTTTACAAAGAGTTTGGAGTTCTTTGTTTTGTTCAGAAGTTGCACAAAAGTGTAAGTAGTTATTATTTTATAAGTGATGTATATGGTTTGTTTAAATTCTTCTGTACAGGTTGCTACCAATTTTTATTCTCCAAACATGAACGTTGGAAATGAAAACTTTCTCCCACTTCTCAAACGGCTTGATGAATGCATCTCGTGAGTGAAAATCCAGTTTCGTTCCAGTACTTTGTACTGTTGCTCAGTGTATAAAATGTCATTTAAACGATTTAACGTTGGCTTTATCTGCTTTGTAGTTGAACAATAAATGTGATCATTGACATTTTTTATCTTTTAATTTAGGTATGTTGAAAACAATCCACAGTATGCAGAATCAAGTGTTTACTTGCTTAAATTTCGGCAACTCCAGGTTTATAAAATTTACTACTAAGAATTGTTAATTAATTTTAGCAAACTGTTTGTTCTACTTTTGATCTTCTGTCTATGGCTAGAAGTCTGTCCTATGATATCTCTCTCATATTTGATAAATATTAAACCTTGAGTAATTTTGAAACATTGTTCTTTTTATAGTCTCGAGCATTGGGCATGATGCGTTCTCATGTACTTGCTGTTCTTAAAGGTGCCTCTTCTCAGGTGAAGTTAATTTAACAGGTTGAGTGGATAATATGTGTGCGTATTGTATTCTACAAGGATACAAGTATTTAGAATCCTGTGATAATGTAATTTGGTATGTATCTCAACATCAGGTCCAGGAAGCAATCCGTGGAAGTGGGGGTGGCAAAGCATCTATCTCTGAGGGAGTAGAGGCATCCGTGATATATGTTCGGTTCAAGGCAGCAGCAAGTGAGGTAAGCCTTTCCATTTGACATAAATCTTTGGATTTGAAGGTTTATTGTGGACAGAAAAAACAATGGTCATTTATAATGATTAATTTTTTCTCCAGCATATTTCTACCTCTCCTTTGTGAAGCTGATTAAGAATGTAACTTTTGCAGCTTAAGCCACTACTTGAAGAAATTGAAAGCAGGTCTTCAAGGAAAGAATATGGTCAAATTCTGGCAGAATGCCACAGACTATACTGTGAGCAACGCCTCACTTTGGTGAGAATTAACATGCTTGGTCATTATATGTTGTTTTTAATATTTTTTTCTATATTAGTAAGTCAGCTGATTGCAAGATTCTTTGTTTCATTCCATGAAGATAAGAGGTATAGTTCAGCGGCGAATATCTGAGTTTGCCAAGAAAGAGTCTTTGCCTTCGTTGACTAGATCAGGCTGTGCATATCTCATACAGGTACTGTAATTTTTTTAAACACCATGTCTTTTTATTGATTTTGGTCTTTGGTTGATGAGAAACTTCTTGTAATTGTTCTATTTGTTTTTATGCTAAATGTGAACTTTTAAGTTTTAATGATATTACTTGGTTCATATCTTTATTTCGTATTGATTGTAATTTGAAGTGCAGGTCTGTCAACTTGAACACCAACTTTTTAATCATTTTTTCCCAGCTTCTTCAAAGGATATTTCAAGTTTAGCTCCATTAATGGATCCTCTGTAAGTTTGTATTCCTGTTAAAAGAATACTTGGTTTATTTTTCTTTGAACAGAAGAAGCATTCATATATCCAGATAGTGTTTGACAAGGTAAGTGAAGGAGCATTTGCAATGGGGGTTCCTTCCTTGGGTTTTTGATACTTCCCGGCTTACAAGTCCATCTTTTTCATTATCTATTGTTTAATGTGAATGTTATTTTAAAAGCAAAATTTCCATACTCTCAGTATGTGTATAGCATTGGCAACTCATGATTTCATCAATTTTGCTTGCAGGTCAACATATTTGTATGATACACTGCGTCCCAAACTTGTTCATGAAACAAATATTGATTTTCTTTGTGAACTTGTTGATATACTTAAAATGGAAGTTCTGGGGGAACAGCATAGTAGGAGGAGTGAATCACTAGCTGGTCTTCGTCCTACATTTGAGAGAATTTTAGCAGATGTTCATGAGCGGTTAACATTTCGTGCTCGGACTCATATACGGGATGAGGTAGGTTACTCATTGGTTTTTTATTTTTTATTATTATTTTAATGTTCTGATTTCTTAGTTATTTGTTTTAACTGTTGAAGTTATTCTTTTTTGTTGGGTTTTTGTCCCTCTGGTTGTTTGTTTTCCACCTTATTACTGAAAGGAAAAAAATACCATCCAACAATATATCACAACATAAATTATTTATCATAAATCTAAAATATAATTTGTATGTTAAAAATATTTAATTATTACAGATTTTAATTATAATATAATTTATATATTGAGAAATATTTATTTAATATAAATTATAAATTTTAGTTGTATAAAATAAACATTTATTATGTGCAAATTGCAATGCACAAGCTAATGTACTGGTTTTCTGGAGAACTGTGTCAATTTTGTTCTTGTGCTCAAATTTGCTTACCTATTTTTTTCTGCCTCTTCTTGGTAGCCTTCGTCCCCAAGTCCGCCCCTCTCTCAAGTCTCAATTTCAACCCTCTTTCTCCATTCATTCTTCCCCTTTCTCTAGCTCAAAACTGCTTGTGCTTTGCATCCTCCTCCAAACAATAAATTTTTTTGCCATGACTTACCTACTTGTACTGTGCTGCTTGTGTTGTCCCCTAAGTGCATCAAACACAACGTGATTAGATGATTGAAGTAAATGATTTTCAGTCTTAAGAATCATACTGTCAGATCAAATGTACTGCTTATATTTTATTGGTTGTTGACGATTTTTTGGCTCACCATATTTAGTTCCTTGTGGTG
This sequence comes from Glycine soja, assembly GCF_004193775.1. Lineage (NCBI taxonomy): Eukaryota > Viridiplantae > Streptophyta > Magnoliopsida > Fabales > Fabaceae > Glycine > Glycine soja. Next base: position 22,800,821 of record NC_041014.1, on the reverse strand, counting down.
ATCGTTATGATAATTTAAATTTCATTTATACTATCTTGATTTCTTGAAAGTTGAAACCTTATTTCTTTATCTTATTACAGATAGCAAATTACATTCCAACTAATGAAGACTTGGACTACCCTGAAAAGCTAAAGAAATCTGCTGAAAGTACTTCTGAGATCAATCCTGTAAAGTGTCTTTCTTTGCAACTTTTTTTTTTTAGATAATTCAGCCATGACTGCTTTTCACTAATGATGGGTTGATGACTATTACATGCTGGTTTTCCTATGATAATGCTCATTAGATGTATTTCGTAATTCGAGTTGCTTGCTGCATTAGTTTCTTGTTGAGTAATGTGAATTAGATCACAACTACGGGTTATTCTTTTCTGTTCTTGATTATGTCACCTTCCAAAAATTGCCTTTTTTTGAACTGGAAACTTACATGGCTCACAGGATATTGAAATATCATGCCCGAGGACTATTGCAATATTGATGATACCATGTGATGAATCAATTATTCTTCCCAATCCCATCTCAGTTTTGCCACAATTTTACCAAGAGAGCAAATTTGTGGACTGTTGGGTATCCTTGTATTTTATCTATATTAGGTAGCTTTGTTAGTAAGCTTTTCAGAAGGGCAGCAGTGAGTTGTCACTGTCACTGCCCTTCTCTCTCCATCTTGTACTCTATATATATGTCTTTTTTGAAATAAAAAAGTAGTGAGAGAAAGGAGGGAATTTCTCCTTTAGTTTCAAGTTGGTATCAGAGCAGGTTCCGACCGTCGTCCGCCGCCGCCGTCCGCCGTCGTCTCCGGCGGATTTTTCCGGCGAGACCAGGGTTCGGATCGCCTCGAAAAGCGCGATCCACCCATGGAACTTGCACCGCCATCGGAAGCTCCACGCGCGGCTTCTTCCACGCGTGTTTTCCGGCGCGTGCAGCTCATGCGCCGCCGTGCCGGCGTCGGAAGCTGCCCCTTCCGGTCTCGGCAGCTTCGTCGTCGCCTCCTGGGTGCGTTTCAGGCCTCACCTCCTTCTTCCGGCAAGCTGTTTGGTCAGCTCTTGTGTGTTTTCCTCTCTTGTGTGTTAGGGTTTGCTGTTTGGCTCTTAAATGGCCTCCTCTGGACCTGTTTTTTCATTCTCCGGGACCCCAACCATCACCACTGCAAAGCTGAACTGGAAAAACTACCCTTCGTGGTCTGCTTCCGTGGAGTTGTGGTTCCTTGGTCAAGGACACCATGACCACTTGGAGAAAACCTCAGATTCTGTTTCAGATGATAAAAGATCTGAATGGGAGAAGCTTGATTATCAACTGTGCCGTGTTATGGCAATCAGTTGAGCCGGATATCTTGGAAATCCTTCGATCATTTAAATCATGTCGTTCCTTTTGGAAGAAAGCCCAAGAAATCTTTGCCAATGATATCCAAAGTTTGTTTGATGCAACCATGAAAGTTACAGCCCTCAAGCAAACCAGTCATGACATGATCGCTCATGTGGGTAAGGCTCGAGCTGCCGTGGAAGAACTGAGAAAGTTCCTTGTAGCTGATTCATTAGAAGAAGTGAATAGGAAACTTGACAAGTTCTACATGGTTCTTATTTTGAGAAGCTTGCATTCAGACTTTGATCATGTGCGTGATCAAGTACTTGCTGGAGACCAGATTCCATCGATGGATTCCCTCATTACTAGGCTTCTCCGCGTGCCTCATTTATTGAAGGATGAGAATCCTACTGATGGAGTGGAGACGTCAACCATGGTTGCATCTCGAAGAAGAGGAAGTAGCCGCAACAACAGAGGAGGTCGTAGTGGAAGGGGTGGACGTCCTCATTGCACTTATTGCAAGAGGATGGGTCACACCCAAGAGAATTGTTATTCGTTACATGGGTTTCCCGACAAGGTCGCACAGGTCTCTCGTTCAGAGAAAGCAGAGTCTAGATTTTCTGATGAGGAGTATCAGGAGTATTTGAAGCTTAAATCCGAGAAACCCAACAACCAAGCTCAATCCTCATCTATACCATGTGTTTCAACAGCCTGTATCTCTCAATCCATTGAAGGTTCTAGTCCTTGGATACTCGACTCAGGTGCCTCTGATCATATTTCTGGTAACAAATCCTCCTTTTCATCCTTCTCTTTTCCAAAAATTCCTCACCACGTTACTGTAGCCAATGGTTCCAAGGTTGTGTCTCAAGAAAGTGGTCAAGTTTCATTATCTCCTTCTCTGAAATTGAATTCTGTGTTATTCATTCCTCAGTGTCCCTATAATTTAATTTCATTAAGTCAGTTAACGCGTTCGTTAAATTGTTCAGTAACCTTTACAACTAATTCATTTGTTATTCAGGAACATGGGACGGGGCGACTGATTGGAGAAGGACATGAATCACGAGGACTTTACTACTTGGAATCCAGTCCACCTGGGGCTTGTTTTGCAATCTCAAAGCCCAAACTTTTGCATGATCGTCTAGGTCACCCAAGTTTACCAAAATTGAAGATGATGGTTCCTAGTCTCAAGAATCTTCGAGTCTTAGATTGTGATTCTTGTCAACTAGGAAAACATGTCAGGTCGTCATTTCCTCAAACTGTACAAAGATGTAACTCGGCTTTCTCTACCATTCATTCTGACATTTGGGGACCAAGTCGTGTTACATCTTTTGGTTTCCGATATTTTGTAACCTTCATTGATGAATTCTCCAGATGTACTTGGGTTTATTTAATGAAAGATAGATCTGAACTTTTGCCTATATTCGTGTCTTTTTATCATGAGATTGAGAATCAATTTGGAAAAACACTTAAAATTTTCAGGAGTGACAATGCTAAAGAATATTTCTCTCATGATCTTTCTTCTTTTTTGTCTTCCAAGGGTATTTTACATCAGTCTACATGTCCTCGCACACCACAACAAAATGGCATAGCAGAAACGAAGAATCGTCATCTTCTTGAAACTGCACGCTCCCTAATGTTAAATTAAAATGTTCCTACACATCATTGGGGAGATGCAGTGCTTACTGCTTGTTTCCTAATCAATAGGATGCCCTCTTCTTCTCTTGAAAACCAAATCCCTCACTCAATCGTCTTCCCTCATGATCCACTATTTCATGTCTCTCCTAAAGTGTTTGGTTGTACTTGCTTTGTCCATGATTTGTCTCCTGGTTTAGACAAACTCTCTGCTAGGTCAGTTAAATGCGTCTTCTTGGGTTATTCTCGTCTTCAAAAAGGTTACAAATGTTATTCTCCAACCCTGAGAAGATACTACATGTCTGCAGATGTAACCTTCTTTGAAGACACACCATTCTTCTCACCTTCAGAAGACCATTCTTCATCTCTTTAGGAAGTTCTCCCTATTCCTTATCCTTATCCTCTAGATGACTCCGACCAAAATGTCATTGTTGGTCCCTCTTCCTCACCGGATTCACCTGAAGTTGTATCTTCACCTCTGATTACAGAACAACCCAGGACAACGCAGATTGGATTTCCAGTACCTGAAGCTTCTCCCCGTGATTCTCGTTCTTCTTCAGCCAGTCCTCCGCTTATGGCTCCTTCCACCTCTTCTTCTCATTCTGACACACATTGGCCCATTGCCATCAGGAAAGGTATTCGCTCTACTCGTAATCCTCATCCTATTTATAATTTCTTAAGTTACCATCGTTTGTCTCCTTCATATAGTTCCTTTGTTTTCTCATTGGCCTCCATTACTATTCCTTCCACTGTCCGTGAGGCACTTGATCATCCTGGCTGGAGACAGGCTATGGTTGATGAGATGCAGGCTCTTGAAGATAATGGTACTTGGGAGCTTGTTCCTCTTCCTCCTGGTAAGACCATTGTGGGTTGTAGATGGGTCTACATTGTTAAAGTTGGGCCCAATAGTAAGGTTGATCGGCTTAAGGCTCGCTTGGTGGCTAAGGGCTACACACAGGTATATGGCATTAATTACTGTGATACTTTCTCCCCTGTCGCCAAACTCACTACTGTTCGTCTGTTTCTTGCTATGGCTGCTATCCGTCACTGGCCCCTCCATCAGCTTGATATTAAGAATGTCTTTCTCCATGGTGATCTTGAGGAGGATATTTATATGGAGCAACCTCCTGGGTTTGTTGCTTAGGGGGAGTACGGTCTTGTTTGTAAGCTTCACCGATCTCTCTATGGGTTGAAGCAATCTCCTCGCGCTTGGTTTGGTAAATTTAGTCATGTTGTCCGCATGTTTGGACTGAAACGAAGTGAAGCTAATCATTCTGTATTTTATTGTCATACATCCCCTGAAAAATGTGTTTATCTAATTGTCTATGTTGATGATATAGTGATTACAGAGAATGATACTACTAAGATCACCCAGCTAAAAGAGCACTTATTCAGTCATTTTCAGACCAAAGATTTGGGTCCTTTGAAGTATTTCCTTGGTATTGAAGTAGCTCAATCAGGAGATGGTGTTGTGATCTCTCAGAGAAAGTATGCTCTTGACATTTTAGAAGAAACAGGTATGCAGAATTGTAGACCTGTTGAAAGTCCTATGGATCCAAACCTGAAGCTCATGCAAGATCAAAGTGAAGTTTATCCTGATCCTGAGAGATATCGGAGGCTTGTGGGAAAACTCATTTACCTTACCATTACCAGACCTGATATCTCCTTTGTTGTGGGAGTGGTTAGCCAGTTTATGCAGAATCCTCATTTGGACCATTGGAATGTTGTCATGCGTATTCTGAGATATATTAAAAAAGCTCCTGGTCAAGGGTTATTGTATGAAGACAAGGGTAATACACAACTATCGGGATATTGTGATGCTGATTGGGCTGGTTGTCCCATGGATAGAAGGTCTACATCAGGCTATTGTGTCTTCATTGGAGGAAATCTTATTTCTTGGAAAAGCAAGAAACAGACAGTTGTCGCTCGGTCCAGTGCAGAAGCTGAATATCGATCTATGGCTATGGTTACTTGTGAGCTCATGTGGATTAAACAGTTTCTGCAGGAATTGAGGTTTTGTGAAGAGCTGCCAATGAAGTTGTATTGTGATAATCAGGCTGCTCTTCATATTGCCTCAAACCCAGTTTTTCATGAAAGGACTAAGCACATAGAGATTGATTGTCATTTCATTCGAGAGAAGCTTCTGTCCAAGGAGATTGTCACTGAGTTCATTGGTTCTAATGATCAGCCAGCAGATATTTTGACTAAGTCCTTAAGAGGACCTAAAATTCAGATTGTATGTTCCAAGCTTGGTGCATATGATTTATATGCTCCAGCTTGAGGGGGAGTGTTGGGTATCCTTGTATTTTATCTATATTAGGTAGCTTTGTTAGTAAGCTTTTCAGAAGGGCAGCAGTGAGTTGTCACTGTCACTGCCCTTCTCTCTCCATCTTGTACTCTATATATATGTCTTTTTTGAAATAAAAAAGTAGTGAGAGAAAGGAGGGAATTTCTCCTTTAGTTTCAAGTTGGACTAATTAATGAATATTTCATATGCTTGTTGCTCACATGCATGCATGGCACTGTGTGATTGTAGCATATTTCTTGTTTGTTTACATGCTGGAGACCTCAACCAGACTTGTATTTTCTTTAGTAGTTATTGCTGGATATTTTCATGTACTCACTTGTTTGACAATTTGCATTATGTAAATAGCTCTAGATTCAAAATTTGTTTGTCTTCCATCTTTCATAATTGGCAAATTGCTTTACATTTGCAGGCTGATGACAACCCAGATATTTTTAAAACATGGTATCCACCCCTGGAGAAAACTCTATCATGTCTTTCAAAGTTGTATCGTTGTTTAGAGTCTGCAGTTTTCACGGGCTTAGCACAGGTATTAGAGGTTCCACTTTAACTATTTTTTCCCCCCTGGTATTCTCTCCCTTTGAATATTTTACTAATAATTGGCTTTTGTTATTTCAATCAGGAAGTAGTGGAAGTTTGCTCAGCATCTATTCAGGTAAGGCAAAAATAAGCTTTCTGGTCCATATCATGATCATATCAATGTAATATAAATATTATTAAGGAGTAAATATCTGATTACCTGTATTGGGTTATATTATCTTTTTTTCTTCAATTATAGATGTGTTTGAACTGGAAAGAGAAAACAGTATAAAAGGATGAGGATACAGAAACAATTGATTCACACAAATGGTGCTTAAATTTATGTTTGAAAACTGTGTTTCATATTTTGTTTTGACTAGCTTGTTTTATGTTTGCTGCTTTGTCTTGTTTGCCACAGAAAGCAAGCAAATTAATTGCAAAGAGATCATCACAAATGGACGGACAGCTCTTCCTTATAAAGCATCTTTTAATTTTAAGGGAGCAGGTAATCCTGTGTCAGACTCTCTTGTGTAATTATTTAGTAGATTTTATATAATTTGTGAGTAATCATTTTTTGGTCTTCCAGATTGCACCTTTCAATATTGAATTTTCAGTCACACAAAAGGAGCTCGATTTCTCTCATTTGCTGGTTAGTGTTTCTTAGCCCAGTAATATATTTTTGTGAGCTGAGTTCAATACACTGCTGTTCTGATTTCAAACACTTTGTCTAATTTGTGCTCATTTCATTGCTTGTTACCATTTTATTGCCATGTAATGTGAGGAAAAAGAACTTGGCAAATAAGTCTCAAATAAGAAGCACAAGAATTCTCATCAGTTTGTTTCACATAATTCAACTTCATTGTAATGTAAAGGACTCTGATATGATGCTGCTTCTTGTATGGTCATGGTTCTTAATTTCTTGTCAAAGGAAGCCTATACTTTGAATAGAAGACCGGTTATTATTGTAATTTTACCTGTGCCTGGAACCATTGACCAACTAAGAGGAAGGTATTTTTTAGGAGAAATAGTATTTTAAAAAACAGATAACAAGTATACCAGGGTAAGGATAAGATATCTTAAAGGGCTGATAAAAGAAAAAAAAAATAGAACAAAGGAAAAGAAACTAAGGAGTCTAGGGAAGCAGTAGGGCAGCCCAATTCCTCTGCAAATTGGATGATCCTATCCCAAAACAAATTTAGTAAGGAGATTCACTTAAAGATGCATAGTTTTTGCTCCATAAGAGAAAAATATGTGTCAGTGTGCACCAAATAGATATCATAAAACAAACACTGGAAACTCAGGAAGTAAAATTACCAATGATGTAATAAACTACAAGAACAACTTCTTCTTAATCTATTTGATATGCATATCCTTAGACCTACCATGTTAAAGTTCTAAATGAGTGTGTGAATGCTATGTAAAGAATTTTTTTTAGTCATGGACTTTGCCTACTAATATTGTCATGTCATGAGTAGGATTTAATTTTTTATTTTGCTGATTTAGCTTTTAGTATCACTAATATTTTGTCTCTATCAATTGGAATATGGTTCAGGAGCATCTACGAAGACTTCTAAGAGGGCAAGCCTCTCTATTTGAATGGTCAAGATCAACTTCATTGGCAAGGACATTGTCTCCAAGAGTTTTGGAAAATCAAATTGACACAAAGAAGGTTTGTGACTTTGTGGATTAATATGGTTTGGTCAAATGACTTGTAAAACAAGCCTCTCGTTGATGTTTTGGTTGTGCATTCTCAGTTTGTTCATCCTTATGCAAAATTAGATTAGAAACATTGGTTAGACGTAACACCTCTCAAAGTATAAGAGTTTATATTTGGTATTGGATCCTTTGAAAGTTTTAAATTCAAAGTTAATTTGATTGTGATTGCATGTATAATCAGTCACCCAATATGTGATCAAAATTTTCCTTGTCTTTTCAGTGATTCTCCTTTAATCCTTTTATTCCATATGTTGCATAATCAAATTTAGACCATTGTCTAGTGCCTTTGATATATGTTTTTTTTTCAGGAACTGGAAAAGAGCCTTAAAGCCACTTGTGAGGAGTTCATCATGTCTGTTACTAAGCTTGTTGTGGATCCTTTGCTTTCATTTGTTACAAAGGTTTGTGTCTGTAAACAAGTTAGTTTTTACTTTGCCAGCTGGTGAACCAAAAAGAGATCCTTGGCTTTAAAGCAAAGGCACTTGTAAATATATAATTGGTTCTTAGTACAAATTTTTCGTTACTTGGATGCTGCTAATCTCATGTCATAAACATATTTGAAATATTTCATTTCTTCACAACAGTCACTATGAAGATTTAACTTTTTCTATCATCTTCATAAAGAGAAATATTTTTACCAGTTTTTTCATATTGATTTTGTAGGTTACAGCAGTTAAAGTTGCATTATCATCAGGTGGTCAGAATCAAAAGCTAGAGTCAGTTATGGCCAAACCTCTGAAGGATCAGGCTTTTGCTACTCCAGATAAGGTGGCTGAACTTGTTCAAAAGGTAGGTCATTTACTAATTAGAAATTTAGAATTATTTACATTATTTTTTTCATTGAACTACAGAATATCTAGTCTAATAGGAGAATTCTTACCCTGGTAGATAATCGAAAAAATAAAAAATCAATGCCTCCAATCTCATGTTTAAAATAAGTAAGCATGGAAGCTTTAGATAAAGTAAAAGTGCTGAATGTCTGTTTCAGGAGTATTATATTGTTCATCACCAGCCAACGAAATAGTCCTTTTTAATAGAACTTGTGGTCTTGCAGAAACTCATCTACATTAGTGATGATGTCTAAATGAGAGCACAAATTAAAATAGAAAAGAATACTCCTTGCATTATCTTGATTTGTGTAATCTCTTTTATTTAACTTTGTCATGTATGGATAGATGAGTTTTTTAAAATTAGGTTTGTGAATCCCATTCTGTTGTCAAGCTAAATTGATGTTTGGTGGTCTAATAGGTCAGGACTGCTATTCAGGAGCAACTGCCGGTGGTGATAGAAAAGATGAAGCTTTATTTACAGAATTCATCAACAAGAACGATACTTTTCAAACCAATAAAGTAAGTTTATATGTAAAATATAGAATTACAGTTTCAAAATTTTTCTGTACTACTTGCTTGAGAAGTGCATCTTGATTATCAGAACCAACCTTTTAATGTTGGTTTGTATTATTCCTGGGTTTATGAATTTGTTACTTTCTAGCTATGCAGAATCGTACCAATCTTAAGGCTGTTTCCCTTCGTGTCCATGCAGGACAAATATTGTTGAAGCCCATATCCAAGTTCAATCCCTACTACAATCAGAATACACGAGTGAAGAGATCCAGACCATTAATCTCAAATCCGTACAGGATCTGCAAAATGAGCTTGATAATTATCTCTAATTTGTATGTAAAGGCCATTGGATAATTTCATGTCCATTTTTCCCCTGCTGGAGGATCTTGAACAAACAAAGACTTGGTTACATACATTCTAGATAATTTTGTAGAATTATTAGCAAGAGATGGCAGAGTTGTGGTTTTGCTGAGGATGATTTATATATACCCTTTTCTTTTCTAACACCGGTGGATATTTTTGTACATTTTTTTCATTAGTCACCAACAAACCCTATACTTACCCATTCTTCCGCAGTTATTTTTATTTGTTATAAGACATTTTTTCTAACACTGGTGGCTAACGTACTGATGATTACTTGACTTTTGCTCTTTCATGTGATGACTGATAAAAAAAAAGCTATTTCACACCACATTATACGACTTTATTGTCATAGACATGTTTGGTTGATTACTTATTTAGTAATTTAAAAGAAGATATTTAATTGAAAAAGTAAAAGTGAAAAAAAATGTAGTGAAAATGGTTATTGTAGAAAATAGTTTTCAATTTTCATTCCCATGAAAATAGGAGCTACTCACCCCCTTCTCATGAAAATATAAATACATTGATATGTGAGAATGCAACTTCTTTGGGAATAAAACATCTTGAAATATATTTTCATAATCTTCTAATAAACTGGGGGTGAAACAAATGCTCCTTGTAGTAATGTTTGTAACATAAATTTTTAGAAAATCATAAATTTGTTTTTTTATATTCTATTTTAATAATTTTAATAAATATTTAATTGCATCTAGTCTTGATTATCAGTCGAATATGATCGATTTTGGGTCCAAATATCCTCAACCGATCAAATCCGAAAGCTAGAGAATGTAGCCCTTTCTTGGCAGTATAAGTAATCAGGAAATTCGGGTTCGGATAGACCAGGTAACTAGTTAAGTTGGATGGATAAATTCAGATTCATTTCGCACACAAGCAATATCTAATATTTATATATTCATATCTATTTGTGAGAAGAGTTGTGAATATTATAAACATTCGTATAATTACTTAGTATATAACATAACACTGTAGAATTATAGAGTAAAATCCTTGAAATTGTAAAGTGTTGTTTCAGAAATAGAAAATTCTTAAAAGAAACTCCTTAAATTAAATTTGTTAATCATGTTACTTTCTGTCTTTAACTTCGTCACGAACTACAATGATAAGTTGTATGTCAAAGATGATAGTAATTTTAATTTCAAGAATTTATTTACCAAGAAAATTTCATAAATGAAAGAATGCAACACTGAACTAAAGGGCGAAACTATGGAAACTTCAAAATTAATCTTATCATAAACTCATTTATAGTTTCTATTGTCTATCATTAGTATTATTAGGATATAGAATTATAGATGAATAAAAGATAATCAATTGAAAAGCTAACAAAACACTTGAGAGAGAGGAAGCAACATTTTTTCTAATTTTAGGGACTAACACCACCCGACACTTACTCAAAAAAATAGTAGTACTTGACATGCTAAGAACTTAAGATGGTAAGGTCATAGTGTAAATTAGAAAGAAACAATTTTCAAATATATACTTTCACACGGGTCATATAACAGTGAGGTAAGAATTTATCAACGCCTTTCACATGCGTAGAAAAAGAAACGCGGTGTGCAATTCAATAATAGGTTGTGAACTTTAAATCAAATTTACGACAGATTATGAAAGCAAGAGATTAAATACATGATATAAAAAAATGTATAAAAAAGAAAGAGGAGGAGAATCGCTGTACACTTAGTTACCCTTTCAACAATCTCTGGTAACAGGAGGTGCACCTCCATTGCTTAAGGGACACAAATCAACAGCAGCTGCATTATGCAGGAGACAAATATTAAGGGCATAAGGAAGGAGAGACCCGTGTCAATGATGTATGCTGGAATGGTAACATTTACAAGATTCAAACTTTGACCACATCAATGAAATGAGTCCCATGCCTCACGCATTTTCGTCACAAATGTCAGATTGGGACCCACTGGGGTGTAACTCTGGAGGGGACCATTGATCTGGCACCATAAGAAAATATAAGCTCATGGCTTTCCTAAACCGTTTCTTGTACTGCTGTGGTGATATCACAGTTGGAGAAGTGTTCTTGGGTCCACCAAGGATGCCTGAGGTCTTCACCCAAGTTTCAAGGTGTTTGTCCCATGTATACTGCCTCATAAAATCAATGATACCTAAAACCAACTCATGCTTTTCCTCATCCACGCCAACCAGCAATGAGTAGTCCATCACATATATTGACTGCAACAATCAATATGCACAATATTAATGGATGTTTTACAGGCACATGAACTCTAACTAATGCATTTGGATGCTAATACACTCCCACTTGTTTTTTAGGAATATGTTAGGATGCTATAACTTGGATTTGTTAAATTTAAAATACTCCCAAAGATGCAGCTTATACACTAATTTATTAGTAAACACACGCATACCTATAATATCTAATCATAAGTTCTCCCTCCTAACATCATAATAGAAGCAAAGAAGGAAAAGAAAGTTGCAAGAAAATCCATGAAAGTACACCTAAATACTAGAATATAAAGAATTGAACTTGTGAAGGGCATCAGACTTACTGCAAGGAAGGCAGTATCATTCCACACAGCCCTCTCGAGCAACCGTTTTGCCTTGTTCCCAACAAATATTGGAGAGGTTGGCATAGCTTCAATGAGATTCTGATCCAGCAGCACTTTATTGCTCCCACTTGTATCTGGATTGTACCGTGAACGAGAAGAACCTTTGAGGTCATAAAGCCGTCTAATGTTACGCCTGTAAAGAAGATTTTCCATAACCAAAACATCCATCTTTGTTTCCTTCCCTCCTTTGAGGTGCTTTGATGTTACCTTCACAGAGAAGACAAAACCACACCCAATGAGAACAGAAAAACATCAATGATTTGCACTAGGAAAAACAATGGTTGTTCACAAGAAAGATTCAAGCCAACTCTTAATTAACAAAAAGTACCTGATAAATCCCCAAGATCTTCGCAAGACAAGTTGGACTTCCTGTACTGATTGACTCAGATAAATACTTAAAATAAGCTGGTGCAAACTTAGTAAACGACTCAAGCTCTGTTTTTGTAACCTGTTTGATGATAAATCTATCGTCCAGGGTTTTTGCAAAGAAAACATTGCTCTTTCCTCCCTGAGCTCCCCACTTCTTACAACGACTAAGGGACCGCACAAAATCTAACTCAGAAGGGCAACAAGTTCTTCTTAAAGCCTCAAATCTTTTTGCATAGTAGCAAGTTACAGTATATTTCACTTTTCCAAGGGAGCCATCATCAGTAAAAGAAACCCTTGCATGCAAATCCTTTGTGTATGAGAATGGATCCCCAGCCGGCAAACTCCGAGACCCAGAAGTGGGTAACACATTCTCATCAAAAGAGCCAAGACTTCTGTAGGTATTAGTAATTGTCTCATCAAAAGAGTTGAGAGAAAGTAGACTTGTTGAATCAAAGAGTGGCAATGAAATTGAACTGTCTCCACTCTCTTTAGGTCTATCATATTCTAACATCTGCATATGATAATCCATTGACACAAGCACATACGCTATAACACTAGTGGGTTCATCATCGTAGACAGGCACTATGGTATCATTAGTGCTGGCTGGAAGAAGCAGTCTAGCACCTGTCTGGCGCTCCAGCTCTCGAAATGATAAAATGTGAACTGGGTTGTACTCAACAAGCTTCTCAGTATTGAAGGAAGAAGTTTTGTTGAATGAACCAAAGACATTTGCAAAAGGTATTCCTTTCCATTTAGTATCAAGTCCTTTGGAAAGCAATTTAGAGTAATTAGTGCATCCTGCCTCAATCCCACCTATATTAGCACTATAAATATCAGAATTTGATTTTGATGTAACTATATTTGCCACAGGTGAATGAACAGCCACAGCTGCTGCATCAGGAGGTAGACAACCATTTTCTTTGAGTGATAAATTTGTCGGATGACCTTCACCTGTCCATGCAGCATCAAGGGTATCAGATAAATTAGCCACAAAAGGAGATTCCCCCTCGGACAAAGCCCTCCGTACAGCCCCTCCAAACTCCACAGAATCAGATTTATCATTGATATTGGCACCACCAGAAAGAGAAAGATCAACCTTATCATGATTTGTGTCTTTGCCCTTGTCCTCACTTTTGACCACAGGGTGGCTAAGGTGGCTAGTGTTTTCTAAATTTAGGTTTCCATCAGGTTTTGTTCCCAAAAGAAAGGAATCACAACTGCTATGGCCTCTTGGTGGCCTAGTGGCAACATCTGCTTCGATAACCTTTTCCCTAGAACCAAGCAACTTCTCTCTATGATTTAAGCTCTTCAAGTTTTCTTGAAGAATAATTTTACTTAGATTGGATGCATATATCAAGCGCTGGTCCCAAACATAAGAATGGATATGGATATGCCTGCACAACTTATTGAGCTCTAGAATATCAATCACAGGCTGACCAACTTTGCCCTCTTTATGCAGCAATCTTTGTAATGAGTCCTATGTAATTCAAAATTTAAATGAACCCTATCAATTTATCAGGGATTTGATCAAAAGAACAGAAGTGTAAAAATAAAAAATCCTAACTTTTTTTTTTTGTTTTGGGGGGGGGGGGGGGAGTACCTCAAATTCTTCTTTCTCATACAGCAGCATCCCTTTAAGTTCAGCAACTAGATTCCTAAAATCTGACACCCTATTTCCACCCTCCTGCAACACAGGACCTGAAACCTTCTCTGAAATTTGATGCAGCACATTGCACACTTCACTAAACAGTATTTCAGCCTTGTTATGCAGCTGGTGGACAAGATCAACAATCTCATAAATACAGAAGGAATTCAGAAGGGGATTCTATATTTCAACTAAGAATAGCTACCAACCTCATTTGCTTCTTTTTGTAGCCAGTCCTGACTATCATAGTTGAATTCCAGTTTGGGTGGGGGAAGATAAACAGAATGAAGGTGAATTGAAGCATAACGAAAGCAGGCAACCATCTTCCCAAAACTGCACACAGAAAACAACTATTCAAGAAGACAACCAAAAGTTGTATATAAGTTATTTTTATTTGACAGTCAGACATGTGAGTATTTCAACTGCTTCACAATCCTAAATGATACAGTTCACCATCAACTAACTGCTCTTAAATATTCCTATAATTACTTTGTGGGCATTTGTTTCAAGGTATAATATTGTATTGCTAGGAATACTATAACCAGGAATGTTATTCTTGAGCACATTCAAAAATCCGTTTGGCTAAATTTTAACAATCCCAGAAATATTATTTAAAATTCAAAATAATTAATAACAAAATAATAGAGTAGAAATGGAAGTTAGAATTGGGTTAGAAATACCTTCCCATATTCTCATGGTAATATAACTTACCCACCCTTCATCATGGGAATAAAAATGGAGTAAAACCAAGTATTGTTTCTTTCCTTGGCAAAAACAGTCCTAGGAAATTTTTTTGAAGCTTGTAACAAACATAAAAATATTAAATTCCTAAGTTCACATTCCCAAGTGTAAGAGTTTAAACCACTCTTTGACTCCCCTTTACTCTTTCAAGCAAATATTCCACCACACCCTAATTTATTATAGATTCAATTTAGGAGGAGAAAAGTGTACCCATAGAATCTTAAACAATCTCTGTGGAGAGAATGACCACAACTTGCAACCCTGCTTGCTGCTGCATGATTTGAAAAACTCAGCTCCAAAAATTTCCCAAAGGATAAGCCCCAGGCAGCATCAGACATAACTACTCTTCGTGTAGCACGAGGAAAACCATGTATGCGAGGACATTTCAGGCACCTGTGCCACATCCAAATTTTACCTTCTCGTTCCCCTGGTAAAGCAAACTCCGATTTCTTAACGGAAATTGTCAGGCTGCCTTGCTGATGAGTATAACAATGAACATGAGCTTCTGATGGCAACTCACATGAGCAGCAAGTGTAACTCTAATAAAGAAACATTATCAGTTGTGAGGTCATAAGGTAGCCATTGTTGATAAAATTTATTTAATGAAAGAAATAATTTTGGAAGAACAAATACCGGATCAAGTAGTTGATCTCTCAAAAACCGTCCCAAAGGCTTATCAGAACTTCCATAGTATTTAATTCTTACAAGATGGGACCTTTCACAAACAGTTCCTTTCCACACACGTGTTGATAAAAAGACCAAAATACTCTGATGGTCAGAAGTTGAGGGAGGAAAATCTTCTTTTGAATGTATCATGTCATCATGATTATTATTGTTATTATAATTATTAGTATCATGTTTTATATAAGGTGGCTCAGGGTTAGCTCCTTGATTAGCAGACAATGCTGCAGCTCTGAGGTGGCTATTTCCATCTTGCTGTGAAGACTCAAAAGTACCAAAAGAATCTGAAATAAGATCATTGTTCAACATAGTTTCCCTTCTCTCATCTAGTCTGTATTGAAAAAATTCCATGGGACATTTCTTATCATCCTCCTTAGAAGAAGTATTTGAAAGGAAACTATTGCAGTTGGAAGATGGCATATCCTGAGCTGATTGGGTAATACCTCCAGACACTTCATGCATATGGATTGAGTCACCCACCAATGATCTTTCAGTGGACTCACAGCAGCTAGATGGGCTTCTTTCTGTCTTGTAGATGTCATTAGATTGTGGTTCTTCTTTAAAAGCTTTTGCTCCCTGAGACTCTCTAGCAGTGAGAACAGAAAATCCAGGGATAGTGGAAATGGATCTCACAATACTAGATGGTTTATCAGGTAATGCAACAGTTATGGGAGATTTCAAGGGAAACTCTAGAGGTGAAGCACCTTCATCAGCCAGAAAAGATGTCTCCAGTGCCAGATGATAGGCTGCAAAGATTCCATATTGGATCACATGTTTCACCTTCTTCAACTCATCCCCATTGGCACCCTTCAGCAAGATCTTCAAAGTAAAGCAAAAAAATACACATAATAAATAAATAAAAATATGGAGGGGGAGAAATAGTAAAGCAACAAACAACTCAACTTTTCTTTACAAATTACTATTCCCTGCTAACTATGATAAAGTTGTTAGGTTAATCAAGAATAGAAAATTACATATTAATTTCAACCAGTAGTGAAGAAGGCAAACAATCAGCTAGGAACAGTTGCACTAGAGACAGCAACTCCTACATAATGTTATGTAATGAATTTCAAAAGTTGCAATTCGTGAATTTATGTGCTAATTTTAAATGATTTTTGGTTCCCCTTGCCATCATCAGCTTAATTGTCTGACGAGGTTATACAACATAATATTTAATCAGTTGTTTGAAAGAGCACAACTCAGACCTAAAAAGCTACATAAATTATACAAAATTTTCCTTCTTGGTAGTTGTCACCTGTCTTTTATTTAGCCTATGATCATGTGAAAGTATTGGTAAAGGATCTATCAAAAATTTCGGCTAACAGATAACTAATAAACTATCAAGATAACAAAAGACATAATAGAGTAATTCAAAGACTGTAATAATATGTGTATGTACCAACACTGAAATTTGTGTACCAGAATATGTAAAGTTATTGAACTTACAGTGCAACCTAAAGGTTTCGGGCAACCCTCAAAGAACATCAAAGTCTTTGTTGATTTTTTCCCACCTTGCCCAGCACTACCATGCTCCTCAAAAAATTTGTCTACGTGGAATGTTTCGCAATAGCCCAGCTTCTGTGAGGTCAGATGATCAATTGAAGGGACAATCTGTGCACCAGTACAACGGGCAATACGCTCTAGAAGTGGCTTCTTAATATTCAGAACAAGCGATATGTCTTTAGCAAGAAGGTATTCTTGAGCATAACGAGATACTGACTTCTCCACCAAAAGAACATTGGGGTGATGAGCATCAATCCTTGCTACTGCCATTTTCAAATGGTCCATCTCCTGGGAATGAGTAAAAAGATGATGAAATTCAGGAATATTATTATCAGAAACAAGACTATGACAACCAAGTTTTATCCTACAAGATGAGGTCAGGTAATAGAAGTCAGATCCAAGGGAAGATTATTCATATGTAAGGCCAGTAACAACATGCATATTTGACATAAAATTATCAAGTTTTAAGAGCTGGTTGGGTGGAAAAAACCTGCTGTAACAAAGTATCAACACTTGACAACTGGTTAGAAACACGCTGATACTCCAAAGCACCTCCAAGTATTAGAAAACGTGGTTTATCAATTTTTGCTGTCATTCGCCGATGAGCCACATTCTTTTTACATACAACTCCTTTAACCACCATGCTGGAAATAAAAAACTAAAACATCAAGACCATACAGGGACAGATAGAACACATAATGAACAAACTTATAAAGACTTCTCCCAGAACGACAATCATATGGAGCAGATAGCGCACTTTGCCATTCACCAGCCTGCTCACACGACATGTAACTTTTATTATTAAGAAAGCAAGTTGATACCAGTGTACTCTCTAACTCAAAAGAAGAATTTCTGAATATTATCATTGATAATTTTACAGTACAAAGGTATTTACATTATATAGATTTAGGCTCATAACTGCTTGCCCAGAATAAGGCTATATTACAGGCAACAAGCAAACCATTCCAACTATTACCGAGAAATAAAAGAAATAACAATAAAATAAAGAAATATAATACTCTACCATCCTTAGATTGCCCCAGGTCCTGTAGCTCATCCCCCAAACAAGCACAATGAATTTAAACACTTCAGCAGACAAAAGATGCACACAGTTCTACTATATTAACTTCTTTCCAATAGTTTTTCTTTGTTTTTTGGGGAAGGGGGATCTTTCCATCCGAATTCATATGACAAACAATTAAAGGAAGAAAAGGATTAACAAGAGGAGAAGACAACAACTGTCCTTCAACATGCTGGAGTTATCCATCTACTCCATAAAATGGATTTTGCCAGCATAGCTTTTGTGGCAGATATGAACTATCCATATAGAATAGCAAAAAGGGAAAAGAAAAAGTAAGCAATGCACGTTTTGTTTCATTTGTCTATTATTATTTTTTGTCTCGAGGGGGGCATATACTATTATTACACTTTTTTTCTCAGTTTGTTTTTATTACTGGTATACGGAAAACCCTGAAATATAATATATACATATATAACCACTTGTCCACTTGTATCTTAACCTAAAAGCTTAAGCTTTTGGGGTAGTTGGTTGTTGACAATTACCTTTCATTTTGATGTCCACAAGCTATGCATTTAACCTTTACATACCCACCAGGATCCATACCTCCACCTCTGCTCGTATCTGGCTTCAGAAGTGTAGCAGCTTCCCAAGACAAAGCAGTAATTATATCCAACCAACTCTCTTTTCCATCTTCATCACAAGTATTTAGGTTTTCCACTTGTAATAGCTGAGCTACCAGGGCTCTAAAATGCCTTTCCACTACAGTCTTCATGGCCTTCCTATGATCTTCACTTGTTTTATCTCTGCTACGACATTCTCCAGAGCCAAAACTAGTGGAGGATCGTAGATATCCCCATTCCCCACCTCCAGTAGTACCTTCATCTTCGTCATCATCATAAAGAACAGCTTCTCTATCATCCTCTTCATCTTCTGGCTCAGGAGGTATCCACAGTAGTCCATTACTCTCAAAATCCACAGGCTCCGCATAATTGCTCTCCTCATGATAAGGAGAAGTTTCACATCCATCAGCATGATCATGCTCATCGTCTTCTTTCCCAGGTACTTGAATTCCACCTACACCTTCTGGATCAAGATTCTGTGCCTGGGTTAGGCAACTCAAGTTTTTTACCTGAATGTTATCTTCATCAGGATGCATTTGATGTGGCCCATAGACATGGTCAACACCATGAATGTTAACTGGATCGTCGTAGTCATGGGCATGGGAATAATGCCTTGATTCTGTATCAGAATGATAAACACCATAATCATCATCCTCATCATCACTCCTGGTTCAGAAGAATAAACATAAAATAACAGTAAGAACAGAAAAAACAAAAAGTTTGACAATAACAGCAGAATTCACCATCATTAGTATGGTGCACATGCATGATGCACTGGTCAAATATATCTTTGTACCACAAATGACATTAAGAACTAATTTGAAACAAGATCCTATCCAGACACTCTCTTTTTCAGTACTAAAAATCACCCTATATCAGCACCATTAGGTTCATCTCTAGATCAGCACATGATCACATCAAAACTTTGTAGCACAGCCTTATAAAATCCACATCTTAGCACAGCCATACAAAAACACATCTTAGCTAGACTAACATTCATCTAAGTACAACCAGATTCTCAATAAGCAAAAACTCTAGCTCATTTTCAGCCTTATTTTTAACTTTACTTGATGGGGATGCTTTCATCAGCATCAGAAATGTGAGGACATAAATGACTCCAAATATTTACAGGGAATGGAAAAACAATTACATTCAGCAATCTGAAAAAATGAACCATAAAAGAAAGAGTACCTGCTGAAGCAATGGCCAAATTGGTTAGAAGGCACATTCCCTACAGCCTCTGAGGGATTTGTACTCCTCCCAGAATTTAAATTTTCTTGATCATCTGTTATCTGATTCATTTGCGAAGATTGATGGGGACTATACGGCACACGCTGATAAGGCCCAGTTGTATAAGGAACTGAACCAGCAGTGCTGCTGCTACTATGACAGGTGCAACTGGACTTAGTGCTGACCAAGCTTGTTGTAGATGGTGAAGGGCTGAGACAAGGGGTAGCCGAAGGATCTGCACTGCCATTATTATCAACTGTTGTTACTTGCTCCCATTGTTTAAAACAATAGTTACAGACCCTTATCCTCTCCCAATCTTCGCGGCCAGTATTTGCCTCATCCGATGGAACAGGAACAGAATTGGCAGTGCATTTTGCACAGAAAACTCGACCACAGATTCGACAGTGATGCCTGCGGTTGAATATTGTGAACTGTGAATCACACTCATAGCATACCCTACAACTCTGATCCGGCATCCAGAAGTCCCTCGACACATTTAGTGGTTCCGCCCTTCGAGGGATCCAAGACCTAACTACATCAACAAAGTCAGATATTTTCTTGTCCGGGGTGCCCATGGACTGTGATTCCACCCAAGCCCTCTCATTATGAGTCCCTCATTGACCAGCCTTGTTAACATTCCATCCGATCTATGATGCTGGTGAGAACCATATCCTCGAAAACAAATAAATATTCTTCAAAAATCAAAATCAAGGAAAAGTGGAAAACGAAACACATCCTTGCACTAGTATATCCAGCAATCACCATGTTTTTACTTTTAAAATATAACGAATTGATACACAACAATATTCACTATATACTACATTACTACTACAGAAGTCGAGAGGAAATCAATTCATTGAGTCTCAAGAACTGGACAACCAAGTCAAAACTAAATCAATAGTTACATAAACTGTAAGTAGTAATAATAATAAATACACCTGTAAGGGGTTAAAACTTAAAGTTGATCAAAGAACAATGAAATAGTAAACCTAAAATCAAGTAATATATATTACTATTGCAACTTATCCACAAACTGAAAACAAGCCAATAACAGCTAGCAATAAAAACATTGTATATAGTTACCAAATGAAATTGTTCAGACTAAGTTCCAGACCAAAAGGCATAGGCCATCATTGGCCATCGCCATGGAAAGTAAAACCCCATCATCTCAGTTCATAGGATCTTTAGTCAACTCAGCTCAATGCCTCAATTCCCAGAATACCCAGAAAGCAAATTCAATAAAAAAAAAAAAGTGACACAGATGCAAAAACCAACCACTCAAGCAAACAATATCACCCTAAGCTAGTTCTCAAAATTTTTTCCACTCTGTCACCGACCCACAAAGCAATCAACCGTTAAACTCTGAGCATGCATGTAAAGACAGCAACTTTTGGGGAGCTGAAACCACAAACAACCGAAATCAGATCTCACAACCCCCTCCAGAAACACCCAGCAGAGTATAATAATTACAAACAGTGAGTGAGCAAACAAAATAATAATAAAATTATTATTATTATTTTATAAAACAAAAAAAAAAAAAAACAGATTTTGAATGAAGGGGAGAGAAGGAGAGTGAGAGAGAGTGACACACCAAAAGCAAATAGAAAAATCCTCGTTCGCTTGGCGCCACACCTTATCACGTGCGCATCCGACACTTACTACCTCATGTTATTTTTTCATTCTTTATTAATTTCTGATGTTTATTTTTCATGTTAATTTATTATTCTCATTTTTTATACATTATTTTGTTTAAAGTTGTTAGAAGAAATACCAACCAACCGCCACGCGCTTTGGATATCTGTAAATCTACCATCTTGTATAATTACACGTGGTTTCTGTAATTAATACGTAGTGTCATTTTCTATATTTATCTTTTTTTTGTGATTATTATTATTATTTTCTTTTCTCAGGATCACGATTATTTGTTTTATTTTTCTCCTTTCACAGTCACGAGAAATTTGACCTACTTTCGCTAAAATGGCGTGTGACTAGAACTATCTATTGCTATGGTTTTCAAAAGTAGAACTGAAATAAATTTATTGACACCAATTTTATACCTATAAAATGAATGTATTTTTGTCTAAAATTTAAGAAAATTAAATGGCATGAAACTGAAAAGGGAAAGGGAAAATGAAATGAAGCAGAAAATAGATTTTTAACTCATACTAATATTTTGCTGAGTTTACAAGGAAAGAAAATAATAATAAAAATTATTATTCTAGAAATAAAGTTGAGTTTTAATTTTATTATATTACCTATGTAAATATTTTTACATTATCAATCAATAAAAAAATTATTCTAAATATAATTTTTAAAATAATTATTGTAGAAGTAAACAAAATTATTATTCATGTCAATCTTTGATAGGAAGATAATGAAAAAAAAAAAAGTTTTCATTCATCAGTACATTCTTATTAAATTTTAAATTTGTTTTAAAATAAATTTTCATGTCAATTAATAAACCATCTTGAATTCTCTATAAAAAAACTTGAATTCATTAATATCATGAATTTTTATAAATTGAAATATAATAAAAAGAAAAGAACTCAAATTATACCGTATAATTTTAATAATTATTACATTATTTTCTTGATATAGAATGTTCAACTGTTGAATTCTATTTATATGTTATAAAAATCATTTGTGTTAAATTTTGTTAAAATTACATAATAAAAAAATAATCAAATGATTTATATTTTAATATATTTTAAAATATTTATATTATATTAATTTTTAAGTGAACAAGATAATAAATGATTTTAAATTAATATGAAATTTTACATATGATCTATGTGAAAAAAAAACTTTTAATCCAAGAATAAGTTTTAAAAAAAATATTATTCAATTAAAAGTTATAAAATAACATAATTTAATCCCTCCTCAATTAAAAATTTAAAACAATGAAAAAAAAAACCATTGAATAAACTGAAATCTTGTTAATTTTGGAAGAGATTTTTTTTATGTAAGGGTAATAAAACAAAGGCTAAACATGGAATTGACTATCCTCAAAGCTTCAAAACACACAAGATTATTTTTCTTTTTGGTAATATATGATCTCTTGTTCACACTATTTAAAATAGAAAAAAAAATTATGCAATAATAGTGTAAATAGTTTTAAATTGTCATTCAACCCACATTCAGCAAACGAATAGAACTTATTTCACCAATTGTCTATGTACAATTAGTCTAACATATTCACATTATAAATTCGTGTATTAGATATATGGATCATTTGTAGTAAACATATGATGTATAACTGAATTATGAGGAGATCCCTCATCCATACATTTCAGAAATCCATGTAGAACTAGAACTGTATATACATCAGGCACTATTTATCACACCACTTGCAGAAGACAGAAAAAATGATGCAATTCTGTAACTGGAACCAGGGACCAGCTTAGAATCGTAGACAGGAATATAGTTCTTGAAGACTGCCATACAAGGGTTGAGCAGCCTTTGGTCTGTCCACCATTCCCAGTAGAATGTCAGATGTGGTGAGGTAAGGA
This sequence comes from Glycine soja, assembly GCF_004193775.1. Taxonomy (NCBI): domain Eukaryota; kingdom Viridiplantae; phylum Streptophyta; class Magnoliopsida; order Fabales; family Fabaceae; genus Glycine; species Glycine soja. The sequence goes on along the minus strand of NC_041014.1, from coordinate 22,777,735 downwards.
TCACCATAAAAGCACAAATTGGCATCCATCCTGGTTGCAACTATATTTCCTTCCAAAGACACTCCCACAAATGCACCTACAGTTTGGCAACATTCCATGTCGTTAGCTATACTTTCAAACATCATCTATCACAAACATTAATCATGAAAATAAAATAAGAAACAATACTAAAAACAAGGTAGTAGGCACAACCGCACAAGTAGACAACAATAATAAATGATGTGCCAAGGCAATTAAGACACAACTATGATAAGCACCCGAGCACTTGGAGAACCCTCCCTTAGCTGTCAAGGGAAGAGAACCAAGTCGCTTGAGGACTTCACCATCCCATACTACTAGATGTGAGACTTAGGCACTCCATAATACCCAAGTACCTATCATAGCACCACCCGAGAGCTGAAATCCAAGCAACAATACTCTAACACTTTGCTCAACCTTCCTAGTTTCTGGTCATCCCCTCCACAGGTAGCAGTTATCCAAGCGACAATACTCTAATGCCAATACTCTTTCTGAGCACTGACAACTAGCTCTTAAATCAACTAACAAGCACCCAGCATTGGAGGCACCCTCCCTTAAAAGCTAGCTGTTAAGGGGGGACAACCAAGCCACTCGAGTAGTCCACCAAAACGGGGACATAGTACTCAATGTGGGCCTTAGACGCCCCGTAATACCCAAGTCCCTATCAAACTTTTTGAAGAGTGTGTGTACATGGAAAGAGTGTGTTGCTGGCAGTAGCAGTTATCTACTTATCTACCACAGTAACCACACATCATTCTAGTTTCCTTAAAACTTGATACCTAGGTTTGAGTAGAAATAACATTACACAACCTTAACAACATATTAGATAGATGTTGAACCTATTCAATTTGAAAACCATAGTTTGGATACTAACATGATAACTAATGGCCCAAATATGCCCATGCATTTAAATGAAATTAAAAAATGTAATTGGCATTACATGCAAAAAGATCCAGCAGTATGCCAAAAAAAATAAAATCACCATAATTACCTTTACTGCAACTGTAAGTGTAACACATGCCAGAGCCTCTGTCACCAGCACGAATATCTGCCTCAAGCACTCTCCCAACAGGCCCTGCTGCAGCACTACAACCAGCACCCAGAGAAAAATGCATACGGCTGCAGAATGTCTTCACAGCTTTCATATCACGAAGAACAACTATAAAATCCATAAGTTCACCACCAATCTGGGAATATGGGATGAACACATATAATCCATCAGTCAAAAATAAATTCATAACCAAATCAACACAATCATGTATGACCAGAGAGACTTTTTATATTCTCTATTGATTTTTTTATATTCTCTTTTTAAATGATTTCATACAACAACAAAACTTTGTCCCACTAGGTGAGGTCAGTTATACTACCAATCCAAGAGTGTTTCATATAAATAAGTCACAAAGAATATTCATGTCAATCAAAATTAAGAAATGAAGGAAATTCCAGACACAAACAAATTTCAAAATGGCTCCACCTCCATCTGGTATATTCTTTCTCCATTTTTTCTATCAAACCATATCAGTGAGCATAACCATAGTCAAAATTCTAAAGATAAACTAAACTAGTATATATTTTCCTTACCTGAGCACCCCATCCTAAACCCAGGGAGAATATTGCTGACGGTGCAGACCATGATCCGTCTGATCTTCGAGCAACAACCAAGCCAGTACCCAGTTTGTAAGAGACTAGTGCACCAGCTTTAGCAACTGTTAAAATTGCTAGGCCCTTGGCACTTTTAAGAACAGTTAAAGGAATGGACTTCTCAGGATTGGATTTGGCCACCTGCCAACAGAAAAGTATTTCACTTAAGATAAAAGCAGTAAAGGCTCATATCCTGAAAAATCTTACCTCGATACTTGATGGATATATTACATCAGCAAAGCAGTCAGTGCAGAAATTTGAATCCAAAATAATACTAATAATAAAATGGTAATCAGAGATTACATTTTGTCATTGGAAAAACAGCATGAGTTATTTGCTTAATGAAAACTTCTTCGATGAAATTACAAAAACAAATTGACTAACCTGACAGTAGTTTCTTAATGTATTAGATGCTTTATAAATCTCATGCTCCATAGATAAACCAATAGGAAGATTAATCCATCCTCTAGCACAAGTCCAGTCCGTGACATCATGCTTAGCCCCCTGTACGGCATTGCTTATGGTGTTGATCAGAACGCCCTGTAAAGGATCAAGCCGATCATAGCAGGCATCACAAACCCTTTGGGGATTTCTTTCCCTGAACCCAACAGGCATTAAACACCGCCCCTTTGTACATGTTCGACAGAAAATCCCCCCACAAAACCTGCAATGATGTCTACCACGGGTAATCGCAGTAAAAGGAGCACTACATTGCATACAAACAGTAGTAGAACTATCAGGGAGCCACTCAGGGGGTTCAGCTTCCAAGACCTCTTTGTAAGAACTATAATCAATTCCATTTGGCAGACAAAGCGGCGGAGCACTTGGCGTGTACACCGAAGAGTCAAGGAAAACATCCCCATTCTTTCCAGAGTCAAAAAATGACACATTTGAACTAGGGAGCTGCTGGTTTGCAGTAACACTCGGAGCCTTGGTCCGTCCAGACAAAATAGCAAAGATCCCAGAAAGCACATTCTTCAAGTTCACCTCAGGCGGCCTGTTAGAGGGTACAATACCACGAGCATCATCACCTGATTCATAACCTCCATCAAACAAGTCATCATCCTCAGAGGGAAACTGATACAATGTCTCTTTGTTAGACAACGTTGGGACTAATTGGCCACACGGGGTACCAGGCATAAGCTCAGACCACACAGATTCACCATGATGATTTATATCATCGTAGCCAAAATGGGTATTCTCCTTTTCTAGCTTAGATAATGAAGAATACGTAACTCTACCATCAGAGGATGCCATTTAGCAATCAAACCACACTACATCTACTTAAATATAACAATCCGAAACTGCAATAGAAAGTTCCAACGTTACAAACTTTATTAAAGGAGCACAGGGAAAATCAGACAATCAGTAAATGGAAACACAACTTAAAGGGCAAACATAAAATTGAACAGGGACAACAAGGATTTTTTGGAAAAACACGAACTGTGCATCGAATTGCATGCAGAAAAATCAATCGCGCAGAGAAAATACCAAGACCAAGCGCGTGAAGGATGTCAAATTAGGGTTTTGATGCCTAAGATAACTAAGGATGAAGTAGGAGGATTACATGGATTATAAAAAAGAATGATACTAATAATCACCTTTAATTGAATGATTGACGCAGGAAAGCCTAATTGAGTTTAAGCAAATTGGGAATCGAATCGGCGATATACCTAATTGAAGTGGAAAAGGGGCAGAAGAAGATAAGAGAGTTTAATGAAGCGACAGAACCTCAAAGAAAGTTTATGGGAAATTGAATTGGATTATCCGATAAATTGGACGACGTCGTTGAGACGACTGTACTTGCGTAACTGCCACACATCGTGTATGCTGTTGTTTCGGGTTCGGGTTATGTTCTAATTAAATTCTTTAATTTTTATTACATTTTTTAAAACTTTAATATATTTTTATTCTTTAATTTTTTAGATAACTTTATTTTTTATCCTTCAAATTTAAATTTAATATTTTTAGTCCTATGATTTTAAAAATGAAATCGAGTTTTTTTTTTGGTAACGTACGAGACTAAAAAGTCCAAAAACTAAACAACAATTACACCCGGAGCCTCGACTCCTAAAGAATCCAAAAGCAACAATTGAATCAATAATCCTATTGGGTGCTCAAAGATCACCAAGTCCTCCTCCAACTCACGAGCTCCGTTAACCAGCAAATCTGCATATTTATTTGCTTTCCTTTATAAATACATTAAAATTAGTACAAAAAAATTCCTATTTGACCCAATGAGCCATGTCGATCTAGAAATTTAGCAATCCATGTTAAAAAATAGTTGACCAACTTGACTTATTTTCATACTCTGGCTCTTTGAGTAAAATCGAGCAACCCATATGAGCATATAAATACTCAATAAGTACGTAGGATAAGGATGATAAAATGAGTCATTTGTGCAAGATAACCATCTAGCCCTAAAAAAAAGTGATAGAGTGGACTAAGTGGCTCAAAATGTCAACTTGCCTTGTTTAATTCGCTAACCCAACAACCTTGGGTAAGGTGAGTTGGCTTAAGAGACACTTGGTATTAAAAAAAAGTGTAAATATTATTAGGTTTTAGGCATAGGTTTTTCACTATGTATTTTTTTTTAATATCAATGTTCTTAAAAAAAATCAAAATATACATTTGATATTGCTGTTAATTTATTTTATAATCTCAATTCGTCTATTGCCAATAGAAAAGTTTATGTTCAAATAAAATCCAAGCTAAGTCATTAATATTTTTTACGTCATTTATCACAATATCACTTTGAGTTAGTTTTATGAAAAAACTTGATTTTTTTAAAGAGAAAAAAGGTTATGCATTATTAATGTAAAAAGTTTTACATAATCATCAATCTAATCATAACCAACCATGTATAATAAATTAGTTAATTTTTAAAATAATTATCTTAAAATTATTTAAATGACAATTTGTGATTAGATGATAATATAAAGTGCATAAGTATTAACATTTTTCTAAAAAAAAAAATTGATAGGTCTATCAGGCAATTAATCCCTAAACATACATAAACCATGATTTTCAATCCACCATTAAGAGGTGGATCACCCCAAAACATGTTTGGTGAGCTGGTTGGGAATGAGTCAAAATAGGTTGGGTTATAATATCAAAATACTACTATGAAAATCTTATATAAATAAATTCACTTTGATTTTCGTAATATGTTTAACTTGTTTTTTTTTAAACATATTACATTTCTACTACTCTTTAATAAGATAAAATTACACTATATAGTAAAAGAGTTTAGCCCAATTGATTGATAAAAGTGTATAAACATAAACTCTTTAATATTTATCTTCAATTCTTACAAATAAAAAAATACTTTGTTCATATTATTTTTGCAAAATTACATACCAATTAACAAAGCTGATTAAAAAATACTTATACTTAAATTGAAAATCATATAAGCAAATGCTAAGTAGTCCTCTTAGGACATTAATTAAATAACTAAAGCATAAAAAATTTCATTAGAACGCATAAAATTATATTATTCATAACTTCTCTTCTATGATTTCTAGAATAAATACTTTATTCTTTTCTTTTAGATATTTAATCAATGTCCTAATGCTTTAAGTGCACTGGTTAGTAAGATGAAATTATATATATTAGTTGAAAAACTGTGCCTTTTTTTTAGTTAGATATAACTGTGATAACCGTCTTACTAGATATTAATTACTCGCGATTGTGTTTGCGAATGATTTTAAAAAATAATTAAAAGATAAATTAAAAATAACAAATGTATACATAAAATCAATTATTTTTATTAATATTTATAAATAATCATGCTATGTATTAATATAATTTAAAAAATGTACGTATCGCATGCATCTCAGTCCTCAGACGTCGTAGCTTCGCTTTGAAAACCATCGTCCATCCATATTCCATACTGGTACATCATAAATGATATCTTATCATTTTTCTCTAGTAATTAGTTACAAAAAGTGTGGAGAATAATTGCTGTCTCACCAGTTTATTTTTATCCCACAAGTAGAATTGGAAACAAAGACCTATCGTGTAACTGTAATCTTTATCATTTTTACACTCTGTAATCTTACCAGTTTTTACACTTTTTTTCACGCTTCCCTTACTTTGTGTATGTTTCTTGCACTCTTTCTGTGTAACGTGTTATGCTAGATTAAGCTTTTTCAATAACAACATTAAGAATTTCTTGTACTAACTCTCAAATATCGGTCTACGCAATCGCATTGGCACGTTCCTGAGATTTTATCAGTATATATGGATTTGGTACGAGTCTTGAGAGAATAATTTAATGGATAATCATTTTTATTTGTGTCCCAAACACAATTAGTTAACATTTTGAGGAGATCAATATTTACTCCCTTTAAGTTGTATTCATCAAATTATTACATTCGTCTAGAAGAATCACATAAACACATGCATATGATAAGCAAGAATGTTTTGCTTTATTTGGTACCTTCCATTCTAGACTCGTTAACTTTTTTATTAGCTCATCTTGCTGCTTTGGTTCAATCAATGTTCCCATTCTCATCAACTTTAGGCCCCTTGTTCATAACTTCGCACAGTATGGTGCAAACTGCAATATCACCTAACAAATAATAAAATCATACGACAAGAAATTAAATTTAAAAATTTACAAATATTGATTATGGTCTTATGAAGATTAAACCTATGATTATGTGGAGAAACCTATATCCTTAAAACATATACAATAAATACTGATTGCATTTTTTTCGTATTTTTAATTGAATCTCAATAATTTCAGAAGACGTTGTCAAAAAAAAAAAATCTCCCAAGAATTTGATTAAAAAAGCGGAAAGGGTTTATATAAAAAGAAAATTTCAAGCTAGCTTATGGTTTTCAACGCTAATCCGCCACTTAATCTGCCACCCTTACAATGTGATCAACGAGTTAATTCAATTCCTTGCTTTTTGCTTAATCAAATATGTAAAACATATTAACTTTACTTTTGTATTCCGATCCATGTAGCAGGCCTTTTTAGCTTACTTTTCGAATATGATATGTATTTCACATCCTGTTGATTTTCGCTTTTGTTATTAGTTTTATATTCAGTCATGTGGATTGATAACTGAATAAATACTCAACATTGAAAATTTCTATGAAACAATTTCCTAATTCCACGTCATAGGAAGTTCTGGATGACTTGACTTCCTCGTTATAAGCATTCATTAAATGTTAAGAAATCAATCATTGAATAATATGAAAACTTGACTAACAATAAAATAAATTTATCAGGGCTTTGTCATCTGAATTACATGAAAGGTATGAATCAAATAATAATCCGAGTTTATGTTCATACACTTTTAAAATGCTTTAAAAAGTGTAAAAATAATATTTAAATTATCAGGATAACAAAATATATAATAATATATTACCACTATTAGTATTAATACACGGAGTTTACATAAAAAAATAAGAAAAAGGAAATAATTTAGTTTCAAATTAACTAGTATATTATTTTATTGATTGAAATGAATGACGTGTGTGGGTTTGAAAAAAATGTTGTCTTCGTTTGCTGAGGACAACTGAGAAGAAGTGTCCAAGTCCAAAACAAATGGATGATCGAAACTTAAAAGGGAAGTAGAAACCCTATCAATGTGTTAAAGTTAAACTAAAAAAATAAAACACTGTATCATAGTAGATAAAAAAAGACAGTAAGCAGAATATGTACAAGTCTATAAAGATTTTTTATAATGGCATTAATATAAATTATATATATTATACTTATAATTGTCTATTGGTGTATTTTCTTACACAAATCATAAAAAAACTCCATCCCTATGAGTTGCCCTTTTTAAAAAGCAGGGCATTTTTATTTATTTGTCACACTTTTCATTTATTTTAGGACATACATTAAACTACGTGAGTGTTTTTTATTACTTATTTATCAAATAATTATATATATATATATATTTGAATTAATATATTTAATTTTCACTAACAATAAATGTACTAGAATGTTTTAAATTAATATTAATCATTAGTATCAAATATAAAAACATTCATTGCTAGTCAAACAACTAAATTTTATATTTGATTTATTTTTTCTTAAAGATAAATGTTTAAATTCATAGTAAAAAATATGATAGGTTGATAAATTAATTCTTTAAAGATAAAAAATAAAAATTTAATATTTAAATATATAAAATGTATAACAAATTAATTTTGTAAATAATTTAATAATAAATAACTTCTTAAACTTTGTAACTTAATGACATATTAATCTTTAAAAAATATAATTTATCATCAAATTAGTTCTTAAATATTATAATTTAATGATAAACATAAATTAAATAATTTGTCACACAACCAAATTTATATTTTTCAACTTTCACATTAATTTTTGATCGTATTCATATTTTTATAAGAATGAATTTAATTATTTAATTATTATTTATTATTTAAATAGCTGTCCAATCATACACAATCCTTCTTTCTCATTAGATGCCAATGCGAAGGTATCATAATTCTTCAAATGTTTTTAATATAGGTGTACATCATAGTACAGTTTTTTGACCGATAAAAGTCTAATACTTTAATAAATAATTAAATTATTTAAGTATACTGATCAGAATTTCATTTTTAACTATATATACAGAAAATATTTAATTAAAAAATGAAAAACAATTTCGTTAATATTTACATCTTCTAAGCAAAATTGTTTCTAACTATATAAGAGAGTATAATATTAATATAAAATAATAATAATTTGTCAATAACATTTTGTAGTGTAACAGCTAAAGAGTTAAAAAAAGTAAAATAAAAATATTTAATGTTCCAAATTATTGTTATTGCAATTGTTAATAAATTTTTGGATAAGGAAACTGGAAAAGTGACTACATAAGAGCACCATTATTGTATTGCCGTCCTTGGACAATAATTATACTTGTAAATTCATTTTCTTCTACATCTTCTCGAGTAGCCTGTAGCCATCACGAACTAATTCAGATGACACGTTTCACAATACGTCGGTCGTTGAATAATAAATTAAATTTGTAAGAAGAAAAAAAAAAGATACTGTAATGGATATAACTAGTTACGTATTTAATAATGTTTGCAATATTACACATGATTCTTTCTCATCAATAATTATCAAGAGTAATAATTTTAACATTGCTGTTCTAGATATACTATGCGTTTTCTTTTATTACTCCTTTTTTTTCGAATTTCAATGTGTGGACGGAAAATTCACACATCAACTTTTAATTTTATTTATTTAATTTTGATTTTCACGCTGTGGTTTTGATTTGTTCTTTGGATCTGAGCCTTCGTCTTCACCTTCTCTCTCATGAGAGAAAAGAGAGAAATCAGATTTTTAAAAAAAATTAAAATTAAAATTAAAATTATATATCCATTTTTCTTAAAAAAAATTGAATCAATAATTAGCAGCTCTTGTTCCTGCACCCGTGGTTCCAACCTTTTTTGTTCTCGAACCTCCCAAATCTTCTTTCTCCTCTTCAATTTTCGCCCAGTTTTCTCTGCTCGATCTTCTCATCGTGTCTTGTTCGCGAAGAGATTCCATTTTCAAAATACCCACATGCTGTGATCCCCCATGTGTGCAAGAGTGCAATCACATATTCCGTTAAAAAAAAATAAAAAAATTCAATTTTTGCTTGTGGGGTGGCGATTTTTCGATCTGGGTGTGTGGAGGGTGGAGTGAGGAATAGTGGGTCGTTGTTGGGTTATAGCAGTGATGGTTGTTTTGGATGGAGCTGAGAGGATGAGGAAAGATCAATAATTTTGGAATTAGTTTTGAAAAATAATGCTGTATCTGAAGCAGCCTAGAGTTCAGGGTATGGGTTTGGATTTTTGGGTTGTCGGTCTTTTGCATTGTGCTGATTCTGAATTTTTGTGATTTTGTGTTATTACTCCTTGCATGCCATTTTGGTGGTTTCCCTGAGCCTGAGGCTCGGGGGATCTGAGTGTTGCAGAGAAAGTTATGGCATCTTCAGAGAATGAACCTTGTCACTCTCCTTCTGCCTCTGATCAATCCCCTTCTCCTCCTTCTCCTCCTTCCAATGTCTGTATGCAGAAATTTAGGCTATATGAGACTCGATCGGTAATGCCCTTTTATTCTTCTTTCCACTGTTTCGAAACTGTTGTTGTAGTTTGCAGTCTGCTAGGGGATCTCTTTGATTTTGTCATGTGATTTGATCTTTCTGTGTTGTAGAAATTATAAAATATTTGTGGATAATTTTAACCTTCACTGTAGATCAATAGTATTATCGATGCACTTGTTTCTTGTTCATATTCATATATGGTGTTGTATGTATGTATATAATGTTTTAGTGCATTTATTATCCTAGTTGTGCACCATTGTCTCAAAGCTGCCTACTTGACTTTTTTTTTTTGAATGTTTTTAGAAAAGACTTGACCAGCTGGTCATCCAGTGTGTTGGATTCTTGCACGATGATTAGACTTCAATGTGTGTTTTGAACTTCCTTGCTTTCATTGTTTTATGATATAAAAATTAGTTTGGGCAAACTAGAAAGAACTACTTAGCTTGGTTGCCTCATTCCATGTTTTGGTGAAGTTCTTATCCTGTTCCTAGTTTAATATTCTTATGTATGGTTTTTGCCTTTCTGAAATGCTTCAGAATGAAATCTTTATGCCTTTTCGTTTGATCATTTATGTGGATGCTTCATAATTCCTTCTTATCTTAAATTGGGATATGTTATTTATCTAGCTTTGAAAGTGGGTTGTCTCTTGCTTCTCATCATGCTTTAGATCCTTGGATGTATGTATTATCATCCCTGGTAATCTAATATGCATACTAAGCTTGGGACATCCCATTCGAGAAATTTAATTTGCAAAATTGAATGTTATTGGAGTTGCAGTGTTTATCATGCTTGTCTTGTACTTAAAAATATTTAACTTCTGCATTTTTTTTATTCCACAGAACTTTTACATGATAGGAAGGGACAAGAGCAGGACATATTGGAAAGTACTAAAGATTGACCGTCTTGATCCTTCCGAGCTAAATTTGCGTGAAGATTCCACCACATATACAGAAAGTGAATGTTCTGATCTTTTGAGACGGATACATGAGGGTAACAAGTCCACAGGTGGACTAAAATTTGTTACAACTTGTTATGGAATTGTAGGTATGTAAATCCATAATGTCTTGTCTACCTGCCTGTTGACCAATTATGAGTTAGTGTCTTGATATACTATTCTGGTTTTAGGGTTCATCAAATTTTTGGGGCCTTACTACATGCTGCTTATCACAAAAAGAAGGCAAATTGGTGCAATCTGTGGTCATACAGTATATGCTGTCTCAAAGAGCGAGATGATTCCATTGCCAAATTCTTCAGTTCGGTCTAACATCAATTCTAAAAATGAAAACAGGTCTTTACAATCTTGCATATTACGTCAATTCTACTTATCATGGAAAACCTGGATTTTAGCCCAAGTGATGCTCAGCATCTATTTGCATGTTATTCATTATATATGAACATTTATTTGCTTCTTTTTGTTTCAAATGCTCATTTCTTCCCACTGTTTCCTGTAACTAAGTAAAACAAGAAAATATTTTGTTTTTATTTTAATTTACTTGGATTTCTACTGGTCTCTCTGTTTCTACCCATTATCCAGTTTTAAAATTATTTCAGTTATCCTTTGTTTATAAACATTTGAAATTAATATAAAAGCAGATAAAATTATATGATTACATCCCTTCTGTTTGACTCAAATATAAATATGACATGTTAAAGAAGCACACTGATTTGTTGAGGAGAACCTAATTTTGATTAGACTTTGTTTATGATATTTTGGTGTAATTTAGAAATGCTACATGGTTCCTATTATTAATCACATCTTTGAAATTAAACAGGTTTTTTTGGCATTATGTCAAATTTTATTGTTCTTTCTACATACATTATCAGGTTTTGTATTAATTATTTAATTTTTGTTGATTTTTTAGGTACAAGAGGCTCCTATGCATGGTTGACCTTACAAAGGATTTCTTTTTCAGCTACTCATACCACATTATGCGTAGTCTTCAAAGGAACATGTGTGATGATGAGACAGGCCATATTCTTTATGAGACCATGTTTGTTTGGAACGAATTCTTAACTCGAGGAATTCGGAATCACCTCCAGAATACTATTTGGACAGTTGCACTAGTGTATGGATTTTTTAAACAGGTGAAGACAGGTTACTCAAAGTTCCGTTGGATACTGTATTCATTGATTGATTAATCTTGTCAAGTAACTGGTTCCTGCTTAAGACAAGCAATTTTGTCTTCCTCATCTTGAATATCTGACCTCTATCTGGTGGCTTCATTAGGAAATGCTTATGATATCCAGACGGGAGTTCACACTTACGCTCATTGCAAGACGATCACGTCATTATGCTGGCACTAGGTCCGTAAATTTCATCATATCTTATTTCCAATATTAAATCCATTGAATTATTTTCCAATGTGATTATGTCTGCATATCATCCAATTGGTATCTGGTTCTATAATTTGACTGTGTGCAAACTTAGCTAGTCAATCTATCAAGTGCCTCCTCTGATGATTTTATCCTTCTTATGCTGAGGATTTTATCCGTATACAGTTTTACACTGGTCCTTTTTTTTTTTTTGTAAATTTTAGTTGTTTTAGTTTGTCACTATGTCTTTGCAGTTTGAATATAAAATGAGTATAGTATAGGGAATGTGGCATGGAATAATCTGTTTTTTACGTTCTTATGATGGTATGAATCTCCGTTTACATTTGGGTGTTGAAATTATTAATGGGCATCTGTCCAAGTATTACAACAAGTATTGCAATGTCGAGAGTGGGCTGGTCTTCCCGTAGGATTGTGCATGGTTGCTACTTTGTCAAAAATTCCCAAGGCAATTTGGACTTGGCACCTCTTGCTTTATATTCACTTTCTTTTTTTTTAACACCCCCCCCCCCCCCCCTGAAAAAATAAAGTCCAACTAGCTTAGCCCAATTGTGACTTGCATTAAGTGAGGCGGTAGACCATGAGTGGAAACTTGAAAGCAATCACATGCAAGATTTTCTGCACATGGTAAGGGAATATATATAAGCAGAGTGCAAGCAGTAAAAACTTGAATTTTCAAGATAGATATGGTAGAAAGATGTCTCTATATTTGCAATAATTTATTTGTACAATTCACAGTTTCACTTATTTGATTATTTTGTCTAGGTATTTGAGGCGTGGTGTTAATGAGAAAGGAAGAGTAGCAAATGATGTTGAGACAGAACAAATAGTCTTTGAGGATGTTGCTGAAGGTCTTCCCATCCAAATAAGCTCTATCATCCAGAACCGTGGTTCAATCCCTCTTTTCTGGTCACAGGAAACTTCAAAACTAAATATTAAACCAGATATTATATGTATGCCCTCCCATTTCACAAATATTGTAGCACTAGCAGAGTTATTTTTCTCTCAATTTTTCTACTTCCATGTGGAGATGTTTATGCTTATGTAGTCACTTATTTTTTCCAGTGTCAAAAAAGGATCAGAATTATCAAGCCACTAGACTTCACTTTGAAAACCTTGTCAAAAGATATGGGAATCCCATAATTATTTTGAATTTAATAAAGGTAATCTTTTTCCCCCTCATTTATTACATGTCATCATCTAAATTCTTGAAAAATCTATTTTCTTATATCTTGGGTGTGTTGAAACATATTGATGTTGTAATTGGTTATTTCTTGACTAGTTTTATGTTATATTTTTGTTAAAATAAAATAAAGGTGATATAATGATGACAAAGTGAATATTGTGTTGATTTGTTAGAATATCTACATAATATTTAGAGGAAGAGAATGATGCATGATGGATTAGAATAAATTATTTTACTTTTTAAGTTTTTTGTTCCCCTATTTAATTTAATTAGGATCAGGAGTCCAGTATTAGTATTAATAGGACTATTGCGTTAGTACTTACTAATTAGTATGACATAATACACCTTAGCAATTCAATATCTATTATTTTGTGTATGCATTCTCTCCTTTTCTCCCTCCTTACTTAAGTCCTAAACCTTATAATTTCAACTGTATCATTTTTGTACAAGACTCCTGGATGGGGTGATTGATAAGTTTCTTTTTCCATTTAACCAACAGACCCATGAGAAGAAGCCTCGCGAGTCCATACTTCGTCAAGAGTTTGCTAATGCCATAGATTTCATTAATAAAGATTTATCCGAGGAGAACAGGCTTAGGTTCCTTCATTGGGATCTGCACAAACATTTTCAGAGGTTGATTTTTTATTGTATAATTCTATCCTTTTTGGCAAATTACAATGTGCTTTCCGATTAAGCTGATTTTCCTTATATTCATTTCCAGCAAAGCTACAAATGTCTTGCAGCTTCTTGGCAAAGTGGCTGCATATGCATTGACATTAACAAGTTTTTTCTATTGCCAAACGACACCAACCTTGAGACCAGAAGAAAGTCTGAAATGGCAAAGTACAGAGTATGTTTTTCATTTGTTTCAAATCTTCAATTACCTTTTGCAACGTTTCTTAGATAAGAACAATGATATCAGCTTTTCCAAAGAATAAACCCGACAGTGTTTATAAAAAAAAATGGTTAATGCTTGATGGACAGAGGAAATACCTAAAGTTTTTCCTCAGGCATTTTTTGTTTACTTAATGTTAAGTTTTACATGCAGCAGTGTTGATGAGGGAACCTTTTCACCTACTAGACATGCCAATGATGATAATGGGGATGCTAATAATTTAGAGAGGAAACCAAGTGAAGGAAACAATGATGCCAATGAAAATCATTCTGTCAAACCACCCATGTTGCAGAGGGGGGTGCTCAGGACCAACTGCATAGACTGCTTGGATCGCACTAATGTTGCACAATATGCATATGGGTTGGCTGCTCTTGGCCACCAGCTCCATGCTCTGGGAGTTATTGACCACCCAAAAATTGATCTTGATGACCCTGTAGCAGATGATTTGATGGGGTTTTATGAGCGGATGGGTGATACACTCGCACATCAGTATGGTGGTTCTGCTGCTCACAACAAGGTGATTTGCACTCTGCAGCTTGTCACAACTGCTTCAGTTTACATATTCTAATGTAGCTTAGGAACTGATAGTTTTGCTCCATTTTCTTTTTTAATTACCGAAGAAGCCAGTTGAATAGATTTGTTTTTAATAAATGTTATCATTGCTCATTGGGTTTAAACTTTGTGATGGTAAAGATAACCATCAAACTTCCTTTTTTTGGTGGAGGGGGAGGTTGGAGAAAGTAGACCTTTTTATTTATCTCCCAATCAAAATTATTTAAGGGTTAACTACAGATCATAGCTTTCTAATTATGTTGTTTGAGCTGGATGGCATATAATATCCTTGTTAGCTTTCTTGTTAGTACTGTGAGAATGGACTGATATACTGTGTTGATCCCATGCATCATTTATAGAGAACATTGACAAATACGGCTTTGTGGCTATCAATAATTGTCTAAAATAATGTAGGAAATTAGAGTTAATTTCTCTTTATTGAGAATGTTCCACTGATGGGCTGGTCAATCTTTCGATGATTATGTATTTCTTGCCTGTTAAATTGGCAGAGTAGCAGTGGTCATAGGATTTTCTTTCCTGTTATATCTACACTATACATTGGTATAACATGTTTTAACCTTTTCTGATAGTCTTTTTCTATAACTTGGGTTTCTATATAGATTTTCTCTGAGAGGAGGGGCCAGTGGAGAGCTGCAACACAGTCTCAGGAGTTTTTTAGGACTCTTCAACGCTATTATAGCAATGCATACATGGATGCTATGAAACAGGATGCAATCAATGTGTATGTGCTACAGTCATGCATTGTCTTCTTTTTCTATATGCCTCCAAGTTATATACTTATATTATCTCTGGATTGGAGCTTGGCTTCTACCTGGTTTGTTTGTTATTTTCTGTTCTGTCTCTACCTCTCTGTTATAGGGAGCTTTTGTTTTGGACAAGAGATTTCTTTAAAATGGAAAGAAGGATAACACAGTAGGATTAGAAATGCTCCTCAAATATTGCAAATATAAAACAGGGACTATGCAACAGACTTTTCCAACCCCTCTGCATGTCTTTGTGTCTTCTAGCTTAGTAGCAACTTTTGTGATATTTTTTTCGGCAGCTTGTACTTTTGTCATATATTCTATTGTAAAGATGCCTTTGCAATTTTAACTTATTATTCTCTTCTTCTAATCATGAGATGATCTTTCTGTTTATTGGGGCAGATTCCTGGGGCATTTTCAGCCACAACAGGGTAAGCCTGCTCTATGGGAGTTGGGTTCAGATCAGCTCTATGATGCAGGAAGACATGGAGATGACGATGCTAGGTATTTGAATATGATATATGGAATATAACACTTTTTTTCCCCTAACCTTCTATGAAATGGTCCTTGCTTGAAGATCTTGCATTGGGGTTTTTCTCTGTCTGGAACTTGCACAGTCCACCTTCCCCTTCCATATTTTTTATATTGATCTATGAAACGTATGCCCTGGCCCTAGTAGACACTTTGTTAAAACAATCTAAAATAAAATTTGATATTTCATAATCATTTGAGCTTGTTGCAAATATGATGATAACTTGAAGCATGTACATTGAAAATGCCTATCTATGCAACTAATATGGTAACTATGAAATGGGTTTTTTAGGTCATTTTTCAAAAGATCCTTCTCAGATGGAAACATTCTTAATGAAAGTTCTACACCGATGTCAGCCCCAAAGGCCAAGCATGAAAAATTCCCAAGCCAAGGCGGCTTACCAGATCGATCAGAAGAAGGAAGCAAGGGTCTCTGTGAGTCATCACCAGAAATATCTACTACTGAGAGTGACATCTCATTTTCAAGGTTTGTGTTCTATATTAATGTAAACTTAAGTGTAATCTGTTTTAAGTTGTACAGGAGGAAATAGATAATCATCACTCCCATTTTATACAGTCTCTCTTTTCTACTGTCTTTATTAGTCACCTTAATCTAGAAAGTTTTTATTTCGTAGCATGCTTTTCTGTATAAGATTTTTTGTACATGTATAGTAAATATTTTCTAGAAGATGGGAAAAAAATTATTCTATTCATTCGAGATTGTCCTCTCTTTTCTTTATCATTGCTTTGTTTGTATTTTGAAATGTCCAATACATTGTAAATTTGTAATCTAAAATGTTCAATGAGCTCATATTGCGCAGATACAAATTGGAACTTGTGTTGCCTGCTTGTATGATGGCATGTTCTGCAATTTGCTGCTTAATTTTCTCCACTGAGTCTGTGTATGATATACAATTCATTTTTATGTGTAGGTACACTCCCTCAATGCCTCGGAGACAGCTCTTTGGAGATATGCAAAGAGAGCGCTGCCTTGAAAGTGAACATATTTACTATTCTGATCATGGGGATTCCTTCAGCTGCTCCAACTTTGTTGACCTGGATTGGCTATCTTCTTCAGGAAATTCATGTGAAGAAGAGCCATTTGAGAGGTAATACATTTTATAGGAACTGAATTTGCTATGCAATTAATGGGAAAATATGACTGTCTTGGTTATGTCCTGTTCTTTTTTCTGATGGTCTTCAAAATTTACCCAAGTTTCTTTCCTTCTTTCTGGTGTTTTGTATTTGTTTTATCCAAAATCATTTTTGTTGAGTTTAGAAGCAAATTTATACCGAATGCAGGTCATCAATTACCAACTCTCCAATTGCTGGAGTTTCTTCAGAAAATGTTGTCAATGGAATAATGGTAGGTGAGGCAACTGCCTCCACTAGTGATTGGGGGGCCTCCAGCCTAAAGGTATCACACTTTCTGATACAATATAATATCACATTCACTACTTCCTCATTCCTTTAGATTCATTGTACTTCCATACCAATGAACATGATGTAATTAATATATTGAATCCGTTAATTATACATTGCAAGTTTTCATTCACATGATGCAGTGTATGTAGTTTTGAACCATGCATTTGAATTCATTGTTTTAGTAAAAAAAAAGTAATAAACAGTTTAGGCTATTCTTGGTCTACTAAGGGTATGTTTTGCTCTGATATGATAAAAGATAATGTATTCTGTGCATAATGCACAATAATCTTTTACCATTCATTTAGGATATGCATGACTTTATGTTGGTCCGAACTTTTAACAAGTTTATGTGTGTTCTACTTCTTAAATTACTTGATCTTTATTTCAGAATTCACACACTAATTCTGTGTAGTATTCTCAGGGAAGGGAACAAACTGAATCCGAGTTATCCTACGGTGATGCACGGTCCAACACACCAGAGGAATTTCCAGATACTTTTGTAAACTGGGTGACTTATGGACAGACACTTTGCCATTGAACTTTGCATATGATCTCTTGCACTAATGTATGATTGACATTTTTTTGGCTTGGTCTAAAGATGCTTATTAGAAGAAACTAGAGAGAAGGAACCGGGTAAAGAAAAAGAATCAGGCATTTGGGTAGGCTTCTGTTTATGTGGTGCTAATCTAAGAATCATCCTGGGGCCAATCTTGGTATTGACATGCAACATTAATATTTCTGTTGTGAAGATCTCAATCAAATCCTCAAGGCATAGTAGAAAATAGTGCATAGCAAGTGTTTGTAAAATTCTTCACTGTCTTTTTCTTTCTTTTACTATTATTATTATTATTATTATTATTATTATTATTATTATTGTTATTTTCTGTTATTGTCTTCTTGGAGTTCGGTGTTTTCATTATTCTTTCAGCAGTTTTAATAGGTGCACCTTTTGTAAATATTATTTACCCTGTTTTGTGGGAGCTTCACTTTTAGAATTGTAGATATAATTGATTCTTTTAAATAACTTTGCTTGTTGTAATGTATAATGTAGAACTCATGCATATGATCACACTACTCTGGCTTTTAGGTAAATTGCGGTTCTCTACGAGTTAATGCTCAAGAGTTCATAAATGTCTAATCCGATAACGGAAATAAATTTATGATTTTTATTTCCTTTTTTATATACGAACAATACATGTAAAACGAGACGTTCATATAATTTTAAAAAACTAAAATTGTAATATAAATTATAGATCACTAGTTAAAATAATGTAAAGTTTTTTTTTATATATAAAATTCATACTTATACTATAAATATGAATCTTGAATAAGAATTCTTTTAGGAGTTATTCATACCTATGTCAATTACAACCTGGCTGTATTAAAGGTTTGGATTTGGTGTAAGACTTTTCTTCTTAGTTTTGTAAAGAAAAGATAAGTTGTGTGATTGCCCAGCAACTTTTTCTTAAAAGCAAAACGATTGACACTGAACTTTAAAGTGCCAAGCCAACACAAGGAGTATGATCGTTACAAGAACAAAACCACATGGAAAGCCATTCAAAGTTCAATATATGGTGCACAATTGCATGTTGAACATCGTTACAGAAGGTGTAGGGAATAGATCATCAGCTAGTACTCCACAATCCCAAATTTGGGTTCCTAAGAAATGCATGCATCAACAACGTTGACCATTATTGTTTAAAACATTGACATAAGAAGCAATTTCCTTTTGGGAAAATCATTTATAATAAAAAGAAAATTAAAATGACATAATTTAACCCAAAGATTTTGATTGCAATTTGCAACCAACAAATTAGTCTCAGCCACAAAACCAATTTTAGAAAAGGTTCTAAAATTATGTCTTCTCCTAGCTAACTAGCTTGCACGGAATGAAAAGGTTCTAAAACTACTTAAAGTATATAACTATTATCTCAAATTGGATAAGGCAAAACCAAGCTTTGAACATAATGACTGGTCTCCAAGAAAACTATTCCATTAAGCTTTACTCCTCCAATATTACACAGAACAAGTTCCAACTCTTGAATGTTTGCCACCACCAACTTTACATCGCCCTTTGCAGCATGCATGGACGTCCAATGCGGAGAAACAGATTTTCGAAGAGCCTCATGATTAACCATCTTCATTTCCAAAACAACGAGATGGTTTCTCTTATAATCAAGAGAAAGTCATAGACAATCACTAAATTGTTTTTCAACTTCTAGGAGGTCACCAAAGGGTATATCAAGAGCAACCGGTAGCGGCAAATATCTGTGTCTCCTTCCTTAAATCAAAGGAAAAAACTCCATACTGATCATTAAGAACTCCTATCCAGTTAAGAGTGCCACCCAGAATCCATCCCCTACCTTGAACTATACGGGGAAAACTTGTCCAACTTGCAACGTTTCTCCAACAATTGTCACCCATGCAGTAAACTCTCGGTTCAGTTTTCAATTGCATGGAGGAGTATTGAACCGCTGCCACCACCTTGTAAGTGTTGCTTGAATCATCATAGCCAAAGCCCATCTTCGCTTCCCAAGTACCTATTTTTGGGATCTTAACCTTGTAGCGGGATTCCGAAATCACGATCACAATCACAATCGCGAGTGGTAGTCATAGCCCACACACAGACCAATCCATTACGTACCCCAACCATGTTGTGGCACTTCTGATCGAATCCGTGGCCACCAACTTCATCCATGAGTGATGGGTGGTCATCGAGTAAACGTTGCATGGAGCAGTAGCGTGGGGTGGTGTCTCTGCGTGATCCTTCAACATGCAGTTTCACGAAAATAGGATCGAAAACTAGGGTTTTCCAAAACTTGCAAACGCACCTCAACCGCAAAAGTGTTTTCTCCGGAAGCCATGGCGGAATTTCCACTTGGAGCTCGCAAGGGAGAACAACTACTGCATCATCATAGCGACCACGATTCATTCTCGTGACAAATGTATACCATGGACTGAACCCTACCACCAATAAATAGCCAAAATATTTAACAGTTTTCTTCAGAAAATTAATTTTCATGATTTCAACGTTAAGAGGAATATCTATTTTAAATTTAAATTTTCATCTTATCATTTCTTATATTTTAAATTTAAATTTTCATCTTATCAAAGTGTACAAGTTATCAAATTAATATTTTTAAAAGATAAATGATCAAATTATTAAATCTACACTACACAAAAAAGGATAAAGGGGTGACAATTTAAAGTAAAATATATTAGTATCGTGAATTTATTTGAATTAAAATCTATTAGAATATATAACTATCTAATCAATTTAATATGTTTTTTTTTAAAGAAATCAACCTTTTTAGATAACAAAAGAATATGGTTGGTGTGAATTGAGATATTTTGGCTATTTATTTTCTTAATACCTGGGCACAGGCCCATACGTACATATGCATTGGTTAATTAAGGTTTCTAGAATTCACAATTTATGGCATTAGTGAGAATGAATCCTGCGCTGGCGCATTTCTCCCTGGCGATGTCACTGTGAAAATTCTGTCATGGCTTCCGGTGAAAGCACTTTTGCGATTCAGGTGCGTTTGCAAGTCTTGGAAGTCTCTTTTGCTTGATCTCTCTTTCGTGAAACTGCACCTTCAAAGATCATACTGCAGAGACACCCCCGTCCTATTCACGTTATTAAACTCCAACTCCAAGGAAGAACAATGCTCCCTACACTACTACTGCTCCATGCAACGTTTACTCGATAACCCATTATCCGCCATTGATGACGGTGACCTCCCATTCAATCAGAAGTACAACGTTGTCGGGGTCTGTAATGGATTGGTCCGTTTGAGTGCTTTGACACATGAAGTCTCTGGGACTACTTTGCAAAAAGGCCATGCCGATTTTGGAACCCGGCCACAAGGCTAAGGTCCAAAAAATCACCATGCATTATGTGCTATATTCATACGTTGATTGGCTTTGGCTACAATGATTCAAGCGACACTTACAAGGTGGTGGCCGTGGTTAAGAAATCACGGGCAATTACGGAATTGAGAGTTTGCTGTTTGGGTGATAATTGTTGGAGAAAGATTGCAACTTGGACTGATTTTCTCCGTGCAATTCATACTAAGGGGCTGTTTATGAGTAACACTCTTAACTGGGTAGGAAGACTTTACACTACCCATCAGAATGCAATCTTTTCCTTTGATATAAGGAAAGAGACATACAGATATTTGTCACTGCCTGTTGATGTTGATGTCCTGTCTGATGACACAGTGATTGGAGTTTTAGGAGGTTGTCTGTGTCTTTCTCATGATTACAAGAGAACTCGTCTCGCTATTTGGCAAATGAAGGAATTTGGAGTTGAGAAATCTAGGACTCCGTTGAAGAAGGTTAGTTATGAGCATCTTCAAATTTCTACATCTTCGTCTTGGATGGCCATGCATGCAAATAGCGATGTCAGGTTGGTGGCAAGCAAATCAGAGTTTGGACTTGTTCTGTATAACCGGAGAGAGAATAGAGTAAAGCCTAATGGGATGTTCTCCAAAACAGTTATTTTGGAGTCCACTCAATACGTTGAAAGCTTGGTTTTGCCTTATCGAATTTGAGCAACTCTGCAACTATTGGCTGCAAGTAAGTGGATTTAGAACAAGACATGTAATGAGAAATTTGTGGCTGAGACTAACTTGTTGGTTCATTCTCGGCTATTGTTATCAGAATCTTTGGATTAAATGAGGCTAATTTTAATTTTCTTTTTTATTAATATAAATGATTTCCTTCTCTCGTGAGTGTTTTATTCTTAGGTTTCTCTATAAGTTCTGTGATCTTCAACTGCAATTGTGCACTTTATATTGAATTTTTAATGGTCTCTCGTGGTTTTGTTCTGGTATTGATCTATATACCTTGTGTTGACTTGGCACACTTTAAAGTTCAATATCAATTATTTTGCTTTTAAGAAAAAATTGCAGGGCAATCATACACCTTATCTTTTCTTACATAATAAAAAAAAAAACTAGAAAAAAAGAGAGAAAAAAAGAAGTCTTATTAAAATTAATGTCTCATATGAGAAACATAAATTAATGTCTCATATGAGAAATATGTGACTTATATAGGACTAATAAATAAACAATTAATAATTATAAATTAAATTATAATTGGATTAAATAGTAGAAATTTTTAGAGATAATGACTACTTGATGAAAGTAGTGATTATAATGTGAAATAAGAGGTTCTCTTCCCGATAAAAAAAATATTCTCTCTAACCTTTAATCATCTAGAAGATAGAGAGACAAAAAAAAAAATAGTCAAGGAAGCTAAATCTATGTTTCTTTTCTCTTTAAAGGAATCAAAGTACACCGGAGAGAAACTTCACTCTCAAGAAAGATACGCACTGATTATCTATTATTTGTGATAATCATATATTTTAAGATTTTATGAGTTTCCTATAATAGTTAATCTAAGAAACCCCTTAAGATTTACAAATGACATCAGGATATAGGTTATAAAATTTATGATTTTTCAAGAATGATTTATTCTCTCTTTAACTATGCATGAACCCTACTTACCAAATTTAGGAATTTTAATTTTTACTGCATGTAGTTTTGATTATATGTTTCAATAATATACTTTTGGTGTTTATTATATTTTTCCGCTATAAGTATGGAATTTTGTATCTAATTTATGTGTGCCTGAATTGACTTCCTCTTGAACTCTACTTGGTGTTTATCGTAGGTTACAATGTTTTGTTTGCTGAGTTTGTATAATAAACTAAACTAATAACAGTCGAGGAAGGAAGCATATATTTTATTTGAACGATGAATTGAAGGAAAGTAATATTTGAATGTAAAAAGCGAAATCTCTCTCTCTCATGTACGTTTAAAAGCAAAAGGAATTATTTTGGAATTGCTAATCTTAGCCCTCTTTTTGCTGTTCTCAATCTCACTTGCTCACTTTTTTTCCAAATATTATTGTTGAACGTGATTAAAGGATTAAAAATTTATGTCATGGAATTAAATTAACATGAATGCTTTGAAATTGTCAATAGTAGCAAATATGTATATGAATATATTTGCTTGATCGTGTTTGAATGCAAAATACAAATAAATGTGAATATCATTTTATGGCCTGGAATTAAATTAATAAAATGGTTATAAATTGTTAATAACAATAAGTATGTACAGGCCGTATATTTGGTTGGAATTAAGTATATGATAGATTTTTTAGTCACCAAAGTGGCTAAATTTATAAGGTTATTTAGTTCCAAATTAATGATTATTTCAATTACTCATAGAATAATGGATGCTAAATTATATGATTATTGGTTTATGGGTAATTAAAATTCATTGTTATAAGGCATTTATGGATCGCCCAAAGGTTGATTAGTTGTTCTTTTGATTAATGAATATAATTGTAGGCGATTTGTGTGTATCATTAGTTTTTTTTTTATATACCCAAAGGTAATAGATACTACTAATTGGTGCATATTTAATTGCCAAATAATGTTAAGAATTTTATTAGCATCATCATGTTTGTATGTTGTGTTGGTGTATCACCCAAAGGAGAACATCAATATACATTGATTATTTGAATCAATTATATGTATGACATGTGTTTTATGTCTCAAAACGCTTATGTAAATTTTATTATGCAATATTTGTTCCCAATTTATTGAACTCTCATGTATCATTGAACTCTTATGCTAGTAGCAATGAAGAGAAAGCTCATTATAAAGCTTAGAAAAGATCTAACAAACTCAGTCTAATGTTCATGAGAATGATTGTTGCAAACAGTATTAAGACAACTCTCCCTACAGCTGAAAGTGCTAAAGGATTTATGGGATTAGTCGGAGAGCGCTCTTAAACAACTGATAAGTCTTTTGCTGGAACATTAATGAGTACACTCATCACCATGAAGTTTGATGGTTCACGTACTATGTATGATGTGACACCCTCTACCCCTCACATATATACTAATAAGGAATAAACAAATTCAAATATTAATTAAAAGTATTTTTAAAACATTTTTTTTTCTTTCAAAGGGGAAAAAGGCTCACATTCATTTTCTTTTACATCATATTCAAACTTGTCCAAATAAATAATAAAGTATTCTCGACTCAACAAGGTCGTCTAAGCTTCATACAATTAATATAGAACCTATATCCTAATGTCACATCCTATCAGAGCGTTATGTTCCCGAGTCCTCTAGCATGAGATTCTTTATAATCATCCACCTATTTTCTGCTCCCCCGAACACAAGTTCAAGATCATCACAGGATCCAAACACAACAACACACAGGGAGTGAGTTATCACATTCCTAGCTAATAGAGAAACAAGACAATTAAATATACATATTATATAAATGAGATACCACTTGTTTAAACATAGCTCACGTAACTTCACCACTTCGTCATTCAAAATTCACTTTTCAATCATCAATCACATTACACAAGAATCCCACACTCCGATCAAGATATAATAACGCATCAATTAGCAAGTATATGCAACAGTTATGTTAAGACTCAATCTTATATGCAATGTGGTACCATGTCAGTGAAAAACCACCCTGGGGCGCTTAGGAGTACATAACAAGACACACCACACAATGGGTTTATCAGGTCACTCTCACTAAGTAAGATCATAGGGAGACCAGTCAGGGTCACGATGTTTTGCGAGGATGCTTCAACCATATGAGATCAGCATAGGCTTAAAGGAGTACTCAAATCCGGTGACCCCCAAGGCCTACACTCCGAAGAGTCTATCAGGGTCTCTCCCTCCTGATTCAGGTCCAACCCCTAAAATAATTTTTGCATGCAGACACTGCTCATGAATTATACAATACCCATGACCTTACACTCGTGTTTTAAACACGTTCAACACAATTGCGTTACGATTTAACACTGGTTCCTAAATAGGAAACCTACATTTTCTCTTTAACACTGCGCATCAACGCTTTTCTCAATATAACACTGGTCGGGTTATTGTACAATTCATAGCTTACAACATAAGTAATTTCACATCAAGTGTTAACTACACGCTTATCCACAACTAAAACTCATTCACAATTTCACATTTCATAGTGTCACAATCCACCATCACATGTTTTTACGTATCTCACAAATTAACACATGTTCAACTTTACACTTATACTCAATCTCAATAACAATATTATAATCTCAAAGCACATGTCATTCCACAATTCATCACGTACTCACAATTTGAATCATCATTTCATATACTCAATATAGCAATTTATACAAAAGACGATCACAACATGAGGACTAAAATCTCTCAAATAATATTACACACTTATATCAAAATCATAGGTCAAAATATATAAATATCAAGAGCACAATTTATCAAACAATTTTCATTAGGACATCAATATTTTATTTATAATCATAAAGGAAAAATTGCAATTTAATAAACATCCCAAAATAAAACCTCAATTATATCCTCTAAGGATCCCTACACATGTTCTCACTAACCCCCAATTGTGAATAACTCATCCCTTACCTCTAAGCGGACTCACGTGTCTTCCGACAGCAATAGCAGCATCTCTAGCGGTTCCCTAAGATTCCTTCAGTTTCTCCTCTGACTGCTCCGATAGAGTTCCCAAACGTCAGAGAAACGTAGAAGGGATTGAAGCCTCCATTTGGACTATCTTCATGCGATTCCTTTTTCTCTCTCCACGAACATCATCTCGAAAATCCCAACGGTCAAAGCATGCGAAATTGAATTTCAAACAACATATCCAAATTTCACAACAATCCAACGGTTAAGGAAACCGGAATCGTAGTTTTACCAAGACAGCTCTGGGTTTCTGCGGGAAAGAAAAATGCTACAATGCGAAGGATATTTCTCTCAGTTCATACATGATATCGAAATTCCCAACGGTGAGAATGCTTGGAATTAGGTTGTGAACGTGGTACTAAAATTTTACGACGATCCAACGGTGAATGAGTCCGAGATCGTCGTTTTTCTGAGACAAGTTTGGTGGGTTGCGGGAAAAAAGAAAGGGTTTTGAGAGGATAAGGGAAAAAACGAAAATGAGGGAAAGAAGAGACAGCGTCAGTGTGAAAACTGACCTAACACTATTTATATCTAGGTTTACTCAATTTATTTATTTATTATTTTATAAAAATAAACTCTATTTTATTTTCTATCAAACAAATAAATAAAATACCCTTTTTATTTTCTCTCAAATCATTATTTTAATTAATAATTATATCTCCTTATTTATTTATTTATAGAATCTCATCATTTTTCTAAAACTCTATTTATTTATAAATAAAAATTATTTTTCAAAATTAGCTTATGAAAAATGGGATGTTACACATGAGCATGTCATTGAGATGACAAACATTGCAGCAAGACTGTGAATAAGAACTTCCTTGTTCAGTTTATTTTGAACTCATTACCATTTGAGTATGGCCTATTCCAAATGAGCTATAATACCATGAAAGATAAATGGAATATGCATGAATTACACAATATGTTAGTTCAGGAAAAAACAAGGCTTAAAAATCAAGGAAGTCACTCAGCCCATTATGTAAGCCACCAAGGGGAATCAAGGAGTTGGAAAGAAATTTGTGAAGAAACATGATAAAGGCAAAGGGCCATTAAAGATCAATGATGGCTCTTTGCAAATCCAAAAGAAGGTATCAAACGGAAACAATTGTCATTTCTGTGGGAAATCTTGATACTTCCTGAAGGATTACCCAAAGCGTAAATCTTGGTTCGAAAAGAAAGGTGAGTTTAATGCTCTTGTATGTTTTGAATCAAACTTAAGTTTCCCATAATACATGGTGGATTTATTTTGGATGTACGACTCATGTTTCTAATACTATGCAGAGATTCTTTACAATCCAAACCATAAGCCCAAATGAGAAGTTTGTCTTCATAAGGAATAAAGTGAAAGCTCCAGTGGAAGCAGTTGGGACTTATCGTTTAAAACTTGACACTGGATATCATTTAGATTTATTGGAAACTCCTTATGTACTTAGTTTATCTAGGAATTTAGTTTCATTATCTAAACTTGATGTTACTGGATACTCTTTTAATTTTGGTAATGAATGTTTCAGTTTATTTAAGCATAATCATCTCATTGGTACTTGTGTTCTTTGTGATGGTTTATATAAATTGAAATTAGATGGTTTGTATGCTGAAACTATTTTAATTCTGCATCATAATGCTGGCACTAAACATAGTTTAGTGAATGAATGATATGTTTTCTTGTGGCATTAACGTTTAGGTAACATTTCTAGAGAAATGATTAAAAGATTAATAAAGAATGAAATTTTTCATGATTTAAATTTTACGGATCTAAATATTTGTGTGGATTGTATTAAGGGAAAACAAACAAAACATACAAAGAAAGAAGTTACAAAAAGCACTCAACTTCTTGAAATTGTGCATAATGATATGTGTAGGCCTTTTGATGCTAATTCTTTCGGAAAGGAAAGATATTTTATCACTTTTATTAATGATTATTCACGTTATGGTTATGTTTATTTACTGCATGAGAAATCTTAAGCAATGGATGACTTAGAAATTTACTTGAATGAAGTAGAAAGACAATTAGACAGAAAGGTGAAAGTTGTTAGGTCTGATAAATGTGGTGAGTATTACGAAAGATATAATGAAACTGGGCAACATCCAGGTCCATTTGCTAAATTCCTTCAGAAACGTGGCATTTGTGCGCAATATACAATGCTTGATACACCACAACAAAATGGTGTATCATAAAGGCATAATAGAATTTTAATGGATATGATTATGAGTATGTTAAGCAATTCAACTTTACTTGTATCTTAGTAGATGTATGCCTTGAAAGTTGTCATGTATTTGTTAAATAGGTTTCCTAGTAAGGTAGTTCCAAAGACACCTTTTGAACTGTGGACAAATAGGACACCTGGTATAAAGCACCAGCATGTTTTGGGTTGCCAAACAGAAATAAGAATTTATAACCCATAAGAAAGAAAATTGGATGCAATAACAATCAGTGGATATTTCATTGGTTATCCACAAGTAAGTAGGTCTTCAAGACTAAACATAACTCTCATGATAACCTTGAACTTACGAGGCTAGACTTATTGCTAAGAGATTTACTCAGAAAGATGACATTGATTATAAAGAGATGTTTTCATCAGTCTCACGAAAGGATTCTTTCAGGATTATCATGGCATTAGTAGCCCATTATGACTTGGAACTACATCAAATGGATGTGAAAACTGTCTTTCTTAGTGGAGATTTAGAGGATAATGTTTATATGGACCAACCAATGAGATTCTCATTTGAAGAAAAGGAACATATCGTGTGCAAATTAAAGAAATCAATATACGGTCTTAAGCAAGTTTCCTGCCAATGGTATTTGAAGTTTAATGATACCATTGTTTCTTTTGGATTTAAGGAAAATACAGTTAATCGGTGTATATATCTGAAGATCAGTGGGAGTAAGATTATTTTTCTAATTCTGTATGTTGTTGATATCTTACTTCCAATTAATAATCTTGGTCTTCTTCATGAGACTAAGAAGTTTCTCTCTAGCAACTTTGAAATGAAAGATATAGGTGAGACAAACTATGTGATAGGGATAAAAATATTCTGTAATGGATCACAAGGATTGTTAGGCTTATCTCATAAAACATATATCAATAAAGTATTAGAGAGATTCAGGATGAAAAGGTGCTCGACATCACCCGTTCCAATTCAAAAAAGAGATAAATTTAGTCTCACACAATGTCCTAAAAATGATATGGAACGAAAACAAACAAAAGTAATTCTATATGCATTAGTTGTTGTTGCATCTACCATGAAAGCTGGATTTGTAGCATGTTTTGAGACTACAATTCAGGGTAATTAGCTATGAAACTTTATTTAAGGGCTTGAAATTATCGACAATATTGCTAGGTCGCTCAAAATGTATTGTGATAATTCCGCAGTAGTATTTTTCTCAAAGAGCTAAAAGTACTCTAAGAGTGCTAAGTATATGAAATTAAAGTATTTTGTCGTAAAGGAAGAAGTTCAGAAACAAAGAGTGTCAGAACATATTAGCACAAACCTTATGATAGTTGATCCTTTGACCAAGAGATTACCGCCCAAGACATTTAGAACATGTTGAAAGTATGAATTTTATTGACACTCTGAGCTCATTTATGATATGTTTTTTATTACATATTCTCTATGTTTACATGCATATTTGCATTAGAGTAATGTTAACAGGTTTTATCTTGAATAAAGACATTATGTTGAACCAATTATGTACTCCTAATTAATGGTCATATTAAGGAGAATACTAATTTGTAGTACATGGAAGGAACTATGTCGATTAAGTGATATACAACTGTCATGACTCGAATTGGTTCCTATTCTTAATCATGAAATTATGATGTACCTAATGTATAAAACAGTTTAGTCATATTAATGTGCATTATGTTAATCTAATCTATTTATTTATTCAGTCCATAATGTTTGATAATGTCACATGAGTTAAGTGGGAGAATATTAGAATTAATATGTCTCATGTGAGAGGTATGTGACTTATGTAGGGACTAATAAATAAATAATTAATAATTAAGGACTAAATAGAAGAAATTTCTAGAGATAACTGCTACTTGATGGGAGCAGTGGTTATAAAGGGGTGAATATCTACTGACGTGAAATAAGATCATCTTCCTGACAAAAAAATGTTTTCTCTAATCCCTAGTCATCACGAACGTAGAGACAAAAAGAATAGTTAAGGAAACGAAATCTTGTTTCTTTCCTATTCCAAGGAATTAAAATACATTGGAGAGAAGTCTCACTATAGAAAAAGGTACATATTATTTATCTATTATTTGTAAGAATCATATATTTATAAGAATCATATATTTCAAGATCCTATTGATTTCCTATTTCAAGGAATTAAAATACATTGGAGAGAAGTCTCACTATAGAGAAATGTATACATTATTTATCTATTATTTGTAAGAATCATATATTTATAAGAATCATATATTTTAAGATCCTATTGATTTCCTATAATTATTAATCTAGAAAACCGCTTGAGATTTACAATTACAAGTTTGATTACCGTTAGAGTTGCTTGCAATGTACTTTTTGCCAAAGCATCATCACCCGTTTTACTTCTCCGTTGGAGTGCATTGGAATTTCAATCATGTGTTGTTGAAGCCTTGACAGCTCGTATTGTCTTAACATTTTTTTTCTTTATCCTTAGGTTCTTGTTTTCTGTTCTGGGTTTAAATTCACTTTTTACGCGACAATGCTAGTTAGAAGAAATGCGAATATGTTGAAGATCTAATTAAAAATCAAAATTGAGACTTTTTTTTTAAGAATCAAAAAGAACTATTTACTTATAGAAGTTTATCTGTTTGAAGGCACGCACTAACTGTGTTTGCTTGGGTGCTGGTCAATTTTGAGTTGCATGCTATTACAGTTGAAGTGCTGTTGGTTTTGTCCATCCTGAAAGGCAATTCATTCTCTCCTGAATATTTTTTTATTTGGTTGGGCATCAGAATGTTTAAAACAAAATGTAGAAAAAGTAGAATTATTTTATTCTTGAAACTTACCCTAAATTAATTTAATTTAAATCGTTATAGATATAGAATACCAGAAATGAGTGCCTTTTTCTTTAAAAAAAAACTTTTATTGTGTAATCTCTTTTTCTCTTGAACATCTCAACTGAATTTTTCACATATCTAATTTGGTCCCCCTTCCATGATGCAAGCTTCAACTTCTTGCTGGCTAAGGTTGGATACAGAGTCTTTTATAAACATTTTCATGTTGAGGCATGCTCTTTTGATTTCTATTTTTAATTCAAAATTTTGTTTCGTAGAATGTTCAACGAATAGCTAAGAAGCATGACAACTTAAAAATAAAGTTTAATTCAATTTCTTCGTTGCTTATAGTATAAAATTTGTTTATTGAATGTTTTGAGGTAAGGATATTTCGTAGGATTTTTCTCTTACCATTTTAAATTATGTCACCAATTGACGGAGTTCGAGAATTTTATTTTTAATTTGATTGTTTAATTGGCTTGATCTTTTGTAAGTTAAAAACATGATACATAAGTACCAAATATTTTTAATTTTTTGGCCCTATTGAAACTTATGGTTATTTTGTTTGCCCCTGTGCAAGCACTTCCACACAAATTTGGGAAGCAAGAATTGGATGAGTGTTTTTTTTTCCTATGCCTGGTAAGACTGTTGCTGTAAAATCTCATTGTTAATAACACAACCCTTGGGTTAAAAGCTCATATCTTTCTTTGTTTGTAGAGGGATATGCATAGCTGCATCGTTGAGCATGATGTTTATATATTTTCCTGTGATTTCTATTTCTTTGATGGGTTACAATTTTTGCTGTTCTTGGATAATATCACACTCTCAACTTATGAATTATACTTTCTCGTATGATAGAATTTTAATTTCATTTTAATAAAATACCTTTCCAGGATCTATTTTAAATGTGCCAAAACTACAAATCTTGAAAAGGCATTTTTGGATCTTTCCAATTTAGCCTTCAGTTAAAATTTTAATTACTCTATTCAATCTTGACTTTCTAAATTTCATCCATCTATCATATGTTAGCTCCTTGAATTGTGGCAGTGTTTCTTTTGGCAGCAAAAACAAGGTTCCGGCACATTTATAGATATGCAACCTTAACTTAAAGCAAATCATGAATTATGGTAGGAAGAGTGAATGGAAAGAGTGGAAGCAGATTAGGTAAAAGATAAATTTGAGGGACAAAAATCTGGTTAACCTCGCGGTTGGCTCCCTACAAATAAAAGAGAAAAATAACTCAGGCCATGTTTTAGAATTTAGCCACCAACATCCATGAGATTAGTTGACATAAGTTTCGAGTTCAATTTTGCCCCAGTAACATACCATATGCATACAAGTGAACCTTTCTCTACTCCTTATTCCAACTTTGTATTTCTTCTTTCCTCCTATTTTTATCCTAGCACTCATAACTAGCCAGGGAACTTATAGACGCAGTAAAGAGAGCAGGCAATCTGTTCACCGAATAATAAAGCATAGCGAAGCAAATTAATTTTCAGACAGGAATACAAAATGAGTAAACTACAATAGCTGTCCACTAATTCTCAAATTGAAGCATCCAAGGGGAAGGGAAGATGTTGCTCCAACTGATATAATATTTGCATGATCTCCTTCAGGAAACAAAATTGGCAGTCTACCATAGAAAAATCAACTAAGAATAGGGAAGATGCGAGTAATGTGCTCCAATGGTACACTGTCTGCGGCATTTTTCTTCAAAGCTGGGTCATTAAATTCATTTCTAGGGAGGACAATAAGTTGAGCCCTACCTTGGCTCTTCTCAATAACCCAACCATTGTTGGCCACTTGATTTTCAAGGAATTTGTCCAAGGATAAACCTTCTATGTTAATGGCCTATGAAAACAGAGAATAAATGATAATAAAGGTTAGTGAAAGTCATTAAAACAATAACAAATTTCACAGAACTAACCGCTCCTAAGAGACTCCAGAACACAAGTCAAATAGTTAGACTCGTTTGTTTCTGACAAACAGTGAGAAAAATGCAAATAACAAGGTGCCAAAGTTTTCAAGAAGAACCATTGAACACCTAAACAATAAATAGAGGATTAAACTGGTGAGTCTAGAAGTGTTTTATTCTTAATGTATGAGTCACATTTAAACATGAGTTCAACTAGGAATTAGGAAATAAATGCACTGGATTTTGGTTTAGCTGGAGATGAAACAATATTCCACTAAGTAATGAATCAATGCTTCAAATGGACAAAACAAACATACCTCAGCAAGCACAGTTCTAGGAATCCTTTGGTAAGTCAAGGAAAGGACATGGATTGCATACCCTTGGATTGCCTGCTCAAATCCTACAATTGAAAAGCAATATTATCAGCTACAAGATAAAGTGGCAGCACATTACAGAGAATGCTTTAGTTCAAAAAAGGTTAATAGATGACAATATTCAGTAAGAACTTACACTGTATAAAACGTATGGCTAGTCAGATAATAATAATAATAATAAATGTATGCTTTTTTTTATATTTGAAATCTATTGGTCATGTCATTCAAAGTTCATTAATCATAACAACTAATTATCATTTCATAAATTAATAATATATAATCACCTGGCACAGCTTCAACTATGTGACGACTTTTTGCGGCTTCATCCCAGAACTGCCGAAATCTTCCTGTCTGAAGAGGCATACATTAATTTCTAATTTCAAATGTCTGCTAAGTCCTCTAGCAACCAAAGCTGATGCTTACCTCCAAATAGTGAGACAGAACAATCAAAGTCTTGAATTGCTCCTCCATTTGCTAAGATTCATAAAAAAAAAAACTAAAAAAAAAATCAAAATTCCACAAAACCTTAAGTTGTGAGATTCTTTAGTTTTATTAGTTTTATCAAATATCAAAGTCTTGAACTGCTCCTCCATTTGCTAAGATTCATAAAAAGAATAACATAAACTGAAAGGATCTAACAACTTAAATTGATAAAACTAAAAAATTAGTAATCTGAATCAATAATAAGGGGGATAATAGACGAACTGGTTGACTAATTTTGTGGATTGCATGTGAAGGAATTGACAAAATCAATATTCTAATGCTTCTTCTCTAGAATTTTTATCGATATCCCTTCCCTTATTTACTAATTCAATAATTACACTCAATATTTTACCTGCAGAACTTGGTATACTTGAATTTGTATTGTCATCACAAATCCCATAATACAGTTCACATTCAAGTTCAGTAAAATTCATAAACTTGCAGGTAATTATTCAAACACGCATAACAGACATGGGTGACAAAACTATTCAAACATCTAGTTATGTGTGAATGAAAGCAACACAAATTACCACGCGTTCTGGAATCAAAAAGAGACAAAGGCTGAAATCTGGCGCCGGCATTGCCATGAGAGCCTGTTCAACGAAAGTAAATAAATAAATATATGAGCACGAGATGGCATTCACCATCCAACCAATCAGTTCAAAAGTAACAGCCACATAAAAAAAAAAAAAAAACACACCTTGACCAATATGCGGGCCACAATCTGGGAACTCATTTTCTCAGGTTCAAACTGCAGTAATAGATAGATAATCAAACAAACTATTACTCGCAACTTGTAACTAATGAACTAATTGATATGAAAAACCAATGAAAAATACCTGGTAGAGGCGAAGAAGGCAGAGATTCGCGTCCAGGCTATAAGTTTGCGACGAAACCTAAAAAGGAGGCATAAATTGGGTTTCAAAGCTAGGTTTTTGGATTTAAGGAAAAGAAGATAGAGAAAAAGGAAAAAGAAGGAACCTGGTCGTTGACATAGTTTTCGAGATCTGGAAGAATATCGGGATTGTATCGATTGAAGGCTACAAGCTGCTCCACTGCGTAAGCTACCTTTGTTGTCTCTTTTTCTCTTCCCATCTCTCTCTCTCAAACGATGCGCAACGCAAACCCTACAAACACTCTTCGCTTCGGCCTCGTATGGAATGCGACAAACGCGACACTCTGCAAAACCCTACTTAGGCTGAGTGAGTGGAGCAACGGAAATGTAATGTAATACAATATAATTTATAAAAAATAAAAAAAAGCTTATTATTTTTTAACTATTTTGTTTTGTTTGGTATAAAGAAAACTATCTTGTTTTGTTAATTAAAAATTCTTTACGTAATTATAACAAAATTATATTAGTTTGGTAGAATTGGCTCGAATACAATAATTTAATTAATTGTTTAATTTCAATAAAATTTGCAAATAATTTGAGAAATTTTTCTATGGTTGAATATATATTTGAGTTCAATAAAATTTACTGATCATTATTAATTATTATATTATAATTTTTAATTTTAAAAAATTAGTATTGTGAATCAAATAGAGTATTTTCTGAAATGACAATTTTATGAATCAAATATTTGAATGGGTTATGAGTTTCTATCAAATGCTTCAATTTAATAAATTCAGTTTTTATTTTCATAAAGGTGGTTGTGTTAAATAAAGGAAAAAACTTAAAATAAATATTTTCTTTAATTAGTTTTATTAAAAAAATAAGGATAGTTAAAAGTAGTGAATTAAAGATTTAATTTAATAAATACAGTATTTATTTTCATAACGGTGATCGCTAAATAAAGGAAAAACTGTTAAAATAAATATTTTCTTCAATTATTTTTTTAAAAAAATAAGGATAGTTAAAAAATTAGTGTATTAAAGAAAATAAAATGAAAAATCAGCAGGAAAAAAAAGAGAAAAAATGAAAGCCATTTTCTCTCAAACTCTTACTTTCAAATTGATAGAAGTGAAGTAACCTTTTTTTTTTCTTTCTTTCTTGCAAACATGCCACTTGTACACCTAATAATCAGTTAATGGAATCGAAATATTATATATATTTGATAGTTCTCTACTTCTCTTCTCAACTACAAATGACGTACAACTACAACAATGTGTTTACAAATTTAGAAGATTTGATATAAAGTTCCAGCCCGCCCATGTTTTCTTATTAAAAGGGCTTGAAAAGTTTAATTCAATCATATCCTTGCTGTTTTCATCAGATACACTGAAATCAATGAGCTTTGCTACAATTTCAGCACTTTCTTGCACATGTTGCATGTTATAAGGGTCGGTCCACAATTTATTTACAAATTGCAGTCTCCTTTGTTTTCCAACTGGAGGAACTTCCCATTTTGCATAAAGCAGTTCCCTCTCCTCTGCTGTAAGTTTAGTGTTCACCTTCCTAGCAAGATGTTCCCTTTCTTGCTTCAGAGCTCTAATGCTGCATTTGATGATCAATCAATAGCAAAAGATTAATATACTATTCTCTGCTCATTATACAAATAAAAGCGTGCAAGGCCATGCACTAATTTATTAGAATTTTCTAAAATAAACCTGTTTTTCAAATACACGAGCTTTATCAAAGACACTTGATTTAAGGAATTATCAAAGACACCTAGAAGTGCAGGACTAGCAGGAATTGTCAAAAAAGACACATGTCTTTCAAAGACACGAGCATACCTTGCTGAAACAGAGCCTGCAGGCTCATCACCTAGAAGTGCAGGACTAGCATTCCCAAGCTCTGCCAGGTGCTGTTCTAACCGAGTCAATCTTCTAAGTTCAACTTCCATATATATCTGATCAGAAGGGTCTCCTCCTAACAGAAGAAAAAACTGTGTCCGGTGCACAAGAGATATGTGGCATAAATGCCATAACATGATAATTTGCTTTCTCTGCTGATCAAATAGTATATGCCATGGCAAGGGAGACCGATCAGGTGTATCCTTTTCTTCATTTAATGACTTGTTTGCTTCCAGTTCCAAAACCTAAACCCGTGCGTGCAGGGGATAAAAGGTATCAGCATATTATACGCCAATAAGAATAACAAATTACTATTACACTTAAAGTCTTAAACTCATACAAGCATTATCTGCAATAGGTTTAACCTGAAACAAATGCTGACATGATTCAATGTGAGAAACAGTTTTCCTAAAATGGCAAAACGAGCATTGCAGCACACATTATTATAGCATAGTAGTGGAAATCAAAAAACCTTACCTGGCAAACCAGTAGCTGCTTCTGGTAATGCAGTTTTGCCACTAGCTCTTTTAACTCGGTAACATAAACTCTGAAGCTCCGAATGTTCTCCTCCGCAGCATTCTTGAACATCTTTTGAATCTTCATCACATTCACTGATTTTGATTTCCTTGTAGCTGGGCTTCCTGCCCGTGATAAAATAGAATCACAACTTTTATCATCCTTTCGTGGAGTATCTTTATGAAACTTAGCAAAAGAATCACTGCCAGAGATGCCAATGTTGTTTTCCGGTGCCCTGTTCTCAATGTCATGTTCCATTGCTTTACGCGAAGAGGAGAGAGGCGAGCAAGGAGCACGTATTATATGCTGCATGTTGGGACTGTTGCTTAATGTGAAAGGAAGAATTTTCTTCCTTCTCAGAGGGGTCGTCTTGTTTTCTGGAGTCTCCTCTGCATTAAAAGCAGACACAAGCTTGTCTATAGATTTTTGAACATTCTCCAGCTTCCTTTCTAAAGATGCAATGGTGTTCCCTTGATTTTTCAACTGTGTGATCTTTTCCATTAGGTCGGCCTTATCTGCTGCCACAATTTCTTCTGGAGTAGAGCTGGCAGCTACTAAGTCTTTTATTTCAGATAGTACTTTCGACATGGTTTCAGCAGTTTCTTGATTCCCAAGTTTGTGAGTTGCAAAATCCTGGTGCAGAACTTCAAGAGCTCGATTTGCATCCTCACAGAGCTGGAGCTGCCGATCCTCAAGCTTTCGGATTTCACCAACCAGTATGGATGGATCAGGAGAAGCCAATAAATTCTTCAGCATTGCCTGCCTGCCCACTGCCTCTCGTCGCTCTGGCGTACGTTTACCATTAGCTGATTTGTTCTCTTCAGGAAAAGAAAGACATCTGACTATTTGACTAGAGGGCCCACAATCGTTTGATCCCTGCAAGAATTATATAATTTGAGTCAGAAGTCTAAATCAGGGTTACAATAATGTGATATGACCATTCCAAATACCTTTGGAACTTTATTCACTCTTCTTTCCAGATCAAGTTGAGTTTGTGCAAGGTCTCTCTGTCGCCTCAGATCTTCCATATCCCTCTCCATCTGCAAATTTGTGTTTATCAATTCAATTCATCCAAAAGAGTTTCTCTTCTAAAAGCTCAAGAAAAGACAATTAAGTGTTACTAATAAATTGGTCTTTCACAGTTCATTCGACAAGAAAAGCAGACAACGGGAAGCCAGTTCCCGGGATTTTGATCCATTGTGGAATGGGAAAGTTAAACCCATTGCATACACAAAGAGTATATGAATATTTTACTTGAATGTTGGAATGTTTAGCTACATAGAAATCAAATTATTGACCACATCTTGAGACAAGAGATAATAATAATGTAAGAACTCCAAAGAATACCATTATAATATCCATCTAGAGGACTCAGAGAAGAGGTTAGTTCAAAAATTTTAACACAGTAAAGTTAACATGAAAGTTAAGACCAAGTAAAGAAGTTTGTACCTGCTGAATTTTCAACTCCTTTTCAGCTAGCAATGACCTTAGACATGAATTCACAGAAAGGTCAGGGCTTCGTAACTCCCCTTCAAGCCTCGCAACTTCCTTTTGCAACTGTCTAACTAGTGTCTTATTTGAAACGACCTGTTAAATGATCATCACCATCTATCTTAGTATATACCTTTCTTTTTTCATGGAAAATATGAAAGCTTGTAATCAATGAGGTGGCTTCTCGAAATAACAAAAAAAAATGAATATCACTTAGCGAGTAGAGGGGAAAACAAGTCCTCTATAATTGCCACCCGAAATAAAAGACAAGGTGCTTTTTATGAAGAAGGTGCATCCATCACTTTTCTCAACAATAATTTCAAATACTTCTACCAAACAAATACACTTTGCTGCTAGTCAAGGTGGGCTAGGCTATGAACTAAGTATCAGAAACCTAGGAGAGCTACTATCCAAATTTACACTTGTCAAAAAGATTGAAAGATACCAAACTGCTGCAAGCTTCTGTTTGAAAACAAATTTTTGGGAAAAAATGATTTTATCAAGTAATATAAGAACACGAGGAGAAAAGATTTTCATACTAATCTACTCTTCAATCAACCAAATCATAATTATATTTAGACATTTAATCATACCATATTAACTCGGGCAGTATTAATGACTTCCTTTGCACTGGTAGCAAATGCTAGTGTATTTCTTGTTTGCTCCACATGACTTAAGGAAGGACTTATGGTACAGATAATCGCTGTTCGAGCATTCCCTCCTAATGAAGACTGCAATATTCGTGTCAATTTTGAGTCTCTATATGGTATGTGACCACATTTTCCGCCACTGCAAAGCAAAAGAAAACCTCCAAAAAGCTGAATCGGACGCCTGTCTATTGACCAAATTACATAGCTCTACAGGTCTTTACTTCATCATAATAATAATCAATGCCAATTTCAAATTAACCAACTTCCACAATAAACAATTTCAAATTAACCAACTTCCTCAGTAAACAATTTCTAGTCATCAAATGAAAATGATTACGAGAAAAACTGGATTCCACAAGTATATTAGTAGTTGTCAAAAACTTTTCAGTTTGAACAAAAAGAGTAGCCTGGTGCATGAGGCTTCTTCCTAGTGAGATATTGAAAGGATAGATGTAAGCAGTCTTATCCCCCTGTAAGTAGAGCGACTGTTTCAAAGATTTGAACCTACCTTCATGTCACAAGACAACTTTAATGTGACATTTGATGATTAAAAGCAAAAAATATTAAAATCTTGTTGAGGATTTTTTATTTAAAAAAAAATCAATTATTGTGGAGATTTTAAACATATTTTTAATTTAAAAAAAATGTTTTTCTTATAAAAAAAAACACACAAACAAATGGGCCTTTTAGTATTTTTTTTTCTCTACATCTTGTTGATCTTGGCTGCTAAATTTTTATAATCATGGCTCTTTTGTAGAAGAACAATAACAAAGTAGCCACATGCATTTTGATATTTAAAGATGTTGGACCTTAGCTTCCTGATGACTGATGCAAGTGTCAACAAACTTCGGTTGATGTGGCTGCCTTCCTTCATTCTTGCTCCACATGTATTTGTTTGAGAGATGCGTTCACTTCCAGCAAGATCCACAAAATTCTGTGAGGTTATAATAATGATTCATCACTATGACTAGCTTGTTATCAAGACTATCAAGTCAAGCTATGAAGACGAAACATACCAAACTTGCTATGTAAGACTTTACGTGACCTGAACTTTCACGAAGGCTGCTTTCTACAGTCTGAAATATTCGTATGAAAATAGTGATTACAGAGCAGTAAGCATAAGTCTTATTTCTAATCTCCGCATAAAGTAGCCAGAGAAAATAAATGGGTAAATTAACCAATCTGAAATATGCATGCATTATAATGAATACTTGTACTTCCTCAGCTGAGCTTACCAGCCTGATTATTTGATGTGATCTTGAGCTTTTATCATTTAAAGCAGTTTCTCCCACTTGCCTTTGAGCTGCAGATACAATATTTACATGAACAATAGTACTATGCAGATAACCTAAGTGCAAAATGCCCACAACTTATATATTTTCATGGTTTCTATACAAAGAGAACATCACCAATAGTGAGATATAAAAGTCTTAGCCAAACAACATGGTGATACTGTATGCTCTTGAGAAACCTATATATGTCTCACATGACAAACCACACCAGATTTCTAGATTACCTTCGCAGATGCCAATTAAGCGCCTAAGATGTTGACGATCTTCAGCTACTTCTTCATTCAGCTTTTCCACAATAGTCCCTTTCTGTACCAAAGAAAAAATCTACCTCAGGATTTGCGACAAATCAAGGAAATTTTAAAGCATCCCTGACAAATTTCCGTTCAGGGTTTAGCCCTGAACTATACCTCAGGATCATCCAAGAGCCGAAGAGGACCAGATTCACGTTTCAGAAGGTCTATGACAGTCTCATTATAGATTTCCAGAGCAGAGATTCTCAGAATAAAATCCCTTTCTGGTGTCTGTGGAAATTGAAACGAATAAAAAATGTTCATAATTGCAAGTAATTGCCATCAAATCCTGCAATTAATCTTGATAAATACTAATAGGATTCAACTCATGAATAGCCTTCTACTTTATACTCAGTAGAAGATAATTGACATATAAAGTTTGGTAGGTATCAACAGTAAACTAGTAACTCACATTCTTAATGTAGTCGTAGATGTCTTTAATAGCACTTTCAGTGACGCCTCTCATCGTGAATGTCTTACCACTGCTAGTCTGCCCATACGCAAATATTGTTGCTGCAAAAAAATGAAACTTTTGAATGCATCTAAAACATCCCGTAATCTAACACAAGCATTAGCTGAGAACAAGTTACCATTGATTCCAGAAAGTGCTGATAAAGCAACATCTTTAGCCCCTTCTTCATAAACCTTATGAGTTGAGCACGTAGGTGCAAAA
Organism: Glycine soja; assembly: GCF_004193775.1. Lineage (NCBI taxonomy): Eukaryota > Viridiplantae > Streptophyta > Magnoliopsida > Fabales > Fabaceae > Glycine > Glycine soja. The sequence continues at coordinate 22,736,401 of NC_041014.1, read as the reverse complement.
ACTTTATCTGCAACATAACAAATAATAATAAGAAAAAAGGTAACAAGTAACAAATAACAAATAAGATAAATGTTATATAAAAGGAAATAGAAACTTAACAAATACAAATCCACTCAAACAACGTTAAACAATAAACGCACTAGAACGTTAACCAGGTTTATATTCATTACCTCCCATTTATACAGAAATTTAAATATAAATTCATGAATTTCTGTTCACGAAAATGTAAGTTTATCAAATTCCTCTCGGAAAAAAAAAACACAGTTGAAAACAAACTTACCGAAGGTGTATGGTGTTGTAGGCCTCTCTTGGTTTGGATTCTTGAACACAATAGTGTGTTCATCCAAACAATCCCAAGCAATTAGATCGTACATAGCTTGCTCCTTTGTATTGAGCGGCCTCATCCGAACCGTGACTCGAATTTTCTCCTCCCGAACTTTGGGGCCACCCGGCGTACCTGAAGCATTCCTCTGTATCTTAGACCTCGGCGTTGCCGCAGCCACCGCCACAGGTGTTCCCGTCATCGAGCTCTGCCTTCAATTTCTGCAGATCGATCCGTCAGCAACAGCAGTTTACAGCACTTCATTTCTAAAGAGAAAATACTTGAAATAAAGAACATTATAAATAATAGCTAAGCCATGTTCTTCCGAAAACCGTTGCAACTTTGGAGGTCACTGATTTGGATGAAAACGGTAATAGAAAGAAAAACGGATATCGATTTCTGAATTAGCTACATTGCAAAAAGAGCGAATGAAGATTAAGCTAAAACCTAGCACGATCTGAAGCTTTTAAAATTGCTGAATCGCCCAACAAATCACCTATCAGAACACCTCCGAAAAAAAAAACAAAATAGTAATCCGCTACTTCACTATGGCGATTGACATCTGTTTCATATGATATTTTGCTAAATCTTCTTCTTCTTGTTGTTGATCTTTACTAGGCACATTCAATTCAACTAATCGAGCACGTTTATTGAAAAAGAAATTGATTCTTTGTGAAATGAAAGAAAAGAAGTACTTGCAGATGAAGAAGAGGAGGCTCAGTCGCCGGTGGAAATGCTGAACGGCGTAGTTTGGAGTGCCGAAATGAATTCTGCAATCGATCTGAAAGAGAGAAAGAACGAATGAACGACGACGAGGTTTACTTTTCGAAAGAGAAAAAAACGCTCTGAAATTCAAAGTTCCAGTCCAGAGATAGTAAGAGGTGTGTATAGTAACGGCTACTTCAATGATGGCCCTTCCGTTCAGTGCGCGCATCGGCACGGGAAACAATAAACTGACGTTTTAAATTCCTGGGTCCCACATCTTCCACTTTCGTGGGCCTTCCACATGGGCTTCATGGAGTGGGCTTCTTGGGCCTCTCTTTTCTGCTTCAACGTTGACCCAATGATACTAATAAATGCTTAGCACTTTCTGAATCAGTCATTTTGTTACGAAGTGTTTGCGTTGGAATAGTGCATTTTCTCCTATTTAAAGAATCATCATCATGAACAAATAGAACTCCATGAATTCATCCAATTGGTAGTGGACTGCATCTGACTTTTCTTTAATTTTGTGTATTCTTTATATGCTTCATTTAAAATTATATCATACAGAAACAGAACTATCCTTATTACGAGGGTTGTTAAAAATGATTTTAATCTCCATTGGAAATATGTGGCTTAAAATTCTACATCTTATTAAACTTGGTCGCGTGCATGGCTCGTCACTTGTCACGCCTATTCATCACCATACGTAATATCCTTCGTCACCTTTTTTCAAGTGCGTGGCACTAAGGTTGAAATTTTTTTATACCAATGTCTTTTTCTTTTTCATGAGGTGGATTATGAGAATATTATATATATATATATATATATATATATATATATATATATGCTCGTTAAATCTACATACATTTTTGGAAACGAACATTTATATAATTCTTTTGTTATAAAGATTACCTAGTGTCCTCTCTCGATCGTAAATGATAACTTAAAATATAACTTTATATTCGATGTCAAGATGACTGTCTCTATTATTCCGAGAAATTTTGAAATCTATTCTGACAATAATTTTTATATGCCTGTTAATGACAATATTATCCTTTTTCTAAGTTAAATATATTTTTTCACACAACTCAAATATTAACCTGATCATACGACGAGTCCATCATTGCCCTGATTCCGATTTGATTTGGTTTGAGACATTCAACCTTTTCTTTTTCAACTTTCCAAATCATAATTAACTTTGGCAAAGTAAAAAGAAACCAATGGCTACAAGTCCTATATTATGGGCCAACACTTTTTAATGAATGATAAAAAAGACAATATTGTTCGAAGCCAACCAACTTGGTTGTACTCAATATATTCCCCAATATTTATTCGTTTTAAGGTTGTAAAACAAACGAGTCTTTACTTTCGCTTTTTTCTTAAAGTTATTATATATATTCTTTAAACTTATTTTCTTTTCAATCTCATTTTTTAATACGTCAAGGTGCAGTTATTTCAAATATTTTTCATAATAGATGAAGGGCTCATTGGCATAAGCAAGAAGACATTTCAAGGCTTATTGTTAGTATCAAATTACTCTTTCTATCATTTACTTATTTTTAAGACAATCCATTTAGTATATTCGTTTCATTTTTCCTTTTTATCCCACCCTTCATTTCACATTGTTTTTTTTTTATCACTTTCTCTCTTTTGCTTATTTAAAAAAATATATTCTTTTCACTCATACACCCTAAAAATGGAGTGTATGGTGATCATTTAAATATTATACCTTTTTTTTTATCTCATTTCCACTTAATGGGTCAAATAAATAAAGTTTTGAAGTAAGGGGGTCATCCATTATATATTTTTTTATAAAAAAGAAGATATTACATTTATGCTATTTTTTATTTTAGAAAGTTTTTTTGCTTTCTTTTTCTTTTCTTCCAAAAGAGAAAAAAATGGCTTCCTTATCTTTATATTTATAAACAAAAACAAACAAAACCAACCGAACATCTTGCCAGCCTTCTAATCATTGAGTTACAGAGACAATAAAGGAAAGTTATAGAACTCAAGAGTTAGGAGTAGTTTTCCAAGTACAACATATAAACGTGGAAGTTGTCAAAATTAGATCAACATAAAGCCATTGGAATATTGATGAGATATTTTCGCCAAGTTTGCAAACTGTTATATATATATATATATATATATATATATATATATATATATATATATGCAACATGTTAGACTGCTGAAAATATGCAACATGTTGCGAGAAACACGTCGTCAGTTTCTCTATTGGAATGGCATTAGATTTTATGTCAAGTTAATTATATTTATTAGATAAGTTGAGTTAAGATTTTTTTAAAAAGTATCTAATTAAAAAAATTCAAATTTTAAGTCCTTTAAATGTTTTCAAATATCTGTTTTTAATTCATCTTTATAATATATGTTTCTGTGTTTTTAACTTTTATATATTTTTTGTGTTTTAATCTGTATAAAACTTTATTTTACAATTTTAGCTTTTAAAATTAAATTTTTTTAGTTCTTATAAAATTATAATTTTTTAAATATATCCTTATTTGAAAGATATTTATTTTAGTCTCTTTTATTAAAAAAAAATATAATCCAATATATGACGGAGACTAAAATTAGAAAACAAAACTTTTTAGAAACTAAAACTGACACACAAATTTTTATAGAAATTAAAATAATAAAACAGAAGAATTAGAATACGTATTAAATACCTCCAAAGTCCAAAGAGAAGATGAAGAAATATGGTAGTCAATAAAGCTCACATAAGTGTAACTAACTATTTATATTTTTAAATCAAGTTATATAAAATTTAAATATTGATTAATTTTTTATATAAACTAAATTATGTTAAAAAAAATTATCTTATATGTAGTTAACAAAAACTACTTCATATTAATATAAGAAAAGAAAAAAACATGATTGAGAGCCGCTATTGACAAACTCATTACTAACTTGACTATGAAAGGGAGGGTAGCTTTTGGGTTGGTAACTATCAGTAGTACTGCATTGCACACTCCCTAAACCCCACTTGATTTATGTTAGGCAGAACAAATCAAGAAGGCCTATCATGTTGCTTTTATATTGAAACTAGTACTATATTTTATCACATGAAAATAAAATTCCAAGTAAAAAAGTAAATTAGGAGTTGGTTGAGTTGAACCACCCAACTCCTATCAGAAGGGGAATGAATTATTTCTAATATATTTGTTTACGCTAATCACTATAATCAGTGACGCTTTGAGTGTAAGAAAAGTCATTTTGAGAAACCAGCAAATGAAAAGCCATTACATGAGATCTGAGTCCCCACAAAACCATCTAAGCACCCACTGATTTTCTTTATGACAACTATAAATTTACTATATGTACTGACTACTGAGGCTTATTGCAACTCGTTGGTCAACGACCCCACATGTTCTACATTATCCAATCATCACAGAATTGATAATTTATTTTGGAATTTATGTACTTTTTTCACATACTGTAATATAGTTTCTCACTCCCCCTTGCTTGAAATGCACGCAGAAACATGTGTTCTTCATTCAAGTACTCTGCTCTTATTTCTTTTTTTTTTTTTTTTCTTTTAAAAAAAAGGAATAAGTATAAAACTATAAATGATAAATCAGTTTTTGTTGCTACATTTAAAAAAAATGTATTAATTTAAACTGATTCGCACAGGTCAAATATATGTTATCTGGCCAGGTGGAGTTGGAATCTTTTCTTTTTCTAAATAACTCTTAGTGGGAGAAATTAAACTTAATTTCATGCAAATTTAAAGTAAAGATAGGTCGTCCAAACTTTACATAATTAATTTAGCTTTTCAAAAGGTTCACTATTCATTAATAAATAATTTAAAGTTATCATATTTTATTATGAAAATTGTAACATTTACTTGTAAGTTTATCGTTAGTGAGTTTATATTATTTTATAAGTTTATACAATTAAAAATTACTTAGAAGTTACATATCAACCTTTTAAAATATTTGCTTATAGTCTCTACAAAATATTTTTCAAAAAGATTAATTCAAAATAAACAAAATATTATATAGATTAAAACAAAAAAAAATAATTATATTAGAAGGACTAAAGTAAAATAAAAACTAAAACAAAGAAAAATTTACAAAAAATAAAAAGTGAAAAAAATATTTGGAGGAACAAAAAAAAACATGATTATGTTTCAGGGTTGAAAATAATATTTAAATCAAAATGTTATATATTATTAATTAATCAAAAATCATAATAATTTTAAAAGCGTTAATTAGCTAGTTAACGTAGAAACTAACAAACTTATTATATATAATAATTTTTAATTAAATAATAATATAAAAATCAAATTTTCAATATATAAACTATTTACTCTTTCATTACTATACTAATAACTAATTTGTATAAAAAATAAATAAACAACAGATTAAAAAGTTCAAAAACAACACGTTGTGACTTGGAATCATAATATTTTTATATATAATAACACTCAAATTAAATATAAAATCTCATAATTTCCTAATTCTCAACTAAGCTAGTGGGTTACAAATTACAATTATATTATTACGTTAGTGCTTTCTTTTCGGAACTAACCTTTATATCCACGGCAACCTGTTTGGTTTTTCACCGATTAAAAGAAACAAGCGCAGTATATGCATGTCTAGAAAACGACAAAAATATATGCACAAATATGCCCCACCTTCGATATAAAGTTGATGGCAATGCACCACGAGAAAGGTACATATATTTCATGGAAAAATACGTTATGCATTAATATAACGTGATTTTATATTATTATTTAATTATAAATTATTATATAATTTTATTAATTTTTATAGTTAATATCTTAAAAGTTTAACATCAATAATAATTAGTTTAATTAATTTTTTCATATATGAAATATAGTCTGTTTTCAAAAAATTACTTAACATTTATTTTTTTTTCTTAGATATCTAAAAAATTTTTGCATTTTATTTTAGTATCCGTTAGGCTACATAGATTAAGTGATGACGTGACAAATGAAATGTCACATCATCACGCTTAGTCACTAATCACATAAGCAAAGACCTTTCCATCTTTATTTTGATCATGTTCATCCTCTTCTTCAAACCAACTACATAAAAGAATTCCTAGGACACCTAGGAGAGCCAGAACTGGCAGTAGGGCCCCTAGGAATGGCATTCACGAACATCGGCTACTCGGTGTTGTTGGGTCTAGCACTTGGGATGAAACCACTTTGCTCATAGGCATTCGACGCAAAACGCGTGAATGTGTTGTTGTTGACCCTCCACTGTTGCATCATGTTCGTATTACTCTACTCCATCCTAGTATCACTCCTTAACTCAACATATCCAATATCCTCGTTGATCTCTTGCACCAGGACCTCAACATCACCTGAATGGCCTACACCTACCTTATCTTCTCCCTCCCCGATCTCCTCACCCACTCCTTCCTCCACCCAATCCGCATTTACCTTTGTGCCCAAGTCGTCACCCACTTGGTCACCTTAGCTTCCTTCGTCGGAACCCTCCTCCACCTCCCCTTCAACTACCTCCTCATCATGAGCCTTTGCCTCAGCCTCACCGATGTCGTTACTTCCAACCTCTCCATCCTCCTCTTCCTCGGTGTCAGCGTCACAGCGACAGAGGACAGAATGTTTGTTGTGCATTATTTTGATTTAGGTTTGAATCCAGATAGTCTTGAAGAAGAAGGTGAACAAGATCGAAATAAAGATAGTGGTGGTTTTTAACCACCACTATCTGACATTTTTTAAAATTAGAAAAAATAAAAATTAATGACATGGAGAGGTTGTGCTTATGTGGTTAGTGACTAGACATGATAACGTGACACTCTGTCTGTCACGTCATCACTTAACGGATGCAGCCTGACGACAGATACTAAAATGAAATGCAAAAATTTTTCAGGTATTTGGGGAGAAAAATGAATGTTAGATAGTTTTTTGAAAACGTGTTATATTCTAGGTATGAAAAATTTAATTAAGTAAAAATAATTTTTTATTAATATATTGATAATGGAAAACATTTTATACTAATAATACATAATCATTAAAGACATATTTTAATGATGTTATGGAGCATTATACATTGAGTTTTTTTATTGTCTTAACCTTTTGATTCATCATGGGAAATTAATCATGATTAATTTGAAGTTCGATTGAAAGATAAATAAAGTCTGACAAAAAAATATTTTTGTTAAGGATCAAACTCAATTAATACTCAAATGATCAAACCTTAACTTCACATTAATCATTTATGTTGGATCACTTTGTTCATTAATTGAATTTAATATTTATGCATTGTTATCCTAAATCCATAGGAAAAGTTGGTGAAGTTGCTTTCAAAATTGATATTAGTAAGGCTTTTGATAAGGTTCAATGAAGCTATCTATTGGGAGATATGGCTAAAATCAAGTTTAATGAGAAATAGATAGGTTAGATAAAAATCTGTTTGGAATTTGTTCAACATTCTGTCAGGGTCAACGGAGATTTTATGGAAATTATTTTTCTAGGAAGAAGGCTTAGACAAGATGATCTAATGTCACCCTAACTTTTAATTCTTTGTACTAAAGGGCTTTCCTTCCTTTTAAAACACTATGAGAGGAAACAGGGGCGGTTTCAAGGCCCGGCTACCCTGGGCAATTGCCCAGGCTCTGGCCCAAATTCATTTGGTAAAAGCCGCACCCCTATTTCATAGCCGCAGACTGTGAGCAAAAAATCCCGTGTACACTAAGAATGTCCCAGTATAAATCACCAAAACATTTCAACCCCTTCACTATTGTCATCAAACTGATGCAAGCCACAAACAATAAAACAAAGCCCCTGCTTTTTTTTCGCATGCAATATCCTTATCAACAAAACATCTCTTGGCCAAAAATAGTCATCAAATTAACGAACCCCACATAACTCAAACAGCATCAATATTTTGTCACAATAAAAATCAATTTCAAACTCTATCTCTCGTTGGAACATATTCAATCTCGCTAGAATTTAGAAAGGAACCAAGCACCAGAGGGAGCTCTTCGTTATGTTAGAGGAAAGGAACCAAGATTTATGTGTTTAAAAGGAGGGGCAAAGCTTGTCATTTTGAATTTTTACCTAGGACAAAAATTTCATTTAACTCCTCTCCTTTATTGTTCATATATGCTTGCAACTGCTTATTTTTTGCTTCGACTTTTTCTTAAAAAAGTTTAATCAAACATAAAAAAATTACAATGAATAATTATTTTGTTAAGAAAGTTTAACCAAAGGGATTCATTGAATTCTAAGAGTTGCAAGAGGCCTTTTTCTGAGTTTAATTTAAATTGGTTTTACCCTATAGACGTAGGACCAAATTCTTGTACTATTTACGATTAATTCCTATTTCTTATGCTATCCTTGCATATAACCATTCAAACTTGCGGTTTCTTTTAATGGAAATGGAAAAAAAAAATCCTCTAAATTTTGCAAAACATTTCATTAGATTATTTTCAATAAAATAAAATTAATGAAGGAAGGACCGATCACTATCCCAAGGGAATTAAACAGAACATATCCTTATTTATGACGTGCCCAGTGGCTTATACCTCAAGCATGAAGACGCGAAACAGAATCATAACAACCAATCTCAGCGAAAACAATACACTAGTATTAAATTTGGATATCAACTCTGAAATATCTTGAACTAAATCCGATTTTGAAGTTTCACAGCATGAGAAGATCCTTTCATGTCATTCATAGAGGCTCCATTGCATCTCTCTCAACTCTCAATTGAAGTACAGGTTGGTACTTATTCAGTTTTAATATCATGATTTATTAGATGCTGCCCTTGTCTTTTAGCTTAGTGATTATGAGAACTAACAAAGTAACAATACAATTAGTACATATTATATACAATGTGAATTTACTATCTTTAAATTTTTGCCCAGACTTTTATAATTTTTCTGGCTCCGCCACTGAGAGGAAAGGAGACATACACAAAATACAGGTGGGCAAGGGGCCGTAACCCTCTCACGCCTCCCTTTTGCTGACAATTATTTTTTATTTTGCAGGACAAATGAAGAGCAAATCAATACTCTGACTCAAATTCTAGATATTCTCTTTGGAACCTCAATATTCCTCCCAAAATAAAGCACTTCCTTTGGAGCACCCAATGATCTTGTCTTCCCACACGTATGCGACTGCAGACTAGAGGAGTGTCATGTCCACCTTTTTGCAGTTTTTGTGAAAATAATCTGGAAGATGAATGACATCTTTTTTGGATGTGATCAAGTCAAGAAAGTTTGGGAAACTGCTGGCCTCTGGAATACAGTCCACACGAACATACAAGGAGCACAATCAACAAAGGCTCTCATCTCCAAACGTATAGATGCTCTTCTAGATGATCTTAAATGAACATTCACCATCATTTTGTGGTGCATTTGAAAGCACCAGAATGAGAAAATGTGGGAGAATAAAACGCTTCCTCCAAGCATTTATGTTTCTCATGCATTGCAATTTCTAGCATAATGGTCCAAGGCTCGAGAGTCAGCAACAACTTCAACGCAGCAGCAGCACTCAAACATGCATCACTACATCACCTCACGATGGGTCCAAGGCTCGAGAATCAGTGCACAATGCATTTAAAGTTATTTTTGATGCAACAATTTTTCAGGACAGAGGTATATATATATATGGAGCTGGGATTCTTATACGAGATAACAATGGAGCTTTTGTTTGCACAAGGACGGTAGCAACAAGTGGAAGTCTGGACCCAAGGGAGGCGGAAGCATGAGCTTTTCTCCAAGCACTAAAATGGATACCTCAACTAGATCTCACCAACGCTGAACGCTGTCATTGAATTCGAATCCCACTGCAAATCTGTTGTGAATGTCCTTTCAAAGAAGCTTCAGAGTTTTATTCTATACTTGAAAACTGTGAAAACTAATTCTCTTCTATCCAAACTCAAGGCTGAGTTTTATTAGAATGCAAGCTAATCAAGATTCTCACATTTTAGCTGGGGTATCTAGCTAGGTTTAATGCTAGTAATCATATTGTTGAGCATATTTTCAATTGTTTAAGTTCATTTATTATTAATGAAATGGAATAAGTTTCCTTCCCGTAAAAAAAAAAAAAGAATAATTGTTGAAGTATTATTTTAAAAGTATTTATTATAAAAGTTAATAAATTAAATATATATAATAATTTGTAATTAAATGATAATATAAAAATATTTTATATTATTGATATATACACTATTTATGTTTATATATTAGCTTAGTCACAATTGATATTTTTTGGTGTCACCAATTAACCATCATTAAGCACGTATAACAATTAGTCAAATGAATTATGTTTGTGAATAACATTTAATTGAAATAAAAACTAACCGGCTTAATTTTCTACTTAAATTAAAAGTTAGTTATCAACATGCTCTCTTACAGTAAAAAAATTATTCATTCCACGGTAAAAAAGAAAAAACATTTCATTCGAATTAGCCCTAATAAATATGCTCTTTTCTCTGTTAAAATATTTCAGTCTTGCTAGCTCGTACGAATGGATTTCGCACGGATTGAGACGAAGCTTAATGTGAAAAACTCGCACTTTTAAAAAAAAATATTGATTTAAAACAATTAAACAAAAATGTAATTACGGATAAAAAAATGTAATTATACAGAAATCATGATTCGTGTGAAATTTTACAAAAACGGTTTGGTAACAAACAATTTTTTTCCCTGCAATTACTGTAGCGGAGTAAACATTGCAAAAATGTTAGTTACTTAATTAAGAGTTTAATAATTATGAAAATAATTTTATTATCATTCAATTATAAATAATCATTTATATAATTTTTAAGATATAATATAAAAATTAATAAAATTATTATTTGTAATAAATTATGATTAGATGATAGTGTTTTACAATGGCTCATAACTTTTTTCTCATTAATTAATATCATACTTTTTACTATAATTTAAGAAAATATATATGATAGGGTTGGTTTGGTTATGCAAATGTTACAATTGATAGTGGCAAATGACTCCAAGCTGGTAGGTGTGTTAATTAAAGACTTGTCTTATGAGTTAGGTGCTAATTAGGCAAACCAAACCACCTCTTGGATATTTTGCATGGCTTTGATGATCGATGGGATGATTGATTACCTATATGTTTTAAGAGGCCTAACCTTAGATTAAATGTCGCTTTCGCAAGACGAACTACTGCTAGTTTGATTAATGAAACGAGAAAAAACACACACACACACAAAAAGGAGCTTAGTTTTTTACATGTATCATCATTGTATCCTAAATTCCTAATATCTATGACTCTGTTATCTCATAAATTATTTGATCGACACTTTATTCATGATTTGTTTAGTAAAATCTTAACTATAGTTCAACTAATAAATTGTTGACAATAGTTGGTAATCTCTTAACACTTTGTAAATGCATAGAGAAATATAAAAAGAAAGGTGAAATTGTATTTCTTAAAATATTTCGTACATCTTAAAAAGACACGATGGGATTTTATTGTTGTGTCTCTCAGGGTTGTACAAAGCATAATAAATTCGTTGAGGTAAATCAGTAATAAGAATAATTCAATTTAATAATTGAAAACATCTGCCAATTTGCTATTATCATCCGAAACCCCAAATGCAAGATGTGTAAAACTGTAAATAGAAAAAAATAGGTGAAGGAGCAGGATATTTTTGACAGCATGAAAATTCACTGTGGTGCCACGTTGGCAAGGAATATCCAAACGGATAAGCGCATATCACGTGCAGAAAATATGACACTACACGTACGTCCCAAAAGTCATTTATTAAAGTGGACCTGACAGATCACCTGGCCAAAGCATTGAGATTTGAGAAATAGAAAACCGCAGCAGACACTAGAACATAGAAACAGACACAAATCAAACTAGCCTAGCTAAATTATCGGTTTATCCGAGTACCTTTATTTAAAATAAAATAAAAATTATAAATTGGGAGCTAGAATCATAAAATTACCACTTTAAAAATAACTTCATTTAACCAATGATGGTTAAGTGAATGTTTCCTTTATGCATTCAAGACACTGGTCAAAGCCATACATCTATGGTGATTCCCATTTCTTATTTCCAACCTCCCTTTCTTCTACTCAAACGCGCGTTGCTTGAATAGAATAGTAGTATGAATGAATGTCAACATAAATATGCTACTCTCTTCAATTAGTTGATTAGGATACATAAATATTATAAATTTATTGACGTTGTCTTTAATTTTTATGAATAAAAAAAAATTAAGAATCACAATTGATACCTGATCAAAGAGATAACATTAGACACTTACGTCAATCGTAATGGATGAAAAAGGAACAAATAATAGCATTGCATCGACACGGCTACTACTTTCCTTCTCCTTCCTCTCCTCTCCTCGTGAATTAATATCTGCAAATACTGGAATACATACGAGGAGGGGATTATTTTTGTCACCCCAACTTTGTAGTTGATTGTTTATTTCAACTCAAACTTATTAAACTAACATTACATTAATCCTAATAAAATTGGGTTCGGTCCTTTAGGTATATATAATCTCATTGCATGTTTGATTACGATTATCTAATGTGTGTATATATTTTCTTTTCACGATTTACACAATTGACAAATCCTAACTTTCAGATAAATGAACCAATTTGACATGATTTTGGGGAGAAATGTGCATAACAAATGCACCCCAAACACTCACTCAAATTATATTCAACGTCTTAACCCCACCACCACAAAAATTATCCACACCTCCCACTATCCCTCCCCACATGTTTTTCTGATTACTCCTCTCCTCCCCTGTTGTCTATCAAACACAGAGCAACACGTATTTATTTAGATATCTTTAAGTCAATATTGTATTGTACGGTGTGTATATAAACATGGGAAAATGTCAACATCAGATTTAAGACTATTTTAAATACTTCAAAGTGGTCAATTTTATTGAAAAGAAAATTATTTAATTTTAATAAAAAAATATTAAGATGATTTTACGTTTCCGATATAATCATCGTTTTCCTAATAAAAAATATTATACTTTAATTAGATGATTAAAACCACTCTTAAAGATTCATGTTGACAAAACCACACTACATCAGATCAGATTGGAGAATTATTGACACCTCTTAGTTAATACTCCATTCATAACCATAAAACAAATATTATTTCAAACGAAAAAAGTTAGTATTTGTTTGCAATTTTAAGTAGAAGTGCCATTTTATCCGTAAGCCTGTGGACCAATCTACTTAATTGACACATTAATACATTATAATGGTCCTAATTTTTTTATCAGCAAATGATGATCCTAAATTTATAAAAATTAAAAATTATAAGATTAACTTGTTAGTTAAAAGGAGAAAAAAAATCACAAAAATTATATGTTTAAAACTCTTTCAGTAATATTCCTAACAAAAACTAATAACTAATTTTTATAAATAAAAAAGTTATACATTTATAACAATGAGTCACAGTCATATCATCCAAACATATGAAATAATTATATTTGAGAGTGGATTACTGGAACAGTAAAATATTCTAAAGCTCTATGGTAAGAGGTGAGAGTAAGTAATTGATATTGTCTACTTTTTTTTTTAATTGCAGATATTGTCTACTTTCAAACATAAAAAAAAACATTACTATTTGCTACAAACTTTAAGAGGCATAATGTTAGATTGGTCTCCTTAATTATGTTAGTTTTCAACCTATTATTTATTCACAATATTTATGTATAATCTTATTTGATGGCAAAGGGAGTTTTAAAATATAATAAACATAATACTAAAATTTCTCGAAAAGTATACGATACGATGAGCCTAAAAAAAATGTATTTGTACCTTTTTTTTTCAATTCCTATTCGATTGAAGTCCCTAGCTATAAACATCTTTACATTAAGAGATCAAATTTTCAGTAAAAAAAAAAAAAAGTATACTAATGTTTATGTCCGCTTTTATTTTCATTATAAATTATTATTATTTTAAATAATTTTCTATATTTTAAGAAATAAATTTTATCTGTTTTTAAATAATTATTTTTAAAAACATTTCTTTTAAAATTAAATAAATTGATCCTAATTCTTTTTTAAGCAACATTTATTTTATTGCTCAAGAAAAAAATATATGTTGGGACTCATGGAGGGGTACGTGTCAGATGGGACCATGCAAAATTCTCCAAAACTAAAACAAAATCCCACTCTGAATCTGAATGATGTGAGCAAGAGCTAGAGGGGGACACGAGCATCTCCTGTTGTAAATGTAAAGTTGCTCCTCCAACAGGAGAATAACACGTCATTGTATAGAGTATCATATGCCCTTTATTTTTTTTATAACACTTCATTGACCAAAATTAACCAAAAGATTAATTGAAAATTAAAAGTTCGTAACTCAAAGTTAAAAATCTAATTCATTAAATTATAATTGTTTCATAAATTAATTGAGTAATCGAAAAATATAAAATAATAATTTATTTTAAAAAATATAAAATTTAATAAATTTACTAAGAATAAAAAAATTAATAACCAAACTTAGGTTTTAAAAAATACTAAAATCTCCTTAAAAAAATTATTATCAAATAATAAAAAATATTTTTTTTAACTAAAAAGTAACTTAAGTCTTGCATCTTAATGATAATGAAATCTATCATCCTCTCCTGCCTCCACCGCATGCACCTTCCTATACGTACCGTAACTGGCGCTGCTGCGACTTTCAGGTGAGGTGATCCTCCTTTTTAACTAACGAGCAAATCCATCATTTATTTATTTTATTTATCAATTTATTAATTTCAGTATATTATAGTAGCTAACAATGTTGTATAGTGATATTTTTTTAGTGAAAATAATGATATTTTAATAGTTCACTTTAAATTTATTATAATTTATTAAAAGTGAACTATAAAAGTGAAAAAATGGTTCAATTTTAATAAATTATTATTAAGATTTGCACATTATAAATTAATTATAATGATCTTATATATGACTTTTAAGGATTTAATTAGTACAAACACGTTGTCATCCAAATCATGTATTGATATATGATAAGTTTTTTAGGTGTTCATAATATTTTTAAAAAAAAATTATATTTATTATGATTCTTAATTGATTAATAATGTGAAAAGGGTTACATTAAAAATACATAAATCTAAACTTTAAATTTTAAAAAAACTATTACAAAATTATCAATCTTTTAAAATATATGATTATCCATTATTGGATGACTATAAAAAAATTGTATATCATAATTAAATTGTGTTTTAATCACAGTTGTAAAATTAATATACATATGTCAATATATAACTAGAATATTATTATAATATTTTAAATTTAGCATCTTGTCCAAAAATTAAAAGAAGATATATGTATAATAGTTTTTTTTTCTCCAGATGAATCAAAAGATTAAGACAAAGAAAATAATGATGTCTGACTTAATTTAGTAATTATATTTGTTTTCATTTTAATGTTTGGACTCTACAAGGTTTTGATTGGGGTGATTTTAAGGTTTGAATTTCAAAAAATTTAAAAATAACAACTAATTTTTAGTTTTAGTTTTAAAAAAATTTAAAATCAATTTTTGAAATATGATTAATTTCAAAATAAACTCATTTTACAAGTTTCACATTATAATAAAATTGATTTAAGAGTATTTTTGTGTGGATGTGACAATAATGATCATGGTAATGGTGTCGACAACGATGGTATCAATGGTGGTAGGTAATGGTGGTGCTGATGGTCGGTGACAAAGACAGTATTAGTGGTGGTAGCAATGGTAGTGGTGGAAATGATTGTGGCAGTGGGGCAGACATTGGTGACAGTGACAGCAATGACGATGGTAGTCGTGATGGCATTGGCGGTGGTTGTGACAACAACATTGGTGGTGATGGGAGTAGTGGTGGTTATGACAATGGCGGTGATGGTGATAGTAATGTCGATGGTGTTAGTGGCAATGATAATAACGATAACATTGATAGTGTTGTCAGTGAGCGGTGGTGATAGTGGTGGCACTATGGTAATAAAAGTGATACTAGTGGTGATGGTTGTGATGGTGACATTGGTGGTGGTGGTAGCAATATTATTAATGTTGGTGACGATGGTAGTAGCAATAACGGAGGTGATATTGGTGGTAGTGACAATGAATGTGTCACTAGTGATATCTATCGGTGACAATGATACTAGCGATAATGTCAGTGAAAAGTATCATTGTCAAATGTTAGAAATGCGTATTTTTTCACAACTAAACTAAATTCGTCAATTTTTTTTTCTTGATTTCAAAAATAAGTGTATTTAAAATATGATTAAAAAATCATTTGAATTCCATTTTTGACAAATGTATTTTGTTTGAATAAGATCTTTATGTGATAAAAAAAAATTGAGATCTTTATGATTTTTCGTATAAAGTTAAACTGTCAAACAATAAATTAAGTATAGAAAAATATAAGGATAAAATTAACAACTAAATCCTTAAATAAAGAATAGGATTAACTTAATTTTATAGTAAATTTAAATAGTAATAATAAAAATATAATGTTTTAGAAATATATTATTTCTATTCACGACACTTCTTTATTGTAATATAAACGATCCCATCAGCATTCCAGAGGTTGAGACAACAGCATTGAGTCAAATACTACGGGATCCACATGATATTAAGGTTGCTTTAACAAATGCATATTTAAAAGGGCAGCAAAATTAATTTAATGAGTAGAGAATAGACAAAGAGGGGATTAGTATTATAGTAAGAACAAAATAATAGAGGACTGGACCTGGGTACAAATCCAGTGAGAAAAATGGATAAGGATATGAGTTAAAAAAACACACATGATGAGTCGGAGAGAGAGGGGAACGGTAGCTGTGACAGACAAAAGTGGTTTGTGAAAACAACAAATAAACCACAGCAAGGTTGGCAGTAATAATGATGGTTCTTTTCAAGGCAAATTAAAAATGTTATTAAATCTTAAATTCAAATCTCCCCATCAACAACTATTACTATTTCTATTTACTACCAACAACAATACGGTGAGTTTAGGTAAATTGCAGCTGAAGGACAGTGAAGGGTGAATTTATCCATTTAAACCATTTTCTTTTTAACACATTTCTTATGGTAATCTCTTCTCACTACACTATAAAAATGGCTTCTCAATCCCATTTTCTACATCATCCCATTCTATTGAGTTTTGTTTATTTGCTTTCACTTTTTTTTTTATCTGCCTCTTCCCTTAATTTGCTTGACTTCTTCTTCACATTTTGCTTTGTTTTCTCCTCCGGCTTCCGGTATTTCAAATTCAAGATGAGCAAGTTGAAATTTATAAATAGAAATACAGATATTATTTACAACGTCAAATCTTTGGTATTTTCAATATTTGAATGGGGTAAATTTGTCATATAGTCATCATCACTGACTACTTATCTAACCTATTTAATTTGGAGCATATTCTTTATAAGGTCCCTCTCACGGCCAATGTCTAATTATTGATATACAGCTCTTGTTTTCTAGTGCTGCTTATAATATTATCTACACATATATATGGTACTGCACACTACTACTATATAGTAGTAAGTAAACTAGCAACAGCCGGGGCCAAACTCCAATAACTAGGCATTGGGGTTTAGTTGGTAATATAAATATAACATCAAAAAGTCTTTGCTTGTGACGAACATCACAATGCACCCACCATTGATGCCACGACAGACATTGTTCATTTTTTTTTAATTTTTAAAAAAGAAGCAATTCCAATAGTTCTATATTACAATCTCACGTGATCCAAGCACAACGTTTCATTTTTTGTACATGCTCGATATATAAATAATATTTCATTTTATAGTAAAATATAATGACATTTTCGAATATAATTTTTGAAATTTCATTTTCCAAATGAAATACTAATATTAATATTAATGAGATTACCACAAATCATGTTATGAATGAAATAAAGAGTTTTGGCATTCTAACTTTCTTTGAATAGAACAAAATGTATACAACACTCTCCATATATACACGATTTATTCAGGGATCATATACATTCTCTCATGATTAACATAGTCTGCTTTCTTCACGTCTAAGCAGATAATTTTTGGTCCACAAGATAAAATTATCATTAGTCGTTTTAATTAATTCCTTGAGCATCAAGCACTAAAATAATTAAACTTCTCCATTACCAAAAAAAAAAGATAGGTGATTCAGTAACATGTAGTACTAGTACTACTGATTTTTTTTTTCTTTTGATTTTAATGAATGGTTCGTATCGAGCATCGAGAAATCCATTTATTAGGTGTGTAATGTAATAGTAGTATTTCCTTGATTTTCAGTAATAAGATGGATTCTTACATTTATATCTGTTTGACAGAAAATGTTGTCAATGCATTTCTTGGGCACAAAGTTTTTTGAAACATGAATTAATTTTTTCAAAATATTTATGACATCAAATTGACCCTAAAATAAGTGATAAAGCTTTAACGTGGAATGACATTAATTTTTCCATGATAAATAAAACATTTAAAACATTTTAATATTAATATTATAATCAGTTACAACTATGTTCAATTAATGCAATAACTTTTAAATAAATATTAAAATATTTTTTTTCTGTTCTCCAATAAAGAGATCTTGTTGCACGGAAAAAAGTCACATTCTTATTTAGTAAAAAATTATAATTATTGTTTCAAAAATATCATTTTCACTGCAGAAAATTTGATCCAGCTCTACAGATCATACTTTTATTGTACAATAATACAATAAAAATATTCATCTGCAGGAAATATCATTTTCATTGTACAATAATATAAAGATAAATATATACCAGAAAAGAAAAAGAAACTGATGTGGCACAATGTATTCACTGAAAGAATGCATATTGTATTTCACCTTTCAAGCAGCACTAAGAATATACTTCTTTTATTATACTTGTGCATTTACTCAACCACCCTCGGTGGAGTAAGAAAGAAGATAGATAAAAGTTTTTTTTGACATTTGGTGAATCTCTTAATTAAAAAAATAAAATAATCCATTTCCTTTATTTAATTTCTTTTTTCCCATCTGTGAAATTCCAATTCTGCTTCGCGCTCCTGTCTATAAATTGACTTAGCCACCACCTCAGTTTCCATTCATTCACTTCTTCTCTTTATACCCCCCCTCTCTTTTTTGCGTTCATTCTGTTTTCGTAAGTACTGTTGTTTTTCTCTTCTATTTCTTTTTTTGTTTGTGTTGTTTTTTTTTCTTCCTTATCGTTGTTCTGCCTCTCCTCTGTTTCGGTGCTCTGTTCACCACTTCCACGTGAGAATGATCTTCCTTCTTTGCATGTTCATTCTCTCGTGACCACTGGATCAGACTCCATGTTCTGATCCAGGGTCTCTCTCTAACGCCTGTACTTTCATCCATGACCACCTTAAAAACAACATGGGGGTGGTGCTGTTACACTAACTCTGTTTCTGGGGTGCTGTCTTTGTTCAATTTTACTCAGAAAATATCTTTTCTTGGATTCTATTCGGTGTGTGGGAACATGATCCTGTCGGTCGGTTGTTTTTAGGTTAATCCTTAACTGGTTACAAGGATCTAACGCTTGAATGCATGTCCTGAGTTAAAGAAACAAAAGAAGAACACACCTAGTACAGCCTGGCCTCGAACCAAGAACTTCTTTGTTGGTTTCTCATTATTACTAAAATAAAATAAAGTATACGTTTTCTTTTTTCTTTGGGATGAACGGTTCAGACTTATGAGAAGTTTAAGCTAATCCTGTAGTGGAGTGTTCAATTTATTTTAAACTTTAAAGCAATAGCTCAAGCACTAAACTTCTTTTTCAAGTTCAACCACTTTGGTAGCTTGCTAATTGCTGCTATTGTTCTAATTAATTAATGTAATTATTGTTTAAAAAAGAAAAGTTGGTGACACTGGAATAAAAAAGTGTACTATCTGGCAATTATTCTTCTGCAGCAATGTTTGAGGTTGAAATCTTAGTAGAACAAAGTAGAAGATCTGGTATTTATATTTTTTGTAGACAGATGGTGGGGGTGGGTGGTAGGCCTTGAAATCCAATATAGTTTTGTAGAATAATTTTATTATTATTTTTTTTTGCTCACTTGTTTGTGGTATTGATTTTGTGATGACTCAAGATTAATGATTTACCTTCATTTTTTTCATGGTGACATATTATGTATATTCTTGATCTGTTTCTTACACTTCTTTTTCGTTGTTGTAGCTGTTGAAGTCTTTCCCTAGCCAATGGCCACCGATCGTTTGACCCGGGTTCACAGTCTCCGTGAGAGGCTTGATGAAACCCTCACTGCCAACAGGAATGAAATTTTGGCCCTTCTGTCAAGGTAACTCATCATTCTTGTTTTTGGTTTAGAAGATTTTTTTAAAAGTCAAAGTGTTTTCTCTCTTTAATGGTAGTGAAGTTCTACTAACTATGTTTAGACAGTGAGTTTGTTTAAGGAAACTCAATTTGTGTTTGTGTGTGTTCTGTCTTTAAAGGTGGTGAAAGTTCTACTATGTATGTGTTGTGGAAGCAGTAGTGTAACACTAAGAATGTTATGAAATTTTGATAGGATCGAAGCCAAGGGCAAGGGCATCCTGCAACACCACCAGGTCATTGCTGAGTTTGAGGAAATCCCTGAGGAGAACAGACAGAAGCTCACTGATGGTGCCTTTGGAGAAGTCTTGAGATCTACACAGGTAACTAACATTTGAGCTTTAAAAATAGGAGAGGTTTTAGCTATGATCCTTGGTGTTTTTTTTGTTTTGTTGATTTTCTTATTTCTATGTTGTAGGAAGCCATAGTTTTGCCACCATGGGTTGCTCTGGCTGTTCGTCCAAGACCTGGTGTGTGGGAGTACCTGAGAGTGAATGTGCACGCTCTTGTTGTTGAGGAGTTGCAACCTGCTGAGTACCTGCACTTCAAGGAAGAACTTGTTGACGGAAGGTGAAGAAAAAAAGGCTTTGAATTTGTGTTAAAGCGGTGTACTTGTTTTGTTATGTTACTTGCACAAATTATAAACATTTCTCTCACTTTCATTGCAGTTCTAATGGCAACTTTGTGCTTGAGTTGGACTTTGAACCATTCAATGCAGCCTTCCCCCGCCCAACTCTTAACAAGTCAATTGGAAATGGTGTGCAATTCCTCAACCGTCACCTTTCTGCCAAACTCTTCCACGACAAGGAGAGCTTGCACCCACTTTTGGAGTTCCTCAGGCTTCACAGCGTCAAGGGAAAGGTAGGTGTCTATTTCTACTCTTTAAACTAGAGTAAAGCAAGGTAGTGAGGAGTTTATGCATGTGTAAGACACATTCTTCAGTAGTTCAATGGCTTGAATATCTACATCCATGTTTGGACCATGTCTAGCAACCAGATCTAGAGTACAAATCTAATGTGTGTAGCATATAGTATCTCTAGCATGTTGAACTTAAGGCATGAAGTTAGTTTTAATAGGTTAATTTTGTTGTGTATTTTACTGATGAAGATTTTTATTTTTTGGAATATGCAGACTTTGATGTTGAATGACAGAATTCAAAACCCAGATGCACTCCAACATGTTCTGAGGAAAGCTGAGGAGTATCTGGGCACAGTGCCTCCTGAAACTCCCTACTCAGAATTTGAGCACAAGTTCCAGGAGATTGGTTTGGAGAGAGGGTGGGGTGACAACGCGGAGCGTGTCCTTGAGTCAATTCAACTTCTCTTGGATCTTCTTGAGGCCCCTGACCCGTGCACCCTTGAGACTTTCCTTGGAAGAATCCCTATGGTGTTCAATGTTGTTATTCTTTCTCCCCATGGTTACTTTGCCCAAGATAATGTCTTGGGATACCCTGACACTGGTGGCCAGGTTGTTTACATCTTGGATCAAGTTCGTGCTTTGGAGAATGAGATGCTCCATCGCATTAAGCAACAAGGATTGGACATTGTTCCTCGTATTCTCATTGTATGTCCTAGTACATAGTTGTGAAGTGTTTCAGCAAGCTAAATTAAGCTTACTTGTGTATAGTGTGTGTAATGTGGATATGTTATTCTAATTGGTGCTTGTGAATGTTGTTAAAATGCAGATCACCCGTCTTCTCCCCGATGCAGTAGGAACTACTTGTGGCCAACGTCTTGAGAAGGTGTTCGGAACTGAGCACTCCCACATTCTTCGAGTTCCCTTTAGAACTGAGAAGGGAATTGTTCGCAAGTGGATCTCAAGATTCGAAGTCTGGCCCTACTTGGAAACTTACACTGAGGTAAATTTTTGACCCCATCATAATATTGACACCGTTTAAGAATTTTTGATGTGTTTTAACTTATCCAATCCAAATTGTGTCTTGTTAACAGGATGTTGCCCACGAGCTTGCCAAAGAGTTGCAAGGCAAGCCAGATCTGATTGTTGGAAACTACAGTGATGGAAACATTGTCGCTTCTTTGTTGGCACATAAATTAGGTGTCACTCAGGTTGGTCTACATAACATGTCTAGTTAAAGTTGTTAGGACCATATACTTTGGAATTCAGGGGCCTAAGTTTTTTCTCTTTGTCAACTGTAGTGTACCATTGCTCACGCACTTGAGAAGACCAAATACCCCGAATCCGACATTTACTGGAAAAAATTGGAAGAGAGATACCACTTCTCTTGCCAATTCACAGCTGATCTATTTGCCATGAACCACACAGATTTCATTATCACCAGTACCTTCCAGGAGATTGCTGGAAGGTGAGCTAACCCTTTTACATTTTTGTTCTTTTTCCTATTTTTTCATTTATTTTATTGATTAGCTTACTAAAATTCTTGTATCATTGTTCAAATACTTTTACAGCAAGGACACTGTTGGACAGTACGAATCTCACACAGCCTTCACCCTTCCTGGACTCTACCGCGTTGTGCATGGTATTGATGTCTTTGATCCAAAATTCAACATTGTCTCCCCTGGAGCTGATCAAACCATTTACTTCCCCCACACTGAAACCAGCCGTAGGTTGACATCCTTCCACCCTGAAATCGAAGAACTCCTTTACAGCTCAGTGGAGAATGAAGAACACATGTTAGTTTCTCCTCTCATTTCCTTGATGTTATCTAATCATAGTATCATGAATGGTCACAATTTCATCAAAATGTTTGATATTGTGAGAAATTGCAGACAGACACAGCTGGGTTAGACCACAAAGAACCGTTTTTTTTTTAAAAAAAAAAAAAAAAAGAAAACCTTGGATATCATCATGTATAGAAGAACATTTGTCTAATGCAAATTCATGTATGACAGATGTGTGCTGAAGGACCGCAGCAAGCCAATTATCTTCACCATGGCAAGGTTGGACCGAGTGAAGAACATCACAGGACTTGTGGAGTGGTACGGTAAGAACGCGAAGCTGAGGGAGCTGGTGAACCTTGTGGTTGTTGCTGGAGACAGGAGGAAGGAGTCAAAGGACTTGGAAGAGAAGGCCGAGATGAAGAAGATGTACGGCCTGATCGAGACCTACAAGTTGAACGGCCAATTCAGATGGATTTCATCGCAGATGAACCGTGTGAGGAATGGAGAGCTCTACCGCGTGATCTGCGACACCAGGGGTGCTTTCGTGCAGCCTGCTGTATACGAGGCTTTTGGTTTGACAGTGGTTGAGGCCATGACTTGCGGCTTGCCAACATTCGCCACATGCAATGGTGGTCCTGCTGAGATCATTGTGCACGGCAAGTCTGGCTTCCACATTGACCCTTACCATGGTGACCGTGCTGCTGATCTCCTTGTTGACTTCTTTGAGAAGTGCAAGCTTGACCCAACCCACTGGGACAAGATCTCAAAGGCTGGTCTCCAGCGTATTGAAGAGAAGTAAGCATATTAATTCTGAATCAATGTGTTTCTGTTCTGTCTGTTGTGGTAATTAATCATTTTCTTTCTTCTTCCACAGGTACACATGGCAAATTTACTCTCAGAGGCTTCTCACTCTCACCGGTGTCTATGGCTTCTGGAAGCATGTGTCTAACCTTGACCGCCGTGAGAGCCGCCGCTATCTCGAGATGTTCTATGCTCTCAAGTACCGCAAATTGGTATGTATAGTATAGTACTCCCTCTGCTCATTTTTATTCAGTGAATTTTACACTATAATTTTTTTCTTATTAAAAGGGGTATTTTCTCTTCATATTTTTACCTTGAAATATGTTGTCATTGAACTTGCTAATGTATCTTGTTATTGTTTTTACCTGTAGGCTGAGTCTGTGCCCCTTGCTGCTGAGTAAACTGAGGATGAAGAGTTGGATAAAGAAATGGAGGAACCGGCTTTTTCTTTCTCATTTGGAGTTTGTCGCACTTGAGTTTTATAAATAATGTCCGTGATTTTAGTTTTGTGATTAAGCTTTCGATAAGAGGAGAGAAAGAGAAGGAAAAAAAAAGTTGCTTTTTTTTTTTGTTGTTGCATGATTTGGATCTTGATTGGAAAAGCTTCGAATTGGGGTAGTTTTACCCATCAATTCAATTTTAAGCCGTGCCTTCTTCACTTTGCCGTGTCTAATAGTATCCCTTCCCAACTTAAACTTTTATATACTGTAGTTCTTTTTATCTTTAAACTTAAAACAAAGCCATGAAAAAGCATCATCATCATCATAATAACTAGAGACTAGAGTATTGTAGGACAAAGGAGCCCCCGCAATTTCATCCGTTATTGTCTATATCAATATGGTGGAAGAAAGTGAAAATTGACGTTGGAATTTAAAGATTTAATTGTCGTTGTCAAATCTCATTGTTCCATTCCCGAGTAGCAATTGGCAAAGCAACTCCTCTTCAACAGAATATTTCGCGTCTGGTATGGTATCTAGCAATTTCAATGAATAAAATCCTACGAGAGTTAAAGTGAGTTGTTGGGAATGGACTTGTACGTTAAATTTTGTATCCTCTCCCATTTTTGGCCACCCTCATCCAACGACAATTAAATCGCTCTTGGTTGATCCCACTTTCACTTTAGTCAAATAACGCTGCCATGAAATTACTAACCTTTTTGTTTGCTTCCTTCTAATCAGACACATACAGTGGGAGAAGCATTTTCTTGTGAACTGTTTATGATATCGAAAATGACACATCAATATCTTTTTTTTTTTTATTAACAAAAGAACGTTACTAATTAACTAAGAGTACAAGTAGTATCAATTCCAAAATAAAAGAGTCCAAGTAGTACTCAAAGATACCACGTTCAGTTACAATATATGAGAACAAATATGTAGAAGAATTCTTGTTCTAAATATAAATTTATCAACCCTTGCCCTTACCCATAACATAAACACTTTATTATGTTAGCATCAGTTCACCTGGCTAGACCCGAAAATAGTAAAAAAAAAATGAAAATGGTATATCAATAAATTGCGATTTTGTATAAATCTTAATTTTTTTAAAAAGTAAAAAACATAGTAACAATATAACATTTCAAGGTATGAAATATCTATATAGGATCTGATATGCTTCCGAATCTTGGCTTGTTTGAATCCCTTGGCTAGCAGCACACTTACCCGTAGGTCCCCTGAGCATTGGTTCTTTCACTTTTTTCTCCTGTGTCATTTTCTGAATTCAGGAAGAAATATCCATCTACAGAAGATTAAAAAAACATTTTATGTTATTGAATTTCTAGTTGTTCTTTCTGTAAAAAAAACAAAAAATTATAGTTGTTCTTGTGATTCCACTTGCACTGTCGCTAGGGTTGTTAAGCATCGAGTTGGTCAGTTGGGGGTGCACTTTGCCAGTATCACAATTCTCAAGTCTCGTGGCAATGGAAACAAAACAAAGTCCAAAACCACACCAATTTTTATTGTGGGCGCCCACATGTTGTCATCTTTCATTTCAGCAGTGCTCATTCGACATTTTCATAGGTTTTTGTTCTTAACTAGATCTGAATGCACCAAAATATTTTTGACATATTGAATCTTTCTCTCTCACAATTGATTTTTTTTTTTATATCAAATCATTGATTGTGAAATAAAAACACGTTTAGGTTTGAAAATGAACAAGAACAAAAAAAGCTTGTTACTTTTTGACATATTGAATCTTTCTCTCTCATCATTGATTTTTTTTTTTTTATATCAAATCATTGATTGTGAAATAAAAACACGTTTAGGTTAATGGACCTTTGTAGTTCGATATTTGTCTTCCATTTTTACAAATTAAATAAAAAATTGTCAAAAATTGAACCAAATTTAATAATATAAAGAACTAAATTAATTTTGTAAAAAGAAAAAAAAACTAAATTAAATATAAACGAAAAGATAAAAGTACCAAAAGTATAACTTAATCTAAACAATATTTTGAAAAGTATTTTTAAATGTGTAATTGTGACAAACATTATAAAATTTATAATGTAATACTACAAGGGGGTGTTGGTCTAGGTGAAATTTTAACTTATAAAAAAAATCTTAAATGGAAAAATTTAATTTCTCATATTTGGTACATATTTAAAAAAATTATTTTCAAAAATTATGATTCATGAGAATAATTTTTTTCTAACTTCCTGTAAAAATATTTTATAGAGGAGGGTAAGAATCCAACTTTCTCCAATATGTGGAAAGTCTTATATAAAAGAACTATATCACCCCTTTTTTTCAAATACAAATAAACATTGTTTAGGGTTCATCTTTATCCAAAAAATTTAATCTCGACTGTTGAATGTTGCGACATTCTTCACCTCTATGCCTATTGGTGGAGTAAGAAAGAAGAAAGATAAAGTCTTTTGACCTTTGGTGAATTTTTTAATTAGAAATAAAAATAAAATCATTTCCTTTATTTAATTTCTTTTTTTTTTCATTCTTGAAATTCCCATTCTGTTTCGCGCTCATTGTCTACAAATTATTACTCAGTTTCCATTCATTCACTTCTGGTGTGTTCGATTCCAAAATGTACAAAACTTACCACGATTCAGTGTAGCTTTGCTTTGCATTCACCTGGATTTGTTCGGCACGATTGTTTGCGTTCGTTCTGTTATTTTTTTCTCTGTGTTGGTTATTCTTCTTCCTCGTTCCTGCTTTGCCCCTCCCCTGTTCCGGTGCTCTGTTCACCACTGCCACTTCAGAATGATGCTGCTTTCTCTTTTTCCCTCACCACCTTAAAAATAAAAATCACATGGTTGATGTGATGTTGTTACGCTAACTCTGGTTTTGGGTGTTGTCTTTATTCTGCCGGCGGAAACACATTTCCTTATTTTTATTTTGTTATTGTATTTTTATATGTTAAAACTAATATATTTTTGTAATTTATGTATTATGTATTGAATTATATATTAATTTTAACACTTGTTTATTTGCATTTTTATTGTGCCATCACATTCCTACTTTGTTAAAATTGTATTAATTTTTCTTAAATTAATATTTAAAATTTTAGTATTACATACAACAATATTAATTATTTTATAACATATAACCGTAAGCCCCATGCACATCTTCTTGGCTCAAGTTCAACTCACTGCTACCCAGGGATCTATATGGAAGGTAATGGAGACAATTGTCCTATAAAGTAATTTTTTTTACTTAAAGAAATATTTTTTTGCTCTTATAAAAGAATAGATGTCTTCGTAAGATAATTTTTTTAAAAAAATAAATGTAAATAGTTGTAAAATATAAAAAAAAATTAATATTAATTTTATTCAGTTTATTCTTTTAAATTTTATTATTTTTTATTATCATTTTTAATAAAACATATAAATTTTAGTTTGAAAAAATATTAATGTATTTTTTACTCATTGGATAAAAATTCTGGATCTGTGATTGGCACTACCTAGTGGTTGGTGAAGATGATGGACATGCATGCAAGAGGTCTCAGTTTATGACGTGCTAGTACTTTCCAGGGACGTGGATGGACCACACGAGTGTCATTTCAAAATTAGTGATGGGAGGTTTGGACGGGACTTTGATTTCGGTGAACAAGAATGGGACGACTTTCACAGCGTCATCACTGTCCTTCTCCATTTCAGAGAATGTACAGCAACAAAAGGCACATATTAGCTTTGATCTTGTAAACTCTATTGTTGTTAAATAAATGACTTTTTCATATGTTTTTTATAAGAATATATAACTTTTCATATGAATCTATCTTTCTATATATATATATATATATATTTAAAAATACATTATTAAAAAAGTAATTGTTGAAAAGTTTAATGCATACATATTTATTAATCAAAATATACATTACAAAATTTATTACTCTTGTTATTGTTCAAATTAAATTATTGTTTTTCATGAAAAATCTTTTAAAATGATCAAATTAAAATATACTTTAGCACAAGTATTAATTTAATATTTAAGAGTATCTTACCAAACAACACCAAAATGTTTTGACAAAAAAATTCAATGGTATCTTTTGTATCATTTGCTTTATGTTAGGGATATAATAGTTATAAAACATTAATTTTCTTTAGAAAAAAAATAAAAAAATCATTTCTCTCTTCTCTCTCATAGGGACGCGTTCACCTCTTTGTTGACTTCATCCACCCATTGCTGCGTCAGGTCTCTACACCACTCAACAAATCCTATGTCGAGGCGGAGCAAAGCTAGTCTTTTGCATTGCCACTCTGAAGCTGAGGTCTCCTAAACGGAAAAAGACAATGAGACTGAAAATATGCGTGGGAGAGGAGAGAGAAATGAATTTTGTAATTTTTTTAAGAATTAAGTATTTTATTTCTATTATATCCCTAACATTAACTAAATGAAATAAAATATACTATTTGTTTTTTTGTTGTTAATTTTTTTGGTATTTCTTGCTAATATTTTCAGCTAAAAAATAGATGAGAGTATGTTAACAAATCTCATAAAAATGTGTAAAAAATATAATCTCAATATTTAACATAAATTATTGTACTCGTTAAGTAAAATATATAATCCTAAGTGTTTCTAAACCTTTTTCACAATTACGGTCTAGAAATTGAGGCCAATACTAAAAAGATATTAATTAAAGTCCAAAATACAAAATGAAATTAAAATGCTTCTAATTAAGGCGCAAAAATAACAACAAAACATAAAATAAACTAGTTTACACTATTTTCTTGGTCCTCTGAAAAAACTATTTTCTTGGTGCTTCATTATTGTTACCTATTGTTTTTTTCTTTTTAAAAAAAAAGAAATTGCAATGTGGCACTACCCAGTGACTCAGCAAAGCTATTTATCCACACCGGAAAGCAATGGAAACACCAAATCTTTTGCCTTGAACTTGATCCAGTTGATAGCAAAGAACATGATTTTGTAGCAAAATATTCTTCAAGTTGAGCATTTTCCTGACCCAAATTGTGGGTGTGGCTGAAGGAAGACAAATATGGCATTTCAACTTTCAGAAATATGAAGAAACTGGGCCTTGATATTCACAACAACAATGGACATGTTGATTTATAAACACAATAAGGTGTCAAACCAGACCTAAACTTATGATGTTTCGTGGCAACAACAGAGTGGAAGCAAAGAAATGTCCATCCTTTAGTAGAAGCCACAAATTAGCAAACGGCAAAATCCAACTCGTTAAAAATCTGAAAAAGAAAACTATAAATTGAATTCTCAAGCAGATCATCCTTCTATTTTCTTAAAACGAACAAGGTAATTATAGCATATATTATACCACAAGTACTTGCTTCAGTGGAATCTTGTAACATTAAACTATGGCCCCAACTTTCAAAATAGACTTGAACACCAGCCAATCATCATAAAAAAAAAAATTTATTACAGTAGATTTCTAGGAAGTGCAGATACAACACAGGATATCGTGTTATAACAAGGACATGGACATGGGGCCATGGCAAATGTCTACAAAATCATTGGATACATGACTATAATACAACATAAAAAATTAACATAAAGACATGAATCTTTAAATCAAAAGAAAGAATTGATGTCATAAAAGTAAGCATGAATCATTGTAGACATTTTTAGTATTACAATATAAATATATATGCCTCTGAAAAGGGTAAATTTAAGAGAGAAAAGAGGAGCAAAACAAAACTGATACCTACTTGATCCTATATCCTAGCTCTTCTACATCATAATGATCATATTCTGTTTTGCTAAATAGTGATACAACAAGCAAAACTTACAGTAACCCTACTGTCCACTTCGATCGACGGAGAAAGTACAAAAATAAAATACAAAAATCTCTTTACAAACTTGTAACTTTCTACTTTCAAAATCAACCTTGTACACCGTACCTATAGTCTATAAATCTAAAATTCACATCATAACTGATGCCTGCCTCTAGGTTCCAAATGAGAAATTTACAAGATACTCAGAATTGAAGCCTTTAATGTTCCTAAGTTTCACCTTTCGTTTATGCCCCTCGATTACTGTCTTCTCATTCTTTACTCCCCAATTAACAGTACAAGAGAAACTTGTACAGTGTATTAATAGAATCAAAATGCCCGACTGGCTAACTCTAGTTTTGGCATATCAACACAACGGCATCGCCAAATTCATAACTGTAATGATATTACTAACAAATTTTCTACTTATTCCTGAGCTTCCTTTCTTTGTAAAGTCTGTCTGGGGTAGAGAAGTATTGCCAATGACAAAGAAAATACCAAACCAACTAAACCACTAAATGGTTGAAAAGGATGATTCCCGATTATCCAGAGAGGAAGGTTGCCCTTATTTTGATATGTTAGAAAGCCACCCTTTTGCAACATAAAAGTGGATGCCATCATTCCTGTGCGTAGCCCAATAGGGATGAAGAGGCTACCTCCATTTCTCTGTCGGGCACCTGACAAAGACATAGACAAAAGCCAAAGTCCTGGTATTGCTTGCAGAGACCTGAAAACCCCACCAAAAGAGAAGATAAGAAAGAGAATGAGAGTGGATTATAATCTAGTCTGGTAAATATAAACACAAATCTAGAAAAGAATAAAGGAGATATTTCATTATAAGGACACATCTCACTTCAAAGAATGAAGAGAACTATATAAAAGAGGAGAAAGTTTAGGAAAGAATGCTATGACCAACAACTACATAAAATAGTGAAGATATTTAAATCAGGCTATATCCTCTAGTTACGGATTTTTGGGTTGGGGAAGCATTATTTTATATAGTAATGTTAGTTTCATGTGATTTTATCTTACATAAATTTGCATAATATCAATCATTAATTAATTACCATTCCATTTCTCTTGATAGAAACTTGCTTTAGGTTATTTAGTTAGTTGTGTGTATAGAAGACTTGTATTGTTAGGAAATTCCATATCGCTTACCTTAATTCCTGAGGTGCAGCTTATATGTGTTGAACAACTTCAGTTAATGTCAATTGGTTTTAGATGAAATCTAACAAGATATCAAAGCTTATAGTTCATTTTCGTGAATTGACTATTGCCTATTCTGGTAGGCATTGCCTATTATGACAGGCATCTGTAGAGAGAGGTGTAACTTATATATCTGTTGGACAATTACACTTAAAGCCAAGTGATTTTAAGATAAAATCTAACATGTAGAAGTTCCAATAAGGAGTAATAGTAGATTAGATGGAGGGTAGCCCAAGCACTAGAGACACATGGAGACTGAGAAAAACTATAGGTAAAACTTAAGCCAAGACAACAATTCTTTTATGTTTTGTGCAATCAAAGGTAGTGTCAAATGAATTTACTAGTGTATTAAACGCAATAAACAAATTAAGTGTTTTGAGTGAGTCTTGTTTATGGAAAATGTCCCTCTTAAAGTGTGGTTATAGGCGTAACTCAACCCTATAAAACTGGTTTATAAGGTGATAGTTGTCCCCCACTTATATATATTATTTTGGCTATATCACTAATTGACGTGGGACTAAACCACTAAACCACCACCCTCAAGGTTTCACTTCAAGCAACCCCCAAAGTGGCCACAACTAAGGTGGGCTAAGGGGTGTCCGCAATTATGGCGGCTTTTCCAACATCCCTATTTTAGATACCTAGTGCAGTCATGAAGAGTCACATAACTTCAATTTATTATATGAAAATCACATCATTCCAACTTTTCTGTAGTCAGCAGTACTATTTAACAAAAATTGGTTTTCATAAAAGTGTATGAACCTTTTATAACAAATCAAAGTTACCGTGTGGCTGGAAATGAATCAGGCCATACCTATTTATAAGCTGTAATTTATTAACACAATACACAAAGGTTTTGATTCCAGAAAAGAAGACAAACCTCTGCAAGAAAGAAAATGCCAGCCCTGAAATGATAATTCCCTGATGATATCCAAGATCAACTTCAATTTCCTGGGGCAACCATGACCTAAAAAGCAATTCTTCCACCACTGCAATAGCACTTGCCATCACAGTTCCTTGAACAACTACCAGACCCATATGTCCATACACTTTTAGCCAAGTTATGGCATCTAAAGAAGTTGGAATATGAGGCCAAGAGAAACTTGCACAACCAAGTAATGCATTCACAGCATGGATTGAAAAAATGAAGATGACCCCACCAACCAAGCCTTTCAAGAACTCAAATAGCTGCAGCAAGGATCCAAAATTAGCTTGTTTTAAGAATCAAGTAGACAAAAATAATGCTAATGAATATATTCAATAAAAATTTCATATTCTCCTGAAGCTCTCCTCACCCTTTCCCAAACAAAAATTGGAGCAAAAAGAATGTCCCAAAGGGAAACCAGAGCATTAATTCCAACCAGAGACAAGCAACACATAGCAAGATTTATAATCACTTGCATACTCAGTAAATTGTAAAGTAAATGATAGTACAGATTCAGGAAAAAATAAGAAAGCTAAAATTGACATTTATAGTAGGGAAGAATGTCTTTTACTAGTCCCCTATACATGATGTTCCTCTTCATTGTTACCTGTTGTTTTGCAATTCAAAGTATAACATAAATGTTGTGCATTAACAATAAATCTCATCTAAATTAATGCAGATGAGGAATCATTATTAACGAGTATCATCTTAGTTTATCTATTAAACACAAACCACAGGAATTGACGGGTTCCCTGTATGTCTTTCGAACACTATCAAAAATAGCTAAAACGCAAATACTATGATTCAAAAACAAAAGAGTCCATGTTTTGAAAATGATTTTTAATGCTCTAGCACACCCTTTATGCAAATGACCAGTGGCTTGGTGGCAATAGGGTCAATTTCTTTTCCATTGGAGAACAAAGCTTTAACACTAATGCTTAATAAAAGGCTTAAGATTAACCTCTAGTGCTAAACATATAGAGGAAGGAATTGACGCTTAAAACAGATCTCAAACCCAGCCAAAGGAAGATTAATCTTTTGGTTAACAACCATCAAATCCCTTCATATGGAATAAGAGGCCATAATTGAAAACAAATTTTAGCTTAGTTGTTTAAGGTAACTTACCAACACAGGATTATGAAATAAGAGAAGAAGTTCCAACACAGAAACACTACAAATCGTGAACACCATCCATTATAGTAATATATGGTAACATATAATCAAACTTCCCCCTCTGTATTGCAAACAGATACTGTGTCTAATAGCCACTAAAACTAAAAGCATCAGTTGTCTAAAGGCCTTAAAACCATTTTCATATC
Organism: Glycine soja; assembly: GCF_004193775.1. Lineage (NCBI taxonomy): Eukaryota > Viridiplantae > Streptophyta > Magnoliopsida > Fabales > Fabaceae > Glycine > Glycine soja. The sequence goes on along the minus strand of NC_041014.1, from coordinate 22,703,003 downwards.
ACTGCCAATTGCTACATTCTAACCTGTAGTTATTTCAAATGTAACAAGTGTTTCCTCCACTCCCCTCTCCTCAAAGCAAATTATAGCACATTTTCATTGTCATTTCCTACATCTTAGTAGATATTATCTATGATAATGAATTAGCACTACATGTAATTTCAATTTTAGCATAGATGTTTCAAAAAAAAAAAAGGAAAGAAAAGATAAAAACATGAGTAACTTCAAAGAAATATCTGGATAATCTCCAATATATTCTACTGAAATTACTCCTAGATTAATCCATTAGTTTTTATCTCAAACATTTACCTTTTGTGGTGATGTCAAGTCCAGCCCATACTGTCGAAATGCATTTTCATATCCACGGATTCTTTCCCCCCATAACATAACAAGTATCACTATTGCAGTGTACAGGCCAACAATGCAAGCGAACTCAGCTATTTTGGAAGAAGTTTTTGTTGTCCAGCTCTGAACAATTGTTGGAAGCAATGGAATAGCAACAGGAGACCATAGAACAAGGGTCATGCCAGCAAACCCAAAAATCCTAGAAGAGAAAAGATAGTGAAGTTTGAGAGATATATAAAGATATAAATTTACACTCTCTTGGCCATTAAGCATATAGATAGTAAGTACTTGTAGGAAAAAAAATAAGGAGGAAAAATGAAAAGTTTCTCCAGAAGCTAAAACTAGTTTATGCATACGCTAATTTGTAGAAGCTTCTCATATTAACTTCTCTAAAAAGCAAGGACTAACTCCCTAACTGCTAGTAAAAAAAATGATAGAATAGAATATAGATTTATCTATAAGCTCTATGACTTGTAATAGAACTGATTTTTAATATGCATTCTTATTTTAGCTTATGGAGAAGCTTTTTTTATTTTTCCTTCTTACTGAATAAGAAAACATTCTCATTCTCTAAATTCTATCTTTTCTCTAAATCTACCGCTCGAAATTCAACAGGCTATGATATATTGTTGCTAAATCAGTGCAGCTTCTATTTTCAACCAGTAATTTCAAAATGGAAAGGCTAGAACGATTAGCACTACAGGGTAACATAGAATGAAATGAACATTGCCAGTTCAAGTTACCTCTGAAACAAAGGGCGTCCAGAAATACGTAAGAATGAGATAAGCCTGCCCGTCAAACTTATTGCACCACGTATACCACCCCATAGCAAAGCAATCTTTCCAACTAGTCTCAACAAGCCACCTCTATGTCCTAAATCAGCTAGCATTGCAACCAGTCTGTTCATGAAGGGAAGTCGTGTTATATCATTAGAGAAAAAGAAAACCAATGGAGTGCTTGCATGTTGGTAAAATGTGTGTCCTGACCTTTCTTGATCCACTTCACCATCTTTAGTAGGTACAACTGGACCAGCAACTGACATGGCTTTTTCAGCAAGGCTTGTGACTATGTTATTCTGGTTCTTCTCAGAGGCCTCCTCCTGAAGCCGTTCTGGCTCTTTTTTATGGCGATTTTTCATTTTCAAAGATGTGGATGAGCTTTCAGCAGTTTCATTTTCTTGTTGGGGATCCTGGAATAGAGCAATTTTAAGTTTAAAACTCAGACAACTCTGCTTACATGCAACTGGCAGTTTAATTTTAAAGTAGTAAACTGTTATTCATCCCATTCCCATCTGAAGAGATTGGACTAATACCTTCTGTTGCATGAATAAAGCAGAAGCCCCAAGAGCAGCTGTAACAGTGCCAACCATGACATTATTTTTGCCAGTATCTTTTGATGCACTTTCTACTGTCTCTGTCTGAATAGGATGGTCCAAACTAGTTTTCTCGTCAGGTACTTGATCTATATCCGTTACACCTTCATTGCCATAATTCTTTGTACTAGGTTTTTCCTCATCATCATGGATCAGAGATCTTCTGTGATCATCTTGAAGTGTAGTGACATTAAAATATTTCCTCAAGGAAGCTAAGATGGACCCAACAATAACACCAACAGGAACCACTTTTCTAAGGCAGTCTGTTTGCTGAATAGATGAAGAAATTACACTAATGACATGCTCCCCTTCAAGAGTACCTACCTTTTCTATAGCACCCTCAACATTATGACCTTGACTTTCAGTATATAGTTGTTGCACCTTGCTATGTACAACAGCTTGTGAAATTGCATTTGCCACGTGTTCCATATCTTCAGCAAGCTTTGACTTCATTTCTATCATTTCAGCAGCATTCAGCTTGCGACCAACTTCCATCTTCAAAGAATGTAACACTCTGTGTTTCACAAATTGCATCAATTCATCTGACCTGTCATCACTTATGTCAGTCATTCTGTTTTCTGTGTCTGTTGTAATGAACTCTTTGACAGGTTCTTGTTGCTTTTCAGTATCCAATATTACATATAGTGGTTCAATATATTGCTCTGCATTAGAAGATTTTGCAGATGAGGGAGCCTTCACCTTGGGCCCAGCCTCTTCACTAGTTTCAGTATGAGAAGAAGCAATTTCCATGTTTTGTGGTTGTTCAAAAAGTTTCCATTGACCTTCTTCTGGGAAATAGTCAAGCAATAATGCAGTTGTTGTATCTAAATCAAGTGGTTTGATAGGAATCTTTGAAACAAGATATTTATGGAAATTTTCATTGTAAGGAGGGGTCCCGTATGAACCACCAGCTATGAACTCTGGCACCCTATCCATGTGTCTGTGTCCATCCCATTTACCAATGAGAAATCTTTTGTCAATCAGTTGAGTATTTGTACTATTTTCCTTCTGAACTAGGTGATCATTAGAGTTACAACTTTTAGCATTGAATATACCATTCCCATTAATTTCACCAAGACTTTGAGCTGCTTGTTCCTCTGTATGACAAGAACCATTATTCAAGTACATATCATTATGGTGATCATCTACTGAAGGATCAGCAGATGTGTTGGAATCCTTTCTTTGGCAATTAGTTTTTTGTTTTTCTTCTATCTTCTGTTCAACATCTTTTCCATCCTTGAAGTCTTCATTCTCTGAGCTCTGTTCAAGCTGAGATATCATATTTTCTATCACACCAAAAACACTATTAACAGCCACTTGGGTGGAATCATCCATCCCTGCCAAGGCATCCAATGCTTGAGAAACACTGAAGGCAGGGGCACTAGAAGCTAAATTATTAGAGTTGGTCTGGTGTGAAACATGATGCGTATTCTTATTATCTTTTTTCTCATTATCATTACCTTCCCTTTCTATTGTTTGGTGCTCAGAGGACATAGAAGGTGAAGAGGGTCCTTCTTTTGCATCAGTTGAAGTATTTTTACTATGATCGCCAGAAAAATCCTGACTTTTCTGTTCATCCTTCAGGATAGTGTTTTCCTCCTTTGGGTCTGTTTGAGCTATTCCACTGTTTTGGCTTTTCTGCTCACCCACAGCTGCTGATTCAAAGCCACCTGCTCCATCAGGATGGCCAGGAGAGTATGGTTTAGAACCTGTTTCCAATCCGTTCTTGCTATGACCAACATCAGGAACAGCTTTTCCCTTTGATTCCTCATTTGTGTCATTATTATCATTAGATTCGTCAGTTTCCTTCCTTAAAGAACCAGAAGAACCAACTTCATCATTTGATTCTTGAGACTGGGCTAAATTTGTAGAATTTGGTGATTTCTCTATGGGAATAACTTCTGTTTCTGTTTCTTCAGCAAGTTTGTCAATGCTATCTGGAGCATTATCAGAGCCATCTATAGGACTACTAGTCTTTTTCATCTGATTCACAGAGGGCTGTTCTTCAACCATAACTTCTGCACTAGATACTCTGAATTTTTCTTGGTTCTTTTGCCCTGATAAGGATTCAGGAGCCTGAGAAATATTAAGAATCCTATCTATCTTCAACTTAGAGCCCCTTGCATGCAAAATTCCAGTCACTGCATCTGTTAACTTTCCACGGACATCTTCTGGAACAGCATCCTCTAAAGCTTTGATGAGTGTCTCTCCTTGACCCACAGCAGTTAACACCTGGAAGTTTGTTACAATGGTCACCATAATTGCAAGATGCTAAAACTAAGCAAAAATCTAGATAAACCATTTCAGATGTTACATAATACTAAAAATAGAATAAAGAAAATTGAGTGACTGCATGCCAAAGATTTAAGGATAAATAAAGACTAAAGACAACTTGTTCAAACAAAACTTGCAGTAAATAAGAATGTATTTACATACTCTTAACAGCATGAAACACACACACACACACACACACACACACACACACACAGTTCACAAAAATTGAGAAGCCAACAACTTATAATAAAGATGTGAACTTATTATAGTTGAAGCCCCACAAAAAAAGAAAAGAAAAATCTCTTTAGCAGCAGCAGCAGCAGCTACATGATATAAAGTGTAGAGTCCAAATTATAAATATTTCATTTTAAAAATGTTTTTCTTGAGAAATCGACACAATTAAAGAAGATTCCTGACTAATCCCCCCTCCCTCCCCCTTCCTTTCCACATATATTCACTAGGACTATAAGAAAAGAACATGAAGGATCATAAGTAAAATCCAAATGATATAAATCTTCAATAAGATTAAAAGAAAAATTCCAACCAGAGGATGGATGTTCAAAAATCTATTGCAATCTATTTTATCAAATAAATATACACAAAAACATGCTAGTCCCGTAGTCCTCAACCCCACCCCATCACCCCTGTGGCCGACATGTTGAGGGCAAACCTGTAAGTTCTCCCTCTTCCTTGTTCTTTTAGCACACAAGATAATAAAACTAATAGAAGAAAGAACAAGAAACAAGACCTCCAAACCTAAAAAAGACACCCAGCAACAAGACTTTGTGCTCTACCTTTTTCTTCCTCTCTTCTGTTAGAGTACCCGGCATGGTAACATCTAGCATATTTATTACCACTTGTGCTGTTTGTAGAACTTGACCAAGTTCACTATCAACCGAGACAACATTCCTCTCTTCAATTAAATCTTCATCACTGGATCTAGTCTTCTGTAATGGACCATCTTTTACCTGTAAGCTCATATCATCCTGCTCAAAGTTCTGTTTTAGACCTTGTTGGGAACTAAATAGGAGGCCAGTGTCATTCTGATTTTCTCCAAGCAAATCTTCAGTGGGATCAACTGAGTACCCATTAAATGCACCCGACCGAGTAAGATCCAACAGTGTGCCAACTTTAGCATCCTTATTTGACCTTACTTCTTCTACAACAACTGATCCTTTAGAAGGATTTACGGTAACATCTATATCTGTCAGAAGAGGATGACGGCCCTTCAAGAGTCCCAGCTCCACTGCCATGAGCCACTGCATATATAACATGTCAAATTATCACTTGCAAGAATAGATTTGAAAACCTCACATTCAACAAAATAAAAAATAAATTAATTATGATTAGAGCATTTTTTACTTCACATATCAAGGGAACTAATAAACCTAGCTATATAGGTTTTGCAGGGAAGCTATGTACCCATAGATCGAGATGAAAAAGATGTGAAACAAATTCTCATAAATAAAAAATTATAGAATTTAACATCATGATATTTTTTAGGGTTTTTCAATTGTTTAAATGTTTTACTAATTTGTGTTAAAGTTATTCGAGTAATCAACATTTTCAAAACTAAACCAACCATTGAATACGTAAAGATATATGTCTAAGGTTTTGAGGATCAACTGGGGCTGAATCTATTAGATTCAACTGGGGTTAGGGAAACAATTCATGAATGAAATGAAGAAAACCTATTTTGCTATACCCTAGCCAATGCAACTAGAGCAAGGGAATTACACTATTGAGATATATTCAAGAGTACCTCACACGCTCCTCAACTTCAATCCCAATTCCCCTGCCTCATACGCTCATTTTTTTTCATCTTTTTGAAAAACTCTCCTCTTAGGCTTAATTGCACTTTTTTACCCCTAACTTTTTTTAGCAAATTTTCTCCCCCACAAATTAAACTAGCACATTTTAACCCCAACTTTTAAAAAGTTTACAAATTTTATTGTCATTCATTTGTCTGTTAACTGTTAGTCAATAAGTAATGCAAAAGTTGCAGGTAAAATTCATAAAAAAAATGAAAAACTAGGGATAAAATTTGTATAAAAGTAAAAAAAGTTGGGGACAAAATTCACTAAAAAGTAAAAAATTGGAGGTAAAAAAGGAAATATTGTTAGCATGTCACATCAACTCTTCATTAGTAAATTAACAAACAAATTACAAAAGTTAAAATTGGTAAATATCTTAAAAGCAAGGGATAAAATGTACCAAATCAATTTGTTGGAGTAAAATTTGAAAAAAAAAATGAAAAGTTGGATGTAAAAAGTGTATTTAAGCCCTCCTCTAATTTATACTACTTATTCTGTTAGGTAGTTACCCACCCTTGTACAATCAGCCATTCAATGATTATTCACATTTGTATCATTTCTCCACTTCACCCTTTGTTTATCCCTCCTGACATAGACGCTTTTAATAAGAGGTCTGCTATCAATACTCCCCTGCATCCCCAAAGCATGCACCTTGTTGTCAAGGTGAAATTGAGGAAAAGTATGCAGCATTGTATTGGCTAATCACCAAGAATGTTAAAACTATGGTAATTGCTGCCAACTAACCAATGATCCTGGCAGGGAGAGTTCAAGAACTGGCTTACCTCCCTGACCGCAAAAGCCATGTCTGGACGAGTGACTACGAGGTAGTTTAGTTTTCCAACCCACCTCCTATATTTCCCTGGATCCGATATGACCAAACAAAGGTGACTAGTTGGAGTTCTGATATTTTTGTTTTAGGAAACTCGGTAGCAGAATAGTTACCGTGTGTCTGAACTACACAATGGAGCCCGTTTTATATAGACTGATTGCAATAAATACAAATATTTATAGCAGATCTTATTTCTATATACACAGTATGATATGCCTATAAATTAGATTCTAATAAATCATATTCTAATAAGATCCTAATTAAATAAGGAAACAAATCATAAAATATAAGTGTTTTCTATATAAGCATTTTTTTTAAGAAACAGATAGGATTTGTTTATTAAAATAAGCAGAAAATTATTATTTTTTTAAGCAGAAACAGTTTAGACAAACACATTAAAAAACAGAAAACTATTAATTTCAACAAATAAGTTTAAACAAACTGGTCAATAAAAGAAGAATAAATCCTAGAAGATCATCTAAGATACTCTAAAATGTTCAAAAGATATAAAAATGATATCATCAAATATTTCTCATATTTTCTAACAAGTCTAACTGGCCAGTCCGGTCTAATTTTTAGAATCCGTAAATAGAATAGATATGGCCCAAGGAAAGACTTTCACTTTTAGGACTAGAATTTCCAACTTGAACAATCACACAAATAAGGCATACTCATCCATAACTAGATAGAGAGAAATAGTTACCTCAATTGTTAGAAGCTGACACCATGATAAAGCAGACATGTCAGTATCAGTACCACTTGAAGGCAAACAAGAACATAGAAGAAGACTTGTGAACGGATTTTCTGCAATCAGGTTGCGTGGAACTGAGAATACGGGAACCATCCCATTATCACTCTGATAAAATATACAACTGATAAGATTTTTTGCATTTGCATGCTTGCATAAAGGAATTAATACTTAGCAAACAACAAACAATATGAAAATGCCATTGTTTAATAAAAAATGGACTCATATAGAGAACATTTATCCATGTTAAACAGTTAAAGCATGTCATGAACTGAGATTTATAGATTATTTGTGATTTCTTAAGCACTGTCAATCCTACAGAAAAGAGAGAGGGAGAGGAGAGACGCAGAAGCAAGGTTGTTACAATATATATAAGTCAAATTACTCATATTTTTCACAGTTTGTTTTTATTTAGTTTGCATAGCAAGACATCTCTGTATATTATCAAAGAAACAAGTCTAACCTTTAATATTGAATAATAATACAATTAGAGACAATAGAACCATTCAGTCAAAATTGTATCTTATCAAGATCTTAATCTTCTCTCTGCTGCAAGAAGTGCAAGTGGAATGTCAACGGAATTGCTTGTGTTCTTTCTTTGTTTGTTGTCTCCTTTGTCTAGGTTCTTTCTAGTTTCTACTTTCTATATGTTTTATGGGTGTTATCTGATCTGAGCAATTTCTTGAACTCTGGTGGAGAGAAAACACATGAATCTTGTAGAATTTTTTCATTACTTTGAAATGGCTGGTAGTATCTTAATTTTGTGTTAAATAACTAGGAAGTGTTACACAACCTGGGAATTCCATTTGCAATTGTTTGATGCTGGAAAGGAATTATGGGGGCATACAGAGATAACACTCTTCCAGCTCCAGATGCTACAAAAATATGCTTGATAGAAAGTCAAAGATGCTAGGGTGATGTCTTGGATTATTGGGTTGTCTGATAACCAGCATGTTTTTAATTTATACCTATATAAAACTGTAAAAACAATGTGGGAATATTTAGAAAAGGTTTGTAATCAAATGATTCAACTATAGGATTTCAATTGGAGTGTAAAATGGCAAATTACACTCCGGGAAGCATGTCTAATTTATGGGCAGAATTTTCCACTATTGTTTGTGTTAACGATCTGGAAGTATTCTCTTTTTGAAGTTTTGTCTGTTAATGAGGTTAGCAAATGTGTTAAGTTTTTTATGAAACTGCTACAAGATTTTGATAATATCTGTTCTAATTTGATGAGTTGTCATCTTCCTCCTACTTTGGATGTGTGTGTTGGTGAGATGTTTCATGAAGATCATTGACTTCTTACCCAAGCCACTACTGAACACGAAAAGTTGATAACATCACCTATGACTTTTTTGGCTCAAAAAGTAATATGAGTAAGAGAAGTGTTTATTTGCAAAATAATGGGGACATTGCTACAAATCGTACCAATAAATTCTGGAAGCCAGGACATGTCTTCAAAGTTCAATTTATCCCCAAACTCGTCAGACTATTGTTTCCAAGCCATTATTATGGGCAATTCTTCTACTGGTCAGATTACAGCTAGGACCTCAACTACTTTTGCAGTCAACAACAATGCTGAACCAATAGTTTTTATTACTGAAATGGTGCAACAGATGACTATTTTCATCCTTCTTAACTTTGGTACTTCAAGGTAATAGAAAATTCTCATCTAAATCTTGGCTTATTGGTTCTGCAGCATTAAATCATATGATTAGCTCAGTAAATTTGTAAAAACTTTATGTCCATACCATGATTCAGAAGTCAGCACATGTCCATATTGCTAATGGAAACACTACCAATTACTGCTGTTGGAGATATTATTCTAATTTCCAAAACTATGGACTCTGAGAATCTTCTTTCAGTTGAACAATTATTAGACAACATTTGTAATATGCATCTTTCTTGTGATAATTGTTGTGTTGTATGGAGGATAAGGTGTCTGAGTATAGTGATTGCAAAGGGAACTAAAATTGAACATTTACTTCTGCTGCATATTTCTATGAGCTTAATTTTCATGCATTGTCAGTGTAATTTTTTATACATAATCATTCAATCAGAAATCTCCTAAGTATGAGTTTTAAAGTAATTATTATAAAAATCAACAAACTTACCCTATGTGACAATATGTGATTGCATGACAATGTAAAAAAATGTGATTGAATGACAATGTCAATAAAAAATTACACAATGTGATTGAATGACAGTGTAAAAAAAATTACACTATCAGTGCATTCTAATTAAATTGTATTTCTATTCCAAATCATGTTGCTTCAACTTGTTCTACTATTGTCAAGAAAAATGAAATGTGGAATAAAAGGTTTGGACTTACCCAATTTTTTCCATTTTTTTCTTATTCTAAACTCTAAACTCTAAACTTTGTATATCACTATTGAACAAAAAATACAATCAAAGGCAATGAAGCCAAATCAAGATTGTATTGCTTATAATATATTTCTCTTGCAAACCATAGTGCCCTAAGGATTACCACAACAAGAAGTCATGAGGAACAAGCAACTAGGAGAACTAAATGGGAAATACACCTAAAGGAAGTTGTAATTGTTTCACTATCTTACCAGTCATGAAGCATTAAAATACAATTGCAGACAATTCTGCAGCATGTTATGGATAATCAGGAGTATACAAATTCCTCCCAAAACAATACAGCACTTAATAAATTAATATTTAGAAAAAATGCACAGGATGTGATTAATCAAGTGGGGATTTAACTGAGATAGTGGCATGTGTACCTGTATAAAGAGAACCGGAATTTTAACATCCCTAATCATATTTCTTGTGCTGGATTTTGAATAAAAATCTTCTATAGCCCCAAACCCATAAGATACCATAGATATTGCTTCTTCAAAATCACGTACAGACTTTGCCATCAGGGCTTTTTCCACATCAAAACCTTTGGTTTTGCCTTGGAATAGTGCCTACAGAATTAGTGTGTAGCTAAGTTATAAGTGCAGGCGTTAGGAGATATTTGAAGTATAACAAATCAAATATGTATGTCTACAAAAACAGATTGCACGGGACATCTTGATGCAGGCTAGGTGAAAAGGGGAACAGGTGGGTGAAGATTGAAAGCAATTAATCTACCTTATTGGTTTGTAGAATATCTATCAGTCCATCAGTGAGTTTCTGATCAGTAACAATGTGATAAGGAGAGGACCTTGTAGCTTCATCTAAATCGAAAGGATTGTCTATACATGTGACAGCTGTCAATGGCGTTCTTTCCCCAACCTCTGCAAGGTATTTTGTCAGCATATTTGCACCATATCCCCAGCCAACACCCATCAAGGTTGTCCATGGTCTTGCATTGTTGATATACGTTATAGCTGTGCAGATATCATCGCTGTCAGCAGCTGTAAATAACCTACAGAAAATGAAGTAGTTGAGAAGTCCTTACCATTGTCTTATCTTTGCCACAAGTCTGTAAAGTGAAAAAGGCACTCCCAATCAATTATAAGAAACAACCAAATTCCCAATACCAGGATTGGAGAAAGAAGAGAAAGGAAGAAGGCAGAGAAGTAGATAATCCTTTGGTTGGTTGGTTGAGAATGGAAGATGAAAAGGAAGAGTAGCAGTTCCCCTGTCCCTAATAGTAAGGCCCTATGAAGGATTTAGCTTCTCTAAAGTGAGGGTACACTTGATTAAAGGATAGAGAAAGCATAATTATTGATTAGCAAATCAACAACTGTTACGATTGTAATTAAAAAGCATAATGTATAACAAACTATGTAGTTGTTAAAATCCCAGCTGGCTATAAATTTTCTTCAATTTAGGAGAGCTAAATTCAATCATGAACTGTCCAATGTGAAAATAAGATATGTTTTCTGAGAAATGCTAGGAACATGCTGCTACTTAATACACTCTTTTGAACACTCTGTGCAACTTATTGAAATTTATTGAAAATCATAAAATTTAGTGAGTGTCACTTCATATATAGTGAGTCCTATTTACGACTTTGCAGTTTCCCATAAATTTTAAAACAATAGAGAGTATGTCAGAGTAGAGAGGGTGTTGCTAATGCTATCACTCCTCTTGTTTTTCGCTGAACCGATTCCTACTAGCATGTCAAATGAATATATACGAGGTCCCGTTGATACAATATATCATACCATTAAGCACAAAAACTGGCTACAATGAATTTCTATTCTAGCTACCCTAGCCTATAAAACAAGAATTAAAAAGAGAAGAGAGTTGTTAACGTTACCGGGGAGTGGTGAGAGGCGAAGCAGCGCATCCTCTGGGGTTCATGACAACAGGGAAGAACCCCCTATTGAGAGCTTCCACCACAAACAACCTCACATTGGCGTTCATGCTCCCCTGCGGCGTGCCGGGAACGAGCAAGAGAGTAGTGTCCAATCCACGCTCCTCTTCCAAGTGCAAGTTATCAGGCCAATCCAAAGAAACAACGCCTCCATCAGCAGCACTCACACACACCCTCTGATAACCGAGCTCCTCCAATTCCCTCTCCCTCTCCCTCCCCCTCCGAACCTGAATCCTCCCTCCTCTCACGTAGTGCCTCTCCTCCCTAACCAGCCTCGCACTCGGGTCCTCTACCCCCTCCAACGATATCGAAGGGCACCGCAGTAGCACGAAGCGGTTAAACGGCGTCGGACTCGCGAACAGGAGCCACTCGCCGATGTCGGAGACGGAGGAATAGTTATTGGAGCGCGAGGAGGAGGAGAGAGCGACGCCGGAAGCGAAGCCGAGAGCGGGAGTAATCAAATTGAGCGAATTCACGGAAGGGAAGTGCGTTATTAAGCTGTGGAAGAGATTCTGGAAGGGAGCGGGTGAAGGCAGTGGCAGAGAGTTATTGATTTTGAGCCTCCGGCGCCAGAACGAGCGGGGTCGAAATCGAAAGGGTTTGGCCGCGGGTGCAAAGGAAGTTAGCGCCAGCACCATCATGGTTACTGATTCGAGAATTTTGCATTAATCTTCGAATCACGTAACATATGGTTCTGGTGACAGGTGGGAGATGAGGGGAAGAGGAGAGGTGCATATGATATGGTTCCGGTGAACGGCGCCGCAACGAGGAGGAGGCTTCAACGGTCCAAATTTCGTTGTCCGTTAGTCTATGGTGAACGTCGACGGACGACGGGACACTATCACGTGTCTATCGGTTGCCATCGCCTAGATTGCTCCATTTTGTTTTTTGTTAAGAAAAATTATTTATGGTTCAATCACTACTATCTACTCATCTCGATTGGATTCAAGTTCCACTTCATAAATATTTATAACCGACGTTTTTTCTAATCAACCGCCATGCGCGCGCGCATTCGGTAGGCCATTACTTTCTAATAAAATGTGCCATCAGTATATATGATTAACAAGTATTTCCTCCGTTTCTTTTTTAATGGTCAGATTTTTAGAAAAATTTCTTGTCGTTTTTAAAATTTTAAGATATATTAATTATTATTTTTATCAATTATATGTATATATTTTTTTATCCTTAATTAATTTATACATATACTTACTGTGAAGTAGAAAAAAAGAGGTAAAATAAAAAATTTAACAATTATTTTATTAGAATCAACAAAATTTATAATATTTTTTTATTTCTATAAAACAATCTTATACAACAAATTAAAAAAATGGAGATAGTAGTTATCTTCTTTAAATATGTGATTATTGGTTAGAATTTGATATTTAAATTTACGTGTATATAAGAGTATTTATTACGAGAGGTTATCTTTTAAATAATTTTTTTGTATTTGTAGAAAAACATCTATTAACTAATAGAACATTCGGAAAAAAAAAACAATATTAACTAATAGAACCACAAAGAAGAACATCCAACAAAATGAAGTGTGAAGGATGACTGGATGAGTGAATTTATAGAAAGGGAAATGCTAAAACTTCTGAAACCAAGACTGTGAAACATCATCCAAAACCAGGAAGGGGCACAAGACTTAAGAGAGGTGAGTACGGAGATTTAACAGTATTTTGTAAAAAGGTTTAATCATCAATTTTGTTCTTAAATTATTTTAAATGATTTAATTTAATTTTTAAATTTTAAATATTTATTTTGATCTTTAAGTTTTTACAAGGAATCAATTTGATCCCCAAATTTTAAAAAAAATCAATTTGATCATAAAGTTTGAATCAATTTGATTTCTAATTATCTTAAATGGTTTAATTTAATCTTTAATTAATTCATTTTTAAGAACTTAAGATGAATTGAACCTTTCTAAAATTTGGGATCAAATTGACAATTAAATCTTTTAGAAAATAAAAAATAACAAAGGAAAAAGAGGTATGAGAAATTAAAAAAAAAAGGAAAAAAGGTATGAGAAGTAACCAAAAAAAAAGGTGTAAAGTAAAGCCCAAAATGGAGATGCCAAAAGAATAAGCCTTCTAAAAGCAGTTGCTATATCTATTCCCTTTATTTGCTTATCCACTTCCCTTTAAAATTTATTTTCTAAAAATGTCCTCTTTTAAAAAATACATTCCCTACACACAAGCAATGGAAAAGAAGTATGAGAAATTAAAAAAAAGAAGGAAAAGAGGTATGAGAAATAACAAAAAAGAAAAGGTGTAAAGTAAAGTCCAAAAAGGAGATGCCAAAAGAATAAGTCTTCTAAAAGCAATTGCTATATCTATTCCCCTTATTTGCTTATCCACTTCCCTTTTAAATTTATTTTCTAAAAATGTCCTCTTTTAAAAAATACACTCCCTTCACACAAGAAATGGCTTCCACCATTCTCTCTTTCTCTCTCCTCCTCCTCTCCGTGACGGGCTACGAATGCAAAGCCTTGCACCTCGAATTGGCTTTCAAAACCCTAGAAAGCCATCACTCCCTAACCATCGTTGCCCCCTTTAACACGACCTTCGAGCACCACCACCACCACCACCACTCCCTCCACTTCCTCCCCCATTCCTTGTCCCTTCACTCCCTCACCTCCCTACCCTTCGGCACTAGCATCCCCACCCTCCTCCCCTCACCATCACCACCACCACTCCCTATTCCATCTCCATCAACAACATTACCCTCAACCGCTGGAGCCAGCACTAGAAAACGTTGTGCGCGAACCCATACATGTCACCTTTCTTGCAGTTTCCCTTGCGAAACTTGGGAACACGCTGCAAATTGAGCGACATGGACGGCGGTGAAGGCCAGCCATTGCAGCCATTGGTGCGGAGGCGAACCTACACCAAGAGCAAGAAAGCGTTAGGGTTTCGAAGAGGAAGAACGAAAAAGTGGAATGGTGGTTAGCTAGTGGTTACTGATAGAGATTGTTACATGTAGGTGAGAGTAGAGAAAAAGTGAGTGGAAGTGAAGGCCATGGCTTATTATTGATGAAGGAGCATAGAACAATGGATAGGTGAATGAAGAAATTAGATAGGGGTGACAAAGTAGGCACCACTAGTCTGCCAAAAACGAGATGGGCCGGGCTGATTCCTCTTCTTATGCTGGGCTGAAAATTTTGGAGTGTTCCGCTTACGGGTGAGTTGGTAGAGCGGCCCCCAGAAATTAAAAAAAAAAATTAATATTTTATTTTAAAAAATTAACACAAATGAACAAAATTAGTTTTTTTAAGAAGAACAAATTTAGTTAGAGAATGGAAAGTATATCAATTGTTTATTCTAAATTTAATTTTAATACAAATTTTTCAATAAGTATGGGAGAAATTGAATTTATAAAATAA
Source organism: Glycine soja (assembly GCF_004193775.1). Classification (NCBI taxonomy): domain Eukaryota; kingdom Viridiplantae; phylum Streptophyta; class Magnoliopsida; order Fabales; family Fabaceae; genus Glycine; species Glycine soja. The sequence goes on along the minus strand of NC_041014.1, from coordinate 22,687,963 downwards.
TATAAAAACAAATGAACAAATATATACTTTTTATTTTTGAATAATGCTATACATTTTGAAAAAAAATACAAAGTGTCAATCCAAAACCTAAAAACCTATCAACCAATCTGCCCCATTGTTAGCGGGTTATGTGACGTGGGCCAATGCAAGCTGGCAGGTTGAGTCGCGTAGCCCAATCTGCAAGGTCGAGGCCCACATTGCCATCCCTAGAATCAGAGATATGAATAAGGAAATGACTTTGTGTGTAGATTTTGTCCCAGAGTGAGAAAATTGAATGCAAAGAAGAATGGAGGAGGTAGCTATGATGTATGAAGCATGATCTCTCGGTGGTTAGGATTCTCATTCTTTGACGGAAACGGAAACGACATCATTCTCAGCTTTGCTTGCTTCTTTCTCTTCCAACACTTGCTCGCCATGGTGCAGCGTTGGGGGGGGTGGGTGATTTTTCCAGAAATGTATTTTTTTTTTAAGATGACATTTATGAAAAACAAATTGAAAAAAGGAATAGATAAGCAAAGAAAATAAATATAGCAAGTTTCCTTTTAAAAAGGCAATTTTTATTTAAACGGTTAAACCTCCCATGGTTATTAAACACACCTCCTTTCCTCTCTTTTTTTTATAATTTTTAACATCTAAAACATTCTACATCTCCCTCTCCATTTTTTAAAATTCTTCATACTTTTCTCCCCTTCCATTCTTCACTCTATTAAAGATATTAAATTTTTAATTATTTGCTATTGCAATTGGATTGTTCTCCCAAATTCTTAAATCAAGTTCTCAATGAGCCATGATGCATTTTCGTTTTTTTATCCTCATGAAAATTCCTTTATGAAACCAAATACAACCATTTTGGAACCCACATTTTTGTTTAAACAACTAATTTTTGAACTCTACTGAAAGCATCACATTTATTTCTCTCCCCGGACACAATGTAGCACGATTCTGCAAAATCACCCAATCTTCGCATTGGCTGGCTTTGGAAAAAGCAATCATCATCTAGGATGACTCCTACTTTGTCCCAAACCCATCATCTAGGCCCATGGTTAAAAAATTAAGAGTGTATTTGGATGGTGATTTTTAATAGAGTAATTCATTTTAATCATGTAATTAAAATACTTCAAGTTGAAATTACATGTTTTGATAAATAATTTAAAGAGAAATTAAATTTATGTCATTTTAACAAAGAATTTTAATCAATAAAAAATAGATAAACGAGAGAATTTCAATTTCTGCAACTTGGTCCTCCCTCTCTCCTTGCGACTTCTAGACCCTCATTCTCATTCTCTCATAGTCACGACAACTTTCATTCAGATCGCACACTCTAACTGGCTATGACCTTGTTCAGATCGCAGACTCTCACTGGCTATGACCTTGTTCAGATCGCAGACTCTCACGGTGGATACGACCTTCGTTCTCTCTTAATTCAGATTGCGCACCATCTTCATACAAGGTTGGTTCTCATCTCCATTATGTAGGGTTTTTTTTTATTTCGTTAATTTGTTATTTGTGCTTTGTTCTTGTTGTCATGTTATTTGGATTTGAATTTTAAATAATTTTTCTTCCACTATTGGAGATGTGGGAGAGGGCTTGGATCCTATTTCTGTGTGAAAATTTTATTTTTGTTTGGGGTTGAGGTAGGTGATGATCAGCACCATGTGTTTGTGAACATATATGAAAGAGGAAGAAAAAAATTATTTTACTTCTTTCGTTTGAAATTATTGTTAAAGAAAATAATGCTGACCGTTATTGTTGATGGTGCCTACAAAGAGCGGTGGTTCTTGGGAAACAACCTCTATATTTATTTGCGGGAACTTCAGATTGAAATCCTTTATATTGCAATGATCAATAAAATTTCGCTTGAAATATGTTAAGCATTGTTAGACTAGGCAACATTGATTTGCATACACGGTCACACATATTTAATCCTTTCAATAAATCGTGTTGTTAAGTGATGATACACTATTATGTTTTTATAATGGTGCATTTCTGGGGGATAAGAAACCGCCAGGAATTTTTTTAATATTTTTTCCTTCTTAATATGAGGTGTGTCTCTTGGTACTAATGAGAGACTTCTAGTTCCTTCCCTTCTCTCTAGCCCTCCTCAAGACACTGTTGCTCACAAGGTGCCACCTCCTTCGTGCCTCCCTCATCACAAAAAGAAATAAAGTTCAAATATGGGTTTAGAGAATCTATCGACGGTGTTTTATTTATTATTTTTCATTCTTTGTTGTTTTCTATTGATGATTGTATTGTGGCTTTTTGGTTTAATACAATATGATGAGGATAATGAAACAAAGGTTTATGCTCATTAATTCACCGATGCAGCAAGAATATAGGGATTACGATTTTGAAATATGGTTTACGGGGGAATTATCGAGTTGAGATTTTTGCATATGCCTTAAAAAGGTGAAAAGCTAGACAAAACGCACCAACAAATTTAGTGGAGTACGCGATGAGTTTAATTGGGATTTCTCGCAAAGCTCACCGGCGTGGGCGACGCGGCCGGAAATGCAAAGCAGCTGTCCTAGAACCCCACCGTCGTCATCAACCAGATCTGCCCCTTTGCGAACTCCACCACACCATCCGGATCTTACGTGAACACTGGCATCCTCCGCTGCACTTGTGCTTCTTGCTCCCTAGGAGTAACTGATTTGTTGTGGGTTTTAGATATGATTTGATTTTTGTTTCTTCAGATTTAAAGTTTTTCGGAAACAACTGACAGTTTTTAAATATTTTAAATATTTTTTCATGTAATTTTTGGGATTAAAAACCGTCAGAAAATTAAAATATCATGTCACATCATCATTTTTTTTATTAGCTAAATGTGTTTGACAAACAAATTGATCAGGAATTAAAAATGATTAATTTTTTGTTTAAAAACCAAAAGTAAAATTTAAAAAAGTTTAATAACTAAAAATATGATTAATTTTATTTTTTAAAAATATTACTTTAAATAAAGTTGTTTATTAGATTTTTTTTCTAATATATGAAGTTTTTTTTGTCGATGTGTGAGATTTTTTTGTTTTGTTAAAACTAAGTAAATATTTTTTTAATGAACTTAAAGTTTGAGTTTTACTTACTTCACTCTTTCTTGTAAAATATTTTAATAAAATCTAAAACACGAAAAGTAAAATTAGACCACTTAATTAATGATAGCAATAATCATATGAATATTATGGATTCGAATAGGATCCTGAAAAAACTCATATTCATACAACATGCAAGCATATTCCGCGCTCTATACCCAGACGCAAATCGGAAAGCTAAAACTATCGAATTAATTTCATGTAACAAAAAACTGGTAGTATTTTTAAAATTTATATTTTGTTTTTGAACTACTATATGAGAAATATTGCCATTATGAGCTTAATTTGCTTTATGCTCTTTCATTTTGAAGCGACTGTTATATATTAAGGAAAAAACGGGTTTATGATAGGTCAAGTAGTTATGCTAATCAATCAAATCATTTTGAATTCTGATTCATCTGAATTGATGGATTAAACTATATAATTAAGCGCATGAAAGATATAATTTAGCAGTGATCCATGCGCGGATTCCCATTCATGTCTTAATCAAGCACATGCTCTGTTTCACTCATAATTCTAGTGTTTCACTCATAATCATGTATAAAAACCATATTTTGATATCCATATATTGTCTTGTTTTTCTAATACGCATTTCTTGTCTTATTTCACAAATGCAATGTTTATTACTGCAAAGTTGATAAGCTAAAACTATTTTCAATTGAAAACTAGAATATATGTGGTAGAGGCTCCTCAAAAACAAACAAAGGAGGGTAGAAACTAGGAGCATATCTAGATTTCTACGTTGATATTTGATATGATCGTAGCACATGATGAGATATCGTGCGGCTCCAGTTGTAATCAAATATTGTATCACAATCCAAATTAAAATGGTAATCATATTGGTTTTGACCAAATCCTTTTCTTTCATTTTCAGCCTTATATATCCGGTATATCATTCTTTATCTAGCTAGGTAAAGTAATATTAAGAACTAAAGTCGCTAAAATTACAAGTCAAATAAGAAATATATATTCCATAAGTGGAGACTATATCCATATTTTTCAGTTTTCACTCACGTTGTTTATGTGCCAGTCAATTAGTTGTACTAGGGAGTCTAATGTTTAATATGTGAGTTTATATTTTTAGTTATTTTTACATTTATCCTCAAACCGGATGCCTAATTTCAATTCCAGATGTAAAACAAAGCATAATACAATGAGTTTAATGTGTTTATACTTTGCACCAAGAGTATAAAACAGTTTTAAATTATCATTAAATTATAAATTAGTAGTTAAATTATTTTAAAAATTAGTAAATTCTTTATATAATATGTTATGATTGGATAATTATATAAAATTTTATATACTGTTAATATATAATTTTTTTTCTAATACAATTTAGAATAAATTTCTGATTGTCCTGGTACATCGTATATACATGGTACATGCAGTTGTATGGAGACGTACAGTACTGCAGTAGCTCCCCTTTGCAAACAATATATATCATGCTGATTTATATCTTCACTTTCATACGCTTTCCCCCAAAAATTACCAAATGGAAACATTAAAGAAAAAAAAATTGCTTTCTTACCGCAAAGAGGCAGCAGATTTGACAACACTTCCCAACAAATAAAAAATCATGAGTATTTATATCTTATCTTAGTATCTTCGTGATAGTTTTAAAGTAGGCAACTGAGTGAAGTAAATAATCTCATTCTTAATATGTAATAACAACCTTCCCCAGCAGTAAAGCTGCGTATTTTTTTTTTTTTTGTCTTCACCCCTCTTGTTGATAAAAAAATGAATTTTGATTAATTTAGAGTTGGACTAAAAAATAAAAAAAATTGATAAAAAAATTATTTTTATCGAACATCCAACTCAAATATTACAGAAATAATTTAACTTTAACTTTTAACTAAATGCAGGTCAAAAAGCATCTAAGATATATGCTTATTTTTCATTATTAAGCCAGTTAATAAGTAAGCCATGTCTATGACTCATAGTTAAAGTCATAATGAGAAATCCAGAGAAACAAAATTCTCAACGAACTAATTAACATATACGTGTGTATAGTAGCTTATTTATATATAATTCATTGATCGGCTCCAAATAGTGTATGAAACCATCCAATATTATCAGCATGTTACCTATCATCACCTGCATCAATGGGATTTAGATATAATAAAAGAGATTAGTCTCTCATAACTTAATAAATTAATATTTAAATCTCAATTGAAAAATAAGTATTTACATATGGTATAATCATACGTTGATTAGAATTGCCTTTGAAAAAAGATATTTTTATCAAACAAAAAATGTATATATCCCCTCCAAAACCTAGATTATTGCGATGTTAATTAATAATAACCAGTAGCATGAAGCACATGGAAAAGAGATTGCTAATCCAACAATGATCCCATACCTGTGTATATATATGAAAGCATCCAAAATTTTCAGGTATAATATAAATATAGTCGCCTATAAAACTCCGCTTAATGGGTTCCCAATAAAGCTAAATGTATGCTATCAGCTGATGGGATGTTGCATGCAGCGATGCTGATTGATCAACAACATTCAACAGTAACATCAAGCACATGGGAAAGAGACTTCTAATCCAACAACAATCCCCGTTCCCGTTCAGATTTTAGTTTAAACTTTAAACCATGCATGCACATGTTTCCCTCGCTTGGAATGATAAACCGTACTTTATATTCTTGACTTGTCTTCTTTTTCTATTTTTCTTCAGTCTATTATTCGTTTGTCTCTTTATACAAATACGATGTTTTTAATGTTCGCATCATTAAGGGCTAATCTTTTTGAAAGAGAGCATAATACAAACTTCTAGCTATGTGGCTTAAAGTATTTAATAATTATAATTAAACTAGATTGCTATATCTCCCATTGGAGCATCAAATTGCAATACGTCCAAATTAATTGACTGGGTTATCTTTACTGACTCTGATTCTGACGAAAACCAACTCTAACCTCGTGGAGTTAAACTATAACTAACCATATTAAGATAATAATTATGTTTAGGTTTTTTGACACATAATTATGTGGAGTTTCAATAATTCATGACATGGAGAATCTAGCTATAATATGTACATTCAGAAACTTCACTCAACGTGCGCGTGATTTTCTTCTTCTTAGAGATGCCTACTTGTTTGTGACTTTGAACTTTACGCCATGCTTAGTTTTCTTTCTTTGGCAACATGCCGACATAACTTGAGAAAATGCTATTCATTAGTAATTTGTAATTTCCTTAATCAATCATCACTTAGAGCTTAATCATACAAAATGACAAGATTATGTTCGGCGTCTCCGCGATTCATGAGATTGTTATTATTATAAAATAATAATAATTATTATTATTATTATTATAATATAAAGACAATCAAACTATACATTTATACTAGATGATAAACTCCGTAAAATGATACTTTTAATAACTTTATAAAAATTATTTTTTATCCATCTAACTATTGAATCATGTCATATATATTATCTTGATGATATATTTTTCTATTTAATCTAATGGTAGAAATTTAATTATTTATATTTTAAATCATAAAATATTGTAACGTAGTATACATCAATTAGGTTTTTAAGTGCATACGTCTCCGCAATGAACTTTCAACACCACGATTGGATTGATAGATTTAACTAATTCCATAAAAAGTCAATAAAATTGTCATTCTTCCAGGTTTCATTTGATCTTATTACAAACATACAAGAATTTTTTAATAGTCACTTTACTAAGATTTATTCTTAGAACAACTTGATCCTTACCTTATATCATATGCGTGTCAGTGTGTGTTAACTTATATTAAATGTGTGTCCATCTTAATATTTCTTTGTATATAATATAATATGATATAATAATATAACAGAACAATAACAATATAACACATTTAAGAGAAGCACATAGTTTGGCACCTGAAATCGTAAAAACAAATACCACTTGTATTGGACAAAGTCTGTTCACAAGGTTATGTTTCTTTCAGGGTCATAAAACACCAGTTGCGATTTATACGAAATTCACATGGGAATGAACCATGAATATGGGCACCATAATTTCATCAATCGTATACATATCTATGACAGTCAACCATATCGAAGATGGTGAGAGTCCATGTGTGGCTCACATGGCCTTGCCCCTCGAATGCCGCGTGTCTCTATCAAGCATTATAAAGAGTATTATTTGTTTAACGGAAAAGAAGAGTAGAAATTCTATTTATTTATATGTTTTTGATAGAAGAGTAAAAATTCTTTTCTGAAGTAAAAAGTATATTTGGTAAAAAATAAGAACTTTACAGCTTCATTTCTCCCCGACATAATTTCTTTTTTTTTTTTTTGCAAAGTAATGTGTATTTAATTACCATTACTGGTTTTTTCCAAGCAAAACAAACTACTAAGTACTAACTAGTGTAGCCATCAGATTGATTGCGTTGTTTAGGTTTCGAATCATTACATGGTACTCCTTCTATAATCTCATCCAATTCAACACAAGTTCATCTACAAGTATTGAAGTTCAAATTAGCTAAAATAAACTAAGTCAAATTCCCTACTCCTATAAACTAACCCTAGTGCTCTGTTTCATTAGACTCACAATAATTAATCCAAGCATAAGTTCATAAATTTACAAAAGCACATGCATCAAGAAATTTTATTCCTAAACACATCCCAAAATAAGGTAATCAATCTTAGTTCCAACTAATTTTACAATATTCCTTATTAAAAACAATGCTAAGATCATTCCACTAACTCCTTATTAGCATAAAAGCATTAAGAGAAGATCACTCAATCTCAAAAAAATTTATGGTATAAAAAGATGGTTCAATTACATAGGATTCTTATATAGTTCATTATTACTAACGTAAGGGAATCAAGAAAAACATGATTAAAAAAAACATAGCAATATTAGAGAAGAAGATGAATATGGATGATAATGGTGTTGCAATGAATCTTCAAGAATCCTTTGTCAAGGCTTGAATTTTTAATGGATAAGATAGAAAGCTATGTTTGCGTGAATGGGAACCATCCTCTTCCATTGGGATCTCAACATTTATAATTCCCAAAGACATGATATCAATGTTCCCAACATTTATTGCAATGTTTTAGATTTTCCTTGCCAACAATTAATGTTAGGCTCAACATTTTAAGTGTTGGCCTTGAAATAACATGTATGATGATCTATATTTCAAGAGTCAGTCGTGCATTCCAAACGCTACGAGAGAGGTGTCTTTGGGGGTGTTAATGTTGAATCCAGTGTTTTCCCATTTATAATTAAGTGCTTTAAGCACTGGTGAGACACACATATATGTATATCACCTTGCAACACTATTCCTAACATTTCTTCCCTACTCTGGTGTTAAGCATTAAGACTTCAAAAAGTAGGTTGCTTGCTACAATTGCAAAATTGAGCATTGCATGTAGCATTTTAAATGACGGGGTCAATTTCTTTGTGATTTCTTTTTCCTCTGAAAAATTAGCAGATATCAACTAAAATTCAAATTTTAGATAAAACAAAAATTATACTATTTCCTATCTATTTTTCTTAAACTTTCAAAGATTTTTCTTTGCCTTTTCTTCTGATTTTGCTATCAAAATCATGCAAATAAAATCATCATATATGAATTTATTAGTGGTAGAGTGGTTTAATGTCCTTCTTAAGTTGATCAGGAAGGGTTGGTGCTCTAAATGTCCTAATGCGAAAGATACAAGATTCCTTGGTGCTAGCTGGGAAAATATAGGTTGGACTTGCTCGATTGTAGAAGGTGTTGGTGGCTGGTGCTACTTTGCAGGCTATTATTCTTGCTCCTGTACATTGATGTTGTGGTGGTTCTCACACTAGTTTATTTGGTTGGGTGTAGTTTCAGGTTAGTGTGATAGAATTTTGTCTTTGTATGATGCCCGATATTAAAAAACGACCTCTCTCTTCTTTTTATTTTTTTTAAAAAAAACTTCTTTCTTTTTCCCCTTCTTCAATATTTTTGCATATTTTGATAAAATTGAGTTTACACTTAACATCTAACCATTTTAATATAATAAAATTACAAAAAATTAAATTAAGATATTTAATAAATAAATCTAATGAAAATTTGGCGTAACCTTTTCCAATACATACCCTGTCTCATCAACCCCCTCCATTTTATTTTTTAAAATGAAATTGTTGTATTTTTTGAGATAAATGGTTTCCATTTTTTATCATTTAAAGTATGTAATTTCATATAATAAGTATTTGTTTTTCTCGTTATTAGTAAGTAACCCGGGGATAATGGCATATTTTAAATTTAATTAAAATTAAGTTAAAATGAAAAAAAAACATTTAAAATTATAAGATAAATATTTATATTTAATTTAAATTAATAAGAAAAAAATAAGTAGCTATGGTTGAGGGAAAGAAAGAACAAAATTAAGAAAAAGTAAAATTGAAAGTATAAATAATTGTGATTTGAGACGAAGAAAAGGAAATTTTAAGAGTAAATATTTATATTCGTTCTTCAATTTGTTAGGCACTCACAGTTAGTCTATAAGATACAAAATTAAAATTTTGACTTTAAATTTACGAGAAGTGCGATAAATTAATTCTATTATTAGTTTTCTCCGTTAACTCAAATGACTATGTTTATGTGATATTTTCAATGATGACGTGACAGTTGACAATTACCACACGTCATATATATGATTTTCATGTATCATCTACGAGGATGTCACATGTCAAAAATATAACTTTTTGATTGGTCTCTGAAAGTATTTTTAAATTTTTAATTAAGTGTCACACTATATATAAATTAATTGTTATCATAGTGATAATAAATGACATTTGTTTATAGTGATAACAATTATTATGGTGATGACAAATAATTGTTAGGCGCGGATAGTTTGCATTGAAATAAAAAATATTATATTTTATGCTTGAAATCATTATTAAATTATTTATTATATTTTATTAAGTTAAAATTTTATCAAATAATATTATAACAATGACAAATAACAATATAACTAAATTGAAAATAAATAAACATATGAAAATTGAATTACTTTTTTGTGAGAATCAAATTAAAAAATGTATATTATGTAAATATATTGATACTAACAAATAATTTATTTTTAAAAGTGAGTGTATTTATTTAGTTAAGGAGGAAATTAAAAATAAAAAAGAAACAAAATTGATTATTTTATTTGATCAAAATTTAAGACAAAATTAGATATTTTTGTTTTTATGATATTTTCTTTTATTTTGTATACTCCAATATGACTAATATAATGGGTGAATTATATTTTATATTTAATTTTGCAGGTCTACATTGTATACTCCAACATAACAAACACCTATTTCTCCATTTATAATATAATGAGTGAACTATATTTTATGCTTAATTTTGTAGGTAGTATATTTTTAACTTACAATGGGTCATGTCTTCTAATACTTAATCGTTGAACAACGTTGTGAAAATAGCAGAAGGATGTGTAAGAAAATGGTTCTCATACTTTTATTTTTCATGTTCTCTTATACTCAATCATTATAATGTTTATGCTAATAATTTCATGCAACATATTTAAAAATTTAAAAGAGTTTTCAAGGACCAAAATGATAGTACATGAGAGACCAAAATTTTAGTAAGTGGTTAAGTTTAGGAACTAAAATGATAGCAAGTTACTTCATCAAATTAAAAAGTTAATTTTTTGACACATGACAACCATATAGATGACGCTTGACAACCATGTGAATCACATATGAGAATTGTCAGCTATCATGTCATCACTAAGAGTGTCACGTAGCCACAATCATTTGACTTAACAAAGAAAACCAATAGTAAAATTAATTTGTCGTACTTTTTGCAAATTCAAGGATAAAATTTTAATTTTTCATCCTTCAAGATCCTAACTATCCGTGCCTAACAAATTCAAGGATAAAAATAATTATTTAACTAAAATTTAACATAAAAATTAAAGTAATTAAATTTATAATTGGAAGGAAAAAAGGAAAACCTTAATACAAAAGTGAAATTTAAAAATAGTTGATAATTTCATAATTTAAAAATAAAAATAAATATTTTTAAATAATAATGAAGCTAATTTTCATTTGAAAAAGTATATTTTGTAGGAAATATGCTAACATTTAAATTAAAGATACACATTTATAATATAGTAATTAATATTTATCCAATATGCCAGACACAATTATTTTTTTCCAAATTTAGAATGCCTTAACACAACACAGTACAATGAATACATTGTAGTGTTTTATTTCCCCTTCATGTCCTTGACCATTTATGAACATTTTTTGAGGTGAACATGAATTCAATTCAAATCCAACCAACTTAATTTGATTAAAAAAAAAAGTGCAATGTTTTTTTTAAGAGAAAAGTCAATGCAAGTTAATTTGGATATTCATATTATGGGTTTGGATAAATTTTTCTAATAGCACTTTTAGGAAAAAAATAAGAAGAAAAAAATGAAATAAAGTTTTTCATAAGTTAAAATTAATTCATGTATAAGTTAATTTGTAAAAAAATTATATATTTTCTTTAAAAAAAATTTAACTTACACTATAAATTTACTTATACATATTTTTAATTTTTAAGGATAAAAAATAATTTCAGGCTTGACTCTTTTATGAGACCTGTTTTAACTTAAGTCAGTGATCAGTACTATCAAACCCCTAGGTTTCTAAAACCATAAGCAGCGATAGGTTGAGAAATTTGTTAGTTCATCTCTATCAACAATGTACGATAACATTATTAATTAGCATAGTAGATATTGATAGTCCATAATATGGCAACGTACTATATTTAAATAGCTTACCTGTTGAATATTTCGAATATAAATGCGCGTCCTTTTTCAACAGCAAAAAAAGGTGCTTCCTTTGGTATTGTTGCTAAATTTAAATGGGGATGGTAAACAGCACCGTTTGGTTGTTGGCAATTCTAAAGAGAGCAAGGTATTGTCTTTGTCTTCGTTTTCCCAATTTATAAAACTAAAAAACCAAAAGAAAAGAAAATAGAAGAGGAGGAAGAAAACAAACGATATATGGTCTTACATACTTGAAATATTCCAGAGTGAAATCAAATTAATTAGTAACGCGAATATATAGTTGATTAGAAAAAGATAATATAGGTTAATAGGTTGGAGACCTTGGCAACATATTAGCACATGTGTGTCGCTTTCGGTGCCAAAAGAGAAACAATAAAAGGGATAGTAGACTATTTGTAGTTGGAAGTTCAGTGTGACTCACAATCAATAAAAGACAAGAGCTTAAACGATGACATGAACCTCAAGGATTCCGAGAGGCACAGAGAAACTTGGATCAAATGGTTTAAAAAATGTAGCATTTTATCCAATTACTCTTACATTATATTTTTTAATATAACTTTAGAATGATTCAAATGCTTTATTTTTATAACTTTCATAATATAAATGTGTACGGTGAAAATTTGTTTGAGTAATAAAAATAAATATATTGATCTTTTATCCATAATTTTTATCAATCACAGATAACTTATTTTATTTAGTGGGTCAAAATTACATTTGTGAGTTTTTTATTATTAAACTAGTCATCAATATGACTTTCAACTAAAGAAATTATGAGATTGATCAAATTAATATGAAAATATAGTACAATCACAAATTATTAGATTATTATAAAAAATACTCATTTTGATTATAAGAATTTGGTATAGACATGTTTTCGAATAATTATTGGGTAAATATGTTATAGATAAAAAAAATGCACTCATTTGAAGATAATCAAAATAATTCTCTAATGGGTTTATAGTTTTTTTTTTATAATAACAATATTCTTAGAAAAATAGAAATGTGCTGGTGAATAAAGTTGCAAAGTAAAGAAAGCAATAGATTTATAAAAGACTTTTAAAAGTAAATTAAATTGAAATGTAACTAACAATTAAAATGAAAGAAATATGAAGTGGTCTAAATTTAAATTAAAGTGTGAAACAATATGAAAGTTGTAAGAAAATAAAGAACAAAAAATAAATGAGTTTGAGTTTAGAGAAGAAATGATTATTGGAAGGAGTGAAGAGTAAAAGAAGAGAATTGTATAAACGGTAAATTCATCAAAAGAAAACAATTGCAAGAATTGTAAAGTGCATAAATGGATGGATTTGAACATACACGTTGTCTTTGCAACTGGTAGTCTAATAACTGTGAAATTTGGGTTTAATTGATAGTCAATTTTGACTAAGAATAATTAAAATTTATTTACTTTACTGTTGTTTTTTTAATGAAATAATGAAAAATTTAATATCATGTTAATTGTTTACCAGTATGATTTAAAAGAAGAAAATTACAAGTGATTTAGAGAAAAATTGATGCAAAAACATGAAAAAAAAATATGAAGATTGAGACAGTTCGCTTAACGCACAAGACAAACTCAACGCGCTGTCTCACTCAACGGTCAGCGCAAGCTTAGCACAAAGTGTTGGGTAATCAACACTCCCACAAATAAAATACCCACACCCACAAAGGATAGTGAGAACACAACAAAGATTACACCGTAAAAAAATAATAATAAACACAAGAATTTAACGTGGTTCGACACCTTTTGCCTACGTCCATGGAATCGTCTCAAAAAATATTTCACTATCACAAAAATAATTACAAGATTGTAACTCACCCCAAATAGTATATCACTTTACAAATCCGAGTACCTCACTCAATGATAACAAGAAATGATAACACTCTCACACAAAGACACTTTTATCTTAACAAAGTGAGTTTGGTTCACAATCTCTCTTCTCACACACTCTCTCTTCGTGTGTTGTATTTCTCCACTAATTCTCTTCTCTATTTATAGTGAAGATTACCACCAATTATAATAAATAAGTTCTTTTGGAAGTTGAAACAAAAACAACTTTCAATGCATCTATTTAACTAAGGTTCATATAGTAAAATACAATCTTTCACTTTGCATTTAAGTCACCTAAATCTTAGTGATAAAAATTCAATTCTCAATGTGCATGCACCTTATCTTTTGGTTTGAAACTCTACTCAAAGAAGGCCCACAAAGAAGCCCCAAGGCGCGCTTAACGCGAATCCTGCGCTAAACGTGTGATTACCACCATACTCGGTAAGCCTAGAAGGCCCACTTAGCATGATGTCACGTGAATTTTAAGTTACTTTAGGCCTATAAAAGGAGTAGGAAGTAAAGGAGAAAGATATATCGAGACTCATAGCTCTCTAATGAATATATCTTAAGACTGAGTATTTCAAATAGGGAAAACTCTCTTTTTATGTCCATTATCCCATTTTCTTCCTTTATCCATCAGTTTCATTCTTCTATCCACGTCAACCCCTAAAGTGTAAAGCCTTGTGTGACAATGAGAGGCTAAACCCCATTATTGGTGATGTGAACCTGAGTAGGAGCGAATCGTTTGATACAGGCTACGAAGGTTTGGATGACGCCACTTCCGGTGAAGGAAGATAAGTCAGGGTAGACGCCAAACTGGCCAAATACAGGCTAAAGGCCCAAGTGGAGAAGGACGAACGCCCAAGTGGAGAAGGACGAAGCCCCCGAGTGGAGAAGGATGAAGGTCCAAGTGGAGAAGGATGAAGGTCCAGAGGCAGAGACACTATCAAGACTATTAATTGTTGCTGAAGGCCCAAACTAATTTGAAGGCCCAAGTTAAATAAGTTTTTAGTTATAATTTATTTTTATTGTAATTTTGGCCCAAACTGTTTAGAAGGCCCATGTCTATTTTTATCTTTTTGTTCAGCTACACTATAAGTATTGGTTTTTGTTTTGAAAAAAAAAACTTTTGGCATTTTGATAAAATTTGGTGAAAGTTTCTCTTCGGGTTCCTTGTTGAACCAATTATCAGACTTATCAAGGTAATCCTTGTGGCGTCTACCCTGACTTATCTTCCTTCACTAGAAGTGGCGTCTACCCGGACTTATCTTCCTTCATCGGAAGTGGCGTCATCCAAAAACTCTACAGCCTGTATCAAGCGATCCGCTCCTGCTCAAGTTCACATCATCTGGTATCAGAGTTTCGGCTCTTGATACAGGTTCTATCTTATCCTATTATTTTTTCTTTGTAATTTGTCCAGGTTCGTGTTTTGTCCTTGTTCTGTTATTTGTTTTCTTGTTTGTGTCTTTGTTTCGTTCTTGTTCTTGTCACGTTTGTGTTCTTGTTGTTGTTCTTGTTTCTAGTGTCTTTCAGACTTTGTGTCAAAAAAACATTGTTTGACTTCTGTTTCAAGTAAAAAAAAGTTGCAGAAATTTTAAAAAAAAAAGAGAAGAAAAGAAGAAAGATAAAAATAGACATGGGCCTTCTAAACAGTTTGGGCCAAAATTACAATAAAAATAAATTATAACTAAAAACTTATTTAACTTGGGCCTTCAAATTAGTTTGGGCCTTCAGCAACAATTAATAGTCTTGATAGTGTCTCTGCCTCTGGGCCTTCATCCTTCTCCACTTGGGCCTTCATCCTTCTCTACTCGGGGGCTTTGTCCTTCTCCACTTGGGCCTTTAGCCTGTATTTGGTCAGTTTCATGATTCTCATCAATTGGGAGCCTGACAAGCCACCTCTTGTATTGTAATTCTTTCCTATTATATGTTTAATCAGTCCAGTTTTTATTACTGTTTTTTTGTGCTTTATTGTTCATTGCTGATCACCTATACTGTTAGGACTTTGGCAAGTGCACCAAATCATTACAAGTAGTAAATCTCGGAAGTCCGAGTATCGTGTCCACAGGGATTTTATTGCACTTATTAAATACTCCTCAATTTGTAAGCGAAAGTAAAATATTAAAAACAAGAATAAAAGTAAGAATAGAGTGCTATTACGAAAACAAATAAGAAAAAGGAAAAACAATTGATAGAAATGCCAAGACCAGACAAACCCAATTGGCCTACGATGCATGTAAATATGATATTCATTATCAATGAAATGATATTAGTTCTACCCACATCTGTTGACTACTTGCCCCTGATGCCTCACGTTGGCAAGCCTATTTTAACTACCTATCTCCCAAATGTCTTTGCGAAGATTCAATAATTAAAATGCATTTGCCCCTGATGCCTCACGTTGGCAAACCTATTTTAACTACCTATCTCCCAAATGTCTTTGCGAAGATTCAATAATTAAAATGCATTAAGATTAAGTTCTAGATGTTGCTTAAATGCATGGGCAGTGAGTTATCATTCTATGCCTAGCAATGCTAACCCAATGATTCTTTTCTTTAGATGTTCTATTAGGTGTTACCCTTTCCCAAGCGTATAACCCCTAAAACTGATGCATGCATTGAATCTTAAATATTATTGAGAATTACCCTCTTCCGAGCGAATAAAACCCAAAAAGAGATCTAAGAATGAATGCAAGAATAAAAGAAAAGAAATAGAACAGAAAAACTTGGAATAGATTCCTTTGCATTGATAACTCTTGAAGCTCATTGTACATCGTTGGCTTTTTCAGGCCCTAGCTAGGGGTTTAGCCACTCATGACCATTGAGGGCTTACAACTGGGATGAAAGAAATAATAGGCTAATAAAACAAAGAATATAGAGAGAGGAAAGAAACTCAGGCTTGAGGAACTGAGAGTAGTACTCTGAGACGGGATGAAGTTTCCTTGGGACTGCCTCTCTATTTATAGTTGCTGAAGTGGACTTATGGGCCTTCGTAATCGCGCTCAGCGCCACACCTCGCGCTTAGCGCGTTCAGATCGCGTGCTGGGCGCGCCATGCACGCTGGGCCTGTGCTTCTGTTGGATCGGGCGCTGGGCGCCTAGCTGGGCTTAGCGCGCGTAACGGTTTCCACCTTCGTGCTTAACGCCACGCTCAGCGCCTGCAGTTAGTTGCTCGCTTAGCGCCTGATGCGCGCTTAGCGCCCCTATTGGATTGGGCCTGCTTCAGAATTTCTTCTTTTTTTCTTCCTTTCTGTGCCACTTTTGCTAAATGCAACCTTATTTTCCGTATCTGCAACCAGAATTTCAATTAAATTAATTTTCTTACTTTTAATTACAAATAACTGCTAAATAATTAATTTTAAGTCAAAATTTGACTATTTAACTCCTATAAATTCACAATTATTTAGCAGTTATCATATACTCATGTATTGTTTAGGAGGCAATGCATTAAAAAATGATTATTTTCTAAGAACGAGAACTGGGCATCTAAATGAAATCACTGCTAGAAATAAAGTGAGATTTGTTTAGCCTATTTTATGCATCTTCAATCTTAATGCAATTTACTGTTTTTATCTTTGCAAAATTTTTTTTGGAGAAAAATAGATAAATTAAACTCTTCACGCGCGAAACCAAATATAAAGTATTCGATTAGATGTGAGTGGAAACTGAGATAGCATTAGATAAATAAAATTTATTAACATTGCATCAAAAGTAGTTTTTGCATGCTAAGCCCCAACACATTTACTTCCTGAATTCATCTTTAAGCATTCAAACGTATTATCATCATCTTTATCTTTTACTTTTCTTATCTTTTACATTGAAATATCTAATTTATCCTATCTTCAACTTTTTTATCTTTAAATCTCTTATCTCTTTAAATTTTTTATCTTATCTCCTAATTTTCTATTTTAAATTTCTTATCCTTCTTATCTTTTACTTTCTTTAAATTTTACAATTCTTCATTCCTTATCTCTTCTATTGCTTGAAAATTGGGTTTGCACTCATCTAAGTACAAACAAAGTCCATGTGGACTCAACACTTAGACTTCCGTTTTACTTTACTACTTTGATAAATTGATACACTTACTAACAAGTTAACAAGTTTTTTCCAAAGAGTTAACATAGTCATTTTCTTTGTGCACTATATTGGTATAGAGGTTTATGCAATCTTCGTAATTAAGAAATAATGACAACTTTTATGCTTATTTGTAGCTTAATTCGAATCAACAATTGACTTACATGATTCATACAAGTGTATAACTTATTGAAACTAATTATTCATGATGCTGACACATGTATCTCCACGTTCTTCATTGAAAACCATTGGTAAGTGTCTTTGTACAATGGATCGAAACACTATAACTTTGATGAATGTTTTTCTTGAGCTTTTTTAACAACATACAACTTCACTAACTTGTCTTAAATAATCTTCATCTTCTAAGTCTTTTGTCTTTGATTAATCAACGAATTGAACTCTTCCAAATCTTTTTCGATTACCATTTTGAACATAACCTCAATACCATAATCTCTTAATCCATTTGATTTCTATACTTACAAATTTTTACTTACATCTTTAACAATAACATAACACACACTGGGAGGACACATTAAATTAATCTATAACAATTAATAAAGGAGATACATTAATTTAATCTCTACATTTATTTATACAATTTTATCCTTCAACTAATTTTGCAAATTATACCACTATATTCAGTTTCAACCTCTCACACAAGTCCTTTAAAAAAAACCTCACACACAAGTTACTTCTATTTAATCTACATAGACTTTTAATTATAGTTTTCATTTTATTATCATCGATTAAGTCTAAATAATGTTTTTTAATTTCAATATATTAAACACAAAAAATTTACACCACTCACATAAGAAAAACAATTTATTTAATGAAATAATTCATATTTAATTTTCATCACATATAAAATTTTTTTAAATCAAAGATAATCACGCATCATATATATAAGATTAAATTCTAATTCGATGAGCTAGAGACTACTCATAGAAAAAAGTCAACATATTAATATATGCCGCCATCGTGGATGGTCTTTTCCTCTAGTAATTAATAGGTTCAATGTGTTTGGAAATCTAAAGTAAATCATTTATATTTTTTTGATCATAGTAAATCATTTATATGAGTAGCCTTTGATGATAAGTTCTAATCGGCTTTTCGGTTTTGCTTCAATTTTGGACTCTTCTTTAAACTTTGTTTCAAGTTGCACGTGTGTGGGCCAATCAGGTAAAGGCGATATAATAAACAAGAGTAAAATATGTTTTTATCTTTTAAAATATTACTTAATTTTTTAAAGAAATTATTATTTACTTTAGTTTTTCTTTCCTTTTTCATTTCTTGTTCCCTTTGTTTTATTTGTTGATTGATTGTGTGACTCTAAAATATATACGAAAAAAAGTTATATACTTTTACATAATCGTTTAATTATAATTTAAAAGTCATGACTTTTAAATAATTATTTTAAAGTAATTTAAACTGTGATATATGATTAAATGAAGAAAAAAAACATTTTATTGATAAATTAATGAAAAATAGTCTAAAAATTGTTTAAAATAAAATAATTATAAAGATGAAATTACTGCCAGCATCAGCAATGGTAGATTGTACCAGATGGAATATTGCCGGCAACAAAAATGTGCTTTTACCTGCGTTACTATAATTGCCAATAGTATTTTTACTAACTCTATATACTATAATTAACCATAAATTAATTACCAGTAAGTATTCTAAGGATCTTTTATATTACTACAGTTAAAAGAATATAATAATTACTGCCAAAAATAATTTCGATGCATTCGTATCCATATCATCAACAAAATTATTGCATGGGTTACTAACTGACGGTAGAAAACTGTAAGTCTGTAAGTTCATTAAAGGTGCATTTCTCCCCCATTGATCCTACACTTCACTCCTGCTAATGCCATCGAAGACTTTAATGACTTCTTTAACTTTGACCGGCCCCATTGGAAGCGATTACAGGGACATGTTGGATGACAACAACATTGTAATTTTTTTTCTTTCACAAATGTTAGTTATTATTAGTTGTTACATACTGTAAGGTGATAAAATTTATCTGCATATATTTTTTATATAAGAGAGATAAAAAAATTAAATAATAAAAGAAGATTACAAGATAATTAATGTTATAAAAGTATCACAAAAATATTATACAAATAATATAATTCTTATAATATTAAAGGTATAAACTTTACCTATATATTAAATGACAAATACACTGTGATAGAGTATATATATATATATATATAAATTTTAAAAAAGGAAACTATGAGACAAGATAAGTAGAACTATTGAGGGGAATAAAAAAAATTCTATAAATAATATAACTCTTATAACAAGGTATAAATTTTATTATAATTAGTATGATATGATTAGTGGATAATTTTATTATTTAAGTATTTAATAAGGAGTTCAATTCTCATATTCACGTATATGAAAAAATGTTTTTCGAGAAAAATCAATTTCTTAAATAAAATTAATGTATTGAAAATTAATTCTTAACCAACTCCTCCTCATAGGGAGATATTTGAACATCCCTAAAAAAATCACCGTGGGTGTAAAACAAATACTTTTTGGGGTGAAATTCTATGTCCCTTGATACGATGCCTATCATTGTCATTGAAAACAATGACTTCATTGTGACTACATTATCACATTTGTTTTTCAGCAATGATAAAGGTACACTCAAATTTTTTTGGGGTGTATGAATGGAAAGAAGAAAGATAGAAAAAACAAATAAAAAAAAGAGAAAAATTGATAAATGTAACAAATGATCAAACGTAAAATGAAAATAGAGATAAAAAGAAAAATAAGACACGAGTTAGATGAAAGAAAAGAAATATATTTAAAGTATTTTTCTTTTATTTTTTGTAAGAGCAATAATTTTAAGTGATTTTTGTTTGACACTACTTACAGTTTACTAGTTTAGGCATCTGTACATGTCGCTAATTCCTTGTTAGAGAACCGCAAGTTTTTATAGGTCAGTTATTAAGGTTGTTAAATGGGGTTATATGTTTTTCGTTTCTAAACTTTTTGTAAAATTTATTTTGTTTATATTTTTTTTTAATTTTTTGGTCCTTATATTTTTTTTCTGTCAATAGTTTTTAGTCTTTATTATTAAATAACAATATTGACTGATGATATGGTAATTACTTGATTTATCATGTCATTAACTAGTCTTTCATAATAATTATATATTATTTTTTTGATAAATTATATTTTTAATCCATTATATTTTTCAAACTAATTAATGACGTCAATTTAATTGATGATAATATAAAAAAAACCACAGTTTACGAAAAAACACTATATGTAACTATCATGTGAGAGGATGTCCTTAAAATTGAGAAGCTGCTCTACTATTGGGGATTAAGAATATCAAGAATATATATTAAGATAAAAGGAAGATAGAATTTTTTTTTTACTAGTTATGGAGGTAATACGTGAAATGCAACTAAAAAAGAGAGAAGAAAGAGATTGATATTGCAAATATAAAGTTGAAAGAATAAGGAAAAAGAAAGTTCTATTCTCTAGTTCTTATATTCTGACGGAGAAATAAACATCACAAAGAAAAGTGAGAAATTGTACAATTTGAAGTTTTCACATATCAAATTTGTACATATATCATATAATTGTTTTTATTTTTCTATATCATTTTTCTCTATTTGTTTTTATTTTTATTTTTTCTCCTAAAATATATGCATGACAAAGACTTACAACCAGTTTGGTAAGAGAGAAATTAGAAGAAAATGATGAAATTGAGTTGGGTTGTTTGGTAAAAGAAAAAGAGAGTGAAAACAATTTTAAAAATAATGTGATTCAGTGTACTATTTTTCATATATTTTTGTGTTAACCTTACTTTTTTTTCTTCCATTAAAAACTTTAATTCTTTAGTTTATTTTTCACTGATTTAATTAGCTATTTCCATTCATTGTTTTTACTTTTATCCGTGGTATGATTTTTTTTTTTTTCTGTTTACCAAACAAAAGTTCATTTTACTTACTTGTCAGGAAGCCCTAGAATATTCGAAAAGACACAAATGCATCAGAAAAATACAGAAAAAGAAGTAAACGAAAGTGAAAGAACTTGCTCTTGTTGTGAGCATTGTGAAGCCAATGTTGAGTGCCAAAATTAAGACCCATCGACCCTTTCCTTTTGACCCTTATCTTATATCCTTATACACACAGGAGAATTTCTCTAAATATTAAAGCTGGGTCCCACACCAATGGACCCCTCCTTCTATTATTTTTTATCTGACCATTTTACCCCTGCCCCACCGCTTTATATAACGCGCCTTCCTCGTTCCTTCCCTCTCCCACATGCACACACACTCTTTCTCTTTCTCTGATCTTCATTCATTTTCAAGTTTCATTTTTTTTTTATATAGCGAAAAGTTTAAGTGAGTTGAGTGAACGCTCACGAATTTCAAGTGTTTCATATTTGACATCATGGCAAGAGGTGGAAAACTAACGAAGCTAAAGTCAGTGCTGAAGAAATGGAACTCATTCGGCAACAACAGCAAGCATAGCCGCCACCACAGCATCAGCGCCGTCGCAGACGACGAATCCTCCTCCAGATCAGACCTCCACGCCGTCTACGTCGGCAAGTCCCGCCGCCTCTACCGCGTCGCCTCCGACGTCGTCGACCACCCCGTCTTCCGGGAACTCGTCGAGAGATCCCGCGACTCCGACCAACAACAACAAAGCGAAGACACCACTATCAATGTCGTCGCATGTGAGGTTGTCCTTTTCGAACACTTGCTCTGGATGCTCGATAACGCCGACCCACAACCCGAGTCACTCAACGAACTCGTCGACTTCTACGCTTGCTAATGCTACCTCATAATTTCAAGCCTTCCACGTGTCACTTTCACCCTACATTATTAAAAAAAAAACACGTATATTATATTATATTACATCATATATCATATTATATCATGTAATACTCGCATCTATTTATGACTGTAATTTAATTAGTTGTAATAACTAACATTCATCCATAAATGTTGTCCATAGTTATATTTAGTAATTAAGTTGAATTAATTAGTAAATATTGGTTATATATATTATGGTTTAGATTTTAGTTTTAATTACGATGGTGGGGATGGATGTTGAGTTGGTTGTAGGGGTTTGGTTGAGTTGATGGAGCGTTGGAGACTCTCCAATCAATGTAATGAAAGGGATCGAAATTGTACGCAATGTAACGTGGTACTTGTTCAATTCTTCATTTCTTCTTTGAATGAAAGGGAAAATGTCTTGGTTTACCTCCGAAACGAATGTGTTTGTCGATGAGCCTTGTTTTTTTTTTAAAAAAAAGATAAATGTTTAGTGATGGTGTGTCACACTAGAATGTGACTGGGATGACACCAAAACTTTTTAATTTTGTCCAAGAATCATCATATGTCGCATTGAAAGCTTCAATTTTGGAAGTTCTTTATCAGATTCCCGAAGTGGGTGTTTGGTTATAACGAAAGAGCATTATTGGAATTGCTTACAAATTGGTCGAGAGGGACTTATTTTGCTAATTAAAGAAAATGGAAGCTGACATGGTGACTACTCTCCTACTTGCTACCCTTCCCTCCATTAACTAAGAAGATGCCATGAGACTCTAGATATTGATTGATATTGGCCCCTCACGGGCTTCACTTGTAGTAGTGTATGATGCTACACTTTAATTTTCACTTGTGGAACAGGATCAACCTGCAGTTTCGATTAAATCAAATCTAACGATGTAAATTTCTTTATAATTTAATGTGTAAAATTTATTTTCAATGATTATGATTTATGCAGTTCAAAATTCAACTGCAGAAAACCTGATCCATTCACTAGTTACATCATCTACAGTTATCTGGGACAAGGTAACATGCGTCGTGCACAAAGTACAAACAGTGCCAACAAGTATTTATGAGAAATGATATTTATACCTTCATTTTTAAATACAAATAAGAGAGGAATAAAAAAGATATTATCAATACAAATTAATGATTTATGCTAGTTTATATTTGCAATCGAGTCTATTTCTCTCTTTCACCGTGAGTGATTACCCCACAATTAAAAATAGACAACTTTTCACAACTCAACCTAGTCTCTTGTAAATCAATTCTGCTAACAAGTTCATACATAGTTTGAATATAATTAAAATGTATAGTTTCCTTGTTAAAAGGTAATCCATGAATATTCCTGGAGATACTAGTTATTAGAGAATTACTGCCGCCTCTAGGTAGTAGATCCACCGGACCACCATTAATTAAAATGTTACCCAAGAGTTCATATGAGACATCAGTGACTTTGCCCTTGCGTCATTATTTTCTATTTGACATTGAAGAACCTACGCCCCCCCTATTGCTGAAAAATCTGAAATTAGCATTAATTACTAGCCACCACACCAAAGCATTCATGGGCTGGTCAAGGAAATTAATTTCTGTATCTTGGTTGTTGGCTGGGGTAGAGAACATGTTGATTAATCTAAGCCGCACATATAATAATTCCAAAAAATATATTATATTATATAGTATATAATATAGCAAACCTGCAACAAGAGATAGTTCCAGAAAAAAAGTTCACATTCTGGGACAGCAGTGAAGTCAACTGCTTTTAAGGATTCAGACACACCAGAATGCAAAGCTTCTGCATTGAAAAAAGTTGATGAGCGTATTATAAAAATAAAGAAGCGTCTCAAAATGTTGTTAAATGCTTGTAAGCAGGAGATATAGTTAGTGTCTGCCAGAGATACGCATACTTTTGAATACTAATGATTGGGTAGTTGGAGATGCCTTTGTTTTGGTTTTGCTCAATACGCTTACACGCTCCCTGTAGGAAATTTCTGACCATTAGTACATAAAAAAGAGCTTTTTTGTTAACTTGATTGAGGACTTTAAATTGAGCATTAAGTGGATGACACGAAATCAATTAAGTCGTTTGGTGCACGCATTAGTGTCTGTATGTGAAACGCATGCCAAGCTGCCCTTGCCACCCCATAAAAGACGATGTTGAATTACTTCCGCACGTACCACAACACTATGGTATGGTGTTTGGGGAGAAATATCTTTTAAATGGGAATAAATAGAATGTGAGTATAGCTATTATGAAGAAGAATGTCACGACCTACTTTTTTTTAAAATTATTTTATTTATGATTGATTAAAATTTATTAAAAATTATTAATTTTGATGAATCTCATTTAAATAATGAAAAGTGAAATCCATCAAAATAATTTCTAGTCAAAATAAAACTTGAGTCAATCACATAGAAAATGCTAGAAAGACATTGATCACTTATGAATTTTAAGGAATTAAGATAATAATATACAATGTGTTTATATTTACCTCACAAATCCACATCTTAAAAATTATCATGTCAAAATGCATATAGAAGAAACTAATAGTTGCTTAAATGATTTGCTTCTAAGTTGTATGCATAGTGATCTCAAATCCTAACACACAAATATAATAGGGTTGGTAAAGTGACTGATCTGTCCCGATTCTTCGACGAAAAGTAGATTGCAAAAAAAATAAAAAAATCCCATAACATTTAGAAATGGATTCACGGGTTGATATCCAAAAGATAAATTGATAGGTTGATGGGTTGTAAAATGATAGGTTGACTTGTTAAAATTTGTCAAAAAAAAATTAGGAAAATACCAATTCATTTTTTTATATATCATTTATTTTATTTTATATGTATATGCATATTTTTTTATCATATTAAAATTTAATTTTATTTAAATATATTTAAATAATTAGGTGGAACAAGTTAGGCAAGTTAACTCAATCCATCTAATATTAACCTTTTGAATTAACAGATCAAGCAAGACAAACATAAGACAAATTGATGAGTTGAATTACTTAATTCATTCCGTCATTTTTGACGAGTTAGGCGAATTTAATCCTCTTTCTCTATTTAGTAGACATTCTCTTATTTATTATTTTAAATAAATCTTTATGTTTGTGCTATATATTAATTTATTTTGTTTTATAATGATAACTTTTATAGGAATGTATATCGCAATACAACATTAATAGTTGGCATTCGTCATAGTCTTTGTTTGTCTTGAGAGAGTGGTGTTTGAACTTTGCTCTTTGCACTTTAGAACTTTGAACATGCATGAAGGAGTTTGCAGCCTGCCAGCTAGGGTGTATCTTTTGGGTCTAGCAACTTTAGAATTAACCACTCACCATTAGAATACTGTAGAAGGAAAAGAGAAAAGGGATAAAGAATAACAAGAAATATGAACATAAAACAAAGGGAAAAACAGAGTTGGAAGACAAGGGAATGTAGGGGATGGAAGGAAATAGTTTAATTAATGGAACG
The DNA here is from genome assembly GCF_004193775.1 of Glycine soja. Taxonomy (NCBI): domain Eukaryota; kingdom Viridiplantae; phylum Streptophyta; class Magnoliopsida; order Fabales; family Fabaceae; genus Glycine; species Glycine soja. The sequence continues at coordinate 22,661,939 of NC_041014.1, read as the reverse complement.
AAGACATGTTTCCTTGAGTGGGGTCAAGTTGAACATGGCATACAAAATAGTAGTAATTTTTAATCAGGATAGGGTTTACTTTCACTTATTTATGAGATGAGATTATTATTCTTTTCATTCACCGCATTCGATTTTTTCTCCAAGACCTTTTTTTCAAAAAAAAAATAGTAGGAATTTAATTCAGGTACTAAGAGTTTACAAATCCTCTTAAAGTGCTTTTGGAATAAGAGAAATTTTTTATTTTAAATGCCATCAAATGTAATATATCAACAATAACATGAAAAAAATAATTTTAATATGAAAAACAGTAACAATCAAACAGCTAATATGACACACTTCAATCGTTCTATGTAGGGATTGCTAGTTTATTTAAACTTTTATGATTAAAAAAAATTGAATCAAATAAAATTTTATTTGATAAAAAATGCAATTTTATAAAATTTTAAGAATTGAAAATGGTTTTCAATGAAGAAAACATTAAAGAAAGTTTTTAGACAAGTTAAAGTGTATCATTTTGTTACATTTTTTAAGCAACTTCTTTAGGGGGAAGAAAAGTATATTAATAAATATTTCTCTCATTTTATTACTTAACAGTAAAGTAACACAAAAATAATGTGATAGAAGTGGTAGTGGAAAAGTTACTTTTTTCTTTATAGTTTATACAGGGGAAACAATATACAGTAGAATCATCCTAGCTGCTGAAAGTTTAAGGAATTCAAGGTCATGCAATTCATACTTTCAACTTTTATGTGCTACGTACTCATGATCCATAAGGGGACAACTCACATAATTTTGACGAAACCACTCGTGTCTTGACCAACGCTAGTGCTAGATCATTGGTGTTATTATACTTTCGTGAACCATGCGCGAAATAATGATTGACTACAAGTTAACTGAAAAAAGAGCATTGCTAAATGGTAAGGAGTAAGTGAAGGATCCAAGTGTTTCAATTTTATTGGTTAACTCATAAATTAAAACCAAAAATTAAGAAAGAAAGTATTCGACGGAAATCATGCGACGGTATGGTGTTAACAGTTGTCGAATTTTGTCTTGTACGTATTATCTAGAATTTTTTTTTTTTTTTTGAGGAAATAGACCTGAAATGGAATGCAGTTAGGTTACTTGCTGAGGGAAATAAATAAATAAAAAGTATGATATTTAATATATGCAAACTTAAACATTTTACCTTTCATTTAACATGAATCCAGTTCTAAACCTTCAACGGGTGCCATTTGATAACACATTTGCTTAAGTCAGTTATGTACCAATAAGTGATTTGTTCGAGTAGTGGTAGGCTCAAATTCCTTAAATAAGTGGTGAGATGTTTGATTAAATTTTAAATAGTTTATAGTGATGAAAAGTTTTAATATTAAAAATAAAGAACTTAATTTTGATCTGGCAGAGTAAATTTTTTTACTATCAAGCAATTAGAATTCATCTTAGCATACTTTTAACTTAATTATTAAAAAAAATTGAATTATCTGATAATTCATGATTCAACGATAATATAATAATCTTGTATACTATAAATATATTCTAATTAAATTAAAATTTAAAATATATTTATTTTAAGAAATTTAAAATATTAAATTAAAAAATAAAATCAATTAATAATTTATTTTAATTTAATAAATATAAAAATACTAAATAATATTAAAATCTCATACTTTAAGAAAAAAATAATCTTTAAAATATTCATAATAATCCTATCCAACCAGAATAAGATTGCATGAAGTCTATAATAAAAAAAATCTCACACTTTAAGGAAAAAACATAAAATATAGATGTATTTATTTACTTCCTAAATAAATAATTTATTTTATTAAGATAGACATTCATCCCTTACATAACTTCTGTTAGGTAATAAAAGAAGAGTCATTGTCTCTCTTTCCTTTTTAGCTGTCAAGTATTGCGGCAAGAAAAGGTATAACAATGGTTAGCAAAAATCTTTTATATATCTTCAAATTATTTCCAAACAACCACGCAAACCATGTAGAAGGAAAACGGGTAACACTATCTAGGGATGTGTCACTTATCACTATCCGTAGTTGAGAGTGAAACCAGAATAATACGACTTAACCCCTTCCTACGAGCGCCGTTAAATAATTCCATATAATAATATAATTCCCACAATCCTTGCATTAATCGCTTGTTTTGAAGGTACAAGTCTAGTTGATCTCAAACTCATATATATGCATTCTTATATATGATACAATCTCAACTCAAGTATCATCAACAGGTTACTTTTGATGGATATATGCCATGCAATGTCAGGCACCCCAAAAAGATAGTATTGGTCTTCTTTCTCCATTCTACGTACGAAGAAAAAAAGGCATTAATTACCGGCTTATTTCACATTGAAAAAAGGTTATAACCATCATATGAATGGGTAATCTCTAATTCTCCATAGAGCATCCTAATGTCATGCTCACACCATGCCAGTGTCAACTTTCTATCTAGTGTAAACTCAAACTATATATGTTAGTTACAATTGCATTATTCTAACCAAACCACTACCCGATATATAGGTAGCATTTGGACATTACTAGAATTGAGAAATGAGGTTTCCTTCCACATTGCCTGCAAAGTTTCTTTTATATGATGCTTTGTGAGACATTTCATTGCTTTTGCCAACTAAGCTGGGTTAGGGAATGTCCAAATGAATCCTTATCCTATATTTTAGGTCGCAACATATTCCATAATATATGCTAGCTGTGCTGATCTCTTAGTTGAAAAGCTTAATTAAAAGTTTGCAATTGAAAAACAAACTACAGATAGATAACCAATCTTTTTGTCTTCTAGCCTAATATGAAGTGAAGGGGGGTATTAGTAACAAAAGAAGTAAAAAGTAACTAAATTATATATGACATGCAATTGCCTTCTCTATATAAAAGTTATATTGATAACAAAAAAAAAAAGGTTGAAAACAGAAAAACAGTTTATTGTTTATAGAAATGAAAAGACAATAGTATTGGTGGTAGGGTTGAGATAGAGACTTGTCAGAACCGAAAAGGACGAAAATGGATCACGTATTATGAGAGAGGGCCGCATTTTACGGGGTTTGGTGGAGATGCTCCCTACCAATGACTATATATTTGGTGAGGGAGAAGGAGGGTATTTGTGTCTTTTGACAAAACGAGGCCACATGGGTAATGGGTCTGTGAATCATCGGATTTAGCCTCATCCTCATGGAGGGGCCTTTTTCTCTCCTTTCGCACGAGTGATGAGCCCATGTTAGTGCAGGAATTTTTGTCTCAAAATTTTTTGGTACAAAACACCACACGCTACGCCTATAAGTGTCTACTACTTGCATCAATTCTTGGCCACTCTTTTCGTCTTGAATAATCATGTATACACATCTTAAGAGAAAAGGAAATATAAATATCATAAATAATAATATAATAAGAAGAAAATACTCAGCGTTTATATTATTTTAGGATAAATATCAATATATAAAAAGAGAAAGAGAAAGAAAAAAACATAAAAAATTAATAGATATGATAAGTTTGTTTTTCATAGGCAAAACAAACTTTATTAAAAAAATTGTGACCATGTAACATAGATAATTACATATGAATAAATAATCACCCCCAAAATAACATCATCAAAAAGTGAAAGATAAACTATACACTTTTAGAATAGGTCATAGGACTTAAGCACCAATTCGATCGAAAAGGAAATACCACTCGAACAAGGTCCATTATATATATATAAACCAAACCCATGAATCCCCTTGAATTTGCTGAATCATGGATTGAACATCTGGTGTCATCCCATGAAAAATCAACTTGTTTCGATAAAGGCAAAGACACCAACTTACAACGTCCCAATAGATATGATAAATGATATATGAAAGAAAGAAAAAAAATAAAAAGAAAATGGAACGAAAAAAAAAGTGAACATATATTTATAATATAATATACGTTTATATTTATATATAGTTATTCTTTTATGGTTACCTTTTTCCTTTTCTATAAAATATTGTATTTAATCAGTTTTTAATAACACTGTATTTACTTTCTTATACAAAAGATTATTAATAAAAACCAATAAACTCATGCAAGAAATTGTATAGTTTAGAAAAGCATATAATGAGTTGTGGCCGGTAACATATTATTCTAAACTTAATTATGATGAAATTAGATTCCGTCAACACGTCTTATTATTTTCTTGTTTCTCAATAATGGATTTATTTGCCTTGACCCAAAAGATTTGTTGGATGATCTTGACTCGTTATTAGGGACTGAGATTTTTGGTTTGATCATGTTGGATCTTGTCCAATAGTTCGTTAATAATTGCTGTGGCTATTAAAAGAAACTTTACCAATCTCATATATAGGCTTCGTGAACCGATACTATCATTACCTAAATTGAAAAAAAAAATCTGTTGCAATGAAAACAAATACTACATTGATTAACAGGCTGACTCAGCAGGAAGGCATAAAGCCGTAAGTCCTATCCTTCTCGATCACTCAACTTGACGCCAACATATGATTTAGTATAATAATAATATCATACTTTCTTTTGCAATTTTGCCTTTTACAGCTAAAATAGAGTTCTATGTAACCTTGTGGATCTTTTTACACAATTTAACTAGTGATGATATTGAGTTCGAGCTAGTCTTAAGTATAGATATAATCAACTATGTTAAATATTTGGAATGCGACCCCCCAAGAGAAATGAATTAAAGGACTTTATAATCATGATTTGTGTCCGAGACTGACCATATATATGGACCAGACAAACATTGGAATTAAAAGTGCTGGTTACCAAGAATCTAGATCGTTGAAATGAACTTTTTTATGAGTGGCTACGGAGTAAAAGGATGAATTTACAAGACACATCAATAACTTTTTGATGTATGGCCGCGGACTAAAAGGATGAGGTTATAAGACACACCAATGCTCAAGTCAATTAAGACATGAGTGGAATAGGTACTAACTAGAGCGGATAGTGTATCAAGTAGTAATATGTAGGGACTCTCCTTGGGTAGATTGTGTCGCGGGTAAATTATTGGTGTGTGAGACAAGTTGAACCCATAAAGGGTACGTGCTTAATTGTTCGAAAATCATGATGAGATTTGGAGGCTCAGGGTCAAGATTTTCATGTGGTATTCAGTAAGGGTTTAAGCTTGAGATTGGTACTCCATATTCAGTGACTTTTTTGAGGTTGGATCCACATTCAGTGTCCAAAATGAGAAGAGAATTGTTAGGTGTCAGAAATTTGAACTTTGCGCAAAGCTGCATATCAATTAAGACTCTTGTTGTAAAAGGATCCTACATCAGTTAAATATCCTTCAGTCAAATACATTTATACCACCTAGATTTTGTATATTTTGGCTTCAATTTGGTTGTCAGCATAACCCTAAGCATGACACATAGTAATTTGAAATGCTATCGTAAAACCCATGCAAACATTTGCGACATCCATATTAAATACAGTACTCATATTTGTAAACAAATTATTAAATGATTGTTTCCATTGTTAGTATAAGATAAATATATATAAAAAAGTAATTAATAAAATAATGTAAATTAAATTATCAAAAAATTATTTACTTTTTTTTATAAGATACATGTATATAAAAGTAATTAACAATTAAGAATTGCCCATTAATTACAAAAAAATCCTCAGCAATTCCATAAATTAGTCATTCATTTTTTTTATTCATAAAATTTAATAATGATATTAATAATAATATTTTTATTGATTATTAGACAATTAGCGAGTGTAAGGAATAAATTTTTAAAGATTTAACAAAAGTATTAAATAAATAATAATAGCCATAAAATGATATTAAAACATATGTATAGTTTTGAGTGAAGACTCAAATTATATTTTAATATTATTAACAACAAGATTTTAAAATAATCCTAGCTGGTAATTAAATGTCAACAAGAACACGTACGAACTTGACAGAGTGCTGAGAAAATGCGGCACTGGCAAAGCTGACTAAGCTAAAAGACTCAAGAGACAAGTTTCGGTTCTGCACAGTGAATTAAAGTAAGAGAATTGACATGCAAACAAACTGAGCATAACATATATGGTGCATGGCTGCATGACATTGACTGTTGTCTCTGTTTTGAAAGGATTGCTTTGAATTTCACAATATATATAAGGGTCCTAATGATTGTGTGCAAAACAATTGTCTTATTAATCCGTGCATTTGACATGTATTTATAATGGTTGGGTTGCACTTGCACACCAAATATTGACATTGCTTTCTGTAGACCTGCCTTCCACAGAAAGGGGGAAAAGGGACATAAAACTTTGAATTATAATTATATCTATTTTAGCCAACCAAAAAAATACCTTATTTAAAATACTTTCAAGTAGTGTTTTGGTTAATTTACATTTAGTGTATTTGAGATGAAAATTTCAAAAATTGATATGACTTTCATATTTGTACATTCAACTTTAATTTAAATATTTTATTTATTTTTATCTCATGTTACTTTCATATTTATTTTATTCCTTTAAATCAAATCCATTCTCATTTTTTAATTATTAAATGTCATTCTTGAGGTTAAATTAGTCCGTATCAATTTAATATAGAAAAACAAACATTGAAGGATTATTTTAAAACATTTGTGATTATATGACCTATAACACTTGCATCTTCCAAAATTAAAATAAGTGCGTGCTTGAAAAATTATTTGAGAACGTATTTTATATGATTTTTTCTTCTTAATAAAACTATCTGATGTAATTAAATAGTGTTGGTGTTTGTTGTTAAATTTACATTTCAAAATGAAATTTAGTTATTTTGTTAACAGAGTTAACTGAGTAGAATGAGAATACAATTAAAATATTAAATACACTTCTTGTTTTCATATGTTTTAAAAGAATACATAATGTTAAATTTGATGCATATTATTAAAATATTAAATAATTTAATGTTAATATAATATTTTGTTAATATAATTTATGAGATAGGAATTTTCTGTCTAAAACTAAATTTTGAGATAATTATATCTAGTAAAAGGTTATTAAATTATGTTAGAATGAATTTAATTAACTTATTATACCAATAAGATTAAATGATTCATTCACACTCTTCTTTTCTCTCACATACACATGTGCATGCATATTGGCATGAAATGTATTAAGTGGAGGATGATTTGAGAATGGGAAAAGAACAGGTATCTACTATCGACAATTAAATTATAAATTTTATCAAATTATTAAAATTGAAAAACAAAAAAGTGACTTTTTACGTAATCATAGGACTTTAAGTTACCTTTTTCATCTTGAAATCCATTTCTCTAATTACTCTTAACCCCACCCACCCCCATGTAGGTGTGTGCATCTATGAAAAAACATATTAGATGAAAGATGTACAAGAAAAGCAAATATCAACTATATAATTAAAATTCATATCAACTATGTATATATATATATATATATCCTAGTAGGTTACACTGTAATTACTCGATTACCATTGTGTGTGGAAAAGAGAGAAGGGAGGCATAATCAGCCTAAAGGAAAATGATTTGTTCCTTTCATCTAACGACATTATTTATACTGACCCCCTCAAAGAAAAAATCTAACATGATCTCATTCTAAAACATTGTGGGCACTAAATTCCAAAAGGCGTTCAACCCAATAGACAATTCCATGTGCAGCCTGAGATTCGAGTACATTTTCACCATCCAAAAATCACGATATATATACATTTATGTTCATTTATCTTTTGAAGTTAGCATATGTAGGAATTGAAGTGGGAAGATCGTGAAAATTAAAGGAGAAACGATGGGAGAGACTATAAGGAAGATAAGAAGAAAGCTGCCAAGAGAGCATGTGAATTGTGGATCACGGGACCATACTGACGTGAACGTTTGATGAGAATATTGCCGACCATGCACGCATTGTAACAAAGATGTGCTAAAAATATTCTTTAACAATACTTTTTCTTCAAAAACACACTTTTAATGGTTTTCCTTAACTTACTATTCCTCTAAATCTATCATTTTTCATCTTTATTTTTAATTTCTAAAATAAATTTCAAAATATTTTTTTATCAATAGTTAAAAATAACACTGCATCATAATATAAATTGTTTATCATAAATTTAAAATATAATTTATTAATAGTTCTAATTATAATATAATTTATATATTTAAAAGTTTTTATTAATTATAATTTTAATCAATTATATAAATATAAAATAAAATTTTATTTTGTAAATTGTAGAGACTAAAATACTCGTTATATAATAAAGAAAGAGAAGTATCAGATCAATTAGATGATTGATGTGAAAGAAAAAAAATAGCATAAGAGGTGTTCTATGAATTTGTTATATAAATAATATAATTCACATATTTGTTAGTAGAAAAAAAAAAGGGAAATATTTTGGTTCCTTAAAAGGCTTACTTTACCCCGTATTGCCAAATAATGTAAGGCACTTCCTATTTATGTCACCCATATTTGCTAAGTACACTCCATAACCCTTTGAAACCCTTTTTCTTTTCTAGAATTGTCTTTTGGAATAACATATACATATTTCAGAAAGACATTTTCCATATTAAAAAATGAACATTCATCTTATACTCTCATGTTTGTTAATCTTATTTTTATTCTAAACTCTATCTAAAATCTTATTATTTTATCTTATTTTGTTGTTTTTTAAATCCTAATTTTTTTCTCCCATATTCATTATATATTAATGTATATATTACATGTAACATTGTGCATTTTCCTTCACGTGACACTTCATTTCTGTTGCATAATTTTTTGCATTTCTTTTACACAATAAAAATATAATTCTATTATATACTTTCTCAAAGGAATAGTGTTTTCATGAAAAATATATTTTGGGAGAGAATATTTTTTAAAGCAACTCGGTAGGGTCTAATAGCAATTTGGTTGGAATTAATTACAATGCCCTATTATAAGGCTTCAAAGTATGGGCCTCCCGAGTTTATAGCCCTTAACATTTCAGCCCAATTAATCTACAAACTCCCATTTGAACGTCACCACTCACCACCACGTACTCTAATTTTTCTACATATATATACACACACTCTACTACACTAGCACAAGTTAGTACAGAACAGTTACAGCATAATAAGATGATGGGTCACGTTGAAAGTGGAGCTACATGTTTGGTTGCACTTTCACTCGCACTCCACCTTGTATCAGCAACGACCACCTCTTCTTCCTTGGACGTTGGCGCCGTTAGAGTCGTGAGGGTTCGGAGGGACGGCGCGGGAGACTTTAGGACGGTGACGGACGCCGTTAACAGCATTCCGTCGGGGAACAAGCGGCGAGTGGTGGTGTGGATCGGAAGGGGCGTGTATCGCGAGAAGATCACCGTAGACAGGTCGAAACCTTTCGTTACGTTTTATGGAGAAAGGAATGGGAATGACAACGACAACGACAGCAGAGACATCATGCCCATCATAACGTACGACGCCACGGCGTTGCGGTATGGGACAGTGGACAGCGCCACCGTCGCTGTCGACGCCGACTACTTCGTGGCTGTCAATGTGGCATTTGTGGTGCGTTACTTGCTTCCTTTCTCCTTTCTTTTCATCATTCTCTTCGTGTCGTCACGACCCATATTCGTTTACGGAATTCAGAAAGTATGGTGCAACGTAAACTCTTCTTTGTCTAGTGCCGTTTCCACTCGAATAAGGAAATTAATGATTGTGGCGATTTATATATGTTTCATAGTACCTTTTTTTTTTTACAATCTTACTTAAAATGTTGAAATACTAAAAAATGGTAGGAGAAATAATGTGTAAATATCATTATGTCTCAAGTAAGTTCAAATATATTAACGGACAAAGCTTAGCTATAATTAATATTTGTCTTATATATCTAATGGCATTTACTAATTAAATATTACATGCATATACATACACATATCAAAAGAAAGATAAACATTATCGTGCTTATATATGTCTACATTTTTTTTTATAAAATTATAAAAATATGAGCAATTAATTTATAATATAGGAAACTGAAATTAGAGAATTGGAGAATATGCAATTACGGTACGTAAGAAATAAACAATGTGTTTGGTTTAGAATTATCACGGTTTTCAGTATACAGCAATGGGAAAGTAGATGCTTTGAGTTGAACGGACGTTTGAGCACGTACGTTCAACGTCAAAACAAATATGTCTTAAGAGTTTATATTAAAAGTTGCTATTTTCCCCTCTTTCTCTCTTAATTTTTTGATGAAGACTCCTCTCTTTCTGTATATATGTTTATCTCCCCAATATTTATTCATAATTGGGTTGTAAAAAGGTTTTTATCTCATAGCACAAGCAACTATTTTTTCCCGTAAGCATTATTAATGTTTAATTGGGCCGCTTTATCACATATAATAGTGGTAGGTTGGTACTGAAACGATAAATTAAAATTGAAACTAGTAATTATGTGTGATGATGACAAAAATTAAATGCTTTAGTATGGACATTTGCGTTCTTGGTTGGCTTCGTTCCATGTACTCGCATGATTGCTGCTTGTAGCTGTTTCTTTTTTAGTTTTTAAAGTTCATGTAATAAATTAAATTCACTTTCTTGGAACAACTTATGATTAATCCTTATCGAGTCCTAAATGATCATGTCACTCTGCGTGTACTAGTGTGTGTGTGTGCATAACTGCTATACGTATATACATGCAGAACTCGTCTCCTAGGCCAGAAGAAAACAGTGTTGGTGCACAAGCATTAGCCATGAGGATATCAGGGGACAAGGCTGCATTCTTCAACTGCAAGTTCATTGGATTTCAGGACACTTTATGCGATGATAAAGGCAGACACTTTTTCAAGGACTGCTACATCCAAGGCACCTACGATTTCATCTTTGGAAATGGAAAATCCATCTACTTGGTTGGTTTAACCTATGTGTGTTAATTAACCACTTTAATTACAATTATTTTATGTTAATATGTTGAAAGGGTACTTCTATTTCATTAAATTTCTATATTTATAGTTCATAACTTCATATGTATATATGTGTAGAGAAGTACCATAGAATCGGTGGCAAATGGTTTGAGTGTTATCACAGCACAAGGTAGGGAAAGCATGGCAGAAGACACTGGATTCACTTTCCTGCACTGCAACATAACGGGGAGTGGTAACGGGAACACTTACCTAGGGCGTGCCTGGAAGAAGAGCCCTAGGGTGGTATTTGCTTACACTTACATGGGCTCCCTCATCAATACCCAGGGATGGTTCAACAACCAAGTTGCTCATGCCAAATCCAACAACCAGTATGTTTTACATGCACTCTCAAAATCAAATAGTCACAATATCAACAATCCTCTATCTAGATATCGTTAATTCATTTGTTCAAATAGTTAAAGTATATACATGCAACTAAGAGGAATGGCAGCATTTCTCGTGTAGAAGAATGCTAAATGGCAAATACACAACGTGAATGTCCATTGTAGTACTTATAATAGTTTAATTTGACAGTGCGTGAAAAAAATAATTATTAATTTTATGTTATATATGTATGTGTGCACAATTTATAATATATATCCAAAAGAAAATAAATAGGATAATATATTCTAGTCCCGCAATATTGTTTTTACAACAAATTTTATTATAGGAAAGGGTTAAAAAGAGAGAGAAATCTAGAATAAGATGTGTAATGTGACCAAAAGAGATTGAAACAAATTGAGTTGTAAAAAAATATTATAAAAATTCTATAAGTATATATAAGAATCATATAACTCAATATTGTACCAAAAAATAAATAAAACTAAAAAAAAAATTCTAATATTTTACGTGTTCATTTTTCAGTTACACCAAACAAACAAAGCTTTATTTAATGGAAAATATGCATTCATGTGATTTTTTTTTAGTACAACCCATTCAATTATTGTTAATTAATATATTTTGACTAGTGTATTTTACTTACTCATTATAGGACAATCTACTATGGAGAATATAGGTGCATGGGACCAGGAGCTGTTTCCTCTGGCCGCGTAAAATTTCGGAAGATACTGTCTAAGGAAGAAGCAAAGCCCTTCTTGAGCATGGCTTATATTCATGGAGGAACGTGGGTAGTTCCACCTCCCAAGCTGTGATATAAATAACTACCCATGTGCCAATTAATTCATATAAGAGAAAATTTCATACATGTATTATGATTGTACTTGTCTGCTGGTGTAACAAAGTGTTGCGTAAACTTTGAAAACATTGTTGAGTGTAGTACTTGGTTGTTGTAAGAAAGTATTTATATAAGTAATGTGATGTAAGATGCCGTACGCGCGAATTTTCTTTAATATGATGAAAGTATGGCCTTGTTCATACAAAAAGAACAAAGTAGGAAGATATGGAGACATGTACTTGGATATGCATCGTTATGAATAGGTTAGCCAAGAATAGAAAAAAGAAAACTATAGTAAGTACAAAATTATCTCCCATACATCCACCACATATTACATTAATAATAACTTGCAAGATCTAACTTAACGATTAAAAAAAGAATTCCTTTTTTACTTGTGTTTTAAAATAAACTCATACATATCAAATTATAATAAATTATTGTCAATGCCTAATCCTCTAATTGGATCTCTAATTATACTGGCAACCACTATGTCGATGACACATTGCCCAATATAGTATTGGGGTGTTTCTCTATTCTACCACTTAATCAAAAGAAAAACTGAAGAGGAGGTGAAAGCATATTTTAGAGTATTTGTAAGGAAAATCGCTTGCTGATATGAAAATATACTCATGAAATCAAATGCAAATTGTAATTACCTTAATTCTCATTTTATAAATTGTTGTTACCTTGTATTTTCGTATTTTTGGTGTGAAAATTTCTTAAACTAATTTATAATTTGATGACAAAAATCTAAGGATTTAGTCGTAGTTTAGAAGAATAAACTGAATATGGGCTTTTAAACTTGATCTGCTATAGCTCGGTATCAGTATTGAGCTTGTGATCCGATTCAACTCAACAAAAGGACTTTGACTTTAAACTTTAAACTCGATTCAGTGTGATTTGTGTTGTTTCTTCCTCTTGATTGTTTGACTTTTTTTTTAATTACTATTGATATATTGTAACATGATTGAACAGATAATCGTGTATATTGTTAATGACCACTTTAGTACTCCACAAGCTTAGCTGTGTTTTTTTTAATCAATTTTCACATACCAAAAAAGCATTTCTAACCATATGCATTTACTTTGACAGAGTATTCAAACGGTTTATCAAATTTGAGAAAATTCTCACACGTGAATACCACACTTGTTTGTTAAAAGGTAATATTTGAAAAATAATATTTTCTTAGAAAAATTCTCTCAAAGTCATAAAAAAATATTTTCTTTGGGCTAATAAAAGTTATTATTGCCATGTAAATAGCATATGTCATTATAGGCAACCCAAGCAAAACATTGGCCCAGTCAACGACAATCAGGAAAAGAAAAAAAGTTTTCAAATAGGACTAGCTAGTTTATTTTGTAATAAATGGGTCAGCTAGTCAAAACTTTCAAAAAGAAAAAAAAATCCAAATATTACACGGAGCATGTTACATATGTCTTTGGATTTGGATGAAAAGAAAAAAGAAGTGTTAACTTTTCAATTTTGAATTAAGAGAATTATAAAATATTTATTAAAATGAATAAGGGGTGGTTGCTAATAGAAGAAGAAGCACCGTCTTGGCAAGTAAACGTACTAACAAATAGAAAATGAAAGAAAAATTAAATTCATTGGATCTTCAAATTTCTCTCTAATGCAATGCAGATCCGCCTAAGACAAGTCCCCGCGCTCAGTGGATAACCTGAAACTATAAAAACAAAAAACAAAGAAAAATAGAAATCAATTTATAACACTAAGTATTAGGATAAGATTAACAATAACGACAATAATTAATAATAGCAGAAGCAGAGAAAACGACCATGTAATTGATAGCTTCAGGCAATTAAGCAAAGCATTTATGCAAGTTCACAATGAGTCAATAACCATAGGAAACAAGCTTTTTAACTACAATGTTTTAGTAAAAGATCTCTAAGCGCTTCTATCGTTTCACCTTCAATGGCACGTCAAATCACAAGATTATGAAAGGATTGAAAAAAAAATGTGTGATTTTTAAGAAACGTTTTCCCAATTTTGGACACATGCTTATGAGAAAACCATTACAAAGACCACAAAAACACTTCAGTCACAAAAATGAAGAGAAACGGAAGGATATGATCCAACCAACGAAATACCCTCCTAAAATCAGGAATCGACAAGGACTCACTTATCTTTAAAAAATATTCTCATAGTTCAAGATCTATAAACCAATATCATCTTGGAACCATTAAAGAATATTAGGCATCATGTGATCATATTTTGCATTACAGGTCCAAAATCCTGTGACTTTCCTACTAATGTCGAATTATAAACTCTACCCTCATACTCTGATATGCAAAATATGCACTGGCAACTTAAAATAGTGCAATAGGAAATGGTCTGTAACTAATCAAATCCACAAAATTAAGATATAGTCATTCATATTTAGAAGGTTGATATGTGGGCTTATTAAAATTACCCATTTGTATCCCTCCTTTAACTAAACTGTCTTCTGTCTTATTTCATTACACAGCAAGACTTTGAAAATCTTCCAAAAGCTTATCGTTAGCAAATTGATGCAAAAGAATAGTTGGGGACCCAAAAACTGTATCAAATTATCATGAGAACTATAAGCATCACAGGAACTATAAGCATGTCAATCATTATTAACTATAAGCATCACAAAAACTATATTATCTCCCGACTCAGATATACCATATGAAAAAAGCAACGTAACCACAAATTAGAACTTGAATACCAAATAAACACAATTATTTGAATAACCTGATATAAGATCATCAATGTAGTCAGCATCAATTTTTCCATGAGCCATTGCACCAACCTGAACAACAGTCAAACATCAAAGTTAATTAGTGAAATAACAGAATAAACCTCGTCTGAACAATGCACATAAAGGCTTGAGAAAGCTTACCACGAATACAAGGTTCTCATTACAATTAGCATCACTAACATAGTCCCTTAATTGAACTGTCTTTTGTGAGCTAAAAGAAAGACCTACAATAGCACAATGGCAGCACATAAGAACTCGATCTTCACAAAAGACATTGACATTTTAGCAATGCCTAATGGTTATTATAGTACTCACCTACTTTGCAGGAGTTGATAGGTGAGTGATCGGTCACAGGGTTTTGAATTAACCTTAAAAGCTTTCCATGACCACCTTTTGATTTGATACTGAACTTTCGCAGCAACTCCGCTACAAAAATTATTGAATATTTCAAAATAGGGAAAGAACCAAGAATAAAAGGATGTATTATGGAGTAATATTACAATTATGATTAGAGAAAATTACCCATCATATTACAAAAGCTTCCCAGAGTAATACTTTAATCTTAAAATTATGAATTTGGTTAGGATCAATTTTGTGATTTCAAACTTGTTGGCATAATACTTTAATCTTAAAATTATATATAACTAGTATTTTAGTCTGTATATTGTATAAAATAAATATTTATTTTATATATTTATAATTTATAATAAATAGATAATTTTTTTTAACATGTAAAATATATTTTAAATTTATAATAAAATAATTTATGTTGTGATATATTGTTATTTTTTATTACTAATGATTTTTTTTAAAAAAATATTCAAATTAAAATTAGAACTAAAGATATTAATGATAGATTAAAATAAGATGGTAAATTTAAGGTAAATTCTTCAGTTAATATTAAAAGCATAAGATTATATATTAGATGTATTTTAGAATCATATTTGAATTATTAAGACAAGCATATATTTTTAATTTGGTTTATGATATTCTGTTACAGATTATTAAACCATTCGATTCATATTAAAATTTAGAAATATAAGAGGATATACTAGATACATGATATTTTAATTTGTCATAGCTGATGTAAATTCTACAGTTTTCACTCGTGGTTTTTAATTAATCAGTGTTGAGGTGTTTTGGTCCTTCCATTAAAAAAAAAAAAAAACAAGGATACTTGTTATTAGGAGAGTGAATGTCACCACTTTTAGGATATGAGAGTATTTAAATGATAGTGAATATGAAGGAAAGTAGAGAAAGCGAAAACTTGAAGAAACATACAGACTTAATTGTTTATATATATATATATATATATATATATATATATATATATATATATATATATATATATATATATATATATATATATATATATATGCGCACTTAATTGTATTTTTACTCTCTATTTTTTAACCTTTTAGCAAATTCCTAACAAATTAATTAAATGTATTTTACTTTTCAACTTTTCAAAAATTGAAAATTTTACCTTTCATCATTTAACTGTTAATTATCTACAAAAATTAGGAATAAAATTTAAAAAAAAAACATAGGGTAAAATTCATTAAAAAAATGGGGTTAAAAATAATTATCTTAGCATGTCATGCCAGCTCAAATAACATAAGGTACAATTTGCATGTTTTTAAAAGTTAGATAACATGCACTAAAATAATTTGTTTGTTGCTGATAAAATTTATCAAATGATATATAAAATATTATATTTTACCAGAAAGATTTCTAATTAGAGGATATTTCCATATATGCTCTAATTAGAGGATATTTTTTATTTTACATTTTCATTTTATATTTAAATAGAAAATAATTTCATATTTAAACACATTTTTTAAATATAATTTTAACATTTGCTTTTTTTCTATCAAATTTTTTTTAACTTTTTTTAATATAGTTTAACGTTTAATTTTTAAATATAATTTTAACGTTTGGAAAAGTCATAACATATCGTATAGATTTGTTTTATTTTCTATCATAAATTTGTTTTAAAAATCGGACGAACCCTTAATATTTTATATTGAATGTGATATAGTATTAATTCTATATATCATAATTTAATTAAATATCAACGATCATACTGAAATAATTGGTTTATTTTTTTTTATTTTATATATAAAAAAATCGTTTTAAAAATGAACAAATCTTTAATATTTTATATTGAACATGATATAGTATTAATTTTATATATCAGAACTTAATTAAATATCAATAATCATATTGAAATAATTTATTTAATTTTGGTTCAATTTAATTTTGGAATATATAAGATTATGACAATATCATTATGGTTCTCAATCAAATCACATATTCAATGATTTTGCACAATTAAGAATCTAGAAAAAAATTTGGGACGTATCATTTGTGCCAATTAATATTTAATATTGATGAAAATGCAACCTTCAAGTAGAAAATTCTCATCTTCAGCCTTTTTTGCGTATCCAGTTTCAAGTTTGTTGTAACATTACTGGTATTTCCAGTTTGATTTCTATATATACTACTTTGCATGTATAGAAGTTACATTAACGTGTGTTATTACCCATGCAGTTTCTGAATATCCGCTTGCAGAGCTAAATACTGCCTTGGGCTGATCTGTGAAGCTTTGGAGCAGAAATGGAAGATCTTTTGAATTAATATTATATGAAAAAGAAAAGATTTTTTTTCGAGTATATAGTTGTAAGCCAAAGAATAACCTTCTGTTGGGAGAATGTCAACTTTGGTTTATGGAGCTAGAGCTTGCAAACAAAGTTTGTGCATTGAAGCATAATGCCAGTAAAAGTGATGTTTATACAAGTTTAATAAATATTTTGGATAACATTTATATTATTTCTTTCAAGTATATAGTTTCCGAAAACAAATTGAGAGTACTAAACATCGATCTTTTTTATGAATGTGAATGGTTCTCTCATATATGGTATTTATGTTTTAGTTGGATTGGGATAAAATCAGTTTTGAAAAGTGTGACTGAAGCTTGCTTCTTAGTATGGTGTGGTTGTTAAAAGACTAGTCTGCGGCCATGTATCTGTAGACGAATAATGTATATAGTGGTTTTGGTGTGGAATATGTCATGGCAGTATATTTCAACTATCAAAGGATCTTTTTTTAGAGTTGACAGAGGGAGTTTTGAAATGGTTCGTAAAGAAGTGGTCAAATGTATATTTTTCTGGTTTCCTATGTCTAATTTGATTCTATGGTGTGAAGAAATCACGGTCAGGGACCATCTCTCGCTATTTGGGCACGAGAAAGCAAGAATTGCAGTGACTTTTCTGAATTATGAAAATTTAGAATCTGGTATATCAATTTGTGGGATTCAGCTGTATGCAGGTTTTCTTTGTGCAGATATCATACTCATGCTGGGGTGCAAGGACTGGTGCATGTAACTTTCTCCCATTTGTTAATTTGTTTTTTCATTTCACCATTAGAGAGATTCATGTAATTATATGTGGTGGAGCGGGGCTGGTGAGATGTTTTGGGATTACTGCATTTTAGCAGTAAAAGAAACTCATTGTAATTGCATTTTATTTTGCATCCATATATTTTTTTTTTACTAGCTTATCTAAGACGTATTGTATTCTTAATTTTTTTAAAAAAATTGAAGTATCCTCGTATGCGAATCATATCGTACCTGTTTCATATTACATATATAGACTTCATAGAATGGAATTTAAGGTGGGGAAGAAGTTAACATATTGTGGTAAATTTTAATTAGATTCGTTTTCTTTTCGATGGTATTGACATGTTAATCATTGAGTGGGTTGATCAATTTTGTGTTTTGTAATTCTCTAGTTTGCATGATTTGTTTTTGGAAAAAGTTCTATAAGAGAAACAAGAGGAGTGCGGTAAAAACACAAATGACAGATTATAGTGATGGGGCGAGCGAGAAATGGTGTTTGAAAAAGAGAAGAATAAATAATGTTATAAAGTAATTTTACATAAAAAAAAAGTGTATTTAACAAATAAGAGAACGTAAATAGCACATACTAAAATATTAGTATTATATTATATGGATAAAATTTGCTCTTTTTCTACCATAAGAATTGTTATGGGGGGCCATCATGATTTCATGAGCATCGAGAACCGTAAGCCCATTAAAAGTAAAAGAAAAGCAAGAAACTCAAGAAGCAGTTGTACAAGGACAATGTTTGTTCATTCATGGCCGAAAAACAAGGACACGATTCTTCATCATCATCAATAAATATATAAATAACGAATATAAAAAAAATTTAAATATCAGATATTGTTAACAATCACATTCATGTTGTCTCCCATCCATCATGTGCGCATATGATGAGAAAAGAGAATAACGGATGCTTTATTTTCAGGACATCAAGAATACTTCAATTATTGCACATATTAAATAATAAATAGGCATATGGTCTGAATGGAACTGGGACAGTTCAAAACGGGATTTGATTCAAGAGCACATGATGTTCATATGTTATTTATATATTTTATTTTCCCTTTCAAAGAAGAAAAGAAATAACTTTTGCTGTATGAAAATGTATATACGGAAGTCTTGGCATCTCATAATGAAACCACATTAGAGGTGCATGAACAAAGCCTAAATCAGGAGAATGATGGTTGAGAATCACACAATTGATAATCAATTACTTCTAACCCAAAAAAGAAACACACATTTTCATATCCTCTTGCAGAAAATGGTTCATTAAATGTCAAAAATTTTCTATTTGAATATGTTGGCAAAGTACATGTATTAGGAGGACATTGGATGAAAAGTACATAGATGTTTAACAACTGTTCTACAAACAAATAAGGCGTCAGAAATCTTTCTAACTGGGGTATTCTATCATTGTTCACGTAAGAAATCATAACAATGAAGATGGAAGCAAAGGAAACCTCCCTTACACTTGAAACCAGCACTATGATTGCAACTCTATAAAGATCAGAGCAATTAGTTATTCTTCCACAGTTCCTGTATTTTCAGCTGCAATTCCACCAAGAGTCTGAAAGTTAGTTAAAAAGTAAAGGGTTACTAATACCACATTGCACATCATTTTTCACACTTGTTTTGTAAAAAGAAAAATGGAAAGAATGCCTTTGAATTAATGAGTGTTGTTTTCTTGTTTTATTGTTCCTGTGTAGGAATGGTATAATAAAAATGGTGTAGAATTATTATTATTGGAAAAAGGTGAAAAGAACAAACAACAAGACAAATACTCTTCCTCTCTTTTTCTCCCCCTCTACCATGGTAAAGTGCAAATTCATTTATAAGCATTATGATAATGGTGAAAGCAAACAAAAATAATTTGGGTCAATTAAGATGCTAAATGGACATAAAACACAATAACAGGTTAGGGTGATCTTGATGGCCTTTGGCATGAAACTAATCTTAGATGATAAGACCTCACTCCCCATCCAAATAATTCATGCTCACAAAACCACACCTATACCGTTCTAAAACTATTTTCAAAAAATTGCATTTCATAAGCTTTTTTGGCTTAATGTATATTATTGATGATGGTGACACACTGGAACATTGACATGATAATTCAGCCTAATTGGAATTCATTTGCAAGAGACAGACTACACTAAATGATAATAAAGTAACATAATTAACTTACTGGAGCTGTCATCATGGTTCTCTATGCAATTCAAGAGGTATTTAAAGGTCTCAATTTCACATGGAATGGTGAGTCCACCACTCTGATCAAACCCAAATTCCTCTGCAGCCTTTTCCAGCAACGCCTTGAACAAAGAGTGGCTAAGGTAGCTTGTGGGAATGATAAACCTCCGAAGCTGAGGACCAACATAGACGGCTAAGTACCCTTTGGGAACATCATGTGGTGGTTGAGGGCTGTAGCAGCCATCCTCATCAGAGTCACAATACACAATATCTGTTAGCCTTTTGTTAATCATTGGTGATAAGACCCCATGATGATGAGTCACGTCAGAATGATTGTTGGAATCTTTTGAGCCCAGAGTTACAGTTTGCCACTTCTGAAACATTTCCTTCAATCTCACAATCTGCTTAATTCCATGCAATTTGGAACCTCCAGCATCTTCCATTGATAAACTCAGCAGATCCAACCCCAAACTATGCAGTCTCTTCAGATGTTACACTAAATGCAGAGAAATACATGAATCAGCATTCAGCAAGTCAAGTTTTAAATTCTTCAAAAGGTGTCATGTTTTTCTTTATTATCTGGCTGCATAGAAGTATTTAAAATCAATGACCAATAACCAGAAGGAAAACATTCATTCATTGATCATCTCAGCACAAAAAAGAAAACAAGCAAATCCAATTGAAGGTATAGATTTAATGAGCTTCGGATACTATGGAATATAAAGTTTACCAATTGCCTAATACTCCAAGGTGACATTTAGCAACAGCAGTAATAATTGATGGAGAAGATGATTGAATTGGCATTCCAAACATAAATAAAAGAAAATGAATGCAGAGATTGATACCTGATAGAGAAGAGGTCATTAGTTGGAGGTAAGAAATGTTATGTTAGGTTTACAGAACCAAATTTGAAACTAATGTCTAGAGTTGGTAGGGGAAAAAACTATATCTATGGTTGGAAAAACTAAATCAGTAGTTGTGTTGGCAACTGGTGTTGTTGGGCTGTATATTACTTTTTCTTTTCTTCTGTTCCCTGACGCACCACTCTAGGGGTATCCGTTTTTTCAGTTTCCCCATGCAAACAACCCAACTGTTATATATATAGTTTCTGCCGGATACATTTTTAGGATAAATTACTGGTCGAGATAGTTTGTACCTTTTATTCCTGATCATTGGAAAGTGTTTTTTTTTATGCTTATTATTCATGAGTAATATTATCAATTACAATTAATTATAAAAATATTAATAAATAATTCGTAATTAATCTATCGTAAGATAATTTGTAATAAAAAAATAATTAATAATTTATAAATAATTTGTAACTAATTATTTTTATATATTTTTTTTAATAAGGACTACAAGGTAATTAAAATAAAAATTATAGACACTAAAAATATCACTTTACTATAGGGTCTAAAAAAGAATTAAAATACAAATGATAATGACTAAAAGAATCACTTTCAAACTATAGGGACTATAAAAATTAAAAAAATTGCTTTCAAACTACGGATACTACAAGATAATTAAAATGTAAACTATAGGGACTAAAAAAATCATTTTAAAATTATAAAAATTAAAATATACAAATGATGAAATTATAGGGAATAAATGAATAATTAAACCTAAATAATATAACTATATAAGCTACCTTTTATTTTTGGATGTTTCATTATTGTTTAGATGATATTATTAAAACAAACTTTTGGATTTATATTATATATATATATATATATATATATATATATATATATATATATATATATATTATTTGTATTTACATGTATATTTGCAAAAAACAACGTTTAAGATAGTAAAAAATGTCTAACCAAAGGTGGTGAGTTAATGCTTGCGAACAATTTCAGTTCAAAATGTTAAATTATTTTCTATGAAATAAAGTATATGTTTTTTCCCCTTTCAAAACTATAAAATTCAGGTTGTAAATATTAATTTTTCTAAAAGAGGACATACCAATCCTATTACTTTAAATTTTCGTTATATTAAATAGTAATTTGTTTCATCCTCTTAGGTAACAAAAAAAAAGATAAATTGCAATTTTAGCTAATCTAAACTAAATTTAACTGTAATTGGGGTGACAGTACATCATGTGTAAATCAATTTTGTTTCTACGGTGTTAATATAGTTACACCAGTTCCAATTTTTCACATGGAAAATGGGATTGCAAACCAAACATGTTGTAAATTTACCATTTGAAGAAACATGGTGTTATTGACTTTTTTTTAATTTAATTACAATGCACTACATCAAAATTTAATTTAATTTTCTTATTCCTTTAAAGAAACGAAAGGATTAAAATCATTAATATATGCATATATATATTTTTATATTATCAAATGCAAGTGTGATTTAAATATTTTTTTATAGCTTTTTTTATATATTTTTTAATACGTCGGTGATTCCATTTCTATATATTTTTTATTATAATAGTGTATGATTAAAGATGTCCAGTTTAATTGGCCTTCTTTTCTCAAACCAGGTTGTTTAAGATGATACCAAGGAACAAAGGAATGCTTGTTGTTTAGACTTTAGTCCCCTGTCACGAACATTAATATGCAGGCTTAATTATATTTTTATTTTTGAACGTACATGATTTTAATCTTTTTTTCAATTAAAATATCTAATTATCTATCAATTGTATGGAAAGTGTTGTTATGTGTTATTTTATTCCACACCCCCCACCAAATTAAGCAACGTCATGAACGTAGAAGCCTCAGCAAAAAGAAAGGATGTATTAGTATGGAAGATTATTGGCTTAACGTTGCTTTTTATCCATCATATTTCATGTTATTTTGTTTTAATACATTATATTTTAAAAGTTTTATTTTAAGTTTTTAAAATGTTTTATTTTCATAATTTCTTTCAATTTTAGTTAACCTTTGAATTAGAAACCTTTCCTTTTTTCTGAGTAACCCACGTGACACAGTCTTTCCTCTTCTAAAACTCTCGTTCTCCCCTTTCCAATCCACTCTCCCAAACCCTCCGAGCTTCAACTTCACCATCTAGTTTTGTCGTCAAGCTTGGTGGCATGTGGCGTAACATGAATAGATCTGTGGCATCCACCAACACTCAATCTCCGACGTTGTCGTCGAGAGAGACCCAATGAGAAAATCTTCCAAAATCATATCTGGTTTCATACGAAAATAAATTTTAGTAAATGTGTTTTTTTATTAATTATTTGTGGAAGGATAAGAGAGAATGGGGCAACTTTTGTTTTTATTCCATGGTGAATTGAGTCTGATTTTAAATGGTTTTTAATTTTTAAAATAAAGATACTCTCAATTTTTATGTTGAATTAATTATTTTTAAATTTCAATGTTAACAGAAAATTACCCTTTCAAAAGGAAAATTAATAAATAAAAAACTAAGATGATATATTTTAAAAATTAAAATAAATTTTTAAAACTTAATTTACCAAATTAAATTATTAAAAAAACCAAAAATGACATTAAGTCGAGATTATTTGGTTAAATAGGTCAGCGGTCAGTTGTGGGCTTTTGGGCTTTGAGAGATTGGGCTTTTGAAGCTGATTTTACAACTCAAATCTTTCTCCCATCTTTCTCGCATGCTTTGCGGCTCTTCTGGTCACATTCTTCCTCGCCACCACGGCTTTTGTAACATCGTGAGTGGTGCCTCATTTGGCTTCTCCTGCTAGAGCTAATTTATCAAATAGCATTTTTTTTTTCTGGAGTGAGGATACAATTTTTTTTGAAATATATCAATTTATTTTTTTCTTCTGCCATTTTAGGGTTTCTTAAACCCCTAAAATCACTATGCTAAATTCCCGAGTAGTAGCTAGAGTCGGAGCTTCGATCGTTAAACACCTCTGCACAAGTACTTCTACTTATTAATATTTTCTTCTCTACCTCCCATAGTTCATAGCATGAATTGTATTGAACATATTCAACTAATTTTTCTTCTTCTTTATTTTAATTTGACAGGGAATTGTACATCCTTGCGTGGAGTAGGATATATTCGAAGCGCAAGATATCATCACAATCAACCTCTGGTTAGTCTTTTTTTTTTTCCTGCAATTAAAATTTAAGTATTCAATTTCTGTCAAGTTTGAGAATATGGACCGGCTACATTTGTTTTGAATCGTTTTATTAAACTATTGATTGCTATTTCCACATTGTATTGCTTTTTATGATCTCAATAGATAGAAACAAATAAGTTTACTTGATGGTGGATGGTTAGCATGGGAGACACTAGTCTGATTTCTAGCTTTGTTTGAAAGAGAATCTGGATGTAATCTGTAGTTTTGTTTATTTTCTTATATTGCCTTATGAAAAAGTGAGTATTCGTGTGTTTGAAGTGTGATGCGACCTTTTCTTTTGATGAAATAACTATTAAATATGGATGCCTTTGTGTCGAGTTTTAAGATTGGAGATATTGGATATGATAATGACATTAACCTTTTCCATGGGACTCTCCAGTCTTTAGCTAAAATGGCCAACAAGTTTGTGGTTAGCAGAGGATTGGGAAAAAAAAATGGACCCCGACCTGTGCAGTGTTTTTCTCTTATTTCTGATTCTGACTATTCTGAAGATGTAGATAAATTTAAGATTGTATTATGGTTTTGTGTACGAGCTTATTGGTTTCTTATATTGATCTTAATAGGTAATTCTAGAAAGGATTTGGTTGTCTCTGAATTCTTGGACTGACCAAAATAAGCATTTAGTAAACCCAAACCCAGAAATCTGGAAGTCTTTCTATCAATTTAGTTACTAGATTGGAGTGAGGAGAGATTATAGTACCAAGGGTTTTATAATAATTGACATTCTAAGTATTTGTCAAATTGGCAACTATGTGGGCAAATGTTTGTGCAATCCAAAATTTTTAGAAATTCTGTGTACATTTAGTTTGGGAATACGGGTGAAATTGTTTTATTAAATTTTTACTTTCTTATGGCTTTGATTTATGCTTATCTCTGTTTTTATTTTAATTATTTTGTGTTTTTTTTTTTAAATAGTTTCAACAGCATTCTTTTACTAAGTTATACAAGGGAGCCATGATAGAAAAGCATAATTTCCTTTCAACAATGACTACTAACAACACTACTGAGGAAGGAAGTGAACAAGAACAAACGTAAGTTCTTTTAATTTGAGATGACAGATTTTTGGGAGTACGTGATCCTTTTATAAATATGTAATAGCATTCAAAACTTGCTATTGATTGTGTTTGTGTTATAATTTTGGATGCAGGAATGTTGATTATATATATAGATCATTTCTCCATTGTTTTGTTAAGATTATGGACTCTTAAAAAAAACATTTAGTATAAAACACCCATGCAAAATTTTGTAATTTTCTTAGTGTTGATGTTATATTTTGACAGGCAACACTTTGCAGACTAGTTGTTAACTGCTGATTTCTTGTTTCTAGCTAAGCATGATTTGGTCATTGAACAAGGACGCTCCAATGTTATAAAGTGGCCTTTTTTCTTATTGTCTAATTTTTACCTTGAGAAGTGGTTGTTGAGAGTACAGTCTATAAGTTCAGTTGCTATGTCGCTACGTTATCATACAGCATATGCAATATTTTGATCCCCCCCCCCCCCCTCAAAACGGAAGACTTGAGAACTGACATTATGTACTTGAGCTTGTTGGAAATTTACTTGTATATATTTTTCTTCTAATGATTAATTTTTTTAAGGCATTTTCAAAATGCAGAGAATGTTAATGTCATGTGAATATTGAGGTTTAGCACTCTTCTCTAACTAAGATTTCATGTTGTCTATCATGGGGGTATGATATGATATCCAAGCAGAAGTTAGGTTGCTGCTTGATTCTGATACTTCAACCAAAATGGCAAGAATAGAAAAATCTTTAAGCCTCAGTTGTTGCAGTAGGTCGCATTTCCTTGAAAATTTTCACAATTCAAATCTCATATAAGATGGCAATAATCCACCTGCTTATTAAATACTAACCTAAATTCATATCCCTTGAGACAGAATGCACAACGACTGTTGTACTTTGCTCGTATATTTTACTAGATGGCAATAGTGCATCATTCCGCTCCTTACTTTTTGAGGCAACATTATGCAGGATATCTGTAACTTTTATTGATAAGGATGGTGAGGAGAAGCATATCAAAGTCCCTGTTGGAATGTCTATGTTAGAAGCTGCTCATGAAAATGACATTGAACTAGAAGGCAAGAGCTTTGATTTTATAATTCTATTATTTCGCCTCAAGATTTTGGTCTTCTGAATTCTGCTGTTTTTTTTTCTCTTTTAAATGTTTGAGATAGCCAGTTGGTCATATTTGATCCATCTAGCCACCCCACCTGTTGGGTTAATTTTTATTTTTTTAGTTTTTTTAGTTTTGCTAGAATTACTTTTCATTTTGATAGTCTGCCTTTACTTTGGAAAAAGCTCGCCAAAAATGAGACTGTTTCTAATAGGTTTAGACTCACTACACTTTTACTTGCCTACTTTAGAGACAAGTTCACTTGAGAAGAACATTATCTCCTCCTTTGCTTATGATGGATATGCTGACCCTTATCGTGGGCCTCATAATATTTCAATTTGCTCATAGCATATTCATTATTGATTTAGCATACTTGTCCTTTTGCCTAAGCTGATTTCTTACTTGATGTTATTGCAGGAGCATGTGAAGGCTCGCTTGCGTGTTCAACTTGCCATGTTATAGTCATGGTACATCACGAGTGATCTGATCTATGTAGTGAAATGTTGCTTGAAATTAATTTTATGTTTTTTGAAATACCGTTTTCCACTTACAAGAGGGTCGAATCATTTGTGCAGGACGTAGAACAATACAATAAATTGGAAGATCCAACTGATGAGGAAAATGACATGTTGGATCTAGCTTTTGGGCTTACTGAAACGTGAGTTTCCTATCTATGAACTTGGGATTTGAAATTTTCGTTTTCCGTTTTTGTCCGCCTCAAATTAAGCATTGACTAATTTTGGGAACTATGCAGATCACGTCTGGGTTGCCAAGTGATTGCTAAACCCGAACTTGATGGAATTCGTTTAGCTATTCCTGCTGCCACTCGGAACTTCGCTGTTGATGGTTATGTGCCGAAACCACACTGACTCATTTGTTTTGGTTCAATGCAAAGAGTGTTGCTTTCAGTTTTGTACCCTCACCGATTTAGATAAATCGGCATTTATTGATCATATCATAGGCATTATTTTTGTATTGTCCGTGTTCACGGAGCACCTCTATATATCAATTTAGAGAGAGATCGATCATGTTGTAATTTTCGACGGGCTACATTTTTGCGTGTCAATAAATTACTTGTACTGTTTTATATTCTTGAACCAATAACGTGAACAAACACGTCCAAAACATATAAATATATGAAAGGCAGAATGGAGGACAAGATTATTTGGGCCTTCTTGGATTCGAGAGTATTGATCCAAATCAAACCGACGGTAGTTTTCTTGTGTATGTTAAGTTGCTACCCGATTTCGCTATTTATGTTTTACATTTGTCTATCACGGTCAGATTTTATTTCAACTAATTTCTAACAAAAACTCAAGTAAAATTAATCGGTAAATATTATCATTTGTAATTAATTATGTAGTTGCTCGTTTTCTCGTAAATGTTGCCTTGTGTATCCTTTCATTACGAGTCGTTTGAGATCCTTGGAAAAGATGCCTAAAAGGAGAAATGCTGGGGAAACTGTCTCAAGGATATTGAATATAAAAGAAAATATAAAGGTATTTTTGCTGGTTTGTTTCTACCTTTTTGTTCTTTCGTTATTCTTCTAAATAAAAATAACGTGAAAAAAAATGATATTATTATAATTGAGTGAAAATATAAGATATATCAACTAAAAATGGAAATAGAAAAAAAAGAAGAAAAAAAAGAAGAAAAAAAACAGGAAAATATGTGGGTACAACGAAAATGGTACAACAACTTAACTTGACAAGGCTATCTAGACAGGAGAAGAGGGGGTCTTGAAGCAAGAAGCAGTTTGGACTTATAGATTGCTGGGGATACTGAACCGATTTTCTAAACCAAAGCAAGGTCTCAATCAAACGCTCTCGACTCAACACAAAATATCAGAAACTCTACATTTTAATGAATACAATTCATAATCCTTGACCAGGAATGCCTGAGAACAGCATTTTCTAAACCAACGCAAGGTATTATCAATCAAACCCTCTCAACTCAGCACAAAATACCAGAAATCAGAAACTAACTATCCATTTTAATGAATAAAATTCATCATCCCTGACCAGGAATGCCTGAGAACAGCATGTGATCATAGTTCACATATGAAGTAATAGCAAACTGAGTAAAATGAAGTTGAAAAACCGTAACACCTATGCTAGTCTGCTAATAATTGGAAAAATAATGATTCAGGTTATAAATTTTTCGCCATCTAAATCCGTTGCCAAAAGTGATCTTGTAGGAAATCATAAGATTGATTGTAAAAACACGTTGAGCAGTAGTAAATGATAAACTGAAAGAAAAAAGAAAAAAGCATAACAAGTGGTGACATTGTGCCAAATGGCTTGAAACAAGTCGCGAAACTAACAAGGCTTTTGTGTAAGTAACTAATTGTGAGCCGTATGAAGCACAATGACGGAGCGTCTAAAAATTTCACAAAATTGATATCATTGTTTTACATGTAATCTATGAAGGTGAAGTCTAACCAAACCAAATGACTACCTTTAACGAGAATCATTGAATTATGTTAGTTTCAGCTGAGCTTCTTGAGCATCTTGGAAGCCCAGCGCTTAACTCGTCCCCTGAGCGAGTAACCGAAAACCGCTCCAGCAACAAAACAAAATGCACAAAGCTTTGAGCATGTCCAGTATGACACCGCTTGTCTGTAACAAAATTACAATTAATTATGGCAAGTTAAGAATCAAAACCCTAATATAAAGGAACAATGAAGTGATATAAGGTAAGGTTAGGAACGAAGCAGAAAGAGAAAGAGACAGATGCCTGGGAGGTCTGGTAGCCAAAAGAAGGGAGGAATCAGGAGGCGGCGGCGGTGCTTCTCTGACACGATCGAAACTCGACGACTTCAGGTCGCCGGAAACCTTACTGACAGCACTAGCCATCGATACAAAATGCAACAGTTATGCCGATTTAATATATCCCCTTTTCATTTTTCTTTGTATTTAGTAATCGCCGCATCTAAACGACGCCGTCACAAACGTGTACCCTGGTTAAATTTGTAACCATCAAAATAAAAATATGCATGATTAGATCATTTATTAACCCTTTATTTATGAATATATGCGCGCTTTTATGTCCAGACAGATTTTTTAAATAATAATTAATAATATTAAAAAACAATAAAAGAAATGATAAAAAATTAAGACATTAAAAAATAAAATATTATACCCCAATAATATAAAATAATTTTACTTAATCATTAAAGAAAGTTATTCACTCGTAGCTTTTTTTACACTAATGGTACGGAATTAATAAGGACTTTAGAACATTTATAATGAAAGTTCTCGAGTTCAAAAATTTCGTTTCACGACATCTGTTTTTATACGTGTTTTGAACATTTTCAAAGGTTGGATTTTCTTCAAAAACTCTCAATTGCCCACATTTTAAATTTTTTTAATGTCTCTTAATAAAATATATTTAAATAGGATTTATTATAAAACTCAGAAGAATGACCCAAGAACCCAAAATAGGAGAAGAAAAAAGAAAAAAAAAATATTGAATTTTATATAATAACATGAGATCCAAGAGTGAAAAATGGAAGGTTAAACCGTTAGAGTTAAAAAGAGAGAGTGGATGGGGTCAGAATTTGTCCACGAAAGGCAATCCTCTCTGTATCTTTGGTTCAGCAGCCATTAGCGATTTCCCTTATCTCTCTCCATCTTAACTCCAAGCACAAGAATCATCTTCCCATTTCGTTTCTGACCAATGGCTTCCCTCACTGTCCCAAACCATTGTGTTCCCACTTTGCTTCGCACTCACTCTCTCAACTACCCATCTTCCCAAAACCTCCCACTTCCTTCCGCGCCATCAAATTCTCAATTTTTTGGCCTCAAGCTATCTCATTCTTCCTTTTCCACAATTCCCTCTTCTTCTTCTTCACTCAAAGGCTCCATTTTCGCCAAGGTACATTCCTGCTTATCATCAACTTTCTGTGTCTCTTTTAGCTTCCTAGTTCTTACAACCCACCAGCTTTCTCTTTTTTCCTTTTATATATTCCTTGACAGGTGACTAAAGGTTCAAAGCCACCGAATTTTACGCTAAAAGATCAGAACGGGAAGAATGTTAGCCTCTCCAACTTCAAAGGAAAACCAGTAGTTGTGTATTTCTACCCTGCTGATGAGACCCCTGGCTGTACCAAACAGGTAAATACACCACAATGTCTTTCAGAGTGGAGATGCCAAATTTTCAAGTTTTGTAGCTCCAAACATTTTCCAAATTTATAATTCAACAGTGTATAGTGGACTATTTATGGAGCATATTAACAAAAGGCAATAGATCTGTTTAATTACATGTTTCAGACTTCATATGCTAAGATTTATTCGAGGTTTATTTATCATTTGGTCCCTGTAGTTACAGAAACTGTCTTTTATTTCCAATACTTAAAAACATCTCCTTTTAGTCCCTATGAGGAGATGCTTTTAAGTATATAGAAACTAAAAAGGAAACTTTTTGTAATTGAACCTTTACATGAGTAATTGAACCTTTATATGATATAGGAAGGAATTCTTGTTCTTTTGAAAAGGAAGGGGAGAGAAGGGTTTTGGTTTTGTTGACCACCAGTCTTCGGAAGTGAAATATTCTAGCAGAATCTCCACGGATTCTCGCTCACAAGTTGAACTTTGGTGTTGTACTTGCAAGAACTCCAACATGACACAAATGGAGGGTAAAAGTTAGAGTACCTCAACCTTATTAGGTTTATTTATACTATTCTTGATTTGGTAAATGCCCCCCTTGGACAAAACCTACCAAAATCACTACCTCTAATGGATTTCTGGCCATGATTTTGTACTTTGTATCCCTATCGAGGTTCATCTACTGCTAGAAGGTTCTTGATATATGCCTTTTGAGGCTTAGTTATTGGGTTTTAGTCACAGCGTATTAGCTTAATTAGTCAGATTAGGCTCAAAACCTCTATGGAGTTGTTTACGAAACATGAATGGTGTAAATTCCAACAGGGTAAAGGCCTACAATTTGATTATACTGTGCTGGTGGTGGTAGAATATATGCAAGAACACAATAAATCATTGCTATTGTACCATTGATACAGTCATGGTGGCTATTTTACTATTTTATTGCAGGCTTGCGCTTTCAGGGATTCATATGAGAAGTTCAAGAAAGCAGGAGCGGTGGTTGTTGGGATAAGTGGTGATGATGCTGCCTCTCACAAGGTAAAATTCAATGGTTTCACTGTTTCTTTCTTCTTTTTTTTTTTTTTTAAACTAACCATACTATTCTTATGCTGAATGCATTTCATGGAATGTAGGCATTTGCCAGCAAGTACAAACTTCCATTTACTTTGTTGAGTGATGAGGGTAACAAGGTGAGGAAAGAATGGGGAGTGCCAGGTGATTTCTTTGGATCATTGCCTGGAAGAGAGACTTATGTTCTTGACAAAAATGGGGTGGTTCAGCTCGTCTACAACAATCAGTTCCAACCAGAAAAGCATATTGGTGAGACCCTGAAAATACTTCAGAGTCTTTGAGGCATTCTGATTCTTTTGTTTGCTATCTTAGCTGGCCTGATTCGGAGTCAGACAAGTATGTAACTATGAATTGTAAGTTTGTAACCACTGTAATTATGCAGCTGATTTTGGAGCCTTTGATCACATTCACATGGGGGTGATGATATGTATTCTCCTATAGAGAGCAAACATTTATAACCTCTCCGGATGGAATAATGCCTTCATTTGCCACAAATACAATCAGATTATATCTGTATCTTTTGCACATTGTAAGTTTAGCTTCAATTGACAAAGTGACCATCCATTATAATTTCTATATCATTTGAATTTGCTATTTGAAACAAGGTTCAGCAAAACATATGATTTATTTGAACAACATTGCTGTAACCTTGAAGGAGTTAACTACATGTATGGAACGTGACTCTTGAGCATCTAAACTTTAGCCCACCATTCTCATATGAAACTTATCCTTAAATTTTTCATCCCGCATTTTTAACTACTTAGACAATTCTTTCTTAGAGAACAAACAGTTATTTTTTCTTATTATTCTACTACTATTTATGTAGTCACTAAGAGAATGGTTGTAAGCATATTCAATCTTCCTTGGCATATTCTTCAATACTATAGGGTCCAAATACCTCGGATATCCAGTTCTTCTTCCTCCAGGAACTCCACCCCAAATCTTTACAAATTTCATCACTATGGTTGATGCTATAAGTTGAAATGCAGTGCCTCTTATAGAACCTAGTTGACCTTTTCATCACTTCTATCTCCTTATGTGTTTGTGAAAGCATGCTCTCAACACTTGGGAGCTTGAATTTGTCATCTACCAGTCCAGAAAGCCACATGGAGCGTAGCTCTGACGAGTGAAGATTTGAGACACTCTCAACAAAACCCACAAAGGCCATGTTTGGAATCAATGGATGGATAGTTCCCCTGTCATGATTAGCATGAATCAGCTGTTAGTTCTCACATATGACAAGTGATAGCAGTACATTCTCTAACAATTTTTTTAACACACTCTATTATTAGTTAAAGTTTATTAGAAACTACAAAATTGAGTGTAACTGTATTGAAGTTCATTAAATAAGAAGTAAAACCCACAAACTTTTGTATTATTTCTCTTCACATATTTTTTTATGGAAGCAAGCATAATGAATTGAAGAGTCCTTCTCACCTGTATAAAGGCATAATACCAGAAGGGTACTCCAACAGGCTACTAAAAGGCTCAGGTAAAA
This sequence comes from Glycine soja, assembly GCF_004193775.1. Lineage (NCBI taxonomy): Eukaryota > Viridiplantae > Streptophyta > Magnoliopsida > Fabales > Fabaceae > Glycine > Glycine soja. The sequence goes on along the minus strand of NC_041014.1, from coordinate 22,628,665 downwards.
TGGTTTTGAGCTTTTTCTTTCCATCAAAACCAGTTGCGAGAACAACTACATCAGCATTCAGCTTAGTGTTGTCTTCAAATTCAATCCCTCCATTCCAGAACCACCACTTTGATGCCTTCTTAAAGACAATTTGGCCCTTTTCAGCCTCGGAGAAGAAATTTTCTGGCATGATGGCCATTTGACAAGATGCATAATCTTCCACAAAGGGGTGTTCTGGTTTTAACCCATACTTCTCCAATGGAAGTTTCCATAGAAGGTAGGACTCAATAAACTTTGAAATTCCACGCCTCTGTAATAGCTCATTGCATAACATAACAACAAAGCTTTAGAATTTAGCAATCCTTGTAACAACCATAACATTTATTTAGGACCCTATATGTATTATGTGATTCAGGAAGTGAAAAACGTTTAAGGTAATGTACCAGTGGGGAACACATGAGGCATAGAAGGGTTCTGAGTAAGCCCTGGTTTGGTCTTTCGTGGATAAACTGGGAAGATCTTGTTGAGAAGAACAAGAAAAAAGGCAATCCCCAAATCCAGTAATGGGGAACTGTCCAATGCAAAGTCCTTACAACCATGGTGCAAGGTTGTCCTTCAGGTCCTTCAGAACAAGACACCAACAACTTTCTTATGCATGTTGAAATTTAAGAAACAGTAAAAGAAGAGATGTGATTGTACAACACTGCAATATACGCATAGTAAAAATGATGTAATTACTTATATAATCCTTGCCTTTTAATTTGCATTTAGAACTTAGGCCCTACAGGTTACCCATAACTCTTAATTAATATTTTTTTTTGGAAGATTCTCTTAATTGAATGTTATTATAAGAAATAAATATATAATATTAAAATTATTAAATACCACACAAAATAATAGTAAGTGATATTATAATTATGTTTATGTCTTTTTTGTAACAGGATGAAAAACGATGAGACAACCAAATCCAAATAAAAATAAAAGGGAAAAAGAAGTTTCTTGTTACTTATAAGGAAAAATAAAAGAGAATCTACAATTTTTAATTACTTATTCTAGTGATTGGTCGATGGCATGAGGTGTTGAAATTTCAGTGGACTTTTCATATGATGGTATAAAACTGTCACACGTGGCTCGCTTTCATGTCTGTAGGTGAAGATGAAGGTTGGAATCCGTCGTTGAAAGGCATTCCAAACATTTATGAAACTATGAAAGTCAAAACTGATGTGTGGAATTCTATTTTATATGACTTCTGTGACCTATAAATTCGTCCCATATCAGCTTCACGTCAATTATTATTATTATATTAAATATTAAATAAAATGAAAAGAACAGTACGCAAGTCAAAACACCTTGATACATAAAATAAAAAGAACAGTAGTGTGCACTCAAACCATGCAAGTAGACTTGGAAAATAAAGCGCCAACTTAGTATTAACATTCAATAAAAACCAATAACAATTAATTAGACACCAACCAAAAAATCTATTGAAAATTAATGTCGTCACCGTTGGTACGTGCCTATATGGCTATATAAGCACTACAAGAACTGAAAATGACATTTTGATAGAAAAAATAAAAGAGAGAGAACGGAAAACAACAAGCAATAGTCCGAATATGAAAATGAGCTTCTAGAGAGAGAAAAAAAATTGTGTATTTTCCACAGCACATGAGTGACAGATGACAAATAAAGGCAACATGTTCAATTGGGGCCATTGAACGCAACCTTTATGACAAGCCAAAACAGGAAATAAGTTAGAAGATGTGCACAAGAAAATCGAGTTATACACATGCACAAAAATAACGAGAGGTGTTACTTGTACAGTAATTATACAATTAAGTGAGAGAAACATGAGATAACATAAATGATGCGATGGAAATAAATAAACATAAAAAAAATATTATTGTACAAAATGTTACTATATGGGTTGTTATATGAATAATACAGCTCTAAAATAATTGCTTTCACATTGATTCATCAGCAATGTGTTTTTACATATATTTATTCTTTTAAAAAAGAACCATAACATATAATAAAATACCATTACGTGATCAAGCAAAAAGTAATTTTCATATAATAATATTATTTGGCTTGTACATCTTTATTACAATTATTTCTTAACCAATCATAATTTGAGGGGAACAAAAATTTAAACAATTATAAATAAGTAGTTCATAAAAAAATCTTTTAAAAAAGAACCACAATATAAAATAAAATAACAGTAGCTAGGTGGTCAAAGAAAAATTAATTTTCAAATAATAATATTATTTTGCTTGGAAATTTCTATTATAAATATTTCTTAACCGATCATAATTTGAGGGGGAACAAAAATTTAAACAATAAATAAGTAATTCATAAAAGATAATAATTTTTCATTTTACACTTCACATCTTGTTTCGCAAAAAGATTCATAGTACTATTTCAGATACATTCAACCAATCATTAGTTTCTGCAACTTTTACAGAATGTTTTTCACAAACAGCATTTTTTGTTTTCAAAATTAAAACAGCAACTATTTGAATTAATTTTATTCTGAGTTACTCTAGCTGTATGATTAAAAGCAATATATAAATTATAAATTAGTAAACGAATTACGTACGTGAGAGTGGATTATTATTATTACCTTGGTTTGCCTGGGCACATTCCATGGCTAAATCAAGACCTGACTTTTTGAAACCTACGACCACAACCTTTTTCCCTTTGAGAAGTTGAGTAGCAGCTTCCTGGTCAAGTTTACAGTAATCTAGCGTATGCATCACCTTTCCCTTGAATACCTCTGCCCCTTTCTTCTGTGGAAACGTTGGAATCCTCGCTATGTCCCCATATTTTCCAACGCAAACCACAACCAACTCGAAGCCATACCACTGAAATAATTAATATTGGATTACGGAAATAATCATCAGCTGGTGCACCACTACTCATGCACTCAAATTGAACGTACGTACGTAGTAAGTTCATATACGTTATTTGGAATTAACCTTTATTAATTATGATAGGTTATAAAAATATTTACTTATTATTTCCCTTTTGAACAGTTGATCAAAAAAAAATTCTTTTTTTGAGTAAAAATTTCTGCTCTACAAGTATATAATACTAATATATCTGTAATCAATAATTATCTATTATTCATATACAAACAATTAGATACTTCTATTAATTATAAAAAATGTTAAGACTAACAGTTGTGATATATAAAAGTTTAGTGATCGAATTATGTTTAAAATACAGTTATTTATAAAGATATATTTTTATGCATGTTGATTAATTTAAGTATATATAATAGGGAAATTTGTAATAAATAAATATTTGGTATGATGGAGGTAAGGTAGTAATTTCTCAAATTATATTCATGTCAGCTTATCAGTCATATAAGGGGATAAACAAAAAGTCATTGATAGCTCAGCAGCTTCATACAATCAATAAAAAAAACATTACAAATCTTTTTTTATTAAATAATTAATACTATATAAAAAATTATTTCAAAACAATATTATGAAACTAATTTTTCAATAAAGAAAGGGCCCAAAACAGGTGAGAACAATTTCTCATTTTTAATTAAAAACAATTAATCGCTTTACTTTTGAAGAGTAACTTAATTAGAATTGTTTGTGGGAATATGTTTTTAAAAATTTCTGAAACCCTAGGTATATATAGGCACCAAAGAGTTTGAAGGTAGTTAGTTGAGTTATGAAGACCTGAATGGTGTCTGAGTGATTGGTCTGCACAGCAACTTCCCACACAGGCAAACCGGGAAGTAGGCTTCCAGAGCAGGTAACTTCCCGGTTGCCTGTGTAGCGGATTTCCACCACCTTGGAGTTGAACCTTATGTTCTTGAGCACATCAAAGTGCTTAGCATAAGAGTGCAAATAATTGAGTATCTCCAAATGGGTAGGAAAATCAGGATTGTCTCTTTGAGGCCAAGGAAAATCAGTGAATTCATAATCACGACGATGAGACTGAAGCTTAGTGGAGTTATAGGAGCAATGACTCCAAACTCCACCAATGGAATCTGAGGCCTCAAAAACAATAGGGTTGTGGTGTGATAGCTGTTTTGCAGCTGCTATGCCGCTTACTCCAGCTCCTAGGATGCCGATTTTTGAAACCAATATGGGATGGTTTTCGGCACGGTTTGCCATTTTTTGGTGTTGAGAAAGTGAGAGCAAGTTGAAGGTCTTTGATTATGCAACGAGTGTGTGTGTGTGTGTATGATGATTGATGAGTGTGTGCAATCAAAATGAGAGGGTTAGACCGGTATATATAGATGCCTCGAGCTGCAGCAGTCGTCAATTGTGACATCATAAGAGGTAGACTTTTACAGTAAATAATGACGAAAAACAAAATGAAGAAAAATGCATGCATGGTTGACACATTAAAAAAATGTAAATATAATAAGGGGTATGTTGTAAATATTTGAATATTTCAAAAAAGTTTATACTCAAATTGGTGGGCTTTTTTATCCGTAGAATATTTGTAATAGATCATTATTCATACAAAAAAACTTTTTTTTTCATTCTTGAAAGTGTATGCTAAAAGAGATGTAAAACGAGAGAAATTGCGGTTAAGAGAAAGACAAGATGATAAATATGATAAAAAAAAAAGGAGGAAAGTAATGCCAGATGAATGTGCAAAATAGAGTGTGAACAGAGATTACGTGTTCGTATAATAAAATTAAGTAATATTATTTTTTTCTCTGTTTCTTTCTATATTATATCAATCATCTTCTTTAATCTCTTTTCTCTTTCTATTTCATTTGAAAAATTAGATCATTACAAGAAAACAATTTTATTCCTAAACTCGCCTTTTTTATAATAAAGGGTGTAAATATAGCATGAAAAATCGGTACTCTGGAGTCTGGAACAATTTTATCCATTTTTAATTAAATGCCTTGCTATTTCTATATTGGCTAGCTATTTACTATTTTAATAGGTCTTTCTGAATAAAATTCACTTTGTTGAACAAGTAACTAGTAACAAGTAAGCAATGGAGCCTATGTGCCATGGAAAATGTTTGGAAGATTAAGAGAAATCTGAGGTGACGTAATGATACTTCTCAAACTGAATTCAGCTTATAAGGGTTATTATGAAGACGCGCGAATAAGGAGGTGATCGTGAAAACTTACAAAAATATATCTGAATCAGTGTATATCTACCATATCCAGGATATAAAGTCTATTTGCTAATATGGAAACACTATTTATAACACTGGTATACGAGTAAGTCACGATTATGTTATTAATATTTGAGCATAATTATGAGGTAATTCTAATAGAAAGTGAAACGCATACCCCTCTAAGTTAAATATTCTTGAACATAAAGTACCGTGAGGTGCAAATTATCATAACGTGATAATTGAATCAGATTCCAAGATGATAGTGAATCAAATTCATGATAACAAGGAAGATATTTTTTTAGTGTGGAAGGATTCTTAACCAAATAGAGAGATCCTGAGATCATTTAATTTCCTTCTTTCTGTATTCAATTGTAGAAAATAAGTTAATTTAGTAGTGTCATTCCTTGGCTAGAAGTTCTATGTTGAGTATACTTTTGATGTAATTCCCTTTTGACGTAATTTTTTATTGATAGAAATAATTTTTTATCATTTTTTAGTTGAATTCAGAATAAGTCAGTTTCTTTTTCTTTATAAACCATAGGGTTAAAAAATATATTAATTATATCAATGGAAAGAATTTCTGTTGCTTAAAAAAAATGCCGTGAAGTGCAGATTTTTTAAGTGGTGTATTGAAACTCATGTTAGTGTCTCAACCCTAAAAGGGATCTATGTAATTGAAACCATTCTTCAACTATATATATTACATTTAGACCTACTGATTCAGAAATTTTAACTTGAAGGAAGTTATTGATTTCAAAAGTTAAAGCATTAATTATATGAGGAACATAGATCATACGTGGATATCAGAATCAGAATGTGAACAATAAGACTATGACTCCCTTGCATTAATGACTACATATATTAAAAAAAAAGTCCAAACACGAATAAAATTGCTAGAACCAACCAACACGGCCACATAGAGAACACCTCGGGTGTTTTACATTTTGTACACTTCAACTATTAATCAACTTCATTGTAACTTTTTTAGCTCTTTGGGAATTAAAATATATATTTCTTGCAAATCTTGTAATTCTTTTTTTGCCAAGTGCTACGGAATCTTGATTATACAGTCTCCTCTCGCTAATTTCCAATTTGGCAAATTCATTTAAGAAAATGATAATATGCCATATTGAAATAGACGAAAAAACTAATTGATTATGCAAACTTCAACAGAATTTTTCTAGATCAATTCGACTTATAATATATATTGTCGCTTATGATCCAAATTCTGTTGAAAAGTTTTTCTATAAACATCTTTGGAAGCTCTTTATTCCAAAAAAATGTCTTGCTTTTCATATGGAGAATGTGGTTGGATAGACTTCCGACAGTGGATAATTTAAACAAGCAAGGTATAACAATTCAAGGGGAAGCAGCTTTGTGTTCATTTTGTAAAATAGAAAATAAGACGTTGGAACATTCCTTGTTTACATGTAAATTTGTCATAGATGTGTGGAATGCATGCTATAGATGGTTGGGCATTTGTTCTGCTATCCGGCACTTCCTGACCCATGAGTGCAGCAGGTTAGGGACTCGTAAGAATAAGATCTGGAAATTGGTATGGGAAGCAGCGGTGTGGGTTATATGGTGTCATAGAAATAATATTATTTTTCGCAAACAACATTTGGATCTTGACTATTTTGAATTAATTAAATTCAAATCTTGGCTTTGGTTGGAATCTTTTGTGAAAAAGTTTCACTTCTCTTTCTTCAAATGGTATTCTAACAAGTTGATATGCTTAAAGTGTTTGTGAATTGTGATGGCTATTTACCTTAGCTGGCCAGCTAATAAACTGCGGGAATTAACAGGAGTAACGAGAAGGGACATGCTCATTTGTGACAGTGTAGGGTGCAACATCTTGGTAACATTGTTTATTACCTTCATAAATAAATATCTATGTTTGCTGATAATAAAAAAAAAAAACGTACATACTATAAATAATAATTTAATAAAAACAATGGGTATGAAGGGAAGTAGTTTTCTTTTCTGTTGACCATGCAAAACATTCATCTCGAGTTCAAGTTTAGGGACTTTTAGCTATCAAACAGTTCATTTATAGCGATGAAGTCAACCCAAAGCAGTGCTTGCGTCGCGTGCGTACTGGCACTAAACAATAATAATATTTTTTTAGAACCTGTGCATACCCACAATTCTGCATGAAATTAATTTCCTACTTTTATCTTAGTAAACAACATAATTAAAATCAGAAGAAAAATAAGGGTTTGTTTGCTATAATATTTTAATTTTGTATTTAACTTTTAATTTACAAAATTAATATCGTGTTCTCAAATTGTTTCTTGTTTTTTAAAAAAATGGTCTAAAAAACAGTAAAATTAACTCTTTTTTTCTGTTTCTTGCACAAATCTTTTAAAAAAATTATAAATAAATACTAAACAATATCTTTAAAAAATTAAAAAAATATATTAAAATTTTTATTAACGTACATCTACATTCTACCATGATTTATAATGTATTCTCGATGTAAATTTTAATAAAAAAAAAATCTTTAGTTTAATTTTTTTTAATCAGTGTATTCGGACAATGGACTTTTAAGAATAAAGTGTCCAATTTCTAAATAAAAAATGCAGTAGAGTTGATAAATATGATGATGATGATGTTTCCTGTCACATCTGGAATCTATCTCAACAGAGATATATCTAGAGAGGCGAAAGGGAGCTATATAATATGCATGCATCTCTCACATTCAAGCATTGCTCAGAGGTGGCTTGGGATTTGGCATTATTTTTGGAAAACTCATGGAAGCTGGGTGGGAAATAACTAGGAACCTAAGAAGGAAGTTCGGGAGGAACCAGACACTTGGAAATTTAATTGATAATTATTCACTTTTTGCATCATGCATGAAAAATTGGAAACGACTCTTAATAATTGATAGTATATATAATCCATATGATTCTAATTTCTGCATCCCACCAATTAATATTTCTTGCCCATATATCTTTTATAATTAATTTATGGATCATATTTTTTTTTTAAATGTGAACGTTAATTAATATAAGTTTTTTCCCTTCAATATCCTACAATAATGTTTGCTTAACTTATTCCATTATGACGATAATGATATGTCACGGCTAATTGACAATTTTTGAAGAATAAACAAGTTCTGGACTACAAATTGACTAATTTATTAGCAATTGGACTATATTATTTTTTGTTGACAATCTTTTTATTCAACGACAGTGTAAAAGTCTAATATCAGTTTCAAAACACGACAATACTCAAAACTATGGCTAACAATATAGAGGCAAGCAAGAAATATATATGGTACGACTTTTTTTTTTGTACAAAGAAACATAGTAGGACTAACATATTTTATGGTTTTCTGATTAGAGATCAATTAACACGAAAGTATCCATAAATGCACCGCGTTACTGGTAGCTTGTATTAGCAGTTTATAATATTATAATGCGGTAATATTGTAGATATAGATAGAATATTGTTCAGTCTTTGGATGTTTCTTTCTGTGCTTTTGTGCATGCTTTTCCATCCGAATCTCAAGTCAATTTCAATGAGATTATTTATTATAGGGTTTAATTCCGTTTTTTTACTCTATAAAAAGGAAGTACAATATAATGCAATGTATTTTATTCTAAAAATTGCAGAATTGTGTGTAAAAGTTATAAAATTCATTGAAAAGCTGCAAACTCATATTTAGAAAAGTTATAAACCGGGGTTGTACACATAAAAGTTACAAATTGAATTTGTAAATAAGTTCTCGATGTAACTTTTCCATATTTCTTCTTTGGCGGATTAAAAAAAAAAATTTCCACATTTCTGTAATAGTAATTATTTACATGTAATTTTCTGCAACTTGCCTTTCCGGCTTCTACGTTCGAGTTATATCAGACAACTAAGAAGTAAAATGAGCTAGAGAGATGAGTTTTAATCTGCTAAAGTGCTTTTGAATTATGAGTAGAGAAAATATAAACTTTGCTACGCGTATATATTTACAGGTAAGAAAAATTAGTTAACGATAAAAACCAAAAATAAAATTGTCTAAAAATTACATTATATTTTATCATACTCCATTTTCCAAAGTGATGTGATTAACTAATGAGAGAGATATTAAGATTACACAATGTGTGTGTGTGGTTGTTAAACTTTAACTGGCCATGTATATCTCGTTTCATTAAAGAATAAATATGCAGTGAAATTAAAATAAATAAATAAATAAAAACATTACATATCTCTAACTCACTAGAATCGGACGGGAGATAGTGAGATTTAGGTAATTTAAATGAAATTTTAAGTTCTAATTCAATTGTTGTCCTATATATAAATAAATAAAAAATTACATATGACTTGGCAGCATCTACATGAGCTATTTTTGTAAAAAAAAAAAAAAAAAAAAAAAAAAAAAAAAAAAAAACAGGAAATTAATTATAATAGAACAGGAGATTCTCACTGCATGAATTAAAATGACTAACATTATACAAGTAAGGGTTAATCCCATAAAAAGAATATCTTCCTAACTATTAGTTACTTTGCACACCTCTTAAAAAGAAAAAGAAAAAGAAAAATACTTTGCACACAAGTATATCGATACGACACTTTGAAGAAATATTTTAAGCATTTATGAAATGGTCGCTGTATTGTAGAACTATGTCTTTTAAATTTTAATCCTGTTTTTATATATACATCACGGTTTACTTTACGACGACTAACTTATATATATCTTATTTATGGGTTCCTTCATTAATTAATTTGATTTAAGTTTTAAAAACTCAAAGCATAATTTTTAGAAATAATACGAAAGAGACACAGTTTTAAATGCAAAAATAATTATTTATATTGGAATTTATGCTCATTTAATTGTATACAATATTCTTTTGCTTATCACAATAATTGTTAGAAATTTATTTATTTTATGATTGAATTAAAAGTTTATAAAAAATTGAAAGTTGAATCATTCTGGTGTCGCACACATGTAACAAATATTGACTATAACTTTTGTTTTTTGAAGCCGAATATTGACTATAACTTATACAGTACGTGCTTATAAATTACTAACAACTTAGGAACAAGAAATTCCCAACAAAATTCAAATATAAACAACTTACCCCCCACAAGCACCATAAAAAAAACCCACAATAAATTTTCAATAGTTACCAAATTTAATAATTTCGAATCAACATGGTTCAATATCAATAATTCACCAACTAATCTTATTTGGCGTATCAAGTTTTGTTTTTGTGGAACAATTCTGCAACTTAAATTTCATAATACCACAATAAATAATGCGATAATATTAAAAAATAATGTCAAAAAGATCTTTAGAATTTTATTAAAAAACACTAAGAATGTAAATTAAAGATTTATATATTAACATTTAATCATAAGTAATTTGTATAATAAATAAGCTCACTCTTATAATAGTTATTTTAAAAAAAAATTATAGATCATGTTTTATTTGCCGACAATTTAGATTGGTGGATGAATAAACTAAATATATTTATTCAGATGAAATAATTATTGATCCTATACAGAACATAGACATATAAATAAAAAAATTATGGAAAACAAGTGAATTTGAGATGTGATGAGACAAACACATTTATTAGATGGACAAAAGAAGGACAGTCACAAAAACTACGTCGTCCACGTCCACTCCTTTCAAACTTTCTAATCAAACGCCATCTATAATATATCGATATTTATAACTTTCTAATTAAATACTACTCGCTTGATTCCACATGACATGAGTCCAGATGAATTATATTCACATACAGACAAATTGGACTCTACAATAACTAACACCTACCCAGCACTGGTTCATTCAGAAACCTATTGCTTTTGCTATACCCACCATTTTTAGATTATTCTCCACCGTTAATTGCAACTATATATGTAATTGGATCATCATTTGTTTCAGTCTCGAAGTAATTACACGGGTGAAATTTCTAATTTATTTGTTTACGTACAGCTATAAATACACAGGTGATTATCTGTTCTGGGATTTAATTCCTTTTAAAGTGTAATTTTTTTTATCTATAAATACTAGTGATTAATATGTTATGTCATTAGAAGAATTAAAACCTTAAACCTCCTTATCACTTCAACCCTTATATTCCTCTCTCCAACTATTGGACCACCTTATATAACTCCCTTCTTTCAACGTACATGATACATTTTAAAAATTAATTAAAATATATTGATGAAAAAATCGATTATTATAATACAGTACTAGTATGCGTATAAGATTAATTATAAAGTTGTTAAAATTTTAATTAGAATATGTAATATATATATATATATATATATATATATATATATGATATCACATGTTACTCCAAATTAAAGTCACATTTATCTTGTGTTTGATTTAGCAGAAATAGAAAAGAAAGAAATAGTTAAGAAAATCAAACATAATTGATATATAGTTGAGTTTAGAATTGATTTTTTAATCATGTATATAAAGAAAATTTTATTGACAAAAAGATATTATCCATTTCAATAATCTTTACATGTAGAAGAATTAGTCTCTAATCTTATCGATTAAGATATTCTTAATATAAAACTAAAAATGAAAAGAAAGAAATGGAAAAAAGAGACGTGAAATGGAAATATTAATTAACTTTTTCTTAATAATGATTCACTATAAAAGGATTTTTTTCATCAACATGGCAAAGTTAATTACTCTTTTTTTTGTAAAGACATAAATAATTTTTATTTTCTCTATTATTTGATATGACAACGAAGAATCAAATTATTATTATATTTTTTTCCTTTTTTTTCTTCCTCCAATGAAAAAAAAATCTTCACCCTTCCCCAAGTTGAACTGAAATGAAATAGAAATGAAAACTTTTTTTCATTTTTTAAGTTTCTTAAAATTAAATAAGTTTTTATGATAAAATATTATAAATAATTTTATATGAATTAAAAAATTTAATGAAGTAAAAAATATAATTTTAAAAAAATAATAAAATTATTTTCTTATAATTTATTTTCACACTCTCTTTCACTCATCTAAATAAGGAGGGAAATTTCTCCAATACTTCTTTCTTTTTAATTTTTATTCATTCCAACAACATTTGTTTTGTATTTTCTTTTTCTTTTTTATTCTTTTAATCCAAGCAAAGCATAAGTGGAAAGTAATAGTTGAACATCTGTTTTTATTAGTCCACCAACACGAAAAAACAATCTTCAAAAAAACGGGAAAAAAAATACACACTCAATAACTGATTTATTTAATTGACAGTTTTTACTCCATATATAGCTTATTCTTATAACTTAAAAGTGTAGTAACATTATTATTATTTTTTTGACTGCGTAGTAATATTAATTATAAAACTAAGAAAATGTTAGTATTAATTGTTAAGTTTAATTTTAAGCATTTAAAAGTAGTAAATTTGTATCCAGAAATATTTTATTGTTAAATTTAAAATATAAAAATATAACAAATCTTGTCCTTCCCCTAATAAAAATTTTATTACTTCTAGATTCGTAATATCTTTCCTGTGAGCACAACACAACTAATATTAATATATAAAGATTAACTAAATTGGCAAAAAAAAGTGATCTCTTTTATCCATGGAACAATAGAAGCCTCGCACTGTTCCTGTCTTCGAAAGAAACGTTCAGCTAGAGTAGGATCAAATGGTTGAGTTCCCACTATAGCATGGATTTTGAATGTTCTGGTGTGGAGACTAAGGAAGTCGGAAGGAAATTAAACCATCTTGACAGCATTGGTATGAGTCTTAATTAGTACAGTGTATACCTACTTTCCCTTGTCGCTTTCATTTTTTTATACAATTAGTTTTTGATTGATAGAAAAAGTTAGCATATGTCAAAATAGAAATATATATATATATATATATATATATATATATATATATATATATATATATATATATATAAAGAAAGATAAATTGATACAATCATACAAGTTAATTAATGAAAAAAAAACTGGATATAGTTGAACTGGAGATACATCCAACTTTTTATTTTAATTTCTAGAGCAAAATGTTTAATCTCGGTTTTAATGGGATGTTAAAAAGTGTATCAACTGATCGTTACAAGTAATGAAAGAAATTTAAAACAATAAGAATCGGATATATCATTCTCAGGAGACAATTTTTAAATTGATTGGTTTGGAGAGAAGAAGAATTAAAATAAAAAGAAAGCAACAAAAAAAATATGTGGAAATTTTCTATTTTTAGCAATCAAGGTTGCAAGAACGCATTAAGATTAGGAAGAATCAAATGAGAAGGTGTTGAGATTAGATTTCATTCTAATTCACCTAATTTTTTTAACAGGTTTTAATTTAATTAATTTGAAATCTTACTTAGTCTTCTATTTTTTTAATTTATTTAAATTTTAATGACTTAAGAAATTAAATTTTTTCCCAGTTAACAACACTAATTCCTTAGACGAAATTAAGAAAGAATAAGTATTAAGTTTAGAGATTCTTAATGGTAGCGAAGATCAAATGACTATTCATAACCTAAAAGATTATTATGTTTGTGTCTCAGTATAAGATAAATTCTCAGATAAATCTAAAATCTTCTTTTACTAAAAATCTAAATTCTTATTTACAGGAAAAAAATATTAAGTCTGAAGTACTCAAACACAAAGAGAGAGGAAAAATCTTTTATTAAAAATCCCAAATTAGATATTTATAGGTTATGTGGAAATTCACCTAACCTCAACAAAGAAGAGTTTGGTTAGACATAAGAAGAAAAAAAACAAAAAAAAAAAACAAAAAAAAAAGAAGAGAGAAGTTTATGCATGCTTTGAAGGGGGCCTGTATTCTAATTAGCTTTCTTATACATGTAAAGTCTGGAGAAAAATCATAAACATGCATACAAGAATCCAAGGTCCTAGCATGCTTAGCCATATATATAAGATCAGTAACCTGGTTGGGATATTCCCACAACACATGAACCCAACTACACATTTCATTCAAATTTGTGAATGTTGTGGATAACCTTGACCAAATTATAACAAAAATGTAGTAGAAAACAACATTTTTATCAAGAAATTAATGGTAAAATTGGAGTCAAAGTATACTATTGTGAAAACCCAATTCCCCAGACCAAGTGGAGACCGTGATAAATTTTCCACAGCTTAACACCAAGAATGGAACACGTACCTAGCTTCGCAAACAAAACCTTGAATGAAAGACTCATTCTCATCTCTAAAAATAAAAGCATAAATAAACTTCAGAAAATAAAATAAATATTATATCATTTAAATGTTAAAGTTTAAAATAAGTAACTCAATTTTTTGAAAAAAAAAATGCATAAGTTGAAGAGAATATCAACTTTTACGAGAGATCGACTTAAGGAGTGAGAGAAAAAATATCTCTTGCGGTACTCTAGCTAATTGATTGGTCTGACATTCTTGCCATGGAAGGCAAATAAATGTGTTCGTCATTGTCAATGCTTCACAAAGTTTGAACACGGAAATATCTAGTCATAAACTAACAAGTAAAAAGTACAATGCAATTCTGGTCCATTCTAATGTTGGCTGCAATTCCACTTCACTGATTGACTTCTATATCTATATATTCAATGTCGATGATAAAGTCCCTGCTTAATGTTAAAAAAAATAGGTACGGTATTTTAAATACTTATGATATTATTTTTCAATTAAAACTAGAATTTTTTTATATCTTTATAACCGCTGAGCACTAATAATCAACTAATACAAGATTATTTCCTTTTAATACACATGAAAATATTTATTCTCATTTTCGTATTTCTAGAAATAAAAGAAGATGGCATAATCAGAGTATTGGGTCCTTATAATCTTGCAAATTTTCTTCCCACGTTTCCTAATTTAGTCGTCCCACCACCCTTTCTACTCCGCTGTGCGCTACGTCCAGAGGGGAAACAAACCAGCACTGGTTCGAGGGAGCAGAAAAAATGAACTCAAAAGAGGACATAATTTCATGTGTTGGTTTGAGAATTTCATAATCATTGGTAACCTTTTTATCTTTAATGGCTTAACTTGTTTGGAATCGTTTATTCCATGTGTTCCTCTTTCTAGTTGTTTGCAAATTGCAATGGTAACTAAAATCTCATTTGGTTGAGTGACGATTTGTGTGTGAAATTAATTGATGTTGTGTGGAATTAAATTTTGCAAACAAAGCAACGAAACGAGCCAGTGGTGATCAAAAACCCATGTTGGGGTGATATGTGTTTTGTGCTGCAATTGGACTGTTGGGTAACTGTGGTGAAATAAGAGTGCATGGTATTAAGAGGGCCCTGTGTTTTGGGCTAGCTAAGGGTTTGCCCTTGATGGGCTTAATTGATTCATGAGTGTGGGTTTGGCTAAGACATAAATGCTCGGCTAAATCCAAAAGATATATTTTTTTTGTTGTTTTATTCTTTTTATTTTTCTTAAATATGTTTTTTTATATGTGTAATATATTAATTTTTTTAATTTACTACTTAAATTTTATTTTTTATTTTATTTCTTAACATTATCATTTTTTTTACTTCAGATACCCATTGTTAGTTTTAATTTGTTATGTAACATGCAACAAGCTAATTTAATGTCGCATCATCACTTAACAAATTTAAATTAATAATAGATATTAAATGTAAATGTTTGAAAATATTATGTAGTAAAATAAATTAAAAATGGGTAACAAACTAAAGAAAGTATATATTATATGTATGAAAATATATTTAAGTTTTTTTTGTTTAAAAATAAAAATAATAGTGATATTATAATTAGATTTTATCATAAGATGCAATATGCTATGTTTTGTTAAAAAAAACTAACGCACAAGGAATAAATTGATCCTTATAAATAATAAAAACAAAGCTATGGCAGTAAGAAAAAAACTATATAACAAAATAATAAAAATGTACCAAAAAAAAACCTAATGTAGAAGGAACCCCTAGTTCATAATTTTTTAAAAAAATTATTTATTTATATAAGTGTGTCATGCATGTGTAGTATAAAAAAATTCATTGTAAATATAGATTTTTTTATATTATCAATCAATTATAAATTATTATTAATATAATTTTTTTATAATTATTATGAAAATCAACTATTTTCATGTAAATTTGCAATTAGATAATAATATAAAAAATTTGTGTACCTTCTATGGATACACTATTTACCAAAAAAAGAAAGACAACTTTCTATGAAAAATTAAGACCATACTTGATATATTTCTAAAACCGAGATATTAAAAAAAGATAGTTTTATTTAAGAATTACAAACAAATATTTCTATATTTAAAATAGATTATTTAACCATAATATTAATTATAGGCGAAATAAGTTATGTTCCCATGTAATTTTTTATATTCTATTAAAATTTTCACAATTTTAAATGCCATTTATATGATGATTGCTATGTATTGTGAACCCGTTGGGCATGATGCGGGTTCCGTTGAATATAGTATATTGTTGATACCCGAGAATAGAATTTGCCGTCAATTATACATCAAGTTTTACATTCAGCAAATCCATCAAGTTTCACCAACCAACCACGTCTCTACCTAACCTCATTAAATCAATCATTGATATTGCATACAATAATGAGTAGGAAAATGATAGTCTTGCACAGGTGAGACTTGCATTACTCACATAATAAAAGGTCGCTGGTTATTTTTTTTTTGCTGAATGTTTATGGTCGCTGATTTACTGGCCACGTTAAGAAATAAAAAATAAAAACAGGAATTAATTAGTTAATAAAAATTATATGAAGAAACTTTTGTGAGAATAATATTAATCGTATCACTTACTGTACAATTGTGTTTATAGACATTAAAGGGACATTTGGTAGGGGATAAATTTTTGGTTTTTCAAAAATTATAAATTGGAAAACTTAAGGAAGGCGAGAAAAGTTTTTTCAAACCCCCAAACATTTTTATGAAAGTCGATTCATGAGAATCATGTAAAATATCAACCATCACACTAAAAAGATGTTGAATAACATATTAATAAAAGATAATAAATTTTTACAAATAAGAGTTTTTCATCACAAAGTTAAGAAAGACAAATACAAATATTGTTGTCCAGTGAGTTGAAATAAGTTTTAATGAAAATAAAGTGTTGTCATCTAATAATAAGTGAACAGAATTTTACAAAAAGTTTTTAAAGCAAGTGTTAAGATGAGTTTAAAATAATACTTAAACAAACAACTTAAGATAAAAGTATATCCACTTGATTTATATGGGTTCACTCAATCAGAATTTTTCTTTATACAATTATAAAGGATTTCACTGATTAGAACTTTCATTACAAGCAAGTATTTTATTTTGTCACTCCTCACTATAAAAGCATTCTTCTCTATGTCACTTCTATCACACCTTTAGACTTCCTTTGAATCTAATAACACTTAAGTATTGTTTAACTCTAAGTTACTATTAAATTTCACAAATAAAAGTTTGAATGAATAGAATGATTCAATAGCACTCAAAGAGTGAATATATAAATAAACTTTACTTAGCATAGGATGAAAAGTTTAAGTGATAAGCGTGTTGTCCACTAATTTAGTAGAGTTTCGTTTCAAAGAATTTGTGCTCATTTTTCACTTAATGTGTATTCGCTGTTGATTTCTTGAGCAAAATATGTCTTTTTATAGACTTTAGTAAATTATCTATTATCATATCAATGTTGAGCCTTGTTATGATCGTCATCTCACTGGGTGAAACCACATGGCGTGTTCTAAATGGAAAGGACATAAACAATAATACAGACAATCGCATATGCTCCTCTTTCGTGATGAAAGTAACCCTTGAGAAATAGTCTGCAAATTTCTTTCATTCCCTTCTTTTTTGTTCTTTTCTTAAATTCAAATGTTAGTAATTTCAAATAAAGAAAAACAAAAACAAAATTCGAAAAGTGAGATTGTCTACTTTCCTTTGTATCTAACATAGTCCTTTTGTACTTTGTTAGACATCACTTATAAAGATAAGTGATTTAAGTCCAACGGGCGTGTATAGAAACAACTCAGTGTATAAACACTGATCTTCACAATAAGTGAGTATGGTTAATTTAACGTGTTGAACGCTTAATATATCTTAGCAAAACTGTGTTCTTCTTATGAATGGATGCATATTTATTACTTATTAGAGCTATAGAAGGTGATATAATAATAAGTGGCCTTATTTTCGTAATAGGTTTTATTAACTTAATAATAACTCATTAATCCATCAATAATTTATACTTTTGTAATCATCAAAATCTAAGATGTGATATGTCAAGTCAAAGTGAGATTAACATGACACTTTGATATCCAGGTGGCAGTGACATTAACATGGACAATTAAAGTAATAAGAAAATTAATTTTTCCCTTACTTTTAAAATCATATAATTTTAATCTCTCATGATCGAATTACATTAATTAGACCTCTCAAATACTACAATTGTACAATTGCAGTGCCTAAGGTATATATTATATTTCTCTAAAAAAAAGGTATATATTATTTCATATATAGCAACAATTATAGGATCCTATATAAATTTGTTAATTTTTTTTAGTTTTTGAATGTATTAATTTTTTTCTTACGTATTCTTAATTAATTATTCTCTCTTTAAATATTAATAAAAAATAATTAAACAAATAGAGAGATGAAAAAAATTAAAATGATAACATAAATAATTATAATATTTAATATAATAAATTAAATTAACCATTTTTTAAAGAAGATAAATTAATCGGACGAAGAGAGTAGTGTTTGTTTGTTGTCTAACCATAAGACGTCACGATCGAAGTGGTACATGATGTGATTATTTTATTATTAAAATGATATTTCTGGGGATGTGGAGAAGAATAATTGAATTGAGGAGGCATCTTAGGTTGTCGATTCGGAGCATCTTATGTGAGATCCCATATTCTCCAACCATATAATAACCTTCACCACATTTCTCTCTCGCATTCAATTAATTCAACATACACGTCATGAACGGTGTTTCTCCTCTAGAGGCCCAAGCCTTCAACTACCTGAGCTTCGGTTTCCTCACCCTCCTCAACAATTTCTGGACATGGCTCGCCTTCACTTTCTGGAGGACCCGAGCCCCCACCTCCGAGTTGCTGCCACCACCCGATGACCCGGTTCGCGACGAGTCGGATCCTGTTGCCGTGACCGGGCCAAGTCCAACTGTGGTTGACGTTGACGGTGCGAGGAAGGGGAAATTTACCTTGTATTACGAGGATGAGTCTGAGAGGGAATGCGAGAGCCACCAGGAGACGACGGCGCTAACGGAGAGAGACGGAAGAGGCCTGAAGTGGTGGGAGAGTTGGGAAGAGTTGTTGAAAATAAGACGAGGAGAAGACCAGAACGGATGGTACACGTGCCAGGATTTAACGGTGCTTAACGGCAGCGTTGTTAGGTTATGGGATGGTGGCTTCGGCTTTGGTACCTCACCACAGAACCCAGGGACACTACAAGATGTGTTCTTGTATGGTAAATTATATAATAGCATATCTACCAATATTTATTAGCTTAAGACTGTTAGATTATATATTATTCAGAATATGTGTATATGGTAATTTGCTAGTAGTACTTGTTTGGATGATGATAATTAATGATCATCGTGTATGATAATTTGAAACGCAAATGATCAAAGCAATCTTAATTTGCGTACTTTTTTTTTTTTTATCTCCTTCATGGATCCTATGTCTACATTCGATTTAATTTGTTGATGGTTTACCCTAGATTTTTTAATTAATTCCAACATTACAAAATAATAACTAAAGTTTTAAAGGTGCGGAAAAGTAAATGGAAGAGTGAGATGCTTGTGCCATAATTAAGGTTTAATTAAATCTGGTGATGATCGCAAATGGCTAATTAATGTTGACGTGTTAAAGGGAAGAGGAAATTAATTAAGAACGTCGTTTGTAATTTGTTCATATTGTTGATGTATATTAGCTGGGAAAGGCTCTTTTAGTTATCAATCAATGTCATGTTTGGTAGCCACAGGTTTCAAAAATTGCACTGTCAACTGAACGATGCTACTGTCCTACACTGCTTCGATGTCCAAAGAATTTTTTTCTTTTTTATCATGAGCTTGCGGTTGATACAAAATAATTTTTGTCGAAATAATGATTAATATTCATTGAAGATTCTAAGTACATGCAAAATACATGTTCTTTCTCCCAACATAATTTAATTTCATATATAAGGGTAAATTAAAATTAAAAAATAAATAATTCTTAAGTTATTTGGATTAATATAATAAAAGGGATTTTATTTTATTTTATTTTATCATGTAATAGGTACATGTATCAATGATTTTGTCAAATGATTAATTTCAGTAAAATAAATATGAATAATCATCTTTAATAAAAAATCTTCTAATATTATTTTTTATTTATAAAAATCAAAATAAAGAAAAATAATACGTTCATATAATTTTTTTACCCTTATATAAAATAATCATAGTATTATAATTTTTAAAGTTTAAAATTATTATTAATATTATTAACACTTTATGTTGATAGTAAATTATAAATTTACTAAAATATATACTTACTGATAAATTGTATGAATTTATGAAATTCATAATTTTATTATAGTTAAATTATTTAATATTAAATACTTATTATTTAAATTGAAAATTAAATGTTCCAAATAATATAAAAACTATTTTCTGTCATGATTCTTTTTTAATACTTCTCTTCTAAGAAATAATCGGAGTTTTGTCTTTTTTTTTTTTTAGAAATGATACTTGTACATTTGTACAACAAAATGTACAATTAAGAGAAAGAGAGGAGGATAAAAAAAATTGAATTTAAATTATAGTAAATGATAAGATTAAAGAGAGATACATATAAAATATAAAATATGATGCTATATAAGTTATTATACAAATTGTTGGATTTGTATCATATTTTTTTATATTTAATGTCGTTGCATCCAACCAGAGTAAATTCTCATGTACAGACAATTAATCAGATTGATTAATTTCTGTCCATGCTGCCAAATACATCACAAATAAAAAGTGCTAGCAGAAGTTTGTTACTGGTAATGGGATTCCCACAACATCTGATTGTGGATTTGTGGCAAAGGATAACAATTTGAGTTTTTTTTTTATCATTCAGAAATTAAACGAAACAAGGACAGATTGGGTATTATTCTCTATTATTTGAGAATATTCCAATATATACAATGATTACACTAAACTGTTTCACATTTTTTTTTATCTCAGTTATTAATTCAGACAAAAGAACATTAACAAGTAACAAAATCACAAACCTTCTTTCACACTTGACATTTGTAGCTGTCATGTGATCGGTGATCGTGGGCGTGTGGCCTGTTCGAAACTATTCGCATATTGTTTTTTTTTTCCCATATAAATATCAAATTTGATTTTTGAATTTGTAAGACGCATTAAGATTCTTCAAAGATAAAAAAGTAAATTTTATTTTTGGATTTTTAAGAGTATAATAAATTTGTTTTATCGTTAACTTTCATTTGTTAAAAGACTTATCTTATCTACATCTCATAAGACTTGGTTACGATATCATGTGTGTAAATAGATAGTCACAGTGGTGATGAATGAAATAGACAAATTTGTCATCAAAATTTTGACCGACTAATTTGTCTATTGGAAAATTGTAGATTTTTTTTGTTCCACTTTTTGTTGTTGGATCAAGTTGTCTCAGACTAATTAAGAAAGGGGTTGACTTAATTATTAATGTGTCTTGATTAATTAAAAAAATTATCTTTCTTAATGTTACTAGATTCAACTAGGCTTTTACTACTAAGTTAAGAAAGTAAAGAACAAAAATAGTAACTTAACCAAAAGTAAAAGTTGCAACTAAAAGTACACAGCGGAAATTAAAGAGTATAGGGAAAAAGAAGACAAACACAATATTTATACTGGTTCGGCCACAACCCGTGTCTACATCCAGTCCCCAAGCAACCAACTGATCTTGAGATTTCTTTCAACCTTGTAAAATCCTTTACAAGCCAAAGATCCATAAGGGATGTACCCTCCCTTGTTCTTTTTGAACAATCAAGTGGATGTACCCTCCACTTGAACTGATCCACAAGAGATGTACCTTCTCTTGTTCTCAGTATAACAACCCAAGTAGATGTATCATCTACTTGTGCCACAAAGGATGTACCCTCTAATGTGTTAGGACAAAGAATTCTTAGGCGGTTAGTCCCTTGAATTCTCTATGAGGGGGATACAAAAGATATCTCAGGCGGTTAGTCTTTTGAAATCTTTTGTATAAAGGGAAAAAGATAAAGATATCTCAGGCGGTTAGTCCTTTGAAATCTTTTGTAAGAAACAAAAGATAACTCAGGCGGTTAGTCCTTTGAAATCTTTTGTCAAGAGGGAGAAGGGAAGAAACAAAAGAATTCTGAGGGGGTTAGTCCTTTGAATCTTTTGACAAGAGAAAAAAGTGAATGAAGAAGTGAATAATCGGTCATCCAGACAAGCCTTTTTCTAACACGTTGAGGTCGTTCATCATCTGATGCCATTGTTGGTGAGCCTGAAGTATCTACTACATTTTCTGGTGGAATTTGTTGATCATTTTCTACTGGTTGCTGTCTGTCCTCTTCGTCAACTCCATCAAAGTTTGTAGGTATTTGTTGCTTAACAACATCGCTACTAATCCACGGCCAACACCTTTCTTCATCAAAAATAACATCACGACTAACAATAATTTTCTTAGTGATGGGATTGTAAAGTTTATAAGCTTTTGGTTGATTACTAACACCAAGAAAGATGCATTTTTCTCCCCTATCATCTAGCTTTGTCCTCCTTTGATTTGGAATGTGGGAATAGGCGACACACCTAAAAATTCTAAAATGATCTACTACTGGTCTTTGTCCACTCCATGCTTCCTTTGGTGTCATATTTTGAACAACAAGTTTGGGACTTCTATTCAAAATATGAATGCTCCAATTTACAGCTTCAGGACAGAAAGTTTTAGGAGCACCACTCCTTGTCAAAAGGCTACGCACCACGTTCATAATTGTGCGATTCTTCATCTCACAGACACCATTTTGTTGAGGTGTGTAGGTAGCTGTAAGTTGCCTCTTGATTCCATGGGCCCCACAAAAATTTACAAATTCATGTGAGTTGTATTCTCTACCACGATCACTGTGAAGTACTTTTATTGGGCTATTGGCTTCTTTCTCAACAAGTACTTTGAAATTTTTAAATGCAGTGAAAGCTTTAGATTTTTCTTACAAAAAATACACCCATGTCTTACGACTAAAGTCATTAATAAAAGTGATCAAGTATTTTTTACCGCTATTTGAATATAGATTTATTGGCCCACAGATATCAGAATGCACCAACTCCAATGCCTTTCTTGCTCGCCATGATTTTCCTTGTGGAAACTGATTTCGATGTTGTTTGCTAACCACACATTCTTCATAAACTTCAGAGGGAGCTGCAATTTGAGGAAGTCCAATCACCATAATTTTCTACCATAGTATCTTCAATCCACTAAAGTTTAAGTGACCATAGCGAAAATGCCAAATCCATGCATCATCCTTCAATTTGGTTGAAAAACATGAATGACTGGTGTTGTGGAGATAAAGTGGGAACATATGATTTGCTGTCATCTTAACTCGAGCAATTAAGCCTATTTTAGCATCTCGGATCTGGCATACTCCATCTTTGATAGAAATTTCATATCCCTTTTCTTGCAACTGACCTACACTAAGTAAATTGGTCTTTAAATCTGGGACAAAAAGAACATTAGAGATAGTGTGTGACTTGAATTCTGTTTGGTTTGGAGAGTTACCATTCCTTTTCCCAAGACAAAAACTGTGGAATTATCTCCAAACTTGACTGTATTGCAGAAGGTTTCATCTAAATCAGAGAACATCATCTTGTCTCCACACATATGGTTGCTGCAGCTAGTGTCTAAATACCACATGTTTTGTTGAGTTTCTTCCTTCACATGACACACCATCAAAAGCGACACCTCCTCTTCCTTTTCAACAAAGTTAGTTTTCTCTCTATTGTCTTTGTTCAAGTTAGTTTGACATTCTGACTGATAATGGCCATACCTGTGACATCGGTAGCATTCAACATCTGACTTGTCTGCTGACTTTGGTCTATGAGCTATAAAATGATGGCCTCCTTGACCTCTTCCTCTTCTGTGGAATTGATTCTCATGGTGTTGTTGATGTTCTTGTTGATTGCCATGATAATTGCTTCCCCGGCCTCTGCCTCTGATGCCTCTAACTCTCCCTCTTCCTCGTCCTCTTTCTCCTTTTGATGTTGAGTGATTTTCTGTTGAGACTTTCAATGCTTGTTCCTCTATCTCCTGCTGATTAATTTTCTTCTCGTGAATCAATAAGGAACTTTGCAGTTCATCAATTGAGAGTTCCTCGATGTCATGAGCTTCTTCAATATAGCAACCAACAAAATTGAATTTTGGAGTCATGGACCGAAGAATCTTCTCAACTATAGTGATATCCTCCTTTTTGTCACCATGGATCCGCATCTTGTTGAAGATTGCCATTGTTCATGAAAAATAGAGTCTGTGATTGATTCTCTTGACTTCATTCGTAGTGTTTCAAACTCTGAACGAAGTGTTTGAAGCTGTTGCCTCTTTGCCTGTGCATTAGTATTTCTTCTTCATAGAATCCCAAATGTCCTTAGATGTATCCTTGCAAAGGATGGTTTCCAAGATTGGGCGATCAATTGCTTGGAAAAGATAATTCTTTGCCTTGAGATCCTTCAAACACAACCCTTCTATTTTAGTTTTTCGTGCATCTGTCATTACCATGCTGGCCTCTGGTACAGGAATTCCATCTGATACAACTTGCCAATACTCCTTGGACCTTAAGAAGTTTTCCATAAGCATGCTCCACTAGTCATAATGACCATCAAATCGAGGAGTAGCAGGTTGCACGAGATTGTCTGGGGCCATTGTCCTTTATTGCTGCTGCTAAATAGGAATCAGAATGAGATTTTTTTTTGGACTCTCTGCCCCACTTCCTAGTGTTTCCCTTGGATTTAACCTTTCTGTGTTTACACTCTCACACTCCCTTTTTTATACTAAAAAAATAACCTTGATAACACTGTTAAATAAAAAAAATGTAGAAGAGAAATTATATAAGGAATTGAGAAGGCTTTTATTGCTTCCTATTGGAATACAATACTCAATGACAAGCTGTTCTACTTATAAAAGAAATTGAGCCACTACACTAGCCACTAACTCCTAGATGCCCAACGTGCAAATAAAACAAATCGGAAGACTAGGAAAACATTATCCACAAATAACAGAATCCATTGAACTCGGATACTAAGAGCAATAGAAACATAGAAAAAACTAAATGACCTTAAAAATGACCCACGTCACCTAACAAAAGGGAGTGATCTCTCTTAACAAATATCAAATATTTGCTACATTGAAAGTGTCTTTTGTAGACAGCTACTTGCAGTGAATTCGAAACCACTAGACTTTCTCCTATAAAATTATCGAATTCCCGTGGGTTTTTTTTTTTACAAAAATTCCCGTGGTTAAGCCTATTGAAACCTTTTTTAAAAAAAAAATTGAAATTGGAAATAGTCACACCTGATGTCTTTTTTTTTCCCCACAGAACCTGATGTCTTTTTTTTTTCCCCCACAGAACCTCATGTCTTTGTAAATTTCAGATTAAGTAATATGGAATGTAAAACCTCATTCTGGATTAACCTTTCCGTAATGAAAGGGGTGTAGGCTGTGATAGTTAGGGTGCACGAACAAAAAAACCTCAAAAGAAATCTGAGTGTCCATGCGGTGGACTGGGCCAAGAAGCCCAATATTTCCCGCGTAGTAATAAAAGTAGTTAAACAATGCTCTAAATCGGTTTAGGTCTTTTGCTTTTGCTCTTCGTGCGTAAACTGATAAACCTTTGGAGCTAGCTAGGGTTTTATCATCGAATCGACCATGGAAGGCATTGAAATGGAGGAAACCGCATTCGGCATAGACGAATCCAATGATGATTTGTGCAGTTCGATCCTCTCTCGCTTCGCCAACTCCACCGACGAAACCCACCACCACCTCTGCGCCGTCGTCGGCGCCATGTCTCAGGAGCTCAAAGACAACAACCAACCCTCCACTCCCTTCGCCTACTTCTGCGCCGCACGCGTCTCTCTCGATAAATTCACCTCCGAACCCAATCCCCCAAGCCACGTCATCGACGCCCTTCTCACCATTCTCTCTCTCGCCCTCCCCAGAGTGCCCCTCGTGCTTCTGAAGAAGCAGAATTTGCAGGGAGAGCCATTCTCGGAGCTCCTTTCGCGAGTTCTCCGTTCTCCTTCGGCGTCGGAGAGTGCGATCGTTTCCGGATTGAAGTGCCTCTCGCGTCTGTTGATCACCAGGGAAAGTGTAGACTGGTCTGACGTGTCCCCTTTGTTCTATGTCTTGTTAGGGTTCCTTACTGATTCGCGACCTAAGGTACTTACTTACTTACCTCTGTGAATTCTGAACCTGAATTTTCTGTGTTTTGCATTTTGACTTTGGAGTGTGTTATAGGATTTCTTGTCAAGGTTTTTGGAATTATCACATGAATCTTAACAAGTCGTAAATAAGATAAATGCTTGTACGATCCAGGGTTTGCTTCTGAAATCATTTTTAATTTAGCAGAATTTTTCTGTGTCTGCACGTTTTGTTTGTGGTGTGGAAATTGCTAAGCGGAATCTTTCCCCAGAGTAAGAGCACCAGCTGCATGTTCTAACAATTGAGCTAGGATTACAGTTTAATGTAACTGATCACTTTCCAACACATGAACGTCAGAGCTGTCTGCTTGTTAACTTAAGCTCTAATCATATAAATGTTAATTCAACGAATACTTTATGCCTTCTGCCTTCGATGTTGTCTCTTTTCTTTATTTAATCCCTCTTATTTCCATT
The DNA here is from genome assembly GCF_004193775.1 of Glycine soja. NCBI lineage: Eukaryota > Viridiplantae > Streptophyta > Magnoliopsida > Fabales > Fabaceae > Glycine > Glycine soja. The sequence continues at coordinate 22,601,783 of NC_041014.1, read as the reverse complement.
GGCTTTATGGGTGATATTCAATATCATGACATTCTTTTCACCGAGTTTCAAAGGAGGATTGAAGTATGGAATATAAACTTTGGAAAGAAAAATAGGTTGTATCCAGTGAGATGTCCGTCAAAGAGTTTTGCCTGATCAGATAAATTGCCTTTGTGATAGTTAATTGTAGTGGCTGATTTATTGTTGGAATAATTCTTAATATTTTTTGTAATTCTTGATTTCATCTTAAATCATTAAAGCTTTCATGATGAACATGGACAAGAACTAAATAATATGATAATATGATTATTTGATGGACAACAAACAGGTACATCTGGACTCCCACCTTATGGTCCTTGTCAGTTAACAGTTATCAGTAGTATAATGTACTTTTCTTTTTTGAGCAATATATATCTGAAGATATTTCCAAGTGGGTAAAACAACTAATATGTAGCAGTGTGATCATGTGATGCAGTAAATCTGTGGTGATTCATGATGAATGGCACTGCAAACTTATCTATAAGTGTGATTTTGATAGAATCAAAGGTTATCTGAGGGGAGAACCTCCTTTAAAAAGACAAAAAGCCCAAATAGGCTCTTGGTTGAGGCACCTGAAATGGCTCTTGATTTCTGAATTAGAGCCCAAGACGGCTGATACTAGTTTGTTTGGGCAAGTTGTGCTGTTTTACTTTGTTGAGATGCTCTAATGATTATTTATAATTTTACACTCTTAGGCTTGGGAAGAGTGGGAACTGATGGGTGTCAAAAAGGTCATATTTTTGTAGGAAGGTTACATGACTTCTGATTGGTTTTCTAGATCATTTCTTTGGGTCCTGACTAAGGAAGAAGGATATTTACTGTATTGTGGTACATGCTTGAATTTTGTGCGCTAATAATATCTTTCAACAGGTCAGAAGACAATCTCATTTATGTCATCGTGATGTCTTGTTAAACTTTCAACATTCCTCACTTCTGGCATCTGCGAGTGAGGGAGTAACAAGCCTACTTGAAAGGTTTATTCTGCTTGTTGGTGGAGCAAATGCAAATGCTGGTGAAGGAGCTAAGGAAGCTCAGCAGATTCTGTATATTCTTGATGCCTTGAAAGAATGTCTTCCTTTTTTGTCACGTAAATCTAAGACCAGCATTCTTAATTACTTCAAATACCTCTTGGATCTGCATCAACCCTTAGTCACAAGGCGCATAACAGATGGTTTGAGTTTTCTCTGTCATTATCCAACATCAGAAGTTCATCCTGAAGCACTACTTGAGTTGTTAAACTCATTGGCTCGTTCTATCGAATCGAATAAGATGTCTGGAGACAGATTGACATTTACTGCCCGCTTGCTTGATGCTGGAATGAATAAAGTTTATTCTCTTAACCGGCAAATATGTGTTGTTAAGCTTCCGATTGTCTTTAATGCTCTCAAAGGTAAGATGTTGTGAATTTTGTTGTGTTATTGAATATTGTTACATTTAGTCAAAAGGCAATTATGAAAGTGATATACTTCTATGCAGACATCTTGGCATCTGAACATGAAGAGGCTATATACGCAGCCACTGATGCATTCAAAAACATGATAAATTCTTGTATTGATGAAAGTTTGATTAAACAGGGAGTGGATCAAATCAGTTTGAGTGAAAACAAAGAATCAAGGAAGTCAGCGCCAACCATCATTGAAAAAATTTGTGCAACTATTGAGAGCTTACTTGATTATCATTATACTGCTCTCTGGGACAGAGTATTTCAAATTGTTTCAGCCATGTTTCATAAATTAGGTGAGTGCTTGGATGAGATTATTTTGGAGAGGTAAAAGGCTTTTTTTAAGGATAGAAGTCCCCCCCACAAAAAAAAATGGTATATTTGTAAAATAATTAAGTAGATCTAAGAAAAAATTCCATAGGGAAAAGCTATATTATCATAAGCAAAATTTCAGAGCTTATGAATAAAATCTGTTAGACTATTTTCTTGGCAACTTCTTGTTTTCCCATTTTATTTCCAACAATTTTAAATACAAACCAACTGTGACAAATAGTTTCATACCCTTTTTTTACAACTTAACTATGAAATGTTATTTTTTAGACAATTCAATTGAAATAGATTATCTTAAAATCACTTGTCACCTAACATATCCAAGCATAAAGTGATAAAACTTTTTTGAAATAATTTTTTTTACAGCTAATCCAAACACACTAGGTATTTTGGTTGTTTAACTATTAAAAAAGTAGAACAGGTCTTGTTTTACTTTCTTGCTGTGGCTTATTAATTTGTTGTTGGTGATTGGTAATTTGTATTATTTCTAGCAGTTTGATTAAATTTTATAAAACTTGATGTGGCCTCCTTTCATGGTTTCTATATTAGCGTCTTTGTAATATTACTCTTCTGAGATTTTTCTATTATCAACACAGGAAATCATTCTCCTTATTTTATGAGAGGAATACTCAAAAACATGGAAGATGTGCAGAAGCTTCCTGATGAAGATTTTCCATTTAGGAAACAGGTATCAACTTTTTACTTTTTCTCCCCTAAGCTATGTTAATGTAGAGCCTAAGATTGTATGCAATATCTTGGACATGTTCCATTTCCCTAGCCAGGACTGTATGTCGCAAATTTGTCAACCCACTTGCTGCTCTAGCCTTCTAGGTGACAAATCTGGGTTTATCCCATGTAAAATGCAATATATATTTATAGCAGCATTTAATGTTGATGAAAGATGCATGTGTTTAGCCCATAACAAAGTATAGCTGTTCAAAGCTGCACAATTGATTTTTTTATTTTACAATAATTGTTGAAGAAAATGAATGTATTACTTTTTCTTGGTTCATTTATTGGTCAATATTATATCAAGTTGGTCCTTATTTGAGGATCTGGGAATTTGTGATCTTTTGATTTTTTATGTGAATTAAATATTTAGTAAATTTTACAATGTGCAGCTGCATGAATGCTTTGGATCAGCTCTTGTTGCAATGGGACCTGAAACTCTGTTGTCTCTTATACCTCTAAATTTGGAAGCTGAAGATTCTTCTGATGCAAATGTCTGGCTTTTTCCAATTCTAAAACATTATATTGTTGGCGCACCTCTAAATTATTTTACAGAAGAAATTCTGACTATGATTAAGCATGCAAAAGAGAAGGCTCAAAAGGTATAGAACATTTTTTAGAAGGTGCAGCAGTATCATATTAAATCACAGTATTAATTTCTTTATGCATTTTTCAGCTTGAGAAGCAAGGATTGATGGTGTCATCAAGGAATGCAGATGCACTTGCATACTCTTTGTGGTCTCTGCTGCCTTCTTTTTGCAACTATCCTTCAGATACTTCTAAAAGTTTCATGAATCTGGAGAAACATTTACGGCGTAAGCTGAAAGAAGAACCTGATATTCGTGGAATAATATGCACTAGTTTGCAACTTCTTATTCAGCAAAACAATATTGTGGATTCAAAAGACAAGGGTTATATTGGTGAAGATATGGCCAAAGAACAAGTTCCAGTTCATTATTCACAGCAGGTTGCAAGAGACAATTTATATGTGCTGAAGTCATCTGCAAAGCACTGGTTAGAAGATCTTTCAGAAGTATTCCTTAAATCTACAAAAGACGATGGGGGTTGTTTGCAGGTACTAAAACTAAAAAAATTGGGAATTGAGTCCAAGAAGCTTAAGACAGTTATGGCTCGCAGTTGTTAATTAGAATGGTTGTGATTATTAGAAATGTTAATGTGTGGCAGCCATTTTCATTTCTTGGATATTTTTATATTGAACGATATCTAATTTAAAGTCTAAGTGTCATCTTTGATATATGGACAATTCTTGCCAGTAAAATATTCATCTGCCCCCTCCCAAAAATAAAAGAAAAGAGAAACCTTAAAGCTAGAATATATAGGCAATTTCTGGGACAGATTAATATTCCTCTGTTACATTTAATGTGTACAAGAAGTTAATAGTGATGATCTTGTTTCATGTACAGCGTACGATTGGCGATGTTGCTTCTATAGCAGATAAAGCAGATGTACGCAAATTATTCCAGGAGAAAATGTTGAAGCTTTATAAATGCACTCGAAAGGCCAGCAAAGCAGGCAGTTCCAAAAGTTCTCATTTTATGCAAATTGATGATGCATCAAACAATTTGTCCCTAACAATTTTAAGGTGTTTATATCAGGCACTGTGTCTAAATGATTTTTTACGAAGTTGTAAATTTTATTCTAGTCTGTCACTTCTGCATTTTACTTAAATTTCCTTATTCTCTTGGGTTTCTGCATTTATTTCATAGAATTTCTTTTTATCCCAGGGCACAGCTTCTTGATTTGGCAGTTTCACTGTTGCCTGGTTTAGATGCTGAAGATATTGCTCTATTGTTTGAAGCAATAAAGCCAGCATTGCAGGTTTGACTGTGATATAAAGTGCTGCAAGGAATTTTTCAAATTCCTTTTTCCAGCATGAAAGTTGGGATGATTGTGGTGATTATTATTTTGCAGGATGCTGAAGGTGTCATGCAGAAGAAGGCATACAAAGTACTTTCGATCATTCTGAGGGTATTTCTCTACTTCATTTTATTTTATTTTCCAGTCTACATAAAGCTTCAAATTAATTTCATTTTAATGCAAGGGTTTCATTTCAAAATACTTGTTGCAATTTCCTACCTAAAATGCTTCCATCACTGTCTGGTGGTTAAGTTGTTGAAGTGATCGTCAACAATGTCTTTAATTTGGAGTTTTTTGGAGCACCACAAATTAACTTTAAAAATTGATGATTTTATGACTGAGCTAGTTTCATGATGGTAAAATATTTCAACTTACAGTTTTCTCTTTGGGTTATTCTTGACAGAGCTCCTCCAATGGTTTTGTTTCATCAAAGTTTGATGAGTTGCGTCAAACTATGGTTGAAATTCTTCCGTGTCATTTTTCTGCCAAACGTCATAGACTTGATTGCCTTTACTTCTTAATAGTTCATGTCTCAAAGTCCAAGGTATTCAATGCTGGGCTGTTGCTTTTTATGTTTTTGGGACTATTGACATGTATGAGTATGAATAATCTGAAATTATGCACTGCCTGCAGGATAATATGGAGCACTGGCGAGACATTTTCCTTACTGAAATTATACTTGCTCTTAAAGAGGTAATGCCCTATTAATTGTTGAAAGTTTTTAGTTGTGCAGTTTTAGTTTCCTAAGGATGTGAGGCTGGCCAAGAGTGCCAATAAATGTTGTCCATTGATTACAATGTAAAATATTTTATCATGCCTTTGCTTTCTGTCTTTACATTTTTAGTATGCTTGTTGTGATCTTGACAAATACTCATTAAAGACAATGCTTCTACTTTATTTATGGGGTGAGATGGCTTTTCTTGTGTTTGATATGGCAATAAGCAGTTGGTTATGATTATGTATGTGCTTTTAACTATTGTGTGCATATAGATTGTGTTGACAAAAGTATCACAAGATGCTTAGCATGGACATTACTTTTTCGCTTCAATTGCTTCTAAGCTTACTTCTTGAGGTTACCCTTGCAGGCTAATAAAAAAACCAGGAACAGGGCTTATGATATTCTCGTCGAAATTGCCCGTGCATTTGCGGATGAAGAGAGTGGTGGGAACAGAGAAAGCTTGAATAATTTTTTTCAGATGGTAAATACTCAATTTAAAGTTGTTCTGTTATCATTAATGTAAAACATTGAATATCACTTCCCTTGTTATATTTGATCTGACTTGAGCTCAGGTTGCTGGACACTTTACTGGGGAAACTCCACATATGATAAGTGCAGCAGCCAAAGGGTTAGCCCGTTTGGCTTATGAGTTCTCTGATCTTGTTTTAACTTCCTTCAAATTGCTCCCTGGCACACTTACTCTCCTGAGGAGTGATAACAAAGAGATAATCAAGGTTTATTTCCTTGTCTATTTGTTGGTCAAATGCATTGCTGACTAAGTTTATGTTATTTCCTAGAGCCACTAATTAAATGTGCTCTGTTACATCATTCTGCAGGCCAATCTTGGTTTTTTGAAGGTATTAGTAGCCAAATCACAAGCAGAAGGGTTGCAAATGCACTTGAAAAGCATGGTGGAGGGTTTGTTGAAGTGGCAAGACAACTCAAGAAATCATTTTAAGGCTAAGGTTGTTTTGCTTGTCTCATGATCTTTTTTTCTGGATACATTGTCATTGATTTGTAGTGGGTGACAGCTGTTTCAGCATTGAAGCTACTACTCCTATTGTAAACAGTGAGATTCAATTTTTTTCAGGTTAAACTTCTTTTGGGAATGCTTGTCACGAAGTGTGGGCTCGAGGCTGTTAAAGCCGTCATGCCTGAAGAACACATGAAACTTCTTTCCAACATACGCAAGGTCTGTTGAATGTAATTCTAACGAGTATTTTGCATAGAAGTCTTTCAGGAAATTTTAATCCATTTTTAAACACTGATAAAAAAATCCATTTTTTAAACAGATCAAGGAGCGGAAAGAGAGGAATCGAAGTGCTAAATCGGAAGAAGCTAGATCTCATTTTTCAAAAGCAACTACATCCAGGTAACAGTTATGGATTTATTTGCATTAATGAGAAACAAAGACAGTGGTTTAAATCCCACACACCTCACTGTGACACCATATATCTAACATTCTTTCCCCTTGCACTTCTAGCATTTTACGTATATATATTGAAATCCCAACTAGTGGCGTAGATCAGGGGTGCCCAAAACCACTGAGTAAGACAGTGGGTGGTGAGATTGTCACTACACGGAAATTTAGAGGCAAATTAAATAATTTATATGTTATTGCAGTGCTATAGTGTGGAATTCACAACTATGGTCTCTTGTGTAATCTGTTTATTCAATTCACATGAACTTATAAATTTTACGTCCAGTAAATTAAAATATGACACTAGATTGGTTTTTAGATTGGTCCACCAGCAATCTTCTTGATAAGACATATGCAGCCATTTTAAAATGGCATGTTTGTGGTATCTCCCAAAAAAATTTGTTCAATGAATATTGCCTACAATTTGGTTTTATTTAGTTGAGTTCTGTGATTAGTCTTCTGCTTTTTAACATAATTCACTCTTGAAGACCTAAACAGTTTATTTTTGTGAATTTTGTGCTTTGTTGAAAGTGCGAGCCATGCTTTAAGCTGTGCATCAAAACCTATAATATAATTATTTTTCAGGCAAAGCATGTGGAATCATACAAAGATTTTTTCGGATTTTGATGGGGATAGTGGCAATAGCGATGCAGAATACATGATTTCTAGAGGGAGTAAGGCTTCCTTGCATCCCAAATCAGCAGCATCTTCATTTAGGTAAGCTGTAACTGTAACTTTTAATTTGTCCATTCTTCTAATGACTGGCTGCAATGCTGCTTCATTGAGTTTTGATATTATCAAAGTAAAAAGAAACCCTATTCTTGGATTTAGGCCTGTTTGGATAAATTTATCCAAAAGCACGTCTAAGAAGAAAAGAAAAAGAAAAAAATGAAATGAGTTTTCCCATAAGTTAAAATTAGCTTTATGCAATTCATCTTTTAGAGAAGCTAATATAAGAGAGCTTCTACACATTTGCTTATCCATAAGCTAATTTCATCTTATGGAGAAGCTTATTTACTTTTTTCTTTATTTCCGTCTCTTAAAAGTACTTCTGGACAAGTTTATCCAAATAGGCTCCATGGCAACATATTTTGAAAGGTCTGATCTATGACACCAAACCATCTGATGATGAGTAATATAGAACCTATGGTACCAAGAAGGTTTGGTTCTGAAAATCAATTTAGACTGACAGTGATCTGCATCTAGGTCCAATATCAGACTGAAGAAGAATTTGCCTGAGCACTTGTCGGACCAATCAGATGATGAGCCACTTGATTTGCTTGATCGACAGAAAACAAGGTCAGCGCTTAAAATGTCTGAGCATCTCAAAAGAAAGTCAAGGTTAGATGATGAGGTGGAGCTAGATTCAGAAGGACGCCTGATTATCCATGAGGAAGTGGAATGGAGGAAGGAAAAACATGCAGATGAAGATTTTGATTCTAGGAGTGAGCGTGATAGTCACATATCTGCAAAGTCTGGAACTAAAGCCCAGAAGAAGAGAAAAACATCAGATTCCGGTTGGGCTTACACAGGGAAGGAATATGCTAGCAAAAAGGCAGGTGGAGATGTGAAGAGGAAGGACAAACTTGAACCGTATGCATATTGGCCACTTGATCGGAAAATGATGAGTCGGCGACCACAACAGCGGGCTGCTGCAAGAAAAGGTATGGCTAGTGTTGTAAAGATGACCAAAAAACTTGAAGGAAAAAGTGCCTCTGGTGTGTTGTCCATAAACAGCTTGAAACTAAAAAGGGCTCACAAGAAAGGCAGCAAGGAAAATAAAAAAACAGCTCGAGCGTAGGTTGATTTTCCCTGATTTGCAAGTATATTTGATAATCATAATGCATTCGCATTATGCCAATTTTGAAACTACCCTGTGCTGTATATCGAAGATAAATTAAATTGAATCAAATGCTTGTCTTTTTTTTTTTTTTTTTTTCTATTGTTTATTTGATGAGAATTTTGGTTTGCAGTTTTCTTTGTGAAATCAATTAGAGTTCTGATATTAACATTAGCTAAAGATGGACGGTAGAAATTCTGTTACAAATGGTCAGGCCGAGTGTGGAATTATCCAAATATTTTTTTCATAATTATTTTTAGGTTTAATTATACCTTTTACCCCTAACTATTTAATTTATCACATTTTACTTCTAATATAATTGTGTATTTTTTACCTCTAATTTTTTTTGGCAAATTTTACAACCAAATTTTCTTCCTTTTAATAGATAAATGAGGGATAAAATGTGTCAACTTAAAAAATTAGAGGTAAAATTTTATGTATTTTTATTTTACGCCTGATTAACTTTTAATAAAAGGATAAATGGTTTTTTCTTTTTATTTTATGCATTTTTTATTTTGTAGGAGTTAAATTCATGTTATTACGAGTACTTGATTTCTTTGTAGTCTAATGAAAGTAATTTGCATTTCAAAATTTGTTTTAATAGAGTTTCAGGGATGTTTTCCCCTCCTATTCAAGAAAAAAAAATCCAAATTTTGGCGTATAAAATATTGAACATGATAACGTTTGTGATGCACCACCGTCTAAAAGATGATTCACTCGTGGACTAAATAAATATACGACAATTATTATTAATGTCAAGAAGGACTAGCTGGTAAGGATTTTTTTTGGAATTTCTTGGGATTCCACTGAGAAAGCAAAGTTACTATTGAGTTGGATCTTTAGTGACAATAATTTTATGCAAATTTTACTTATTTTTTTTAGTAGAATTTTAAATTAATTAAGATTCCTTTTTTATAAATAGGAGGGTTAAGAGTTAAGACAAAAAAAAAGAGTTTTATTTTTTAAAGTAATTTAATCTTAAAATGTTAAGTTAGAGTTTAAAGAAGAGGGAATAAAATAAATTTTTAAGCTCAATAACAATACCAATAATTAATAAGCTCAATAAGTTTCATGCCAAGTTAATTATGTTGTATTAGTTGGCTTTTTACTAAGTTTATTACGTTTATACAATTTATTTTACATTAAATTCTCTAAAAATGAGGGAGAAATTTCACAAAGATATTTTCTTAACAACTAAACGAAAAACAGGTTGCACATATGTTTATTTTGAGTATTTAAATCATATGTTTTAAACTTAAATAATGACATTTTTGTAGAAAATCATGACACAGTGAATGTCCTATGTACAAAATAATGTGATTATATTGTAGGATAATATCAACAATATTAAATACTAAAAATTTCATCCAAATTAATACAAAAGTTGAAAAAATCCAAAGTTATATTGTTTCTTTATTGAAATTTCTGTACTTAATAAACTAACGAGTAAATATTAAACTTTAATTAAATTTGAGAAAAATTCAAAGAAATAAGCAACATGTATATTCATCTGCTTCCATATTAAGAATAAATTCTCCAACCTAGTCACATATCTACGAACATCTATTTATTACATTCACGTTAAGAAGAATTGTCTCCAGATGAATCGAAGACAAAACATTTACCAATTATCTCATTCAATAAATTTTGACCAAAACTGTATGTCTAATCATTCATTAATCATATGCAAATAAGCTTGAGGCTAAATAAACATTCATAATAAAAAAACCCATGTAGATAAAAATATAAAAGAGAACAAAGTCTACTTTTCTCAATTTCATATAAAAAAGTTTCAATCCTTTTTCCCAAATTCCCACTATGTACTTGACTTTCAACAACAATATTTGCGTCCTAACATCAATTCCTGAAAGAAAGAAAAAAAAAAATGTTTCATGAGACATAGTGGTTTATGCAGGATATTGCGGGGGGGAAATAAACTTATCAAAAATTTAAAATATTATGTCTAATATAACCTGAATAACATATAACTATCTATAGATTTATCCATTTAGCATACTTTTTTTAGTGCAAAGAACCATAACCAAATACACAACACCATTGTAAAAAAAAAATATGCACCAGCAATTCCAAATAAAGCAAGGTTGGAGGCCTTCGATTGGTTGACTCTAAACCTGCAAATCATTGAAAACTACTATATATACATCATAAGCAATATGGTAGAACTCAAGTGTCAAAGAAGAAAAATATGAATGTGCTAAAGTTTATTGAACCCAAGAATGAGTACTCCAGCAAAAACAAAAAATGATTGCATAAGCATGAACATTGAAGAAAGCTTACGATTTCAAATTGAATAAGGAAAACGTTGGATATTAGCAGAAAGTAAACATATTACCTTCAGAGAATAGGTGTTAATGAATAAAAATCGGAGAATAAATATAAAAATATGAATCTAAACACAGATAATTAGAGAATTATGAAAGGATAATTGGAGTTGAATAATTTCAATAATAATACAATAATCTATATTACCTTGACTAAATATAAAAAAGTGTAGTCCATAATCATTTTTTATTGTTTTTTCTCCCATGATTTAATAACATTTGAGGGATAAAAAATAAAATAAAAAATTTATTAAGGACAAAAAAAAAATATGGGGGACTAAAACAAAAATTTAGCCATTTATCAAGATTTTAAAAAATATTTAAGCATTATTATTATTCATTATGTTAATATTTAAAGTAACATAATACGTATTATATAAAAGGATTATTATATTATAATACGTATTTACTGTAAATTATTATAAAACCATGATAATAATAAAAAAGTTACTATATAAAAACATTTCGTAAAATTTAATAAATTAATTACAACATTATATAAAATAAGAATTCATTTAATAGTTTAATTAATTTAATTTAAATATATGCTTCTTATAACCTTAATTACTATAAGTAAAAATAATAAGACATTTTTGTGAATTAAAAAAAACAAGAAAGTTTAAACAGTAAAATCTTCTTTCATAATATACTATAGATAAAAAAAAAAGGTTATATTTTAGATGCTACTTTTCCTCCATTTTCCTTGATAAAAATAACTACCTAACTTCTTTTAAGGAAAAAAAAAAAGACCAAATAAGAATAAGAATAAAGACAACTGCATGCACTATACAAATTCTTAAGAAATTCTCACTTGCAACTATATTCTTTTCTTCCTGAAGGGATCTAATTTTATTAGAGTATTTGAACCTTGTTCTGGAAGCATCATTGGGTAGCAGGCATTGGACCGTTGGAAGGGAAAGCCTTGGTTCGCTTGGATGATATTGATGCTCTTGCCACTGCAAGTGATTATGTAACAGTATCAGGAGGATGGGATATGCCAAGGTTGGTAAGAGAATTACCTTCACATATTTGTGATGTTCCACCTGCGGTTAGTAGAGATGACGATGTCCCTGTGTGGAAACACTCTACGGATGGGGTGTTCAAGGTAGCTTCTGATTACAAACAGAATAATAGGGATCCTTTATTTCTTGCTATTTGAAAGTCAGCTATGATCTTCGTCAGGAATCTACTATTCGAGATTGTGTCTTTTGCCCATAAGGTGTGGGATAGTGGGAATTTCTTTTTGGTTGAGAAATAATATGTCCATGATTGTGACTCAGTCGGGTGCTGACTGAAAGTCATGGGAATGGAAACGCAGCTTGTGGAGGAGTTCTTAGAGATCACCTGGGTAATGTGGTTCTTGCCTGTGCTTACAACCTAGGAGTCTGTTCTATATCCCATGCAGAGCTCTGGGCGATTTTGATAGGGTTGAAGATTAATTGGGGGAGGGGGTTTACCAATCTCAGTGTGGAATCGGATTCGATATTTGCTATTGCTATGTTGGAAGGGTCTTGTGAGCAGGGGAATGGGTGCTTTCGACTGCTGCAAGCAAGGAGTTTACCAGTAATGATGCTGTTTATTCTGGGGAGCATATTTTTAGAGAGGCAAATCAAGTTGCTGATACCTTGGCAAGATATGGGATTGTCTATTCTTGATGAGGGGAAGGTGTTTGATTATGTCCCAGACTTTTTATCGCTTTCTGTTATAGCTGATAAAGCTAATGTAATTTTCCCACGTGGGTTTTAATAATATCTTTCTCAGGGCTTCTGCCCCGTATTCACACCAATATATTATTTTCTTCCTATTTCAACTAATTTATCAAAAAAGATGAAATAATAACGCCTGTTGCCATATGTTGGAATCTGTTGAGCATATGAATTATAATTGGTGTGGCCAGAGTCTAAAGATATAATAAAATGTCTTTGGATGACATAGGCCCTATATCTATATAGCCACTTCCACTTTGCAAAACTCAAAATCCTCATAAAATTGAAATCACCCTCCAGGGTATATAAATTTCAGTGAAACTGAAAAAGCATGATCTATTCGACGAGTCCGCTAAATAATCACTTAAACTGGTTATTGCCCAATGCCCAGAGCCATGAGGGTCTATTTGTACATGGGAATAAAACAAGACTGTATCCATCCCATCAAAATGGTTGTTAAACGGTTACATCAAAAGTGGGTCAACTCCTACTCTAGCCATTCATATTCATGGTAAAGATAGGATTTTATAGCAGTGGATAGATAGAGACTCACTCACTCTCTCTCACCAGGAGCACCAGATAATCTATCAACATTCTGATTCTGTAACCCCATCCCAAAAAACAATGTTTCTCAACAGATACTGATCCAACCAACTAATCCACACCGCATATATTCTCACCCAACCAAAAACACTGGAGTTAGTATGCAATAACATTGTCTGGGTACTCAGTACCTGCAACATAAAAACAAACTTAAGAATGGAGTAGAAAAAAAACAGGAAAACCTAACCACCTCCCTTTTAACTGACATACCTTACCTTATAATAATAAGAAAGTAGTGCTCTGAAATCTGTTTCACTTGTAAGGTGCAAATATGATTGAAGAATTGTGACCCCCAAAACCAAATGAATTCGACAAGGCTGCCTTGACATCCAGTCTCTCTTTCTTTGAGCCAACAAGCACTTTAGCATCCTTTTTTTTTTCATTTGATCAAATTAGATAATTTTGAAATTTATAAATAGTTTGACAACACAATTTTAAACAAAAGGGATATTACAACAGGTAACATACCACTCCATTATCTGGCTTTTCTAGGTTGATATTGGGATGAACCCACCCTGTCCTAATTGCCTGCATTAAGGAAAAATAAAGCTTAGAAATATCTAGTTGCGAAACTTTAGATAGTAGATACTATACAACTTTCATAAACAAGTGATTCTTAGTTTTAACCTGTATTGTGGCCACAGCTTCCACAGCGCCAGCTGCCCCTAGTAGATGACCAATCATAGATTTTGTAGAATTCACTCGTAACTGTATTATGATAAGCAACATCATTTATCAAGGCAATTAAAAAATAAATAAAAACAGGGAATCATAATAACATTTCAATTGGCTAGTAAGAGAACACTAGCAATAATATCATGTAGAAGGAAATTTACCTTGGGGTTTTGACCAAAACAATGCATTAGAGCTTGGTACTCCTTAAGATCTCCAGCTGGTGTGGATGTGGCATGTGCATTTATGTAATTCACATCCTCTTTTGATACTCCAGACTGAGCTAATGCCTTTTCAATGCAAAGAATAACACCAGCCCCTGTTTGAGATGGAATAAAGAAAACATAAGTGCAAGTGTAAGCCAGGAATGATCTGCAGGGACACAAAGCTATATTCTAAACAAACACATAATTATTAAAAAGCTATATCAACATGACCCAGGAAAAAAAATCTGAATCCAGAACCATAAAGAAAATGTGGCAGGATATATATAGTTAATCTCTTTCACTATACCGGAATTGTCATGATAAAAGTGTGTAATTACATTCCAATGCTTTTTTAAGATGATAGGAAGACAAGTGTTATTGACCGTCTAAATCACACCCTGTATTTGTAACATTACAAAGGAATAACACAGGTTATAAAAGATAAATATGAATACAGAAACTCCACATTCACATTAAAGTGAACACAAAATCATACATACACTTCTTTTCTTTCAAAACATGCCTTAGCTGAATTTAGATATGACGGTCACTGCAGACTGTAATTACAGAACAAATGACAAATGATAACCACTTTCAGTCAGCTGTCTATATAAACTTCAATTATGTAGTTCACAGGCTAATTAATAAATAAAAATAAAAAAGCCCTTGCAAAGAGAAGCAGTAGCGAGGAAGGGAAAACTGCTTCCTTGGGCAGCAAACTATGTTCATTTCCACTTCCACTTCCTCCATTTTCTAGGACATGACATGCACAAATACAAGATGCACTTGCATTTCCAGACAGAGCATCAGGTTCACATTTAGAGCACTCATTTTTCAGAATTCAAACTGATACCCTACAGAAATAGAAGCTTGGGCATCCATATGAATGAGAGAGCTGAAACATAGCATGAATCAATAAAAGCTAGCCTAAGGATATGCGGCTTTAAGCTTTTATAATATAATTATCATAGAATAACTCCCAACAATTAAGCAAGAATATTTCAACCACAAGGAAAACACCAGTTAAAATTTAAATTATATAAATTCATTATGAAAACACACATGTGCGAACATGTCTTCACATTTTAGACCTAGAAAATGATTGAGAGATATGTTTATACAAAGGTAATTGACACAGTTACAAACGATTTATGTTTTTAAGATTATATGAATATAAAGGGCTTTAAACATTTTACCATCAGGACGCGGCTCAGTCACATGATATGCATCACAGGTGAAACTTCCACCAAGGAATTCAGCATATATGGTTGCACCTCTTTTCTGCAATGTAAAAGTTGGAATACAAGAAGTTACTTAAATATATTGCCAAAAGTGATAGATGCATTTAATTTTGTGATGATATGCACATCAAATAAAGATTGGGAGAAAATGAATAGTAGGAAGTGGCAATGACAAGTTTGAAGAACAAGCCTAACACAAGATAGAAGAGATGAATCAAGTGTTCTAATATTGTTGAAAGGAACAGAAGGATGAATGTAAATCCTAACACAAGGTATGAATTGTTTTATTCTCAAATTATTAGATCAAATTAGAAGTACCTTAGCATGCTCCAGTTCTTCTAAAAGCAAAACTCCAGCCCCTTCTCCCATGACAAATCCATCACGGTTCTGTAATATCATAACCACAAGTGGATGGTTGGTAACACAATTGAACACAAGTGCACAACAAAATGAAGGAAAGCACAAACATTCAAACCAAAACTGCAAGCACTGCACTTTTTTTATATAGGAAGGGATACTCAACTCACTCTATATATATCACAATTAGAAAACGTAGGCAGGTAAAAAATATGGAGGACAAGGAATCCTCACGCCAATTAAAGATTATAAAACTATTATGTAGAAGGGCTGTCTGATCTCTTATATTTGAAATAGTGATTCCCTTAAATGAAACATGTGCTGAGCTAAGAAGCACAAATATGACAACTTTTAAAAATCAAAATCGGCACAGCTATAATGAAATTACAAGAGATGATTCATGTTTTGAAATAAACAAGTCATTTTAGGCATGATAAAATGTTAAACTCTATCAAATTATTATATATTCCAATTTGTATTGTTCTAAAAGTTCAAAAATAAAATAAAAAATGCAACTAAAAGAATTCAAAGTATCCATGGCTTTGACACAACTCAGCTATTCTTTAGAAGTGTCAGTGCTTCATAGGTACTGAACACCATCTGAATGGTTTAACAAAAATTTACGCAACATTTAAGGTTGGGTTGATGAACTAATGAACCTTCAGTTACAACAGTTTTAGTAGTTATATCATTTATTTTGAGGAGGGGGGGGGGGGGGGGGAGTAAGAGTATTTATATAGTATTACAATGTCCCAAGGGCGTGAAGCTTTGGTAGGATCAGTATTCCTTTGTGAGAGTGCCCTGCATGCCACAAAGCCTCCCAAACCTGCACCAATGATTGCTGGATTAATATTGTATTCATGGAATGATAACTTCACACAAGCCACAGAGAATGAGTAATAAAAGGATACCAATTGGTATAATAGCAGCATCTGAGCCACCACAAAGCATCACATCCTGCAGACAAATTTCATGTTTACTAAATTTGTTAACACCTTTTGACAAAAAGAGAGCATCATTGAACCAAATTTTGTCCAAAAAAGAAAAGGTAAGGGAAAATATGAGAAATCTAAGATCCTAAGAGCACATAACAAAGCAAAAATACTTACAGCTTCACCTCTAATGATATGGTTTGCTGCATTCAATATACAAAAGTTACTTGTAGCACAAGCTGTAGAGATAGAATAATTAGGGCCCATCCATCCCTGCAATCCATAAGAGAAAGCATTCATTGAAAGCTTGAGATAATGTGGCCAGGAAAAGGAGAACAAGCTTATAACAAAAAATACTGTGCCCCAAGATCTTTTAAACATACCAGATCCATTGCAAGCATGGCAGAACCCATATTTGTTGTTGCAAAAGGTACACAAAAAGGATTCATCTTCTTATATGAGATTCGTAAAGCTTCAATGGCATCATTGAAAACCTGTTTAATACACAAAAGTACAACAAAACAGTCAACAAATCAATGCCATAAAATAGCAAATATAACATGATATGGCTCCATTCTGATTGCATTTTACAGCAAGTTTGATACACACGACCAGCAGGTGTCACAACTTCTTAAAGATGTTATGATGCTTCTGCATATAAAATCAAACTACTGAATGTAGCCAAAGTCATTTTTTCTCAAGTATTGAACCTCCACATAAAAGAGAGTCAAAGATAAGTTACCTTCATGCCACCCATTGCTGAGCCAATCAGAACTCCACACTTATCTTTATTTAACTCATCCATTACATCATCAGTAATTCCACCATCAACCAAGGCTTTTTTGCCAGCTGTCAGCATATAGAGCATAAATTTATCCATTCTCTTAGAAAGTTTTGGTGCTACCCAGCCATCAGTTGAGAAAGACTTGATTTCACCAGCAATCCTCTGGAGACACATAACATTTGAGAACAAAATCTACAACAGGCCTCAACTGAAAATGAAATTTGAATTAAATACAACATACTGTTGGATATTCTGCACAGTCAAATGTTTCAATCTCACTTATGCCACTAACACCATCAAGCAAATTATTGTAGAAGATATCTGGCTCATGCCCAAGTGGTGTAACCACACCCAATCCTGTCACAACTACTCGCCTTTGCTTTGTAGGAGGTTTTTTTATTGTTGTGACCTCTTGGGTAGGTTGCAAAGCTACAGCCATTGTTTTACCTTGAAAAACACAATTCCAAAGGCATAGATCAGCTCTCAATAATTCTAAAATGAAATATGAAGAATCATGGGGTTCAAAAATTGGCTTCCTTCTACATCAGCACAGCTTTGGAGTTCAAAATCACCGGCAAATGCCAATCATTCATGGAAGTAAATGTCTACCACTTGAAAATTTGTATCTTTTAATTTTCAAGGAACCATAATCCGAAAGATGCACATTAATATTAGGCAGGGAATTTGACAGCCAGACATGAATATGCTTTTCAGGGATTTTTCAAGAATAAATAAGCTTAGGTTTAAGTAAACTTTGTTACAAAAATGTTATTAAACCTCATCATATAGAAGCAGGACTAAATTTGCATCCACTGTTTTGAATTTTTAAATAATAATAATAGAGATCATTGAGCCAGACACTCCCAAGCAGCTACATGAATCAGCATAGACATCACATGTCCAAACTCCCGAGAGTTTAAAATACTAAAGAACAAGGAGCCAAACCACTTGTCATGTAGTTTCTCACTATTTTGCATCCTCCCCTTGTGTCTTAACATACCATCAGCAATATTATAAAGGCATTAAAGACGTCACAATATTTCACACACAGAAGCATGGGAAGAACCCATAGAGGTGCCCATACGTGGGGCGACATTTTCAACTTTTGGCACATGAACACTTCACCGCAACTGATATTATTTCAGGAAAAAAATTAAAAGAATAAGAAAAACCCATAAATGCCTTGTCATATTTAAAGTAATCCAATGTACACACACACACGATGAACAACCTCCATGAATTTGCAATGACTACAAAAAACGAAAATTAAAAAATTAATGAATAGTTAATGAAAAACTTAAGAATGGTTTTCATGTGTGTCCGTACTAGAAAGGCGAACTAGTGAAATGACGCACGAGTGAGAGTATCCAGTGCTAACCTAACCTAACCAAATAATTTTCCTCAACCAGCGAAGCAGCAGAGCAGGTACAAAACAAGCTTCGGAAATTAAACCAGAATCAAATTAACCAACAACCCCACTTAATTAAAAAAAAAAAAAAAAAAAACAAACACAAAAGATCCAAACTGAACACACTGACTCTAACTATACAACTCACAGCATTAAAAGAAAAAAATAATAAATAAAAAAATAATAGAAGAAGAAAAAAAAAGAACATCCTTCAGTTCCAAAAAGCAGAACCAGATTCAACGATCAACATAAGGCACAGAATTAACTTAACAATCTGAGAAATCGCGGCGAGAGCAGAGATTTGAAAAAAGAGAGGAATACCAGAATGAGTGGATCGAGAGACGTTGAATTGAGACTTGCGAGACTTTTTGGAGGAGCGGAAGATTGCGTGAGGGGTTCTGGTGCGGTCGGCGTCGCACGTGACTGACATGCAAGCAGCGACGAGCCACGTGCAGAGGGAGGAGGTGGTGGTCGAAGCCATGAATGAAAAAAATTGAAATCCAAGGTTGTGGTTGCGAGCGAGTGAGTGAGTGAGTGAGTGAGTGAATGAGGCTAATCAACAACAGCAACAGCAACAGCAAGTAGAAACGACGAGACACGCAGATACATGAAAGTGAAGTGACGCGTCGTCGTTTTGGTTTCAACAAAGGGATTATTGAGATTTTGAGAAACCTCAGTCTTCACTAATGCGTTCCGTCTCTCTTTATACTCTCCAACACGCTGCTGCTGCGTTTCTGCAATCTGAGTCGTTCCTTCCTTACTGCTCACAGCTCTCCCTTTCTCTCTCTCATGACATACACACAAATCAAAATAATAAGAATCACATTTTTAAAGAGGCTGTATTTTACTTTATTGGTCCCATAAATATTTCTTATATTACTACTATTATTTAATAATCATCTTTAAAGGTAAATAGTATAAAATACTGTATTATCATCTAATCTAATATAAATTATTATGTATAATAAAGTTATTATTAATTATAAAATAATTTTATAAGAATAGAGGAGAGCTATGACTATTATGTTCTTAAAATTACATTCAAAATGTAAAAAATAACGTAAACTAAACACATTATATAATAATTATTTTTAAATGTCATATATAGTAACTTCTGATTGTTAAGTTTTTATACTGGTCATTAAAATTTAAAATTATATTAAGAATAATATTTGATAAATTAACAGCATTATTTTTTTATTGATAAAGTAAATTTTAAATTTTTTGAATATTTTTCCCCTTTCTGATTGGTGCTGGTAAAGATGTGATGGGATTCCTTATTGTTTTGGAATATGCTGGAGACTGGAATGAACTGGCGTGATTTACTTTGTTTTGACAAAAGGAAAAGGAAATATGTTGTTTTAAATGAAATGAGAAGAGAAACAGCCATAAATTATTTGGCTTCTGTTAGTTTTTATTTAAAATGAATAATTGTGGAGTGTGGTCCAGTGGGATTGATGACCTAAATGTGTATGGACAAAGTGAGGCATCACTCTAAAATACCCAATTTCCTAAATTTCACATTTTCACTGCCTTAAATTATTAAATCTTTTCATTTTATCATTACTCCTTCCGTCCACCGCCCAATAATTCTTTTTATACATTAACTCATATATTGATATTTTAAAACTTCAATACCAAAAAACTTTTAAAACATCTTGTGAGGAAAATATTCTCGTTCTTCTTGCTTTCCATATTTGTTAGAGATCAGCATGCTTTGTTATTTTTAAAAAAATCAAATGTGTTCAAAACAATTGTGTATATTTATTTTGTTACAAAAATAATTATGTAAATCCTTTATGACTATGTAATTCTTAAATTGTTTTTTAGTCGATAATTTTAATTTTATTTGAATTAATTATGTTAATTCTCTTTATAATTTTAGCACTCTAGTGAATATGATAGGATATAAAGTTGAAAGAAAGTATAATAAGATAAGAGTAAAAGTTTACAGAAAAAGAAAAAAGAGTAAACTGATTTCTTATATTATCCATGTGTATTAGAAAAGATGATATACTATATGAGAGAAATGTAATTAATAAGAATGTAAGGGAATTAAATCTGAATCATATAATTAAATATGTTTATATGATTACTTAAAAAGTCATGTAATTTATATATGATAATACGATATAGATTTCATTAGATAATATCTTAAAAACTAAAAAGTATCTTTATCCATAAATAAAAGTGTTTTTAAAAGTTATTCTCAATCACATAATTTATCTTATTTAATATATATAATATTCTATTTTTTAATGTTTAATTACACATTTAATATTTAATATTTATAGTTAAATAAATTTTACTAGTTAAAAATCATTTATTCAGTATATAGCACATCCCTTTTTGGTTTTTATATATAATATTTTTAATTTTTTTTAGTTCCTATAAACTCACAGGGATTAGGATTAAAAACAATATGTATAAGGTGTGAAAGATATGATTTTAAATATAGATTCTAAAAGGTAAAATTTGTATAAATACAGGGACTACTATTTTTTTTTATTTGTTTCAAACATATTTCTTAATTTTAACTTTAAATTTGATTTGATTTAAATTTAAATATAAATATAAATACATTGTACTATATTAGATATATTTTTCTAGCAGTAAAAATCACAATACCATGAAAATAAGTTTAAAATATTATTCAAATAATATAATTAACATAAAAATACTCATTAAAAAACAATTTGATTTAAATGTAAAATGAAAATTTAATCCGCCCCTGTATTATAAATCTAAATCTTCATTTTTCAACGGGGTACTTTTTTAGGAGTTATTCTATTTAGACACATATTTTATCCTAACCTATATATTAAACATTTAATTTATTTATTTTACTTTTTTATTCCTTTCAAACATATTTATTACTTTTAATTTGATTTAAATTTTAAATCTTAATATATAATATCAAATTAAAGATTCTTTTACACTTAATTTGAAGATACTTTTGAAACTTTAGATTTTCTTTTCAATTTGGGAAATTCAAATCTGTTTCGTTCAAAATTTTACAAACAAATACATAAATAATCCTAATTTCTTTTATTGCTTCCTCTTAATATATGCTTTAACCAGCCGCTTGATGAATTTTTGAAACACGTAGGGTCTTTCTCTATATAAAAAAAATGAAAGTAGGGTCTTTCTCTAATTAAATTGTAATTTAATGTCCAAAAATGTTATATTAAAAAGTACTTTCTATTTTTTGCATTTTATTTTAAATATAAAACATGTTTGACCTTGTCTCCTCGCCTCCATTGTGTGTGAAATGTGAATGGGTGTGTATCAAATTTGTCAAATTCATAAGAAAATATAATTATTTTAAAGCAAATGCAAACATGTATTTTTGGGATATTAATTAAGGAGTTAAAAGAATAAATATTTTTAGTAAGATACGTAAAATTATATTGATTATAACATTTTAAAGTTCTTTTATAATTTTTACATAATAATATTTTTTAATGATTTATTAATCAATGTCCTAAAATACTCATTAACAAGATTTTTATTTTAATTATAAAATACACTTTACAACCAAAAACTTCTGAGTCAGAAATTAATTATTTTAATTATAATATACTTTGCAGCTAAATGTCGTATCACAGAATTTCGCTTTATATTTTCCT
The DNA here is from genome assembly GCF_004193775.1 of Glycine soja. Taxonomy (NCBI): domain Eukaryota; kingdom Viridiplantae; phylum Streptophyta; class Magnoliopsida; order Fabales; family Fabaceae; genus Glycine; species Glycine soja. The sequence goes on along the minus strand of NC_041014.1, from coordinate 22,579,529 downwards.
GTTTTGTTTTTTATATATTTCGTTTACCATGACACATATTATATTATAATATCATCACAACAGGCGTATCAAGATAGTATTATCGTTAAAATTATTCTACTAATATTATATAATATATTAATAATAGATAAATAATATAATGATGATACGTTGATGTAAAATAATGTTACATTAAAAAATTATTATTTTCCTGTTTTAAAATAATTATATAAAATTATAAATAAATTATGAGCTATAATTAAATAATAATATATAAACAATTACAATGTAAGTACATAATTTTGTTGTCACAGATAAAAGTAAAATAAAAAATGTTTAAATGATTATTCTTCTAATTAAATACCTGACACTTATACATAATTAAATCATGTTATTATTTAGTTAAAAATAATAATAAATTTAAAAAGATAATAGTCAAAACCAATATTTGATATTATTAAATATTTTTTTTTGAATGATTATTCTTCTAATTAAATTATAATAAGCCATTTTAATTATTTTCATATTTTAATTTGTGTGCAAGATTAACAATATTATATCATGAAATAAAAATGTTAATAATATAATATTATAAATACTACGTTATAATACTATTTATCATTTGTTGCTTACATTAAATAATAAGAGAACATTATATCAAAATACTAACTAAACCAATCTTTCAAACTATTCAATAAAATATTTTCAAAATAATAATTTAAATACGATCAATAATTATGATTAATAAGCCTTAAACATCTTACAAGAAAAAAAAATATATATACCCATGTAAGTCAAAAATACAAATGTCTTTTTTTTGTCAAAAAAGAAAGACAAAGAAACATTATTTCCTAAAATGAACAACTCCTAGCAAATCAATCAAGACCAAAGAAGCAAATTGATAAGGGCAATTGTTCCAAACATAAAAGGAATCTTCATGAGCATAACCATATCTCGCTAACCAATCTATGCTTGAATTCCTTCATGGAGTACATGTGTAAAAGAGATGCTTCATTGTTGCTGAGCAAGATTTTGAATGAGTTTGACAAGAGGATGATGTGGATGTCATGTACTAGTGCCTTTGTTGGTGAGTTGTAGGGCCATTGTAGAATCTGATTTGCATATCACATAATGATAAGCTTCCTCCCAAGCTTTGTAGAGGCCATGATATATCGCAAACAATTACGACCAAAGACTGGTGGTAGTACCACAATTGTCTGAAAAGGCTGTGAGAAAATTTCCACAATAATCTCTGATAATGTCGCCATATCCTGACACCCCCAGGTTTCAAAGAGATGAGCCATCAGTATTTTATTTTATAAAAGGAAAAGTTGGAGGTGTCCATTTGAAAATTCTTGCTGGTTCACCAAGAGATGGCTTGTGGAGATAATTAACTATGTCAGTACATAAGGTGCAGTGTGACTTTGGCTAATGAGGTTCCAAGTTGTCCACTTTTTACCTTGAAATCAAGAGAGTTTTTGCTCATCCAGGGTGTCCAGCAAGTGATAGCAAAAAGGATCCCTTGCAAGTTACTAAGGTTGTTAACAAGCCAATTGATCCATGTGTTGATGTAGAAGGGTGGAACTACGTCCATGATGAGTGGATGCCATACTTCTTTGGAATAATGACAATCTCGTAAGAGATGAAGGATGGTTTTCGTCCCTTGCTTGTACTTGTTACAAGAAGAAACAAAAGACATATGCCTAAAGACACAGAAATGGTTAGCAAGGAGGCTTCCCTAAAATGTAAGCCAAAAAAAGTGTTTGATATTTTAGAACACTCTTACCTTCCAAACTAAGGACTAGTTTCGAAAGTGGTTGCGAGGCAATGGATGCTTAGCAAAAATCCACTTGTAAGCGGATGATATAGAGTACAAGCCATCTTCAAAAGCTCCCCAAATAATGACATCCTCCATATCAACATTAAGGATCATACTCTAAATTTCCTTTTGTGTTTCCAGGGGAATAGGCGTCACCAATCTTTCAAAGTGCCATACTTCATCCTGGTATAGGTCACAAACTTTCAAGTGGGTATCGTGGATGAAAACAAAGGGAACTAAGTGACAAAGATAGTCATCCTTGAGTCATTTATCATACAAAAATGAGATGTCTCCTCTCCCAAATCTAAAATGAAACCCCATAGCTAAATGCTTCGTGGCCTTTACTTAGAGTTCCAAGTATAAGAGGCACCATTCAAGGTAGAGGAAGTTAAAATTGACCTATCGTTCAAGTACTTAGATTCAAGCATTTGAACCCAAAGTTTTTGTTTCTCATGCATGAAATTCTAAATGTGTTTTCCCAAGAGAGAAGTGTTTACCATGTGTGTTGGATGAATATTAAGGCCACCTTGCTTCCTTGGTCGAGACATAATGCTCTTGTTGACCCAAGGAGAGTGATTTCCACCCCAAACAAATTTACAAATTGTAGAATCCTTTTTCTCACATATTCCTTCTGGTACCCCAACATTTTGCATAGTGTATATAGGCATAGATGTTAGGATAGATTGAGCCAATATAAGTTGTGCTGCTCTACTAAACAATTTCATCTTCCATCCGGCCAATCTAGAGTTGATTCGATTCAAGATGTATTGGAAATCACTATTTTTCACCCTTCCGTAAAGCATAGGAAATCCCGAGTACTTCCCCATTCGTCTTGTGTGCTAAAAATTGGAGATAGAAGTGAACATATCAATTTTTACATGAGACATATTATAAGAAGTCATAAACCTGGATTTTTGGAGATTCACATTGAGGCCAGAAGCTTTACAAAAGTTATCCAAAACTCCCTTCACCAAATTGATATGGGAAGATTTAGCATTAGTGAAAAGAATACAATCATCTACAAAGAAAAGATGGGATATCGGAGGACCATTTTTGTTCACTCTAACAAGCAACCAACTTTGTTCATCCACTTTTACTGAATAAGGATAGACAATTTCTCCATGCACAAAACAAACAAAAAAGGAGATAAAGGGTTGCCTTGTCTCATACCTCTACTTGAGACAAAGGATTCTAACTTCTCACTATTCCCTTTCAAAGTCAAGGAGGTGGAAGTGGTGCAATTCATGATGAGATTAACAATATAGGGTGGAAATCCAAACTAAGTGAGAGTAAGTCTGAGAACCGGGATAATCTTATTTATTTAGAGTGGACGGCCTTGTTTTGAGCCGAGATAATCTTACCTTTTATTTTATTTAAAAAAAATATTCTAATATGTTTTCACTAAGTGGATGTGAACATTTACCCTTTTGAATTGATTTAAATTAAATGTGTTTAAAAAGAAAAATTATTAATTAATTTTGTATTTTTTTTTCTTCTTTTATTATTATGTGTTTATAATCTTTTAAATAAATTTTGTATGTTTTATTTAATTAGTTAGTTATAATTGTAAGGGTAGAGGGTGTCACACTTAAGGCTCTCAAGATGACAAGTCTAGAAGGACCGGAAAAGTTTCTTGAAGAAGGTTTGGGCTTCTCTTTTTAGAGATTCTTCATCAGGGCACCACATTCCATCTATATTGAGGCCAAGGATTTTATTCCTCCTTCTCATAACCATTGTCTTAGTGTGGAAAATTTAGTATTTTTATTACGAAATTTTTATCCATTGCTCTGTGGACTTCTGGTACCATAAAACATCCTTTTGGTGTAAGACTTGGTTGTATAGTGCTTTAATTTTCTTTTCAAGGATAATAAGGTTTGAAAAAGGAAAAGCATCAAGCCTCCAAATGTCTCTTGCGTCTGAAGATATTCCCAAACGTCTTCTCATTGAAGTCAATAGAATTTACCTGCACTATATAGAGTTTATGATTCACATTCCCCAGAGTAGTGTTCCAAGTAGTAGACATAGTTAGGATGAGAGAGTCATGCTGCTTGGAAATGAAAGGATTTCACTCTCTTGCTTTCAGCCTTCAAGCAGCTTAGTAATAAAATGATCCGAATTATGCATAGGAAGGATCTCCAAAAGAGCATGGGGAAATAACATGCATCTATCCAATTTTTTACAAACGTGATCACCAAATTGAATATTCTTTCTCCAGGTAAACCATCCCCCAACTGAATCCATATCCATTAACCCACATGTGTGCATCACCTACTAGGATTAAAAATACCTCCCGAGACCTCAGATTGGAGAAGAATTTCATTAAAGTCCCCTATTAGAAGTATCAACCAACTATGTGTCTTTAGAACATTAATTAAGGAAAAAAAATCAAAAGCTACCTAAATATTTTTTTTATACAAACGTGTAAGCAACCACGTTTTAAGTCTTAGACATTTTTCTCAAAAAAAAAAAGTCTTAAACATTTATTATAGCAAATGAGTATCAAGACACGGAATAAAGGTCACTATTAATTACTGTTATTTAATCCTAATCACATTTAATTTGGACTGATCTGTCTACCAATAATGTAATAAATTTTTTTGAAGATAGATTAAATCGTAACAGGACATGATTGTACACTAAAAAAAAAACAAGAACGTGAATTCTCTTAATTTATCATTTAATTAAGTCAATAAATATTACTGGTAATAAAGATGCTTAATATATTTAATGTAGTTGTATATTTATAACTTAAAATCAAAATCACTAATTAAGATAAAGTAGTATTGTATTGATTTATTGATATGCTCCATGGTAAGAATCAATAGAGATAATTTTTTAAATTATTATTATTATTTGACTGAATCAATCTCATATTAGCTTATTCATATACTTGCTGGTAAGATTATATTGAGATCATTTTTTAATAATTATCACAATTAGAATCTTTGATATGTTGATTAAATTTTTATAGCTTAAAGTTGATTGCTTTTTTCTAATGTCATGTTTTGAAAAAATCAGACCAAAGTTCTCTCCCATAAGAAAATATGTTTTTAGGAAAAAAAAATTCTCTTTCAATTTATCATTTTCATCTTTATTTCTAAATTGAATTTCAACAACTATTTAAAAAATATCAATAATTTAAAATAATCATATATCACAATATAAATTATTTAATATAAATTTAAAATATAATTTATATGTTTACAAATATTTATTTATTATAAATATTAATTATAATATAATTATAAATTCAAAAGGTATTTATTTACTATAAAATTTTGTTATATAAAATAAACATCTATCATGCACATCACGGGCTCGAATACTAGTTTCCTAAAAAATACATTGACGGGTTGAATTGAAAATTAAATATTTGTTTAGATACTTGAAATAAGTTGTTTGTTCCTCACCAATTTTTGAATATTTTAGTCTTTCATTTTTTTTAGGCGCATTTTTTTAAAATGAATTGGTAAATAAATTATAACTATAAATTTTCTCAAAATATTTTAATAATATAACTTATTGATGTACTGATACTAAAAAAAAAATACATATACATTAATAAATTATATATATAATAATATCTCCGTTTCTATTTATAAAAAATAAGTTATAATATATTTTACATTATAATTTATTTTTTATAAATAAGAAAGGAGATAATAACAAATAAAGTCATGTTTACATTTATTTTAGAGGTTAAAAAAAGCAATAAAGCATCATAGTTATATTAAGTATATGATTCACATTTCCATTTACATGATTCACATTTAGGTAGCATTAAATTAATCACGAACTATGATATCACAAAATAGTACAGAAATAATTGAGCTATAAATATAAAGCTTTCTGCCTGGCTTGCACATCGCGATTTGAACGTGTAAACAACAGACTCAACACGTGACATATAACGACAAGCACGTGTAATCTAAATATTTGAAAATGTCAAATGATTTTTTTATTGTTATCTTAATTAATTAATAACACTATGTTTTAATGAAATGTACAATTTATCCACTTTTAATATTAATTATACAATATGGTAAATAAAAAAAGAAAAACGCACAATAACTAGTCTTTCGTCTTACTTTTAATTAGTTTTTAAAAATATCTTATTATAATTCTTTTAAAATTTAAATCTTTATTAGGCTTGCCTTGTTAAAAGTCTAAAGTTAAAAATATGATTATAATCGTTTCAAGGATAAATTACATTACATTTAATTAATGAAATTATATTTGATATCTTTCTTTTGTCAGAGATAACATTATGTTATTATATAATTTAAAAGAAAAAGTGTATAAATGAAAAAAATAAAGATATTAAATGAATTTTTTAAATTTTAAGAGTATGTGAATGTAATTATCTTGATTTCGATATATAATTTTAATTAATTTAAAATACTCTTATATTAAAGTTTATTTAAAGCTTAAATATACACTGTGCCAATCTTGAATGATGTATGACAACTAAATTAATAATTAAATGGTAGACTAAAATGGATAGTATTTTTTTCTCGAAATGCCTCTTTGTTTAGAGAAACTTTGATGGGATTAAGTGTACTTTACTCCTTCTAAAAAAAAGTGTACTTTACTTATTAATATATAATAAAAAAAAAACACTTGCAATATTAATCTATATACTACTAATACTAGTGGTATAATAGACAGTAAAAAGTTAACCACGATGATTTGATTTTTGATAGAGAAAGTTACATTGGCTTAAATGCATTCTTTTGAATTTAAACTATCAGAAGATCAATTGGGTACTTAATTAATTCTTTGACAAATTTCAAGTATAAATGTACCCAACGAAAAGTTCAATAGAGGAAAAGAGAAAAAAAGATCAAAGAAGGGGTTGTTTCAATTTTGGTTCTTCTTATGGACTGAGAAAATGTGAAAAGAACAAGGGGGTTGGTTTAGTTGCATAAGTCAGAACAAGTAAACTAAATCCCCTTATTTCCCATATCACAGCTCATTATTCCGCCTGCAACTGCAACCAACATCCCAATTGTCTAAGAAAACAACATGCAACCACTCACTCTACCCACAGAACTTTTTCACACCCAATTTTAAGGTTGTTACGAAGTCGTTACTTCAAAAATGTTAATCTTACTTTTTTCTCTATGTTGGAAAACGAACTGTGAACCTAATATAGAAACAGACCTTTCGTGTATCTGCACTCTGCGAGCTCCAATCACACTTTTATTAACTAGAAAATTTATATACTATGATAAATTCCACATCTCCAACAATTTTGATACATATTACAAGTATTCTTTACATAAACAATCCAATTTGATATGAGTCAGACTATTACATGTGACATAACTATTTAGAGAGACATAACAAATATTTGAATTTGACATCGCTAATTATGTTGAAACAATTCTATGTCAATTCTCTCATGCAGTGATAATTTATTTAATATGAAATCAACTTATATCATTTGGTGTAATTATACTGTTTCTTAAGTTATTTATTTTTTTATTAGATAATTTAATTTTAAAAATTTCTATTGGATTGAAAATTATTACCAAATATATCATATTTGTAAAGTCTTACATTAATTCAAAATTATCAAGTACCTAATTGATAATTAAAGACAGATGCCTTTAAAATACAGAAAATTAAGAATAATTTAATTAATTGTATTATTATGATTTTTAATTTTTGACAAATTTGATACAAACAATGATTATAATATATTAAAATTTTAATAATTTGATTAATAAAATTCACATTCTATGTAAGAATTTGTGTAACTTATACGAATATAAATTGAATCCTCCTCGAAATACTAATATGTAAAAAATTACTGCAAAAATATATTAATAACATTAAATTTATACTTTCTAATATTTTTTTCTATTTTATACTTCTTATTTATTGTTGTTAAAATATGATTAGCAAAATCAATTTATTGAAAGGTCTTACTAATAGTATCTCAAAGTTATTTATTGAGGGGCGTTTAATATATCTTATTAAATATTTTTAATTATTTAAAAAAATAAATACTCATTTTTTTAACATAATATTTTTAATTAATATTTGTATTTATTTTTCTTATTCATTTCTTAAGATTTAAGAACACTACACAATTAGCATTTACATTTATTTAGACGAAGACTAAATCTCTTATAATAATAATCGTATTTGATTTAATATAAATTAGTAAATATAATACTATCAAGTATTGATATTAAAAAAAACACATCTTCATAAACTGAGACAAGGAATTATACCAATAAATTCGTGTGTGTTTTTTTGGTTACAGCATTTTTTTTTTGTTACAACTCGTGTGCCACAATACAAAAATCTCTCAATAAAAAATTCCCTTATATATTTATTGGTCTGGGTTGAGAATTAAAGAGCTTCACCTGTGTGGCCCTTTTACAACGTATTGGGCTGGACTGACCCATGTTTTTTGAAAAGGTTTTGTTATGTATACCTTCTTCTATTATTAAATATACCTCCTTTGAACATATCTGATCAGCTGCATGACTTCCAACTTCACATCTCCTTTGGACCCCACGGCCAAACCCAACAAACATAAAAAAGAGTTACATTTTGTGTATCATTAATTCACACCTAGCATAACCGAAATATGGTTCAGCCAAGAGCATCTTTTGTCCATTTTTTTTGGAAAAAATTGGGGATTAACTTAGATAAAATATGAGGTGGCAATAAAAAAAGCCCAAAAACAGACATTAGTTGAATCACGACCCAAAAAACAAGGATCTCTCAGTTGAGTTGAGTGACAACAATTGGGGAATGAAACAACTTACATATTTGTTTTTCTCGATGTTCGGAATATTAAGCTATTATTATTTTAATTTCCCCAAAAGTTATTATTTTAACTTATTTTGATAAAATAATTGTTTGTTTACTTGGTGCGTGTTTGGAAGAGTTTTTTTTAAAGGAATAAACACTAAATAAACTTTTTACAGAGATATATTAATTCTTTATTAAATTTGTTTTCCTAATCACCATTCCACTCTTTTGTAAAGGCCTAAAGGGGGGTGTTTTGGATGTTTTTACTGACAAAATTTAAAGAGTAACATTGTTACAAGCTAACATTTATGAGACAACTACGAGAAGGTTTTGAGTTTCTTTTACATGTTGCCATGCACTTTTCTGACACTGCAACTATGCTACTTCACATTCCTCTCTTTATTACAGTTTCAGTTCTCATTCATGAGGTTATTCTGATGGAACTAAAGGGATATACTGTTTCACCTTTTCCTCCTTTTGGTAGCTTCTCTTGCTGTCTCCGTCACATGGACGGCTCCAATGCCAGTGAACAATACCATAAAGATGATGAGCTTCGATCGATGCAATATGTCAATGTATCTCACAAATAAGAAAATCGCAAATTTGACAATTTTACCCGAATAAAACTATCTATGATAGAGAGGCTTGCATATGCTTACATTAATTGGTGAATGGTGAATGGTTTTTCTGGAACATGTTATCAATTGGTTACGATTCCACGTCATGATTTTTCATATATATAAAACTTTTGTATTCCCTTCATGCATGGGGTCCTACCTAGCCAAGATTTATAAATTTATTATGGATTTATTGATTATAAGAGAACTTGTTTTCCCTGTTTCCACAAGTTTCTAGTTTCTACACAACAAGGTAACCAAACCAATAATGTACTGCTGGCATGGATGATGAGTTTGCAGGGTATTGGCTTGCCCAAGTTTGTGGCATATGAAGTGATGCACGAGAGGGGAATTATGTGATGGCAGGTAGTGGAACTTAGTACGGATATATAGTTCCAGAATGGAATGAGCTTACAACAAAGAGTGGTGTTTACACAATTTTGGCCTCTTTTCTACTTGAAACAATTTAGTGATGTCTATTCCACTCACCAGCATGTCCCATCCATGCGTCCTAGAATGTCTCGTGTTGCAAGTGTTTGTCGAGTTCGAACTAGAAACTATTTATACAACTCTTTTTTTTAACAAGTGATATATAGGAACATCTATGTTTTTTTATCCATCTAACAAACATCTTTCATATTTCTCTATCTCTATATATGTTAAATCACATTACCTATAAAACCTATATCATTTTCACTTTTATCTTTCTCTTTTTCTAGATGTCCATTAGCATATTGGATATTCATCTATAATTTTTTTTTTTTATAAAAGTTTGTGCAACTAAGAAAGAAATTAGAAAAGAAGAGAAAGGAAATGTGTGATAAGATTATTCATATTATATAATATTATATAAAAAAAAAAATTTGTAAAAAATGTTAACTTAAAAATTGCTATATGAATAATATAAAACTAAAATTAATAAAGCTGATCTAGTATACTCCCGATCGAGCTCAAGTATATTTATACAATTAACATAAACATTGATATGTATTTTTCACGTCCTTCATTAAATTAGATTTGCTAAATTAATGACAAAGAAAGGGTTAGAGTTATCAAGGTAAACTGCCAGACTAATTAATGACAAAGAAAGGACTATAGTTATGTATACATTCAATCAAATTAAAGTGAATGTATGAACCTTCTACATTTTATATTACCCAAATGATTCTATAACGTTCTTGTTTAATTAGCTGGTTATGGATGAACCAGCAATTATATGTCCTTAATTAGTTGGAAGTTGGAAAGTCATTTCGAAAGCAAACTAAGAAGGGAAACGATCGAGAAGCAAAGTGCATGTGTGGGGTGATGCAAACGATGATCGAATATGGATATAATGATGGAAGTTTGATATAGTGGTTATTATTGAAGATGGCAAATGATGATAATAGACGGTTCTCGTGAGACCAGATTATTGTCCCCACGGATTATGGCATGCATTCGTCAAAACGGTCATTGATGTCTCCTCTATATAAGGTGTAGTATCGTTTTGGCATTTGCTCTTTTCATTTCCGTAGTCTACATTGCTACAAACGTGAGTATATTGCATGCCATTCATATTCTACAAAAAGTTTATTTATAAAAACGATAGTGAAAATTTTAATGTAAAAGAACTAAAATGAATAATATTTTATAAAATTAAAAAAACTGTATAAATGTAGAGACTAAATTGAACGAGAATACTGCTGCTGTAGGCGTTTACTCCCATTTGCTTAAATGTATACTTCTTTGAAACGATTATTGTAAGGAATTGTTTTAGGTACAGTACTTAATCTCTGGTTTTGGTTATAGCCAGGCAAGTAAAGCACTCTGTAAAGAAAGAATATGACGACTAGGGATATTGTTCCAAGTCTAACAGAAGACCCGAGAGATCGTCCATAGCCATTCCTTATGGTGTATACTGTCGTATATATTCCAATGACATGTGTGGAAAGGATTTCAGAAAATGACTTTATGGCAAACCTGACCTTGTTTGCTTCCCTAAAGCTTCACCCCACAATCTTGAAAGAACATGTTATGTGTCATAGCCCTATTAATTTCTCATTGATTCATTGCTTTGGACAGCCGTGCACGAAAGAAATATTGGCGCAGACCAGTTATTTATTCAACCAAGCGATGGAGAAAGGGGCCAGCTAGATTATTGAATCCAATTAATAATTTATTAAAGCTGTCCTCAAAAGTTAAATCTACGTTATTCTTGCAGTTCAAGATTGAGAGCAGACATTGCCACATCGTTGCTCAACCTAATTCTTTGTCTCCATAGCTCATGGTTTTGTTGGCACTCATATTCTTGACTATGAGCCCATTGCCTCTTTGTAGTTTGAAAACAAAATTCAAGTTGGTCTCATACCATAATTTGGGAATTATTGAATTACGTGCCAAGCTAGCTATTTGTTTTATAAATGTTATCTTCGATTTTTTAATAATCATAAGATAGAGGGGGGGGGGGGGGGGGGGTAGTTGTTATTTAAAAGAAATATATAATTTGTTTAGTCATATTTCATTAATTTTTAATTAAAGAAATAAACATAATAAAATGAAGGTCTGCATCGAAAAAATCTATATCTATCGGCAAGAATCACGACATAGTTCCTATGCAGGATCTCTAAACTTTATATTAATTTAGATTAAAAAAAATCATGCATTAAGCGTCTTCTCTATAGCGTATAAACTATAAATGAATAATTAATGGGTGAGTCAATGTTCAAACGTTGAACAGAATTACCATAAAATCAGTAATGTAATGACTAATGAGGCGTCCAAGCCATATATATATATCTTCACGTCAGGTGGATTTATCATGTCACACTTGTGTTCTCGACTGGGCCCAGTTTCAGACCGAATCTTAGGCCCATCAAGGCTTCACGTTCTAGCTAAAGATCCCGTCCGTCCATTTCTGTACCACTTTTTTTTATTTTTTTTCCTTTTGGATGGAGACTTAGCCTTCTCATATCATATCTAACTCATGTTTAGTTCTTTTCTTGGAGGTAGAGACACTGAGACATCACCTAAAGTAGCCTTAGCAAGACCAAATTATTAAAGTTTTGTTAGTCTTGATGATGTTAAAACAGTAGGTTTACCTTACTGTGCTACCCAGTTCTTCTTATGTTAGCCATTGATAATTCATCTTCACTAAAATAAATGATAAATTAAGAATCTAATACTAAATGTTACTAGTAGTCTAGTACTGTACAATTTTCTTTGTTTAGCATCATTTATAATAATCTATAAATTAAACAGACTATGATGTAATAATCCTCTATTCTTCTGGACACAACATACCCTTATGTTTTGCTGGTTTCAGTGGTTTGTCCCTCAATAAAGGTTCCACGATAACTAATGTTCATTCATGTTGTTTCTCATAATTGCTGATGATTTAAGCTGCTTTCCATCGCAAGTACTGTAGAATAGATAGAAATAAGCATCGTTAACAAGGAGACACGAATGCTAATTAACAGTATTAAATGTCTTCATGGTCATTATAATGGCAGGGAAGAATTGACCCGAAAGGGATATCAAAGCAAAACAACGACCTTATACCCAAATAAAAAGTGTTATAAATGACCCGTGTAAGTTGTAACAGACATAAAGGTGTTATCATTGTCCATGGGAATGCTAATACACAGGGGATTAATCTCATTATTATCTCAATCAATAGGCATATTTCGTTATCACTTGTTTCTTGGCCACCGGTTTTTCAATAGTAAAACCTTTATACAACAATTGAACGTGAAGTCATAATGGATAGGGAGTGTGGCCTTAAAAACAACCATGAGGGGAGAACACATGATCATGTTAGTATTATTGAAGTTTGATGCCCACACACACCACCAAAACTAAAAGCCACATGTTACCAGAAAGACCAAATTAGTCAATGTCATATATTCAACAGTGAAAAATTAATTAGGTAAACACCTAGGAATATTGACTCTCAATCTCTCTCATCTTACTGTCTGCTGAATTGCAATAAAAATTATTTTTCTGTCTCTATAATTTATTTTAGACGAAAACAGTGGGATACTATTCGTACAATCCAAAAATTAATCCTTCATAGCGGTATCAGTGAAAACCCCTATAGTATAGAACCGACCAAAATAATATAATTAAACCTTTGGTTACTTTTATATGGTGAAACCGAAATCAAATCAATTATTCATTGATTTATGTTTCGGATACGTATGGATAGCCATAGATTTCTTTGCTCAAATTTCAAAAGACAAGATATATATACTAATAATAATAATTTGATTATATACACTCCCTATTGAATTGTATGTCCAAGCTTTCTGAAATATCTTCACGTGAATGCGAGACCTCATATCATGTTATATTTGAAATGATATCTTAGCACGTAACACATACATAGTTAATAATTTAGGACGCTGATAAGGTGAAGATTGCGATGATTATTTTCAACCCATCTTTCGTCTCTCTCCCTTCTCTTCCCGTTTGCTATCTCTCACCGCCACTGCCGCAACGACCATTCCCTCTTTTCCTTTGTTCACAAACACAAGCATGCTAATCCCAAATTCAAAACTCAGATCAAGAAAGAACAACATAAAAATTCAAGCAATTTCATAACACTAATTAACAAAACAAACTATCCAAAATCCATCAAAAGAATACAAAGTTGGAACAAATAAAAAAAACTCATGCTACTAATTTGGAACATTTGGATAGATATCCATCCAATACATCCACACAAAAAATATATTTTAAAATTTAATTATTTTTATTTTAAAATAGACTTAAATATGTTTTTAATCATTCAAAGTTGAATCATTTTTTTAGTCTTCCAAATTCAAAGTTATTTTTTAGTCCTTGAAATTCACAAATGTTTTTTTAGTCTTTCTTTATAGCATGAACTAAACATGAAATAAAAAATTCACAATATGTGATAACTTTTGACCATCAAAATTTGATTTTCTATTTTATATTTTAAAGTACATTTGTTAAAAACTATCATAATCAAATATATAGAAAAAATAAAAAACTCATTAATCACCTTAAAAATTGTTTGAATTTTTTTTTATTAACTTGATTTTGACAATTTCAAACCACCCAAAAATTACACTTTAAAATATAAAATATAAAATCACATTTTGACAGTAAAAGATGCAAAAAATTGTGAATCTCCCTTAATTCCTTTTTGGTTTGCACTTTGTAGAGGACAAAAAATAGCATTTTGCATATTTTAGGGACTAAAAAAATAACTTTAAATTTGGAAGACTAAAAAGAAAATGACTCAAATATGAGAAACTAATAACATATTTAACCCTCAAAATAATACATTTTAAAAAATTCACAATACTTTCTAAAATAATAATAGCCCCAACAAAAGTCGATTGAGGTTTTTTTGGCTGAACTCAATCAAGGCTAATTTTTGGCCGACATCAGTCAAGACTATTTATCAACTAATGTTTGATCAATGATGTTTTTTGGGCGGCATCAACTAAGTCTTTTTTATCGACATTGGCCTAGACTATTTTTCGACTGATGTCGGAAAATATATTTTTTTTTGTCGAGGCCAGCTAAGGTTTTTTGGTCAATGTCGATTGGTGAGGTTTTTTGTCCGACGTCGGTAGGGTTTTTGGCCCGCGTTGGCAAGATTTTTTTGGCTGATGTCGGGTAAGGTTTTTTTTGTTGATTTTAGTTGAGATTTGAAACTATTTTTTTGTCAATGTTGGCTTGGATTTTTTTTGTCGACGTCAATTAAGACTATTTTTTGGTTGATGTAAGTCAATGATGTTTGTTGGCTCTCACACTATGACATTTCGCGTGGTGACACTTCACTCAACATTCTTATTGGTTAGAATTCTTCGTAGGTAATCCTTTATGAGACCTCAAAAATCAACTCGATCTGCTTCTAAGATCAATGACTGACCCCACAAATCAACACAAGACTTTTCAACATGTTTTGTTCTCACTTACATGTTTTCTGGAAAAATTCGCAGAAGGTTGCCCATCTCATTACTACTCCAAGGCAAACACGCTTAACTATGAAGTTTTTATGTGATGGGTACCGAAAACTAGATGCATCTTGTTGGTATAGACAATACTAATTGATTCTTTTAAGTTATCATCAACTGTACAGTCTTATACCTGCACAACCTCTGGTTCCCTATCTTTCTGGTTTGATTCGTCGGGGTGTTACAGACATCGGTCATGATTATTTTTTTGGTCAATATCAGTTAGGTTTTTTTTTGCCAACGTTGGTTAAAACTATTTTTTTGCTAGTATCGGCTAGGATTTTTTCAGTCGACGTCAGCTAAGACTATTTTTTTTGCTAACGTCGAATATGATTTTTTGACCAACACCAATCGATGATGATTTTGGGAGACATTGAACATGACTATTGACATTGACCGATGCTATTTTTAACTAATGCTGACTAGGGATTATTTTGATTGATTGTCAGTTGGAGCAATTTTTTGCCAATGTCGACTAAAGATAAAAAAATTTAACCAACATCGTCTGAAAAATAGTATCAGTCAACATCAACTGAAAAACATCATTAACCAACTTTGACAAAAAAAAACTCTACACAACATCAACAAAAACAATAACTCCAACCAAAATCGACTAGAAAAAATCCTAGCCAACATCGTCTAAAAAACAACATTGGTTGGCATTGTCTAAAATACATCATCAACCAATGATGACTGAAAAACTCTAGATAACATTGACAAAAAATAACCCTAACCAAAATTGATAAAAAAAAAATCTTAACCAACATTGTCTAAAAAGTTACATTTGCCAACTTTTGGCAAAAAATAATTTCATCCGGTGTCCGCAAAAAATACTCACAATCAATGTCGGCAAAAAAACATTATTGCCCAAAAAACCCAGGCAAATATTTGTCAAAAATAGTCTCGACCGCCGACCATCTATGGAAAGTTGCCCACAATTTCTCTTATTATTAAGTTGGATCAATTTTGATCCTTTTAAGTATTGATCCGAGAATCCATTGAATTTTGAAAATAACTGGATGGAGAAGCATCATCGTCATCGTCGTTTACCAGGAACCCAGAAAAATGAAAAAGGGCGAAGCATTGTTGCCGTCGTTACCGAGAACGGATCCCAGATATGAAAAAAGGCATTATTGTCGTTGTCAACGAGGCAAAGGAGGAGCAAGGCGACGGAGAAGAAGTTTCCGTCGTCGGAGATTTGAAGCGGGTTTGAAGAGCAAGCATCGGCGACGCTGTTGTTGGAGAAGTCAAGGCAAGAGAGGAGAGCGCGAAGGGAGTAAACACGGGGAGAGAAAAGGCGAGCAAGAAAAAAGAAAAGTATAGGAAAAAAGGTGTTCAAAAACACATATTGCGAAATAAAATGATCTATTTTGTATTTAAATTATATTATAAATAAATGACATATTAAAAAGTGTACCTATTGATGAGCTCTTAAAGCATAAAAATTCTTTAATAGTGTGAAGACTCTACGTGTATCTACACCGAGACTGACATTTATTCGTCAACAACTTTGACAAGTGGAAAAATAAGAATAGATAAGTGATATTGTGTCATTTCAACGTGCAGCCCAAGGCTCTATTTATAACACGCTAAGATACCAAATTTCTGATCAAATCAAAATCATTATTGATAATATCCTTTTTTTAAGCTATATTATTTCTTGTTACCTTTTATTGTTAACCATTTAACAATTAAAATTGAAATAATAATTGACCAAGTCAAACTTGTATCTAGTCGTCTTTTCAACCCAAATTTCAAATACAAAATCATACTTGTTTGTTTCTCTTCTTTCACCAAAACTTTCATATTATTTATGCTAACAAAAATATAATAATATTCCACCTTTTTGAAATCAATTAATCATTTGATCATATTAAATTCTCCAATTTAATTAATAATCAAATATTAAAATAATTTCTTTAATAAAGATTAGAACACTCGTTTGTGTGTGACCCTATAAGTTCAATACTAAGCCGGTAATATATTAATCAAATTAATATACTAATCAAGGTAGGTGTCTAACAACACTCCTTAACGTCTGGATTACATGAAGTAGCATTTTACTTTCAAGAACCATTAGAAGAGTAGTGTAATAATTTCTTCTATCGTTACAACTCTAGGTTAACTCTAGAGTATGGTATTATTATTACTGTCAAACCCTTTTGAATTAACTGATAATGACTTAAGAAACTCATTTCTTCTTTCATTTAATTTTCCTGATCAGGATATAATTTTATTCATAGAGCTCAAACTCATTACCAAGAGTTGATGGATTCTTTCTTGATTAATCATTAGTTCTATAGGTATTTAATCATATCCAATATTCATTCAACAAGTGTTCTAAAGCATTAGGTGTCCGAAATCAAAATACAACAAATAACCTATTAATTACTATGACAATATCAGGTTAAAGAAAACTATTATACCTCTTCTTGAGAATTTTCTATTGACATATTATGATAAATTTTAATCATTAGAAAATTTCAATTGTGTCAGTTGAATGATCAGATCAATATGTGACTGATCTATATATGCAAATTAATAAATGAGATCTATTAATATTTATCTAATAAATACTATCACATATATATTAATCTATCATGATTATTGATATCATATTTACAATAATCCTATGATCAAGAATGGTTTAGATTAAAATTAGAACAAACTTGTTTCTCATTATCATAATCTCTATTATAATAACAAGTCTTTAATTTTAATCAAAGACATTATCAAATAAACCATTTAATCAAATAGTAAAATATTACAATGAAAATAAAATAATACTTTATTATTAAAATTAGAATTGATTACATGATAACTTGAATCGTAGTGATATAAATTTATTCCCAACAAAAAGAAAGGTGTTCGAAAAGAGGAGATGGTGGTGGTCATGCGAACGACGACAGTGGCAATGCTGATCTATTTGAAAATGGTGAAAGAGAGAAAGGCAGAGGATTAAGAGAAGAAGCCTCCCTCGATTTGGAAATGCTGAAAGAGTGTGACAAAAAGGATTTTTATTTTTTTTTAATTTTCATTTTTAATAAAAAATGTTTATTTTATTCTTTTATTATTTTTTCTTCCTGTTAGCAACCTTCAATTAGCAGACTTCATCGTAGCCGCGTCCAATAGTTTAAGTGAAGCCGGCAAAAATCAGTAAATTATCAATGTTATTTCTTACTTAAAATTGGCTTCTGAACCTTTGGATGATAGATAGATGACAGCACTAGTAGTAACTTGTATATTTCAGCTCCTTTAATAGATAATACAGGTGTAGTGGGGACCATTGCTCCATTAAAGAGGGATATGTATATAACTATTTCTTGTGGCTGGGATTTAATCCCGGAGGTTGAATATGACAAATTATTACCATTGCATTATATTGTTATTTCAATAAACTTGGTGATGTTTTTTTTTTCCTGCATATTTAGTTGCAATCACAACTGATCATTACCCACATTTCAGTCCAACTTTAAAACTCTCATTACTTGTGTAAACTATTGTTAAATACCTGACACTATAAGAAGCCGAAGATGCTACTACTTACTACAACATTATATTACATATGATAAGTTGATTACATGCTTTATATTACATAGTAAAAAGATACATGTTCAAAGTAATGAAAAGCATGCTAATTAAAGTAAGAAACATTGATATAATTAATGATGTCCCGCAACAACGCGTCAGGGAAGGCAAACAATAATTTAGAAGTATTCCATAGAAATGGAGATGATGAATTGATGAGATTTAAAAATAATAATAATAAGCACACGCCAATCATCACAAATTCACGTGAAGGTCAATAATAGCATGACATTGGTTAACTGAGAAGTGGAGAAAAAACAGTTGCACTATGATTCTTGTGTAGCCTGGTGTCGGTGTTAACAAATGATCAATTTGCAAGCGCCGAGCCTAACTTCTCTTCTTTATGTAATTTTGTTCATTTTTTTAAAATCTTTTAGTATTATTTTAGATGAATTGAGTATGTGGCTTTGAGAATTTTAAAGAAAAGAAGCGTAGGGGTGTGTCAAATGTAGGGGACAAAAACAGAGGACATATTACGGCCTTCTAAGATTTATATTTATATACATATTTCTTAATTCCTAGAAGGGAAGGTTCCCTCCAACAGTTGTTCGTGCCGTGAACCTGGCTTCTTGCTAGCTTGCAAGGGCTCCATAACTCAATTTGTATTCCAACTTCACCGTACAGTTTTTGAACTATGTTATATTTGTTGCTTTCTTTAAAATAAATAAATTGATTCTCAAAATTGGCCTTGTCAGGCTCTGTTATGGAGCTAATTCCACCCTTGTTTTTTTTATAATGCATGAAAAATGATTTTTTAAAAAAAATATATTTGTGCTCTCTTATCTATATACGAGTTTTGTATTACTTCTTAAAAAAATATTAGTTCGTGATTCTTGATATATACACAAGTTTTGCATTTACTTCTTAATAAAAAAAAAATTGTTCGTGCTCCTTAATATTTGAAATTTTTTATCATGAGCCATTGCCGTTAACTTATGTCAATTTGATGTTGACGATATGTTGTCACATGTGCTCAAATGATGAGTTAGTATTTTGCATTTGCTTCAAGGCGGGTTTGTATTTGCTCCCCATAAATTCATCCTTCCAGCAATGTGACAACATAAAGAAAACATCATCACCAAATCAATTGAAGTTAAGGGTACAAACCTGTAATAAAAAAAATTCAAATATCAAAGAATAAAAACAAAAAAAAAATTATCAAAAAATAAATACAAAATTTGAATATATATATAAGAATACCAACATTTTAAGCCATCAAATGCTTTCACATGAACGTCTCTTACTGACTCTTCATTTGCTCCACTGCAGCACTAGGAGCAGTTAACATCATACCAGCTTTGCTCGAAACCAAGTAATCCTTAACCCTTGAGTGCCAGACGAAACAGGCTTCATTTGTTATGTTCTGCTGCACACGAGATGGCAGGATATATAACTATTCTTTATTATTGCAAAAGAGTTAAAGATGTTAACATTTTTATTACTATCGGTCCCTTCACGACATAAATGTCAAACGGTTGAAATTTATGAAGGTAGCAATCACTCTAAAAAAATACAAGGACCATTTTATACGTTGTTAATAAATTACACCATTGAATATGTAACATTTGAATTAAGCATATATAATTATGATAAATATGTCAGGACTTATTAAACTTTTAAATTAAGGAGTCTTGAAAATAAAGGAAAGTTTGATTATAGACTTGGGAAGCTTTTTAATATAAATAGACCTAAATAACTAATGGTCTGAAAAGTACCCAGACAGAGAATAAAAGAGAGGAATTTTGAGTCATAAGAGGGTCAGGTTCCATTTGTTTAAGGTGGGTGATGAAAATGAATACAAATTAACAGTGTGAAAACTTTTTATATTCTTGATTGTATCCTCTTTTTAAAATAATTTTATTTGAAACATAATTAGACACCGAATATAGGCATTTCTTTAGAAGGAATTCGAACCTTAATTTGCTGTATTATAAGAATTAACTCATTCTATTAAACTCAATCTCATTGATAATAGAATGAAACCTTTGAAACTACATATAAATATATGATTAGATTTTGCTTAATTAAACCACAAGTAAATAATGTAAAGTTGATTTATAGCCTGAAAAAGAAAGGAGGAAAAATGAAAAGAATTTCATGAGAATGTAGTTTCCGTGCACATTATCTAGATCAACTCACATTATTTTCCTTTTGTAGCTTTCTTAATAAATGTTTCTTGTGTGTATTTCCTTTTTAATTCTTGTACAGAAGCGTTTTAAAGATAGAATACAAGGCATTGTAGTGAACTGGGGTTGTCGATGTAATCGACAGGTAGGGTGTCACATTGCAAAAACCTTCTGGCTCTCACACACACGAATACTTATCCAAATGAATTAATTGCGAGAGATGTATGGCATCCAAATCTAGTCTTTATCTTCGAGTTGTTGTGTGTAGGAAAGAAAATTGATTGATTGAACCCCACCTTTCTAATGGTGCCTATTGAAATATTGGACCCACAGCAGAAAAAATATTGTGGTTACTCTTTCCTATACCAAAGCACTTGGCTTGGTGTCCAATCACCTGGATGGTGACCTTAGTGCCTCCATCCTCTAACTTCAACTCATCCTTCTTCTCTGTGTGTTTTTTTTTTTTTACTTGTGACTCTAGGAATGTACGTCAAAAGTATCTTGATTCTTTCCGCCCTTCCTTTAACAGGTGTGTTTGATTTAATATTGAGTTAAAAGACACATTTTTATACATATTTTATGAGAAGTAAAAATTCAAAACTTTTAATTCAATTGGGATCTCTCAACATTAAACCAAATATGCACTAAGTATCTTTTGTATTTTCCTTGAGACAAATGCAAAGCAAACTTTTGTACCCCGGCCTTCTACGTTTTTGTCTTGAAACACAAATTGTCAGTTGAACGTGATTGAAACGCATGAACAAACATAACTAAGACCTTTTAAATTTTCTACACACGTCATCCCTTTCCCATTTCCAATGTTCCTTTCGCCATCTAGTTAAGGTTTTATTTAGTAGTATGGTAAAGATAAATATAAAAAAAAAGAAAAAAAAGGGAAAATTGTTCTTCATAACATTAACACTATTTACCTCATTGATCTACATCATTCAGGTTTAACAAAGTTTTACGTTGATTGTTGACCATTTAACATATGATTCACAACTTTTATATGAAAACTGATTATGTAATAAAAATAAATGACAGGCTTACAAAGTTATTTCTCTGTTTTTAAATAGAGAAATAAATTTTATCCTCTCGTCTGTTTTCCTATTTATTACTAAAATATTACTTAACAGGGGATATGAACTCAATTTTCAATTTTTTTTAATTCTAAAAGCATACCAAACAAATCCCAATTAAATTTCATTTGTTTCAAGCAAATATGAATTTGTGACTAATATTTCAAGCTGGTGCATGTCCAATCCAGGGCAACCAGAAAGCATAATGATCATTGCATGTTGCCACCCTAATCCTTTGATAAAGAGTACAAAAAACCATAAAAAAGGGTGGGTCTCTCACCCTTTTTCTTTGCTGATGTTAATTTAGTGGTGTACTGTATAGACTATAGACAAATAAAAAAACTCAACTAACTATTCATATACTTGAAAAATATGAATGTCTGAGTCTCTTAAATGAATTTCTTTAGTTTGGGAGTTCAAGATTCTTGATCGAAAACATTTTACACACCAAAATAAATACTTGAAAAATATATTTATTCCTTTTTAATTTCATGTTTATTGTTATCACTGTTAGAATCTATCTATTAATGATAGAGATTAGTTATAATTTGGATTTAAATTGTAATTGATCCAAATTCCAGTTTATTTTTTCTTTTTTTATTTATGATTCTATTTTGATATTTTGTTCATGATCTTATTTGATATTTTGTCCTCAATAATCATGAAGAAATGATAGAGAAGATCGTGTATTTATTCATTGTCTCGTATTAATGAAAACTATCATATATCATCTCTTTATGTGGTATCAGAGCCAACTCCAATTATCTCTCTTCTTTAGAAATTGAAAATTGGCTTCTAAGTATGAAAATGGAGAATATGTCAAATAAATCATATTCTACTCCACATATGCAAGATCTGTCTTCAACCCTTACACTTGAGTGTCTTGATGGTACAAGTTATCCTGAATGACACCCAAAAGGAAAAAAGGTGGAGTCTCCCAAGGACAACTCCATTGCTGCTACTGGATTTGTTGCTAAGTCACGTATATTTCAACCAATTTGTGATTTTTCTGTTATTACTAAGAGTAATGATTGGATAATTGATTCAGGTGTAACAAACCAAATGACTTGTGATAGAAATATGTTTATAGAATTTTCCTATAATAGTTATGTTTAAGTCATTATAAACACTAATGGTATTTCTTTCCGAGTTATGGGTAGTGGTATAGTATCCATTTCTTCCTTGTTATTCATTTCTAATGTCTTTTTGTTTTTTTCTCTCAATTGCAATCTTCTCTCTATTAGTCAATTAACCAAGTCTTGTAACTGTGTTTTCTTGTTCTTTCTCACATATTGTACTTTATAGAATATACATATGAAGGAGAAGATTGACATTGGTAAAAGAAGTGAATGATTATACTATCTTGAAGGTAATTCTCAATATATTAAAGGAAAAGCACTTACTCTATAAGTGATGAAACACAAGCTAAGAATAAAAGAGATATTTGGCAATGGCATAAGTCATCAGGACATCCATCTTTTAGCTACCTTAAGAGATTATTTTCTTCATTGTTTAACTATTGTAATATCTCTGATTTTAAATGTGAAACTTATGTAATGACAAAAAGTCGGTACTTTTTCTATAAATAACAATAATGCTAATGCTCCTTTCTCTATATCATTCAAGTTAATGTTTGGGAACCTACCCTCTCTTCCCACATATAATGGAATGCGGTGGTTTGTGACATTTGTGGATGATGGTATAAGAATGACTTGGCTATACATTTTTAAACGCAAAAGTGATGTGTGTAATGTTTTTCAAATTTTTCACAAAATGATAAGCATACAATTTAATATTCCAATAAAGATAATCATGTGAAAATTAACAAACATTTCATTAAAGAGAAGATTGAAGATGGTATTAATTTTCAGCTATAAGCACAATATGCATGTCATCAAGTATCCCTGTACTCTGTCACAAATTACAAACATCATTGATCGTAGTATGCTTGCGGGTTGATTTTAGTAATAGTGGACTCTCTTCTTTTCTATTCGGTTTGATGTTAATGCTTCTGAGCGAAAGTTTCTTCCTCCAAATTTGCAAAATACCTAGCATGAGACGGAGCCGACGAGTTTTAGTTGTGTGACTTGTATCGTGTCTTGTTTAGTAGTTTACTTGGTTTTAATTTTATATAATAACGGGATATTTCTCTAATTGTCTCGTTAAAAAATCGCATACTAATAGTTAGTTTTTTTTTTTATCTTTTATAAGCAAAGGTTTTACTATTTAGAGTATAAGGAGTTTGATTTTTTTTTTTTAAGAAGAAGGAAGGTTATGAAATTTCATTACGAATCAAAGAAACAGTCCAAGTACGAACAATGTTGAGAACATGGTTACAAGCATAAAATCTAGAAACTATTCCCCTCTGAAACCTTTCTTTCATCAACAATAGTTATTTATTTGATTAGTTATTGTTAGTACTCCTCTCCAAAACATATTTTTTAATACTTTTTTCTCTTTAAAACTTAGTAATCTAAAACTCTCAAACAACTTTTGCTTTATTTTCTTAAAAAAAATATTTTCAATTTTAACTTTAAACTTAAAGAAAAAAGCCAGACGAAACTAGTTAAATTTAAATGAAAATTTACACTCGTAATCTAAATATGAATTTGAAAATGTCAATACAATTAATTAATCAATTAACTAATTACATGAAGTTGTTTCGCGGATACTGTCTTCTTGGAGAATACTTATTTTCCATCATTTATTAATTTGGTGTCTCTTTGAACTTTGAAGCAAACCCGGGCGTCCCATCTATTAATGTCATATTAATCTAGCGACTAACGCGAGAAAATATGTGGCAACACAAGCACTTCCCCTCATCCGATTTTCAATTTTGTAAATGACCTAACGTCGTAGATCGATGTTGTCTTAGATATATCGTTCTCTACCTAAATTGATTTAAGTTTGTTTGGCTGCGTGTTAGGTTGATTCTTTTAAATCTTTTGTACTAATTACATCATTCTTATAAAGAAAGAATATATTTAGTAATTGTGATAAAAAGAAAAAAATACGAGAACTTTCAATAATGTGCTTCTGTTAAAAAAAAAAGTGTATTGAATTGACGGTAAGAAACCCCGTTAAAAATAAAATCATGATGAAAGTAACACAAAAATAATTCTTTTTTGTTTTAAAAAATCAAATAAGGCCAACTCACCATGTTACTGAAATCTAAAGATGCACAAAGACAAGATAAATAAATAAATAAATAAAGGTATCGTATATATGAACCCAGAGAAATAAAAAGCGAAGAGGTATTAATTGGATATATTATGCTGCAAGTACATATTCCTCATCAGTTGAAAAGAATATAAATTAAATTCATGAATTTGAAAGAGTGGATGCACATGAGAATTTTAAGATAACAATATTTGCCCTCCTTTTCCCCAGATCCTTACTTTTTCTCTTCCTCTCTTTCGTTTTTTGTATTGATATGATCTTGTTATTATCTTGTGTGTGGATAGACCAGATACTTTTTGTCATTCTACCAGTCATATTTGAATCCAATCTGAATTCGGCCCCAAACGAGATAATGTTGAATAATCTATTATTTGAACTGGAATCAGATTCTTTGCTTGTCGTTTATAATCAGATTTTATATGAAATTAAGAACGAAATTGTGATATAGAAATTTAACTTCAGATATTTAAAATGTTTAAATATATCGGGCTAATATGAAATTATCAATTCATATGCATATTAGTTATTGGCATGTACGTAACATTTCATTTTTCGTAAGCTAATTTTGAAAAATAATTTTTATTTATAAATAAATAGAGTTTTAAAAAAATAATGAGATTCTATAAATAAATAAATAAGGAGATATAATTATTAATTAAAATAATGATTTGAGAGAAAATAAAAAGGATATTTTATTTATTTGTTTGATAGAGAATAAAATAGAGTTTATTTTTATAAAATAATAAATAAATAAATAAATAGAGTAAACCTAGTTATAAATAGTGTTAGGTCAGTTTTCACATTAACGTTCTCTCTTCTTTCTCTCATTTTCGTTTTTTCCCTTCTCCTCTCAAAAACGACGATCTCAGACTCATTCACTGTTGGATCGTCGTGAAATTTGAGCACCACGTTCGTAACCCAATTTTGAGCATTCACACCGTTGGGAATTTCGATATCATATCTGAACTGAGAGAAATACCCTTCGCATTGTAGCCTTTTTCTTTCCCGTAAAAATCCAGAGCTATCTTGGTAAAACTACGATCCCGATTTCGTTAACCGTTGGATTGTTGTGAAATTTGGATATGTTGTTCAAAATTCAATTGCGCATGCTTTGACCGTTGGGATTTGCGAGATGATGTTCTTGGAGAGAGAAAAAGGAATCGCATGAAGATAGTCCAAATGGAGGCTTCAATCCCTTCTACGTTTCTCTGACGTTTGGGAACTCTATTGGAGCAGTCGGAGGAGAAACTGGAGGAATCTTAGGGAACCGCTAGAGATACTGCTATCGCTGTCGGAAGACACGTGAGTTCACTTAGAGGTAAGGGATGAGTTATTCACAATTGGGGGTTAGTGAGAACATGTGTAGGGATCCTTAGAGGATTAAATTGGGGTTTTATTTTGGGATGTTTATTAAATTGCAATTTTTCCTTTATGATTATAAATAAAATATTGATGTCCTAATGAAAATTGTTTGATAAATTGTGCTCTTGATATTTATATATTTCGACCTATGATTTTGATATAAGTGTGTAATATTATTTGAGGGGTTTTAGTCCTCATGTTGTGATAGTCTTTTGTATAAATTATTATATTGAGGATATGAAATGATGATTCAAATTGTATGTGATGAATTGTGGAATAACATGTTGCTTTGAGATTATAATATTGTCATTGAGATTAAGTATAAGTGTAAAGTTGAACATGTGTTAATTTGTGAGATACATGAAAACATGTGATGATGGATTGTGACACTATGAGATGTGAAATTGTGAATGAGTTTTAGTTGTGGATAAGTGTGTAGTTAACACTTGATGTGAAATTACTTGTGTTGTAAGCTATGAATTGTACAATAACCTGACCAGTGTTATATTGAGAAAAGCGTTGATGTGCAGTGTTAAAGAGAAAATGTAGGTTTCCTATTTAGGAACCAGTGTTAAATCGTAGCGCAATTGTGTTGAACGTGTTTAAAACACGAGTGTAAGGTCATGGGTATTGTATAATTCATGAGCAGTGTTTGCATGCAAAAAATTATTTTAGGGGTTGGACCTGAATCAGGAGGGAGAGGCCCTGACGGACTCTTCGGAGTGTAGGCCTTGGGAGTCACCGGGTTTGAGTACTCCTTTAAGTCTATGCTGATCTCATATGGTTGGAGCATTCTCGCAAAACATCGTAACCCTGACTGGTCTCCCTATGATCTTACTTAGTGAGAGTGACTTGACAAACCCATTGTGTGGTATGTCTTGTTATGTACTCCTAAGCGCCCCAGGGTGGTTTTTCACTGACATGGTACCACATTGCATATAGGATTGAGTCTTAGCATAATTGTTGCATATGCTTGCTAATTGATGCGTTATTATATCTTGATCGGAGTGTGGGATTCTTGTGTAATGTGATTGATGATTGAAAACTGAATTTTGAATGACGAAGTGGTGAAGTTACGTGAGCTATGTTTAAGCAAGTGGTATCTCATTTATATAATATGTATATTTAATTGTCTTGTTTCTCTATTAGCTAGGAATGTGATAACTCACTCCCTGTGTGTTGTTGTGTTTGGATTCTGTGATGATCTTGAACTTGTGTTCGGGGGAGCAGAAAATAGGTGGATGACTATAAAGAATCTCATGCTAGAGAACACGGGAACATAATGCTCCGATAGGATGTGACTTTAGGATATAGGTTCTATATTAATTGTATGAAGCTTAGACGATCTTGTTGAGTTGAGAATACTTTATTATTTATTTGGACAAGTTTGGATATGATGTAAAAGAAAATGAATGTGAACCTTTTTCCCCTTTGAAAGACTTGTAAAAAAAATGTTTTAAAAATACTTTTAATTAATATTTGAATTCTTTATTCCTTATTAGTATATATGTGAGGGGTAGAGGGTGTCACAATGTATATATATTAAATGAATTTTTTTAATTTAAGTCAAATTTATAGAATAAAAATAAAATAAAAAATGATTAAAAGTGTATATAAGTGAAACAAGTAAGTAGAAATTATAAGTAATTTAGTTGAGGATAAAAAGCATATTTTTAAAAAAAATTAAAAGAATATGCGTTGGTTTATGTGTAATTAATTAAGATTTGAGATAAAAAAATTATATAAAAAAATATACTTGATTAAAGTTGATATTTGAAGAAATAACAAAAAAGTACTGTAAAATATTTTTTAAAATAATTAAAAAAATCTAAATTCTTTAAATCAATCTATAAAAATAATTATTGAATAATAGTGAAATAACATGCAAAGAGATATAAAGCGTAACAAGGAATGTTCTTATGTTCAATAATTATATTTAAATTATAGGAATTTCTGTGAAATATAAAAGAATTTGAAAAATATTTTATTAAAACTATTTTACTGATAATGAAAATATAAATTAAATACCAAAAAATAGACATTTAAAAATTTTAATTTTAAAAAACTTAAAAATAATTTAATTAATAAAATATTTTTTAATAATGATTTCTAAATATCTCATTGTATTTAAAATTGATTATAAAAATTTAAAAATTGATTTAAATGATTAAATAATTTAAATCTCATTTGATCAAATAATTAATTCAATAGGAGAAAATAATACAGATATTGTCTGATTTGGTAAGAACTAGTAGTGGCTTGGTAAAATAAAGAATATTAGGTGGTTGATCAAACTTGGGGTAGAGTTTGACTTGTAAGAGTCAAAAGTGACTGTGACATAATACTTGTAACTTGTGAAAAGTTACTGAATTTGATGGTTTACCAAAATTTAACATAGTCTCAGCTGCAAAGATAAACCAATATAACTCTCTCTGTGTGGTTATCTTTTGCTTTCTCTCTACTTTTAATTGATCTTGGGTCTGGATTTGTGTTTCTCTACTTTTAATTGACCTTGGGTTTGGATTGTGTTTCAATCGTTTAAAGATATATTGTGTTTTTGCAAGCTCATTTTCATCATTGTCTAAAATGTTATTGCAATAAAGGTTGTTACACTTTCTAACAAAGTTATCTTCCCAAAGAAATTTTTTTGTTGGTTTAAAAAAGTTTTCAACGATTACAATAAATCACAATCCAACTCTTTCCCTTCCGGTGATATTGACCTTTACAAAAGGTAAGAAAGTCACAAAATCCCAAAACTTTTTATTGCTTGTGAGGCATGAAATAAGGTTGAGATATTTGAATTTTTAGTGGATCCCACAAATGAAATCTTCCACTCATATATGAGAAGAAGAGTGTGCAAATTTCTCATTTTCTCTTCAACACTATGTTGTCCCCTGTTGACAAGCCTTGATTGGTTGGTTTGTCTTTTTATATTTTTTCATTTAATATCAATTTTTATTTTTTAATATACTAAACCACCTTAATTTAAATATTTATCTTTTATTTTCATTTTATTTCTTTTCTATGAAGCAACCTTTATTACTCCATTTCTCACTTATTTTTATTCCCCCTTTCTCATTTACCTACTTTTCCTCCCTCAATTTCTTCCCCATCTACCAAACTTAATCTTACATTTATCGGGGGTGTTCAGAATCAATTAAATTGAACATAAAACTGAAAGTCAACCCCAAAAATAAAAAAATCACAGAAAAATTGATGATCATTGGTTTGATTTTTTATTTTCCATATTGCCTGATTTGATTAGGTTCGCAGTTTGACACGCAAAAAATAAATTACAAACATCCCTAATTAAAATGGTTATTATTCAAGTATTGTTGAAACTTTTGTTATGCATTTATACTATTGATTGTTGAACTAATTATTATTGTAATTTTATTCAATTATTATCAAACTTTTTAAATATATTTTTTATATTTACTAACAAAATTTTTAAATTATAAAAATCAAATTGAATCAAACTATAATATATTAATTTGATTTAATTATAATTTAAATTGATGCAAATAGTATTATATTTAATTTTCTTGTTTAGTTCAAATTAATTTTATATCAAAATCACAAAGTGCAGTGCAAACACCTCTACATTTATTCATGGTTAAAATCAAATTTGTACCTTATTTTTTTTATTTAAAAAAGAAAGAAAAACAAATGAGAGATGTTGTGTTGTCCGTACAAGGGAGAAAGTGGAGCTAGGGCAGTGTCCAATATCCGTGCAGAATGAGAATACGATGAATCGATAGACACTGAAATGGCGAAGCCGAGAAGCAGTTCATTCTTTACACAGCGGTCGGAGTTTGAGTGAGCACTGTCGACAAAAGCTGCACTACCTTCACATGTCGCTTCCACCTGTCTATCTTATTATCACATCTTTTTTTAAGCTTTTAGTATTATTTTCATGTTTTGTTTCTTTCTTACGATTCATCCCATTCAGCTTTATTTCATTCTACTTTCTAACAATACATCTTATTATGGGTAAATTGTGTTTTTGTTCGTGCACTTATAGAATTTGATTTTTGTTTTTATAGTTTTAAATTGATGAATTTGGTCATATATTTTTAAATTCGATAACATATTTTAGTTAATTTTTAGTTTTTTTTTATTAATTAACAGTTTGATAAATAATTTTTTAAATATTTTTTAAAATAATACTTAAAATAATTTTTTTAAATAATTGTTTTTAACTTCTAATTTTTTATATTTTTTTAAACACCTATTATTTATTATCGTTGTGTGAATTTTTAAATAAATATTTAGTTTTTTTTGGAAACACCACAGCAAAAAATAAATCTTTAGTTGTTTAAGTTCATTAATTGAGATTCATTAAAAAAAAAGTTCATTAATTATGCTTCTATCATGTATCTAGCATGTTTGTGTGTCACCGTTTCTAACGTGGCAACGTACGTTGGCAAAGCAATACTATCCTTATTTATTCATTAGAACTGTCTCAAGAGGACCACTGTAACAATTTTAGCAACCATCCAAATAGGCATCCTCCGTGATGTTGGAAATAAAATAAAATAGATAGAAATATGGAAATAAAGTGAAAATAAAATGTTTGATTTGATGTCCTGCTCAATAGACATGAGAGAAATAAAATGAATGGATAAAAAAAGATAAAAAAGTAAAATAAAAATGTTTTGTTAGAGAGAAATAAAAAAATTAATGAGAATATGTAAAAAAATAGTACAGTTAGTCTCATAATTTTAAAAATTATTTACCCTATAAATCTTTTCTACCAAGTAATTAAATAATTTTTATCAGTGTTCCTCCTCCTAATTTGTTCTGTACCAAACAAAACACAGGAGAAATATAAAAAGGATTAATAAATGAACAAAAAAAAAAATACTAAAGTATGGTGTGAACATACATAACGGGCTCGAGACCTTTTTGTTTCTCTCATCTGTCAATTCTCTCTAACCAAATATTTCTCTTTTACCAAAAACTTGTGTAATTTTTTTCTCTCTAGAAAAGTATTCAAATATTAACCTTATATATTTTAATTTCACAAAATATGTAATTTACTCAAGAGGTAGCAACGTTACTCGTACTAATTTATCTAAAAATAATAGTCTGTCTACAAATGTTTTATCCTAAAATAAAATATCAAATTATGCATGATAGAAATGGATTGAATTTTTATGTTTATGTTGTTTATTTTCTTACGTCTACAATTAAAAAGTGACGCATGATTAAAAATAGCACCACTATTCATTTTATTAATTTATTAATTAATCGTTAACTTTTTTTTAATCGAATTACTACGTAATATTTATAACTAAAAAGAAAAAGATAAATCATAAATGGATGATTTAATTCCAAATTTCCATTAGAAGAGCACTGCCGGGACGCGACGGTTGTGCGGTCAGGTCATGTCGCACTACATTGATTCTTGTTAAAGTGTGTTGGTTTTTATTTATTTTTTTTAATGAAAAGAGTGTTGAAATTTTGCACAATGGACTTGCCCCCCAATAATTGAAGTTTTACAAATGCTCATGTAATTATGTAAATAATTTGGAAGTTTTTTTTAAAATTTAATATTTTACATGATAAATACTTTTTAATTAAAATCTATAATAAACAAATACTTTTCGTATATAAATTATATTACGGTTAAAATTTATAATAAATAAATTTGATTAAATATATAAAGTAAACTTGGTGAGAAAAACCTACATCACATCACAAACCAAGGAAAAATAAGATCAGGGTAATGGAAATGGCAGATGAATCTATCCATATTGTAAAATTGAAAATAAACATAGCAGAAAATGGGAACAAAATAAGCTAAGAATGTGAGAAATGTAGCTTATAGTTAGGGCCTAATCTCACAAGATAGTCTTCTTCAAAGTAAAATTCTACTGCTATTAAGTAAAGGTATGACATGTTTCTTTAATCAAATAAAATATTAAATTATTTATATTTTAACCAATTCCCTCGATCTAAAGACACATAATACTACAAATAGAGAAAGAATTTCATTTGTTTTACCTAAATAATTGTAAAGAAGGAATTTGAATTTTCTTCACTTAAATTATAGGGAGATTCACGCCATAAAATAAAAAGATACAAATCAACAAAGCTTTTAGCATCCTATTTTTTCCGCAAAATCATCAAATGTTTAGATTAACTAAGGTATAATGATCTCTCAAGCAGGAATCAAACCTTTGACATGTGAATCTGCTGCTTTTGCGATTAGTGACTGCCGGAGTCTTGTATATAATAATCACCTTTGCTTTTCTTTTTCGGATACTTTTTCATTGGTCAAGAATCAAATACTAATTATCAATGACATGAAGTAAGGTGGAAAGCCTTTCATTGGTTATTATTATTATTCTTTTATATATTTTTACTTTGAGTTTTTTAAGGCTTCAAGAAAGGTGGAGTGACCTTAAAAATTGGGGGCGAGATGGGAATGATTATAGCATTGAAATAATTGATGATGAACAATCTTAAGTAATGAGAGAAGAACAATTGATCTTTGCAAACAAAAAGTTACTCAAAACTTGTTTATACAGAAACCTTAAGTTCGATTTTT
Organism: Glycine soja; assembly: GCF_004193775.1. Lineage (NCBI taxonomy): Eukaryota > Viridiplantae > Streptophyta > Magnoliopsida > Fabales > Fabaceae > Glycine > Glycine soja. Next base: position 22,546,486 of record NC_041014.1, on the reverse strand, counting down.
GCAGGTCATTAGAAACAATCATTATTAATAATAGTGGAGAAACAACCCATCAATTTTACAAGAATATTACCATAATAACAGTAATAATTTATCGGGTCTTATTTTAAAATCTGTACATAAAATTTGATGACTGGGCAAATTTTAAGAAAACTTATCCAACCCTGCTGCCTTATCTCTCCCCCAAATTCTTGTTTTTATCTGATGCTAATTTCAAAGTCACCTTTTGGTAGTTTGAAGAGATATCTGATAAAAAAAAAAAAATATGGAGGAATTGACTATTCAAACTATTGTATTTAACTAAGATAAATACTAATCGGTGTAATAAAAATATTATTTAAAAAATTTAACGTAAAAATATTTTATTAAAAAACAAAAAATTATACTAATTATGATCTTTTTGTATTTTCCTATGATTTTTGTATGAATTTTTTTATTTCTTAAAGGACACAAATTATAAAAACCTTTTACTTAATTCTTATACTTATTAAACAAAAATACTGACACCAATGATAATCTCGTACATAGTATTTCCATTGATTCATATATAAAAAAATGATTTGTACGTTGCATTTAAATATAAATAAATTTAATTAATTTTATCTTATTTAATATTATTATTTTTAAAACATTTTTAATTTAATTTTAATTTTGATTTTATTTTTAATGACTTATTGTTACTCATGATAGTAAGTTGTAATGAAAGATATTTTAAACATAATTTTTTTTATCTGAGATTAGAAAAATTATATAATGTGAACAAAATTTTTTAATTAATATAAAATTAATTATTTTTATTTATATATGAGTTTAAAGGTAATAAAAGTAAATCTTACATTAATTATTATAGCGATGTATCGATCTTATAAAATTTTGGCGCACCTAAAACATGCAGAAGAACTGAGTAACAAAATATGAACAAGTCCCAAATACTGAGCTGAGAAGAAACGAGGAAGCTTTCCATAAATTAAAGTAGTAACGCGTATTTAGCTAATCTCATTGTTTCTGTTAGAGAGGAAGGTTTATAAACACAGTTTTGAAGCGTTTGAGCCCAGAGAATCATCATATATCGTATTTCATAAATTGCTTTTATAGTCTCGTGGGTTCAATCATCCACGAAGAATCTCAAAAAGAGGCGATACAACAATATTAAAAAATTCCATAAAATAGTGAAAAAAATTATGACCCAAATAATCTACACACAGTTCAACAATCACAAGTGGAGAGCCACGTCACCGGCCATAATTAAAAAATTAAAACCTTAACAATCTATACGAGTTCATGTACCAGATCTCTTTACATTTTTCACAGCAAAAAGGTTAATTCTTCTTGAATCCAAAATTCCAAATAATCTTCCTCTTCACATGGAAGCTAACTTTTTTTCTGGGTTCTGTCGCTTTACACAATTCACCCTCCCACCATAACAAATAATAATAATTTTGACACAAACATTTATCCTCTCAACAATTTACTTGAGCCAAAAAGAAAAGGCAGCACAAAAAACGCGAAATTTCGGTGGAATCTGAACTCTGAAGTGAATATGGGCCCAGAGTTTTATAATCACGAGGAATAATATTGTGTAAAGTATAACATTAATAAAAATGATAACTTACGATTTAAATAGACCCAAGTGACATGTGGTGAAGGATTAAGTCAGATTTTTTTTCAATTATATATGATTTTTTTAACATCATTAAATTTTGTTTGGCAGATAATTTTTTTCAAGAAAGTTTTTTGACGCCTGCAAATTAGTTTAGTATATGTAGATGAAAGTGTCTGTAATTTAAGTTTGCACAATAATTCTAATGCTATATTTGATTGAGTGGAAAGAAAAAGAAGGAGGAGAAATGGTTTGAAATATAAGTTGAAAGAAAGATTTTATTTTTATTTTTATAGAAATTAACTCTTTTTTTCTTCTTTTTCTTCCACTTTCTCTTCTTAAAAGTACATAAAATAATAAAAACTTAATTATCTGCTTTTTTTTTTCTCCATCCAAATAAACATAGCATTAGAGTGAACACGTGTTAATATCTTCAACTTGTCATTTGCTTCTAGTAAACTCATATTAACAGCTGAACTTGTGAAATACGGTCATAATAGTTTTTTTACTGCATAGTAATATCTTAAAATTACAAAAATGTTAAATAAATATCTAAAATTGAAATTTGTTAATCACATTAAACTTTACTGTTTGTTTCATTAGAGATTATAAAAATAATAAATTTTAAAATTTTAAAATCATAACGATGATAAATTATGCATTTGAAATACTAAAATGACAACAATTTCAATTACTGCTACTATTTAACATTTTCTCAATTTCACCTTGCTTCACATTTTCAGCAAATAAAACGATTACTCCATTTGTGTCTTGTCGAATAATACTAGGATGTGTTCCAGTTTTACCACTTTTAACCCTTTTACTAATAGAAAAAAACATAAGAAAAAATAAACAGCACTACAGCAGTGTGTAAAGTGAGGAACGTTAAAATGTGTGTTTTGTGTTTATTGTCTGTGATCAACTGCTTTGGTCTATATTTGATGTCGGCTTGTTCAGTTCACATTCACATACACAGAAATAAAGCTGTCTTGCTTTTGTTCTGTCTCTGTTTTCTCGTCTCTCTTTCTTTCCATTTTCATCTCTCTGCTGCATCAGCTTGTTGTGCCACCTCAATCCCCAGAAACAACACTGCATACCCATTTCATGCTTTTCTATATTCGTCACTTCTTCTCTCTCTTCTTTTGTCCACGCTCATGAATATGGTCGCTGCTGGTCTAAGGTGATTTCTTTACGTCATACTTTGATATATTTATTATCTTGGACTTGGGCTTCATCACTTTTTTTTTTCTTTCTTCTCAAAGTTGCCTTTTTTGTTGTTTTGTTTTTTCTTTCTGTTGTTTGGTCTGGTGGTGTTATTGAAAGGGTTCTTTTCTGCTGCACAGATTTTGGCCTCTTGGACATCATCAGCTTCACTTGTTTTCCATTCTTTGCTGATGCGGATGCTTTCATTTCAGCTCAAAGTGTTGGTTTTGGCGTTTTGATTTGTGCAGCCACATGGATTCCAATGCTGGGGGTTTTGTCCTATTTGTTTGAGATTTGGTGTGACTTGAATCCTTCGATGTTAAGTTGTTGAATTTGGAGAGCTTGTGCTGTGTGGAAGTTGGAGTTAGAAATTAGTTGCATTTGAGGGAAAAGGGTCAGTTTTTTTGTTGATCCTATTCTTCCATATGAGTGGACAATTTTGTGTTCGTTTTCTGTGGCAGTGCTGGACGAATTGAAGTTTGAATTGTCTTGTTATGAAAATCCTGTGGGACAAGGGCAAATCTTGTTGCTAGAAAAGGCCATGTGGTGAATTTGTTTTGCGGTCATTGTTTTTTTTTTATAGGTCGTAATGAAGGCTCCATCCAACGGTTACTTGCCTAATTCTGGCGAAGGTGAGTTTTTCTCAAAGTTTACTGCCTCATCATTCCTGTCTCTATCTCTCTCTTTCTCTGCTTGTGTTTTCCTATTTCATCAATCATAAAACATAACCTGGTCAGTGACTCCGAGGATGATTGTCTTCAAAGAAAATGCTGCTTTTGTGTTGTTAAATTAATCAAATAGCATTTTAGATGGAATAAATATGGGCATTTGACATGTTTGTGTCCAAAATGGTTTTCTTAGATATGCAATAATTGGCATTTTTCTCCTGAAAGATGATGAAGAGAGAATTGCTTTTCATCTCGCTGTGTCGTTGATGTTCTTTTGCTTAAACTTCCGGAGTTGTTTGTTCACTTAGTTTGATTTGTGACCGGGTGTAGTAATAATATGGTAAATTGTGCAAAAGTGTCAGATGTTGTTTCTGAAGTTTCATTGCAAGAAGGGAAATGATGAATATGTTTGCGTGATAGTCTTCAGAGGGAATATGATTCCTATATAATAAAAAAATTTAAAAAAGGAAAGGGTTTTCACCCGAAGTTAATTACCTTCTAAGTATATTCTTTATGGGTAATGGGTCTACTGATATCAATACAAGAGGAATATGCAAGATCTGTTCCTTGCCTTTTTCACCAAAAATGCCTTTTGGCAATTGCAAATATGTGATTAAGCTACTGCCCCCTGAGAAAATATTGATTATTAATGAATTTTAGTGTTCTGTAGTATATAATATATCCTTTTGAAATTCTGCATCTCTTCTTCAATAGCATGCTTGAAGAAAACTGTTAGAGAAAAACTTAGTTATATTTTTGTTCAAAGGGGTAACATTATGTTTGTTTTGTTAACAGGGGAAAGGAAGACAATCAATTCAGAGTTATGGCACGCTTGTGCTGGACCTTTGGTTTCTTTGCCTCCTGTTGGTAGTCTTGTGGTTTACTTCCCCCAAGGACACAGTGAACAAGTATTTTTCTTATGCCATGATTCTATTAAATAAGTGTTACTGCATGATCTTTCTGTAGATATAAATTTCTTTTTGATTATTATAACTTTCAGGTTGCAGCTTCCATGCAAAAGGAGGCTGACTTCATACCAAGTTACCCTAACCTTCCATCCAAGTTGATTTGCATGCTTCACAATGTTGCGTTGCATGTACGTGCACTTCCCACATGTGACATTCCTGATCTGCATTTGATACCATTTTAATTGCTCTATGATTTGATACAATGGTATAATATTGTTATGTATTTTGGAGCAGGCTGATCCTGAAACTGACGAGGTGTATGCACAGATGACCCTTCAACCTGTAAACAAAGTATGTTAGCTGTTCAATCTGAGAATTTGTTTATTGCATGTGGGATTTGTTTCCCACCTTTTATTTAAGGTCCTCTCAAGCAAATGATGTGTAATACATCAAAGTTTGTTTGATTTGGCTCTTACAGTATGAGAAAGAAGCAATACTGGCATCAGACATGGGTCTCAAACAAAACCGTCAACCCACTGAGTTCTTTTGCAAAACTCTTACAGCTAGTGACACTAGCACTCATGGTGGATTTTCTGTGCCACGTAGAGCAGCTGAGAAAATATTCCCACCTTTGGTACGAGCATAACATTTTCGCTTCTTTTTTTTATTCTTTGTAGCTTGAGATAGAATCCCAAGAAGTTTGCATGCTGACAGTAAGCGTGTTTATTTTGATAGGATTATTCAATGCAACCTCCAGCTCAGGAGCTTGTTGCCAAGGATTTGCACGACAATACATGGGCATTTAGACATATTTATCGGGGTATTTCCCCTTTAACATGTTCTTTATTCATTTCCATCTTTCTTTAATATATAGTCCTTAATATGGTATATGTCAGCATTGAAATATAGTGCTTTCTAAACTAAACCACTAAGGCATATGTTGTCTCCTTAGTGGTTCAAATGCAACATCATTTTGGTTGAACTAAAACAGATTTTTTTTTTCAAAAAATAAAAACTCTTACTTTTAGAATAATCTTATGCGTGGTTTTGACCAAATTGTGAACATAGAAGCTGTGTAATTGATTTTTACAGAGTTTGAATGCTAATTGCTAATCTTGGTTGCACATCGGCTACAGGACAACCAAAGAGGCATCTATTGACTACTGGATGGAGTGTATTTGTCAGCACTAAAAGACTGTTTGCCGGAGATTCTGTTCTTTTTATCAGGTAAGATACCATTATATTTTGCATGTGGATATTCTGGAATATTTTGACCCCTTGTTGCTGAGCAAAATTGTTTTTGGTTATTTTTAGAGATGAAAAACAGCATCTTCTTTTAGGTATAAGGCGTGCTAATAGACAGCAACCAGCACTCTCTTCGTCAGTGATATCCAGTGACAGCATGCATATTGGCATTCTTGCTGCTGCTGCTCATGCTGCTGCAAATAACAGCCCATTCACTATATTTTACAATCCAAGGTACATTTGGCATACTGCATATGTGTATTACCATGACATGGCATGGCATGACATCCATTGAACAATGCTCCTTTGAATTTGACAGGGCTAGCCCCTCTGAATTTGTTGTTCCATTAGCCAAGTATAACAAAGTCACGTACACCCAAGTTTCTCTTGGAATGAGATTTAGAATGATGTTTGAAACTGAGGAGTCTGGGGTACGCAGATATATGGGGACAATCACTGGGATCAATGACTTGGATCCTGTCCGATGGAAAAGCTCACAGTGGCGCAATATTCAGGTATTATCAAAACGTTAAATTTTTATAAAGAAACTGTAGAAAAGTTTATGACTAAAAAATATATGCACTGACAGTGTGAAGATTTTTTACACTATCATTCAATTACATCTTTTGAATTATTGGTAGGTTGGATGGGATGAATCAACAGCTGGTGAACGCCCCAGTAGAGTTTCAATCTGGGAAATTGAACCAGTGGTGACTCCTTTCTACATTTGTCCACCTCCATTTTTTAGGCCAAAGTTCCCCCGGCAACCAGGAATGCCAGGTAGCAAGACTTCACCCCTAGCTAGTTCAGCTTTCATTTTGAAGATTTTCTTTTGTCTACAATTGATTTATGTGGTTCACTTGTTACCTTTACTGATACTTTCTTTGATTATTTTCTTTTTGTAAACAATTCAAATATCTATCTTACTTCAAATCGAGTATCATTTTAATGGTCATATCTTGTAAAAAAAATGCTGACAATAGATGTGTTAGTTAATAGTTGCCAATTATCTTACTGTTTATAGAGTCAGCCTCGCATTATGAAAAAAGGAATCAAATTACTTCTGTGTTGAATGTACAGCCTCGTTTATAATATGATTTTTGAATGGCACCACTTATGAAACCTGCATTTTATTCTTATTCCCATCATTGTGCATGGTAAGTGGTGACAGATGATCCTTGCAATTGATTATGCAGATGATGAGTCAGATATGGAAAATGCTTTCAAAAGAGCAGTGCCCTGGCTTGGAGATGACTTTGGCATGAAGGATGCCTCAAGTTCAATATTTCCTGGTTTCAGTTTAGTGCAATGGATGAGCATGCAGCAGAATAACCAGCTCACTGCTGCTCAATCAGGATGTTTCCCATCAATGCTTCCATTTAATACCCTTCAGGGTAACCTTAGCACTGATGACCCTTCCAAGTTATTGAGCTTTCAAGCTCCTGTCCTCTCTACCCCAAGTCTTCAATTAAACAAACCTAATCTACCAAATCAAATCAACCAGTTGCAACAGTCTCCAGTGTCATGGCCTCAGCAGCAACAGTTGCAGCAACAACAACAGCTGCAGCAGCAGCAACAGCAACAACAACAGCAGCAGCAGCAGCTACAGCAGCAACAACAGCAGCAGCTACAGTCATTGTTGCAAGTACCAATGAACCATCTCCAGCAGCAGAGGGAACAACAACTGCCTGAACCACAAAATCTGCCATTGTGGCAGCAACTGCCTCAGCAGCTAGGACAGCAGCCTCAGAAACAACAGTCAAGTCAACATGCTACTATTATGAATAATGGGGTAGTCGCCTCTAACCAGATTACAAATCAGTTTTCACAACAACCAATGGCATATGGTCAACTTCAGCAACAACAGTTACTCTCAGGAGGTATCCAGTCAGCTACTAAGAATACATTGCCATTGACATCCTTACCACAAGACTCACAATTTCAGCAACAGATAGATCAGCAAGCTAGCCTCTTACAGAGGCAGCAACAACAACAGCAGACACAATTGCAACAATCTCCATTGCAGTTGTTGCAGCAAAACCTGCCACAGAGAGCACCACAACAACCCCCAGCCACTCAAATGTTACAGCAAAATCCCTCTGAGCAACAACTCCACCTGCAGTTGCTACAGAAATTGCAGCAGCAGCAGCAGCATCAACAACTACTTTCCACGTCTACCCCACTTTTGCTGTCTCAGCTTCTACAACAACAAAATACTCACCAACAAAACCAGCAATTACCGCAGCCCCTGCCGCCTATATCTCAGCATCAACCTCAACAACTAGGCAATAACGCATTCTCAACAGAGAAGCTTCTCAACAGCAACAACTTATCTTCATCTCTTATGCAATCACAGAAGCTTTCAATGAACCATCCCCAGAATACACAGAAATCACTTACCATCACTAGAGCTCCCTCTACACTAACTGAGGGAGATGCCCCATCATGCTCAACCTCTCCATCTACTAATAACTGCCAGGTGACTCCCCCAAACCTCCTGAAAAGAAATCAGCAATTACCAGCCACATTAAGGGGAAGTTTGATAGTTGAGCCCACTAGTAATCTGATACAGGAGCTTCACAGTAAGCCTGGCACGCAGATCAAACAGGAGTTTCTCAATGTAAAAGGACCTGACCAGTTGAAGTATAAAGGGACAATTACTGATCAACTAGAAGCTTCTTCTGGAACATCTTACTGTCTTGATCCTCCTGGTAATGTCCAGCAGAACTTGCCACTTTCCAACTTCTGCATGGAAGGGGATGTCCAATCACACCCAAGAAATAGTTTACCATTTGACTCCAATCTGGATGGTCTAACCCCTGATACTATGCTTCTAACGGGGTATGACTCTCAAAAAGATCTTCAAAATTTGTTGTCTAACTATGGTGGTGCTCCAAGAGAGATTGAAACTGAGCTGTCAACTGCTGACATCAGCTCACAGTCGTTTGGAGTGCCAAACATGCCTTTCAAGCCAGGTTGCTCAAGTGATGTTGGCATCAATGATACTGGGGTTTTAAATAATAATAATGGCTTGCGGGCTAACCAAACTCCACGAATGCGAACATATACTAAGGTTTGCCATTCTTTTGACAATTGCAAATAAATCTATTTGGTATATTTACTGGCCGCATTGTGTGTGTGCCTCTAAGTTAAATGAATTATGAGATTATATGGTGTATTAAAATTCAAAATGATGTACAAATTTTGTAGGTTCAAAAGCGTGGCTCTGTTGGAAGATGTATTGATGTTACCCGTTACAAGGGATATGATGAACTCCGGCATGATTTGGCTAGAATGTTTGGGATTGAAGGGCAGCTAGAAGATCCTCTAAGGACTGATTGGAAATTAGTATATGTGGATCATGAAAATGACATTCTTCTTGTTGGTGATGACCCTTGGGAGTAAGTAGCTAAGTCCTTAATAATTTGTAAGCCTACTATTTCTGCAATTCTGGTTTGTTTTAATTGACCACCAACTTATGATTCCTTGCAGTGAATTTGTAAGCTGTGTCCAGAGCATAAAGATATTGTCATCTGCAGAAGTGCAGCAAATGAGCTTGGATGGGGATTTAGGTGGTAATGTTCCAATCCCCAATCAAGCTTACAGTGGGACAGACAGTGGCAATGCATGGAGGGGACAGTATGAAGATAACTCAGCTGCCTCCTTTAATAGGTAATGATGTCAAATGCTGACGCTTAAGAGAGATCAACTTGTGCATTTCAAGTGGTGGTGGAGAACCAACTTCTTAACCTAACAAAACTTCTGGTTGGTGCTTCTCAAATGGAAAGTACACATTCATTACAAATGATGCAGTTTATTGGGGATTGTATTAGAGGTGGACTGGACCCATAACTGCATCCTAGTTCTCTTCACCACACCACTTTTGATGGTGAGAAAGTTTAGATCCTCAAATGTAGCAAGAGCAGTTTCCCTTACACTATTAATGCTACAGATCCTATAACTTCGGAATCAGCTTTTCTTGTGGTTGTTTGATTAGGATTTCTTTTTCATTTTTTGCAAGGGACAACAGGATAGGGCAGCTAGTGTATAATATGATCGTTCTGATATAAACATTAATTTTTACTTATCTCTTGTAAATCTTGTCATGGTTAAAGTTGTATACGGAAGTTTGGTGTCTAAGTGATTGCCCAGAGCCTGAGACAACGAAGAATGCATGCCAATTCTAGCTCTTGTATAAAGTGCCTACGATGTTTCCACGGTGTCCATTATGGATGAAGAAAAACTCAGTTTCTTTTTAAACTCTTCAATTTTGGAATTAATGTGCTTCAATTACAATTAGCTTTTTGCGCGTCCAAGAGAGACAGCTTTGACAAATAGTTTCAAGATGCCTTCAATTTCCACCTGTAAATTTCAATGGAAATTCTTTTACCTTTATTCTAGTCACACAGAATATTTACACCTAGACTTCTATCATAATATTCGTTTTAGTTATTTTTAAAAATGACATTTTGTACTTTAAAAACTTAATTTTCACAGTATCATGTTTTACGATGCAGATATACCTGTGAGAATATGCAGTGATAAAAAAAAAAAAAAAAACAGCCCAAATTAATATCAAACCGAAGAACTAATTATAAATAACTGTTAATTAAATTTTTTATAATGGGTTAATTACCTATTCTGAGGACTGACGTTACGAAGCAATGCAATTACTGGATCTTACATTTATTAAAAATAACAATAAATTTTATACCGAAGTTTGCGATGAAGTTATTTGCATATGGGCTTTTGACTGGTTGCTCATACAGACTAATTGTTCATTCTTGAGTTGAAGCACCAAATGTAAAATGCCTTACGAGGACGATGCCTTTACAAGCTTTCTAATTGGATTCGGTGGAAATAGGCTAAGGCCATGGAAGTGTGTCCACATACAAGAGAGGGAAGTTGAAAGGCCGTAGAAAATAATATATTTCAAACGTTTCAATTTAACGCAAAATTGTCTAAGGAACAGAGTTGCAATCAACTATATTTCAAGCTGTCTTCACAACATAAATATCCATTTCCCTCGGCATTAACTCAAAATTTTGGGTTAGGGAACAAAAAAATATTTGCTACTAAATACTGACTAGGACAGGATAGCCATGACATCTGAGGCCCTCAAGGCAATGTAGTCAGAACCATCTTTGCCCTTGAAGTCATTCCCTGCATACTTGGAGTACAGAACTGTATTCCCGGGGGCGACAGACAATGGCTTTCTATTACCTTCCTCATCCAGAGGCCCCGGACCAACTGCTATCACCTGTAACATCAAGAGTAGAGCAAAAATATTACGAACTAATCTCAGAAAATAAATAAGCAAGATTTATTAGAAAACATTATTCTGGCAAAGTATTGTTACTCCATAGCACCTATCTAGGACTGTAGTACAAGGAAATACAATACTGGCAAGTATCAGTTCTCAACACATTCTTCTGACCACTCAAGCAATTTTTTCAAAAGTATTTTTGGGGGTAACTACACTATCTTTTCAACACAAGAAGTTAACAACATGAAAGCTCACTGTTCCAATAGATGGTTTTTCCTTGGTTGCCTCTGTGAGCAACAACCCTCCAGCAGTTTTTTCATCCGCTTCTGCAACCTGGAGTATTTAAACAAATCAGTAGATACCATCATTAATTCATTGCCACAGGGATGTAAAATAAGCAGAAACCATGTTCAGTAAATGCCACAGCCTTGTAGCAAAATATGGCAAGAACAAGATACAAAATGGGCAGAACAACAATACACCTTGAGCATTAAATGATTATGGGGGAAAATTGGAAGAGCTTATGGGGAACTTATTTAAGCTTACGAAAATATCTTATGTCTCTTGTAAGCTCTTTTTGGCCTATTTCAATTCGCTTTTTGGTGTAGCTTATCAAATAAGCTCTTTTTCACCTTATTCTAACAAATTTTATGGTAAAAAACCCTTCTGTGATTAGAACTTATTGAATAAGGGCTTAATTAAGTTGTTTAGCCAAAAACAACCTAATATATGATTGAAAAACTATCCAATGCAATTCTCCTCCTAACATTCAACATCAAAATAAACAAAGATCTAGAGAGTAACACACCTTTATCAAGACTCTATCATTTAAGGGTTTAAGATCCTTGACCTCATCTGTTTCAAGGATACCAATGATGTCATCGTCCTTCAGAATAAGATGTTTTGAACCATTGAACTCCACCTCAGTCCCTGCATACTTTGAATACACAACCTGCAAACCTGTCTGTACAAACAACTGCATCACATAAGTTTGCAATTAAGAGGAAAACACCCCCTTCCCCCAATCTCCTGCCCCCAAATTTAGAAAAATAAATGAGAATAGATTGAAGCATCAATGATTTTGCCAACATAGTAACATCACCTTCACACTAACATCCACTTTGCTCTTCCCAACCGACTTCCCATCCCCAACAGCAACCACTTCACCTCCTTGAGGCTTGCCTTGAGCAGTTGCTGGCAGTAAAATCCCACCTGCAGTCTTCTCCTCTGCATCCTTAATTTTCACCAGTACTCTATCACCCAGAGGCTTAACAGTGGTGTGCTGCATTGTGAAATACAATCAGAAAATATGTAACACCGAACTGAATGTAAAAACTAAAACACTGGAAACAATACAAAGGGCCAAAACTTATTATAATCTATGTCAAGAATCAATCACAAAGTCCACCTAAGAATGAAGCATTGAAACATTTAATCAAATGCATTAATAACAATGACAATAAAGACCTTGGGGGCGACAACAGTGGCGGCTTTGACAACGAAAGAGGGAAACGAGGTTTGTGTCAGTGTCCCAATTCTGACGTGCCCAGCAGAAGGAAATCGAAGCGTTGAAGGTTGAAACCTTTCAAATGCAGGCAAGTTCCTCAATGATGAAGTGATTTGAGAGGTTGCCATTGGAGCTGCACAAAAAACTGAAAATGAAAATTAACCTACGCTACCTTCAACAGCAGAAAATGTATCATAAATAATGCTATTAGAATCGTGCATTGCATTTTTTTCTGAGTCACTCCGACAACAGCACAAAATTGAGATTTTCGTTCAGGTTATCCAATTGAATTATCTTAAATTTCCCGAGAAACAATAGTTTTGCTTTGCTAACAAAAAAACAAAGATGAATAGAGATAAGAGAGTGTACCTTATCAAAGTGTGTCACGAAGCTTGGAAAGTAGGAGGAACAGTGAAAAGATTAATATAAACCCTAGGCAAATTTATAGGACCTTAGTGCAGTGCACGGTGCACCACTCCCCAATGTCTTCTTACGAGTATCCAAATCAAATCGGCAAAAATAATTTATAATAAAGTAATAATGTTATACACTTATACTACAGTGTTTTTTTTTTTTTTTACAAATCTTCTGCATAATTTTTTTTTAAAAATATATTCAATATTTTAAAATATTTATGTTTATCATACAAAAACAGTAAGTGGAAAGATTTAAAAATTAAAACTAGTGTATTTTTTTAACCATAATCACGAGGGTTTAACAGGGCAAATTAGAACGAGACAAGATACAGCGGAAACAGAAGTCCAAAAATACATCGTAAGAACAAAGCCCAAAAGCCGAAACAACTCCTGGGATTAGAATCCAAATGGAAACGAGGTTTAGCCGTTTAGCTATTCCAACTCCACTTTGCAATACAAATTGTGCAATAACAAAACTAGTGTGCATTTATTTCAAAATGATACAGTATTAGATTTTGAAAATAAAATATTTAGATAGTACTATTAGATAAAAACTAACATTTTACTGTGATTCTTAATAAACCGACAGGAATCTAAACATACATTAAATATATACATATTTATTTAAATTCATGTTAACTAATGTTTTCATATTATTTTAGAGACTTAAATATATTTTTAATTGTTTAAATTTAGGTAGTTATTTTTTGAGTTCTTAAAAATTATATTTTTATCAGTTCCTCAAATTTATGAAAAATTACTTATAATTCCTTTTTTTATTGTGTTCATAGTTTTACAATTTATCATAATTTTCAATTACCAAAATATTTTTTTAAAAATAAATTTGTTAAAAAAATATTTTTTTGTTGATTTAAAACCATCGGAATATGCATTCCTACATAAAAGATCTTTAACGTCAATTGAAAAAGAGTTTTAACGTCAATTTTGAACCAATGTTGAATCCAGTAATATTAAAAGAGATGTTTTTAACTTCAATTTTAAACCCATGTGAAAAATTGCTTTTTACATCAATTTTGGATTAAATTGATGTAGAAAGTGCATCAAATGTGTACATTGCCTAGATTCCTACATCCCTTTTGACATCATTAACTAATGTAAAAGACAGTTATAGAATATTGGTTACCTAGAAAAAAAATGGACGTGAAATTGTGGTTGTTTTTATTTATTTTTATTGTGACGGCTTTAAACCGCCAAAAAATATTTTTTAAAAAAATTCTTAAAATAAATTATGTGAGTGAAAACACATTACAAATTGTAAGACCGTTGTAATGAAAAAAGAAATTAAAAGTAATTTTTTTTAAATTTGAAAAGCTAATAAAAACAGATTTTTTTAGGAATAAAAAAAATAATTATTCAAATTAAAAACATATTTAAGTCTATTTTAAATTTTAAATCATTCAACACAAATCTAAATGTGTTAAGACCGATAAAGCCTTGTTTAGCTTTAAAAATTCAAGATGTCTATTTCTTTCTCGTAACTCATGGAATAGAGTTATCTCCCATTAATTTTTAGAGGGATGATTTTCATGAAGCATGGTCGTGTCTATAAATATCAGGACATAAGGTAAAATTTATAAAAAGAAATTTAATGAAATATAATTATTAAATTTTATATTAATATTTTAACTTTTTGAGTTGCAAAATCATTTAACAAATTAATGTTTTATAATCAATTAATTCTATTTGTTCATTTTGTAGCATCTAAAATAATATAAATAAAGCAATAATAACAACAAGGCCCAACGTTCACGAGACACCTATCTCATAGTAAAAAATACAAAGTGGTTTTTTTAGTAAATTGTGAGCAAAAGATATACATAAAGATTTAAAATACGAAATTACAAACTTTTTAAAGTTAGCCAAATCTAACACTAACAAAAAAATTATCATGGGGTTATAAGGTTGATATAAATAGACTCAATTTTCACATATAATTGTATATCCCTTTCAATGAAGCATATGATCTCGATTGACTCCCAGGCCAGCTAGCCCTAACATGGTGCTTGCCATGCTGCATCAACCATAGATTGAAAAAGTAGATTATTCAATTCTAATTAACCAAAACGATTTAATTAAAAGTGATTATATTAAAATAAGCAAAAACATTAAACTTTTCTATAGAACTAACCGAAAATTTAAACCTAACCATAAACAAAAACTATAAATAAGCAGACGAAATTAAAGCAAACCAAACATGCATAAAATAAAAAGTAACACAAGAAATTGTAACTATTTATGTATTTAAAAGACAAGCAATTGTCCAGCACTTACGCAAATGGCCTATCACCACCAATCTCTCGAGGTGTGGCCTTTTTCTCCCCAACATTCTCAACTAGTTTATCTATCAAGTGCAATATGACTTTGTTGATTTGTGGTTAGTAATTTGGTGAAAGCATTTCTTACACTGTATTTGCTTTGTAAGAAATAGTGTGGAGAAGGAGGATATGATGGAAGAACAAGGAAGTAAGTTTTTTCGTTCTCTTGGTTGCCTGAAAACAGGTAAGAAATGTTCAGAAAAATTGTGGGGTTCATGTTTTCATGTTCCACTGAAGATAGCAAAGATTTGTGTGGAAATCTTGACATTGCAACTTTGTGCTTCTCGCATTTCTTCTTCCTCACAAGTTGCAGCTTTCGGACACGTGCTCATGCTGAGCTTCTCGAGTCTTTTTCTCCCTCGCATAATTGATTATGTGGAGAAGCATAGTCGATTATACCAGGCGTGTGAATTTTTTTTTTGGCTGGAATACAAGGTTTGTGATGGCTGTATGAAAGGCATGAGTTAATCAATTATATGGAGGAATAAATCGATTATGGTTACCGGTTACCGGTTACGAGTAATCAGTTACACGTACATACATAATTTTGAGTAACTTTTTTTTTGGTGAATATAATTATGAGTAGATTTTTACTGTTGTGTAACTTAGCTTTACTTTGTTATCTTGTATCTAGTTGGTACTGCTGATACCTTGATTTTAATACTAGTATAATTTTGTCTTTTGCCGACCCTCTCCAGAAAAAAGAAACCCTCATTCCATTTTATATAATTAAACCTTTTTTATTTATTAATTTTACTTATTAAATAATAACATGAAGTCCTATACATATTAAAGGGAAAATAAAAGGGATTAGTTGATGTGAGGAAAGTGAAAACGATGGAATGCATTGCACCAGGTGGTTGTGGTCATACGGGGCATTCTGAATCGGGATTAGAAAGGTCATGATCGAATCAGATTATGACAATGGGAGAACATAAGCATCACACATGACGTAAAATATACACGTGGGGCATATGTCTCCAACCCTGTCTCTTTACTCTTCAGCTACTTTTTTTTAGAATGTTTAATACTTCTACGATTAAATAATTAATTTCGTCTGTTTAACAAGTAAAATAGGTGGAGAAAAATACCATTTGATAGCGAGATTAATAATATGCTACTTGATAGTAGTTTTTTGATATTTTTATGGTAGCTAAGAATTTTAGTAGTAAGATCAAAATAAAAAATTACTTCGTGATAAAAATCAATTCAAAAAATGTCCAATCAATGTATTATAATATTTCGATAACATGTGATAATTCTCGCATCACTTACTACATTTCAAAATAAATTAATTACAAATGCATAAAAAAATTGCAAGAACTATATAATAAAAACTATCATTAGAATAATTTATACCAATTTACATTTTTATCCTTTTACGGAAATGGTAAACTGAATCCCATCGATTGATGGATGCAAGGCAGCGATTTTTTTTTAACAATTTATTGAAAATGTTTAATTAATCTTGACATAATAAAAACGGGCACTGATATGCTTAATAAAATATTACTGTATACTGAAAAAGTATTCAACCTCATGAAATTTATTTCTTTTGTAAATAAATATTTTAAAATTTAAGTTCATACTGATAGATGTTTAAATTTTATCTTGTTTCTAATAAATAATATACACTAATTATTCTAAAAAATAATTTAATGTAGTAATAATTTCCTTAATGTTGAAGTAGTAGTATTAAATGTTTTTTTTTCTAGAGTTACTTTCTGTAGATACTGAATAAATAATAGTATTTGATTCTTAACTATCAAAATCACTTCAAATTTATATTTTGTTGAAATTCTTAAATTTGACATGATATAATGGAACATGTTAAAAATCAAAGAATATGAGAGACCATTTGAAATTTTTCTTGTAGTTGAAAAGCTTTCATACGTTGATTCTGAATATAAAAAATTATTATTAATTTATCAACTGTTGCTTTTAGGGAGCAATGAAAATTATGAAATTGAAGTTGAAGAAAAAGTGGTGACATTTTTACATTCTAATATTTTAAATATTTTATATTTTTTCTCACTTTATTAGTATTTTGGGTGTTAAATTGAAGTTATATATATATATATTCATTAAGAAATACTCCCAATGTTGAAAGCAAATCAAACATTAAATATTGAGAGTAGCAGTAAATAGAATCCCTAGCCAAATTGTATTAAGTTCACGTGGATTACAATACACACGTGGTCCAAGATTATCTTCCTCCACCTAAAAATTTCAGAACGCGTAGGGCTAACATGGGGTGCCACGTAGACAGACAAGTCGCAATGGGTCTCTCGAATTCTCCCAGGTACGCGCCTCGCCGAGTGAGTGCTGACCGCAGTCAAAATTCTTCCCTCGCTTCATCAAACTCTCTCACACAACATAGTACGGTCAACCTCATACTCGCAACATATATATATATAGGCCGCAACCTACTAAGTTTTCAGTTCTCACAAATAAATAAAAAAAATTGTTTTCGTGTGGAAACAAAAAAACAATACAAAAACAAACATATGATGGTGAAGCCGAGTAGCGAAAAGCCAGAGGAGCATAGGGATTCCAAGTACTACAAAGGGGTCCGAAAGAGAAAATGGGGCAAATGGGTATCCGAAATAAGACTACCCAACAGCCGTCAGAGGATTTGGTTGGGATCCTACGACACCCCCGAGAAGGCCGCGCGTGCCTTCGACGCCGCAATGTTCTGCTTACGTGGCCGCAACGCCAAGTTCAATTTCCCCGACAACCCTCCCGACATCGCCGGCGGGGAATCCATGACGCCGTCACAGATTCAGGTCGCCGCCGCACAATTCGCCAACTCTGGGCCCCACGAGGGACATTCGGGTCGACCCGAACATTCTCCCATGCAATCTCTATCGCCTTCTGTTTCAGAAGGGACCGTTCTAACGGACAGTGACGTCACCACACTTAACGGTTCGCTAACGGATTTGTTCACTCCCGTTGGGTCGAGTGGTTACGCATCCGATTACGGGATTTTCCCCGGTGTTGATGATTTCAGTGGCGGTTTTTATGTGCCGGAAATGCTGAACTTTAATTATGGAGAAGAAAACGGGGAAGGGTTCATAGTTGATGAGTCTTTCTTGTGGAATTTTTGAGGGGCAATCAAATCCAGTATTAACCGGCAAAACCGGTCACGGTTGCGGATAGTTTTATTGTTTCCGGAACCGTGGCAATGACCCGGGTTTGGATTGGTTATTTTTTAGACGACCA
Source organism: Glycine soja (assembly GCF_004193775.1). Taxonomy (NCBI): domain Eukaryota; kingdom Viridiplantae; phylum Streptophyta; class Magnoliopsida; order Fabales; family Fabaceae; genus Glycine; species Glycine soja. The sequence continues at coordinate 22,528,118 of NC_041014.1, read as the reverse complement.
AACCTATAACCAAGAAACTATGATATCCATGCAACTGTAGCACCAAAAGTAATGCAATTTGTCCAGATAGTTGTGATTTCTTTTTTTTAAACAAGATATTTGTAATTTGTAAAGCTCTTATAACAGATATTGTGAAAAAAATAATTTCTGATTCATTCGATAATGAAAATATCAGTTTCTCCGTCGCCAAATACTAATTGTTATTTTTTTAGATTATTTTTTATTCTATGATCACTTTTATAAATAAAAGGTGAATTATTTTTATGACAAATATTAAACGCATCGGTTAACAAGGGTTTTTTTATTTATTAAAACAAGTGCTATTAATCTAATTTTAATAAAAGAATGTCAAATTAGACTATGTTTTACTTTTTTAAAAGCTTAATGTAGCTTAAAACACTTAAATATCATTAACTAAATTTGTTTCAAATAATTATAATGTTATAATACATTAATAACATCATTAGACGAGATTTTATTAGTACACTTTTGTTAGATGGATTTCAACATGCATATTTTATTCTTGTTATTCGGTAATAATTGTCTGTTTATGCCTTTTAATTCTCAATATTATTATTTTATATTTATCGAATATATCAATAGTAGAAAGACCATGGCTTAGATAAATTCCAAGAGCAAAATAACAAAAGGCAATTTAAATTTTATTAGTTCTGGTAACCAGTGATAACTGCTGGGCCCTAATCTAAACTTTATTGCAACGAGGGCCTGAACCTAAGAAATCTACCCATAAATTGCCCTTTGTTTTATCTTCTAAAGTCCTAACAGACTGCCTCCACTGCAAGTCTCTTAGCAACATTTCCACAAGCCGTTGGACCAAATGTCTTCTCTGAAACATCAAATGAACATGCTTGCTTGCCAACGCATGCCTACAGAAGTTATTAACTCAAACCATTATCATGCTAATAATAATCTTAAAGAAAATAAGACACTAAGAGACTCTTAATTACCTTTTGCACGATGGACAGTGCGTTACTCTTGCTCTCGCAACTGCCATTGGTGAATGCTCCACACACTCCTTCTGGATCACCAAAACTTGCAAACTTAATAGCGGAGATTTTACGACCTTGGCAAGACAACTCCAAGGTCTTGTTCTCGTATGCATTTGCACATACAGTGCCAACAACAACGGTTTGGAAATTCACTTGTGATGGGTTCCCACCCAACTCCGCAAACAAAACCAAATTATTTGCACCATCTTTAAGATAAGAGCGAGGGACATGGTACCTGAATAATTTACAGCATAAAACATAAATTAAAATAAATAATTTATAAACACAAGAAATGATAGTGTAATATGTGTAAAAGTAAATCCAACCATCTTTGTGTTGGCTTCCCACAATTTGTAACACATTTTGAGTCAGTATATTCTCCACGATAATCACAAGGCTCATCACTACAACCATCTTCTTCCGCATTGTAACTAGGCCAGATACGTCCAATGTTTTGACCATTCACCCAAGCATAGCCTTTGCCCATTCCTTGCAAGTCCACCACAACAGGGTCTGTCCCCAGAGGAGCATTGAAAGTAGTCTTCCAATTATAAACACATTAAATTAGTTTTTAACTTGAAATTAAAAGATCATAACAATTGAAAACATTATTGAAAGAAAATGAAGATTATTTAATTACCTTGTACCAAGTCAACATCCTGTCTGTGGGTAACTTCTCAGATTCCCATTTGTTTGGAGCAGCGAAGGGTGAGTCATCACTAAAGAGTTTGTGGTCCCAACCATGCAACCCTACCTTGTATGACCATTTGTTTGAGGATAAATTCTTAATGATGGTTTCATCACCTTTTACACTGACCAGCTCAATAGGCTCAACAAGACCGGCGTGCCATGTATCAAAGAATGCCCCGTAGTTCTATTTCACGAGATATAAGCATTGTTAATCAGTAAAATTGAAACAAAAATTTATTATTATATGCAAAATTAAATCATCAACGTCCATAGGTAAAGTACCTGAAGTCCAACAGTGACACTAAGCAAGCTTATAGTATTCGTTCCATGCTTCAACTTAATCTTCGGCTCAAATTTATCGTTGTGAATACCATATGTGGCCCAGTGGGAACCTATTCATCAAACAAGTGGAAATCTTGTTACTGAAAATTTGACACGAATAGAGTCGATACAATATTAATTTAGCATATGGTTCTAAAATGTTACCAATATGTTCTCCGTTGACGAATGCATGAATTACATGGCCGCTACCGTTAATCCTAAGAGTCATATTTTCACCCCAAACTGGATCATCGTGCTTGACATGAAGTCTGTCATAAAAGGAAAAAAAAAAATATGATCAACAGAACAAAGAGAAGCGAATGAATTTAATTAAAAACATAAAGTTAAGTGGAGGTGATTACTTTGTCATGTACCAAAGATAGTCACTAGCATCATTAGCCGCATCTTTTTGATCAAGAAGTCTGTTTGCAGAGACATTACTTTTACCATGAAGAGCATTATCAATATTCTCTGATCTCCACACCCACTTCAACGCTGTTGCCTCCTCTTCTGCCTTGCTATTTTCTTTAACCATTACAGAGGTCTGCACATTCACCTGATTGAAAAAAATTTAAATTATTAACATAACTATTGATCTTAGTGAATTAAACTTAGTATAGGATTTTTCTTTAACCTTGGCAGTGTTATACTCTTCGTGCTCACAATCAGGAAGAATGCTAACAGACCATGCTGGAACGGTATAGTTCTTTCCTCTAAATGTTAGAGTGGCATCAGTGGTGGTGTTGGTGCTGCTCAAGAAGCAGCTTGATGATCCATTTGTGGCATAAATAGTGGCCTTAAATTTGAAAGTATATTATAATAAGAACTTTTATTTTAATGAAGTATCAACACAAGTCATGGAATTTGTTAGTGGGTTTATACCATTAATTTACCTTAACAGAGTTGCCAAAATCAGTCTCGGACACGTTCCCACTAGTAAGAGTTTCCTCCATTGACTTCAAAACATTGTGAAGTTCTTTGAGGTGACCCCATTTTGGTTGGGCAATGTTGCCTGCAAATAAATATCAAAGGTTTATCCATAAGTTTTATATTCAATAAGAATAAATAAATAAATTTAATTCTAAACATTTAAATAAATTCAATTACCGTATTCATCGAGAGGAGCATCATAATCATATGATGTGGTAATATATGGACCCCCGGCTGTTCTATCGAAGTTAGTGCCACCATGATACTAAACCAAAAAATCGTATACATACATCTTAGTAAAAATTAATTAAGATCAGGGACATGACGATTAATAATTTGAACGGTGAATTTTTTACCATATAATAATTTTGGAATGTGCCTCCGGTTTGGAAAAATCTAGCCACAGCAAAAGCAACATCTTCAGCAGTTCTGTGTGGATCTCTGCCACCCCAATTCTTGAACCTTAAATAATTCACCCAAAAAATAAAGGCACAAATTTAATATCTATTAATAAAAATATGAAGCTAAAACTGTTTTTTCTTTTAAAAAATGAAGATTTAAATACGAGTTAAGAACATTAGACATACCAGCCTACCCAATTTTCGGTCCACATTTTAGGACTGCTAGGATTATTAGGTTCAAAGTTGTCACAATAAAAACCATTGCAAGTATTGATCTAGCATATAAAAAAATGTAAAATGATCAGATTCACATAATAATTATATATCCATATATATATATATATATATAGATAGATATACACACACATACCATAGACTGAGGAGCATCGGACTCCTGGCACATGATCCATGGAACCCCAACGTTCAAGGACTCTGCCATGTTCGCGCACCAATTCATGTAAGCTTTTCCAGCATCTCCATAATGTGAAATTACGTTACCATATTCATTTTCGATCTAAAAATTATTGACCAATTTGTTAGTAAATATTTTTTTAAGAAATAAAATTCAATGAACCATTCATAAGGAGATCGGAAAAAAATTAAGTACCTGAGTAAGAATTATGGGACCACCTTGAGAAGCAAAAAGTTTCTCTTTTTTTACCATATCCACGATCAAAGTAGTGAAATTTTGCATTTCATTCTTAATTCCAAAATTAAAACAAAAGTCAGTAATAATATATTTTGGAAAAACATATAAAAAGCTCAACAATATAATACAAATGAGAAAAAAATAAGCATTACCATGTACACACTATTGGCAGTCCTAATCTCGACATCAGGTAGATTGTGAACCCAAACAGGAATCCCTCTAAAAGTAGCCACACAAAATAATTGAAAATTTTATAAGACTACTCATGATAAAAAAAATATTATAGCATGCATTAAAACAAAACAAAAGGATGATTAAATGTACCCATAATTCCATTCGGCACAAACATATGGACCAATGCGAAGAACACCATAAAGTCCAGACTCTTGAATGGTCTTGAGAAATCTGATGATATCATTATTGCCAGAAAAATCATACACACGACGTGAAGGTTCATGTGCATTCCAGAAAACATATGTTTCAATTGCATCTAATCCTCCTTCTTTGGCTTTTTGGATTAACTCGGGCCACATCTATGATTAAATTGACCAAAATTAGAGTCGACAATCTTTTTGGGTGACTAATTAGTGTCGAGAAATAAATGAGTATATTTACCTCAGGGGTGCTTCTAGGATAATGGATTGATCCAGATAAGAGCACTCTACGCTTACCATCAATTATGATAGCCCTTCCATCATGAGAGACTTCAACAGCATTGGAGCCGATGAAGGACAAAATAACAAAGCAAAACCAGACGGACAGAGAGAGAAAGTTCATCATAGTGAAAGACTCGGATAGAAAAGAAAGAAAGCAATGTGATCTAATCTCTGAATTGTACTTCTTTATTTATAGATACTGAGAAGAGTGAAGAGTAGTGTAGTTCAAAATTGTTAGTTTCATTCCAAGATATTCTGTTAAGATCATAACAAAAGAATCTTACTCAAACAGACTTGTATTCGTAGAAACAGCATGGTTAACTAATTTCATATCTTAACACATTCTTCCGTTATTCTTTACCGGGAGAGAGGACAGTATCCATTTCAAGATTCAATCTGTCAAGATCTTAATCAAAGAAAAGAATCTTTTCTTTTGGAGGCAGTTCAAAGTTGTTTTTAATTCAAGATGTCTTTTCCTAGAACCCAGTCTAATGTTATTTGGAGACTGATTGGGTTGGCCCACAGAACTGTACTCATTAGTTACATTATTTTCTAATTAGTTTTATTTTAAAAAAGTAATTTATTTAAAATTGTAGTTGTTGCTGTGCACAAGGTAAACATTTATTTATGTGTAATTATAGTTCATAAAAAATATTTTAAAATTAAAAATTAAATATAATTAAAATTCATAATAAATGAATGTTTTTAAATAAATATATTATATTTTAAATTTATAATAAACAAGTTAAAGTGTGTTATAGGATTATTTTTAAATTGAAATAGACAAAGATTTAAGAAGAAGAAAAAATATGTAGGAACAAAAGGAGAGTGATTTAGATGATGAAAATACATGTTTAACTATTATTTGCATAGTAATACATGAAATGCACTTTTTAATAAGAAAAAAAATGTTAAAAGATATAATTAAAATAAATACACAAAGGATTTTAATTTACAAGGATAATAATAAATTAAACATGATTTAAACAAATAAACATATATTTTTATTTTATAATAAGCTTAAAAGCCCGCAATTAAAACAATCCTGAGGAGTAAAGTTTACACAGATGAGATTTTCTATGAAAATTGAAATAGAAGGAGATATATAATTATATAATTACTACCATAATGATGATAAGATTTTGTTTAATGATAAACATTTGTCATCTGAAAAATATGATGTAAGAGTGGTTTGTTGTCTCTAACTACAAATAATATTATGATATAAGTTTAATGATATTTATAATAGTTACTTTAAAAAATTAATAAATTATTTTAGATAAATGATAGTGTAGATATTTTCACACTAAGATGTTTATTAAATTTTTATTATTTATAAGCTCATTCCAACTAATTATACATATGTTTACCAGATTAATTGATTAAAATAAGATAAAAGTATTAAATACTATCAACTATTGTAACTTTGTAAGAAGTAACTGTTAAATGATTTTTTATATTTTTTAATTTCAATATGATAAAAAATAATATTACTTCATCTCTTCCTAAATTTTGGTTTTTTTTAGTATTTGATTTTTTTTTTTCAAAACTTTGGATGCCTTAACAATAAAAAAAATTCAGTTTGATACAAGGGATTAATCTCCAAGAATCAAAATTTAAATAAAAAAAGATCCAATGATGTTTCAAAAATATTTGTTAAAAAAATATACTTTAAAAAATAATTACTTTAAAACTCCAATATGTAGTTGTATTTTTTTCCAACCATAACTTACATGTCTCCTAGAAGAAAACTATACTTGTTAATATTAATTCTTGATGAAATTTGGGGTTAATATGGAAATTTTTAAAACGATAAATGAGAATATTACTTCTTGTATTACTCCTAGAAGAAAACTATAATTCTTAATATTACTTCTTGTAGACACAATTATAGATTGGAGTAAGTTATAAATAAATTGTTGAAAATAATATGGAAGTTTTTAAAACAATAAATTAGAAGATTTTAGCATAAATTTATACAATTAAATGTTTCTTAGTTTACTCTTTTTATAGACTTATCTTATTATAAATTTGAACTATGTTTTAACCAAGAGCATTTTAACATTTCTATGAGTTATTCTAGAGTGAAACAAAATTAATTAACACCACTAGATATCAAAGTTTAACACTTATAATAAATTTATGTGAGACTAATATTGATTAGAAAACTAGATAATTAATCATCTTTAATAATATTTTTGTTCGTGATCAATCACATTCTTTTATTCACAAACTCATAACAAAATCTTTTTTAAAATATCTGAATTCATTTTCACCAAGACCAACAACATATTAATAAATATTTACATTGGGATTTTACATTTGAGTATTTAAATTACTTTATCACTCCAATGCCATTTTTTCAGGCAATGCAATATACATTAGCTGTTCATGCAATATATACCTTTTGTTTTAAATAATGTGTACTAATGTAATTTAATCATTTTATTTTGTCTTGGGCTATAACTATTTTTTGTTGGAAAATAATCCATTGTTAAAGTTAATTAGGTACATTTAAAACATTGTGAACCTAATTTTTAAGGATTAAAACAAAAACTATATTGAAGAAAAGAATGTGTACTAATGTGATTTAATCATTTTATTTTGTCTTGGGCTATAACTATTTTTCTTTTTGTGGAAAATAATCCATTGTTAAAGTTAATTAGGTACATTTAAAACATTGTGAACATAATTTTTAAGGACTAAAACCAAATCTATATTAAAGAAAAGAAAATATATAAACTAACCAAATCAATTACGTATTAGGTTATGACGATTTTACTTTGCTAATTCATTCACCTAAAATTATCATAACGTATTAGTTTGTAATGTAATTACGTATTTGTTATCGCATAAATACCTTTGCAATAATTCTATTTTGCGTGCTTATGCTCCTAATGGTAGTTCCTATATTTGGAAGTCCATTGTCAAAACTGTAAATGAGCCGAAGGAGGGTTTTATCATAAGAATAGGCAAGGGGAAAGTTTCCTTTTGGTTCGATAGGTGGCTATGGCAAGCCCATTTGTCTGACTTGGTAAATTATGTTAATATCCAAGATTCTCATTTAATGGTTCATTATGTTTTTAATGATGTTAATTGGAACTTTTCGATGCTGGCTGAGGATTGTAAGGAATGCATGCGCAATATCCTTGTGAATGATTCTTTGGATGATGAAGTTCCTCCTCTTGAATCTATACTGTCAGGTCTGCTTATTACATCTGATACCCGAACTGATTCTTGGCCGTGGCTTTGGTCCTTCTCACTTCCAACAGTGGCTAGCTCTCCATAACAGCTTGCCAACTAACTAACGTTTTCAGTGTTTTTTGACACATTTCTTTGGATGTGTGGAGAAGCCCCGGAGTCCATTTTATATCTCTTGCGTGATTGTGATAAGACTCAGCAAGTTTGGAATGCAATGTCTTGGTATCGCACGTCAGACTTTGATATTTCTGACTCCTCGATCTTCTTGGATTCGTAAGAATATTACTAGTGATCATGGCATTCTTTTTGGCGTGATTTGCTGGTTTTGTCAAATTAAACGTAGATGGGAGCTCTCTCGGTAATCCTAGTGCGTCAGGCTTTGCTGGAGTGCTTCGAGATTGATTCTATCGGTCAGTGGATTATTGGTTTCTCGGGCTATTGTGGATTTACTACGAACCTTCATGCGGAGCTCTTGGCAATCTTGCATGGTCTTCAAATTGCTTGGAGTAGAGGTCTCAAGAAAATTAATTATTTGAGTCTGATGCTCTGTTGGCTTTGGATCTTGTTTTTGATGATAACCTCAGATTTCATCCTTATCACTTTGTCATCAACAAAATTCGTCAGTTCAGTCACTTTGATTGGGAGGTTGTCTTCAAGCACACTTATAGAGAAGGCAATAAAGTTGCAGATTGCCTTGCGAAAAATGGAGCTTCAATCAATCAACATTTGCTCCTTTGGTCTTCTTGCCCTCATTAATGTTGTTTGTTTGAGTGATGTTATGGGTATAGTTGAGTTTAGATAATTTCTTGTTTTGCTTCTCCTTTCTTTGCTTTCTCCTATATATAAAATAAACTAAAATTATCAACCAACTAATATTTTAGGTTATGCATGGTTTACAATAAATGTTTACTTCTTATATAATTTATTTATTTGAGAATAAGAAATGACATATCACTCAATAATAATAATAATAATTTTTTTTTAAAAAAAATCTGTAATTCAAGATAAGAACTTATTATGATGGGTCTAGTACTAGGAGTATAGATAGTTTATATAATATGTTATTGATTCGAATATAATTGAGCTCGATTTTCTTAAATAAGATTTCGAGTTTAATCTTTTATATGAAAAAAATGTAATATAAAAAAAAATTATAATTAAAGGTAGTTAGTCAAATCTTCCTCTAAATATTAGTTGATGATATTAATCATTAACAGCTTGCATTCACTCTTGTTTTAAGACTCTTCTCTCGTGAAGTGATAGACTTTACTTTCCTAACATACATCTGGTATATATCTTTTTATATTTTTAATAATACTAATTAAATTATTTAAGTATAATTAAATATCATAAACTAGTTTTTTTTTAATTTAAATACACACCTAATATGTATCCGATATATTTCATTATACTTAATTTTAACATTAACTTAATTGCTTAACATGTTATAAGTGGATATCAAAACTAATTTTAAATAAGCATATTGTCTAGTCAATTCCTTTAGAGTACTTTTGGATAGAAAATTTTAACTGAGTAAAGTAATATATTAGAGAATTTAAAGTTCTTTAATCTAAAATTCATTGTTTGAATGGTTTTTATGAAGAATTTAAATTTTTAGAATTTTAAAATAGAATTTTAAACAACTAATAATGTGAAATTTTAATTTTCTTCTAAAACGTGAAAAATTAAAATTCTCTCATACCTTTCTCTCCCCTAGCTTGCTTCAGCCGCAAAAAGAACATTGACCTGTGTGTTATAACCAGTTTTGGAACCATCACCAACGTCACTCTTCATTAACCTTCTTTCACACCCGTCGGCGCCACTGTCGCCACCGTCACTTTCCATGGCCGCTTCGATATCCTCTCCAAATCTGCAACCTTCCTCCACCATGGTTCTCTGGCGGTGATCCCGAATGCCTTCGTCATGTCCCTTTTCGGACCGTAGGGACAAATTGTTGGCAGACTCGTCTTCGAGAGGCTCCTTGCCACGGACACGGTGTTCATGACTGTCGCGTCGTTCAACAACCTGTCGTATCATCGGCTTTTGTTAGAGGAGGACGTGTTGAACAACTTTGGCTGCAACAGAGACGCGCAGTCTCCAAGGAATTTCCGATGGCAACGTGGAGAGTGGGGCACATTCCAGTTGAGTCGTGTATGTATGGTTGTCACCTCCCTTCGGATGTGATTTGGGTACCCCTAAAGAAATTTAATTTTGAAAATGGAAAATTTTCGATTGATGTATTTCAAATTCTTAAAATTTAAAATTCTTTAGAATTTTAAATTGTCTCATCTTGTGATTTTTGTTTTTAATATATGGGAATCATAAAGAACATACAGAAAAAAAAAATATATATTTTGTGACTTTTGGTTGCAAAGACAACAATAAATTTTAACACAAAACTTAAAGTAATTATCTAAATCTCTTCCCTATTAATTTGGTTCTAATTTTATCTATGTTAATAAAGATTTTTCTACCACCAAAAAGATTTAACTCAGTTAGTTAAAGTGTGTAAGAATTATTGTAAACTTTCTATATGTTTGATCCTTAGATAAGAAAAATAATTTTTTTTACCGTTAAAAATTGATTTCCTATCAATATGTTCAAAAATGCATTAAAATGTATTATCATATAATTTTTAATGATATATTTTTTTTAATGTTTTAATGATAAACTTAAGTACAATGTTTTAGGTATTTTCTATGTTCTTAAATTAAAATTGAAGTTTCACCATAGAATTCAACGTTGACTTTAAATACTTATTTTTTTGTGAGTACCGGGTTGAAAATTCTTTTTTAATTAAATAACAAGACGAAAAATATTTAAAGAATTACATCTATGTATTATTTTATTAACAATAAAAATTATGATAAATAAATTATTATTAACGTTTTTCTAAAAGATATTAGAATGTCAATTATTTCTAAAATCAAAATTGTACTTGCATATCCAAATTCATTGGGTCCAACTCATTGTTATGTGTGGCGCACAAACAGCCCAATACCTCTTGCCTTAATTTTGGAGTGTTAGATAAACTTTCCAGCTGCTGCTTCTTGCACCCCTTTCAGAATTTTTTTTTTTTTTTTTATCTTTTGAATTGATCATTCTAAAAGCCAAACTCTATAATCAATCTTAAAAAGGGATGCATGAAACAATAGCCAAGCTCCAAAAGAATTACGCCCAATTAACATCTCGTAAGTGATAACAACATATTTGCAAACTTGGGTGGTATTAGAGGCTTTACGGTGTATATCATAGGGGTGTAAGCACTTGATTGAGTTAAATTTAATCTAATTTTCAATCCAACACAATTAAATGTAATTAGGTGAATTTTCTTTTTTTAGCAATCTAACCCTAACTGACCTTAATTGGGTCGGTCAAAGGGTTGTGCAATTAAAAAAAAAATTGAATTCTTTAAAAGAATTATTTGTCAGTTCTTAGTATTCATTGCTTCATTTTTTTACCACTCACATGCAATCATTAGAATGAGTTAATATCAGAATCAAAATAAATTGTTGCAACTTGCAAGTGAATGAGGATTGTTTAGGATTTTTTTATTACTCACAATCTCTCACATATGACACGTACAAAAAAAAATAATTATTATTTTTTACTATATATTTATTAATTTATTATGTAGGTAGATTTAAAACTTGTAAACTTATTATCCAATTTATTTTTAATTGGATGCATTAAAAAAACCCAACTCAATCCAATAACACAACCACTTATAATCATGTTAAAAATGTAATTGACCTGAATTGAATCGAATCGATTTATATTTATTGGTTAAACACAACCATTTATCATCGTCATCCCTGGTATAATGTAATTTTTTGCTACATTCTCTTCATTCATTTTTTTTTTAATCAAGTTACGGTGTGCTTGAAAATTAAAATATGTACATTAATTCACTATAAGAGAGAAATTAGAGTTGAATGTACATTTAAAAATGTATAAAATAAACACATTCTTAATAATTCATTTTGTTATTATCCATTATCCCGTGTCTTTGTAAAAACTAAACTAATTAACTAAACGTAACCTAACTCTCTGGTATCTGTTCAAACATGCTTAATTGACTTATCCATTATCCAGACACACGATTTCTACCTTTTAGTTGTTGTTTTCATTTGTCACTTAATCTTTCTTAAGAAAATAAATTGTTTCCTTTCAAATTTAATTCTCTATTTTTTTAATTTAAATTTCACCATCTAAGTTTTACATATATTTTTTTTCTTTTTTTTTCAAAAGAGGCTAAGTTGATAAAATAATAAAGTATGATTACATCAAAGAAAGCAATGTATGTAACTATTGTCCCAGTTGTTATGGATTTCGTTAGATTTGTTTTGAATTAAAAATTCACCATTTGCATGTACCTCTAATCCCAAAAAAAAAAAAAGAATGTTGTTGATAAATTATAATATGAATGCTCTGAATGAAACGATCACTTGCTTAACAAACCAATGAATTGAAACTCAAATAGAGTTGCACGGAATCGTATAAAAGCAATATATATAAATCTTTATCAAGTTGGATTTTCAGATAAATTAGGTAAGATCATACCGATCAAAATAAGTTAGAATTCTAAATGGATCACGACGTATATGACTTCCTTGAACTTCATCTGAGAATAAAATAATATATCTTTTAAAGAGTATCATACATTTGTGGACCGTAAACTTGGCTGGTCTTGCTATTTGTTATATTCCTTTCTATATCTTTACCATTAGAATATATACTTTATATTACAAAAATTTCATTTGACAATTATGCTAAATCATTTGTTGGCCATATGTAGGTAGAACTAATTAAAAAAGTGAATGCAATATAAATTTAAAAAAAAAAAGAAAAATGATTAAACGATACGTATAAAATCATGACAGCGTTATAATTAGGATAAGAGTCATTTTTTTTAAAAAAAAATTATTAATATTCAAGAATGTAAGACCAGTTAGTTATATAAAGATAATAGTGTATTCCTGCATCAAAAGGGTCCACAAATTAAATAAACAATGTTAAGCTTAACGATGAGCACATTCACAACTGTTCACCTATATTTTATATGTTGGGTTAATTTGGATGCTGCAACATGAACAAAGAATGTAGGAGAGCTAATGCGCACTGTGTAAATGAGTTTGTTGATTCTTTTTGTTTTAGTGTTTTGTAAATCAGAGCATGTTAAACATCTTATGGTAATTGAGACATCTACAGTTGTAGTTAATAAAATTATATTTGCTTTATAAAACAATGGCACCACAAAATTATGCTAGTGTTTTAATTATTGGTGGTACAACTTAATTTCCTTTATCTATTCATTGACTGTTTTGTATATTTTCATTTGGTTAATAATATTAAAGAATTTGGACCTTCTCATTAATAAATCATATGACACTGTCCCATTATAGAAGATTAAATTCTTTGTTTGGATGTGTTGCACACCAACCGTTTATAGGCAAAGATCATTGGTATTGCATTTAGTAATACCATATATATGTGTTGTTGCAACTCTCCAGGATCCTAGTTGTGAGGGTTAATTTCATGATAACATGTATACATTGCTGAGCTTTTAGCTATATTTCATGGATTGAACAAGGCATGGAATAAAGGCCACAAGAAAGTGATTTGACATTGATCTCATTGAATGTGTTGCTAGTTGACTACAGATGTTTTGCCCATCTTTTGGGCTTATTTTTTTTCTCCCTCTTCTCATCTATCAAACAAAAATAAGCAGAATATTAACAAAACATTTTTGTTAGCACATTCTTTCTAATAAATATTTTTCTATTCATTAAAATATATTAAAAACTATAAAATTAAGAGAGATTTTCGATTAGAAATAGTGCTTTTTTTTATGGATTAAGGTAGGTCTTCTCTCTAAAATAACAACAATAACACCAAAGGAAGCTTAAATAGTGTGTTAATAATAATAATAATTTTTTAAAACTTTTAACACAAATATGTATATGTATGGTAAGTTGTTCATTGAGAAAAAAAATAGATTTTAGTAAAACCAAGCTTGATCATCCATTGATTAAATTAGATAGAGTTCTTAAAATAGTTTCTCAATTAAGTAGGAAAAGAATGATAGAGAATACTAAGAGAATGCTTACTAAACAATTAAGGAGAAAAGTAAAAACACTTAATTTAAACTGATTCACTCAATATAAGTTGCATTCAGTTCTCGTTTACACAAAAGTAAAAGTAAAGTATTTTGATTTGTTACTCTCGACTATAAAAGTATTTTTAATATTACTTCTTACACTTTTTTAGACTCCTCCTAAATCTAAGAAAACACTAAGTCACTTCTGACCTTCACAAACAGTAGTTTGAATGAATACAAATATTCAATAACACTCAACAAGTGAATAAACAATAAAGTTCAAATACAAGATAACTTTTTTTAACAAAGAATAAACAAATAAAAGCTTTAAATCAGTCATCCAGTGATTTCAATAGAGTTTTGCTTCAGAAATATTCTCGTTTTCTCGTAATAATTTTTGTCTTTCTTCTTTGTCGATAGAGACTGTCTTTTATAGACTTTAGTGAAAGATCCATTAAGAGATCAATGTTAATTTCTTGAAAAAACCGTTGTCTCATAATGGGAGATGAGGCTACATGACATTCGCTAATTTGCGAGGATATACATAAAATTATAAACAACATGTGTTCTTTGTCCTCTTCAAAAGCGACCCATGAACAATATTTTGTGAAGACCTTCTATTTTTTTTTTATTCTATCATTTCCTTAAATTCAAATGTTAACAATTCAGATATAGAGAGACAAACTTAAAATCCAAGAGAAAGAATAGGTGCACTTCCCTTTTTCACTATCACAACCTTTTCAAACTGTATTGATCATTTTGAACAAGTACTTGAGTCTTAAACTGATGGGAAGCATGTGGTAACAATACATAGTGTATAACACTCTTTTTATCACAAATGGACGCTCTTGATAAGTCCTTTAATAATATTGATCTTGTCCATTTGTTATAAACTCGTTAAAATATTAATAATTTATATTTATTGTTAATCATTAAAATCCAAGGTAGATGTGAAAAGTGATTGTCCAAACCTAATACTTTCCATTTTCTTTATAAATATAAATATATGTTTTGGGACATATGCTAGTGAATTTTTTTTATACTTAGTCTATATACTTACCATCATGTTTAAACAAGGAGAGGAAGATCCTTTCCTATAATTGATATTATTTTAGGAACATTCAAAGGAAATCA
Organism: Glycine soja; assembly: GCF_004193775.1. NCBI lineage: Eukaryota > Viridiplantae > Streptophyta > Magnoliopsida > Fabales > Fabaceae > Glycine > Glycine soja. The sequence goes on along the minus strand of NC_041014.1, from coordinate 22,513,026 downwards.
AAAGATTGCAAGAGCATTCTAAAAAATCAAGAGAACATGAAGAATAATGACTTCAAGAAGTAAATGCCATTCACCTTGTCTGGATGTTTTGGTGTCATAAATCATGCAACTATTATTCATGATGAGAGAGTTATTTATTCATTATGTATGAAATTTTTTTAAAAAAATATTAATTCATTCATTATGAAATAAATATTATTTTGGTGTCTTGTTCAAGAATTGAAAATATTAAATTATAGTAAAAATTAAGGTAAGACTCTAATGTTATTTTCTTTGAAATATGTATTATTAATATTTTATTATAATGTGTATGCACACTGTAATAAAATATTTAGTAGATTCTTAAGATTTAAGACATCATTTCTTTAATTATTTTTCTAAAAAAAATTTAAGATTAACCTTTATATATGTGTGCATGCATTTACATGAACCTATCATATTTAATAGAATTTTTAGTGAGTGTTTGATAGAATGAAATGAAATGAAAATTTTAAATTAAAATAAACTATAAAAGTGTTAGTCTTATTTCATTTTACTTAATTTTTGTTTTCTTTCACCTCTACCAAACTTAAGATTATGGTCTAAGACACCATCTTTTATTTAACTATGTTTCTAGAAAAAGAAAAAAACTCAAAATTAACCTTTATAAATAAAGATCACGTATCTTTTAAGATGTTATTTGACCTTTTTTATTTTTTATTGAGAGAAAACAGCATTAATGTTTACTATATTTTTTTACTAGTAACATTGACTATATAAATAAGTAATAATATTATTTTAATAAAATTTTAATTTTAAGTGTATAAAATTAAATCGTCAAATTTTATTTTTCTTATCATATTCTCACTATATTTGTGGACACATTCTTCACGTATATATAAAAAAGGTAAATTTGTTTTCTTATTGTACTTACATGTTTTATATGCAGTACTAAATACTCGTATTATTTTAATTAAAGCTAATTTTTAGTTTCTCAATATTAACCCGACAAAGTTATGTTTAACTTTTGAGAGGAAGGTTGAAGAAAGAAGAAGAAAAAAAAAATTGAAAGGAAGGAAAATTCTTTGGGAGGAGTTTTTCAATACTTTTCTTGTGCTAAACCAGCCAGTGTAAGAAGCACACGTATGCACTGACACGTGACATGGGCCCCGGACATTATTGGTTTTGTAATAAAATCCGTTCCGTTCCGTTCTTTCTTTTTGTTTTTGGTCAAGAAAAGCTCCTTTATTTCAGTTGCCTCTCTGTATTGTGGGCCATCTCTTTATTGCTTCCACCTCCTTTATTGATATTCCACAACACTTCAATCACCAAATTACCCCTTTCCATTCAATCAATTACACTCTATCCTTAAAAATAAAATAAAATTCCTTAAAAAATAAAATGAAATATTATACGAATCTTAAATTGACTAGACTTTATTTTAAGTACAGATATAATAAATGGGTTAGCTGAATTGGATAACATCATAAACAATCCAGATATAATAGCAGAGCGTATGTTATTTTAACTTGTACAAAAGATATTTTTTGTTAAAATTGTTAGATAGATTATTTAATTCAATTAATTTTAAAACATAATCATCCTTTGTAGTTTAGTAAAAATTTAAAAAATTGAATTTAATCATCTATGGCAAATTAAGTATTAAATGATACACATACACGCACCTTTTTAACTGACATTCAATTCTCCAACACCAACGGATAAAATAGCAACGATTATATCCAAATAGATTCAATTAATGATCATAATACTGATTTTTTTAAAGATTATTCTCTTCAAATACTTCTCCCTATATCGACAGCACATTTTAGGCCTTATTCATAGGCATTGGCATGATTTGATAATAAATAACATTATTTTGTTTATTTATTTCAAATATATAAATTAAATTAATATTTGTCCAATTGAATGAGATGAGATATTGTTGATGAAGCGGTAGTGAAACCAACCTATAGGATCGTAATTAAGGACACCTTGATGCTCAACTCAACAAAATTTTAAACATAGTAAGGTGGGATAGAAATTTATATACTAATAGAAAACAACAAACACTAAAAAACAAAATTGCAATGAGTGTTTTGTTGAAACAGAGAGTATGAAGTGGCGGAAATATTTATAAGAAAACGATAGACTATCTCAGGGATATAAATGTAATTTGGCAGCGATAAGTACGTTTATGTTCGGAGTGGGCTCACCCAGGTCGCTTTCGACATTTCACAGTCAGTGGGCCCAGTACACAGTACACGTTGCTTCCATCCAACGGTGCAGATACCTTGGAGTCCTTACCAATAAGGATGATTTTGGGAAACTAAATACCAATGTGAAATTGTTGAATTTGGATGGCGTCATTCAAAAATACCAATGTAAAATTGTCCACAGAGTATTTTATTAATACGGGTTATTCGAGTTACCTTGAATTTGGATGAGGTCATTCAATAACTTGTTATCTGCCATAGGTGTTTTATTGGTTTGGTGGTGTCATCCTCAATAATTTCACTCCATCCTAATCATTCTTAGTTTGGTAATATCATCCTCATGATTTCACTCAGTTATTTTTAATAATAATTAAATAATTTTGATAATTATTTTAAGTAAATGCAGTCATCAAGGACATGATACAACTAATTATCTACAAAATTGACATGAGTTTACCATGAATGGAAAAAATAACATTTCATCTAAATTCTCATTATAATTATAATGCATTTCAATTTAACTTAAATTTTGTTACAAATATTTTTTTTCGCTATTTAATAGAAAAAACTATCCATAAATAAAAACACATGATCAAATAAAATCATTTAAAGACCAACAATTTATAAAAATAAAAATAACATTTAAGATTAATTAAAGTCACTTAAATTAAAATTATTAAAATATAAAATCACTTAAATTATTTAATTATTAAAATTACATATTAAAAACATTAGAACTAGTGACGTTCGTTAATGTGGTATCATCGAGATAACAAAGTTGTTGATTAACATCACTTAAATTCTACGTGACTTGAATCACTCAGGTTGATACATACTTTGTGGATATTTAGTTTTCTAAAATCATTCTTATTGGTCAATTTCTTGATAATGACACTCGAGCATTTCTTTGGTCAAAACAAAATTTGCCAATAAAATAATAAAAGCAAATAAAAATTATGTTTATTATTTAATAAAGGAAAAATATAAGATTTTTTTCAAAGTCTTCGAAATTTTATCTCCTCAGATAAAACGAAAATATAAAAATGATTGAAGTACTAACATATTTATTGCCTAGTTATCATTATAAAAAATGATATAATTATGTTTTTCATTTTTAATAAAATAAAACAAAATTAGTCATTTTTCTTCTAATTTAAATAATGAAAAATTTATTTTATATATATATATATATATATGTGTGTGTGTGTGTCTATAGAACAGTAATGTCTTATTTGGTTATTCCAATATTATGGAAAAAAAAAAGCTGCAGCCCATAACACTTTTTAGATGAAGAACCTCTTTTATTCTTTTGAGGGAAGATGAAGTGACTTTTTTTGTTTTACATATATGTAATTTGAAATTGAAAATGTAATAAAATATATCCGTTGAGAATTGAGAGGAAGGTTGTATATTTTATTGGCTAAATTACAAATTTAGTTTTTTTATTTGTTTCAGAATTTGATTTTAGTCTCCTTATAATTTAATTTATGGATTTAGTCCTCTTATTTTATGTAATTTTGTTATTTCAATCCTCGACGTTGACTAATACTTGATAACGTTGATCGTCATGTTAATTTCGTGTACCTAATTAATGTCAACTTCCGATAAAATCGCGACACATGACGGTCAAAGCAAGTAATTAACTGCTAATGTCTAATTTCGGAGTTATGGATTGAGATAATAAAATTGCAAAAAATTGGAGGACTAAATTCGTAAATTAAATTATAGGGACCAAAATCGATTTCTAAGACCAAATTTACAATTTAACCTATTTTATTTACAAATAACTTCAATCGACATTATAATTAAAAAATATTAAATTTATCTTTGTATTTGTTTCATGATAGATTTCTTAGGGTTTGAAGTTGTCAATCTACACCATAAGAGTATATGTAATCTCTTCCATCTTTTAGGTCTAATATAAATTATATAATAATATTATATTTGGGTTGAATAATTTGGTATCCAAGTTAATGAGCTTTAGATAGGTCAATCCAATAAAAATCAAAGGATACATCGTCCCTTAGTTTCAAGCGTTGCGACACAACGAAGCTAAATATGTAAAGACCTCAGTTTAAGGACCATAAGAGAATATATAATCTCTCAACCTCAAGTATTGCAGTGCAAAAAGATTAAATATGTACATACTTCAATTAAAAAAACGACCGATAAGACATCAAAGAGTATAATATTTTATTTTATTTTTCTGATTTCATATGTGTTAAACTGATAATATCTTGTTTTTTTAAACAATAATATTTTAAGTAACAACCCAAGAATAAGTCTATCACAATAAACACAATCGAAATCAAATAAATACCGACACTAATAGTATAATATTTATTTTAAGCACATGATTATTTCAATTAACTATTCTACATCAGTAAGTTCAACATGTTCTACATATTTGACCGTGCAATCACATAGCCTCTATTAAACTACTAACGTTTATATTTCCTATTCCCGAACCGTATCTCAATAATTGAAAATGACAAATTTTTTCAAGAACCTGGCCCACTGACAAGCGACCTAGATAGTAGTACCACATTATTAAGGAAAAATAATCACAAGAAAAGAATCGGTTCAAGCTGGAAAAAGTAAAATAAAATCAAATGAATTAGATTATGACACCACCTGTTGAATAAAATAATAGAGCATGAAATAAAATAAATAAAAAATCAATTGTTGGGTATTTCTCTAGCAATCATCACCCACAAAATATCAAACAAAACCAGGGGCTTAGGCCCAACCACTCCATGAATTAATAATAATACCCCTAAGATGGCTTTATAGTTGGTCTTATAAAGACACCTACCCACAACATCCCCTTTCTCCAATTCCTCACTCACTAACATAACAACCTTTTTTCTCCTTCACATTCTCCATTCCACAACATCAAGGTTCTGATCATGTCGGGGAAGAGGCCCCGGCCAATGATCGGAAAGTTGTCGGAGTTGTTGGTCTCGAGAGGCCGCACGGTGGCACTTTTGGACACCACTGGAAGCCCAAGAGGCCCATTAGACATGAAGATGATGCAATCACCAAGAGGCTTAAAAAATTATGATCTTGGTGGCGTTGGTCTTGGAATTGTGGTGGCTCTTGATAAATCCAATAACGAGGTTGCTGCACGTGAAGTTTTGCCCAAACACACCGTTTGCACCTCCAATTTGAACCGGTCCGGCCCAATTCCGGTTCACTACACCAAAAACCCAGATGAATTTGATGTCGAGGAATACACCTATGTGACATGCCGCGTACCTAACAAAACGTTCACCAAGGTATACTATGATGGTGGTGAAGGTGATATTATTCGGAGACAAAACAACAACAACAACAAAAACAACGTTGTAGTTCTCAGAAGAACCGAACCACAACCTTTGATTGAGCCCGAATCATCGTACCCCACATCGAGTTTTCTCAGTTCATGTCACTTATGTGGAAAGAAACTCCACGGCAAAGACATATACATGTACAGGTATTGTATTAACTCAACCCAAAACTTTTTATTGTTTAATTAATTAAATTTTAGAAAAGTCATCCAAGCACAATTTCAAAATGTGGATAGACATTAAATTACGTTTCATTTTAGATTTATGAATAAAAGTTTAATAACTGGTGTGTCGTTTTGCACCACAGAGGAGAGAAAGCGTTTTGTAGCCCTGAGTGTCGTTCGAGTCAAATAACGATGGACGAAAGGAAGGAACGGTGTAGGTCAGAAGCTTCAAGGTCTGTGGAAATGTCAAGTTCGCCATATACAAGGGAGCAAATATTTTCAACTGGGATTCTTGCGCTTTAGCGTCACTCTCTGGGTGCGGAAATAAATTAATTAACCAGAGATTGATGATGCTACTACGTACATACATAATAATATACGGCTATACTATTATTCAAGACAGCTTGATTTGAAACAAAAACAAAAGTTTTGATCGGCTAAAGGGGTAGATATTCTGATGTATTTTTTGTTTTATCAAGAAGCCAAAGAGTTATGAATTTTCAGATCTCAGTTGCACAGATTAAGTTTGTTCTGTTTCCGAGTTTTCTCTCTCTGGTTAAAATACAGACTAAAGCTTCAATTTCCTAATTAGAAATTACATGAATAATTGTATTAATCCTTCCAATATTTGGACCACCAAATTAGATATCCAAATGTTTGAAACTTTAAATGATAGTCATATTTCATCATTAAATTGTCTCTTAAATTATAGCCGATGTTTAATCGTGAGATTTTATTTTCAAAAACCTTTTTTATGAGTATGGAATAAAAAGGCAACAACAGAAACTAAATATAAATTAAATTCAACAAGTACTTAATCTATTATCAAAATTTTCCCTTCAAAGTTCTTTCATGAAAACAAGTAATCTTTTAAATCTTTTAAGAAATGAAATTTGATGACTACATTTTTTTATCTAAAATATAATGTTGGGCACTCATTTTTTATTTTGTCCCTAGATATATATATAATTTAGGATTTAGATTGTATTTTTATGATGATTTTGTTTGTTTTATTTTTTAATATAAAAAATCATGTTTATTTTACTTTTAACAAAACAAAATAGTGTGTTTGTATGAGTTTTTGTGAGAAAAAAATCAAAATCCGAAAAAGTCAGATTTTAGAAAACTATTTTAAGTAATTTTTTTAAAACGCTAAAATTATAATGAACTTTAAAAAGTAATAAGCATTTTTTTATAATTGCAATCAAATAAAAAATAATAATAACTTTTACCTTATAATATAAAATTTCTAAAAAAAACAAATCACGTTTTATTTAAGTTTACACGAGTTCAATATCGGCCCGTTGAGTATAAACTATAAACTGAACTCAAAGCCGGACACGTATAGAATAATAATAAATAAAAAAAACTCATACTTTTTGTTACATTATTGTGACATGTTTCATTTCACAATAATTTTAAGCGACTCCCATAGTTCTTTTTTTTTTTAATTATTTAACAAGAAATAACGAGGGGGGAGTTAAAAATATGATTATACAAAAATTAAAAGTAAACTCAATATAGAAGGACCGAGAATATATAATTTTTTTCCATCTCTGTATTTCTTTTCCTATTTTGTTCTATAGCGGATTGCTTTCATTGCAGCCCATAAATGGTGCATAAGTCATCTAAAATGACAAAAGGCGAAGACTTAAGGGAGGAGAAAGTGGGGGTAAAAGTGTAAAATCAAAAGGGTGCATGCATTGGGACCTTTTTTTGAACACAAGAAGAAGCTGTCTCATAAATGTGGTATTTCGTGGTTTAAGTGGATGCCATTGAGTGGGGACCCTTAGAAAATGAACACACCACACCACCAATGTCCAATAGAATGAATATGACAAAGGAATCCAACTATTACTGTAGTGTGGCCATCCCATCCCCACTAACAAAAAGAAAAGAAAAAAATCATCAAACGAGCGAGCTAGGATCTTAAAGAGAAAGAGAATCATATCATGGTTCCCTGCTACTTTATGCTTTGGGAACCCCCTTTTATTATTCGTGACTCGTGACCATATTATATGCCCCCACTACCAATTTCTATTTCTCCTTCAAAAATTTATTTCCCTAAAAGTGAACATGATTGTGTTCCCTGCTCTCAAGAGAGACCTAAGTGGTATGTCGACCTACATAGATCATAGATGATAACGTGGCTGAATCACTTTTGCTAGTTTTTTTTCTTCTCATAAGCTATTGAAGCATTGTTAACGTGGCTGAATTTCAATTTAAGTGCTCTTTCATCCTCATGATAATTTCAACTGCATAGTTTAGACTTTAGAGAAAAAAGAGAGGGGATGGGGGGTAAGTGATTATTATTGTGCGCACACAAACTTATGTAGTTTCTGTGAAAAAAAAAAAAAAGCAATGGCTTTCACATTTACTGAATAATCCAAGGCAACCTCAAACCTGATTTTCAAATCCACGAGATAATTTCATTTGCATAGTTTATGGGGGAACTGAGTAAATTGTTGTTGTGCATACAAACTTGCATAGTTTGAAAAAGAAGAATAAAATTTGTGTCGGGATTGATTAAGTTGGAAAAGAATTGTCGTTAAGAAAATGATATTATAACGTTTAATTAGGGATAGCAATAAGTTAATTAGTTCATCAAGAGCTTACGATACCAAGTTGGTTAAGTTAATTCTTCTTTACAAATTTATATAATTAAAAAGTAATGTTTAAACAAATTAAAAAAGTCTTATAAATCTAACAGACAGCCTATTTATATAATTATAATACAATTATAATTATTTTAAATAACAACACAATTATTAATAGGAGAAAAGAGGCACCGCGTGTTTCTCTAAGATTTTTTTTAAAATCATAATAAATAAAAGAAAGATGATGAAAGTTAAATAACAGCAGATAGTATGTAACGTGTAATTGTATGGTGTGAGAGGTTTAGGGAGTGTAATTAACGGGTGAAACATAATGGTTTATGGAGATACTTATAAGAATAAAATAGGATACGATGTATATCAAAATCTCATATTTTATCAATAAGGTCCAGCATAGTTTATATATAATTAAGTATTTTAAATATATTATCAAGAGTTAAAATTCATTTTGATCATCTTTACGACTGGACAAGAATTAGTTTCTGATTATTTATTGGGAGATATCTTGGTGCTTGCGAAAAAAGAAAAACCAAATATCCCTTTTATATATAAATATAGATAGTAAATTTTTATTGTAATATTTTAACGTTGTAATTGTGTAATTATTTAAACCAATATTTTTTATACCCATTAACTTATTTAAAAGGTTTTATCATAAAAAGTGAAGTCATAAATAATTTTAAAAAGTGTTAAACATTTGAAAATGTCCAACTCAATCTTGAAATATGAGTCGTTAACCTAATCAAAGGGCTCATTATAAAACAATCATTTAAGTTATATATATATATATATATATATCATAGTTTTAAAATGTCAAACCAAACTATGTTTCGAAAGTAGGAAATTCCGAAATTCATATTAAGTCAATAATTAGCCTCAAACCCCTCTCCCTTAATTTTCTAACTGCAAAAAAAAAAAAAAAAGACTCAAATTATTTATCAATGAGAAAGGTTATACTTATTCAAAATAAACTTGAACCCATGCTTTCTCTCTAATGAACCAAAATAAATTACAGTAAGTTGGTTAGTTTCTTATGTTAGTTGAGAGTTGTTCTCATACCATACAGGGTGTAGCATCTATCAAATATAATGTGTGAATATTTGTACATAAAACTTCTAATATGTTTTCTGTTTACCACTTGTTTCTTCTATTGATTTTTTTCTTTCTAAAAGAAGCATTTTAATAGCTCGGAAACTAACATCGTATATCTCAGTAAGCAGTTTTACTGTTTTTATTTTTTAAGACTAGAATAACTAATAAAAACCAAACATGTCAATCAATTTGACACATTCTACTTTAACTATGATCTCATTCAAATATCAATATTCTAGTTGTCCTGAAACAAAAAGTGCTTTACCATCTTAGTAATTATTTTCTGCTTAAGTCTAAAAGAAGTGGGTCAAACAAAAAATATATGAAAAATAGTGTTTGAATTAAATATTAAACCATAAAGTATAAAAGTCATTTTTTTTAAAAAAATGGTATGATGTTGAAAATATTTTAAACATTTTTTGTTTCAAATAATTCTTTTATACCTATTATCTTATTTAAAACAGCATGTTTGGCATAAATAGCAGGGGGAGGAAAATTTGAGGATGATAAACTATTCTTTTTTGTTTGGTAGCTACAAAAAATGAGAAAAAGAAATTGCATTGAAAAATTTTAACTTCTTTTTCTCAAAAGTTTGAAAAGAAAAAAGACCAGCATGTAAGATATAAGTTCTACCCTTTAAATTTGACTCTTGCGATATATTTATAATAAAAGATAATGAGTATAAAATCCATCTTTATACGAGGAATGTATACTTTATTTTGAATGATAATGACTAGTTTCAGTTTTTTTCTGTCTTAAAAGATCATCTTTTCGAACAAATGCCAAGGACTTTATTTCCCCTTCCCGAAATATAAAAAAATTGGTTAAATAATAGAAGACACCATTAAGGCATGCAACGGCTAAAAAAACTGTAGTATTACATAAACAAGCACAGAAGAAAAAAATGGGAGGATGAAGTTAGCATAGCAGATGGACAGGGAAGGAAGAAATAATCGGTATTGTAGAACCATTCTTACATACTTTAATCCTCCCTTGTTTATCGCAGAGAGTTGCACACCAACACATTTTACTGATAGTACACTAGGTGTTGGGTGGTTGCAACATTCTGGAACCTTGCATCGAAACCAGTCCCAGTAGCACCCATCCCCATGTCTTCATGCTTTAGGGCATGTTGACCTTGTTGATGCATAAGGGTGTGTGCACCACCCATTTTACTCAAAGCCATTTGACGTTCATATGCTGCAAGACCAGCCAGAGAAAAGCCCGGCACATTTGCAGAAGGTGGCAGAAGAGGAGTAGAGGCAGTTCCCAGAGGAGTAGGCTTGCTACCCCATGAACACTGAAATATCAATTAACAGCATTAGATACAACATTTTTTCAGAGTCTTCAGTTCAGAGTTAGAAAGCTCAAATTATATCAATTGACTTCTTTGAAAGAAAGGCAAATAAATAGTTGTCATTTTACTTCAAATTATCTTTCTTTTTTTCAAGAGAATCACATATGACACTAAATTCCAGTTTAATAACCAGGAAACCATTTTTTCAAGTAGCACCCAAGTAAATGGGTAAATGGCAAGAATACCTCCATACGAACAGGAATAAATATTACACAGCTGCAACAATATGGCACACAACATAACATATAAATATCCAGCAAGTTAGCAACATACCTTGATAGGTTTGCCAAATAGAATTCGGGCATTACCCATCTGTATAGCAAGAGCTGCTTCAGCATGGGTACTGTATCTCACAAACCCAAAACCTTTGTCTCGTTGCACCCTAACATCTTCAATAATTCCGGCATTAAGAGAATGAAAATGTTGATGGAGATCAACAGAAGTAACCTGCAATTTCACAGCCTATGAGAGTTGCCACAAAGCAATTTTGCAACAAACAGAATTTACAGGACTTGGCTATACATATTTAATACTGCTCACAAGTTGCAAATCTAATTGCCTAATATAGTACTATCTATGTACAAAGCTACAAGAGCAGTTTACACTACACAAGCACAAATTTGTATAGCCAGGAAAAAGTATTTCAGATAGATATGAAGAACTAAAAAGGTAAAAGCTATGGGAAAAATATTATCCTTGCCTCCGGAGCAAGATTGCCAACATAAACAGTGGTATATTGAGGATTCTTCTCGGGAGTGTCATCATTGGTTGTTTCCTGGCCTTCTTCTACAAAAATAATAAATAAATAAAAAGCCAACCATAAGCAAAGATCATTCACCAAGCAAAATCTACAATCAAGCCACAATGATTAATTGATGAAAAATATCAATATAGCTGCAAAAGATAAATATTTAAAAAATGGAAATCATGATGCACACATAGAAGATAAACCAAAATATTATATCAGCTGCTTGAAAAGTTAATGTTTGGAAATTGGAAGTGTCTCATTAAAATTAAAATACTATTTGAAACAAAATTTCCTGTCCGATAGCAACAGGTTTAAAACTAAACTTCATATGTAAACAGGAAATGAAAATTAGAATCCAATCATCTCTAAAGCCAACTCCAACTATAAACACAATAAATAAACTCAATCTCACCGGATGATCCATTGGTCAACTCCACGACAATTTTTGAATCCGAACTCTGCTTTTCATCACTGGCACTGGCCCCTTTGGTTGCCCAATTACAACGAATCTGTCTACTTCCAAGCCATTTTCCTGAAGTGTTGGGGGAAACATTAAAAGATTAAATAAATTAGATACAAATGATGCATCAAATGCAATTAACAATAAACAAAAATTAACCAAAAAGTAATTTAGTGAACCAAATATACCAAAACTTATGTTCAAGGACCAAATAACAGCTCAAAATGGTTATTTGATTTTCAAAATAAATAACAGCCAATTACTATGTCCCAGTATCGATCCCTCTTATATAGTATTGAAGATTCGATTATCATATATATACTTCACAACATTCATTCATACATCATGTGAAGCATGTTAAAAATGAAAAACTAGCATTTAGAAAATGCGTTTATCTTACCAGTCAAATCATTTATAGCACTTTGGGCATCCTGATAAATTGAATCACAGAACCAAAACATCCTGATAAATTAGAATGGAAAACACAAAAAACACCAAAATCTGCAAGAGAATAAATGTAGAAATGAAGTGACGATTTCATGCCTGCTGATTCCGAAAAGAAACAAATCCAAATCCCCTGGAACGGCCTGTCTTCTGATCCCACATTACCCTTGCATCACTGTAACCAACATACCATAATTACCATATCATGATACTACAAATATGAATTGATTTCACATATACATTCAGGTATCTGCACTTCCAACAAAATATCTGAAGTAAACCACAAAATAAAATAGCAATGAGAAGGAAAAATAGAGAGGGTATATAAAAACTTACGAACAACTAGGATATACAGAGAAGCAAGCATACAATGTCGCATCTGTAACCTCAGGACTAAGGTCACCGACAAAAATATTAAAGTGACCTGAATCCAAAAGAAGAGAAAAAGGTAAAGTTGTCTTTCCATAAAACAAAGCACAATAAAATGACCTCAGAGTACATGGCCAGCAAGAATATAACCTGAGGTATCCTCTCTCTGGCTGCTAGCATAAGCCCAGTTAACCTTAATAGGCTGCCCAAAACTGCAGACAATGTGGTGTGTGTTAAAATATTAAATTAATAAAAGTTGTACCATAACTCAAAATTAGGATTCCACATACATATTCCTCCCATTGAGAGTTACAATGGCAAATGCAGCAGAACTGCGATCAAAGTAGTCCACAAAGCCATAGGATGACTGCAAATAAAAAAATAATGCAGATTATCATGATTAAGATGACACATGAAGAGCACATAATATGGAAATCACATATGCCTAACATCTAGCCAAAGATCTTTTTGGTGAATACCCAACTTGATATTCACCACAGGCAGCTAATGGAAATCATGAATTCTATCATACATTATCAAACATCACTCCATCATTTATTTCTTTGAAGATATCATTATAAAGTATAAACAAAGCTGACCTTCTCTTTCCTAATAAGTTTACATCCTTCAAGGGCGCCTGCAGTTGAAAAAAGCTCTTGAAGAAGGGAATCTGTAACCTGGGGATGAATGTTGCCAACATAACTGCATATACGCCGTAATAGTGATTAGATATTTAAAATGAAACATACAAAACAAAAGGGTAAGTTAACAACCCCGGGACAAAAAGAATTGAATACACTTACTATAAAACACAGAGACCAACAGATAAAATTAAAAATATTTCAAGCTAAGGATTATCTTAGAGACAATGAAGTCAACAAGTCACCTAAGGCAGCTAAACTGGAAAAAAAAAAGACTAAATCAAAATAAACAAAGAACAGTTGAAGTTACTAATTTAAAAAAATGAAAATAAAATGTCTATTAACACTCACACACTGCGGCATGAACTCGAATCAAAGCCAGGTGGCAGATTTCCACTCAAGATAGGCTCTATCTGCAAAATAAAGATGTAAAAAGACAAACAAAAAAAAAAGGAAAAAAAGAGTTTCTAAAAGCAAAATAATCCACTCTCCTCTCAACTAAATCTAATCAAACAAATCGCATTTACAAAACCATAGAAATACCTAAAGTCTCAACAAGTAAAATAAAAAATAAAAAAGACGAATTCGCACCACTAAAATCACACATATCTAACAGAAATTAAAAACTGATAGTTGATCAATTAGCAGGAAATTGAAGTAAAACAGTAATCAAGAATATAATGGGAATAATTAAGCTGAAAATAACAATAATGAGTACCTTGAAAAAAAAAGCTATAAATGAGAAAATAATAGGAAGGAATGGAAAAGAGGAACCTGAGGAGGAGTAAGGAGAGCGGGGTGGTGGTAGAGAGATGGTTGCAACATGGCATGCTGCCTTAACCTCTGTGGTTGCATCTTCAATTCTAGGGTTAGAGTTGCAGAGGAACAAGAAATGGGGATTCAAAGGAAATGGAAGCAAAACTGAAAAACAAGAGAAAGTAAAAAAAAAAAAAAAGGAAAAATAAAAAAGGGGGAAAAAAAGAAAAAGAAAAACCCTCGAAAGAGAGGGGAAAGGGAAAGAAGAGAGACAAACGAAAGAGTAAGAAGATGATACAGGTTTGTTTTGGAGGGACCTAGTCTCAGACACACTTCGCCTTTAAAACTTAAGTTAAAAAAAAAAGGCCATAATAATAATAATATTATTATTAATTGAGAGAGAGAGAGTGAAAGGAATAAGCTACAGAGAGGACCACCGCTAGATTTTGTCTCTGAACTACGGTCATGGGCTTCTTTTCCTAAGCCCAGAAAGGAATCATAACTCAGAGAGGCCCCTTATTGCAAAATGAATCATTTTTATTTTTTTTGTGATTTTTGTTTTGGTGATTATTGCAAAATGAAAAATCTGATAATAGGATATTAAGTTGCGTTTTAGGAACGGTTCAGTCAAATCATGCATATAATTTTCATTCCTTAGTATAAAATTCGTGAAAAAAATACGTAGGATGATATTTTAAAGGTTAAAATATATTTTTATTTCCTACTTTTTACTACAAATATTTTATTTTTTATTTTTGTTAAATTATATTGATTCATCAACTCTCAAATTTAAGTTAATATTGTTCTTCCAATACACCATTCATTTTTAATTTTAAGACATGATTTTAAAATTTTAAAAAGAAATGGAGGGAGCATATATATATCATTATGATCAAGGTTGGTCTAACATAAATGAAGCACAAAGCAAATGTTAAGAGATTTTTTTTAACTTTAAATAAAATAGTTGGGGAGCATGTTATGGTTAGCCACAAATTCATATGGTTTATGGTGCATCATTTTATCTTACACCCTCCAAGCTTAATTAGTTCTTCTTTTCCTAACTCTCTCCTGCAGCCTTCGTCATTGGCTCACTGTGTGATACTATCGGAGGTGATTGTCGGCAACGACAATTTCTTCTTCTTTTTTAGATTTCAAATCCTATCCCTTGGCCTTGGACAAGAAAAAACAAAAACCTTTCTTAAGGATGTTTCAATGTGCGACAACATAGTGCGATGTTGAAAGAATGATTATGGTTGTACTCAATCCTTTTGACGCCGCCGAGAGAAGAAGAAATGTTTAGTTCGAGATCAACGATTCGTTGCACTCTCTTGGCGTTGCTGCCAGGGTGAAAAGATGTATGACATGCTGGCTTACTAATTCCAAACGTGAACTACCTTAGTGCTCTCTTCACGCTAAACATTCCTTCTTCCAACTTCCAGCTTACAGTTCGTGAATCGTTAGTGCTCCTATGTTGTTTGTTTTCTTCAAGTTGGTGTTATTTAGAAAATACAAATACAATAAATCATTCATTACAATCATCTGCTCATAGACAATCATACAATATATAATAACATCATTATTTTTTTTCCAATATTGAAGTTAAAAGTTATAATAACAATAATTTCTAATTCACTAACAATATATATATATATATATATATATATATATATATATATATATATATATATATTTACATTAATAATGTACAGAAATTAAACTACTTTTTTAAATTTCTATTATAAGTATGACTAAAACACTTTTACCATCATGAAAATCCTAGGTTTCCTCATCCTATAAAGGTGATTAATTGAAAAATATAATTAGAAAATATTCTTAAGAAAGTTACTTTTATAAACTTATTTTTCAAAAAAAAAAGATCATATCAAACATAAAAATCTAGTATTTTAACTTTGAATTTTGAGAAACTTAAAATAATATTCCACCAAGCACCCTCCTATAAGTAAAAACAAGCATAATTTCGTTTACGACTTACGGCAGTGGCTTTCTTTTACTAATACTAATAAGGGCACACTACGAAGAGAAGCCCATATTCTAGCGACATCATTGTTGAACACTGTTGTAGAAGGCTTTAAATTATTATATAAATATGGACGTAGGTAATTCCTTGTGTTTTGTGGTCAAAGAAATACAAATTGACGACAACAAATGTATGTATATATATATATATATATATATATATATATATATATATATATATATATATATATATATATATATATATATATATATATAGATTGGAGGAGTTATTTTTTGAAAGTTTGTTAAACAAATTTTCATAACTTCTCTAATCAAGTTTGTTGCTTGTTTTGAGACATCCAACCATGGGATATAACTGCAAAATTTTGTCATTAATTTGCGTGTAGTCGGTCATTGACATTAAAAGACCATGGAGAATTTATTCTGATAATAAGTCAAGAGTTCAATACTCCAACAATAATAGGAGTATAACCAAGTCAAAATTCAATGACATTAAGTTTTTAGTTGTTAAGAAAAATAGTTTAGAATAAGAAGTTTTTAGTTGTTAAGAAAAATAGTTTAGACACATAGGGATTGATTCCATGATAACTGACTCACTTACTAAAGATTTGGTACCTAAAGTTTTTCATGAGCACATTACTCATACTGGTGTAGTACTTTAGTTTAGTGAGAGTCTCATTTATGTCTTATATTCTATGTTTTTCATATATTTGTATTATTTGGATTTTCTACATAAATAAAGTTGATGTTTATCATTATATTCTAAGCTTGTTATGTGTGCAATATTTATATGTTGCATTAGGATTGATCTCTATAAAAAAATAAAGTTTGAGCTAGTTGAAAATAAATTTGATTAACATCACATTGCATGTAATTTTCATGTCCCTAATCCATATTTGATCTATGCCATCAAGTATGAGTGATAATGATGATCATCGTGTCTTAGTCATTATAGGTTGTGATGAAAACCTCAATGGTTCCTTGTTATTATATGAGATGGATTAGATTGTTTAAAGAGTAGTCTTAAAGTAAATAACATATAGTTGCATCCCTAAAGAATTTTGTGGTATAAATATCTAAAGTTAATATGAAATTCAAATGAGAAATTGTTAGAAATTTTATAATTCTTAATTAATTAATATGGACTACATATTATATTATCATTTATATTTGTTATTTACATTTAGATAGGCTTAATATAAGTGATCGAATTTAGCGAGCTCATTAGACTACCAATAAAAAATTGATATAAACTTAATGAGCAAAAATCAATTTGACCCATTAGGAGATAATAAAAAGTTGTATATGTTCGATCATTCATTATGGATCTATGTATTTCTAAATATGATGTAATATGTATGATACTCATATGGTATTTTATATGACTTGCTATAATTCCAACCATCATCCCCAATTCCATACCTCCACCTCTCCTAACAGATGCATCAAAGATAATTTTATAACTGCCTTGTTGAGGAGCTGACCATAGACTTTCTCAAGTTGGAAAACATCTTGCTCAAGACCAGTACACATTCCATGTTTCTGCCATTAAACACAAGCTGATTTCTCGATGTCCATATTGACCAGACCAAAGTAACCATCATATCTCTTACCTCCTTATCGACTTTCTTCGACCAGAACAAAAACCAATCATATCTCTACTTCGTCATTGCTCTTGAACGAATGTATGAATTATAGTCAATAAAGGTTTAATGCATCATAATATTTTTAAAAACTACTCGTATAATTTAGGAACTTACAAGGAATGTGTACTGTGTAGTAGATGCAAGAATATGATGTCTACATGTCTAATTTAATATGTAGCTGTCAAATTAAGTGGACACGAAACAGTCAAACTTCAAAGTTTTGGATATAGGGTTCAATTTCGCAAGGGCAGAGTAGGGGGCACAAGGAAATATTTGATAACTACTCATCGAAAATCACGTGGCAAGAACGGTTTTAATTAATACCAAATGATTTTGAGACGTGATAAAATTTGTCTTGGAAAATTGATGCTATGATTGGCGTGAACAAAATATTAGAAATAAAAAAAAAAACTTTTTATTCCTCTCGTCTTGAAATGGTGCCCAATTCTCGCACAAGAGTCCAATTGAAAATAATGTTGAATAGGATTATTATCCTTTTTAACTTGATGCGGATTGAGGTTAATATTGATTCTCTTTGGTAGCGGAAAAAGAAGCAGGGGAAAAGCAACAAATGAAGGAAGGTAACAAACAAAAGAAAATGAGAAGAATGACTACAAGAATTTGAAATACTAATTACAGGAAATATTTGCAATCATAATAATTGAAGCCTGCACCTACTACTAATGTTAGATCTATCATAGTCATAGTAGAGTAGAAGTTAAAAAGACAAAAGAGCTACAAAATCAAATGTAGAAAAAAGAGAGGCTAAAACTACTAAAAACTGCAAATGCACTTAGACTTGTGTTGATTGAGCACCTAATCCAAGCCATGACATGGATTCAGCCGGCTTACTTGAAGCAGAGTTGGGATTGTTTATTTGATAGGGTGCTTTGGCAGCAATTCTGCAAACACAGCATAAAAAGATAACAGAATTAGTCCATTAGGCCAAAAAACATTACTCAGCGGGTAATTGCAAGACAAAAAGAGGAAAACTGATTTGCACAATGCACTAGATTGATTCCTTCTTTACTAAGAAAATAGCATGATGCATCAATTTTCCATGACACAAAAACTAGACATAAACAGACCACGCAAAAAGGCCAGACATTCACTACACAAACTGGTTGATACTGAGATTGTTTCAAAGAATCAATCACTAAGAAAAGGATAAGAGTTTATGTTTGAAAAGGAAAAAAAAAAAATCAAAGATGCAGGCTCATAATAAACAGATTCACCAAGCAATATTTCCTTTTTTGAGAGGCTTACCTATCTTTTCTCTTAGAAAGGAACCGATGAAGTGAAGCTTTCCTAGCAATTGGCAGATCTGTACAGAAATTAAATTTATGATCAGAAAAAACATGATCCATAATACAAAAGTATTGGCTTTGGTCATTTCAAAATAGTAGAGATCAAAAGAAAGTACCACAAACAAGTGGTCTGGACGGTGCTTGAGGGGAGATATTAGGAACAAAGGAAGGATGATTCACTTGCTGGTTATGAGTGTGAGCATAAGCAGAGGTGTTTTGGCTTTGGGATATTCCCTTGCCGGCTAATGACGTTATCTCCTCCAATTTTTCAGCAGGAAAATCATCAAACACAACAACTTGCCCAGCATAAAAGATCGTCAACTGAGCAGCTTTAGGCTCCTTCTCCATAGACTTAAAAGCACTGTAGATCATTAAATAAAGGAACACTTATTAATCATTATGAAACTTTATGCAGTCATGACTCAGCAGATCTCCTCTAGAGGAAAAAGAAATTGACCTTAATTATGATCTCACATTCTCACCCTGGTGCTTTTAAAGCTCATTTGTAATAGAAATATATCATAGTACTAAAATTTATTGATGGACTAAGATCTCATGCAATGCTATAAAGTATATGCAGAGAATCCATTCCCCTCATAACTCATTAATTTTCTTCCACACAAAGAATGACATGAAAATATGTTAACTAACTTCACGGCTAATTAAGCACAACAACACACCTTGATTTAACCATGGTTGGAACCTCTGAGTGGTGAGGATAAGCAGTCTGGGGAGATAGGAAATCCACAGTAGTTGGGTTCCGTTGCGTGATGATCGTGGGAAACAACTCCATGGTTGTTGCAGAGTGACACGATGTCTCAGGGGAACCTGTGAAACATGGAGGTTCAGGAAAACTCGTATAGAAAACATGCAAGTCCATTTAGGAACACATATGTTACAGGTCGTGTTATAGAGCAATCCACCAGACAAAAACATTTCTTTAGGAGAACAACCCGTAGCATTTCAAGGAGAAAAATCTGAACAGTTAGGACTCATCCAAAGGCAAAACACCTCATTTTGCATCGCTGTCGGTTGAGATTGTTTTTTTGCTCTCCAAATAAGAAGGAAAATTTAGAAACTACGACGTCACATTAAGATCCGTTTTTACATAAGTATCCAATAAAAGTTGATCAATTAAATGCATTCGAAACATCGAACCTAGACAAAAGCTCATAAAAAGAAAAAAAGAAAGAAAAACTTATTCCAAACCAACGATTTCACAAATTGGCTTCCTTCTGAGTTCTAACAGAATACATTTCAATTAAATTTCAGAACGATTTAGGGTTAATTGAGAAATAAAATACAATTCATACCGTTTGTTTCGGCAGTGCAAGTCATCCCGAGGGTAAGGTCTCCGAAGGTACCCTTTTCCTTGATGTATTGGCTCAATAGACTACAAGTCTGAGAGAAAGTGGACTTTTCCGCCGGAGAGTTCGCCGGGTGGTGGCCGGAAAATACCAAATATTCCGATGAGCTGGACATTCTTCCAGCCGTAAAAACTAAAATGAAGACAGAGAAACAGAAATCCGAAAGAAAGAAATGGTTGTTGAGAAGAAGCTTTGGCAATGGTATATATAATGTTGAGAATATTTAATTGGAAGGAGGAGGGAAAATGAAATTGAAGCACGAGGAATATGTGGGTGTTTTTAATTTGATGTGGAGTTACTTGGTTGCCTCTTATGACCATTCTACTTTATTTTAATTCAGAAGTTTCCACCACGTGTTGTTTGCGTTGGGTAAAGGGAAGCGGCAAAGTTTTGTTGTATGCGCACCGCAAGCAATTGCGTGGTTCGCTTCCTTTCAAGACTCTGTTGGTCAGTGCCATTAATGTGGATACTTTATTGTTTTCTCACATTGTGAACCAGCTCACATGAACAAACCCTGTGACTTCAATTTATTAAGTACTACAATATATACTTCCCCCTTCTTGTAATAAATAAATAAATAATGATAAAATTATATTTTTGTCTTTTTAGTTCTCTTTAACTTTGATTTAGACCTTCACACTAACAAAAGATAATAATTATCATGTATATATTAGTGTTGTCAACGTAACGTAATTGTGATTTCTAAAATTTAGGCTTAACGATCACATCTATGCTATTTAATATAATTGGAAGACAACCAAAATTTGAAAACAACTAAGAGAATGAAAAATATAGTTTTGTCAAAAAAAAATGGTTTTAAAATAATTATTATTTTTATTTTTATATAATATTAATTATTTTTTATACTTATATCTCTTATCAAATTAATAATATGAATTAAAAAATAAATAAATTAATGATGATAAAATTAATTTTATAACTTTTTTCATTTATTTGTTAGTTTTTATTAGTAAGTATAAAATAATGTAAGATGATAATTATAATAGGAATTAAGTAAATTATTAATAATCATGACTCTTGAGCTTTTTTACAGAAAAAAAAATTGTCTTCCGACTAACTAATACTAACCATTGTGAATTTGTGATTAAGACACTATTTTCTTCCGACTTAAATATATAAAAAAACTATTCATGATAATTAAAAAGAAATTAACATACTTTTAAAAAAAGGTAACATCCTTTAATTTTGATGATAATAATATAAAGTGATATAATTGTAATAACGAAATACTACAGCTCTACTAACTACGCACTGAGTATATTGCAATTACAACAAATTATTATTGGTATTATTATTAATTAATTAAATTTCTAATCTCAATTTTTTAAAATTCTAATTTTTTTTATCATTTTTAATCCTCCATTAATTTTCTGCCAACATCTTAATCTTTTTATGAAAAATTATTCATTTTAAGTCTTTTATTTACTTTTATGGTTGAAAGTTAGCCACAAATATAAAATTAACGAAAGACTACAAATAGAAAAATCAAGAACTAATTTTAAGCAATAAAAAAGTAAATGAGAGATTAAAAAAGATAAAATTATTTAAGGGGACTAAAAATGCTGATAAAAAATTAATGACAAACTAAAAGTTGTCAACAAAGTTTGAGGTACTAAAACTTAAAATTTGAAAAAAAAAATGGGAGACTACAAACTTAATTAAATTTATTTCTATTATCATTATTATTATTTAAATTCTAATATTTTTATTCAAGTTTGTACGATTATTAATAGAATGAAGTTTTCTTTTTATTTAACCAACGTATGAGTTAAAAAATTATAGATAGTTTTTGTTAAAAAATAATTTATAAAAAAATATTTATTACATGAAGGAAATCATAATTTTGAACTTGATTAAATATTTTTTCTATAATTTGGATATTAAAATTGTAGAAAATAAAAAAG
The DNA here is from genome assembly GCF_004193775.1 of Glycine soja. Taxonomy (NCBI): domain Eukaryota; kingdom Viridiplantae; phylum Streptophyta; class Magnoliopsida; order Fabales; family Fabaceae; genus Glycine; species Glycine soja. Next base: position 22,490,613 of record NC_041014.1, on the reverse strand, counting down.
AAAAAAACAAAAATTAAAAAAAGATCAAAATTATAATTTAACATAAACTAAAATATGATATCAAAAGGGATTCAAGTTTTTCTGAAAACGAAATTCAAATCTAATTATTTTGGACTGATCTGGGTAGTTGTAAGTATCAATACACTGTTTTAAAAAAACATTCAAAACAATTTGCATTACCAATTCTCCATATTATGTTTTTGTTAACATGCTTCCAATTGCGATATACTATCACATCTCATTTCTTTTGATGTTTTAACTTTTTATTCCTCTCAAAAAATTAATGTTTTAGAATTTCTAAGTTTAATTAATCTCAGATATACTCGTATTTAATATTCACCGCTGGTGCAAGTATCAAACATCAACGTATTAATTTAGTTCAAATATAATAATTTTTAGTTCTACTAAATATTTTTTAATTCATATTCAATAGCCTTAAACACCTAAAGAAATAGACAAATGTAGTATTAGTTTCCAAGAATTGGAGGCATGATTAGTATTTTTAATCAAAGGAATATAAAATCACGGAATTTGGTTGAAACAATAAGAATTAATCGCTCAAGTTGTAAATCAAGGTTATATTGAAAGAGTTGTTTACATATTTTATGTCCCATAATGTCTCTAACAAGATTTTTTTCCGAAAAAATTACTTATGAAAAACTAAAAAGTCAATGGAATACAAACATCAATGAATAGCATATACCCATAAATCGTTATTGTCAATTTCACCTTATAAAAAGGCTTTCAAGTCATAGATTGATAATTATTATTTTAAAGTTTTATTAAAAAATATTCCTAATTAGTTATAATATTACTAGTTAAAACTGTTGAAAATAATTTAAGTCTCACATTGGTTAAAAGTAATTTCACATTAGAATATATAAGTGAGAGACAAACTTCACTTTTTCAACTAACTTTTAGAGATTGAATCAGGTCAATTAACTTATTTATTCTAAAAAAAACTTAATTTAACAGCTTTTCACAGTATCTTTAAAAATTGCAGAGGCCAGGAGACAAAAAGTTGATAGCTAATTAGCTACCTTTTAAAAATCAATACAGAGAAAAAGAATGATGAAATATAATAATACCAATGAAAACCTAAACAAATGGAAATCGAGAGCAAAAACATCCGTGTGTGTAACGCGGAGTTTTGGGGTGCTCCAGAGTTTGTTTGGTACGCGCAAATAACACTGGCAGACCGCACAGCTTCTTATAAGGCATAGCTTACTATTAAAAAAGAAAGCTAGTTGTATTTTGAAGAAATATAGCTCATTGATAATACTGGTGCATTACTTTTTATTTTTGGAAAAAATAAAATAAAAAGTTAGAACAGTAGGAATAAAAAATATAGTTCATAAATTAAAAAAAAAACTATTTTTTTAATCCATAGAAATAAAAAAATAATTTTAAAAATTTTGCAATAATTCACATCTTATTCAATCAGCTGCTGAAATTAAAATAATAGTACATTAAATTAAAAAAAGAATAAAGTAGAGTAATAAATTAATGTAAAAATAATATTATTGGTTGACATATGGTGGGTAAGGGGTTGGTCTGCTTAAAGTAAAAAAAAAAAAAAGAAGATAAGGGGGGAGTTGGTTGGGTTGGGACATGTGGTTTGTAGGGAGGTGTTGAATTTGATAACTTATGAGCTATCAAAAAGAATTATTATTCATTTGATGGATGTGTCACGGGCGAAGACTGAGTCTTAAGGAAGTGGTTCACTTGTTGTTTGTTTATCCTTTGGACAGCTACTTTCCATCCACGTGATATATTCATGTTCATCTCTCTAGTTACCAAACACCCTTGTTTTTTCCAACAATTACATAAATCTGCAAACCTTGGAGGCTCATTCACTGGACAGAATTTCGCTTGAACCCACAACCAGCCCCAGGACTAGATAGTTGCTTCCGTCACATCCAATTACATTACCAAATACTCAATCTATACTGTATAATTTGGAGTCAAGGAAGTTTTACTCTTTGAGTGCAGTAAAGTCAAGTCTGTAGTTTTCGGATTACTATATATTTATATATTAATACAAAGTATTCATTGACTTATATCATGATTAATTTTTGTCAAAAAAATTAATGTTTTTAAGGAATCTCTATTCTAAATTACATTTTTTTTTCATTTATAAAATTCAAATTGAAATTTCACTTAAGAGTTTAAGAGTTCAAGATTAAGTACATTTAGATATGGTGGTTAAGTGTGTACTACACACACATTGCAACTAGAGATAGAAAATTATAGGAATAGAAATACATTAATACACACTATAAAGTGTAAACACGCTACTAGTATGTGGCTTTTTTTCTCCCCCATAAAGTTATGAAGTTTCCCATTCCAAGCTAAGAGAAATCCACATTTGTGTTAAATATGTTTTTGTTATTTGTTAACTTTTAGTATTAGGGATTAGTGTTGCATAGGTGGCTTTTTAATATATATGCCCCCTTTTTAAAACTAATAATTATGGAAGTAATCTCATTTACGAACTAAGTAGTGCGATGCACGGAATAAATTTTTTTTGTTTGATGCTGAAATAATTTATATATATATATATATATATATATATATATATATATATACACTTAAAATAATACTAATAACAAATCATTATAAAACATTAATTAATATCACACTAAATCATTATATGCATATTTAATTTGAATGGTAATGTAAGTGAGTTAAGAAAATATACAACAATGTATTTGAGCAAAAATAATTTGTTTTTCACACGCACGCGCGCGCATATATATATATATATATAATATAGCATATAATATTTTGCCATTCATTATAATGAAAATTTGTTGCAATTGTTCATCAGACTGTTTTCACATAACAAATGGTTTTATAACTATTGTTTATTTATATTAATTTTATTATAAGGAACCCAAACGCTGTTATCTTGGCATCATTTAATAAAATCGTGTTTGACCATATGCTTTAACAGCATGTTGCAGTATAAATTTGGAATTGATATTCTAATATACGCTGCCAAAAAACATATCTTTCAGGAAAATGCAACATTCGAAGAAAGGCATGGAGTAAGGTTTCCAATTATTACTAAAGTTCTTTACCATTTATAAAAAATATATATATTAAAATAGCAAGGCTATTAAATTGAATGGGACAAATACGAATAACTAGGCAACAAAGGATGAAATGATGATTCTCATGTTTGTTAAATGGTACTATGATAATTTTAGCATTTTTGTCTAATAGTTATTTTCCTATGTAAAATTATGCAGCTATTAGGGTTTGGCAAGCCCCAGTCAGGCAATATAAGGTAAAAAATTGGATATGTGATAGTAGTTATGAAAAAGTTCTTTTTCTAATAGAAATATCTGGTTTCTAATCAGCATTTTTAAACTCCATTAATCTTCAATTCTCGGAATGAGTCCCTATCATACTTACATTACACTTTATTATTTGGACTTGTTGAAGTTTAAATATGAAGTAAAATCTCATATCATATCATGTAGGAATTAGAACACGAATAAAATCCATAAACTTGAGTATTAAAATTTTATAGACTCCAATGTTTAACCTCTCATGCACAATATGATCCCTCCCATTCATATCATGCTATCAGGAACTACCTTGATGATGTACTATCATAAAATGGTTTTATAGCTGCCTTTAAAAACTCTCAATGAATCAAATGTAATTTTTTAAAAATATATCTCATCAATGATGCAATCGAATTAGGCTAGCATTTTGGGACTACAATATTATTAACTTTGCCATTGCTTCCTGCAGATTTTTATAAAAATAATGAATATGACTTTATATTCATTAAAGGTTGATGAACGTTAAACATCAATTACCCAAATAAAGTAGAGATAACAAAATCTTGTGATACAGAACTTTGCTTCAACCCAAAGGATGTGAACTTTGTTGTTGTGGACTGATATTTTCACTTGAAACAGAGATTAAGCATTGTACATGTGGAACAACTACAACAAAATATAGCCACTCCATTCCAAAGAGGGAAATAAAGAAACAATATTCAAACACAATTAGCTTAATAAAATCTATAACAACAGAACCCTGTTTGCTTGATTTGTTCTTCAGAATAATCCTCTTTAATTTAGTTTTTAAAGTCTGCTGATCTCCCAAATAACATGTGGGGGATTTTGTGATAAAAATAAATAGAAAAAAGAAGTGGCAACCTTATTGTCTTCTACATTAAAAACAAAAAAAGAAAAAAAGAAACAAGTGAAACAATGAAACAATTTCGTGACATAAAGAAATAACTTAATTGCTGGTAATTTTAATTAAAAAAAATCTCACCTTTGAAATCTTACATATGTTGGCAGCATCTATTATATCTTAGTGTATATGTTCTCGTATAAGGCTCAGAGATACCCGAGATGCAAAACAACAAAGATCTATATGGATTTCATGAGTCATCCTCTAACGTGAAAGAAACTGTGCATAACCAATATATCCAACTAAAACATGGAAAAATGTGCAAAACCTATATATCAAAATGAATAAAGAGGAAGAAGAAAAATATAGCAGCAATACAAATAAATCAATGATATAAACCGTGTTTGAGTAGATGGTATAAATTATACAGGAATGAGAACCAAATGAGGACCAATCCATATACAGAATCTACACATACTAATCTAAAAGCTATAAGTTGTTTGAAGGGTGCAATGAGGAAATTCCTTGCTCTTTTACTAAGGCAAAAATTTCACAGCATCATTCGACCTTGTTTTCAAACTGAAAAACTAATTTAAGCACTTACAGACACAAATCAAATTACACATCAATTTTTTGTGTGTTTTCTCTAACAAAATTTCAATGATTTAAAACAATTTATCAACTTCGTCTCACCCACTAAAATTCTTGAAGAAAAAATATGTAAAAGAAAGAATTCAAAACCTATAATTACCAACTATAATTGCAGGGAAGAAACCTGCAATTATGCCATTATGCAGTTACAAAATATCAATAAGTGTGTGAATAAATAACCCATTAGATATAATATTGTATGCAGATTGAAACAACTTTGTCCACAACTTGAATAGAAAATAATATGTGCTTCCTTTTCACTTTTACATTATGTTCCATAATAAACCCCATATGGAATTACTTGACTTTAAAGTGATAAGGTACCAAGTTGCCTATTTTAAACCGAGTTCTAAAATTTTATAGTCATGAAAATTCAATTAGTAAAAGGAATATCAAAATGGAGTATTGGAAGTTATATTATTACCTTTGGTGGATCCCATTTTTTCATTTGAACTGCTTTCCTTCCGTGTCTTTGTCTTCTGCTAATCATAATTAGTTATTCAAGTGTTGGTGGCCTCCTTATCACGTGTCTCTCTTAATCTTCATTATCAAAATCCTTAGCTCTTAGTTCTTGTGTACTTGAAGTTTCTTTTTTCAAGATATCATCCCTTTCAAGGAAGCAATATTGATAAAATATGAATATATAGTCATGAGATCTGAAGAACTGATAATTAGTTGAAGGCAATAGAACCACATGGATAACAGCTAGCTGGACTGCTGCAGAGGCTATTCAAAGTTCTATGTATTTGGTGAATCAACAACCAAGAAAAACTCTCATTTGACTTTTCAAAATATCAATTATCTATATGGACCAACAAAATGCACGGGTTATAATCTCTGCAATTATCATAAAAAGTTTGGGAAATCTTTTTTTTACGTCAGTTTGGAAAATCTTCAATAATCCTGCTCAATGCCAAAATATTAAAAACAGTTCAGTACGTATATGGATAAGAGTAGTTATATGCCTACTTTACAAAACAATTTATATATATAACTAATTATGAAAACCCTCTGTATCAGAATAAGCAGAGCATACCTTCATTCAGTTTATCTTTTTCGATATTGGAATATATAGAGAATTAAAGATCAAATAATAAAATATATATAAAAAAGTGTAAAACCTTTGGGGAAGCATAAACAGAGCAAACCTCCTTTTAAGAACCTGGAATATTTGGAGGATTAAAGAATAAAGATCAGAATGTGATAGCATTACTCTTTGCAATAAACGCAAAGAATAAGAAGAAAGAAGGAACATAACTTGCTTTGATTACGTTTTTCACATCAGAAGCTGGAATATGCGTGGAAGTGAATTGCGAAACTATTTTTATGTTGATTACGTTTTCCACCCCACTTCCTCTTGCTCTCCTTCTTTCAAATATTCATTCTCATCATATTTAGCATCGCAATATCGTGGTCAGAATCATAGGAATGAGTTGTTCGGCAATCGGCTGCGGCATCTCTTCTCACCATCACCCCATATTTGCCCACGATAGCAATTCTTAAAATCCATCATTGATAAAGAGCAGTGGAAGTGTTTGGAGAAAGAAAGGGACGGAGAGAGAAGAATGACAAAGGAAATGCAACATTGGAAATAATGACTTGCGAGGCTGTGACCCAGGCAAAGGAAGAGACACTCTTAATTGCAGCACGGGTTTCCTTTCATTGGTTGTCTTCACGGTGCAATCAATTGATTGGAGCTAGAGATTATTCTAGCTTAATGAGATAGTGGAACATTTATGATAATAGAAAATGCACAATAAACGTAGAGTTTTTAAGCAGTCATTTTATTTGAGACTTTGGAGATGGAAAACTGATTTAAGTGCAGTTTTAGACGGGAGATTTAGCTGGAGACTATCTTTGCTTTATTATTAAGATTATCAACATTCTGTGCCATATTGTTTTACAGTAGACATGAGTAAGTTTTGAATGCTGTATATACAAAAATTTACAACAGGTACAACTATACAAGCAGGAAAAAGAAAAGAGATTCAGTAAAAGATTTTGTTTCTGATGCGAAAAACTGTCACCAAGTTGCTATGCTTATCGTGCTGGTTGCTGATGTTTTGAAGCGTGAAGTTGCTGTTTGAAGCTGTGTTCTCAAGTTTGGAATTCACCATATTTTTTGTTCACATTATCTATTCCAAGCGGTGCCTTAGATAAAGGATAGCAGTTGTTTTTAATGCTTTGGTGTCTAGCGAGTATGACTGTTTCACTACCTTCATACTTTGCTTTTGACACTTGTACTTTCAGAGGACTTATGTCTTGTTTTTAGCTTAGTTTTGAGTACATCTTGTACTGAAGCTAAGATTATTAATATGTTGTTGCTGTCATGTTTCCCATGACTATTATCAGGGTAAGTTAGAGGCCATCCTACATGGAAATATCTTCCAGATATTGGAGACCTTCAGGTAAATTTATTATATTTAACTATGACATTAGAGGAAACACCACATTTTTTTGGGGTGAAAAAGAGGAAATACCACATAGTTCTAAGTTATATTAACTCTCGTATCATAAACAACTATTTATCAGATGATTTTATCTTAAAACCCACTATTAAATTAAAAGTTTTTATTATACAAATCATATTTATAAAATCTTATATTAATCTAAAATTATTTAATAACTTATTATATACGTTAAAATTAATATAATGTACTTTTAAAAATATATGAAAGTAAAAACCCTTTGACTATATTTTTACCGTTGTTTACCTTTGACAAAAAATAACATAAATAACTAAGATAATCGAACGGGTAAAGTTAGATTGACAAATTACATTTTTACATAAAGTTGATAGTTTAAGGTTATAAACAACTACTAGTATGTTACAGACACTCTGACTGTGAAACAACCATTGAATGTGCGGTGGTTTAGGAATACCCACCCTACAGGGTTTCTACAGCTTCTTCAGGTATAAAAATATCTCAAACAGTTAAGAAATTCCACATTTTGAAGAATGTGAAAATAATCATTAACCATGGACTTTAGAAGAAATAGTAGATGGATGAGAGTAGATCTTAAAAGCGATAGGGTCCAGGGATTGAAATCGAAGGTCTGTAGCAGTTAAGTTATAGGAAAATGTTAAGCTTACCAACCGAACTTTCATTATTTGGTTCTATTATAAGGTTCACCTGATGACACAATTAAACCACTTGGATTACTAGGTTTTGCAGTTCTTATAAATATATTGACGTCACAGGCATGTATTACGCTCAGAGGTCATTGGGAATGCTCTAATCTTCCTCAGCAGAAAAATGAATTCCTAATGACAAATTCATGTGTTGCTAAAGTAATTCTCTTGCTTGCAATGAATCCCCCTAAAGCATTAGGGCATACGCACTATGCAATTGTGTAATCTAGTAAACTTAAGTACGCATATGAAAATTTTCTGTATTTACAGCTCCACTTCAGAAAGCTATAAAATGGAGTAGAAAAGTGACATTACATAATAAAATAAAAAAGGCATGACTTGACTTCTCCAACCTCCACAAAAAAAATTGATCTAATACGGACATAAATTGAGGCCCAAGTAAAAGGAACAATGACCTCAAATATCATAATCTATATCTGTTACATTCTGGGACGCAGAATGCTTAACCAACTGTCCTTGCTCATTGTACCGATCAAGGTTCTCACAGGGAGCAGGATAGATGGTACCTATTACACGGCCTTGAACAAATGCACACTGAAAGATATGCTTTTTCTTGTAGGTTAGACCAACTGACATGTCTTGAAAAGTCACATTTCTCACAGGAATCTCCTCACTACCGTGTATGCGTACTGGCACACGAACTCCTTGGCCATGGACCGTGGTAAAGCTTATGTCTCTGAGAATTGGGAGTGCCATAGGATCATACCCATCATCAGGGTGTTCATTGTAATCTGTCTTCATAACTATTCCAACTCGAACATTCTCAAATGTTATATTCCGATAAGTTATTTGGCGCACATATGCTCCTCGTCCACGGGCGGTCTTGATCCTCACACCACGCCTAGAATCCCATATAAGAATATTCTCCACCATGACGTTGGATACCCCGCCAGACATCTCACTGCCTATTGAGATGCCAGCACTGTTCCATTTGATAAAAATAAAATCATTTAAGATATGAAGACCCCAATAAATGATAAGACAGACAGACACAAACTGATATGAAGCTGTCAAAATTTAACTAAGATCGGTTTATGCAAAGAAAATTTAACTAGAAATATTATATAAATCCAGGACCATCAATTGGAAAAGTTGCCATCAGTCAGACAAAGCCGTTGATTACACATGGTATTGAGATCTCACGAGTGAGGATATTTAATTAAAGATTGAAAGGAAAAGAGAGTCTCCAAAGACAGTTTCAAACAAAAGCATAAATTACACATGGTATCATGCTAGTGGTATAATAACCAAATCAGGTATGGCATAACGGCAAACATGTATTCCTTGAAAATGTGTAGAGTTGCATAGCTTAGAGTATTGTTAAAAATTCAGGTGATGGATAAAGCAAGATAAGACATGAAACCCATGTTTCCTGGGTATTTATACATTGTACAGACATAGTCAGAAATAAATGACACTATATAGTCAGAAATAATTTATTTACACTCAGGCTCTTAAATTATGCAGGCATGCTAAAAGTTGTTACCTTGTGTGTTGGGGAAAGCTTAAATTATGGGAAAGTAACCCTTTTTTTACAAAGCTGCCTAAAGAAAGTGATTATTTTCCCAGATAAAAAGATGCTGAAAGGCATTCAGAAAATTACAAATTGGCTGAGTTAGGGATTTACCTGACCATAGAGCGAACAACAAGGTTTCGGATCATTATATTCATGGAAGGCCTTCCATAAGCAATTCCATACTGATCCCAGCCACTTTTTATTGCAATTGCATCATCTCCCACACTTATGTAACAGTCCTCTATCAACATATCCTCACAAGAGTCTGTTCATACCATAAAAATTAGTGTTTATTAAAATTCTTCATACAAACAATAAAATTAGATGAAAATTCCAGTTAAACTTAGATACCTCTCAGGCTGATAATTCACCAAACTAAAGTATAACAGGTGCACACCAGAGAAACATCTCACACAAGTTATGCAACACTAAATTCTATAATTAATCACTCACAGGCTTGAAGCACTTCCCAAAAATCTGACACCTCACACAAGCTTACCCAAAAAAAAGACAAAGGAAAAAGAATAAATTAACCTATTCCTGCCTGTATAATCATTTTCCCACTGAATCAATTAGCGTACAGCCATACATATACTGAGAAATGGTTCAGTTGGCCAGAAAAATAAAATTATTTACAGGATTAAGCTTCCACCCATTGTTCCACCATACATAATAATAACCCCCTACTATGCAACCTCCTTTACATTAAATCTCTTCAAGTTGGTTTATTTGTCATTGCTAGCTATCAAGATGAAGCTATCCTCACCTTATCGCCAAAATTTATTTTCTTAACAATTGGCATATACCTAATCAACAAATTCTAGACCATACGTTAAGATATGAAATAAAGTTTAGTATTCAGTAGAAGATACTTGCCAGGATCTATGCCATCAGTATTTGGAGCTCCAAACACAGGAGCCAATATAGTAACACCTTTTATTGTAATGTTTTTGCAGTCATATGGATGAAGTGTCCAGAAAGGAGAGTCACGCAAAGTTATATTGGTGATCACAATGTCACTAGAAAACATGATCTGAACAAGTGGCCCCCTAGTGTGGTTGAGACGCTTCTGGCGATATTTTTTCCACCATGTTTGTCCCTGTCCATTTATGGTACCGTTATGCCCTGTCAGTTATGACAATAGATGAAATCAGATAAATTTGTAAATTAAGCTTAAGCATCACATAGAACAAGGGGGAAGGGGAGATTTAAAAAAAAAAAAGAAAAAAGAACTGTGCTGTGCCAGCATTGCTTATCCTGATAATGATTGCCTCCTAATTAGTGCACTGCTTATATCTTGGTCACAGATTTCTCCCTAGTAGTGCATTATCCTTCAAGGTGGTTGTTTATATAATAAGTCAAGTTGCATGAGAATTGAGGTGAATAAAGAAAGACTTATGTTATGCTAAGCCTTTTCCCTTTAATGAGGTATAGGATGCAAGACAATTCACCAAACTAAATTACACCAAGGAAATATTAGCAAATGCTAAAGCAACTGATTTCTCAACAAAAATTGAAATATTATTGATTCAAACGATATAAACACTTGAAAAATTAATTTGACAAAATAATAGTCCATAAGGAACTATACCAATTGTTGTTCAACATAAGCTTAAGGCTTTGAAAATATATCTTGTCAACTATAAAGGCAAGTTTGGACAATATTATTTTCCTTTTGTGACTCTAAAAGCTAATTTTTCTTCTTGTTCCTTAAAATGCAACAATTAGATTGCACTGCAAGATAAAGACTTGAAAGTGACAATGACATTGGATACTAAGTAAAGACCTCTGTCATGAAGAGTGAGTGACGACTTTTGTATCCCTTCACATACATTGGAAGCAGGATGAAAAATCCTCACCTGTTATCACAACATCTTTAAGATGTTGACCATGAATCAAACTGCCATATCGAGGCCCAGGATGCTCCCTCCCATACCCATATGAAGGCAATGGAGGCATCAATGGCCAATATTTTTCATCCTGTTAGCCATCACGTAAGATGACAAATATAGTGTCAGTAAAATGTTTACTTATGAGAGAGTGGAAGAGATATGTAATGAAAGAAATAGATCAAAGAGAAAGATAAAATTACAAATATAAGTAGCTACATGCTAGCAATACACTTTCGAACATACTCTTTTGATCACACTTTTTATTATTGGTTGGAATTTATTGAAAATGACAATAATTTATGGGTCTCACTTCTCATTCAACAAACTTCATACACGATTTTGCAGTTTCCAATAAATTTAGACCAATAGTAGAGAGTGTGTTGCTAGCCATACTCTTAGCAGAATACATAATCCAGTGATAATTAACTAGAGTCATAGATATTAAGTCTAATTGTCCAAATTCTCCCACTCAGTGCCAAGTGCACAATGTAGATGTACATTAGCTTCCGGAATATTCTATGATGGATATCATGTTTCCAAAGGTTATACATTATACAGAAATCTGGCTGGTATAAAGAAATTCAGCAAGCCAGAAAATTGACTTTGGACAACATCAAAGTTTGTTATGATCTAGGTACAATAACTTTTGTCAAAAAGATAAATCAAGCAATATTCTACTCTTTAAAGCTCAATTAGGAAATATCATTTTGTACAACAGCATATAGTCTGAACAGCAGCCCTACCTAGCTATTATTTCATAGAATCAATTTGATCACCAAGAACTCAGTCCTTGGTGCTCTTTGCCAATCCTACCATATTGGTCTCTCAGTAGCAGTTTAAAGAATTATGTAGTATTTTTTATTCTTCATGCTCCAAGCTTGATCACAACTATTATATTAAATTGAAATATATGCCCATCATGGTAGTTAGTATCGTACGATTTGTGATATGAAATGTGTGATATGAATATGATACAATTCAAGTTGCTGTTGATACAAATCATGGTGCATTGCGTTTTTGGGCATGAATCACTTGAATCACAATTTCCAGATGAACCGCACGAGACATGCACCACAGTTGGCGAAGCGGGTCGAACACCAAAAATGGATTGGGTCATACTTGACCTGACTTTTAAAACACTAAGAAAACATTTTATTTATTTAGTCTTCCAAAAAATAGCAGAATAGGAAGGGAATGGGCTGGTTTTTCACCTACTGTTAGACCCTCTATGGCTCACAAGCTGGTTTTCACTTTTTATTTACATTTTAGCATTTCTCATTCATCAGTCCATTCTTCATTAACGTTTTTACTTTCGTCTGTTCCTCCCAAAGATATTTCCTCTGTTCCTATGTCTTCTAACTACAAGTGATGGTGCTGGTGGTCCTGTCTCCTGAAAACAAGAGCTGGTGGAGTGATTTTTCTACATGGATTGTGCTGCTGGTCCCCTTGTTTGCCTGGACACATTAAATTGCTGGTTGGTTGCTATTGTTTAGTTGCTGTTTGTTGGTGGTCCCCTCCCCTCTTTGCAGTGGGTGTGTAGCAGACAGCCACTTTTTTTTGGCCTTGTGGCTGTTATTATACAGCAACAGTGTTTGTTTTGAAGCTTATGTAACCACTCAATCATTGTTCCTCGTTGGTGCTCCTTCAAGTCTTCTCCATGCATGCTTAAACAATCTAAGACAAAATTCTACCATTTTTTTATATGATAGGAGGTATGTGAGCTTTCTTTCTAATGATTGTATTCTTAATCCTATCTTGTCTTGTGTAACCATGCATCCTGTTCAGCCTAATAATAGTTGCTCTTTGTTGGTAGTCCCCTCCCCTCTTTGCAGTGGCTGTGTAGCCGACAGACACTTTTTTTTGGCCTTGTGGCTGTTATTATACAGCAAAAGTGTTTGTTTTGAAGCTTATACAACACTTTGTTAGCTATTTAACTTCAAAATGCAAATGTGTGTGTGCTTGTTATGTTTTATTATTTGTCATGAATCTAGCAATTCATGATTTGGAAATTAGCTTTTCCAATTCATGATCTGTATCCTGATTCAACTACCTTGATGCCTACCACAAAGGAAATTTACATACCAAAACAGAAATACAGCAACATACTTAGCTTTTTTCCACTAGGTAGGGTCAGCTACATAGATTGTAAAACAACAATAACCATTTACCTCTAAATCTCTGTTCTTCATTGGTGCTCCTTCATCAAGTCTTCTCTATGCATGCTTAAACCATCAAAGACAAAATTCTACCATTTTTTTATATAATAGGAGGTACATGAGCTTTCTTTCTAATGATTGTATTCTTAATCCTATCCTGTCTCGTGTAACCACTCAATCATTGTAACATTCTCATCTTTGTGACGTTTAATTTCTTGTTGACTCTTTACTATCCAACACTCAGTCCCATACAACATTACAGATCTTATGGTTGTGTGATAAAAAATCCCTTTAAGCTTGAGTGGTACTTTTCTATCGCATATCACACCCAGAGTGTTCCTTCATCTCAATAAAGTCAGAGATCATTTTAGAAAGAAAAATTGTGCGAAACAACTGCAGTCACAATGGCCAAAGTGCCAAACTACAATCAACTAGCCTTGAAGAAATGTTATAATTGATACTGCAGTTCTACTCTAACAAATACAACATTCACTTACCTTTCCGAACATTAAACAGGTTAGAACACTATGACTTCAACTCTGAAGATAAGATATCCAACATAGAAAGATATATATGGTATAATTACGGTAATGTGTGAATGAAACTACTTCAGACTAACTACTATAGGCATGCTTCAACATATCATAAGTTCATAACAGTAATAGTTGCATTATCCAAAGACATTTTATTAGTTGCTATGGGTAGTTTGCCCCCCTCTTAGTTTCTGAAATTATCCAAAGGCAAGTAGCATATGACTGCTTTTGTTTGACACACGGAACAGACAAACAAAGTCCATGAAGAAAACCATTTCATTTAAAACAGAAACAGTACAGAAGTATTTATCACTGTACTTTATGAACGATTTAGTTCTTCCACTAAAAGTTATTTCTCTCCTGGGGGCCTAGTTTCCATTTCAATTACGCATGAAAGGAAAATGTACCATCTTTCCACTGAGCCACAAAATTGTTACTAAGAAAGAACAACCATATCCTCCATGATTACAACAACAACAACTAAAAAAGGCCTTATCCCACTAGGTAAGATCGGCTAGATAGACCACACAATGCTATTCGACTCAGTTAAAGACCAATTTTTCAGAGAAATTATTTACTGTGAGATCCTCTGAACAACTTACTCTGATGTCCTCCTTAATCTCTCTCTCTCTCTCTCTAGTTTCATGGGACTACAAATCATACCTTCTACTTTCTTCACTAGCTTTTCTTCTTTATATGTATGTGTCCAAACCACCTTAAAAACTTTCCTCAGTATTCATTCATGATTACAATTAAATAATAAATAATAAAACACGTACACACACCACAAAATTAGCATTGAGTTGAAGAAAAAAATAAAAAAAAGGGGGGAAGATAGAAAACTGACATCAATGCCAAGTATAACAGCATCTTCAGCTAGGAAGAGAGTCATGTGGCTGGTTAGATTAAACGGCGCCGTGAGCCAGCGTCCGGGAGGCACATTCAACTGCGCACCGCCTTTCTTGCCGAACTTAGAAACCGCTGAAACGGCCCTCTTGAAAGCCTCGGTGTTGAGAGTAACGCCGTCACCGACCCCTCCGAAATCCGTCAAATTGAAGGCCATGGGGCGGAGCATGGGCATGGGCCTGGCCGGAATTCCTCCGTAGACCAGAAAGCCACCAGCTATGTTCCTCTGCCACAGAAAAACGGAGGCGAAGGCGGCGATCCATAGAAAGGTCAAGAGGGTCTTGTGCGAGGTGAAGAACGCGGGGACCCAGCGGCGAAGGTCGAGCCTTTGGTGGTGGAAGCGCCCTAGCGTCGAGTTATCCACCATCGTTGAAGAAAGTACCCTTTTGCGGAATGGGGTTGGATTCGGAAGCTGGTGACGTGGGTCACTCCGAACTCCTCATGGATTCGTTTCGTGGGGGGTGGTTGGAGTGAAAAAGGAGGGAACTTTGGGATGTGAGAATGTGTGTTTGGGAAAAATGAATTGTGGAGTGAATTGAAAGGGAAGGTGGGGAGGAGTGGAAGTTGGTTCCAGAGACAGTGATGGGATAACAGTGGGTCCAAAAAGAAAAATGAAAAAACATGGATCCTTGAAGGGGTTCTTCTCTTCCTAACTCATTCTCATCTGTGTGGCTCTCTGCTGAGCTGTTTCGTCTCGTCAGACAATTGGAAAATGTAAATCACTAGATCTACCCAGATTAAAATTTGTATGTGCAGTGGTCCAGCATGTAAAAAGTGTAGTTTTCATGTGAAGACTTTATAGATACAGGAATTGCATGAATAATTAAGTCAACCAAGCAAAAACCAATAATTAAGTCGAAAAACAGTTGATGTCCCAGAAAATAAAAATACTCTAAAGATGGAAAATAAATTTGGAAGGAGAATTTTGTTGCTTATTTTAATTGACTAAGATAAATGTTTATTTTAAATAGTTATAGTTTTTATTTTAATAAATAGATGTATTTTACAAGATAAATATATTTTATAAAATTAAAATTTATAATAAATATATTTAAATATACAAATTATATTATATACAATTAAACTTGTAATAAATAAATATACCTGAATGTGTAAATTATATTTTGCATTTACAGTGAATAATTTGAATTGTGGTATAAGGTTAATTTAAACTATTGAATTTTATTTTAAAAAATTATTGAAATTCAATTTAAGAAAAAAAGAGATGAAAGAAGGTAAAAGAGATAAATGGTTAAAACCTATTAAGGTTTACCTAGTAACAATGGTTTGGGTAATATGCATAAAAATTTAGGTTTTATTCTCATAGTCACCATTGTACACACAAAAATTAAGCAATCGACCAATAGTTTTTTTTTCTAGTTGTAAGGGTAATTAACTTGTTAAATATATATCTAAAAAAGAGTGTAAAAAATATATTTAGAATGTGTAATTGAGAGGTAAGGAGAGAAAAATAATAAATCTTGTATTTCAATTTATAATATACAAATAAATATACCAATTAGAGTTGAGTTTAGTAAAAATGAGTAATATCACAAAACTTGGTGAACAAAGATTTAAATATATACTTGAAAAAGGTATTTACATTTAAATAAATGCTAGAAACATGATCTTTTATTATTCAAAACATGTCTCAAATAGATATATTTTTAAAACAAAGTAGTTGTTAAAAATATAGAATTTAATGGTTATATATTGTAATTTTATATTATCAACGAATAATAAATTAAAATTAATATAATTTTTTAAAGTAACTATTATAAAACTATATCATACATGATAGCTAATTAGATAATAATGTAAAATTATGCACTTTACCATGCAAATACATAATCTTTTTTTCTAAAAAATGTATTTTATAGTAAAGATTGGATGCATATTTTTTTATGTGATGGTGTATAGGTTAAGAGACTGAATAATATGGAAACAAATTATGTAATAAATATTTTTTATAGTTTCAATATAATTAATATTTAATTTTTTTATTTCTTAACAAGCATTTGACGTGTAGAATAAAATAAAATAAAAATTGTTAACTCATTGGCAAGTATACCAAATCGTCACAAGTAGTAAAGTTCTCGGAAGTTCGAGTGTCGAATCCACAGGGACTTTGTTTGTACTTAGATTAATGCAAACCCAGTTTAAAAGCAAGAGATAAGAATTTAAGAATAAAAGATAAAGAAAGATAGAAGATAAGGTAAAGAAAAGATAAAAGATTTAAAGATAAAATTAGAAGATAAAAGAATTAAAGATAAAATTAAAAGATAAAGAAAAAGATGAAAGATAAGAAAGATAAAAGATTTAGATAAAAGATAAATTCAAGATAAAATAGTGTTAGGAACTGACAGAGTTTATGATTTTTTTTTTTACCAATTCAGGTGATTTTATCCCATCCACATCTATTCATTTACTTGCCCCTGATGCCTCACGATGACAAGTCTATTTTACCTATCTATCCCCCAAATGCCTTTGCAAAGACTCAACAGATAAAATGCATGAAGTTCTAATTCTAGATGTTTGCTTTGACGCATGGGCATAATGCAATCACTCTATGCCTAACAATGATTTTATTATGATATCTTTTCTTCTTGTTCTATTAGAAGTTATCCTCTCCCGAGCGTCTAACCCCTAAAACTAATGCATGCATATCTTCTTTAAATCTTATTTAGAAGTTACCCTCTCCCGAGCATCTAACCCCTAATAGAATATAAAGATGAGTATGCAAGATAAAAACAGAAAAGAAAATAGGAAAGAAAAACCTGGTATTGCATTGATAAATAGTGAAGAGTACATCATACATCACATTGGCTGGCTTCTAGGCCTGCCAGACCCTAACTAAGGGTTTAGCCACTCATGGCCATTGAGGGTTTTACAATGAGAAGGGGTGAAAGAAAGGGAGTAAATGAAACCCCTAGGAGAGGGGGTTCTGTCGTGGTGTCTCTGTCCCTTGGACTGGCTCTCTATTTATAGTTGCTGAAGTGGGCTTTGGACCTTCGTAGGCGCGCTCAGCGCGACACCCCCTCGCTCAGCGCATGTTGCAGGCTTAGCGCAAGCTTCTGTTAGATCGTGGGCTTAGCGCGCGTGTTGCAGGCTTAGCGCGCGCTTCTGTTGGATCATGGGTTTAGCGCGTGACGCGCGCTCAGCGCGCGTATTGGACTGGGCCTGCTTCAGATTTTCTTCTTTTCTTCAATTTTTTTGGCCTTTTTGCTTGTTACACCTCCAGTTTTTATATCTGCAGCCAAAATTCAACAAAATATCAATTCTTTAATATTTAAGCGCAAATAACTGCTAAATAATTATTTTTAAAGACAATTTTGCCTTATTTTCTATCATCAAAATACAAATTATTTAGCAGTTATCAAAATCCCCCAAATTAAAACTTTGCTTGTCCCCAAGCAAATCAAATTAAAAGCAGGCTCCGAATGCTTCAACACTTTCAATGGCTACAATTTCTCAGATTCCTCCAACTGGTCCTTTCCGCATTTGTCATAATCCCACAATGGAAGCATGAATTACATCAAGATGAAATTGGTTAGTATCGGAAATCAATCAAGTTGGTTTGCCTCACTTTCCTCACAAGGTTAGTGTTTATCTCTACGCACAAGTGTCTGGGGTGAGTGTTTAAAATTTATACGACCTGCAATTAAGATTCCCAAATTTGCACTTCATCTCAGTTAAAGTTATTCTTACTTACATTTGGTGGATCACTAAGGACTGTTATTGGCTTGTAATGGGGCCTGGCTAGACAAGAAATCATGGTTTTTCTGGGATTTCAAACTTAAGGTTATAAGAGAGCATTCATCCTAGAAAAACTTATACTTAGCCTAGGCTTTATTTGTTTTTCAGCCTTAACACATATGCAATCTATTTTTCTTATTTCCAACCTTAGCACTTATGGCACCTTTTTTTTTTTTTTTTTTTTTTTTTTTTTCCCTTTTTTTTTTTTTTTTTTTTTTTTTTTTTTTTTTTTGGAAAGAGACTTTGGGCTTACAAGTTTTTTTTTTTTTTTGGGTGCCTTATTATGTGCTACTTTTACATTCCCTAGACCATCTTCATTCTACCCATCCCCCAAATTAGGGGTTTATTATGACTAAAACCTTTATGCTCTCTTAGAACCCTAAAATAAGGTTAGAGATATCACAATTAGGCTCAGGGGTTTTATTTAAAATTAATAATTACTAATTTTGGCTCAACAAGGGTGCAAGGGATAAATTTCATCACAGGTTGGCTTTTTGGCTATGTGGCTAAAATAAAAAAAAACATGGCCTTGATCATATCCACCTTATGTTAATAATCTAACAGTCTAAGAATGATGCAAAATTAGGAATTTAAAAACAGACGTTCTCTCATAATTAAGTTCACACAGCTCTCCGGGACAAGATAAAGTTATCGGCTTACCGGAACGTGATCTTTTTCCATCAAGCTAACCTTTTCTCTCTTTGTGATTCATGTCTCACTGTTTGACTGACTCTTGTTTCCAGGAAACCAGTATTTTCACAATTGTCATGTAGCATTTCAAGTGTTGAATCCTTCAGAAAAAGCCTAAATAGTAACTTCACAAATATCATGCAATTTTTATTCAATGACTAAATTTAAACTACTGAAATTAAAATGCATAAAATCAAAATGCACAAATTCAAAATAAAGAAAAGAAATAACACAACTATCCTAAAAGAAACAAATTGCACTTAACTAAAAGAGATAAAGTTAGAAATCTTGGGTTGCCTCCCAGTAAGCGCTTCTTTAACGTCATTAGCTTGACGGGTCAAATGCCTTCAAGGTGGCATGAAGGTCACAAAGAACACATCTTCCTTGCATTTTCGTCTCTTAGCTAGAGACGCCATGAAACTCATGTATGCTGGAAACACCTTCCATATTGTAGCAAGAAAAGTGCTGGTGGTCAAGGAGAGAAGGACACTTAAGGGTTTATCATGTTTTCCATGTCTTTCTTCCTTGACTATCAGTTGATGAGGAGTGGTATTGACTTGGAGAATACTTTCTTGTTGAATTTCTACTTGTGAGTACTTCTTCAATTGTTGTGTTTTCTCCTCATTTCTTTCTATCTCTTCCTTCTTTTCTTCTTCCACATCTTCCTCAGTTAAAATTACCTTGCACTCCTTTTTGTGCTTCATCTCAGTATTTACCGCAAAGGTTTCGGTGGGCTTTTCAGCAACTAGCTTAGCTAATTGTACTTCCAGATTTCTGATTGCTGCATCAGTGCTCTTCTGATGTGACCTTGTTTCCTGCATGAATTGTACCAGCAATTCTTCTAGCCTAGTGTTTTCTTCCTGTGGGCTGGGCTCTTGGTCACGTAGAATGACATAATCATTGGCCGCCATATTCTCTATTAGCTCAATAGCTTCTTCTGGAGTCTTTAACTTGATCTTCCCACCGGCTGAGGCATCAAGGAGCTGCTTGGAATGGGGTTGCAAGCCATCAATAAAGATGTTGAGCTGGACTGGCTCACTAAACCCATGTGTAGGAGTCTTCCAAAGTAACCCATGAAAGCGATCAAGGGCTTCACTCAATGATTCATGAGGGTGTTGGTGGAAGGATGAGATTTCCACCTTTCCCTCAATGGTCTTGGACTCTGGGAAATATTTCTTCAAGAACTTCTCCACCACCTCGTCCCATGTCCGCAGGCTATTCCCTTTAAACGAGCGAAGCCATGTTTTTGCTTTACCGGCCAAGGAAAAGCAAAATAAGTCAAGGCGGATGGCATCTTCAGGCACTCCTACTATCTTCACCGTGTTGCAAATGTCGATGTATGTGGCCAGGTGTGCGTATGGATCTTCAGTTGGTAGGCCATAAAATAGATTCCCTTGAATCAGCTGGATCAAGGAATATGGATATGAGAAGTTGGCCGTCTGCACCTCTGGTCTAGCTATGCTGGTGAAGTACTGAGGTATAATAGGGCTAGAGTAGTCCTCTAGCGTCATTCTCTGTGGACGATTTTCTGCCATAATGCGTTCTTCGAAGAAGGAGTGTGCACTGTTAACAAAAGAAATAACTACCGTGCACGTTATCACAGAATAAATAATTTTTTTTAAATTTTTTTTTTTAAAAAAAAAGAATAAAGTAAGAATGAGTAAAGAGAAAAAAAAATTGAAAAATAAAATAAAGCAGCTAAAATAAATAATAGATAAAAAAAACAAAAAAATAAAATAAAAATAAAAATAGAAAGTGAAAACTAATTGCTTACAAATTGGAATATGCAATTAATCAAGTACGAAAAACAAAGTCCCCGGCAACGGCGCCAAAAACTTGTTAACTCATTGGCAAGTATACCAAATCGTCACAAGTAGTAAAGTTCTCGGAAGTCCGAGTGTCGAATCCACAGGGACTTTGTTTGTACTTAGATTAATGCAAACCCAGTTTAAAAGCAAGAGATAAGAATTTAAGAATAAAAGATAAAGAAAGATAGAAGATAAGGTAAAGAAAAGATAAAAGATTTAAAGATAAAATTAGAAGATAAAAGAATTAAAGATAAAATTAAAAGATAAAGAAAAAGATGAAAGATAAGAAAGATAAAAGATTTAGATAAAAGATAAATTCAAGATAAAATAGTGTTAGGAACTGACTTGCCTTATCTGCCTAGGATGTATGAGTTTATGATTTTTTTTTTTACCAATTCAGGTGATTTTATCCCATCCACATCTATTCATTTACTTGCCCCTGATGCCTCACGATGACAAGTCTATTTTACCTATCTATCCCCCAAATGCCTTTGCAAAGACTCAACAGATAAAATGCATGAAGTTCTAATTCTAGATGTTTGCTTTGACGCATGGGCATAATGCAATCACTCTATGCCTAGCAATGATTTTATTATGATATCTTTTCTTCTCGTTCTATTAGAAGTTATCCTCTCCCGAGCGTCTAACCCCTAAAACTAATGCATGCATATCTTCTTTAAATCTTATTTAGAAGTTACCCTCTCCCGAGCATCTAACCCCTAATAGAATATAAAGATGAGTATGCAAGATAAAAACAGAAAAGAAAATAGGAAAGAAAAACCTGGTATTGCATTGATAAATAGTGAAGAGTACATCATACATCACATTGGCTGGCTTCTAGGCCTGCCAGACCCTAACTAAGGGTTTAGCCACTCATGGCCATTGAGGGTTTTACAATGAGAAGGGGTGAAAGAAAGGGAGTAAATGAAACCCCTAGGAGAGGGGGTTCTGTCGTGGTGTCTCTGTCCCTTGGACTGGCTCTCTATTTATAGTTGCTGAAGTGGGCTTTGGACCTTCGTAGGCGCGCTCAGCGCGACACCCCCTCGCTCAGCGCATGTAGATCGCGCGCTTAGCGCGCATGTTGCAGGCTTAGCGCAAGCTTCTGTTAGATCGTGGGCTTAGCGCGCGTGTTGCAGGCTTAGCGCGCGCTTCTGTTGGATCATGGGCTTAGCGCGTGACGCGCGCTCAGCGCGCGTATTGGACTGGGCCTGCTTCAGATTTTCTTCTTTTTTTCAATTTTTTTGGCCTTTTTGCTTGTTACACCTCCAGTTTTTATATCTGCAGCCAAAATTCAACAAAATATCAATTCTTTAATATTTAAGCGCAAATAACTGCTAAATAATTATTTTTAAAGACAATTTTGCCTTATTTTCTATCATCAAAATACAAATTATTTAGCAGTTATCAAAAATCGTTATTCAAAATATTATTATTTTACTTTGGAAGTAAGTAGGTCGCTGATGTTAACATTAGAACTACACCCTAATATGTCATTGATGAATGCGTGTGTCATGGAATGTTACTTTCAAACTAAGGTTAGTTCTCTAAACGTATACATGGATGGTTTATACGGACAATTTTTTTTATTATTATAATTGGAAACATAATTGGCATGTAGTTTTTGGAGTTACTTTATTGACTTTATGGAGAACTAGAAATAGCTTGATTTTTGAGGGAACTGCAAGTGTTTTGATAAGTGAGCTACAAGCAATAGCCAAAGCACTTGAGAAATATCTTGGCAGAGAAACATCAAAAAGTTGTGGCTTTAGTTAAAGATCCCTTACAGCCAACACACCGTTACTTGCAGGTGCATTTTCTTCAACAGAGACTTTATGGCTAATTATGGTCATAATTTTAGTTGGGGTCTTCATTATTTTAGTGACCCTCCTAAAGACCGTATATTTTTGCGATGGATTGATTTAGTGGGTAAATTCCCTTTGTAATTGGGCCTGGCCCACCTTCTTAATAAAAAAGCCCACATATGGATAACATTTGGTCTCTCGCTATTTAGACCTCGATTTCCCAAGTACAACCCCATACCCCCTTTTCTACCTCTCAATTACACATTATACCCTTTTTCTTAAAGAAGCACACACTTTTTGCTTTTCGAAAATGTCTTTCCAGAATTACATATACCTATTCCAGAAATGTATCTCTGCAACTATGATTCATAGTTTCAAAAATATACTTCTAGAATAGATATATATTTTTTAATAAAATATCACTTGAGAATTAAGATAATTAATGAAAAATAAAAAAGAAAAGATGATTAACACTTATCTTATACCCATAATTGTTAGTCTTATTTTTATCTTATCATTAGTGTTCTTTAAATCTTTTTAAAAATCTTATTTTCATCTTATCTTTATTATTCTTTAAACCCTAATTTTAAACTATTTTTGTCATATATTCGTTATATAATAATGTGTTTTCATCATTATTATATAATATTTTGGGTTTTTCTTCACGTGACAATGCATTTCAAGGTTTGACATAATTAACTAAACTACAAATTGATACTAGGAGTTGTAACTAAATTTCCAGTCACCTGAGAAATGAGAAGGGTTAATTATACTCTGAAAGAAAATAAATGAGAATGATAGTTTTCAGCAGCGAAGAATCAAACATTTGGTGGACAATGCTATTGTTAAACAGAGTTTGGTTTTGCTCATTTTGGGGGACTGCTTCAAAATGAAATTTATAAGTGACAACAGTTTGATGATAGCAAGCAGTTTTTTAGATGTTTGATTTTTATTGCGCCTGGGTAGATTTTCCTATTTTATGCGTCAACTACCACTCTCATGTGGGAGTTTTATTTTGGACATGTGTGTAACAACAAGCATGGTTTGGTGGAAGAAATGAAAGATGAGTTTTGCTTCTCGATCAAAGTCTAACATATTGTTCAATATAGTGTGTGGGAATTGTTCTATATATTGTGTGGGAACTCACTTTTTAAAAAAACATAAAGCATGAGGAGATTTTTATGTTCAAGTATGGTTCTGGACTCTTAGGAAGATTTGCTCTCTTCTCTATACCTCTGGTATTTTGTACTTTTTGCTACACAGTTGAGGCATAACTTGTGCTTTCATTGTTATCAATGATTTTTTATTTACCTGTAAAAAAAGCATCTGAATCCCCCTTCCTATTTTTAATGATCTCCACTCAAATTTTAATTACCGATATATGTAAGTATTTTTTTAATTAGTATATCCTTATTACTTACTTTTAATTAATACAAAATACTATATTGTAAACACATATACATCTCCGTATCAATTATAATACTTTCATGCAAAAGTATATGTAACATGTAATATGAAGCATATCTCATATGTAATCTTTATTATATGATTTTTAAAAAAAAATTACATGAGTAATATCCTAAAAAAACACCAATAATTGATTTATCATTGTAAAGTAATTTCATGTTGATCTTTTAAATGTAAAAACATTTTGTTCCCTACAATATTTGTGAACATAATTAGATTTTTCTGTATTATTTTAATGTTTAATATATGAAAGTCAATCTAAAACATAAATAGAGATGAACACAATCCTCTTATGCGTTCATTGTACTTTTACAATTATAAAATATTGCTGTGAAAATAAATTCATATTTTATCTATTCTAAAAATATAAATTATCTACTAGAGTTTAGAATAACAACTTATTATGATATAAGTGGACTTAAGATTGTAATTTTATCACATTCAATTTAATTACATTTAAAATTTATTTAATTTAAAATTAGAAAAAAATATGTAAAAATATATTATTATACAATAATAACCATTTCAATCGATTGAAACCAAAACTCAACAAGTATACATGACCCCATACAAAATGAATGGATACAAAATTTGATAATTCTTAAGAAAATCAAGAAGAGAATGAAGAGGATGTTGGGAAGCAAGGACAAAGAATATCATACAATCTTGTTATACTTCATTGTTATGATTATCATAATCATCATTTATATATTTAATATATATATATATATAATTAAATACTTTTTATTTTTTTTACTTTTTTGTTTAAATTTTGTTTTCTAAGTTTTAAAAAGATCTTTAATTTATTCTTATATTTTTATTAAATCTTTTATTATATGACATCATAAAGTTGATGTAGCAAATTAATATTGTAATTGATATTGAATATATGTATCATAAATACATTTCAATATTTCAATATGTGAATAGTTTTTAATTTTTACTTTTTATAAACAATATACTAATAACATAAAAATAAGAATAATGTCAATAAAATTAAATATATATTTTGTTATTTATAAAATTAAAAAACATGAATGAGAGTAGAGTAGGGCTAGCGTACTAGTTTTTATATAGACATATGAGAGAAATAGGAATGCATGCATGGGTTGATCCCGAAATGGAGCTGACAGGGTCAACATTCCTGAAAAATGAATGGGAAGCATTTGAAGGAAACAGGTCCATGATTCCAATCCAATTGCTATTCTTAGAGTGGCATGGTAATTCTGGAAGCTCCACCACCATTCGCCAATAATCCATCTCTCAAACACGACAACCTAGCTACCTTTCCCATTCCCGTACTACGTACGCGGCCACCCCATATCCTAAAACACACACAATCAGAGAACCTCAATCTCTCCGAGCAGCGGTCCATTTCTCTCCCGGAACACCCATAAGATTTCCGGCACGGCGATGGCCGCTGTTCGCCTCCTTCTCCTCCTCCTCTTCCCTTTCTCCTCTCTCTCCCTTTCTGAAAACGAAGCCCTTCTCAACCTCAAGAAATCATTCTCTAACCCCGTAGCTCTCTCTTCCTGGGTTCCCAACCAGAACCCTTGCTCCTCCAGGTGGCTCGGCGTCATCTGCTTCAACAACATCATCAACAGCCTCCACCTCGTCGACCTCTCCCTCTCCGGCGCCATCGATGTCAACGCCCTCACCCAAATCCCCACTCTCCGCTCCATCAGCTTCGTCAACAACTCCTTCTCCGGCCCAATCCCTCCCTTCAACCAACTCGGGGCCCTCAAGTCCCTGTACTTAGCCCACAACCAGTTCTCCGGCCAAATCCCCTCCGATTTCTTCTCGCAATTAGCTTCCTTGAAAAAAATATGGATCTCAAACAACAAGTTCTCCGGCCCCATCCCGTCTTCCTTGACCAACCTCGGCTTCCTCACCGAGCTCCACCTCGAGAACAACGAGTTCTCCGGCCCGGTGCCGGAGCTCAAGCAAGACATAAAATCCTTGGACATGTCGAACAACAAGCTCCAGGGAGAAATCCCCGCCGCCATGTCGAGGTTCGAAGCGAAGTCCTTCGCCAACAACGAAGGACTATGCGGGAAGCCGCTGAATAATGAGTGCGAGGCCGGTGGTAGTTCAGAAGTAGGGTCGGGTTGGGGGATGAAGGTGGTTATTGTCCTCATTGTCGCTGTTGCTTTGGCTTTCATTTTTGCGTTGACGCGGTCGAAGCGTCGACACGACGATGATTTCAGCGTGATGAGCAGGGATCACGTGGACGAGGTGGTGCAAGTGCACGTGCCGAGCTCGAACCATAGCAGGGGGGCCTCCGAGGGGGGGAGCAAGAAGGAGTCTTCTTCGTCGAAGAAAGGGTCTTCGCGGGGCGGCATGGGTGACCTTGTGATGGTGAACGACGAGAAGGGCGTGTTTGGCTTGCCCGATTTGATGAAGGCTGCGGCGGAGGTTCTCGGGAATGGTGGGTTGGGTTCGGCCTACAAAGCTGCCATGAACAATGGCCTCTCTGTGGTGGTCAAGCGGATGCGCGAGATGAATAAAGTCAGCAGAGACATCTTTGACGCCGAGATGAGACGCTTTGGGAGACTCAGAAACCTTAACATCATTACGCCTCTCGCTTATCATTACCGCAAGGAGGAAAAGCTGTTTGTCACCGAATACATGCCCAAAGGAAGCTTGCTATACGTCTTGCATGGTACTTACCACACTAATCACCTTAGTATATATAATGTCTCCTTAATTATATAGAAACTTTCGCTTCTTTTGCGAGATAATGTTTGAATCATTGAAGACGCTCTTAGATGATATTTCAACCTTGAACATTAATTGGAGTAATTAACCAGAAACATGCATGGATAAAGAATTAACATCATTATCACTAACGTGTGAAATGGTTAGCAGCTTACCATCTTTCTTTCTAAAGTATGTGATCAGGAGTCCAATCCACAAATCTTACATATAAATCAAGTAGTGTAAGATAATCTAGTATTTATGGTCTCGACTAACGTCTATCTAATATGCACTCAAGTTTTTCAATTAATTGGATAAAATTAACAACAATATTTGATTACATGTTATTGATGAAGACCATAAACCATATAATAATTTTGAGCTAGAGGATACCCTTAGCACTCCCCAAAAAAAAGAACACCATTATCATGTTTGTCTTATTCAATCCGGTTTAGTTCGGAAAGCAGAAAATAGTTAATTCCCGTATGCTCTTTTTTATAAGTTACTCTCTTGTTTATTTTATGAAAATTATATGCATGCAATGCAAGGTAATATATAGTTAAGGTATGTGGTATAATGTTTTTTCAGGTGACAGAGGATCGAGTCATGCTGACCTGAACTGGCCAATCCGTTTGAATATCGTGAAGGGAATTGCGCGAGGGTTGAACTTTATTTATTCAGAATTTTCCAACGAAGACCTGCCACATGGAAACCTGAAATCCAGCAATGTTCTACTAACTGAAAATTACGAGCCTCTCCTAAGCGATTTCGCCTTTCATCCACTCATCAACCCCAACTACGCCATACAGACAATGTTTGCCTACAAAACACCCGATTACGTATCATACCAGCATGTTTCACAGAAGACCGACGTGTATTGCCTCGGAATCATCGTTCTTGAAATCATCACTGGGAAATTCCCCTCTCAGTATCACAGTAATGGCAAGGGTGGCACTGACGTAGTGCACTGGGTGTTCACTGCGATTTCTGAGAGAAGAGAAGCGGAATTGATTGATCCAGAGTTAATGAGCAATCACTCGAACTCCCTCAATCAAATGTTGCAACTTCTCCAAGTAGGGGCTGCTTGCACGGAGAGCAACCCCGATCAACGACTTAACATGAAGGAAGCCATTAGAAGGATAGAGGAGGTTCAGGTTTAAATATGTTGTGTCAATATGCTAGCTTAGTACAAAGTTGCTTTTGTAGGTGAGAATTGCAGTGCAGGCCTAGGAAAGATTGCTTTTAGCATCTTGATCCAACAATCACTTTGTGCATGAGAACCACACAGTCCACGGGGCTAAAGAGAATGATTCCGAGGGAGAAAGAAAGGCAGAGGGTGGCATGCTGTTTCAAGAACTTGATGTCATATATCTAAGTCCAAAAACTATGAAATAGAGCATAAATTGAGAGATGCTGAAGCTTGGAGTTTTGGACAATTTTTGGTCCTTCTGAAGAAGAGAGAAAAATGTCAAAGTCCAAGCTAATTTTGTTGGTGGGCGTGCCTCTTTCTGCTGATAGCAACCCTTGTGAATTGTGTGCAATTCGTATAAGATGAAACCATTTTTGAGACAGCATCGCCCAATTTTACTGCTGACAAGTTTGTACCCTGGGATTTTTCCACTTTTCCTTTTATTCCTATCAAATCCAAGGGATTTCTTTTGATTTCTCACTCCCTTCCCCTTTCCTTTTTATGTGCAGGTTTTTTTTCCCTTTAATTTTAAAGTTAGCTAATACAAGTTGCTATGAGAAATGCCTAATGTCCTATGTTATTTTACCTTCATTTTTGTTAGTTTGTTTTGGCATTTTTTTTAACATTAATTTAAGGTTATAGTTGATCAGCACTAGTGGTTAACCTAATTGAAAGCTTAAAAACTATTTATTTGCTAAAAGTTGATAAGTTAAAAGCTAACTTAATTGCTTTCTCAAACACTTAATTGAATGATAAAAAGTAACACTTTCTAATTGGACAATCATAATTTGTTTACAAAAATGGCATACGACGACCACGACCTTGTAGAATGTGGAGCATATCCAATAGTGATTATCTACGTATTTTAACTCAACTAGCTCCCATAACTCTGTAATTTCTAGGGGTGCATACAATTCATTTTTGTTTGATTTTAAAAGAAAAAAAAACCAAATCAATCAAAACCAATTGGTTAGATTTGATTTTGATTTTTTTCCAACAAACTTGAACTAAATTAACTTGATAAAAAAATGAGTTGTTTTTGTTCAAGTAATTGGGTTGGAATTGAAGCTTTTAAGAATCCTAATTAAAAAAATATGAAAATTTCATAAATATGTTATAAAAAAATACATAAAGTTATCATAAAAATTAAATACAGCCGTGAATTTAGAATACTATTTGTGCATGATGATTGCTTAAGCAAATACTATTGTCCAACAAAAAAGTCTTATTTAATGGAAAAAATGACATTTTTATACT
Organism: Glycine soja; assembly: GCF_004193775.1. Taxonomy (NCBI): domain Eukaryota; kingdom Viridiplantae; phylum Streptophyta; class Magnoliopsida; order Fabales; family Fabaceae; genus Glycine; species Glycine soja. The sequence goes on along the minus strand of NC_041014.1, from coordinate 22,460,981 downwards.
AATATGTAAGAAGAAAATTGTTCAAGTGGTATAAAATTATAAAAAAATGTTATAGAATGTACAAGGAGTCATAAAATGGATAAAAATTCACATATAATATCTTAAGTATTTTTTATATTTTTAATTAAAAATAAAAATTAAGTTTGAAAAAGAGTCGATATTCTAAATTACTTATCTAAAAAAAACATCACAAAAAAAACACTTATTAATTACCATATTCAATTAGAGGTGTTGCATTGAGTAATTAGTTGGAAATGATGTTCTTAAGATTTATTATTCTGGGCGGATGGTCCAACACGTGGCAAAACATTTCTCTGCTACGTGGAACTTAAAACTACTTTCTCCTTAAAAAAACAGCACTCTCCTCGTAAGTCCTGCGTTTCCAGACCCAGTGGAAGTAGCGAAATGTATCGAACGGCGGCGAAGCGGTTGTTGTGCGGTGCAAGATACTACTATAATGGCAACGTTGGACTCCGATTCCGGCCTCCTCAGATATTTATACCCTCTTCTCGCTTTTCCACATCCGAGACTCAACCTTTACCCATTCCACACGCTACGGATCGTACCATTCCAGTCGTCGTCACCACCGAAACCGAAAACCCTAACTCTTCAGATTCGTCCGCTTCTTCTTCACCTTCATCTTCCTCAACAGCTGATGATGCCACAAAACCCAGGGCCAAGTATGAGGACCAACACACTCGCGTGCTTCAGGCCTCGCTCTCTTACGTCGTTCGTTCCCTCTTCCTCTTCTACTATATGTTGATGATTCAATTTCCGAAATTACAATCCACACGGTTGATTTTTTATTTATTTTTTTGCATGTGTAAATTCTATGATTGTAACAACAAGTAATTGTGTTATTTTCAGTTAAAGTTGGGGTGGACAGAAGCTGCGCTAGTTGCAGGAGCCAGGGATGTCGGTCTTTCGCCATCTATTGTTGGATCTTTTCCCAGGAAGGAAGCAGCACTGGTCGAGGTGCATTTTCTTCTCTTTCACATCTCAATCATTTTCACTGTCTTATCTGTCAATAGTTTTTTCTTGCAAGTTATTGTTTGGAGTTGGAGTAGATAATAGAGTAGTGATCTTTAAACCTTCATGTGTAGTCATTGAGGCTATTCTATAATAGTAGGACTGATCTTAGTTTGCTCCTGTATTATGAATTTCTTCATAATACAGGAGGAAAAAATAAAAAGAAGATAAAATGCATCTAACATTTGAAGAAGCTAAATGAAAAGAGCTTCTATAAAAGTCAAGGGCATAAATTGATTTTAGCTTATGCGAGAGAAGTTTAATTTATTTTTATCTTTTTATTTTCTTCTCCTATAAATGTTCATGGACAGAGCCATAAGTGAGGATTGCTACCGCTCGTGTTATGCTATGTCAGGTAGAATGTAGGATGGTACTCTGTCAGTTGCTTCACAATGTTCTACATTATGATGTAATTGCTATTTGCTATCAATTTATACTGTATTGCAATCACATTTTGAGTTTCCGTTATGTGGCAAGCCATCCTCTCTAATGTGATGTTTCACCAAAAGAAAGGGTGAATGCAATAATGAAAGGAGAAAAATGTTCTGTTTTTTTATATGAAATAAGTGACTCAGAACACTTGCTAAGTCAGATATCTTTTTTCCTCTCTGGCATTACGTGTGCGTATGCATGTGCACGGATTCTCACTAGCATCCTATCTTTCTAAGATGTGACCATTGGCGAGCTACAAATTCAGGAGTTGTTAATAATGTTTATCAATATTTTTGGGTTGCTTTATTCGGTTATAGGTTTCCAATGCATGAATTCTCTTCCACTTTTATATTATCTAGTATAATCTAGTGCAATCAGTTTAATGGGTTGCCATTATTTGGAATACTGTTTTCTTGTCGTGCTTATTAGTTTATATGAATTGACCATTTTTTTCTGTCATGTCATAAAACTTTTTTCAGTATTTCATGGATGGCTGCTTACAAAGACTTGCTGATAAAATTGACTCAGATGAGAGTTTACAAAATTTGACACCAAGTGACTGCATCTCTAAGCTTATCAGATTTCGTTTAGAAATGCAAGCTCCATATATATCAACATGGCCTCAAGCTCTTAGCATCCAGGTCTCTGCCCGTTCCCTTTTTCCTTGTTAGAGGCTTAGCTCTCTGAATTATAGACCTGAAAGAGTTTATTTGGAAATAATTTGTTTACAGGCACAACCTGTTAATGTTCCTACAAGTTTTAAGCAGAGGGCAGTGCTTGTGGATGAGATCTGGCATGCTGCTGGTGATAATGCCTCTGACATTGATTGGTATGCCAAGCGCACTATCCTTGGAGGAATATACTCAACAACTGAGATTTATATGCTGACAGATACCTCTCCTGGTTTGTTTTTCTTCCCCTCCCTTTTAAAGACACAAGCATTCATAGAATTTGCTCGATTCTCTCTCATCCATTCATCATTTCTAGTGCTTTTATGCCTTTCTTTTTTATGATGATCTTTCATTTGCGAGTCAACTTCTGGTTCTATGATTGTAGTGACCATGTTCTTTTGATCATGTTTTTTTTTGCTAATGCTTTGAAAATATTAACTGGATTCAATTTTCTGTTCTCTTTAAATCACTTTATCTTCTTGAATCAAGACTGTCCTATTTGCTTCCATGGCAATATATATGAGGATTAATTTGATAAACAATGGAATTTTTTCCCGTCCCATGGAATACTCCAGTACGTGTGTTATCTGTATAGTGAATAAAATGACATTTTGGGAAGAGACCCTGCTGCTTGTGGCTCAATGTGGTAAAGCCATAGCTTGTGAGGACTTTTTTAAATGCTTCCGTGGTTTGTTTTTTTTTTGGCAGATTTCCGTGATACATGGGCTTTCTTGGATGCTCGAGTTAAAGATGCCTTTGATTTAAAGAAAACCATTCAAGAGGTAATCCTTATGTTGTTACTGTGATTGGTTCGTCAAGTTTTTCATATTTCAATTATTTCGAAATATCATGCTTGGTGCATCCAGAATTCTCAGTCATCAAAATTTTCAGGCACAGTATTTGGCAGAAGCTGTCAGTACCGGGCTGGGAAACTCCTTTCAAGGGTTTGTCGGGAAAGTTTTCCAGAGATGAGTCGTGGTGGGAATTTATGCTGACAATGTTTCTCCGAGACATTGATTGTTACCTTGAAGGAGATGCTATATTATACACGCCTAGTAATTACTAGTTATCTTTCATTTATTTCAAATTTGCTGTCTTCGGCCCTTCACTCAAATTTGCTCTTTCATTTAATAATAATTTTAAGCTTGTAAATAATTCTATTGCCATTTTATTATGATACAAAAAACTAGCTCTTTTTTCCCTTCCCCCAAATAGCTTTTGTTTATTCATGTCTCTTACTCCTTGGTATATTGTAATTTCTCTCTTTTCAAAAGCGACGTGTTTGCTGAATTAAATATTTTTTTATAGAAAATTGTTGACTATAATCCTTGGTATATTCATTCATCTATTAAAATGATGTGGGGAGTACTTGTATTTTTTTAGATCCTCTTTGGTATTGGAAATTTTCCAGTAGAGAGGATACACTCTCTAGATATTAGGTTTGCTGTTGACTTTATATTACAAATCGAACAACGGTCTCTAACAAGAGTCACAACATTTGCTCATAATATTTATGACTAATAAGGCTATATCCAATTATCTATGGCAAATATGTCGATAAGTTAATAAAAAGTAGACTAAATCTTGAAGTTAGCTTTTTAAAATTACACGTTATAGTTCTTAATCTTTTACGAATTTTAGTTATTAAATCAATTTTTCAATGATCTGAAACAAAATTAGATTAGTCCCCTGAATTAATCTTTCAAACATCCAATTTATTATCAATTAGAGATTCTTTTTTATAGTCGCTATCAATTATTTTCTGAAATTATTAAATTGTTAAATATTTTATTTCTAGAAGTTGTCTTGTCTGCTAGTAATATGTAATTTAAAAAAAAAAAAACTAATATGGCAACGTTTTAATTTTTTAAGAAAATATATTGGTAACGAATTTTTATTGTATGCACGTAATTTGGACTTTGGAGAACAAATTTTAGAATTGATAAATGAATAAAAATTAAGAATGAATCCTTTAATGATAAAAACCAAAATATACTACATCAGTAATTAAAATATAAAAGCTGATGCCTAAAACGAATTTAAATGAGACAGGTATAAAAGTATTACTCCACCTGTTACTGTATAAACACTATGTTACCTAATTCATATTTGTCAGTTCTTTAAATTAAGAGTATTTATAGTTTATAAATAATTAGTATAAGAAAACATTGTAAATTAGATATTATAAAAAAAAAATATCATTTTAAATTTGAGATATTTAATTGGAAATGGAAAATAAGAGTGTTGGTGGGTGGGTGGATAGTGTTGGGTTTGGAATTTGATTCTTCACCTACCGCTGTTGTAGTTTGAAAATTATATAATGAAAATAAAAATCTAGAGTTTGTGAGGAAGGAAGATGAGTTTGAGGGCATCAGAGATAGCGAAGAAGTTGAATCTGCAACCTCACCCAGAAGGTGGGTTTTACGTGGAGACATTCCGAGACCATTCCGTCCAGCTTTCGACCTCTCAGCTCCCCCCCGAATACAAAGTGGATCGCCCTGTATCGACCTCCATCTATTTTCTCGTTCCTTCTGGGAGTGTGTCTCGCCTCCATCGCATACCCTGCGCCGAAACCTGGCATCATTACATCGGCGACCCTCTCACCGTATGTATATCTTCATCTCTCTCTTTCTTTTTTAACCTAATCTGATATGAATTGTATTGCAGGTAGTGGAATTGAATGAGAAAGATGGGAGCGTAAAATTCACTTGCCTTGGATCAGATCTGACTCAGAATCAGGTGCCGCAGTACACGGTGCCTCCCAACGTCTGGTTTGGCTCTTTTCCTACCAAGGACTTTACCTACTCTGCGGACGGGGTGTTCGGAAGTGCTGAAGCTGAAGCTAGAGATAGTGAGAGGAACTACACTCTTGTAGGATGCACTTGTGCCCCTGCGTTTCAGTACCAGGACTTCGAGCTCGCTAAGCCTTCTTATCTCCTCGCTCGTTTTCCCCAATTCCACCCTCTCGTCACTGCTCTCACATTCCCCGAGTGACTCACACTATCTATCTGTTCTGCTTTTCGGCTTTCTAATAATCATATAGACGCCTTCCTTCTATTTCTAATTAATGCCTCTTTCAACGCGAGAAATAAACATTACTATGTTGTTGTTGTTGTTGTTGTTGTTCTTTTCGACGGAAAACTTATCTTATTACTAGTTTTGATTTTAGGTATTGGTCCCTGCCTCTTTAGAGCGTTGAAATGTTTTACTTGTCAACTAGTATTCTGTTTCCTGTCTTAGCAGTAGTACTTATTCTTCCATTCACTTTCCTAATGAGATAATTATTGGGTAGGAATTTGTTTTAACCCAAATGGAGGATTGGAGATTGTAGATCATTTACTGCATCCAGAGTCATTAATTATTGAATCAGTTAGAAAGCTGATATGTGGACAATTTGCATCAAATATTTAACTTAATTCCTCTGCTATTTATAATTCTGCCAAGCGTGATTTTACTGGTGAAAAATTAAGGCAAGTATCTGGAAGAAAAGTGAAGCTGAGCTAGAGCCCCAACATTTTGAACTCTTAGGCAGTTCATTTGGCACTGAGACTCCCGGGCAAATGAAGGCAGCTCGTAGCTCTATGCTTCTGGTTCTTCAACTTCTTATTGTCCCAAGCATATGGTTATTTTATTTTATAGGACATGTGGGGTTTTTTATTTGTAGGATACCTACCTACCAATAATAATCTGTATGGGGTTGGTGGCATGTCATGCAAATTCTGTGTGTCTTGCAAATACTTGTATCATAGAATTAGTAATCTTAGTGAATACTAATCTAGATGCTTGTTTCTAAAGTTGTACAAATACTACTCGCTTGTTCAAGACAGCTATATATACAGGAAAACAGCCATGAAATAATCAAACGCAAAAGTGCAAAACATTATTATTTAGAAAATTTCGAGTCAACGGAGTTGTACATCATCAGATAATGAAATGCCAGAAGGAACAGCCAATGAACCCCAAAGAGGGGAGAAAAGAGTTTCTTTGAGCACAAACACCAAGCTCCAAGTTTCTAAGATTTTGGGATTTTCTTGACACATGTTCAACTTACTAAACACAGAAACAACAACACAACTTAACCGTGTAAGTGTAAACAACAATTTTAAAAGCAAAACTTAATTGATAGAACCGAAAATGCCGTGGTTATCTGGTTTCAAATTTTAACTGATCGCAATTATCATGCAGATTCTTATCACGGAAAAGAAAGGGGAAACGACGATCGAGCCTCACCGCACCACATGTGCATTTCCTTTCATTTTCTCATTCCTGTATCTTTCTTTTCACTTTTAACTGATAGGTTTGTCTTTCTACTTGTTCTATATGAGATGTGTTTTCTAGAGATGTATATAGGCATCATTATAAATTTCCTCTGCAAAGCATTTAATAGTTATATATAGCCAATCAGAATATGTTTTTGTTTGCTAATTCTTCTAACCACGACTCTTACACCAACGGATTGATATCAAGCTCCATTGAAACTTTTGATCAACAAACAGGCCAACAAAGTCATGTTTGCTTAAGCAGGACATTACTTTTCTCTTTTAGAAGCAAACAAAGATTATTAATGATATCAATCAACAAGAACGAAGCACAAGATAAAAAAATTCGGTGACGTGGAAGAGAGACATACAACAACGGGAGCGCAGTTCATTGTGACTGGATGAGTTCTAAAAAATCATTAGTATGGAAATCGGTGTGGGGTGCAGCTGTGTGGTCACTATGGAACCATCGTAACAAGTTGGTTTTCGGGGAGGGTGTGCTGGACTTTGAATCTGTGTGGAAATAATTAAATTTAGATCATGGGCTTGGCTCAATGCAAAGTGTGAGGAGTTCAAATGGTCATTCTCTGAATGGTATTCTAATCCATTCTATTGCATTTCAAACCTTTGAATGCATTTGGGGTATATTTGTGGTGTGGGTGATGGTTTTCGAAGGGTACGGGATGGCTGTTTTTGTGGTGTTTTCTGGAGGCTTAATTCCATAAGTGGTTGTTGGTATGAGGTGTTTGTTAGCAGGGTTAAGGTTGAAGAAAGTTTATAAGGATGTTTATATCTTTCTTTGTTCTTGGGCCATCCTCCCGTGGAGCATGAATCTTTTATCTGTGGAGTAATTCGGTGTGATATTGTTAGGGGTTGGTGAAGGGAGAAGTTTCTTATTGTTATGTTGTTATTTTATGCAAGTTACATGAGTTTTATTGGGGTTTTGGAGCTGCACACCATTCATCGGGCTGCACCGAATTTGTTAATTGCGGGGACCATCATCACGTATATACACATGGATGAAGGGGCTTTATGTGGGGTTCATGTAATTGCTACATGCTTACTTTACACTCATTTTATTTAAATATTTTGTTACCTCTGGCTACCATTTCTTGGTCTGGATCTTTACTTTGTATTACCTTCTACTGACTTTGGGGTACCACTGGTACCTCCCAGAAATTTTTTTTTAATCTATAACATATTCATTTTGCCGATTAAAAAAAAAAACAAAGAGATGTACGATTATTTTGTTTAAGAATCAGAAGAAAAAATGACTCGGCAAAAAGATAAAATGACCAAGCGATTTGTCAGTTATTCAATCATTTGTTGGATATTGATAGTATGCGATTAACCTTGACATGTTTTGCGTTGAATTAATAATCCTATTTTTAAAACTTCAGACCTCCGTATTCGTAAATATCGTTACTCCTAGTTAGTATGCATCTCTCCTGCAAGACACATGTCATATGTTTATTGACCAGGACCTCATCTATAACGTGATTACCCGGACCATGTATAATTTCTCCCGCGTTGTTAGTGTTTCTTTGACGGCAGATAAAACTTGGTTTTTGTATAGTTCACTTTCTTCTTTGTTAATACAATGGTATAATTTATCTATTGCGAGTTTAAACTTGCACGACTATCATCAGAAAAAAAAAAAAAAAAACTATACAATATAACTAAGGAAATCACCCCATTAAACACAATATACATTTCCAAAATGACAACACTACATGCAGTGATTTCTATATGCAGTAAAATACAACAATCATACAAAAAAATTGATATTTCAGCCTTCGTTTCCAGAACAGCATATATCTGAACAACATGAGATGCAGCCGAAGCATCCTAGACCAATGCAGAGTTGTGCCAATGCGGTTGCACATTGGTTGTTTATCCGGGTACAGCACTGGATGCAGCACATGCAACAGCAGTAACTGCACAAGGTTTCAAAACAATTTGTGGCTGCCTTGAAGATTTCGGGCACTTCAGGCAATTTCGATTCAAATCCTGGAGGAGTATTTTCAGCAGTTGCAGTTAAGTTGCCGAAGCCGATACCTAAATGTGGTAGTAAAATCATTCTCTGGCCTTGGACGGGTGCCTCGAATAGAGGATTGCTCTTTTTTGACGCCTGTTTGCAATGAATGAAAAAACTGATTAGAACAGTCTTTACGTGTGATTTTTTATCCATGTTTGATAAGAACTGTTCTCAGATATTTAAATGTTATATCACCATATAGCTAATTGCCGAAGGATTCAATGACAGAAAATACGTTTCCAGGTGAAAGAATTCTTTGATAAATGGTTTATTTATAAGACAACATCACAAAATCCTCAAATTTTGACACATACTTCTTTCGGTCCAGATGATTCCTTGACTTTCTTTAGATGATCAGTCTCATGTATCATCATTCGTGTATACTCAGACGTAAAGCCAGTCTGCAGGCTCAGTTTTGCAACCTGCCAATTTAATGGAGTGGCATGCGAAAATTTATTTAATAATAAAAAGAAACTGAAATTCACATGCACACATTGAGAAGAGTGATAGCATAGACCAGAGTATTAACAAACCTTTTGTTCTAGTTGTTTATTTTCCATGAGCCATGCTTGAGCAGTAAGATGCTCTATTTGATCTCTTGCAGAAATCTGTTAATAGAGAAAACAGAGCGATATAATGAATAATAATAATAAATGAAATGAAACAAAACTGTAAAAATTGTGGACATTTAATAAACCAGCATCATTAATCTAATCAAAAGACGCCAGGACCATGACTGCAAGAATAAGATGAAGCTAACATATTTATGTTTCTCAGGCATACCAAATAAAAATTAGAACCTCCTCGCTCAGAAATTGTAGTTATAATTTCATATACAAGAAAACTTGAATTTTAAGTATGCTAAAGTAGTAGAGTATTTTACCTTTTGCACAGGAATGTCCTTAGCATTTTGTATCTTCATATCTACTACAAAATTACTGAAATCAGCCAAGATACCTTTGACTTTAAGAGTTTTGGGAAAATTTCCCCTGTATCTTCCAGATAAAATCAATGGACCCTCTGATGAAAGATCGGGAATATGAGGAGGGTATACCTATAACAAATATTGCAGATAATCCCATAAGAAGGAGCCACAAGCACAATTCACCATAGCATTATCTACATGTCCAACTTCAGCATATAATAGTGTGCAACAGAAAATAAATGGTCATAAAGGACAAGAGATGCAGATTCACCATGGCATCACATCAATCTTCATTTTTTAATCATTGAATGTCACTCTAAAGTAGATATAATCAGAAAAAGGCATAATGAAAAGTGTAGATAAAAGCACAATTCACCAAAAACCACCCAAGGTATTAGGGAACTACAGTATTAAGAAGGATGGGAGGACAAGAATAAAAATGAAATGGAGCACAATGGCACATTTTATTGTGTGGAATGATCAATTCAAAGGCAGGGCTGTTGACGATGAACTGAAGGAAAAGAATCAAAATTTCAAATGAAAGAAAGTTTGTTACATGGCATATGTTTGGTAATGACCATGGGATAGAGTGAAAAATGGATAGCAAAATGTTTTTTTCCAATTCATTCAAGCAAGGTACTTTACAAATTTTACCTCAAGGTCATCAAGATCATCCAATGTGTCCATTTTGATATTTGCAAGAATGAGAGATGAAGCTTTGTCAAACAATGTCAGCATTCGAGGTTCAATCAAATCTGGCAATTCAAGAAAGAGGGGTCATTATCCAATTACTTTTTAATGCGGAAAGCGTTAACATCCCTCTCATAGTCATACTAGCCAAGTGAATCTAGTTTGGTTATATTTCAACAATCCCATTATATTCCAACCAAGGGTAATTGAGTCATTCAAACTTCAAGGTTAAAATGTAATTATGAAATCCTTCAGAGCCTAGTGATGTATTATTAAATAGTTTAGGGACCATGTTTGGAAATAATAAATATTGTAAACAATTATTAGATAACATTTCAATAAATATTACAACAAAAATGGTATTACACAACGCAATGAGAGTCGGTTAAAGACCAAATTCTTAGGAATATCATTCACCACAAGATCCCTCTTAACAATTTCCTCCAATGTCATTAGAACATCAATGTTTGGTGATGTTGATGGTCTCTCATGCAACCATTAATTTATAGCTAACAAAAAATTTATCGTGAATAATCTATGTTTGGTATATCAATAAATTTTACATTAGCTGCCAATGGCCTTAAACATCCATCTTCCTTTACCTAGGCTTTTAAATAAATGTTGTGAGTGTAAAATCAATACTCTCTCTCTTCCCTAAATTGCAGATAACTCAAAAGTTCATGCTAGAGTCAACAACCAGATGCCCCAAATAAAATGCCTAGACTATGCAACCAACCTTGTGTAATCATATTGCCTGGTAGGCACATATTTAGTGGCATGGTTTGTGGACCAAAATTTGTCTAACACACAACATCATTTAACTTAAAAAAAATATGAAAGATAAATAATCACAATGCTATGTATTTATTTTTTAAGTTAAATTCAGAACTTACCTACATCCAATGCAGCATCATATTGGCCCCTACCAATCATTGCAAGCATTCGCAAGAAATAATGATTGCAGAATGAACCTGGGGTTAAATGAGTTTAACAAAAGTGAGTGATAGATGAAGAATTTTCTACCAACTGTTAAAATGAATTAGATTAAACTAAGAGCAAGATCTTAAGCAGGTTTATTTAATAACTAAAAAGAATGTCACAATGTTTAAATTTATGACAAGTGGCAAGTTTTGATAAAGGCCCAAAATACTGAGAACCATACCAATGCCAAAAGTGTAAATTCGAGGGCATATTGACTCTCCATTGATCATTCGATTCTTTACCATAGCACAAATTTGTCTCTCATCTTCAACTGTTCCATCTGTAACTAGGAAAACTATTGGAACTGAACTTTGAATATTGGATAGCATCTCTATTGCCTGAGAATAAATGGCAACAAATAAATAAACCGCATTCTAGTCAATGATAGAGGGAAGAAAACAATTACAATGATAAAGTTGAAACAGAACTTGAGGAATGGGTTTTCCATGCATCAAACTGAGCAAAGATTGATTTATCTACTCAGTATCGCTTTGTACAATTTGGTTCTGTATTAACTAATGCTCAATAATATTTATATTAATTAATGAAAAGAAGCATTTTATAGGTACCGTGTTTAACGGATGTGAAATATTAGTACCACTCCCAGCAATAAAGTTCGTGTTAATCCACTCAGTGGCCCTTTCAACAGCATCCCCGGAAGCCAAATCCATCGCTTTGGAAAATAGATAAGTCTCTCCATTAAAGGCTAAAATATTAAATGAATCATCGTGATTAAGCTTAGAGAGAGCAGTCAATAGTGCATTCTTTGTGTCTTCAATTAGCTTTCCCCGCATACTACCACTGATGTCAATAATGAATATGATGTCCTTTTTGAATACCTACAAATTAAGTAATCCCAGAATACCAGAAGTAAGAATAAAAGGACACTCTAAAAAATATATATTAAACATGGCATGTACACCTACAAAGTTTACAGTTATAGTACAAACCTTGTGACTCTGAATATCTCCAGGAGAAAGATACATGTAGAACATCTCTCTTTCATCAAAATCTTGCACAGATGCAGATTCCAAAAGAACACCACCATTTATATGACTTGAAGAAACCTAAATATGCATACAGTGAACCAATAAGATACCCTTTCAAAATCTCATACTACAAAAAAAAAAAAAATGGCCATTACTCATGAGTCTTACAGCATATGAAAAGCTAAAATCGACTTTAGACCATGAGAGAACATCGGAATCATATAAGAAGCCCATACTCCCAGCATGACGCCTCACTTCCTGGACACAGCCACAATAAAACAGTCAATCAGGTATAAACTTACATCACAAGTAAAATTTCAACAGTGTTGCCACATAAAAACAAACTCAACACGAACCTTCAGTGGGTGGCTTATTGTCCTGCACAGAAGCTCAACTCCAGTAACAGCATCCACATTAATTTGTATCTTTTCTCTTTTAGATATTCTCTTCCCCGCAGGGTTAACAAAATCTGGAAAGGTAAACGGCACATTCAAAGAGAACTGGCCTTTGGAGTACACTATTTTCTGAGACCACCGAACTTTAATTGACAAATTGGAACCTCCATCAACCTACCACAAACCAGTTAGAATCCAATCAAAATCAGTACCACAACAAGAAAACTCAACCAAACTATTCAAGAAATCAAAAGCTACGTATTAAGCTATTCATTAACCTGCGGTATAGTTAAAGTAAATATATTCGGGATGAGAAACCCTCCGTTTTGAGGTGGCGCGGAATTTTGGCTCCCATTCTCATCTCCCATGACAACCAGTTGAGTAGAATATGATTTTCTAGAAACGCTGACCTCAACACCTAGAATTGAACCCTGTGAAATTAAATCTGCAACACATTAAAAGCATTACTCAAATTAAACAAAACAAAAACCTCCATGATTACTTCTAATAGAATTATTAATTACCACTATTAAATTTAAACGAAAGGAATCCTTCAAAAAGAAATTATATGCGTACCTGGTGGCTCACGGGAACAGCGATGCGGCAATCGCAGGAGCGGCTTCCCATGACGCAGTGGAGTCTCCAAGTGCCGGAGACTGTGACGAAAGCGGTTTCGTGGTAACAATCAGCTTCCATCTCAATCGCGTTCATCTGAAGCGGAATCAGCGCTGGAGGATCACACCTTCCGTACACGTGCGGTTGGTAGCTCGAGATGTCGGGGTTGTCCACGATCCCTGGATCGGAGATCACCGCGTAGACCATCGGCGCCGAGGGGAGGAACGCGGTGGCCGAGCGCGCCATCGGCGGCGGAGGCTTGGGCGGGGACACCGCCCTGTCCTTCACGAAGTATATGCGCTTGGAGAGCTTCAGCCCGTCGTCGACCGCTTTGGAGAAATCCACGGCCATCGCAGAGAGAAGAAAATAAAAAGTGCTTTGGAATGTGAAGACTGAAGAGTGGAGAATGGTGAATTTGCATTTTGGATTTATAAATAAGAAAGGAAAGGTGGGGGGTCAGTGTGGGGCCTCTTCAAGTACCCGTTGGAACTGCGTCTCTTGAAACGCGTTTTGATATCATGTCGGCAAGTGGAACGCTGATTCGGATTTCTTTTATTCGATTGATTAGTAACTTGCAAATTAGCTGCATTATAATCACAATAATGCTGGACTCTAAATTAATGCCATGCACTGTTGCATTCAATTTCCAAGTCGCTTCTAAATTGTTTTGCTTATCCATTAATAAATCTCCCTGCGCTGTCTTCACCGTTGCTATGGCCCTGCTAATCAAATTATTATGTCTTCGGACGGTGATCCCGGCGTAGTCAACTTGCCAGACTTTCCCATGTCAATATCCTGCATATTTTTTAAATTTAATTCAACTTGTTGCTTTTTTCCTTATATTATCATCATATTATCTAATCATCATTACTCAATTCATCACACATATTAAATTTGTGAACAAAAATTGAACTTGATCATTATATAACACATAATTGGAGAAGAACGAAAATTTTTAAGTGTAATTAAATCTCATATAAAATTTGTTTCATGGTTCATCCAAAAAATCTTAATTATCATGGTTATAAAAATAAAATCATCTGAGAGTTTATAATTATATATTATCAATGTAAATTTTTAGTTTTCTATAAATCTTGGATTAAGAATCTTAATTTTTCAAATTTGATATCTATTTAAAAAAAATTGTGAATGTTTTTTAAATAGTTTCTTACCAAAACTTTTTATAAAGTGAGGTAAAAATCTTACTTTTTCAAATTTAATGTATTTTTATGACAGTAAAAATATTATATTATTCTTATTACATTAAGATAAAAATATCATCTAACTTTTTAATTCTAAAAAAAAAATCTGTAAGTATTTCTAAAGATCAACCAAACAAATTGTATTCATTATAAAAAAAAAAACATGATTCTTAGGATTTCCAAACATCAAAATATTTCTCTCCTAACAAACGTGTCATTCTATTTTCCTTAAAAAAAACGTCATTACGATAAGTTTCTATTGATGAATCTCATATGAATTTCCAAATTATAGATAAATCTTAGATATATGAGCACTATCATGCGAATGCTATTATGACCGTGCTTTTGGGTATAAAAAAACTGGAATTGTGTTTAGCTAGAAATTAGCTATGCTATTGTTGGGATAGTTTATCGGCCTATAAAACATGAGCCATGCACAAGAGTGTGTTCTCCACCCTGGGAGAGCTGCTATATATTTTAAAACCAAGTTTATCGACCTTGATGACGAGACATTAAAGCATTATGAATCCCACGAATTTCTTGGCTATCAAGAGAGTTGTCTTTCTTCATATTTTGAAACCAAGTTCAAAGGAGGAAAAAAAAAGAATCATTATGAATTCTTTGAATTTCTATACCTGAAAAGTTAGTCATTGGCTTGAGCAACATGTAAATTGGGTATTCAGTATCAATGAAAAGATGCAATTAATCAAAAAGAGGAGAACTGGTTTAGAAGAAGCAATGACTACCTTTTCAGGTATAGAAATTCAAGGAATTCATAATGCTTTTATGTATCGTCATCAAGGTTCTCTATAATAGTTGCATTTAAAACATATAATAGTTCTCCCAATGTAGAGAACACACTTGTTGTACGTGACTCATTTTATAAGCGAGTAGATGTTGAAGCCGAGTGGAGCAGAGCACGATGAAGATGATGCACCTGTTATTGGGTTACGATGCTGGTTCGGGGTGCGAGGTGAAACTCGGATATAGATAAGATATTGTTTGCGCATAAGATAATATACTGTACGTGGATTTAAAACACAATAATGTACGCAAATAAAATAAGATATCACAAGTGATAAAGTGACAACACACATGTCAGTTGCGAATCCACTTGCTGGTTCATAAACTATATCGCAGCCAAGGGTGGATCCAGCATATTTTCTCAGTGGGGGCCAAGAAATAGTTGGTAACATTTTTTGATAAATTACCACTTTGTTCCTAAATATAAACTAATAACATTTTTTTGTGTGTGCGAATAAATCGGTAATAATTTAATCTTAATAGAACAAAAATTCTAATTTAGTTATTAAATATGTAAAAAGTATGATAATTATGTATTGTCGCTAAGTTTTGTGAAATTATTTTATAATTAAGATGTAATGTTCAAACAATATTTTGATGTTAAATTATATTTTTCAATGACCAATTTGATATTAAGTGGATATAAAACATAATTGTTACACATTTTATTTGTTTGTGGACTAAAACTGATTTTCTTTGTTTCAAAGACTAAATTATCATTACTTTACACATTTAAAAAGACCAAAATAATCATTTATTTGATTTTTTCACAAAATAAAAATAACACATGCTTTAAAAAAATATAATGTCATGAGAGAAAATCCAAATACTAAAAAAAACTAAATAGTATAAAATAGTAAAATTAGTAACAATTTTTTTAATTTCTTATATTTATTTTGCATTCATTTTAAGAAAAAAAATATCTTATGAGGACCATACCTATTTTTTATGGGAACAAAATTTTCTTTTATTATCCATATACAAATAAAAAAATAATTTGTGTGGGCAATTACCCCCACACATAATTATCCATATACATACTCATGTCATACAACGTTCATCAAAACAGACTTATATATGATAAATAGCATCAATTTATAGCCTACCAGTAATTGTCTTCTGGTTGGATTCATTTCTGAACTCCAACACTTATAATAAGCTCACTTGTATTTAAGAACATCCCACTTGATGAAAATAAAATCTTCCTAAAAACAAAAACAAATTAAAATAAATATACAAATAATCACAAATTAAAATAAATAAATAATTTAAATAAGCAAATTAGCATTTAGTTTCGCATAGTTCTATAAATTCGGACATCTTTGTTTTCTGGTTTAGACTAGAAAAGTGATCAAACATCCACCAAAACTTAATATACGAATCCATTCCTGCCAATTGCAAAGGAAAACAATATCAATACAATAAAATGGGATTTCAAATTTAATGAGGGAAATATTAAAGGAGAGAAAGAGAAAGAATTGCCATCATTATTGGCTTTATCAAAATAGAGAAGCCAGTCGAGGAGATTAAAAAAAAAAAAGACAGCTAAATTAACCATTTTTCAAGGGGAAATTGAAAAAGAAAAAATCAGATTGATGTCAACCAATACCAAAAAGAGAAGAAAAAAACAAAATCCTTTCTTTATGATCCCCTATCAATAAAAATGAGAGAAAAAAAAACCAATACCGTAAAAGATTGCACCTTTGAGTTTCGAGAACAACAACAAAGTATCAACTGAGTTTCGGGGAACATGGTTACGGCCTTTAGAGAAAGCGGGAGAGAGTTAGAGTAACTGAAAAAGATGAAATCTTGCGCAATGTATATGCTCGGTAAAAAATGCACCTTTGAGTTAAGAGAAAACGAGAAGAAAAACAAGTTAGAGACATACTACTCATTCTAAGCATTGTCTACTATTTGATTAAAAACTAAAATTGAGTAAAATTTATTAAATAAAAAATGAGACCACAACATAAAACATTTCTTTATTTCAGTCAATAATAAAAAAAATTGTATCTAAAAAACATGTTAGACAATATGTTACTAAAATTTCTTAAAAATTAATACAAAGTTTTTAAATTGTTTCTTTTTTTTCGCTGTTGAGTTGGATGTGCTAACAAGCCCAACCGCATCCCGCGAAGGAAACATTAAGCAACACTATCAGCTAAGTTCAAGGATTAGGGGTAGTATATATATCATTGCTCACTTGTGGTATAGAGAAGATGCACATACATTATTAACAGACAAACTAACATCATGCTATTAAATACGTTTGCAACGTATTGTCGGGCCTATAAGTAGATCGATGAGCACATAAAAGAGTAGTCAACGTAACTATTGCACTCAGAGACCCCACTAGCCACTATTAATATGGTCCCTGGTAAACTGTAGAGTATATACGTATAGTACATTCAGCGTGAAATGTATCGAAGCTTTGAAACTCTATGATATATGAAAAATCCAAGACTAATAACTCACTATTCTGTTCCACCCTGCCCGATTTGTTTTTAAAAGGAGAGCAAGGGTGTTTTCCTGTTCTATGGACTTCAACCTCCAATTCAATACATTATGAAGAACTCACTCGGTAACAATCTTCAAATGCTCCTATTCTGCAGATTTGCCTATCAACACTCTTTTCAACTAACTTGCTATGTGCCGGCCATATGAAGGAGTAATTAATTTACATGGTAAGTAAGTTATACTACAGAAGACCTCAAAATTTGCGTAGTCAAAGTTAATTTAAGACAATGTACATAACAAATCTCTGCATCGTACGACTTCAAATATCTCACCAGATCAGCTCTGAAGTACAAACTCAGCTAGGACACATTGCAACCTCCATGACTGCGTCCTCTGCAAAACTATAGTTTTCTTTTAAAGTGAATGACCATTTCCAAGCGAAGGAATGGTTGTAACTTTTTCAACGCCAACCAAATACTCTCCAGCCAACATAATGAGTAAACTATATTTGAGCAAATAGTATTTCATTCCATGTATCAGGAACACCAGGCAAACACCAGTGTAAGCAATCCTGCACCCCAGGCTTCGCTGTAAGACTGAACCGTGATATATGACCCTCATCCCTAAGCTGAGAAAGAGCTGTTATGTCTAAGAGCTTAACCCCTGTTCCCTTTACCGCACTTGCAGCACCTTCATCAATAGACTCCTCTCCCAATATTTCCTTTCCAACGGACATGGGTTTGGTATTGTCACAACTGCCTCCTGTGTTCCAGTCCCCACCAACAAAATGCCTAGGAGAGATGGAACGATAGAATACCTTCAAACCTGGATATTTTGGAAGCTGTGAATTCGCCCAACTTACAACGCTGTGAATTGTAAGATTCTTGGCACCCCAAATCACTGCTATCTTCTTATCAGTATTTGGCACACCACCAACATGCATTACCCATCTATTAGCTGTGAGCTTTCCCCGATTCCAGTGGTGACCTGTGTTGAGAACCAGGACATTGAACTTGTGGATATATTGGCGCAAGAATGCTGGTGGCCGATCAAGATGCATTGCATAATCCGTGTTTGGGTTGTTTACATCAATAGGTTCAACATCACAGAGGCTTGCCGACCAGTAGTACAGGATGGTAGTATTAGTGCTTGAGAAGCGGAATGCCCACCCACTAGGGCGGGCAGAGCCCTCAGCTATAACCAATCCATACTCCCTCCCCACATCTTCAACCTCAAGCTTATCCTTACCACCAGTGATCATGCACATTAAAGACTGGAACTGCTGCCGGCCCAACGAGTCTCCAACAAAAGCCAGAGTTTTGTTTTGCATCCTGAATGCACAAAGATTATCATCAATTGATCATGTTTATTGACTTTTACTGTTGAACCCAAAAACAGGCCAATAAAAAGAACTCAATGTAGATGGGAAGTTGGGGGGAATTTATTTTCTAAATCAGAGGAAATCCACAAGAGTAAAAATGGCATCTCAAGAAACATCAGTCTTGTCATCTGAACAAAAATA
Organism: Glycine soja; assembly: GCF_004193775.1. NCBI lineage: Eukaryota > Viridiplantae > Streptophyta > Magnoliopsida > Fabales > Fabaceae > Glycine > Glycine soja. Next base: position 22,441,972 of record NC_041014.1, on the reverse strand, counting down.
GACTAAATAAAGTAACATGACTACCATGCTAACACATGACCTCATCCAAAGCTGACCAACCCACCCCCTTTCAAGTCAATTGAGAAGCATCATCCTTTTTTCAAAAAAATATTGAGAAGCATCCTATGCCTCCATCATTTTAAACGAGTCTATGGGTAAAAGGAATTGAAAAATCATAATGTTCAGCATCAAATTGTACACAATTACACAAAAGTTCAATCTATACATGGATCAAGAGAATGAAATACCTTCTCAAGAATTTAGAACCTTCAAATTCTTCCATTTGACAATCCTTGGGTTGCCACCGAAGCTTCTCATATTCAAAATCAGTACGTTGCATCAAGCGGCAAGCCCACATCCCTGATAGCCACTGTTTGCAACCAAAACCTGAATACAAAGGCCGGTTGTTGTCTGGGACCCATTTTCCTTTTGCGTAGTTACAGACTGGATAAAGAGTCAACAAGGAACATGCATTAGTTATCAATACTAGCAAATATTGTTTATGATAGATAGTCCAACAAATGTGCATGGTGCATTGCTCTTGTGGAAAAATAATGATTTTTGATGGATGATGGAGCAAACAGGTTGTCTAATATGAGAAATTTATTTTCACAGGAGTAGTCTCTGGAAATCAATTATGTGTTGTTAACTAATAACTACACATACTCAAAGTTAGCGATTGAGTGCTACCAGAATAATAGGTAATTTACTCACAAATGAAATGGGGAAACAAACCAGCAAACATTCTAACTTAAGATAATTATAAAAGGTTTAAAGATTTCTTGAGGGAAAAAAAAGAAGTTTCTAATAAAAGTTAGGAGATTCCCTTCATTAGGAAGCACATTGTTGGAAAATAAGTTGAAGAACATGTATCAATTTTCCTACACCTATGTGCCCGTTTAGCACATCTCCATAACCAATTCCGCTTATTGTGACACATATTCCAACGTAAAATCATAAGCTGAAATTAATTTAAGTGTACACTAATTATTTTTTACAGTTCAAAATTAGTTCCACCAAAATCAATTCTTCTCAACTATGAAACAAATGGACCTAATGTTTCAAGTTATATTTAGAAAGTAGAAACTTAAAAAACAACTAAGTTACTTAGAAAAATCCAGAGATATTCTTTAAAAGGAAGCTCATTTTTTATAAAACAAGTTTAAATGCATGTATCAACTTCCTTTCAACTTATCCCCCAAGGAGAGAAACTTGGCAATGGAGTTTTATAGATGATTAGTGAAAAGACCAGTACCTTTATTTTCTGTAGCATTATTCCAATTGTTGTCTTTTCCACCAGTTAAAGAGATTATTTGAGGAGATTTAGTCACAAAATCATTTCTATGCTTATTTTCTTCTTGTCTCAAACTTTTTTCCCCCTCAGCTTCATTTCTTTTAGCCCCAGATGATGTTGGGCTGGAAAAAGTCTGTACGTCATGATTTTTCTCACCTTCCAAGATTCTCTTGTGTTTTGCTTCATCATCTGGCACACTTGAAAGAATTTCTACACCATCACAACAAAATTTAAGATTTAGCCCCAAGAAGACAACATGAAATTAACAGAGAGGGAAAGTAAACACAAAGACCACTTGGTAATGGTTGTATTTCTAAAAGGATGGAGGCATCTAATAGATGTATTTTCGGAAGAAGTTGTCTATATCTAACAATACTTTTAACTCAACCCTATCACTCTGGCTTAGCACAACGTTAAGTGCAGAATTCTGACCAATACAGCAAACAACAGGATAAGTGAATAAAGCAGGCCCCATATATAAAGGACACATACATTCTCACATGCTCCTTTGATAAAGGGCATGGTACCACATCATGAGGTAGTGTAAACCCTTTTGAATCATAGAGGATTAAAGTAAACAATATCTTACGTTCGGTATATGAAGTTGTTTTGGTATTACTTTCACTCATGTTCTTTCCAAAAGAGCTTTGTGCAGGAACTGTTCGCGATGCTCCCTCGAGATTTAGTTCTTCTGTTTCATTGAAGATCTTCTCCGTTGCTAATGATGAGCCCTCTTCATCCATGTTCTTTCCAGAAGAGCTTTGTGCAGGGACCGTCCATGATGCTCCCTTGAGACGTAGTTCTTCTGCTTCATTGGCAGTCTTTGCCTTTGCCAACGGCGAGCCATCTTCACCCAAATGTGGATCTGGTTCTAGCACCTGGTCTGAACGACGACTAGCTAAATGATCTGCAAACATGTAAAACAACCCCCTTAAAAATCAGTACTGAGAACAATGCAAGGGGCATTATTCAGCATGAACTTTCCAATCTTTGGTACAAATTCTATTCCAGACAGTTGTTCAGTCAGTAAATATTAATTTTTAAGGAACATTAACAACAAGTCAAATACTTTTACCTTCATAAAAGAAATATATAAAATTAATATTTGTCATATTGACAGGATATAATATCAGTATTTTTCAATGAAAACAATTATTATATAAATGAAAGTAAACCTGAAGGCAGTTGCAGTGGTGGTGTTTGAGGAGGAAGAAAGGCACTAAGACCAGGCATTTTCTCCCATGACCATAAAATGATAGTTACAGACATGAGAACAATGGAAATAAGCGAAATTTCTTTACCCCTTAATCCATTAAAGCCTACCTTCATCCTGCATAAACATAAACATAAAATTGCAAATAAAAAACAAGTGAAGACATGACCTAGAAGCAGTGGAAATAAAAATAAGAATAAACAATGTTCTAACAAGAAAGAACAAAAAACTTCACTTTCAGCCAACAGAAGAAACTAGACAATAAAGCACATCCACGTTATAAAGGCAAGAAAATCCTCACAAACTGACAACTGTTAACAACACACTATAAATCAACAAAAAAAAACATTTATTTGACAGTTAAACCTTAACCCTGTGTTTTTATTAGTTTGGTCATCCCGATTCCCTAATAAGTAGTTTCCACTCCCTCCTCCGCCTCCTCCTGTGCATTCGAATTCGCTTCTGCTCTAACATATCAAACAAGAAGAACCCAATCCAAATTAACAATTGCCAACGCAAAAATGGCTCTTTTCCTCTTCTATTATGTCCCATTCACCCTCTCAATTGTGAAACTCAGATACGTCACCGTGATCTATATCCAGCTCTTCACATTTGTCAGAAACACACAAATTTACAAAATCACTAGAAACACACACACACACACACACAACGGTTTATGTAGTGTCGGACAATTTGCGGCATGCAGAGGAACCCTAAAAACGAAATAAACCCAAATCGAAGTTGACGAGCTAGCTAGCTAGAAATCATTAAAAGACACAGATAAATTAACAATGGATCTGGCAGGTTTATAAGAACTTGCACCTGTTTCGGGTGAACATGAAAAGCCTCAATTTGCAACTTTGCCAAATCTAGAAGAAATCAGATGCCAAACAGAGAACAATGGTTCATTAAATAGTTAGTTAGGAGAATGAGAATTTAGGGTGAAGAGAACAAAATACGAATCTATGGATAAATTAATAGATCAATCGTATAAAGAGAGGAGAACAGCGGGGATCGCGGCCAGACATGAACTTTATTAATTAAATACATTATATTATGTGACTCTTTCCCTTCTTTGTTACCGTGCACTTTCTTCAATCATATGATAATCAACTTTTATTTGGGCATGAACATGATGGCCTTAATTTCAAATTTCGTACATTTTTTTCTTCTTCGCGTCCATCATTAATATGAAATATCTAGTCCCTTAGTACCACTAAAAGTTATACTAATAATTGTTAATTATTTGTACACTTTTTATTGGTCATTTTTATTTTTATTAAGTAACTATCATAAAGTCAATTGTATACTTTTATATTCTATTTAACTTCTTCTTTTTCTTTCTTTGTTTTGTTTTCTAAGATAAGAATATAGAGGCCCAAAGTATATATCATTCCTCTAGATCGTATCGTGTTTTTGTATTTGATTAGGTTATCTTTATGCTTATAGAGATTATTTTAGGAAATATCATAATGTATTGTTAATTTTTATTAGTAGGAATTAAATATAAGTAATAGAAGGATTATAATAATTCACAAACTCTCGTTCTGTTTAACTAAATTATATTTTAAATATAAATATATCGTTATTTATTATGAAGAGTGATGTTTTTTGAAATTTTGAAGACACTTTAAAATGATTTCAGGTTAAAAGACATTTGTGATAGTTAAAATATATTTTTATATTATAAATTAGAAAACATAGTAAGAATTTTGTATCTCTTTTTATCGTATACTATTAATACTCTCTTTTTTAATGTTCATTTGATCATATATTTATTCTCTTTTAATTATTTCAAATTACTCTTATTTTATCTATATTTCTATCATTGCCTTTTTTATTGGTATATAGTTGATGTTTTAAACTACTTATTTCTTCAAATCTATTATCTTTTATCCATATCTCTAAATTGAGTTTTAAATCATTTTTTTATAAAGGAAAACATTAATATTTAAAAATAATCTTGTTTCACAATTTAAATTATTTATTGTAAATCTAAAATATAATTTATATATTTTAAAATATTTATTTATTATTATAAATTTTAATTATGTAAAATAAATATTTATCTTATGTAATGCACAAGCTAAATATATTAGTTAGATTATTACTTATCACACTAATTGTATGAGATCTTAGACTCAAATTTCATTAATGACACTGGGCGCAAAAAGAAATGGAGCTAGTAGATAATTTATAGATGTTTTTATAAAAAAAAAAAAAAAAAACTCTTAATAAGTTGAAGTTTTTTTTTTTTTAAAGAAGAAGTTAAACTAAACTCTCGCCTATTCTTGTCTGATCATGTTAATAAATTATTTGAGTAATATTTATACATGTGATGTGTGATTTAAGATTGGAGATAAGATTTAAACGCTCACCTTTTTTTTCTAAAAAAAAATTGAAGATAAAGTTATTCTAGGAATAATTTTTGTTATATTGTTAAATAACATTTTAGTATATAGTAAATTTTAATAATTCGACTATTAAATATTTTTATAATATCTCACGATCATGCAAATCAAATTTCAGATAGATTGAACATATGAAGTTAGATAATTTTATAGTTAACATTTACTTACATTTAAAAAAAACACATTACATGTTAAATTGAATTTAATTAATAAAGTACTAAATAGTTTTCAAATTTTATAAGAAATTTATAAACTAAAACTATTTAATTAATAAGAAATTTTAATTTCACGATTGTATTATAAATTTAACATATATAAGGAATTATTTCAAGTAGTTTGTTTTTTTGGTATATATGATCTCATTCTTCTATTATAAACGATCTCATTGCATACGCGTCATTCTTAAAAAAAAAAAAACTACATTACAATGTTTAATCAATAAAAATAAATTTTAATTTAATAGTATATGAGAAGAATTTTATATTAGAATCATGTATCATTTTTCTTGTCTCCTTTTCTCTTTAACGTGCTGTGACTTACTACATAAGATTTTCTATCACCTCCGCTATTGTGTTATTATTGTTGAATCCCATTAAGGTTACATGTCAAAGTTAACAAACCTTAAGAGTGTTGGAAGAATTTAAAATTTTGAGAAATTTTAAATTTTATGAATTTTAAATACTTCAATTGAAATTCTTTTATTTTTAAAATTTTGTGTTTAGATAAAAAAAAAAAATTATGAGGGTGAAAAAAAAATGAATGAAAAAAGAAAAGATATGATTGGTCTACTAGTTATACGTGTTCTTTTATGTTCTCAGACCCCCGAACGATGTTCCATAATCTCATAAGGTGTTTCTTGAGAAAGACGGTAAGAAGAGAATTTCAATTTCTCACGGAAATTAAAATTCCAAATTTTTAGTTATTTAAAATTCTCTTTTAAAATTCCAAAATTTTAAATTTTTCACAAAAAAAAATATCTAAACAATGAATTATAGATTACAGAAATTTAAATTTTGTGATAAATTATTTTCCTGAGTTAAAATTCTGTATCTAAATATACTCTAATGGTAATGACAGTAATGTGGCTATCAATCCTTCACGGATTTCTAAAAAACAAATTCTCCTCAATTCATTTTGTGGAAAAGCATATTAAGTTTCACATGTTAAAGGAGAAATTATTATGGCTTCTAAATAAATAAATAAATTATCATGTAGTCGGAGTTTCGGACGGTGATTCTCGGGCGTAGTCAACTTCGGAGACTATCGAGGATGCCAATCTCCTGCAATTTTTTAAAAAAAATTAAATTCAACTAGTTGAATCCGCTTCAGAAAATAACCTATATTATAAAATATTTTAATATTATCATTCAATAACAAGTTATTTTTTATAAAATTCAATAACAAGCTAGGGTATAAAATAACTTTATTAATTTTATAATAATTATTTTAAAAATATACTAATAATACTTGTTATTGGTTAAAATATAAAAATTACGCTGATGATATAAACTATAGTTATGTCAGGACTGGCTTTACAATAACGTTGAAGAGAAATGCTATATTTTCTTAATAATAATAATAATATATTAATTTTTACATTTTACGAGATAAATATTTATTTGTGTAAAATTATAAAATATACTCCGGGAAATGGATATTAATTAACAATAATTGAATATTTATAAATTATATTTTAAATTTATAATAAATAATTTTAAATAATATAAGATTATTTTCAAATGAAATGGATAAGCAATAAGCTATTAATTAATAAAATCAATTGTGTAGATAAAGGAAAATTTATTACATTTTTAGATGATCGTGCATTCTAGGTTGACGAAGTCGAAAACTGATTGTGTCAATCTAGTTGAAATATATTTTTTATAATCAGCTATAACTTAATGATAATTTTATAAATATTTTTTTAGGGATATTATTAAATTATGAATAATATATTATTTTAACTTGTAACAAATTTTAACTTGTGAAAACTCATTAAACTATTAGTGCTTACATTATCTACTCTATTTTTGTTTTTGCTTTCCCTTTATGAATTCTAAATTTTGTTTCATTTTGTTTAAATTAAAAATAAATAAATAAAGTGAATTATTGAAATTAAGAGAGTGCGAGTCAATTTAGTTTCTAAAACTACAGAAATGTGACTTTAGTCTTTAAAATTATGAAATATAGTCATTTTAGTCTTTGTTTTGGCAATTTTAAGAGTAAAACGACTGTCTTTTAATAATTTTAGGAGATTAAATATATTATTTTATTTTTGATGTAACTTCAATTATACTTTGATGAATTACTCTGGCCTCTGGGGTAACTAGAGTCTAGAGTTATTAGTGAAACCATTTAAAAATATAAAAAAATATAAAAAAAAAAACATGGCCGAAGAAGAATAAAGGTACCAGAACTGGGGTGTCATGCATCCATCTACTAAACGTGGTTTCAGCAATTTCCACTTCGACAGAAGATCGGTCCCGCTGCTGCATTTCGTCGAACACTTGGAACGCACCATCGTCCGCCCCGAATTCTCGAGGCTGGCTATTGCGGAGGCAAATGGGTCTGAGAGAGTAAAGGGTCTCGAGCGCCTCTCCGACCCAGTTGTCCCAGCATGCAATTGGCGTCTGCATGGTTGGCGCACACAACAGAAATGTTGGGTTGTCTACTGTCTTTGGGTGCAGTTACCTGTTAATGTTAGCTTTTCATGCCAGCATATCACGTGTGCTAATTTGCTACATCATCCTCTTGAAATTGACTTCTCTGTTACTGTCTCTTGAAATTGTAAAAATATTAACGCAACTCTTTCAACAACGTCATTTTGAACGGACAGCACCACGGGAACAACGCTGTTTGAAACGGAACGGAACAGTAGAGAAACTCACGTCCGTTCCTCTTTACTTTATTCCAGTAACTATCAACATCCTACCTTTCAAGTAACTCATTTATCTTACTACCAATTTCTTCAATGTACTTACATTAATTTAATTATTTCAATTTAATTTAATTAGAGTTCTTTCTTTAAATCTTAGGTAATGCAAAGGTATTAAATATTATTATTATTATTATTATTATTATTACATCTTGTAAAAAAATAGTGCTAATATTGTAAATTAAAAAAAAAGTTTGCAAAAAACACTAAAATATGTAAATAAAAATATGTTTGATATAAATGCTATTTAGTCACAAAAAATTATTTAATAATAATATGAAATGTAATTTAATATATATCTATTGTATTAAATAGAATATAAATGTAATTTCATAGTGGTTCAGATGACCAATTCTAGAACTAATCAAGCATGAATTTGCTATGGGCATATGGCACTATGCTAAATTTTCTATTTGCTAATTTGGATTTTAATGGATTTATATCATAATAATTTGAAAGGATTTTATATATTTACAAGATTTGAACGGATTTTATGAATTTTTTAAAAACTTTAAAATTATAAGAGTTAGTAAAAAATAATAAAAATGATGAGGTTTTGGATAAAAAAATAAAAATAATATAATTTTTTAATCTTTTAATAATTATATTGATTCTAATTTTATGTTTTCCTATACTAACCTTTCTTATAATAACTTGTTCTCATTCTCACTTCTGGATTTAAATAATAGATTTAAAGTAATAGGTCAGTTTCTTAATTTTTTGTATTACTATAATTATTTCATTATAAATTTAACGACATATTTAAATGAAATACAATAATAAGCATATATTAGAAGGAAGTAGTGAGGATGAAAAATTGGTAGAAGAGTTAATGAATTATGTGGATTACGAAACAAAGGATGATCATCACGAAAACACTGTGTCAAACAAGTAATGAATATAATCAGTATAAGAAAAATGCATGGTTAGTCTTGGTACATATTAATTTAATTTAAAAAACAAATAAAAAAGTGGTATAAGAGGAAATGAGTATATTTGAGATTTCTTTAAAAAAATTAAAAATCTTAATTGAATACCACAAAATTTATTTATACTATTTAAGAATCTTGATTGAATATCATAAGACTTCTTTGTATTGAAATCCTAATTCAGTGCACCTCCTTAATGATTTTAGAGTTAAGTTAATTATTTTATATTTTTCTTTTTTCTTATTTAAATATTAATAAATATGAAATATATAGATAATAAGGAAATATTTCATAATTTACTTTAATAAACTATAATATTTGATATATTTTATTTTATAAAGATTACCTTATCAAAATTTGACCATCAACATGATTAATTTTGAAATATTCACATAATACTTAAAAGTTCTATTTATAATCAATTGTTTTTAATAAATTATAAACCGATAACAATTTTATTTTTTTAAAAATATTATATAACGTACAAGTTTAATAAATTTTAATTTAAAAAATTATAAATTTATATTTACTATTTTATTTTGAATTTATAATTTGGAGAAACAATCAATCAGAATAAATTTCATATAATTAATTTTTTTACTCAGTTTTAATGTCATCATATTTTATATGATACTAAATATTTTAAAAATGATAAATTTATTTATTTATAGATATAGTTTTCAAATAATAACAAATCCAACTAGTAAGTACAAATTAAGAATGAGCATGACTGAGAAAGACGCAAACTTAGGAAAAGAACATGAGAGTGAGAATTAGGGTGAGTAACTGAAAAATATAATTATCATTCAAAATAAATATTTTAATTTAATAGTATATGGGAAGAAATTTATTTAAAAATCATGTGTCATTTTTCTTCTTCTTGTCTCCCTTTCTCTTAATCCGATCTGCATGTTCATTATGTTTACTGCATGAGATTTTCTGTCACCTCCCCTATTGCGTTATTATTGTCGAATCCCATTAATGGTACATGTCAAAGTTAACAAATTAACCTTAACTGTAATGACAGTAATGCGTGGCTATCAATCCTACACGGATTTCTATAAACAAAATTCTCCTCAATTCATTTTGTGGAAAAACATATTACACAAGGTTAAAAAAAAAAAAAACATGTCTTTTACCATCACAGGAAGAAAAGGTTTTGTTGTAAATGTATAAGATATTGAAGAATTGTTCACACTTAAAATCATAATTATTGATATGAAAAGTGAATCTTATGTTACAATAAAAGTATAAATGATATTGATTATTCAAGAATCAAAGTCCATTTGCTTTGTACACAAAATATATCAATAAACTTTTATGATATGGTTTTACGGGATTCTTGCTGAGGGTATAGATGGAATTTTCGGTATGTTAAGGGGATTAATATATCACTGCCTAAACTAACATTATCTCATTTTTCTTGTTACACTGAGAAGTATGAGTGATGGTGCCAATTTATTAAGGTTGTCTTTCTAGGGACTCTACAAACTCTTTTCTTTTTCATTACAGAGATCTAGTTCTGGAACTGACTAGGAAAAAAGGAACACAAAAAATAATTCAAATATCAGGACAGTACCGTATGCATACATTTTTCATATCAGAAGATGACATACAAAGTGAAGACTGAAGACACCCTTATTCAATAAAAAGTTGAAGCTGTCAGTTACCATTTCTACGCACACGGCAATTTTTGTTTTGTTTTGTTTTTTAAGTGAAGTTGAAAAACTGAAGTCATAAAAAACATCACTTTCCCTCATGATCATCAAACTTACTGATCATCTTTGCAATCAGTCACCACATTTACCTGCATAACCATTGCCTTCTTATTTATCAGGTAGTCTAGCTTAATTAATTAGCCTTGTAGTTAATTAATTACATGATTGAGAGTCGATAAAATTGATTTTGAATAAAATTTATTTTGCTTAAAAATGACTTTGAAGTGATCTAATTTATGTTTGGATATTTTTATTATAAAATTAAATTATGAGTAAGACTTTATATAAAATTTTAGATCTAACACAAGTTATTTAAAATTATTTTAACCTAAAATCAATTCTAAACTCATAATCAATTCTCAATACTTTTTCAATGTGAATCAAACATGTCAAAATTGATCCAAAATCAATTCTAAACTTAAAAATCAATTCTCTAATGTGAAATCAAACACAACCATGAAATTGATATTGAAGAAAACCAATTCAACATCATGTTTGAATCTTCATGTTTGGTGACCATAATCCTTCACAATTTAAATATGCTAACAATTAACATTAATATTACCTGAAGTATTAAGTGACCAGAGAACGACACATCAGGCATCAGGAGCATAAAAGTCAGAAAGCTTGATGGGCAGCTTATCAATATAGAATAGCACAAAAATAGCACTGCTTTTTAGGTGGAAGGCAACGGGAGTGGACAGGAGAATCTCATCAAGGAATAAGCTTCCAAACTTCATACACCACAAGATAGTGCATGCTTGAAAATATGTTGAGAAGTGAAAAATAACAACTGATATGTAGAACCTATATTTATTAGCTTCTCACTAAAGGTGGAAAATCATGTGTAAGATGTGGAACCAACCACGCTAATAATCTTCTAGTCTGTTTGGAACCTCGTCCATTATTCCGTATACGTACGTCCCCATAGGTATATCCTTTAGCACATCAAAATGCAAGTAGTAGTGGAGACCAAGTTTAGTGCCAAAAACAGCAAGAGTGAACATCCACTGAATAATTAATGCTTCTATCACATCATCCCTAAACCTGGTTCAACCATTTGAAAATTGAAAGATTCACAGCTAGAGGCTGCAAAGATAAGTAAAACCTTAAAAATCTATACTCTATAACAGGTTTTGTCCGTTAAACTGATTGCCAGCAGAACCCTTTGGCTTTGGATATGATGAGTGTTGCAGTCATGGGGCCAACCACATGGACCAGGGGTCACTTGGCCTTCAATTTTATCCCTACTGGCTAACAAATCACTAGCTCAAGATTTTGACTCTTCCTAAATACCATATTGAAACCAGTGCAGGTTGCTCGCGAATCACGACAGACATACTTCTTCAATATTTTGTCTCCAACCAGGTACAAAAAGTCTTGAAAGTAATATTTATTCATTCATGCATCTCAAAAGGCACCACTCCTTGATGTATCATTTTGTAGTCACTGGTCCCAATAGGAAAAGATTCCTTCACTTATTATAGATTACAACCTTACTCTTGTTGGTGGATACAAGTCCCAGGTCTTTTATTTTTTGTTTCTCACATATATTTTCTGTCTGAGACAATTCTGTTTGAGTAGTCATGGGCACTAAATGTAAGTATCTCTCCGGCTGGGAATTTGAATCTTGATTTGTCACATACATTACGAGGATTAGCCCTTTGCACCTGTTTTCTGGTTAACAGAAGTAACCTCGCCTTCAATATCATGATGCCCACTTATCACTTGTGTCTACGTCACTCTAGAAGAAATGGCAAAACTTGCACATGGCTAATTTTAAGTCATTGCAATGTCATTTTCATACAATGAATGAGTCAATAAGATAGGCAATAAGGAGCCATCTGAGTCCCGCACTTCAAGGGCCACATCTACCACTTGGTTAGGGCATGTTTAATATCGTCACATTTAAGATGAACTAAAGTAAAATAGCCCTTTGGTATGAACTTGAAAGAAAAGAACTTAACAAACTCGTCAAAACATGAAAGCACTCTGCTCATAAATTATTTGGCAGGCCAGGACTGTAGCCTTACTTATGAAACAAAAAATAGTGATACCATCTGCTATAACCTTGAGCAAACCCTGAATTTTAGAATTGTAATCTTTAATCTTGCTGTATACTACTTCATCCAAAACTTTAGCCTTTGTGACAGGTAGAATCCTCTATAGATATAGCCATAATAATGTCTTACAAAAATCTTGTACTCAAGATGTGGTTCACTTTTTGCCTATAAGAGTTTTATGTCAACTTTGCGGAACCACATACAACAAGAACGCCTTATCTTCTTGTAGTGATTCCTTTGGAAGATGGAGACAATATAATATGCGTGAATGTTTCCCCCTGCAATTGGTAGTTTTTGCTTTTTGGTGAGCTAAAGCTGAAAGTGGATGTGGCATCTCCAGTAAACTTGGACTATTGAGTGAGAAGTGGAAGATTTGAAATGTGAAAACAAATAAAACTTCCAGAACCAAGCTTGAGCATGATGTCACATAACTTAATTTTTCTTTTTTGGAGAGTTTAGTTAGCAATCATTGAGGTTGAAATCCATTCTCATTTGGGTGGGTCCTTTGCCACATAATAGAGTTCTAACTTGAGGAAAGTTAACACATATTAGTCATTAGCCAGTCCATGTTTTTCCTATCAACAGTTCAACACATGGGAACTACTTGGTTTTAGCCAAAATACACCCAATCTTACTATGGGCTAACTGTTTTCCTCTAATCATTTGATGGGTTGCTCATACCTATATTAATTGAACAAAGTGACACTTAAGAAGCACGTAGTTATACCGGAAAAGAATGGCGGGTGCAGTTGAAAAATAACTATATCAAGTGCAGTTTGAAGTTTGAACATTAAATGACACTAATTTTTTGTATGACATGTCATGCCAATCTTATGGACCAAATTACAGGAACAGCTTTCAAAGTAAAGCCACAATCCAATACATGGATACATATACATACATACATATACATACATATCATATAGTATATGCATGTATGTAATGTTTGATTGCACACCTGCATCAGTCTTGAAGAGACATAAAACACATTAAGACAACAAGCTGCTTTTCACATGTCAAAATAATTGACAATCAATACCTACAAGTTAGCAAATAACAATGAATACGATCACGGATTCAAATAAAAGAAATTTCCTTAGCATACACGTACAAGTAACTTAAGAATGATGCCTAGATTGTAATTGACGACAAAGTGAAACGAATTTCGATCAAAATTGAGTCAAACTAATCCCACGTCCCAAAAAAGCGAAATATACACTATAGTTTCCAATAAGCACTGGCAATTATAAAAAATATGATAGACACTGAGGAGTGAGATGTCACAAGTTTGGAGGCTACCAAGCAACGATCCCGTTTTATTGCAGTATTTTTCTTCTACATACCTGTTTATCAGATTAACAAGATAAACTTAAACGGTTGAAAATTAGATAAATGTGCCTAAATCAAACAAATGACAACGATCTACTACCAGCCAATCAGGTTAGTTTTCCATGCTGCCATATGCAAGGAGTGACACGTGACAAGAAACACCAAAATGACAAGTTAAAAGCTCGTCAGTGACTCATGTCTAATCCATTTCAAGGACCCTGATATATCATGCTTACAGTCATTTATACTAATATAAATAACACTTTTTTTTTATTTTTCTAACATTAGTTTATTAGCATAGGACAACATAAATCTGTGTTAACTCCCTGTGTCCCTCCCTATATTATTACTACCGAGAGAGAAAGAGTGATCTTGCAAGTTCTGTTCTATTCCTGTTCCAGCAAGCCATGGCAATTTCAGGTTCAGAGACTCAGAGTCCTTCAGTGAAAAGCGTTTCTCAGGTGGAAGTTGAGTGTGTGAAATGCGACTCGTGCGGGTTCACAGAGGAATGCACCCCTGCGTACATCACGAGGGTGCGTCAGAGGTACCAGGGTCACTGGCTGTGTGGGCTGTGCGTGGAGGCTGTGAAGCACGAGGTGGTGAGATCAGATAGTCTCATCACCACGGAAGAAGCGCTGGACCGCCACATCAGCTTCTGCAGAGAGTTCAGATCATCTACGGTTACCAATAATAAAACAGAGCACCCTATCTTCGCCATGGGACGCGTTCTCCGGAGGAGCCTCGACTCTCCCAGGCCTCTCCGATCGAACTCGAGTGGGGCTCTTCCGTCCGTGGACGGAGTTCGTGCCTCACACTTCCTTCGATCGGAGAGTTGTTTCTCTTCTATCTCGGGTTAAAAAGGTCTTTTTAGTTTGCTTTATCAGACTCTTTTAGTTGCAGCAGGTAAAGTATGGAGCGTGTGTTTTTCTGTGACTGACAGGTTTTAGAAATCTATAACGAAGGCTCTCTAACATTAGCCCTTTCTGTTTAGATTGATTGAGGGGTTTTGTTCCATGGCTTCGCTACTAGCTCCTTTTTTTCTATGATCTTCAATGTATATACAGACTGATTAGCAAATTCTAAAATTTAGTTCTTCTATTCTGTTTGTTTGCCTTTTCAGTATCTTCTGCAGAATTAGACAAAAATTAGATACAGTTTCTTATGTGCTTTTAATACTTTTTCTAATCAAAATTAGAGTTTTACTTATGTTGACATGCTAATCTTTATTACACAATTGTCAACAGGAAACTACAATTCTGGTTTAAAAATGGTACTAAAAACACATGAAAACCTCATGGATATTCCACCGGATTTTT
The DNA here is from genome assembly GCF_004193775.1 of Glycine soja. NCBI lineage: Eukaryota > Viridiplantae > Streptophyta > Magnoliopsida > Fabales > Fabaceae > Glycine > Glycine soja. The sequence goes on along the minus strand of NC_041014.1, from coordinate 22,426,764 downwards.
ATTGCTTCATTCTGGTTCTGTTTTTCCATATGTTGTTAATTTAGTTTTTTTGGTATTGGGGTTGTTAAGGAAATCTGCTTTAAGGAAATAAAGCTGAAAACTCTTGTAATTACCTAACTAATAAATTCGAATCAGAATAAAAAGACAGCGCAAAGTTGTGATTATGATGGCTGGCTCAAGGCTCAAGCACTCCTTAAAAGAAACAATTTTGTGTTCATTGGCTATAGCTGTACGTATGCATAAAAGAATATGAGAATCTTAAACCTTTTCCAGACTAATAATTCCAGGTGTGCTTAGCTGTTTGTTTCAATTTTAAGCATGTCCATTTAACAGTAATGGCTTTATTAAATAAATAAATAAAAAGAAGTTAAGGAAAGTTGATTAATTGGGGCATTTGCATGCGAGATATTGACACAAAACGAAGGTGCAGCGAAATTTCCCTCAAGTGAAAGTGCCATCGCTTTTGTCGGAAAAGTTTAGCATTTCCAAGCTCCAGTTAGTATTTGTATGCCAGACAAAATTTAGATTAGAGCTCGGGTCACAATAAGAATGCACTGGACTGGAATGAAGCTGCAAGTAGCACGTTTTCATTTTTGGTACCTTTTTCTAACGCTTATAACTGAATGCCTTGTGATGCTGCTTTTTCATACCTGAATTGCATTGCATTCTTGCGTTACAGGATATAAAGTTTATTAACTTTTCCTATATGATCATCCACTTGGAACCTTTTGCATAAGCAATTAGTGCTCTTTATCAGAACACCCCAATTCACGTTTTTGTCGCCAAGGATATGCAGTATAACATGAATAAGACGAACATGGTTGTGTTGTGCCTGATGTGAACCTTCAGGATGCATCTTCTCCAGGAGTTTTCTGCAAATTGTAACATAATATACATCGAAACAGACAAAGAGAGAGAGAGAGAGTGGGGACAGTATACACATCCAACAAATCGGATCATTATCAATTACATTATATGTCGTTTTATTGCCATTTGCGTGTTTTTGTTGAAGACTTGGACCTCATTCACTAGAAGAACATGATAAAAAGATAAAAATATATCAATAAATAAATAAGAACTCATTCACTCTACGTTTTTTTCGACCAGTTAAGTTTACTACTTACAGATTTTCAAAGTTTGTGCTTACGTGTTTTTGTTAGAGTAAAATATCAAAATCATCTACTATTTTCTTCATATAGGTTCATCAAAAAATTGAAAGAGTCAACAACAACTTATAAGATCACGTATTGTGGTGTCTAACTATAATTTCTCGGAGACAGACTTTGAGATTACGTAGAAGCATCGGGATTCTCTTAATTTGATGCTAGAAATTAAGTAGAAGAGAAACGAATGTTAGAAGCAATGAAGTATTGAAAGGAGTTTCCTATGGTTCAAAACCATAATCAAAAGAAACCTGTACAAAATATTATTTTTTAATAAATGGGAACAGACTACAAAGTGGTGCTACATGGCATGCACCGAGTTTGAAGTAGTAGTAACCTTCAAATAAAACAATATTGAAAAAATACGCACCTACATAAAGTCATTGATTTTCCATGTGAAAAAGAGTATTTTCTAAGAACAATGCGGTATGTTAAACTTGTCCTCACTGCTATTGTATTGCCTCATAAATTAGCTCCATTCTCAATCATCAAAACAGTCAAGTGTTTTACTGAATGGAATCCATCATTTCATGGGTCACCGAAATAATTTCCAATTATGCACTTTTGTTTAAAAGGTAGTTTACCTAACCCCTCTTGTAGTGCTCATGAAATCAATCCGCGTTCTACTCCTCGTGCAAGTACACCCTCAATGAAAAATGGCCTAGTTAATCCAATAAGGCAGAGCTTTTTAAGAGCATTGCCAACTTCTGTCCCCATTTTTCTACTAATACCTTAGATACTGAACAGGAACTAAACGTGCGAATCATCATGGATCTTCTTTTACGTGATTTCTGTGACCCTACATTGACCACAAAGATCAATTAAACATATAAAGAGCTTCAAAATAAGACACTTCTTATATTTTTCAATTCAGATATTTGAGTGGACACTTCTATATAATTCAAATACTTGAATCCATACTTAAATATGCATAAACAGTACAAGGACAATGTCAATGGTATTACAAAAAGATATTCAATTTTTTGTTTAACATTCAGAAAAATGGTGAGTCTAAACTCTAAAATATAATATAAAAATATTAAAATAATGACTTCTTAACATTTTTTTTTTTGTGAGGCTCATTGTTATACAAAAGAAATCGAATCCTAGCACATTGTTTTGAAAAGGTGAACATATGTTTTTTCACGGGTATATTCATCTTATCGAGAGATATTTTTATGAGCAGATAGAGTGATAATATTGTAAAATAACGACTTTTAAATATATTTTTACGACGTTTATTATGTGTATGTGGTATACTGGTATTCCCATATCTTATATTTTGGACATTGACCCTGTTAAAGCATTAGTGTTTGGTGTCTTTGTCAAAATTCATGGTTAATAGATAAAGAGTCATCATTAATGCAAGGTGCTATCCCAAGAACTTCATAGCTGCTCTAGATAGCTACTCAATCCTCCGTATGATCAGGGTGCATGACATGAGACATAAGTAAGGAGCAAGACTCTGCTACTTCAGTACTGGTCATTCCCAGATACCATTTAGGCTCTAAAGAGCCTGATGAAGAGTTTGACTTTTCAATACCTTCATTTTCATTGTAAAATCAACATCAAAGCCCAATTTTCACCGCATAAACAGTACTGGATCATCTCCACCTTTTTTTTTTTTTCAAGACCCCTTTCTGGTATCCAGGGAAAAGAAGCTTTTGAAGAACAGCATATTGAGTCCAACTGATTGGAAAGATTTTAATGTGAATCATACAAAATCCAAGCTCTACTTGTACGGGAAAAGATTCTACTAGTTTTTTTTGCCCAACATATCTCATTTAGTATGTCAGGTTCATTATATTCAATAGCAGCTGGCAGCTGTGTGATGTCCCTCAAACACAACACTGGATAGATAGGCTAAAAATTGAACTTCCATTCCCATGTTATTCAATAAGAAGAATCTATTTGATAAGCATATTTCAAGACAAACTATATGAGTGGGAAATAAAGTTTTTGTGCCAATTTACTGGATGTGTTTGATGTATCTTTATACATTGAAACTGCAAGTTGAGGTACCACTCTGACTGCATATCTAGTTAATACTACTACATTTTAAGCCCACATGTCAGCCTGACTTAATTTTGGTATTGTACTTTCCTAATGATGAAATTTGCATTTGAGCGTATTCCAGTACAAAAGATGGCTTCCTATCCAAAGTTTATTCCCTAGGCCAACAGATAATTTAACACACTAAATTCTACTGAGACTTACCTTGTGGAGTGTCTCATGTATTGTTTCCAGGAGTCACTCCCAACACCCATTTCTGCTCCATATGCTGGACCATAATCCCACCTATAGTAGGAAATGCATCATTATCAACTCAATAGCACAGATTACAATATTCAAATTATACAGAATCAAGTAATTTTATACAAAATATCTCTACGTAGTGTCCTTCAATTTTTTTCTTCTCTGGTAAGTGGGATGTGGATTATAGCAATATATATGATTACAAAGCACATGATACCTGGAGATAGCACAGGAAGAGGTCATGTTTTAGGGCATCATATATCAAATATCATAATAGGGACTATAATAAGGCTGGAATCATTATAAAAGAAAAAGACGGAGGACGCTTCACTTTACTTTAGGCAACTAAACCAAGCATCATTCAGGTGGCTTATACATCCTTTAACATAGAGTAGAAACTTATATATAACCAATTTAAATAGTTTATAGTATATAACTTGATTATAACATTATGTACCAGGACCAATTAAGTATACCTAGAAACAGCACATAAAAGTTGAAGGCCATGATAACACCTACTATTCCTAGTGGGTTTCATATCTGAGATTAAAAAATAAAAATGCATGCAATATAGTTAAAGTTTATACCTGACATCAGTAAGTAATCACAGCTTAAATAGTATAAGCTCAAACATCATATGATCTGGGCCAGTAAAGAAACATGCAGAAGAGAACCTAAACTCAGAACAATCGGGAGAGAAAGTCGTATAAAAATTAACAAAAGTGTATCTGTAAGTACATCAAATAGCTGTCTCACTAGAAGGGTTCTAAAGTAAAAATTTGGCATCAACATATTATAAATAATTCGTATGGTCTGATGGTATAATTGATCCATTCAGCTGTCTGCTTAGCCCAACAGCATAATCACATATATTATGGAGATAGCTTGATAGGTTAAAGCAAACGCTATGTATGAAAGATAAACTTTCACATGATAATTTTCTCTTGTAGATAGGTAGTATGTGATTAGATAGTCTTGTATTCTGTCAAACTATACACTGAACCTCCCCAATTTCTTCTGAAAGAATTTTTGTCTGTTTCAAGCAACACTAGACTACTCATAGGATCAAATTTGGCCCTTAATGCTTCACCAATTAATCTGTGTCACGATCTCACCTCTCTTTGGTTCAGGAATCTGCGATTTAGTTTCCAATATATATATTTTTTGATCATGTAAGAAATACAAGACAAGTAAGCAGAAAACAGAACTAGGGTCTAGCAATGGAAGGTCCAGAGGAATCAGCCAAAAGAGAAAAGGTGTCTGCGTTAGAAGCACCATGCTTAGCTAACCAGTCAGCTGGGGCATTGTGATATGAACAGAGAAGCTTCAATGGAGGGCAGTATAGACATAACAGCAACTACAGAAGGTGAACTCACAAACAAAGAGGTGCAAAGGGAAACAGTACTCAAAAGAAAGATCAAAAAGCCCACCTATTTGAAGGATTTCGCCTGAAGGAATCTAATTGGAATTGCCAGCTCACGCGATCTTCCACAATCCTCCTGCTGATGCTGCGTATCTGAGGGGAAGCAGCCATAACAGAATTAGTGATGTAATATTCCTAGGATTATACCAATTCTAGAAGAAAATTATTCCTTCCTAGGATGTATAAATACTATGTAAATAACAGAAGGATTAATAAGAAAAAGCTGGTATTCCTTATCTTAGAATCTTCCTTGTTTTCTTCTCTTTTCTGGAGGAGCTGAACCTCTAAATCAGCCAAGTTCATAACATTGGTGCTCTCGTTTCCCTTGATACTATGACGGGTCCCCACGAGACATCTTCGAGCAACCTGGAAACCATCCTCACTCGCCTCACCGACACCATGCAGACCATGAACCTTAAACTTGATGAACTTCTTCACCGCCCTTCCTCGTTTTCCTCTACGCAACGAGAACCCCCTCCTATTTCCCCTGTTCCTACAACACAACATAAAATGAAATTAGAGGTTCCCCGTTTCGATGGAACAGAACCTTTAGGCTGGATATTCAAAATTAATCAGTATTTTGAATATCACGGGACTCCTGAGCGGGATCGTCTTACCATAGCATCATTTTACATGGAGGGAAGGGCACTTGCTTGGTTCCAATGGATGTCAAGCAATGCCCAGTTCACCTCATGGCCTGGGTTCCTACAAGCCCTGCAGACAAGGTTTGCTCCGTCACAGTACGAAGACCCAACCGGAGTTTTATTTAAGTTGACACAGAAGGGTTCAGTGAGTCAGTACCTTTCTGAATTTGAGGACCTTGCGAACCGGATAATCGGCCTGCCATCTCCCTTTCTGCTGAGCTGCTTCATCTCCGACCTCACCTCGGAGATTCGCAGAGAAGTCCTAGCTCACCAACCGTTCACCCTCGTCCAAGCCGCCGGTCTGGCCAAGCTTCAGGAGGAGAAGATTGCCGACAACCGCAATCCCCCACGGCCTCACGCACCCCCCCAGCCACCCAACCCCATTCGTGTTCTCCCTGCAACCTCTAAACCTCGTCAACCTCTACCCCCCTTGCTCCCAGCCCTTCCGCGACCCCCTCCGCCGATAATGAAACGTCTCACGCCGGAGGAGATAACCTCACGCCGAGAGCGTGGGTTATGCTTCACCTGCGATGAGCGTTACCATCGCGACCATCGTTGCGCCGCTAGGGCTTTTCTTTTGGTAACTGAAGACGAGGATACCTCAGACCCTAAAATAGACCCAACTGACCCACCACCCGACCCGTCAAATGAACCCGACCCGTTCCAGGCCCAAATAAGCCTTAATTCATTTTCAGGCCATCTGGCACTTGAGGCTTTACATATGGTGGGGATTATGGCCAACCACCGTGTGGTGCTGCTCGTCGACGACGGCAGCACCCACAACTTCGTGCAACCCACTTTGGTGACCCAATTGGGCCTTCCATGCTGAAGTATCTCACCTCTACGAGTGATGGTTGGCAATGGCCAACACCTGGATTGTTCTTGTATCTGCGAGGGAGTCCCCATTATGATTCAGGACGTCCAATTCACCATGGACTTACACGTATTACCCGTTGTTGGCGCCAACGTAGTCTTGGGAGTCCAGTGGCTCAAGACATTGGGCCCAATTCTCACTGACTATGGTTCCTTGCGCATGCAATTCTTCTACCAGGATCAGTTGATTGAATTAAAAGGGGACAATGCAATTGACTCTGGCCTCCTTAGTCACCATCAACTCCGGCGACTCTGCAGGACACAGACCCAAGCCTCTTATTTTCGAATTGCGATCATAACAGACAACCAAGAGCCTACCCACTCTCAGGACTTACCCACAGAAATACAAGCCTTACTCATACACTTCTCTACCCTATACCAGAGTCCCTCCGGCCTACCTCCCACCCGAGACACCGACCACAATATCCACCTCCTTCCACACACCGACCCTGTCAATGTACACCCCTACAGGTATCCCCATTACCAGAAGAAGGAGATAGAGCAGCAGGTGAATGATATGTTGCAGAAGGGGCTCATCAGGCCAAGTACCAGCCCTTTGTCGTCTCCGGTTCTCCTCGTCCGTAAGCAAGACGGCTCTTGGAGATTCTACGTTGACTACAGGGCCCTTAACGCCGTGACAGTTCGTGACAGATTTCCGATTCCCACAATTGATGAATTGTTGGATGAATTGGGAGGAGCTCAGTACTTCTCAAAGCTTGATTTACTTCAAGGATACCACCAAATCCGCATGCATGACCCCGATATACCCAAGACTGCTTTCAGAACCCATCATGGACATTACGAATTCAAAGTAATGCCATTTGGGCTCTGCAATGCACCAAGCTCATTCCAGGCCACCATGAATAGCATATTCCGGCAGCATCTCCGCCACTTTATCATCGTTTTCTTCGATGATATCTTGGTGTATAGCACCTCACTTGAAGCTCATCTTCAGCACTTAACAATCACGTTTCAGGTCCTCCTTGACAATAATTTTGTTCTGAAACTTTCTAAATGTTCTTTTGTGCAGAAACAGGTTGAGTATCTTAGCCATGTCGTGTCTCATAAGGGAGTTGAACCTGTAGCCTCGAAGATAGAAGCAATTCGACAATGGCCGACACCACGATCAGCAAAAGCTGTCAAGAGCTTTCTAGGACTTGCGGGCTTTTATCAGCGATTTATTCGCAATTATGCCACCATTGCTGCTCCCTTAGTTCGACTCACGACTAAGGACTCTTTTGATTGGTCCCCTCAAACTCAAGAAGCTTTTGATCAGTTGAAGACAGCTTTGTCCACCGCCCCAGTCCTAGCTCTCCCGGATTTCACATTACCATTCACCGTGGAGACTGACGCCTCCGGTGTCGGCATGGGGGCCGTGCTCACTCAGAAGGGGCACCCTGTGGCGTTTTTCAGCAAACCTTTTACCCCCAAGCTTGTCGTAGCCTCCACCTATGTTCGTGAATTAGTTGCCATCACCACCGCGGTCAAACGGTGGCGACAATATCTGTTGGGTCAACACTTCATTATTATCACAGACCACCGTAGCCTCAAGGAATTACTTACTCAAGTAATTCAAACTCCCGAACAACATAAATACTTGGGGCGCCTCTTGGGATATGATTACGTCATTTACTTTCGCTCAGGACATCAGAATCAGGTTGCGGATGCATTGTCAAGGCAACCCGAACAGGAAACGTCACAGTGTTTGATCCTCTCAGTTCCCTCCTTGACCTTCTTGGACGAATTGCGATGACAATTGGAAGCTCACCCTGAGTTCCACCGCTGGAAATAGGAAATCAGAGATGATCCTGATAACCATCCCTCATTTTTGATTACTCAGGACTTAATATTAACAGAGGGGCGAATTTGGCTACCCAGGGATATTCCGATCACGACCACATTGCTTCAGGAATATCATACTACCCCGACAGGGGGCCATGCGGGAATCACAAAGACATTGGCCAGAATCTCCGAAAACTTCACTTGGACTGGTCTTCGGGAGGACGTCAAACAATTCGTGGCCAATTGCATTGATTGCCAAGTCACTAAGTACCAGACATAGAGGGTTGTCGAACTACTATGCCCCTTACCAGTGCCCCATCGATCCTGGGAGGACCTTTCGTTAGATTTCATTGTTGGACTGCCAGTGTATCATGGCAATACCACAATCCTCGTGGTAGTGGACCGCTTTTCGAAGGGGATTCATCTGGGAATGTTGCCAACATCCCACATAGCTCATATGGTGGCATCTTTGTTCATTGACATGGTGGTCAAGATACATGGGGTCCCTCATAGCCTGGTCTCCGATAGGGACCCCTTCTTCATCAGCAAATTTTGGCAGGAGCTGTTCAAGGCTAGCGGCACTCATTTTCGCATGAGCTCTGCTTACCATCCGCAGAGCGATGGTCAAATAGAGGTGCTTAACAGGGTAGTGGAGCAGTATCTCAGAGCTTTCGTTCATAGGAGACCAAACCGGTGGGGAAAGCTTTTGCCGTGGATTGAGTGGTCTCATAACACATCTTGGAACGCTGGCATTGGAACAACACCTTATGAGATCACATTTGGACGGAAACCATTCAATTTCCCTGAGTATATCACTGGGTCTTCAAACATCGAAGCCGTGGAACACTTACTGATGGATCGAGATGCTATATTCCAAACAATTCGCAAGAAGCTCCTTAAGGCACATGAGGCCATGAAGAGGCAAGCTGATAGCAAGAGACGTGATGCACAATATCAGATAGGGGACTGGGTCCTTCTTCGTCTTCGCCCTCTCTGACAAACCTCAGCAAAAGGGCCACAACCAACTTCAGGTAGAAGACCGCATTGGCACCGTAGCTTATAAGTTGAAGTTACCAGACTTAGCCAGGATTCATCCTGTATTTCACTGCTCTAAGCTTAAGCCTTTTCGAGGCGATCTAGAGCAACACCCAGAACTGAATTTGCCTTCCACTTTTGTCAATGACCAACCTGTAGTGTATCCCTTGGCTATTTTGGATTTCAGAAAAACTCAGGAAGGGACTTGGGAGGTACTAGTTCAATGGCAGGGTCTCTCTCCCGACGAGACCTCTTGGGAGGATTGGGAGCAGTTACAACAAGACTTCCACCTTGAAGACAAGGTGCGTCTACAAGGGCCGAAGAGTGATATGAACAAAAAAGCTTCAATGGAGGGCAGTATAGACATAACAGCAACTACAGAAGGTGAACTCACAAACAAAGAGGTGAAAAAGGAAACAATACTCAAAAGAAAGATCAAAAAGTCCACCTATTTGAAGGATTTCGTCTGAAGGAATCTAATTGGAATTGCCACCTCACGCGATCTTCCACAATCCTCCTGCTGATGCTGCGTATCTGAGGGGAAGCAGCCATAACAGAATTAGTGATGTAATATTCCTAGGATTATACCAATTCTAAAAGAAAATTATTCCTTCCTAGGATCTATAAATACTATGTAAATAACAGAAGGATTAATAAGAAAAAGTTGGTATTCCTTATCTTAGAATCTTCCTTGCTTCCTTCTATTTTCTGGAGGAGCTGAACCTCTAAATCAGCCAAGTTCATAACACATTGCCTTCACGATAGCAGTGTTGTAACCGAACACTCCAGTTCCGACGAGCAATTAGATTCGCAGATAACATTCGTATAGCCATTGTTCCAAGCTAGAAGAAGAACTTGGTGATAGCAGACTTGGAAAGATGTTGAACGATGACATTTTTTAGAGTCTGAATTTGACTGATTTGGGTCCAAGAATGTGGCACAGCCCACATTCTTGAACCCGATACAGTCTCCTTCAGAAAGCCCAATTTCTTTGTTATTAGAACCCCTTCCCCTACCAACAATCCAATTCATCGATTTTGCAATGCAACCTCAAAAGTCAAAAGTCAAAATAATAAGTACATAAACCAGTAATCAATAAAATTCAATCCTAGAAAAAACAAAGATAAATAATTTCTTAAGTTTAGTAATATTTTAAAATGTGATTTGCCTTAAAAAAACGTGATTAATCTTTGAAAAACTAAACTTTTTACTTCGTTTAGGACAAAATTACTAGTAACTTAATTATTTTTTAAAAAATATTAATTTAACGAATTGAAAGATTAGCTGATCTCATGTTCATAATTTTAAAGATTATTTAACAATTTTTTTTTCTAATAAAACCTAAATAAATAGGAATGTTTTTTTTAATGATCGAATGGAGCTTTTAACTCTAAATAGTAAATAATTAAATGACAAGAAAGGAGAAAACCAGGATTACGAGAAAAAAATAGCTAGAAAGCTGGATCTGCTGACCTATTTTGAATCAGAAAGTAGTGTGATGTGAAGGATCAAAGAAAGTGAATGAATGCCTTCATAAAGTAGTGATATTCTAGGAAGTTTCATACACTAAAAATGGATGAATATTGATTGGTGTGGTAATTAGTGTCCTGAAATTATTCGTGATTTTACCATGTGTTGTAGATTTATTAATTTTATAATAATTTTTTCTAATAATTCTTCTAATTGTTAAATAAAATACTAAATAAGTTTTTTAAATATTAAATATATTGTTTACTTTTATATTTTCATTTCAAATTTAAAAGAAAATTATTAAGAAAATGTTGCAGAAAAATATTATTATTTTTTTATACTACCCTTCATCCTTTTTCTGTGACATGGAAAAAAGAGAGAGAAAACTGCAAAAAGAAAGAAAGAAGAGGGTATAAAATTCAAGGTAAGAGCAATGTAAAAAAAAATAAACTAGGAAAGAATATAATTCTACTTTTTATTAAATATTCACTAATTGTCGATAGAATGTTTAAAATTAATATAACATTAAGTGTATTTTTTATTTGTTTTCTTTTTCTGTCCATAAAAAGTATCATAAACAATCTAATTGATCTATTTTATAAATTTTCGGTAAATCAACTATCATATTTTATATTTTTGTCTAAAGTAAATCAAAGATTAATCAAATCATTTTTATATTGTGCTAATTTTATTTACACAGATAGATTGACTATATTATTAAGAAATTAACTCAAAGTAAAAGTTAAATTAAAATCAAATCAAATAAGATTTAAATATGAGACTGTGCGCTTAAAATATCTAAATCCAGTTTCATTCGTATTAGCGATATGTTAGTGAATCTTATTGAGTTTAAATACATTTTCAGCATATCCAAATTGATATATACTTGGATTTTAAAAATAAAAAAATTTTGCAACACAGAGATTTTATTTATATATTAAATTAATTCTTAAATTTATTATTCAAAATAAGCTGAAGAAAAAAAAATAAAGAATTAGTTTTTCACTTCACTATGTTTGAGGATCTTTCTATGCTACATATAGTACATGCTATTATAGCATCTTTGAACACCGCAAAGAATTGGCTCATCATGATTTCAAATTTTCAGTTTATATATCACAACTATGTAAAATATTTGTTTCCCATTTCAGTATACAAATCAAACAAAAGACAGAAAATAAAACTCATTATTTTCTTTATCTTTTTTCCTTGATTTTCATCGCAACCAAAAGAGACAAGAAGAGAAAAGATCGAGATACGTGATTAATATGATAGATAATGTATTGTGACATGGAGGATAAAAAAAAATATTAACGAGGTATTCCTAATTTGTGGATGTTCAAATATCAGCATGAAAAGAATAAGAAAAGTAATTAACAAATTATATCTTTATTCCAACAACTGATGAATACCATGCATACGATACGAATAACAGATGAGACTAGAACTTGAAGGAAGTAAAACAACGGTTCTTAACCCCTCGTCTTGCAAATTCCCTACATGTTCGAAACATCTTTACTTGCAAAGACTGAGCATATTTATAAATATTATAACATCATCCATAAAATCTCTTTAATTAGTAACTCCATGTGAGAGATAGATCAAAATATTTACGCAATCAGAAGCCACTGTTTGAAAGATAAATAATGAGAATATTTTTTTTCAAATAAGTAGGTTAAATTAGTATTTTAATTTTTTAATTTATTATTTAGGTTCAATTTGATTTTTTATTTTTTTTGTTTAATTTGGTCTCTAATTTTTAAAATTGATTTAATTTATTATTTTTATTTTTAAAATCGAATTACTTTTTAAAAAATATGTATTTTGTAATGGATTAGAATCATTTAGTGATAATTTGAAACCGTTATAAAATATGATTTCTTATCATTAACAATAAAGGATTAATTTAATTTAATAAATTAGAGAATCAAATTAAAGAAAAAAACTAAATAATTAAATTGAATCTAAAAAAATTAATTAAAATACTAAAAAAACTAACTTAACCAATTAAGTACACGCTTTTTAACTGTACATTACTTTTTTTAGGTAAGTGTAACAATACATTACGGGCAAGTATCAAATTAAGTACACGCATGTTCAAACCAATTTCGTCAAATCCGTGCGTAATAATAAATTCAGTACTTCATTTTCAATCCGTTAACTAGCATCAGATATCATTCTTCACCAATCCAACTTCACAAATATAAATTCAGTCTCACAGATATTCGATATCAATAAGTAGTAAAAGTTAACGTTTAATTGGAAGAATAAAATAAAAGGCTAGAATTCAATGCTAAATGGTACGATCATGAAGACTCTTGTATCATGTCGTGAAAAAAATAATGAAGACTCTATTATCATGTCGTGAAGTAACTATCTTAAAAGGTTAAACGGTTGAGTGAAAGCACTTCTTTTTTTATAGGTAACAGATCACATTGATCATTATTATACATTTATACAAGACAAATCCCTTTATTACAAGGGAAAATGCCTTAATAGCCACATTTCTTCGTAATATACAACTTTAGAAAATTAATTCTAGACAAGTTGATGATCCCTTTCTTCTTAAGAAAATCTTTAATCCCCGTTTATATGCCTGTGTGAGAAAGAGTGATCCTACAAACAAAAAAAAAAAAAGCACAAAACTCAGAGCACATGCTCAGTAGAGTTTTGGATTTAGCAGTGGGTAGATTCGCCATAAATGTAATCAAGGATAGCGATGACTCCAAAGACAAAAGCTTGATCCATCCCAGGATTCACCACTACATGGTACAAATCCTTGCTTTCAATCAATTTCTCCACTTCCTTCATCATCCTCACCTAATAAATAAATCATCAACCAACACATTCAAATAACAACTTAATGTTACTTCCATAGTATCATGTTGGAACATATAATTCTCAACTCAAACAAATTAATTGGTAGGCGCGTACCTGGGCTACCTCGTTGCCTTTGGAGTCAACAATGCTACAACACTTATCCGGGAAACAGCCACTGATCTTAAAGTCACAGCCTCTGTTCCTAGTGAAGATTCTGATTGCATTGTTCTTAACCAAACAAGAATTGGATTCTCTCAAGCTGAAAACCAGCTTCCTTGATCCTTCGTAGTCTAAGCTATAACCTTTCCACTTCTTGTAAATGCTCAGGGCCTCAACCATGCCTCCCTGCACATTTATTGAAAATGTTAAATTAACCAAACTGCAACCTTCCCATTTGTTAATATGAAACTCAATCACTCAACCTCAAAAACAATTTGGTGAAAGAAAAAAAAAATTGGGTGCCCAAGTATTCTAACCAAGAGCCAGAAACCTTGAAAATTCCAGCATATATTTTTCTATACACAAACTTAGAGATTGAATTTCTAACCACACGCTTAAATTGCATTTTCTATCTGCAAACAATATTGAAACCCACCACTTCTCTCCTCTTTTTTTTTTACACACACACACACACACATATATATATATATAATGCAATAGATAAATATACCATTCGACGCATGAGAAGCAAAGCGTCTCCATCTCCTTCTCTTAGAATCAAGTCTCCCTTTTTGCCACGAACACCACAACCATCGACCCTGAACACAACCCTCTGGGCACTACAATCCATGACTACAAAACCCCCACCATTTACCACGTGTGGCCTCCTCCTCACCACAAGCACCGTCTCAGACGACGAACAGTACAGTTTGCCAATGATAGGCATCGTGTAATTTGTCTTCGCAATCATGTGATCTTAATTTCTCTGTACTTACAAACTACAAACTTTGTCTTTGCGCTCTCTCTCTCTCTCTCGATCTCCTCCAATATTATTATTAACTATACCATGCAAGTTGTTTCTACAAAACAAAAACGATCAAGTTTTCTCCCCCTTCTCTCACTCCTTTGTCTTTGTTAAAAAAGGGTTTGGCAAGTTTAGAGGTAGAGGTTGGAAGTGTAAGAATCTCTACGAGTCATGGATTGAGATAGCTTGTGGAGGAGATGCAAATAAATTAAGTTTGGCTTTATTTATTATGCGAAAATGATACGCCATTTTTAACCACGTTCTGATCACAAATATGAAAACAATATTTTGTTGAATTCTTAATTTTAATACTAATGACAAATTACAGTATTTTAGTTAATGTTTTTTTAAATAAAAAAAACTATAACTATAATATATAATGATTTAGATAAAATCAATATAAAAAAAGTATGCAAGAATATATGTGTGCATGACATTATCATACTTACTAGCTAGTTTCCCAAACGGGATTTCATTATGACTAGCTAGTTTCCCAAACGGGATTTCATTGGTCCCATATGTGTGTTAAACTTAAAAAGATTTTATTCCGCATAGACGAGGAGAAAAGTTAAAGAAGGTTAGCAAGTGGTTTTCAAAATAGTGTTTGTGTGCTTTAGAGATTCTGTGTACCTGGATTTTTTTTTACCAAAACGAATTATTTCATAAAATTAATTATCAAAATAAGTATTTTACAAAATTATTTATCGGGATGAATTTTGTTATATAAGATATAAGAGACATTATCCTAAGTCGTATTTTATGTTTTTTGTTTATCTTATAACAGGAGATATTATTGATATATTTTATCTTTAACAAATATTTAGTATCAGTTAAACTGACACTAAATTGAGTAAAAATATGACATAACATATAATCATTAAATAGGTATTTGAAGATTGACGTTAAATTAAACGAAAATGTGACATGAAATCTAATAAAATATATATTTAGTGTTGTTCAAATTAATATAAATACAACGTATCCAGATAATGCTTCCTGTTATAAAACAAACAAAAAATACAAAATGTCACTCAAGTTGACACCTTATGCATCTTAAGTCCTAGCTGATAAAAATGACCAGTAACAAATAAATAGTTTTATAAAACACCCATTTTCATAATTATTTTTACGAAATAATTTATTAAAAAAAAAGTCGTCTACGTGTGGCCTGCTTCAAAGACGGGATGAGTGAAATATAGGAGACGTGTACTTTGATATATAACAGGGGAACTTGTGTTGAGCACGTCGTTTATCTTGTAATGTTATTTTTACACTTTTGAAATTGTATGATTTTGTTTTTAATTGTTATTAGTGTATGATCTTATAGGAAGAAGAGGAGAAAGTGAATTTAATTTTTTATGTAAAAGGAAATGTGTAAACCCTAGAATAGGATTGGACTACGAGAGCAACCCTAGTCGATTTGACCCATTAATATTGGAATAATGTTATGATTCTTGCACGGGGTTGTCTAATTCTAAATTCTAACGCATTGGGCTAACGGGATTCCTGCGTATGAGCCACGTTGCTCCTGTTCGTTGTTTTTTGCCTTTTTCAATTATTATCTTTTTTAAAGGAATTATTATCTAATTCTATAACTTGGACGGTTGGACCACGTGTATAATTAAAACACCTACAGCTTAATTATAAACCTTGGACCACATGTATAACTAAATAAAATATTCATAGCTTAATTTTATTGGATAAGGACATGTGTCTTAATCATAACATATTGATTAGGGATCTATAGCACGAGAAGACATTGCTTCGTGTTATCAAATATTTATCGTTTTAGTTATGTTATCATTATTTATTGTAATTTTTTAAAACTTTTATTACAAAGGAGGAGACAAATAATAGTCAATAATGTCGAATAACGAATTTCCTGTTCAAAGAGTATATAAATTCATTTTATTATCTGCATTGTTTAGTTTATAAAACAGATACATTTGACGGGAAACCTTTAACGTCAAACCAGAAAGTACGTACTACGTCGGGTGTATGCTCATGGGAAATTATTAGGCAGATTTTAACTATTACAGAATATAGAATTTATAGTCCTTGTCTAGTAAAAAAAAATTTTAGTCCTTGTTAATATTTGTATGAGACATAATTAATGTTATTAATTTTTTCTTATAAATTGTAAAATTTAAATATGAATTATACAAACATTATTTAAGATTATGAATCTAGATTCACCTAATATTTTTTTCATACGCTCATGTTTGAGCATTTTTTTGTAAATTACTTCTTAATAAGCGCCATGGCGCCCTTGCATGAAGAGTCCATTAAAGTTTTTTTATGAAACTTTGACGTGAGTAGAGGTTTTTCTTGCTCTGAGGTATTTTAAACCACTAATATTGGTGAGTAATTAACAAAATATATATGTACATGATGATAATATAAATTTAAAATATATTTTATAGAAATTTTTAAAATATAACAAAATAATTTCGTTTTTCTAATTTATCTTTTAATATATATAATTGTATATTTTGTTATAAAATGTAATATTTAATAATATTATTAAAGTTTGTTGTATAGTATATTTAACAAATAAAATATTGAAAAACTAATTTTTTTATGTATTTATATAAATATTATAACAATACATGGGTTCAAGTATATTATAATTTTTTAAATTGATAACTTAAAAATATATTTTATGAACAATAGTACTTAAAAGTAAGAATTTTTTAATATGTAATTAAAATTAAAATAATTCATCAAAATTGAGAATAAAAATAATTGGGTAATTGATTGAAGTGATCATATCATAAAATAACCATCATAATAATAGAAGAAAAGATAAAAATTTATAGGTTTGTGATAAACTATTCAAGCGGTAAACATCAATATTATACGACATTATTATAAATATATATATATATATATATATATATATATATATATAAGCTAACTTATAAAAACATAAAAGTTAAAATACAATATTTAAATAATATACTTAGTAAATATAGGATATTTAAATTATAAATTAATTATTACTTAAAAATTATATTTTTAAAATAATTAAAATTTAACTTAAAAAATAATGTATATGCATTATTAATTATACTATGAATATACTGTAGGGCTAAATACAACTTTAGCCCCCTATTTTGTCTCATCCCCAATTGTGCTTTCTTTATTTTCAAATAGAGAAATTTCATCATCTTATTATAAAAAAAAATTCATAAATTTGATTTAATCCTCAATTTGGTCTTCATTCATTTATTTTATTTATTATATTATAATTAATTAAATCATTTCTTCATGTTAACTTAAATAAATGTTTTGAAACTATAATTTAATTGAAACAAAATTAAAAATAAAACATTGACAAAAAATACTTAAATAATTACATAGGTAAAATTGAGAATTTAATTAAGATCACAAATTTTCTAAAATGAGAGAAGTAATTGTCTTTATTTTTAAATGAGGGAATCAGAATCATATTTTAGACTAAAATATATTACCTATGTTCATATATATATATATATATATATATATATATATATATATATATATATATATATATATATATATATATATATAAAAGAAACAGATACTTAATCATCAAATCAATAAAAATTGTTAAGTTGATTAACTTTAATTAATAATATATAAAATTTAAATTATTATAAAAACATTCATCAAATTAAATGGTTTAAGTAGTGATGGTAATTAATGACACTCTTGATTTTTTAAGGGATAACTTTTTCTTTCAATGAGTATGACTTATCTCATCGTGTTTACAATAAATAAGGATACAAAGGTAAATTAAAAATTAATACATTCAAAAGTGGTCATATATTACTTATGTTTAAAAGAGAAAAAAATATTCTTATTTATTCTTATGTATATGTATAAGAAAGGAAGTAGTATCATGTACTGTTGATAATTATTTTAATCTCTTATTAATTTTTCAATTTTTCCTTAAACATCCATGTATTTTTCAAATCTATAATACTATATAACAAATATTTAACTGGAATCATCATACTTCTAGGCGCAATACGTACTACATTGTTCATAAATCTTAAGAGACTTTTAATCTGATTTAATATTTAAAAATGATATGATAATACAATTCTTTAGTGATAAACTTAAAAAGCAGATTTAGAGACGGACCGTTTTCGTATCTAATATATTAGAATTTTATAGAATTAGAATTCATAACTAAGACAGATTTAGAGACATTAACTAGAGGCAATTTTCGTCTCAAGGATCCGTCTCTGATACTGTTTACATCATTCAGACACGGAGCAAGAGAAAAAATAGTCTAGAAAACGCACTTTCCGTCACTAAGATATGTCTCTAAACATAAAATTTTCATGAGTCTTTAAATGTCACATGTATATCAAACTTTTCTAGTTCTGTGAACTAACAAATTACTTATAAATTTGGTATAAAAAAAACAAATTACTTAGAATATTTGGGTAACTAAAATTATGGTCAAACAAAAAGTAGTGTCAATACCAACACCTATTAGTTTGACTAATACAAACTATTGAGCTTAGGTTTAATTTAAAAAATATGCTAAAATACAATTTTGTTGTTTTTATTTTTTCAATTTACAATTTTAGTCTCTGTTTAAAAATAAAGATATTTAGTATCTCACATTTCAAAAATAAATTATTTTGATCTTATTGTCTAAACTAGTGTGTCGATCCTTAAAGTATTTTTAATGTAAGTTTTTTAATGATTTCTTAAGTGAAAAAAGTATTTCTTACAGTTTCTTTTCTATTAAAGCGAATCTACGTGAGAGGAAGTGTTTTTAGATATAAGATTTGTATGTTAGGTAAGAAATTATTTTTAATAATAAAAAATAATATTTATCAGGCACATAACAATATTATAATTAAGTGAAAAAAATATATAAAAATATAAATTTTTTGAAGTCTCTTACCATTGAAATAAAATTGTGTATGAATAATATCGTGGACATCATAAAAAATAACTTAAGAAATCCACTTAAAATTTTTTAATGGAGATGCTCTTATTAAGTTACTAACGTTAACATATCAACATGTCGATACTATAATTATATTTTGATTTTTTTATTAATGACTAGATAATTTAGTTTAATAAATAATTATTTTTAAAATATAAAAATTTATTAGTTTTTCTAATTTTTACTTTTGAAATCATGACCACTGAAAAATAAAATAATAAAATTATGACAATTAAAGGAAATAATAATCAAATGATCATAAGATAAACTGTGTCAACTAGCGGTCAACGTAAAAACTTAATAGTCAAAGCATTAAATTAGACAGTGGAAACAAATTTCCTAATTTAAAAAAATAAGAGGAATTAAATGTCTTTATTTTTAACAAGGAAACCAAAATTAAGGATTGGAAAAAAAAAAAGAACTAAAATTGTATTGCAACCTAAAAATATCAATTTGAATTTTGTAAATGAAAAAATAAATAAGTATCAGATAATTTCTGATTTTACATAGTTAAGTCTGCCAACTTAATTTCGGTTAATCAAAGTCCAACGTTACGTTATTTTTGCATGTCAGTAACAATGACTAAGAATTACAAAAAACTAAGAACATAAAATATTAATAAATACTTTTTATCTTTCATTTATAAATAATTTTTTTGTTTTAAATTACCAGATTTCTTTTTAATTTTTAAATCATACTAAATATCATTCTTTCAATTGCTTCTTCGTGAAAAATAATAAAATATTAAATATCAATGTAATAAATAAGAGATATAAAAAAACTATAGGAACTTACAATTCTTAAAAAAAAAAAAGATTAATTTGTTTAGACCTGACAAATTAAAACATCACCTTTCTAAACGTTCATAATGATTAATGTTTTCTTTCAAAATATAAACTCAAACTTTATATTTTTAACTAGGTCTAGAGTTGCTCTAAAAAAAAAAGTTTAAAGTTTAGACCTAACAAAACTTCACCTATCTTAACTTATTTTCACTAATATTTTTCAGCAATTTTCTTTGGGTATGTGCTTTTTGTCTTATCTTATTCTATCTTTTTCTATATAATCTTCTGTACTATTTGCTCTTTTTTTTTTCCCTGTTATGTTTTGAGTACTTAGTTGATTTTTTCGGACCCTCGTATCTCATACTTATTATATTGCAGATCGACTTGCACACAAACACTGGGACAACGTGTTTACCATTTCTCCGTGTTCACTGATCCACCTTCCGTATTTGTGGTTGCATGTTTTGTTTCAAATTTCACATTGCTATTTAACAATTTTTCTCCGTTGCAGAAATTTATTATAAACGGCTAAATTCCAGGCTATGGTGATCTTTATGTCTTAAAAGGTTAATCTGATTACTTTTGTTTACGAGGATACCTTAAATTCAGGGGAAAAACAGTTAAATTCCACTCTTTATTTATCTTCTATAATTTCATTATTTCTACACATAGTTAGATAAATTAAATGCTCCAATCTTAATTTAGTGATTTTTTTTCCAGATGTTAGGATTAAAAAATAAAATACTTATCGTAAAAAAGATCTTTATCGTCGACATTTTAATTTTAATGAGAAAAATGCATTTTAAGTTGGATAAATAAAAGGCAGTTAAGTTATTAACAATGTATCAAGCAAACACGATCCAGTAAAGAAAATTAAGAATACAATGTCATCAATGAAAGTTATACTACTATAACGTGCTTTTACAAGTTAATTTCGATGGTAAATTAAAAGTGAAGCATTATACATTTTAAAGTGAGAGATTCACTTTAGAAAGATAAAACAAAAGATTATAATTATTGATTAAAAATAACCAAAAACTGTAATAGTGATAAACACCCGCACATCGCTAAATTATACATTTGATTTTTTATGTTATTAAAAATTTCAGTTTGGTGGTTATTTTTTGGTTTTTAATTTAGTTTTTCTTTTAAGTGTGAAAGTTGTCAAAATACTTTTAAAACAGTTATTGAAATCAATAAATAAATAGAACGTGTCAAATTAGGATAGAAAAATGATCAAAATGAAAAATATAAAAATTCAAATAACACTTTAACTTATGATAAATTATATAGTTATTAAATTACTTTTTTTTATAAACAATTGTAATTTTTAACTTGCAAATTGCAACTAGTTAACTCTAAAAAGGATATTTTTTTTACATATAATTAATAATTGAGTTTGTGTTACGCACGAGATAAAAGGTTATTTTATGTAATTAAAATTTATAATAAATAATTAACTGTGAATATATAAATTATATTAAAAATGATAATAAATAAATATTTTTTAAACAGATAAATTATATTTTACATTTATGACAAATGGTTTATTCTATAATACTACGCAAAGATTATTATATATTATTATTGAATCTAATAAAAAAATAAAGATATAAATGATAGGTTGAAACTTGAAATAGATATAATATTAAAAAAATGTTTTCAAATATTTAAGTACCAAATGATTCACAATTTAATTTGGTATAAGTATTTTTTTTAAGGTGAGGGTAAGAAGCGATGGTGTCAGGTTTGTGCACGTGGCGCGTTGTACGCAGTCTCCAGAAGCTGTCAAGGTCACCGCTCAATGAAGATAAAAACCGGACAATGATTGATTGCTGCACTGCACTCCCAAAATTCACCGCTTTCACTCTGAGGACACCAAGCTCACGTTAGATTCAAGTTGCTTCGGGGATTCTACCATGCGCCGGCAAAACAGTGAGACACGTCATCATTCACTTTAACTTTTTAACCCTTTTCGCCGCATAACGTTACAACTTTGGGAAAGAGCAGCAAGGTCTGTTTCATCCTCATTCTACGCGCTACTCCCCTTCATTCAACAAAATTCATAATATTGTTTCCTTCAATTTATCAATTTAATCCTCTCAAAATAAATTATCAACTTAATTAACATATAGTATACTTTTATTTAAATTAAGATGCATAATTTCAACTGGGTCTATCTTAGAAGATGATTGAGCAGTAAGTGCGAATTATTAAATTTTTTTATATTGTTTTTTATTCTCACAAATTAAAAAATTATGATGAGTAATAAATAAATCTATTAATTACTATTTCAAAATCATATTAACGTAACATACATAACAATCAAATTCTAAATTTAAATCCCTTCTATTCTCGGGAGAAAAACTTTTAGACACATATTGATATATTATTAAGAGTGTATTAGATAACTTATTTAAGTACCACCATACAGGTGAAAAGTATTTGTGGTCAAAATTAAAAAAAAATCTTTTAAGTGAATTTATAATTTATAATTAAATTAAATGTTATCGGTAGATAGATTTTATAATATTTTTTAAGATGAAATTTAAGGTATATTTCACTTTAATTTAAATTATTATTATTATTTCTATATTTTAATCATTATTTGTATTTATTAATTTAAAAATATACTATTTGCATTATTATTTATACTTTTAATAATATATTTTAAAATTTTAATGTTTTTATTAATTAAAAATAAAAAAAATAATCATTTAAAAATAATTTATGGCAAAAAAATTATAAATGTTTATGTTCTGTTATGACATTTTATACTGCCGGTTAGTTTCATGGTCAAATTTATAACATTTATAATTCTTTAAATTGATGTCTTTTAACTTTTAATAAATAATGTCTAAGTAAAAAAAATCTTTTTAGATTTTAATTAATTTTAAGAAACATATATTAAGAGAAAAATCAAATTATCAACTCGAAAGTAAATACAATAATAATATCACTAACATGCATTTAAATATTTTAAAAATGGATACAATTTTATTCTGAATTTATTGAATATTTAAGTTCATTTTTATTAGTTATAGTACCAAAAAATTACTTATCAATAAAAAGTATATATATATATATATTCGACTTTGAAATATATATATATATATAACGTTTCTATTTTTGATCCTTTTCCGTTCATTTCTAGTGAATGGAGAAGAGTGAAAGTGTTTCAACAATAAAGGAAAGTAAAAGTGGATCAAGTTGCGATGTTGTTGGGTTGCCATAGAAGATAACTAAATTATGAGAGTTTTACTTGATAAAAATTCCTTACAAAATTGATGTGAAAGAGAGATGATGGGAATATGTTGGTAAACAACTTTTAAAATAGGCATCATTTAAGACACCTGATTTCTATTTTTATTTTTGTTTATTAGTATCATAGCCGGTTATGGTAAAACAATAATCGGTTATTCCCTCCCCCACCCTATATATAATTATGGAGCAAACAACATGGTGTGCAACATAATTGGTGTCTCTTTTTATTATTATTTGTGCAACAATCAATTATTATTTTATTTATATATAGAGAGAAAAGCTTATGAGTTCAGTCTTAGAGACTCACAAGGCTTAAATAATACTTCCAAAGGTACATATCGATTTGGACAAATTATTCTTTTTTCTTATATATAAAATATTGGATTTCACTAAATCAATTCTTAAGAAATATTTAACCAAACCATTTATATTTATTTCAACAAAAGAAGCATGCACATTTTTTATAGGATAAATTTTTTTGTCTTGATTCCAATTTAAAACCCACCAACAAGATTTTCGTGTTAATAATAGAGATTGAACCCATATTTTTTTGAGATATGAATTTATTTCTTATCAATTGAATCAACATTTGTTACCGATTATGATTTTATCATAATTGATTATCCCATCCCCTTATATTAAATAATGATAATATAATAATAGCGAAGGTAATGATTTTGATCAAATAAATGAGGATGATGATAAATAAAAAAGATATGAATAATAAATAATAAGTATTAATAAAAATATTTTTTTAATTAATATTATTTTTCTCTTACCTACCTAACCACTTGAGTTTAAATATTTCATTTTTTTTCATCCTCTTTCAGCTAAACTACACAATTTTATTTTTCACTTTCATTTCATCTATCTCTTTTTATTTGTTTTCATTCTTCACACTTACATTCATTTTCATTCATAACCACCTATCAAATAATTTCCACTCTTTTTATTTTAGTTTCCTTTTTTTCTTAAACCAAGCATTCTATAATTCTCAAAATAAGGTAGTAACTAAAAGAAAATAGTAAGACCAAATGAGTCTCAAGCATAGTTTGAGATTCATACGAAAAAACATCCCACGATTTGGGGAATCTCCTTGAATGACAGTTGATTGATTACAAGTATACGCATTCATTTGTGCTTTCCATTTTCTCGAACAATTTTAGAACGACGAGAGTCTAGGGTTTATATGCTACGAATTATTATTGCACCGCCAAATCAGAACTTGGGTTGTTTTGTCGTAGATTTGACTTTTTTCAAGCTAGGACTTAGGATTGTATGCTAAAAATCAATATACAAAATTGTAATTATTAATTAATATTATGACAATATATATATATATATATATATATATATATATATATATAACTCTAAAATGTTATAAAAATTGAAAAGTTATTAAAACTTTATATGTACGAATTTTTTTAACTAACGATTATGATTTTATTCTCTATCAAATAAGTTACATGTACGTCATTTTTCAACAACGAAATCTTTGTGTTCACCACCAACAGCTCAAAGTAGGTTTAAGGCATGTCGCATTCGTGATTGTATAAAAAACAATTCAAGGTATATTATTTAATATGGAATCATCCAAGACCAACGTGTGCTGATGGGATAGAACAACAACAATATGGGAGAGAAGAAGTTATCTTGCATTACTGATGCATCTAAGCTGTGCATGGCCCAATCATCAATTTTGATGTCGCTCCGGTCCAAATCTGATTTTTGGACCTGCGGAAGGTGCTGTCTATCGTGAAGTAGCTGAGAACTCATCCACTGGTGAGGCTGTATTTTTTACCTGCTATATCAGGTTGGTTACGGGGAATTAAAAAAAGGTTAAAATATAATTAATTAAAATAATATCTAATATCAAAATAATGATGAATAACCTAATTCATAATGTGAGAAACTTAACTCAACCCCAAAAATTAATTCAAGAGGTGAGGGTTGTCCCTCACTTTTCACTTATATATTTTAATGTGAGATTACTTTTAATCAATGTGAGACTTGAATTATTTTCAACACATATGTTCACACCAGACACTTTCTGGACTTGAGACGTGAACAACAAATGATAGGTGTTTGTTACTACAAAATGAGACTTGAATTATTTCTAATTTGTAGAAGTTCGGTGTTTTTTTTTCATTAGTTTTTCTTTTGGTGTTTTTTTTTTTAATTATTAAATTTGATTCAAACAAGTGATCGAGTTTTCCTTTGATTTGAATAAAAGATGCATCTGCAATAGATTCTTCTGAAAAGTAGAAAGGGTAGCGTTGTGTTATTTGGTTAGTAATTTTTTTTTATAACAAAAAACCATTTTTACAAGAGTCAAGTTATGTAGAAGTTACCAAAAATAAAATCAACAAAAGTTAGATTCAAACACATGCAATTTGGAAAGTTGTCTAAGAAACACAAGAAATGAACGATCTTTGGTGTGTAGCGGCATCAAAGCTCATCGTATGCTCATGTCTGGTAACTGAGGAGAAAGGAGTGTAATATAAACGTCATTTATTTTTCCAGATCCGAGATCCGCTCCTCGCCGGCAACGCCCCCACCACGCTCACAACCTCGATCTACTTTGTACAGGATTTGTTTTTTACCCAACCCCCCTTAGCCTTCGAAGGCTGCACTCAACACCACGCAGGACAGCAACCCCTCCCTAACCACTGCGACCACCGCAGAAAGAGACCGCCACACCACCCCACCAACCTTTCTCCCTCTTCAACATCCACCATAACCACCACACTCCCGACCAAATCGCCACCTTCTACACAAA
The DNA here is from genome assembly GCF_004193775.1 of Glycine soja. Lineage (NCBI taxonomy): Eukaryota > Viridiplantae > Streptophyta > Magnoliopsida > Fabales > Fabaceae > Glycine > Glycine soja. Next base: position 22,400,555 of record NC_041014.1, on the reverse strand, counting down.
TACCACCACCAATCCCACCGTCGTTCCACCACCAGCCGCCACCTACTCCGACCACAACCAAACCAGTATGCGCCTCCACCACCTAAAATCGTTGTGTCGCCCAAACCCACCGACCCTGTTCCCAAACATGAGCACCCACCAAACTTCATAACCCAACCCAACACCCAGCCAAAACCCACGCCACCCACACGAAACACCAGTGAAGGTGGGTAACTGTCGAGGAAGTGGTCACGGTTCAAATCTGCCAGAGGGGCTTGGAGATCGGAGAGCTCAACCCCCTTTTATGGTGGCTGTGGTGGTGCTACGGAAATGGTCGCGGTGACCGCCAACTATGAAGGAGAGAAGGGGTTGTGAAGAGGCCAAAAGGGGTTTTGCCTTAAGTTGCCCTGTGAGATTCTGCGAAGCATTCTATTTTTCAAACATCTGAAAATGAGTTGATATTGAATATTTTATGCGAATATTATAGTTTGTGCAGCAATAAAAAGTAATTCAAATAAACACAATATTAAATTTTGTTTTATTATGAAATGGATTGTGTTGTTTTTTAAAATGAAATGAATTTAAGTTACTTATAAAGGTTATTATTACAATGACGCGTGGGTTATCTTTGATTGAGCAATACATTAATTGAGAGAAAAAAACTTACCTAGTTTTAGGTAATTGCACTATATGTTAATAAGAGTGTCTGGTTTAGACTTGCGTTATATTATTATTGTTGTTGTTACGAATACTAGTTTAATTTAATTTTAATTTCACATGACGATCATTACTTTATATAATAGAAAAAAGGTGAATAGGTCTTATAATTAATTTTAATAACTTGTTGCCTAAAAAAATAACAACTTGTTAAGTTAGGGGTTATAAGTCTTCCATTTACTTGATGTTTGTTTCTATTGAGAGTGAAATACTGGTTTTAGGAGGAAAAAATGTTGGAATTTTGTCATTTTCAAAGTGTTGGTTCAATAGCTTTTTAGTTTTAAAATAAATTAAATTAAAAAGGAATGACAATACTTATAAATGAATTAGAGGTGCAACATCGTTAAGTCACTTTTTTTGTTTTACCTACTATTTTTTTTTTGTACTTAATACGAGTAAGGATAACTCCCCTAATTCCACTTCTATTTTATAATTAGGAAGACCATTCATTGCTTTGCAAGGACTAAAATTTATGTTTTTAAAAGGGACACTCACAATGGAATTTAGTGGTGAAATAATTAGATCTAACATTTGAGGGTCTGTGAAAACTCTTCATTATTGATGTAATGGTTTATGTTGTGAAAGTCACAAACCCTTCCGTGCAGGAATACTGATCTTAAGGTGCAATGCTGATAAATAAGCTCATTTTAGCTACGACATGTGAGATCAATACTCATTATCAAAGCTTCTTAATTTCGTATAGGCCTCATAGCAAGTCAAGTAAAAGAGATTACTTATAAAGAAAAATCATCTTATAAAAAAAATTAATTGGAGATAATAACACATCAATTTACTAACATTTGTTTTATTTTTCATTTGAAATTGATTTTTTTTTTACTGAGGTGGCCAAAGCCCTACCCTATCCCTATGGCAATCATAGTGTTCCAATGGGAATTTTCTATAACTCACACATTACGACACTTTACATGATTTCACTTCACTTAACATCCAAGTTGATCAGAACCTTTCACCGGTTAGAACCCTCTATAGGTAATCTATTTTGAGATCTCGACAATTAACTCTGGTTGCTTTCAAGACCAATGATTATCCTTACAAACCAATATAAGACTTTTTAGAATCAATGACTGTCCTCACTTACATGCTTTTTGAGACACTTCCCAAAATGTCATTTATCTCATAACTACTTCCATTCAAGCACGCTTAATAGTGGAATTCTTAAGTAATGAGCTATTAAAAAGTATATGCATCTTGTTGGTATATGTAGTACAATTAATTTCTTTAAGACATCCTCAACTGCACAGCCGCATACCTGTAAAGTCTTTGGATCCCTCGTATTCTGATGTGATTCATCAAGGTGTTACATGCACATCAGCTTCCGCCTAATTCGTCCTCAAACCTAATCGTACTAGAAAAGAGGTTTGCTATAATATCATTTATAACATTTCTAATTTTTTATTTCTCGGCGACTCACACACTGCCACACTTCACACGATGATACTTCACTCAACATCCTTATTGGTTAGAACCCTCAACCAGTTAGAATCCTCCTTAAGTAGTCCTTTTGAGATCTCGACAATCAACTCTGATTACTTTCAAGACCAATGACTGTTCCCACAAACCAACACAAAACTTTTCAACGTGCTTTGTTTTTACTTACACACTTTCAAAAAAACTTCTCAGAAGGTCACCCACCCATGCCATACCTACTCATTTGTCAAGTACGACTAATTGTGAAATTCTTAAGTGATGTACTACTGAAAAGTATAGATGTATCTTGTTGGTATAGGTAATACAATTAATTTCTTTAATTCATCCTTAACTGTAGAGTTTTACAACTTTTGGATCCCTCGTATTCTGATGTGAGTCATCAGGATGTTAATGATTGGTCCAATTTATATTATTGTGTAAAACCACATAGGACTATAAATCCATATTTGTCTACTAGGTCTAATAGGCATGTGTAAACAACGACCTACGATCTTTTTGTGTAGGAATATAATTGACTTTTTAAAGTAATTGATCTTAATTGTATACAACTCTTTTAAGTTTTAATCATCGGTTATAGCATGAGAGTATGATTAAACACAATAATTCAACAAGCTAACTCACTAAACTAGACAAATAACTATTTTACGATGAACCATGCACTATTTCACAAAACAAAAGTTGATTTTCTGAAATGCAACTTACTCTATTTTGATATATATATATATATTATTACCACTTTAACCATTTTTAAATTATGCTACCCATTTTTACAAAAAAAGAAAGAAGAGAAGGGCCAATATCTGACAGAGAAAGACTAGTAAGGTGATACATTAGATGGATGTTAGGTACATATTTAAATTTTTAAAATAAACTTATACGAAAAAATACTTTATGCACTTATTATGTAAAAAAAAATTGCATTATTATCTAATCACAATCTATCATTTATGATAAATTTGTTGATTTTTATGATAATTAATTTAAAAATTATATCAACAATGATTTATGATTATATGACAAAAAATTATTTTATAATATCAGTACATGACTATTAAACTCAACATATATTTAAAATTGGTCTATGATATTATTTTATAACTTGTTAAACCATTCAATTTATATTAAAATTAAAAAACACAAGAGAATATATCAAATACATACTAGGTACCAACAAGTCATTGGTACAAATGGTACTAGACTCAATTTCATTAAACAAAGTCTTAAATTTGAGTCTTGTAGATGAAAAAAATATGACTAAAGAAGAGACTTCATTAAAAATAATTAGCTAAATTTGTGATGAATATCATCTATTATCAAAGGCTCAAAGCCAATAAATACTCCATATCAATAGCAACATAATAAAAAAAAATGTAGGAAGATGATAACTTCATTAGAAAGTGAATGTACAGGCCCAAAGATGCACATAAACTTAGACATTTGTGTATACAGGGGGTTTAGTAACTAATGTTATACAACCTTAAGACTAGTTATTTTAAAAAATCATATATGCTTTCTAATTACTTGATATATTTTATAAAAATTAAAGCCATACTACAAACTACTACTGAATGAGTATAATCAGACCAAACAGAGTTTTAAGTTAATGATTTCTATCTTAAAAAACATGTCAAATACACACTCTTAGGGAAATAGTAAAAATTTAAAATTATTACAGTATTGTGTATATGTTGTTGGGAAGGAGTTGATGGTTGGCGCTTGCTTTATAGTATATTTTGTGTTCTCAAAATCAGGGCAAATTCGTCGTGTGGCCGATGAGTGGCGCCTAAAACACAACGATTTCTCTTTCCTACGCAGCGGTCACGTGCGGTCTGAGGTATTCCCATCGTGCTTTTCGCTTGCTCTCTGCAACACCAGGCCACACTACTCAGTGCTCGCTGCCTGCACCACCAGCACAAACAAATTAAATAAAAAACAAAGTTTTTCAAATCAAAGCACATAATAATAAAAGAGAAGAAAAAAAAAACCCCATTTCACTCCCTCACGAGGCATTACATTACTCCTACATTGCCTATTTACCTAAACAAAACCTCAAAATCTCAATCGAAACCTCCCCAACTTTGCTAAATGGGTTCGTACTGCAACTTGCAGTCGCAGGCTTTCCCTCAGCCGTCTTTACTATTTATAATTAAATACCCTTTTCAATTATTATTACCTTACACCATGCACAAAAGATGTGCTACTCTCAGAATCAAAAAAATACCTTCATCCTCAGCCTCAGATTCTTCTCCCTCCCTCATTTTACTAGTACTTGGTTTTATTATTATTGAATATTGGATGTATTCTTTCCCCCTTCCACTCTTGCCCTGTCCGTCCAGTCCACAATAATGACTCTCTTTCTACCCTCATTATCACTCTTTTCAGTTACTTTTCCTTTTCTTCTTCAATTCAACCCTTTATAACGCTCATGCTCAAACAACCCTTCCATTCAATTCAATTCAAGTTTGGATTTTTAATTTAAATTTAATAATTTCTTTGAGGGGTTTCTGGGTGTTTCTTAATTATCCCTTGTCAGAGGGCCTATTTACTGCCCCTGCCACAGTCTTTTCGTATGGTATTCACACCTAACCTCATTTGCCGCTTCTTCTTTGTCACTTACCATTACTGATACTTGTGCCCCCTTCCTTAGTGCATCAACAAGGACTTCTGCTATTACTGCCTGCTACCTCTGCCATTTCTTGTTCTGTCTATTTCACCTTCCTCTCTCTCTCTCTCTCTCTTCAATGGCCACTTCTCCCACCACCACCACCACCACCACCACCGTTCGTTCTTCTTCCGTCCCTTCTCTGCCTCCACCCTCCCCCAAGTCCCCGCCGGAGTACCCAGATTTGTATGGCAAGCGCCGTGAAACCGCCAGGGTTCACATGCTCGAGAGGGAAATCACTTTTCTCGAGGTGGGTTTTTTTTTTTTGCTTCTTTTTCAATTTCAACTCCCTCTTTTACACCGTTCTGGAACTTCTTCAACTCTCGGGTTTTTGAGAATGTTGAGGTTTCGAAATTGAGGGAATGTGACAGTAACATGCCTTTTGTAATGATCCGAGATGACGAAGTGGAGTGGCATTTTCGTGATCGCTACTTAGCTTTCGGAATGAAACAGAGTAATTAATGAGATTATCTCTGCCAGGGTTCCTGAGTAGTTAGTTAGGTTATCTATGACTGCGACTTTTTTTTTTCTTTTTGAATTTGGAAAGAAGTGTTTCAAACTTTCAACTAATTCATGGCCTCTTCCAGTGATCTTCTGCCTTTGGAGGCTTCCTAACGGTTTGATCAATAATTTGCTCAGTTACTGTGGTTAATGTAAGGTGGTTGGTAGCTACACGCACTGCTAAAAATGTTATTTTTATTTGCAGAATCTCTTGTCTGTGAATAATGAAGGATGCCATGGGTGTTATTTTTTTTTTTTTACTCACATATACAAAACATTTCTGTGTAATTATTTGTTCCCCTCCCCTCTCAGTAAGTAAATTAGATGTGTTGTTAGAAAAGTAGCAACCAGTAACATGATGGCACCATGATTATGCAGTCAAACTTGCCAATTTTGAACAAGTTTGTGCAGTTTCTTTCTGGCATCTTTTGGTGTTAAAATCAAGTTTACTGACAATTTTGCATCTAGCAGGAAGAATTAAAATCTGTTGAAGGCCTTCAAGCAGCTTCAAGATGCTGCAAAGAGTATGTTTTTATATGTCATTTAGATTGTGAAACTAAGAAATGAAACTAGAGAAATTCCTTTGGATGTTTCAATTATTGCTAGCCAAATGTACTTTGCTGATTGAATGGCACAATATTGCAGGATTGCTGATTATGTGATGGCAAACGCAGATCCTCTGTTACCTTCGTAAGAACTGTTGTCATCATTCATCATTTGTTAGTGTTTAAAAAGAGATCATGATTCTTATGCCTTCTTCTCTTTCAAGCAGAACCAAGAAGAACCGTCGATCATGTGGCTTCTGGAAGTGGCTCTGGTACCACTTGTTTATCCCGTTACTTTATCTGTTTATGCCAACTGTATATGTATGAATTTTGGTTTCAATGCAAATAGATTAAACAAGTTTTGCACAAATATAATTATGATATCACTCACAAATAACTAGCTGCTTTATTGATTAAATAGTAAATACGAATTTACGTTTCCTGATATCTATCTGATGTAATACTATGTAGTCTGTTTTCACACACATGCAGTTATTTGTTGAAAAGTATGACAAGAAAGAGATTAAGCATCAGTCTCCAGCAAATAATTTCTTTTCCACTCTTGCCCCTTTTTCACTTGAGTATCTTCTTGTAAAAAGAAAACGACTAATGACTAATGAGAGGGACCCTTTCCCTTTCTGTGAAGACTATGGTTTAGCTTTAAGGAACAGCACTTTTGAACTATGCCTAATTTTAAAGATTATGTCATGTTATCTTGTCATTTTTTTGTGTGCATCAAACAAGCACGTTGGAGTGTTGCTGAATGATGCATTCAGTTAACAGTGGTGTGTGTATATCTGAGATAAACCGGAGTTCCCATTAGACAATGATTGATAAGCTGGTTAAATTTCATTTATTGAAAGCAGCACCTCATTTCATAATAGGCCTTATTTAATAACTATCAAGATTCATGAATAACACTCAGTAACTTTTTTATATGCAGTGGCATGCCCTGTTTTAACCTCTCTTGGATCTGTTGCTGCTGTTGCTGCTGTGAAGGGTTATCTTTACAACTAAAATTGCCACGCTGCTGTTGTGACTGCAAACCATGCAGTTGCAGTTGCAGCTGTCTTCCATCCATCAAATGCTGCTCCTTACCAAAGTGGAGCTGTTGTTGCTCTTGCCCCAAATCAAATTGCTGTAAAGAGGGTTGCGGTTTTGGAAATTGTTGTACTTTCCCACGTAGTTGCAATTTTGGGTGCCCAACTTGTCCATCTTGCCCCTCTTGCTGCAGTTGCAAATGCACCTGCACTTGCTCTTGCCCAAGCTGTCCAAAGGTAAGCCCATGTTGCTGTTGTACAAAGTCATGTTGGAGACCTTGTTGTTTTTGTTGCTAGTATACTCCTTCCAAAGGGAAAAGCAAAAAAAAAAAAAGAAGAAGAAAAAATCTGAAGCTTTTGTTATCAAAATTGCATTCATAATAGCTAGAGTATAAATTTTGGAAATATAAAGGGTTATAAATGTTGTAAGTTAGATTGTGCACTATATGGATACTTGAAGCAAATGTAGTATTATAACTGTGGGTCAGATAAGTTGGATCCTTTGCTGTTGTTAATCTCCAATGTTGCAAGTGAAATGAAAGACGCAATAGTAGAAAATAGCTATTGATTACGATTGCATGCTTTGATCAGTTTAATCAATGTTTGTTCCATTTTGTTAATGCAGAAGAGTAGTATAAAAAAGTGTTATATATTATTATTAACCTTTGGCGTTTTAATGGAGCTTGATTGCTAAAGCCAGTTGGGTTCTTTTTACATGTTGCAAAACCCCTGTCAGCTTCCTGAAAACACGATAAGGATAAAGCGTTTTATCTCCGAAAACAGAAGAAAAAGTGTTTTCTTTTTTGTCTTATTGATTTTTTTTCCTCCAAGTTTCAAACCCTGTGGTCCTACCAGAAAATTGATGATCGACGAAATAATCAAATGGCACGGCAGGAAAATAAGTGATTGCTGTGAACTACCTTTTTCTGTATGACTGACACAGGACACAGGACACAGGAAATGTCTTTTCATTTGGTACACCGATTAGTAGCCATTCATGGCCAAGATCGTTTGGAATATAAGACCCTTCGAAATAACTAGTAATTAGTAATTCAGAGGAAGTGTTAACTTTGAAATGACCGTGTGTAGTATGTACAGCGGTAGAACATGCCACTACCTTTAACTGCACGCCTGTACCAACACAGGATGAGAAGAGAAAAATAAAATAAAATCCATCAATTGCACATGGGGTGCTCAGTAGCGCAAAGTTGTCCGTTATGGGTTTCCATTTTTATGAAATTGGCCACCTGATCCCGGGATCAGTGAAAAACTCAAAACATAGCCATTACTTGCATCTGCCTCTGCCTTTGTTAGTCCACGTTTGGTTCAGTTTGAAATTTTTGTGTGCACCATGCACACGATCTAGAGAAACACGCAAATTTAGATGGTGAATATTCACACACTGATTGAGGATTCTGAAACATTGAAATTAATAATAGTCGTAAGCATTCTTGATATATAGCATTCTGCCACGTGATACACACACTGTTAACGACTGTCAATGTTGCTTTTACAATCTCGACTGATGGCAACGGCAATGTGACTAAAGACTAAAGTCATGCAGCTTTTCTTTTTCATTTCACTCTAGCATTACCTCAAAAATAGGTCCATGTAAATGCAACCGGGCTCCTAACTAGGTGTTGTTCATTGCTCCACATAATGCTACCAAAACCAGACGTAGCGGAATCATTAACACTCCTATTCGATACAAATGTCACCGTGTACGTTTGCCTTTCCCCTACTTCTCCAAACTCAAGCTTATTTGGATTCACCGTTATGTCCACGGTGGATGGCGCGCTCACCGCCACGTTGTACGCGGATCCCGGTTCCCCCACGTTGGTCAACGTGCGCGTGTATCGAACAACCTTGTTGCTTCCGAAAACAACCGAGAAGGATGGATAGTTGAGGTCGCCAGGGTCAGCAAATTTTTTAGAACAATTGGCATCAGGATGCTTCACAAGGAGTCTAAGATGGTCGAGGGTGTAGTTCAAGGAGCACAAAAAGTAAATGTAGTCTTGGGTGGAGGCATCATAAAGAAGCCCAGGAGATAGGGCCTTTTGTGGGTTGACATGACCGGCCCCATAGGCCCATGGTGTGGAGAGGGATTCTTCGCCCGTTGCATCACGAAGTGGAGACTCTGTGTTGTCATAGGTATAAGCCGTTGTCATTAGTGCAGATTTGATAGCACTTGGACTCCAATCTGGATGCGCAGCTTTCAACAACGCAGCCAAACCACTTATGTGGGGACAAGACATGGAAGTTCCAGACATGATGTTAAAGCCAGTTTTGCGAGTGTCTTGGGACCCAGATGGGCCAACGGCACCAGACCATCCCGCTAAGATGTTCACTCCAGGCCCAATAACATCGGGTTTTAGTATTTGGGCCGTGACTCCATTGGGCCCGCGAGAGCTGAATGCTGCCACCACTGGCGAGGGCCTCACGTTTAACACGGTCCCACCGAAGCTGAGAACAGCGGTTGGATTAGGATCCAAAGACGCGTACTCTCTGATCTCATCCCCCGCGGATTCCCCCACCGCCACGGCGGCCACCAAGTGACTGTCCGCCACCAGTCCCTCGCCACTCGCCGCCGTGTTTGCGAGTATCATCCCAACCCCGCCGGCGTCGCGCACCACTGCACCCTTCTCCACGCGCGAGTTGAGTCCCCTGTCACAAACCACCACCTTCCCGCGCACGCTGTCCGGGTCGAGCGAACCCGGCATGCAAATGCTGCCTGACGAGTTCGACCGGTCGCTGAAATAAACCAAACCGACCGGTTCGTCTCCCATCCCCTCTCCACTGTAAAGCGAAACTCCGGCAAAGCGTTTTCCGTTTCCGAGAGTAGCGTACGCCGGAAAATCACGGTCCAGCGTGCCGGCGCCGACAGTCATGATCCACGGAGCGACATTCGCGACAGAACCGCTGCGAGGTCCGGTGTTCCCCGCCGAGCACGCGACGAAGATGCCTCTCTCCAGCGCCGCGAAGGCTCCGATGGCGATGTTGTCGAAGTAGTAAGGGACGGAGGAGGAGGAGCCACCGAGGGAGAGCGAAAGGACGTCGACGCCGTCCTGGATAGCCTGATCCATTCCGGCGAGAATGTCGGAGGCGAAGCAGCCGCCGGTCCAGCAGACTTTGTAGGCCGCCACGCGCGCCTGCGGCGCCATCCCGCGGGCCGTGCCGGTGGCGTAGCCGAGGAGCGTGGCGTTGGAAACGGCGGAGCCAGCGGCGGTGGAGGCGGTGTGGGTGCCGTGGCCGTCGAGGTCACGCGGCGAAGCAGGTTCTCTGTTTTTTCTAGCGTTAGCAGAGGCCATGCGGTAGCCCTTGGAGAAGCTTCGAGCGCCGATGAGTTTGTTGTTACAGAGAGAAGGGTCGAAGTCAGGTGCGGACTCGCAGTTACCGCGCCAGCGAGTGGGGATTTGAGGCATTTGGGAATCGTCGAAGCTTTGCGATTCGGGCCAGACGCCAGTGTCGAGGACACCTATGACGACGTCAAGTGAGGCCTGGTGGAGGTCTTGCCAGAAGGCGGAATGGGCCTGGAGGCCCAGGAACTCGGGGGTGCGAGTGGTGTGAAGCGTGTAGCGCGTGTCCTCGTAGACGCCCAGGACGGAATCGGAAGCTCGCAGCACGTGGGCTTCTTGAGGGTCGAGTATGGCAGCGAAGCCGTTGTAAGAGGCGGTGTAGGCATAAAGGAGAGAGTCTGGAGAAGAATCTAGAGTGGCAGCGTACCAGTCACGCTGCGTGGGGTGCACGGAGGAATCGTGGCGTTGTTTCATGTGCACTATATAAGTCTTCTTGGTCGCAGATAGCATTGTGAGTTGGAGGAGGAGAAAGAAAAGGGAAATTGATGAATCCATGGCTTAATCGCCCAATTACAATGCAATCTCAGGGAATCAATAAACAACTTTATAAAAACACAACAATTTTGGGGTGCTGTTTCACCTTCCTCACTTACTTTTTCTCCCCCGGGCTTTTCAGTTTTCACAACAACGCCTTTGCATCTTCCCCTCCTTCTCCAAACATCATCAAACTCTTTTTTTTTCAAGTGTCCACCATTGTAACACCTTCTTTTATATTAGCTTTCAACTCAATGAAAACTTTTAATTGAGTTTTATATTTGATTCTTAACTTCAAAATTGTTTCTATAATTTTCAGGTATTTCATGTGACATTACAAGGCTCGATTTTTTTTTTTTAACTTTTTAAAAATTAAATTAACTTGTAAAAGAAATTTGTTTCATTTTACCTCCCTTATTTATTTTATTTTCTAATTAGTATATGTTAACAAATTTATCTAAATTTCCTTTTACTGACTACAAACTTTAGTTTTTAACTTCAAAAATGATAATCATTAATGTTAACGAAAAAATAAATAAAAAATTGATAATTTTTCTTTCAAAACCAACTGATATAAATTTTAATAAAATTACAGATTAAAGGATTATTTATTTTTTATATTTTGCTTGATTTTAATTATTTGAAAAGGAAATGAGTTCAATTCTAAAAATAATTATATTCAAAACAAACAAAAAGAAGATTTCTTTTTTGTCCATGAACATTAATAACTAATAAAAATTTCTTACCCTTACACTATTGGTGAGTTACATGTCTTAAAATCGTGAGGGGAAGACAAAAGTCTTCTCAAACGATTTTTTAGGGAGTAAGACAATTAAGCTTTTACCAATAACCAATATGGAGATTTGAATCAATGCATTTGAGAAATCAAAGTTGCTATCTAAATCTCTTATAAGCTAGCTGGTATGGCTAGGGGCAAAATATCTTAGTACATTATGTTTCGTAATAGCAGAGATTTTGAGAAGAGAAGGAAGACAAAATTAGGTGTGGAGATTTTGGTGGAAATGAGTTACGATAGAATTAATTTGGGTCACAATTAAAATTTTTCTCCCTTGTGTGATGCCGCTACATGCGACTAAAGTGTCAGCACAGTGTTTTCACTTTTATACCCCTGTTGTGTCTAAATTGAACCCTATAATACTTTTAAACAATCAACTATGGGAATTGAATTCAACTCCAGTTTCACTTTGAAAAATTGATTTTCAGTCTGAAATTAATTTTAGATAAATTTAGTTTCACCTTTAGAAAAAATTTAAAATTAATTATGAGTTAAAATAATTTTAAGTAATTTATGCATTAGATCCAAAATTATGAATTTTGAGTATAAATTTTACTTTCAATTTGATTTTATAATAAAACATTCAAACCCAAACTATATCACTTCAAAATTAATTTTATTTAAAATTAATTTTAAAAATATCTATCCAAACACACACTTTGTCACTTTTGAATAATTGATTATTGGAATTGTGTCGAATTATTGTATAATTGATTATTTGTATTATATAATCGATTAAAAGCATCAATTTAATGGATTATGCATTAAATTTAATCGATTAAATTTAGTCAACTGACACAAATATGCTTAGAGTATAATAGTATTTTTTACAAGTTTTTCAATTCTCTCATTCCATTTCATTCAAACCAAATAACTTTACAATTTTAATATTTTCTTTCTACTTTATTTTTAAATCCTTTTTCTCTTAATTTAAACAACCGAAACGTTCTATTTTGTTTTCATTGTATTTATCTTTTCTAATTATCTTTCTTTTATTTTTATCTATCTATCTTTCTAGTTCTCTCTTGAATAAAACCAATCAGAGCGTCATGTTACTGAAGATTAAAAGCATACTAGCATAGGGAGAGAAATATTTTTTCACCATTCATTTTAGCTTCAGTTTAATATGCTCAGTTGCCAACTTGAGTGGAGATATTTGTTCATTTTCCACCTAGAGTGAAAACATATTTGGATTAAAGAGTTTAAAGATAAAAAAAATGGAGAATAAGATTATAAGAGTATCTGAGCATGTTTGATTTTCTTCTCACTTTTTAATTTTAAAAATTGTTTTTAAATTAATTTTATATTAGTTTATAATTTTTTACAACATTGAATTTATATTAGTCTATCATTTTTATGTTTTATTCTAAAGAAAAAATAAGTTAGAAAATATTTATTAAAAATTTACTTATATTTTCTAGAAGTCTATTTTCAGACTTACCTTAAATTAATACAGCCATGGGAAAAGATAGGAGAATTAAACGTCGAATATCAACATCACATGCGCACTAATCTTAATTAGTAGCTATACCAAGCACTTAATTAAGAGTAATGTGCATTTACCAAATTTGGATCATATCAGTTGAGTTTGTGAAGGATAGATTTCGGGGAGATACTTTTGTCTTCATCAAATTAAGAACAAACACATGAAGACATGGATTAAACAGCTGGAAACGCGTCGCGGAGGAGGGTCCACCCATATCTTCGATCACCATTCTTTTTCATGCAAGAGGGTGTTTTAGTGGAAATTAAATCTATGCTCGTTATGTTCACTTATCCATCAAATGTTCTCTTGATTCGACCATAAGCACCATTGACACTTTACAGCAAGGCTGCTAATAACAATATGCTGCATTCAACTATTTATCTTTAGCTAATTAAACCTCATTTGTGTTTGTTGCCCATGCATGATAGAGTACTACTGGTATTACGTTATATTTCAGATGTTATGCAACATTATGGTGTTGAAAAGAAATCAAAGAATCATTAGATGTGTAGAGGATGAATAAAACGCCTTTTTTTCTTGTCTTGAAATATAATTTGACGTTCCATTCCACGCATATAATTTGACGTTCCACACACACACACACACACACACACACACACACACATATATATATATATATATATATATATATATATATATATATATATATATATATATATATATATATATATATATATATTCTTGTTTTCCTATCCACTCACGGACTTCGTAATAAAATCAACAATATAATAAAGAAACAATTACAAGAACGAAGCACAACAAAAAGTAGCACAACGACAAGAATGATCAATGATATATGCGTGCATGCTTTATTAATTTTCTCCAATGACAAGCTTCCTTGTTAGACAATGGACATCCCACTCATGTGCTGAACAGTGTACTAGAGCTGGATGCAGTTTGAATATTTTTTTTCCCACAGGTATTCATAAGAAAAAGAAATGATAAGGATATAAAATAAATCAATTTTTTTATAAGTTCAAAATTAAGTTGTATACTTTAACTTCTGGAAAAGTGAGGTGAGAAAGATTTTCAAGAAGTTATAATTCAATTGTATACATTTTTATTTTATTCATATTTCGAGATTGTTAATGAAAAAAAAAAACATAATTATACTTAATTTTAAAGGAGAAAAAATAAACAAGAAGGAAGAAGATTTGAGAGTGATCGACATAAAAGATCAAGTCATTAATTTTAGTGTCTATGAAGAATTCAAGAAAGGATCTACAATTCTAATAAAACGATTAATTAAGATCAGGTTCAACGTGGATCATATATATATATATATCTATATATATATATATATATATATATATATATATATATATATATAGATGAGATAAGACTTGAAGTTGATGAGACTAATGTCAAAATTTTAATGACAAATCTATTTACAACTCTCATGAAGATATCTAAAGTGAATACACCCTATTTTTTGTCAGGGCACCCAACACGCTACCAATACAAGCAACACCCTACCACTAAAAAAAAAAAAACCCAATGCGACGGAGAGTGTTCGGCGCAACTTTTACTGCAAAATCTTGCCCAACGCCTCCAAGAAGTTCTCCCAGAAACCAAAAGTAGTTTTGCAGGCCCTAAATTGAGTTTATATGCACAAAGAAAAGGATTAATTGAGGTTTTCTTTTGACTTTCTAATGAACGAGAGTGAATGAAGCTCTTTGAAATCATTCTCCACAATTATAATTGAAGTAAGTGGGAGAAATCTTTGAAGACTCTATTTACATAAATATTAAAATCATATAAAAATTATGCTATATAATTAAAAAAAATGAAAAGAGTAGGCGCTAAATTGTATATAGGACAAAATGTAAAGAACAAATAAGGACTGATATTATTTAGAGGAAAATTTTGTTAAACATAATAATGCTTCTTTATTTGAACTGATATTCAGATATTAGTGGTAAACAAACCAAAATATAAATAACTATACTTTTATTACCAATGGTCTTAAAATATATAAAAAAAATTAGTGTTTTCTCATTCTCTTTTTCATGCCCATGAACATTACCTTAATCAATAAAATATTTAAAAAAATATCTACATATCGATTAAGGATGATATTTTTGAGAAGGATGAAATACTAGGAGATCTACCACAATGAATCATTAACACATCACATATAAACAAACTGACACCAACAAATGATAAAATGGGTTAAATTTGCCTAATCCGCCAATAATAATAATATAGGAGTATGTTAAGTGATTTTGAATCACCTTGATCTACTAATTAATTAAAATTCATTTGTGGTGAACACATGTTTGATACAGCAAACTATTGCGTGAAATAAATGAAATCCCTCTCTCATACAGACGAAAGAATACAGAGATATCCCATATTTGCATGTCTACATTCTGCGAGTAGAAGCATCATTAAAACATAACTTTGTGTATATGTTAGCTAGCATATCGACTGAAATCGTGAGTCTTTTCATAATTTCATTGAGTAACTCATGATATTCCCGTTTAAAACCCAGCAGCTTAATATTTAATTGTCAAGATTAGGACAACTACCTAATTAATGTTTGTAGCTATAACAAAAGGTGGGAGACTATCCTTTGATTCCCTTCTTATGAGTGCGCCTCCCAAAAGCTGTGATTGTGAATGGAACATAATAACAGGCTCTTATTATATATATGGACAGTGCTTAATCGAGGGAGCCAGGGCTAGACGTACAAATCAGAAGGTTTCCGTGTCTGCATGCGTAGTTGCTGTTGGCTGCTTTTGTTTGTGGTTTCACATGCATTCCAAGTTACTTTCTCTTGTCATCCTTAATTACAATTAGCAACTGTACAGTCTTTCACTTTATCAATACAACTCTATTATAAATAGAGCAATCGCGACAACTTTCTCATAGCATCACCATGCGAATATAAGACAAGAAAAATATTGTATCTTGGTTTTTACATAAGCTCCTCTTCGATCACACACAAATGCATTTGTATTTACATGTCTTAATATATGGATATAAAAACAATTTTAAAATGAATTCTATAGCATTAGATACCTTACTGCATTGTAATCTCCCCATTCAATGTTTTGTCCCCTTGTACAAAAATTACAAAATTCATGGGGATCTTTTCGTCTGACACATAGTCACGGGTTTATATGAACAAACCAAGTGATGCTGCTGATGCATGGCCCATTTACATAAAAAGAGAGATTGGTGATAACTTGCTTATTATGGTTCGATAATAAAATCTTTTTATTTGTATTTAATTGTTACAACTTGCAAATATTATAATGACTTTTTATATTTGCTAATATTTTATGAAAAAATATATTTAACTTTTCATTCAAGGACAGTCAAATCAAATAGACTATAATAACATTTTTACCTGGCAAAATGTACGTCGTGTACATAATTACATGCAATTTAAATTAAATAAATAGCATTTTTTAAATTATTTTTTAACCTATATAAGATTTTTAGCAATGATATTAAAAACAGCATGGCCTTTCTTCTTCATCCATATTGATTGAAAACCTGAAAACTAAATGTGCAAAAATTATTCTCAAATATTTTATAAAGACTTTGATACTGATATATATGACAAAATTTACGATGTATCATATTTTGTGGAGTATATTATAAAGATTAAAACTAAAGGAGAAATTTCTGACATTTAATAGTATTTTTTGGGAACGTTCTATCATTTAATAATGTATGTGCGTTTTATTGTAATTACCCATAATTAAACAAGACCATTAATTTAGTTTTCTGCCATATACTTAACACAATTAAATAAGCTAGCTGAGTGTGATTCTAAATGTTATAATGTTATGTTAGATAAATTTTTATTTTAAAAATCGAAATCAATTTTTATTCATGGGAACTAGATATAGCAGAAGAAACTAGATCACGTAAACTGTTAATAAATCACACTTCAAATCTCCATTAAAAGTGCTTAATTGCATTGAACGGGTCTTCTATGGAGATGTTTGGTGAGAAGAAGAAAAAATCATACAATAATTTATCGGATAATAAAATCAAATCTAAGGTATATGCAAGATTTGGTTTGGTTTATTTTTCATCTGAAAATTTAAGCCACGGTACAGAAATTAAACAAGATGGTAGTTCTGTTCCACATATAGGGGTATAAATACGTAAATTTACAGAAGGTCTAATATAAGTCGCTTTGGCCGAGTGGTTAAGGCGTGTGCCTGCTAAGTACATGGGGTTTCCCCGCGAGAGTTCGAATCTCTCAGGCGACGTTTAACATTTTTTTTATTTGTTATTGGTACAATAAACTACTTTGCTATCTTACGCATCTGCCAAAGGTCCAAAACCAAACGTTGGGCCAAATTCAAGGTAGCATACTATTGTTGCTTACACTGGATTATCTTTTTTTAAAATAAAAAAAAATTCTCATTTCCTGTTATGCAGATTCAACCTCGTTTACAAGAAGCACTCATTGCTGCCCACCTTTCCATGGGTGCACTGGTTGGTGTCAAGAAGCTCTCCATGGACACCATGGAAATTGTGGCTTATCCAAATTGATGACATAAATCAGATGGATACAATAATGGAGAAATGGGGAAAGGGATCTCAGAATCCATAAGCAAAGCAACAAGAAAGATAGGTCTTTTTTTTTTTTTAAAGATCATTTTTATAGTACATCCACACTTATCTCAAGAAAAAAAATACATCTTATGACTAAGATGTTTTTCCCACAGTGAGAGACTAGATTGGCTCTTCCACAATAACATGCTTCCATTTTCAAGTCTAAAAAGCCATAACAGGTGTCACTCTTTCAAAAAAAAAAAAACTTTCATGCTAGAATTTCGTTACCTACTTTGCTAGCACCCTACTTAGGAGCAATTTATTTGAGACTCTACTTTTTTCATATTTAATTTAAATTACACATTTTTCTCCTATTATGTAAACATTTAAATAAAGAAAAATAAATACAAAAAATCGAGTTAAGAGAAGAGTGGATTATAAGAGGAGTGAAGTATTTTTTTTCCTATTTAAATGAAACTTTATGAATCAAAAAAAGTATCCGTAAACCTTTCAAATCTTCATAATTAAAATTGCATTATTTTTTACAGTATCTTTTTATAGGTTTTCATGGTGATGTAAACAAGTAGAGTTAAACAGACGTAAAAAACCTAAGTTATATGTGTGTGTGTTAATGTTACTCATTTATTTTCAAAGAGACACCCTTAAGCTTGCTTGCTAGGATGAAAAAAAAAACATAAAGCTTGAATTTGATTTGTTTTGAATATTTATAATTTGGTTATTTTTTTCATTTATGAAATATACTTTTTAAGTGTTTTATAAGTCCACTAGTTTAGTATTTGATAAATATTTTCATGTTAGAAAATGAGATAAAAGTACATAGAATAAAAAATATTTAGCATAATAATGGTTTGGTTACAATTAAATGTTTAACATGTTTTATCTCAATCTTAATTTAGAAAGGATAAGTTTGCATATATATATATATATATATATATATATATATATATATATATATATATATATATATATATATATATATATATATATATATATATATATTAATCCACTTTGAATCCTACTTAATCAAAATTGCGGTGTAATTTTACAATTAGTGATAGTTTTTTTTTATAGCCTTTTTATTAGCATGAATTGATTTTACATTACAAAATATTTTGATAAATTTCAAACTTGACCGCGTCTTGAGCCATCTGTTATAATGCAATTAAAGTGAAAAGCATGGTTACAAACTCCTGATTTGTTGAATGATTAAGAAAGAAAAAAAAATTGTGAATTCAACTTTTCCTATTAACATTTAATATTTTTCAATGAAATTATAATGATTACAAATTTAAACCCCCGGGTAACGACACAATCACAGTAAAAACGGAATATTTCTAAAGCGGAAAAGCATTTTAACGGTATGGCCTAGCTAGCTTGCTTGTTTGCATGGTCATCAGTAGTTATCTTGCAAGTTTTTCTTTGTGCACCATACAAATTAATGATACACCTATAACGTATGAAATTTGAGTTTTATCCTTTTATAAAACTGACACACCAATTGTTATAGGATTTTTTTTCTTCAAAAATATGTTTTATAAATTAATTTAAAACTAATGGCTCAAGCAAAAATTAAACATGTGACTTTTAGCACAACATTTTAATCAATTAAACTAATAGACCAATTATATTATAAAATAATTAATGTTACTATATATAATACTAAAATTTTTATTATATATTTAATACACGTGTAAATTTACATAATAAATTTTGTGACAATTAATTTTTATCTAATAATTAATTTTTTTACATATATAAACTGTAAATAAAATTATAGGTTTAATAAAAATTTATATATGTAAAAAAAATACATTATTAACATAAATATACTAATGTATTTTTTGACCTTATTACAATTAATTTTGATTTAATAATATTTTTTTTCATATATAAATTTTAAATAAAAATCATAAGTTTCACAAAAATTTATATATGTAAATAAATTATTTATTAGATAAATTTTATTATGTAAATTTACATGTGTATTAAATATATATTAAAAATTATATATAACGACATTAATTATTTTATAACATAATTGACCTATTAACTCATTTGGTTAGAGATTATTTTCAAAGGGGAATTATAAGAATACTCTAAAGTGGGTTTATTTTTAAAGTGAATAAATAAAACTTACTTTAATTCATTAAAAACATTTTTTAATTTTCTAAAAGTTGAGAAAATACATTTTTCTATATTTATTTTGAAGAAAAAATCATTTTTGTTTAAAGAGAGACTTACAACAAATTCTATATATAAAAAAAAAAGGAGGGAGAAGATAAAAGAAAATGAAAAATTAGTGAAGCATATTGTAGTAGATTGAATTCACCCCCTCTAAGATGCATCAATAGGGTTTTTGATTTTCCTCTCTCCTTTTATTTGCGTGGGTTCTATGTTGATTTGTCTAACAAATAGGGTATTTAGCATCTCATGTATCATATATTTTCGCTATCTAATTGCGTCCTTATATATCCACGTCCCTATCAAATGATGATGGGGACCAAATAATTGAATTCTGAATTAGATTAAGATATTACATAAAATACATACTGCTCCATATTTTTATTGAGAGGACAGCTTAACTAGCTAATTGAGTCCGAAGGTAAATTTGTAAAGGTTGGAACTCTGAATATGATTCCTCTTTATTCATTTTTTTCACGAACAGATATATATGCATGTTGAGTCCCTTCTTTTCCCCTCGAGACATTGTTAATACTTTAAACAACACTTAGTTGAACTGAATTCACATTGAAACCTGCTGAAATTAACAGGTAATAATAGTAAACAAAATACAAACTTAAATTATCAGATCTAGGTATACTACTATTTTACCAGTGGATCAAGGTCGATCAATACACCATCATATGTACCCTTTTTACCTCCCAGATCACCAAATAGAAACCCCCCAATTGACTTGATGAAATTTAACCCTAATTGAGCCTTTTCCTCTCAATGTTTGAAAGTGCATGGAACTTGATCCGCCGAGTCCAATGACACGATTACCACGATAAGAAAGCGACATAGACCTAACACCGGACTATGGTGGTCCCCCGTACCGCTGCCGCCACCACCAACATTGCTTCTTGGTCTTTTGGGATCACGCCTTTGCGGCTTCATTGTTCTATCTATACTCTTGTCCCGGTTCATCACTTATTATAAACTCTGCACAAATCCCACGCCGGAAAACAAGGTTAGGTTTCTAGTTATAGCAGCGTGCATAGAAGAAAGGAGGGAAGTAGAAAATGATCTCATAAGGGGAAAGAGGTTGGCTAATTAATAGTAGTAGTTTTCAACTTTTCATAAACCACTTGCAGGATATAGTTGTAGGTTTTGTAAACCGCTTATTACAGGGGAAAACATCGTTGTTTCCAGGCAAGAACACAACAAGTTCCTGGAAAATACCCCTAAAATTAATTAACTTTTTATTTACTTTGCACTCTGCTTGGTTTCGTGAAGAATGAGGTTGAGCTTTGCTTTGCTTATTGGGTTATTGATGGGTTCACTTTAGGGAACTTTATTCTGGTCGTGGTAAACTTAGTATGTGACGAAGTTTTGGCATGGAAGACTAATATTAGATTATTTTTTATCAATTAAAATCCAATAAAATATCAAAAAATTTACAATAACTTACATATTTTACTTGACCAATTTAACTAAATCCCTTTAACACATGGAGATTATTGTTTGTTTGCTGATGAACTCATTATTTTCTAGTAAGATGAATTCCTCTTGTTATTTAATCTTTGCAATTAGTTAGATTGAGTGCAAAAAGAATGGTAGATTATGTCGAATTCGATTTTTATTTATTTATGTAAAATTAAGTAAACTATACGGATTAATTTAGTTTTTAGTACCCAAATACCTTGGAGTATATATTGGGCAACAGATGAGTGATATGCTCAACTAGTCAAAGAAATGAACAAACATTTTAATTAAAATATCTTTTTTGGCTCCTCCTCTTTCTTCTGCAGTTTTCTTTGATTGGCTGATGACTGATGAGGAGGGTAAGAGATCACCTGCTTGTGGTTTAGAAATGGTCTAACTTTGAATGAATATTCAGTGCGAAATGATCACCATACATCACAGCACGAAAAGTGGGAAGGGAGGAGCACCTAAGATGGATGGATGCCAAAACCTACTCCAGAGCATAATGGTTTGATTTTGTCCCATGTGCATGCAACTCCAATTTGCAGTCAGGCAAACCTTTTGCTATAGCAGCTACACACTTTAGCAGCTTTTGTGCCCTTGGTGAAGATCTTACGTAGCTACGATTGACTTGTTTTGTTAGTATATTATTCGGTTAAAATGTTCACAAATATCACACAATCAGTGATGGAATTTCCATATTATGAGTTATGAATTAAGGCACTAAACTTTTATGTACATTACTTAAATGCTTTGTACATATTTGTACACAAGATACAAGATCAACTATATCGACTTATTTTTTATAATGAACTTAGCATCTAATGAATCCAAAGTTTAATTGTTCATTCATGGAGCTCAGGGATTAATTAGTACGAATTTATTGTAGTTTATTAATTTGTCTTGAGTTTAAATCTTAAATATATGATTAATTGCATTATATATTTCAAGAGAAAGTTTTATGGTCCATTGCAATTTTTCTCCCTCAAACAGAATTATTTCCTATAAATTAAATATATCTGTGATATCTTGTAAAAAAAAAGTTTAATTGTTCGTCCCGCAAGACAATTAATTAATATGAAATTAATAGCAGATGTTTTGTTTCTTCTTTTTATTTCAAGTTAACTTCTGTTGTATACTTTTCTTTATAAGCAGTTAGCTGAGTGGCCCCAACTGAAGCTTAATCGAATCTTGCCTGTGTACATTCGTAAGGAAGAAAGGCCTGCATTTATATATCACCTCGTTCCTAGCGTTATAAGTAGGACTACTTTGGGCAAGAAATACATCAGTACTCAATGGTGAGTCTAGATCCGAGTAAAATTAATGAGAATCAGTGCTTGTGCCACTTGATGAATGTAACAAAAGCACAAATCATCCTGGGTACAAGTGTATAAATTACTCCTAGAATGTCATGTTTCGACCAAGAATTGAATTTATGGAACAATTCATTCATTGCTAATCCACTTTTAAGCTATCAAAGTTAGTAACTAGGCTATCATTGTAGAGAATGATTGTTTGGAATTCTCTTTATAACTCCTCTCTTTTTGTTTGTAGCAGTACCTCTGGTGCTGTGTTTAGTAATATAATTATTTGTTGGCTTACAAAAAAAAGTTAGTAACTAGATTAAGATCATATTTAACATGTCATCCATAGAAAAAGCTTACGGGACTGTGGGCAACAATGATATGTTTACTTTGTGTTGTGGAATAAATTTAAGCCTTTCTGATACAAATTGATTCCAAACATAAAGCTAGAGATCACGATGATCGTAATTATTGTAAGATTCTAATATTTTTAAACAGCTGTACAAATTAAAAAATAAATGATGCATAGACAATATGCTATGGTGTACATTATGATTTGGTGGGAGTTGCTTGAATATATTATATATAGCCTTTTTGACACACAATGGTTCCAGCTAGCCAACAGAAAGTTAGATATCAAGATTAACTTCAAGTTATTTTAAAACTTAAGGAATGTAAAGCATACACATGCCGAGAGCTATGTTTAAGTTATATGATTAGGAGTTGAAATATGATGAATCATTATCCTTACTAGTTATTATTATTTGATGAATTGACGATAATCATAAGGTCTGTTCAAACAACACCCACAGATTTTGCAAAAGCAACCATTATCTTTTTCAACACTACCACTCTTCCGCTCTTTTACATATATTTTGCAAAAGCACAACACTGTTTGTCCAGATTTATTGGTCAGCATCCCGCAACTGTCAAGTAGTTCAGAGCCAAATCCCCTAAGTCCATGCCGGCATGAGGCTGGCTACTAACTAAAAGTGTGTTTATCAAACTTAATGTCATGAAGTAAAAATGACTTTTTTCAATAATCCAATAGAATTATATTAAATGGGATATTCTTCCTTTTTTTTTAAAAAAAAAAAAAAGAAGAAGAGAGGAGACTTATGCTACACATTATAAGAGTATTCAACACATTTATATTAAGTTACTCTTACACTCTCAATTTTAGCTGAGAATCGATAACGCATGATAAGACTAAGAGAGAAAATCAAATCGATTTTTTTTTTAAAGAATCTTCCTCAACCAATCTGTAGTAATTATGATGTTATTTTTTATTTCTATTCTTAAAGTTTTCATTTCTGAAATTTTATAATTGGTGTTGAATTTATAGAGTTTCAAGTCAAAAAATAAGTTGCATGTATATTAAAAATTGAATTTTTATCATTAAGTTTTAGGTGGTTTAAATGCAAAGTGAAAGATTACAATTTATTAGATAAAGATGATTTGAATAGATGTATTGAAAGTTATTTTTGTTTCAACTTTCAAAAAAGTTTATTTATTATAATTTGTGACAATTTTTACTATAAATAGATAAGAGAATTAGTGAAGAAAAATAACACATGAATAGATAGTATGTGAGAAGAGAGATTTTGAAACAAAATCACTTTGTTGAAAAAAAAATGTCTTTGTGTGAGAGTGTTATCATTTCTTGTAACCATTGAATAAGGTAGTTGGATTTATAGAATCATACATTATTTGGGGTGAGTTACAATCTTGTAATCATTTTTGTAACAGTGAGTTTTTGAGATGATTCAGTGTATGTAAACAAGAAGTATCAAACCATGTTAAATACTTATATTTGTTATTATTTTTTTACGATGTAATATTTATTGTATTTTTATGATCTTTTTGTGTAACCATTAATTAACCAACAGAATTTAATGCATAGGAAGAGGGTTTTCATACAAATAAAATAATATTAATTTTACAAAAATTAATATTATTCTATTTATATTATCCATTATTCATCAAATAATATATATAAAAAAATTTTGTCACGTAACTCAAATATTTTTTATGTGATTTTATTTTTGTCATATAAGATAAAAAAGCATATATTTATTGTGAATAAATGAAAAAAAAAAAGTATTCATTGTTAAATTCAATTGAAGTATCTCGTAAATTTCTCATCTTCGTTGTATTTTTTTGGTTTTAATTCTGAATCAAATGAAATGTTGAGATTAATTTACTTGTTTTTTAAACATTTTTTACGATTTAATAGAAAGATAAAAAGTTAGCTTGCACATCCCTGTATATTCTATTTACTCATCCTCCTTCAATTGGATTCGCATGGTATAGCTGGCATGTGGTGTAGCTGGTTTTGGTTTCAGTCTCAAACCTCTCAGTGTTCTCAAATAACAAATAACTACTAATTTATTTGCTGATAATATATATATATATATATATATATATATATATATATATATATATATATATATATATATATATATATATATATATATTTGAGTCTTACATGTGTGCGGGAGTTAATGGCACACTTTATTTATTTTTCTTTTGATGTTTTTTTTTAAAATCAGCAAAAACATGTATTAAAATGAGTACAGGGGGTATCACAAACCCATAAACATAAAGTATCAGAAACATATCCCTGCGCAATTGAGCTATTGGTTACATTATATTTAAACCTTGAATAACAAGTTTAAATAGCTAATAACAAGTTTAAATAACAAGTAATTTTATAAAACCTGTCTAGCCATTCAGAATTGTGGAACATTTCAAATCATATTTTTTTTAATATGATATTAGTATAAAGTAATTTTATAAAAACAATAATTAATGTTTATCGAAAATCATGAAAATATATAAGATAAATGTTTTTATTTCAGTCCATTTATTTCATACACAATGTTGATTTTATTTTTTATATTTAGTTATATAAAAAAATATTTATTCTGTACCATCCATACACTAAAATAACAATAATAATAATGTAAAAAAAAAAAAAGAAATACGTTCAGCACTTCTCGTCACAGTGGCGGCACCAACATACACCCTCCTCAGCATCGTTCTCGCCATATGTAATGGTGGAACAGCATGTCGCCAATTTTTTTAGCGGCATCTATATAGAAACAGACTCTCCAGTTAAAAGTTTAAAAACAGACCCCATTGATAAATAGTTTTTAAAACTAACCCCTACAGTAAATTTGTCGCTGTCAAACACATTCCAAAAGTTATGAACAACGTTCATAATAATCTTAATATATTGTACTAAAAAAAATCTAGAAAATACTTTTTAGATAAGTTCTATAGAAAAGGATCTATAATTATCATTCCAGTATTATAAAAATGTCAGCATAGCATATATTACATCAGTTTTTTAAAAATGAATATAGATTTTTTATGTAAATATATTTTTTGTAATAACGTTGAATGATTATTCATCTCAAACCCAACTAAGCATAAACGGGAGACCATGTCAACTGTGCAAACTCACATCTTAGCAAAAGATAGAATCTTCAACCTATAACAATTGTTGGGTTATCAGTTCATTAATTCCTTCTCTTCTCTGCTAAATTAGATCTACCGCGTGGGAATCCAATCGATCTTGTAGAGAAATTTGTTAACGGCTAAGCACTTAGAAAAGGATCTGATAATATAAATTCCTGAATGTGACAAATTTCAAATTTCTGTAGGGGAAGAGTATTGCTTATATAGCCATATTTAAATAGCCGCATAAGATTAATAGTGTTCCCAAAACGTTCTAACTACCAAAACTTCTTGAATGGGATTAACTGACAACAAAAGATTCTTTAAATCTGAATGCAAAATCTTCCTTCCGAGTGTGTAAGAGACCAAGTATAGTATAAAATTATCATCATGGTTCAAAATAAAAAATAATTTTATTTATTTTAAAAGAAAATCAATTGTTTAATTTCTTATAATAAGCCAACTAAAATAAAGGAATACAAGAGGTCCATCATATTTACAACCAAACAATTATGCAACTCTTCTAACTACATATATATAGTTTAATGCAATCACAAGACTATTGCACAATAGAATAAAAATAAAAACCTAGTTATGAAGAAAACCAACTCCAGTTAATACCTTATTTTGATTAAATTCAATAGCCCATCATTTCAAAAGACTCATTCTTAAAAGATGTTCAAAAAGTAGGTAGCATCAAATTAAGGTACTGACGGCATACCATTTCATAAGGCCAACTTATTTCATCTTTTTACCTGGAAAGAGTCATGGTACTGCAGATAATCTTGACCAGTAATATTAACTGATATGTTATCAAGAAAGAAAAAAGGAGCTCTATGAATTTGTCCCTTCTTTTTTTAAATACAATTTCTTTAGTTTAGTACTATTCTATAATTTTGCCTCAATACATAGTCTTCAGATTTATGACCACTTGATCTCTTATAATAATTCAAAAGTACTAGTACTTAATGCTAGCTAAGGCTAAACGCCTAAATATTTTGACAATCAGCAGCACTCTAATGTGGAATTTTTTTTGCAAATAGTACCAAACTATTGTTAATTTGTCATCTTAATGAATGATGGATAACAATCAACGAAGTTAAATTAAATATGTATTCTCTGTCACGTACATTTTAAAACCTACATAATTTGCAGAAGCTGTCCATATTGTCAAATATACCAATTAAGGTCATTACATACATTCATATATTGTATAATTTGTCCTACATTATTTTGTCTTGTTCATTATGGCAAATCTAATCTGATCAAGAAAATATCATCAATTAGCTGTGCTGTTTGGTTCTGTGACTCTGTCGACGGGATATCGGGCTCATTGCTTCAGTCTGAATCGAAAACATCTGATTTCCTCCCTCTTGCGCACTATGGTGAAGTTAGTGACATTACGTCATCTTGTATAATTGATATTCCCTACCCTTATATGCGAGGACCACTTTGACAACAATTTTGTGTCAGTGGAAGAGAAAGCCTGTTCACACTTTCAAGATTTAATCACGCTACAGTAACAAGTTTTTCAGTCAATTATGGTCATAATTAATGATGATAAAACTTCGGCCTATATTTTCATATTTTGTGTTTTTGTCTACTGATTTGAATAGTTTTTATCAGACTCTACTCTACTCTCTACTCGTTCATATAAATGAAATTTTGAAACTATAGTCCGATGGCGTATCATTACTTAATTTTACGATTAATATATGGATCACCCTTTAAATAATACCAGCCCCGTAGTCCATATGATGCAATATGCAAAAGATATCCAATTGCTATTATTTGTTGATCCATTAAATATTTTCAACTATGCTGCCGTTTCATACAGCGTTGTTTAGTTGTTTATTATTTCATAATTTTCATCATAAAAAAAAAAAAAATATATATATATATATATATAAGGAAAAATAAAATAAATACTTTCATACGCCGTGAACATAAAAAATCACGAGGGCGGCGTTCCTGCTGTCTTGCACTTTGACCAAATTAATTACTATCATATGGAATTGGCAATATTGGATTTTGTTTACGTGACATTTGGTCAAACCACTTAGCTGTACTCTCTTTTGTTGCAGATCATTTTAAAATTCAATCAACTCGATCGTAGTTGGAAATTGTCTATTTATTGAACTAGTCTTTTGTTTTGATTCATCAAGGAAAAAATTCATCATTGTATACACAACTCAAAATAATTAACTTCCTCCGGAAATTGAACAAATAAACAAATTTAAAAAAAAAAAAATAGAACTGAAGCATGTTTTCCATGCAAGGACCATTACAAGGGCACTCTCTTCTCTGTTTCATTTTCCTTTTCATCTTTTTTCTGTTTTTATTGGCTTGAAGACTCGTTGCACTTAGTACTAGTACGTGGCACAGTATGGAACTCTAATAATTGACCAGTAAATACCTATTTACAGTAAGATCTATGTGTGTCTACTAACCCATGCATGCTTCATTGCGCTTCTGATGCATTGGATGTGTCAGGTGAATTAGACCCACTTCTTCTACCATTTCGGTGTTCATCATTCTGTGACTGATCTGATGACATTGGTGTCTTGGGAGATTTAAGTGGATGATGCCTATGGCCATTGTGGCGATGATGATGATGATGCCGATTATGATGATGATGATCATTTTCCCTCTTCCTCTCCTTAGGTGTTTCACTCTCTTTTGCCACTTCATTGTGTTGTTCAGCTGGAACAGTGTAAACAAAGGGTCCAATTGGAACATCATCAAAGTCCTGAAGTGGCTCAAGAACATTAACCACAGTGCTCATTAAGGGTCTACTCCTTGGCCTGTGGCTGAGGCATTGGTAAGCCAATGCAGCTGCTTTTCTCGCCCCAACCTCAGAATACTGACCCTCAAGCCTTGGATCCATTATTCTGCCAAGTTTCCGGGAATCATTCAAAGCAGGCCTGGCCCATTCCACGAGGTTCTGTTCTCTTTGTGGGCGCCCTTTGTCCACTGACCTTCTTCCTGTTAGAAGCTCCAAGAGCACAACTCCAAAACTGTACACATCACTCATTGCTGTCAAGTGTCCTATATGAAGAAGAAAAAAGTGTACACATGTGAGAATTGAGCTAGCAATGAATCAAATTAAAGTCCAAGTTAACCATGTGTCATTGTTTTTTTTTACTTTTTGAGTGAAATTATTTACCTGTCATGATGTATTCTGGGGCCGCATAGCCTTGTGTGCCCATGACTCTAGTTGAAACGTGTGTGTCATCTCCTTCGGGACCATCTTTTGCCAAGCCAAAATCAGAAAGCTTTGCATTATAATCCTGGAAGAATGAATGAAGAGAGTGAGTTAAAAATTGATTACGGAATGAAATTGTTCAAACGGAGCATTAATTAGAGTATGCCAGAGAAAGTGACTAGTAATTGATTATTCACCGAGTCTAACAAGATGTTTGAAGCTTTGAAATCTCTATAGATGACTGGTTTTTTCGCTTCATGTAGAAAGGCTAGACCCTTTGCAGCTCCAGCTGCAATTTTCATCCTTGTTGACCATGGTAACGATGCTGTATATCCTGTAATCCAAAAAAAATTAACGTTTAGTCCTTTAACTCTATGCAAAGTGAAAATAAAAGTAACAAGTGTTCTTAATTACTATGCTATTATAGAAATCTTACTTCTAAATAGTTGATTCTCTAAGCTGCCTCGTGGTAAATACTCATATACCAGAAGCCTGTGTTCTTCTTCACAGCAATATCCAATCAGCTTCACCAGATGTGGATGCCTTAGTTGACCCAGAAACACAACTTCAGTCTGTCGTCAAAAAACAAAAGGGATGGTCAGAACTCAACTCAAAAGCACTCATTGCGAAAAGGATTCTTCATAACTAATCAACAAAATCATAAGCAATAAATGTAATTAAACCATGGTACCACATTACTAATACTAGTCAATGTTGCTAAAAATAACATTTTTATGCCATGATAAAAATCACTATTATTTTCTCATGAGCACTTGATGGCATTTTATATATGCGTTAGGTGAAAAAGCAAAAGGGGTAGAGGTAGGAACTGACCAACCACTCTTTATGGCCCTGAGAACCGTCCAAGTCCAAGAGCTTGACGGCCACCGGTTGAGCCTCGAGACCAGGCCTAAGCTTGTCATCAATGAAGCCCTTGTGCACGGGTCCGAAACCTCCTTCGCCGAGAAAATTACTCGAAGAGAAACTCTGCGTGATGATCTTGAGCTCCGAGAGCGAAAACACATGCAGGTTAGACCCCACTAGAGAAACGGAGAGATCCTCCGAAAGCGTTGAGCCAGGGAAACTCAAGTCCGTTATAGAGACCCTGTTGGAAGAAGAACCACCCTTTGTAGCCACCACTTTGGTTGGCTTCGGAGAAGGTGACACAGACTCACCCTCATAACAACTAGAGAAGCTCGATCCCATGTGAATTATCTTTAATCTATTAAGTCCTATGCTGCACAAGTATCTATGTTTCTATAGGAAGAGAGATATGTTTGATGAAGGTTTAGAAGTAGATGGGAAATGATTGGAGATGATGTGGTTGAAGATTTTAAAGGGGTAGCATAGATATAAAATCTTCAACTGATCGGCTTTTCTAGCCGTGTTGATTTCCTCTGCTTTCTTTTTTTATTACTAGTTGTCTAGTTTCTTTCATAAATGGAAATAATTTTATCTTTGTTTAGATATATATATATATATATATATAGAGAGAGAGAGAGAGAGAGGGAAAAAGGTGGTTGTTGCTGTTTGGTGAGAGTGAAAAGACCAAAGAATTGAAGTAGTATAATTATTCATTTACTATTTGATTTTATTAATTAATTAATGGGGAACCGAGTATCCCAAGTCTAAGTTGGGCTTGACTTTGCAGCATTCTGTGCTGATAAATTTGGAAAAAGGACTTCTTCGGCTTTGGAATGCATTAAGCACCTTCGTGGCTTCGAGAATGCGCTCTTTCATTTTCTGCACAGAAATAGCTCCAAAAATTGCTCTAAATTTCAGAACGATTAATGTGCTTCTCTCTTTAAAACATTTTTGTTTTAGATTTTCTGACGTTTAGAAAAATCCAAACTACGTCAATTATTTTTTAATCTTTGTTTTGAATCTTTAAATTAATAAAATAGTACAACATTAGAAGATTTCTTTAAAAAATATATTAAAAATTCAATAAAATTCTATCTTTATATAAAACTTTAGTTAGTAATTATCATTAAACGAGTGTAGTGTATTGCAACCTCTGCTACTTCCTTTTCTTCTTTTTTTGTTTAAATTCTGTTAAACACATTCTTTATCAGTAGTTAAAATTATTAAACTGCTGCAATTTTTATTGAATTAGTTTTAATATGATTTTATAATTTTTAATAAATTTTAACTGATACCACTGTTAAAAAAAGTATTAGAAAAAATATTAGAGAATGTGTTTTTGGATGGACCTTAAGTAGAGATTGGGTCAAAACAATACATATAACGAAGGGATAATCTTTAATTTTTCACTCCGTAAACTAACTTTTAAGGTTGAGCAGTGAACATAAAATCCAAATTCTAAAAGCTAGCACCCTACATTAATTATTTTTTTTCCTGGATTTTGGTTGACATTTTTCTTTCTTTAATACAAGTTTTTGTTTGTTCACGTGATATCTTAAAACTCCAAAACACAAACGAAACAAGCGCACACAAATAACAAGGACCCTTCAAGTGTATAGCAAATGGGGTATTTATATATGCATTCCTTTAGGTGATCTAGCTTGTCAGAAGGCAATTCGACTGAACAATGTGTGAGTACTGAATACATCGTTTGTTTCTTCTCTGTGTTATCAGCGTTGATACTTCAGATTAAAGAAAATAGACAACTCCGTTTATATATGTTCTTGCATGTTTAACAATTTATTTCTCTTGGAAAAAATTTCACATGAAATATGTAAACACATCACGTAATAGGGAAAAAAATTATAAAGAAAGAAAAACATAAATTTAAAATAATTTAATACTTTTTGCTTGCATTTTCGAAAATGTTTTAATAAATAAATATTTATTATATTAAATAAAAATTACAAGTTTTATGAATAAAATTAAAAATATTAAGGCTATATTCGATAAAATATTTCAATTAATTTTTAATTTTTTAATTGTCAAAAAACTTGTTTAATGATTGGAAAATAAGTTTCTTTTAATGATTTTTACTATGTTTTGAAATTTTAATTTTTAACTTTTTATATTCTCTTCATTTTTATCCTCAATATATTTATTAAATTTTTTAGTTATTCTTTTTAAATAAATTTTAACTTTATTATTCTTTCAATTATTTACACTTTTCAATATTTTCAATTATTTTAACAGTTAATTTTATCAAACACTTATAATTTAAAATTAATTTTACTAAACATTGGAAATGATAATATATTAAGATTAAATGAAATATTTGATTGATGATAATTTGACCAGTTTGGAGGGGTGCATATTCTTTTTGAATGACTATAAGATGGAATGGATAATTATTAATTGTACATATTTTCTCCAAATTTGATTAAAGACTTAAAGTAGTATAGATATATACATTAATAATCAATAAATACAAGTTATTGAAATAATTCTGATAGCATATACTTAGCCATAACAAACTTAGTACATGCATATATATTAACATAAGATAATGACTAAAACAAAAGTGTTACGTACCTTTTTCATAATATTTTTATTTTGTTAGAAGTTTGTTCATATCTCTTCTATTTTAATTTACAACTTTTTTTAGCTTAGACATTTCTACTTTTCACAATTACTTCTATTTATAAAAATATTAATAAATTTCAATATTTTCTTAAAGAAACACTAATCAATTAGTTCTTATAATTAAAAAAATCACACATATAAATAATTACCATCCATTTCTAATTAATTAAGATTAAGATGGTTACCTGTAATAACTTTGTGTCCAATCCATTGAATTGAATGGTCTTAATGATTTAACAGGTTACAATTAACAAGTATTACCCTGTTTATTCTGTATTTGTGTACTCAAAGAAGTTATTTGCAATTTTAGTAAAATTAGTGCGAACAACCCCGCCCAATCCTTTAGATATGGGTCTGTTTGGGTAGGTGATGTCCTGGTCTCTCCATAATTTTAGCATGGCGATGGTTAAGTCCGCGTTTTCCCCATTCCTTATTTCCTTTTTTGAACACAATTTTTATATAGCATGTTGGGAGTTTTAATATACTTGTTAGTTCAAAAAAATTATTGTTTTTGTCTTAATCTTAAAAATTCATTTAATAGTTTTAATAAAATAAATAAATTCTCTCTTTCATAATATCATCTCCTCCAATTATCTCTATATGATATCTTATATATTTTTTTAAAAATATCATTATTATTATTGTCTTTACTATTATTATTGTCACCGTCAAGACCAACACTATACTGATCATCATTATCATTACCCTTGATATCTTTGTTGTCAATCACAAACACTATTATGGTGATCTTTAATGTTATTATTATTATTGTCTCTGATATTATAATTGGTGTTATTCTCCATCCACCTTCACCCGTGTCACTGTCACAATTAGTAAAATTATTATCAATGTTATTATTACAAATGTTAATATCACCTTTGCCATCATTGTTTATCATAATTATTGTTGTTGTCTTGGGTGACAATGGAACTTTGAAAAAAAATTGAAAAGATGAAAATAATTAAAGTTATAACATCTATAAATTAAAATTAATATAATTTTAATAATTAATACAATCTTTTATGGGTGATTTTAAATCTTTTATGACATTTTTCAAATATCAATTATTTTTAAGCAATAGTGACGATAATAATAATAATAAATTATATAAATTTTTTTATAAAAAAATAATAAAGATAGGTAAGTAGGGGGAAAACGATGAAAGAAATATTTTATTTTTTTAAGTAAGAAAGATCAAATTAATTTTTAAAACTAAGATAAAAATAATAAAATTTCTAAACTAACAAGTGTAGTAAAATTAAAATTCCTGACATACGTATGCATGCACATGTTAACTAAACCCAATTAAAAAAAAAAACACTTTGCGAAATTGGCTTTTTCATTGTCGAATTTTCTTCTTTATAAAACATAAATTAGTTAAGAAATTGTGAATCCCATTGCCGATTTCTCTCTTGTTTTAATAAATGGGTATTTGGATAAATACTTTGAGGAATAGGTATTTGGATAAATACTTTGAGTTGGATAAATAATAGTTTTTATAATTGTTAAAATATTATTTTTTCCAGATTTGGATAGAAAGGTCAATCGACGCGTTTTATTTGTCAGAAATTCTCAAGCAAGCATGAGAGTGTACACTGTAGTACAGTCCTCAGTTAGAGAATCACGATGATTGAGTATAAAACCAAGAGTTTTATTTTTATATATTGTATGTATAAAAAAACATGGTTATTTAATTATAAATCATTTTAAATATAATAAGTAACTATTAAAAGAATAATAACATTCAGTACAAAAATTGATTGTGCCAAAGAATACAAGTGAGATGAATTCCATTTCAATTGAAAGTTTTTTTTTTATTTCATTTTATTCTCTCTTTTGAATGGTGATGTTATCCTCCACCGTAAGATTCAAATTTGCAAAGTTTGGTATCGATTCATTTAGTATTAAATAGCATTATTCTTATAAAAAAAAAAAGCAGCAATCTTTACTTATATAATAATTTATAATTAGATAATAGTCTATCAAACTTAAATTAAATTATTTTTCGAATATTCTTTCATTTTTTATATTTATTTATTTTATTATTATTCATTATATCTTTCTTTATTTCTGTTTTTTACACTTTATCTCCTCCCCTGGCGTGCGAGACAATCGTTATTCTTTTCGAATATCAGAGCCGCAATTGAATGATTTTGGTAGAAAGGACAAACGACGCGTTTTTATCGATCAGAAAATTTGAAGCAAAAAGCGTGAGAGAGGGAAATGGATTCTATGCAGTCATTATGTTGACGGCAAATCTCAGTCTTCCAAAATAAATTATTTATTTTAAATAACTAAGTGAAATATAACTCAAAAAAATTTACACCTTTAAATGATGACCGCAGGTTCTACAGTAATGCAGTTGCTTTATGACCTCAGGAGAGAATTTCCTTTTTTTTCCCTCATAAATTTCTACCCTTTAGATTGATATAAGATTAATTTTTAGTGTGTATATAACTTATTCACACTCAAATTATGTTTGTAATTAAAATTAACGAATCATATTTTACCATCCTCAAAATTATGTTTCACATGTAAAAAGTCTAACTTAATTGGTTAAATATGTGCATCAATAATTATAAATTTTAAATTTTTTGATATTATTTTCTATTCTTACAGATTAAAAAAATATATTTAATATTTTCAGAAAAAAAATTGTAAAGTGTAATCCATATATACACTAAATCTTCTTACTAAATTATATTCTTTTGCTAATCTTTTTACTTTGTATAATAAATATGTGCTAATGAGTTTTATATTTTAAGAAATAACATATATTTATTTATTTTAAATATTTTTTATAAGGTAAAAGAAATATTTATAAGAAGATATAGCAATATTCTTTCTAAAATTGTTTATGAATTTTTTATACCATAACTAATGTAAGAACTCAAATTATATTCTTAACTCTCTTTTCGTTGATCTTTTGTTACTACACATGTATAATTAAAGAATACTAACTCATTTTTACTAGAATGACAAAAATAAGATTCTTAACTTATTTTTAGTGAATTGCATTTTATCTTGGTACTTACACAAAAACCCATTTTGACTTGATTTTTTTTTCCCGATAGTTAGGTAATATTTGTTATAGACAGGGACGTAGGTAGGTGTTAGAGTGGAGGAGCCTTAGCCCACTGACTTCTTGCAAAATTGTAAAGTTAGT
The DNA here is from genome assembly GCF_004193775.1 of Glycine soja. Lineage (NCBI taxonomy): Eukaryota > Viridiplantae > Streptophyta > Magnoliopsida > Fabales > Fabaceae > Glycine > Glycine soja. The sequence continues at coordinate 22,364,698 of NC_041014.1, read as the reverse complement.
AGAATCTTTTTTTTTTTTTTGTTTATGAAAAAAAATAGAAACTGAATGTTATATTTTGTTAATTAAATTTTAGTTATAAGGTAATCAATTTTTCTTTTTCTTTTTGGGCTTTGCACTACTAGAAAATAAGGTTTTAACATCGGTTATTTAAGACTTTCAACATCGGTTATTAATTGATGTTGAAAGTACCGATGTGGAAAGTAGTATCATTAACATCGGTTTTTCAAAACCGATGTTAACTAATAAATACAACATCGGTTATTTAAATAAGCGATGTTATATGATACGAATTATGAAAAAAAAAAATTATAAATCTATAAATTAACATCGGTTTTTTAAAAAACTGATGTTGTAAGTGACATTTAACATCGGTTTTTTAAAAAACTGATGTTGTAAGTGACATTTAACATCGGTTTTTTAAAAAACTGATGTTGTAAGTAACATTTAACATCGGTTTTTAAAAAACTGATGTTGTAAGTGACATTTAACATCAGTTTTTTAAATAACCAATGTTAAATGTGACATGTGACATCGGTTTTTTAAAAAACTGATGTTGTAATGACATTTAACATCGGTTTTTTAAAAAACTGATGTTGTAAGTAACATTTAACATCGGTTTTTTAAAAAACTGATGTTGTAAGTGACATTTAACATCAGTTTTTTAAATAACCAATGTTAAATGTGACATGTGACATCGGTTTTTTAAAAACTGATGTTATAAGTAACATTTCACATCAGTTTTTTAAAAATCTGATGTTGTAAGTGATATTTAACATCGGTTATTTAAATAGGCGATGTTATATGATATGAATTATGAAGAAAAAAAAGTTATAAATCTATAAATCAACATCGATTTTTAAAAAACTGATGTTGTTAGTGACATGTAACATCGGTTTTTTAAAAAACTGATGTTGTAAGTGACATTTAACATCGGTTTTTTAAAAAACTGATGTTGTAAGTGACATTTAACATCAGTTTTTTAAAAAACTGATGTTGTAAGTGACATTTAACATCGGTTTTTTAAAAAACTGATGTTGTTTTAGAAATTTATTTTTAACATGATGTCTGTTTTTTCAATAAATCCCAAAAATAACCTGCAAATTTTAAAATCAGACCACACAACATATAATTTTCATTCTGTTTTGAAACAGTTTTTACCAGAAAATTCAATAAGAAATTTACAAATTACTATGAATTTAAAACATATTTAATGTTGAGACATGAATTGTAAATTAAGTAAGTAAATATAAACTACAATTACAAGATTGTCTAAACATCCTAAGTTTCATTTTTCACTTTCAAATAGTACTTTGCCCACTGGTTGCGAAGTGCCTTCAATCTTTCTGGTTCCAATGGTCTAGGATCAGTGAAATACTGCATGATATAATAAAACATAAGTTAATAATATATTAGCAATCATAATAATATGAAATTTGGTGAATTAAAAATTACCATTTCCCAATTATTCTGGAAATTTCCTAAGATTATAGTTGACATCCAATGCATGACGTAATACCCACACTCAGTGCTTCCTTTTTGTCTATTACACTAAATACATTATGAAATTTAGATATGCAACGTTCAGTACAAATTAGTCTACACAATACTAAAATATAAGTGAAAACATATTGTTTAAATAACTTACTTTAACAACAATCCACCTAGCAGGAGTCTTGGATTTACTTTGTTGAGTATCGTCAAGTCCTTTCAAAGCACTATTGAATACAAACATAGATTCTTATTGTACATTTAAAATTTTGATTTACCTGACTAATGCTAATGCAAATATATTAAAAAACAACACTGACCTATTAATTATGCCTTTGAGGTAGTTGTCTGGCTTATTATGCAACGAACAAAACCAAATGACAACATTTTCCTTAGGCAAAATGACGACCATTTGCCAATGTGCACTGCAGTGGAGACCAATATATGTTATTATACTATTATACATTATTTAAATTCATTTGTTGAGTTTAAGTTACCCATTCAAGTAGGCTCCTAGGTACACATCTCGTTTTGAATTTTGCATCCAGTTCTTAATGTAATTTTCTGATTCAAATTGTGATTGGCCAGATCTCTGGATAGACTGTGGCTCGAGGAATCCATACACATCGATATTCCCAGCTCGCATACTTGTCTCAGTCATATGCCTATTATTGTTAACACAAAGTAAATTATGCATGAAGGTAAAACAATAAATTAGGTAACTAACAATAATCTAAATTGACTTACAGAATCCACAACTGTATAACAGATATGCTGAGACATTGACCACCATGTGCAATTTCAGACAGATCTTCATGCTTTATGTACAAGGGAAAGTTTTCATTAAATAGGCCAAACAAGGTAGCATCCCACATAACCTGCAATGGCTTCAGAAAAAGCTGTGGAATGGTCAATGTCATTAGATATAGCGGATCATCGACCTCATCATCCGGCCTATCTGCAGGTTTCGCGGGTCTCACAGCTCCCTGTTTATCCAACATAATTAATTGACATAATTTAATCACAGTAAACATTTTAATTGGAAAAATAAGCATTTAATGACACTAAAATACCTGTTCTGATAAACGCTTGACTAGATGTGTCGGCCAAGCAAGGAATGTGTTAAGAGCCTGTCCCACGACCTTAACCTCTTTAGTGGGTACAGGAATGGGAGCATCTACATCTCTAATCTCCTCAACACTAACCTTAACTTGATCATGCAGCAAAGGAATGTTGTGAATTGTTGTAGATCCCTCATAAACTCTTCCCAGGGCAACCAGGCGAGAAGGATATTCTTCAATATACAACCCACATTTGTATGAGTCACCGGTGTCTAGATCGTTCCCTGAGGGATCAACACAACTCTCCTTTGTGCTGACACGAGCAGCTGAAGGACCAACATCAGGTTCAGGAGGCAGTGCGAGTCCCTGTGATTGCATTTGGCTGAAGGATAACATTAGCCGTCGAGTGACTTTTTCTGTGATTGAATCCTCTAGTTGGTCCTTGATTTGTTGCGTCAACTGTTGCAGGTATTCGGGAGCAATGGAGGAGGTCCTTGAAGCTGATCCAAAGTATTGTTTGATGGTTATACCGGCTCCTACAGCACGCACACGACCAGGGTGTTCTGGTCGCCCAATGGCAGCAGTCAGTATATCATGACGTCCATGGGTAACAAAGGAACCCTGTGAGGCCTGCTCCTCAAGCGCATCCTGTGAATAACACATTTATTCTATACTTAATCACACAATAAAAAAAATAATTACAATTATGAATTGAAAGTGACTTACAATCTTGTCAGCAATTTCCTTTGCTGCTTCAGATGTCATGTCACCAGTTTTCTTGGTGCGGGCTAGCTTCCACTTCACGTGTCGTTTGATGGGAGATGGAGGATCAATGACGGTGTCAGTGCTTCCGGATTGAGTTGCTTCCTCTAGTTTTTTCTTTCTCTTCTCATCCATCAACTTTTTTTCTAAATATTCATAACCCCCACGAGACATCACGTGAGGGGCAGTGTTTTGTTTTTGGACAGCTTGTGCTTTTTTTCGAACATTCTGTAAAAATGAAACATTAATGAAACTCATGATTACAATGTATTATAATAAGTTCATTTAAAGTTAAAAAAATGAAAATCCCAAATTAGTTACCTCCCATGAAGGGTCTCTACGGCTCTGGCAAAATTGGGTCCATTTCTCCTTGCTAATGCCGTACATTTTGCATACAGTGTCATCAACACTATCCTTGTCAGCTGCAAGTGCCCATTTCGACGTCAAATCAGACTTAAACTGTCTCCACCGCTCCCCCACAGTCTGAAGTATTTTCTTTTTTGTCCTTAAATCAGATGCTTCAGGGATATCAAATTCAGCCTAACAAAGAGTAAATTAGGTTTTATTAATACTAAATTCAAATATTTGGCTAACAAACAATATGGAACATGAAATAATACATGATACCTGAATATCCTCCCATATCAAATCCTTCTGAGTAATAGGGACATGCTTCCAATTTTCGTATGTGACATCCACCTTTAGGTATGTGCTCACTCAGCTCTCTGTGACGGAAGTAGAGTTGAAGACTGCAAAATGAAAATTTACTAGATGGCTCGTGGAATAAAGTAATTGGTATTTTTTTAAAATGCATTCATATAATAAGTCATGATAGAAATATTAATTAAAAAAAGACTTTAAATAATAATTAGACTTGCATTAAACTTGAGCACTAGATTATAATTTGCAGAATGATAATTCCCTTTTAATTCTCCGGCACGGACACGTGAAGTATGATTAGTTTGGTCGGTGGCGCAGTCATGGATGAGAGAGACACTATTCCCTTTTAATATTTTAATTATTTTTTAAAAACCTCTTTATATAAGATATTTTAAAATTAAAAAATAAAATGTATATTAATATTTTTATTGATAAATCATTTTAATTTGTTATATATTTAAAAAATAATTATAAATTTGATAGTAAAAATTAAAATTAGTTATGTCTATATTTTATGAATATCATATCTCAAACTAATTCTTGTTTTCAGAAGAAGAAAAAAGAATCATTTTTTTTCAAAATTTAATTGCCCAGTGTTATTGTATATTTAATTTTGAGAAAGAATTTTTTTTTGTCAAAAGGCAATGAGTAATAACTAAATCAACCTAATACAAATAGGATTATATGTAAACTAACTGTGTTTGATTGTTGCGATTCAGGGGGAGTGTATGCAGACAAAAGTTAAGCTATACCTTTGGTGAAGAAGATTTCTTGAAACTAATAAGTTTTAAATATGTTTTTTTAATAAATTAACAAATTTTATTTTCATTTTTCAATAAAAAAATTTACATTGAATCTTTAATAATAATAATATATATATATATATATATATATATTATCCTTATTATTTTATTTTAATCATTTAATATATTTATTTCTTTTTTTTAAAATATATAAATCATTTGTTATTAGTTTCTCTTTTTTTATTATTATATCATTATTTAGATGCTTTTGTTAGGCCCACAGAGTTCACAGGCTGAAGCTAAAGCTCTGGAGAGTAGTTTGGCTCAACCAAATAATGATACGTAAATTTTTTTTATATTTTAAAGATTTTTTATTTTTCTTTTATCATATTATATCTTATATTTTATTCACTACTCCCTTTGTTAACAAGTTTCTCATGAATTGACCTTACAGTTCTCCCTCCGTCCCCGTGTCCCAAGGGAATAGTGTCTCTCTCATCCATGACTGCGCCACCGACCAAACTAATCATTTTCCCTTTATTAATTTAATTTGCTCGTGTTGACTGTTGAGTTTCAAAAGCAATTTGTTGATTGTCAATATATCAGTCCCCCATTGGAAATTGAAATTCAATTTGAAGTTAGATACTGGTACGAATCTTCTTTTTCTTTTTGTAATATAAGTCAATTATTTGCACTTTTAACTATAACTTGTTTAATTGACTTTTGCATTCTCAAATTAATTTATCAGTGAATGGACAATTGATATTTGGGCCCAGTTCAGTTTTGAACCGTTTAGCCCAACTAGAATTTTTTAACAGGCCTATTTCTCTTCGCCAATATAAATCAAAAAGAATAATAAAAACAGCTAGTTTTCTTTTTAAAAGAGAAACGCTATATTTGTTAATTAGTTCGATTTTCATGGTTTAGTAATTTACTTTTTTTAAAGCAATTCATGAGCAAACCAACATTAATCAATCACATTTTCATATAATTTAAAAACATGCCTATATACTTTATCAATCAACTTCATTTTGACGAATGATATGCCTTTTAAAAAATATTAATTTTATATTTTTTATACTCTATTTGAATTTTAAAAAATTATTATATTTTTTATATTTCAGTAAATATATATGTATCTTTAACGTTTTTTCCTAAAATATGTATCTTTTTGACGGCATGTATTTAATATTATGCAAGAATCATATCTTAAATTAATTTTTAGAATTTTTTTATAAATAACAATGATTTTATATTTATTCTGAAATATGTCCATTGAAATAAATTATTTTATCGGTCATAGAGATCTGACTAAACAATTATTTTTTTTTGTCTTTTCTTGGTTGAATAGTTATTATATATTTTTATGTTTAATTTTTACGAATAAAAAAAATTAATCAATCCGACCCTACACTTACTTGGATAGTAGTCACACACTACATTTGGACATTTGCAGTAGATCGATCTTTGACAAAAAAAAGTTACGCAAGATTTTAATTTCTATAAAGAAACCATATAATTTTGTTGATTAAATAATAATAAAATTAAATTTACGAAATTCATTTTAAAAATTTAGTTTAATTTTTAAATGTTTACCTTTTGAATTTATAATTGTTTCTTAATTATTATATATTTTTAATTAAAATATAATTAATAACGCAATATATGATTTTTTTAAAATATATAAAAATTAAAAAAAAATTTATATTAACATCGGTTTTTTGGAAAACCGATGTTAACATATCATATGTTAACATCGGTTTTTCAAAAACCGATGTTAACTAATGATGTTAACATCGGTTTTCCAAAAAACCGATGTTAACTAATGATGTTAACATCGGTTTTCCAAAAAACCGATGTTAACGTGTATGCATTAACATCGGTTTTTTGGAAAACCGATGTTAACATATTACACGTTAACATCGGTTTTTGAAAAACCGATGTTAACGTGTATGCATTAACATCGGTTTTTTGGAAAACCGATGTTAACATATTATACGTTAACATCGGTTTTTGAAAAACCGATGTTAACAAATGATGTTAACATCGGTTTTCCAAAAAACCGATGTTAACATCATTAGTTAACATCGGTTTTTTGGAAAACCGATGTTAAGAATAATACTTTATTTACAAATATGCCACCGCGTTTAACTTAACATCGGTTTTGTAAAAAACCGATGTTAATAAGCCGATGTTAAAACTACTTTTTGTAATAGTGTTGTGAGTCATTAATTGTGTTGTGGCCCTTTCTTATTATCCTCAGCTCATTTATAATGAAAACAAAAAGTTAAAACAAGTTAAACCATAATTGTGAGAATTTTTATCTTTTGAATATCGTAGAGCAAGTGCCATTGAGAATTGGATATAGTAGGACTGAAGAAATGCACAAATCTGCAGGGCAAAGCCAAAGCCAAAGTTGTTGCACAAAGTAAATTAAAGTCTTTCTAATTTTCTATTATTTATATATATATATATATATATATATATATATATATATATATATAATAGAAGATGACAATAAATATATAAATGGAAATTATATAAAATATTTATAATGATATATTTCAAAACATTAATTTCACAAAATAAATTAAACATTAAAAGAATTACAAATGTGAATCATGAGATAAAAAAATATATACAATAATTAATAATGTTAACAAGAGAAAATATTTATAAGTGCATCTCAAAGTTTAAGTTGTGAATTCCTTACACAATGTTCGTAAGCTTGTTCTATTAACAAAGCTTAATATATAGTCTTTATTTTTCATATTAATTACAATCAAAATAATATTTAAAGAATATTAATAAATCCATTTAATTACAAATACAATCTTTTATTTTTAAAATATATTATTAATCATTAAAATAAATAATAGTCAAATATCTTATTTTAAAAAATTCAGTTACGTCTACAATGAAGAGAATAAAAAAAATTGTTTAAAAAAATATTATTATCTCCAGAATAAAGATTATATATAAAGGGAAAGTAAAATATTTTTTAAATATCATTATATCTAAAATAAAAATAATTAAATAATACAATAAAAATATAAAATAGAAAGAAAAAATGTTTAGAAGATTTAAGAAAAGTAGATAAAAAAAATTAAAATTCTTTTGTGTACAAATACATCATTTAATTGGTGCATTTGATTTATTCAAAACATAAAGTATTCAATACATATTAAAATTTGAAAATAAGTCCAAAAAAGAAAGAATAAAATAATAAAAAAACAAGACAAAGTTTAAATATATTTCAGAGAATAATATAACGTGCTTAAACATACCCATTATATTAATTTTGTCACTAGTGAGCTTGAACGACAAACGAGAGAGAAAGAATTGGATGCGTTCTTGCGCGTGCTGACTTGTAATACACTATGGTTTTGATTTGATCTGATCAAATGAACTGGGTCGTGTCAACGTACTCCATGCTATTGTAGTTGTCTTTCTTGGACCACATATCCTAATTACTCCTAGCAAAATTAAAATTAAAAACTCGCTGGCACCAAAATTATGGAATAGTTTAGTGCCCAATTCCTACGACTAAATCATCATTCAATGAAATTCACCATTTAAAAATTATGCATATGCTGGGCCTCCTCCTGGCTCCGGCTGCTATGAGATTTTAATAGTAATTTTTCTATGGCCAGTGCCTATTGTCAAAATGGGATCCACCATCATTATGCTCCATCGATCTAATCTGCTGAACTCTAATTGGAACCAAATATAGGGAAGGGTTGCTGCAGAAAAAATTAAAGTGGACACGGTTGACGACTTATAATCTGCTTATAACATATTAGGCATATTGAAAATGCTTATGATGATGACAGACCTGAGGAGGGATTGCGTCTCACTGCAAGCAACATTGACAACAATGAAAGAGAGACTCTAGAGACTCTTGGTATACAGGATGCCAAGTGGAACCTTTCTGATAATATTTTTCTTCAAACACATCATTAATCTTAAAATTGAACAAAGAATTTAAACCTTTTTCATTAAGTCTCTGACCAATAAATGTTGGTAACCTAATTTCTTTAAGTATATATAATATAACTTTGATCTTAATTTTTTTTCCGATAGCTTTAGCTTGATATCGATGTTGGAATTTATGTGGACAATACTGCATGATTTTATTGGTCATCATCACGTCACCTTTTGTAGAGCTTTATGAATTATGATTATTTTGAAGAGGACAGCGATTAGCGTGTAACCTTGATCATATTAGATGAAATTTTTTTAAGTATGATTAAGCTTTAGATAGAAAATTATTTTCATAATCGATTCAAATGATCGAAATATGTAAAAATACTCTAAAAATTTATTAGAGAGTAAAAAATCCTAATTATGATGATTAAATAAAAAAAATAATATAGTGAGACTTTATTCATGTTACAACTTTAATAAAATAATCACCACAAGTATGTTGTGTGATCAACTCATCATGAGAAAAATTCAGGATATATATGAAGAGTTTTGATAAGGTTGTTCAATTTGACCATTGTGGAAGGAAAATATTTGTACAGACTTCTCAACTAATTAAGAACGGTGGACAGAGGATGCTAATTTTTATTACTTAGAGTTCCCTTAACAGATGCTCTCTCCCTCGTTTAGCTGGATGCATAGGATTAATCACTACAATCCTCGAAATGGATCTTATTTGAGGGAAATATTAGTTATTTAAATAATTCTCGATAACTCGAATGGTTAATCTTTAACTTCTAGTAAAAAATATCCTCATAAGTTCACACATATAAAAAAAACTAATTAAGGTCCGAAACGCTTTGGCTTTGTTCTTATATATATATATATATATAGCCAAGTCTTTCTAGTAACTTTGTTTAAGGTCCCAAAATTTCTAAACATATTGTCACATGTCAAGGTGAGCACATGCATTTTATCAACCATATTTTCTTTTTCTCATGTAGCTCCAAAATTAGTAAAAAAGAATGGTAGAATTTGAACCGCAAAAACAAAAATGCCTTGTAAATCCAAATTTAGCTAAAACCTTACCATATCACCATGGTCATGCATAATGATTAAACGTACTCCACACAATTTATTTGGTTGCAATCACACAAATTCTTTAATACTATACGTAGGTCATGTATACCGATCCATCATTACAAAAGCTTAACATTTTGACTTTTCATGAGGTAGTCGACAATCGACATATATAATTATCAAGCAACACTTTTTTCTTGCGGAAATCGTATGCCTTATCGAATTCAATTAGGGTCCCAAGATCCACTATGGTTCACAAGCTTTGCGAGGTTACCAGATTGGATACATATATATGGTAGAATATGAATTGGTTTCGGGCCGAAGATGTTAGTTGTGGGTTAGGCATTTAAGATTCAAAGCAATAATTCTGTATAGTTTGGCCAGCGACTTAAGATTTCGGCTGTTTCACCATGGATTCATGGTTCCGCACAAGGATGAGCATGGATAGAGTTTTTTACGACTGAATAACTTGGTTTCTGTAAAGAATTAGGTTAATTTGAGCTTTTTTTCTTGTAATGAATTGGGCAGTCAGAATGAAAAGATAATGCTTCATTTGATTGCTTATTTTCTCTTTTTATTTTTAAATTTTCAATATTTAGGATATATATAGAGCTAAAGTGTGATTGTGTTTTCTTTTTCATAAAAGGATTAAAAACATTGATTTGTTATTTTAATTTTGAGTCTATTTTTTAAAATATTTTTAAGAAAAAATATTTTCTAAATTTTAAACACATATTTTGCCATGAAAATTTACGACAAAATATTACTCCTGCCAAAAAAAATTAATTTTTTTTATTGGTTTTTCACCTAAAAAAATCTTGGGTTAAATTAATTTTTTAAATTCAATTTAATTCTCAAACTTTTTAAATTATTCAATTTGATTCTTCGATTTAAATGATAAGAAATTATGCTTTGTGACAGTTTAAGATCGCCACTAAATGGTTTTACACAGTCAAAAAATTTATATTTAAAAAAATCAATTTTAAAAATTAAAAGACTAAATAGGAAAAAATTAACTTAACCAAAATTTTGTTGCGGTTTGACATGGCTAGAAAGTTCTTGTGCTAGGGTTAATAACACCCCGTCAACCATGTGACTGACTAATAGTGCTGACTATTTAGATCAAAACATAACTCTATGTACTTGTAAAGAATAAAATTTAAAGTTTTCTCTTATAAGAAAAACTATAAATAAAAAAAAACCAAGTCTATAGTTTTTTCTACGAGTACAATTTAACTTTAAATTTTGATCATTTATACATGAGTGTATGATTTACTAGAGTTCAATTTATTGTCTAACTAACACATGACCGACGGTAGTTTTTTTATTAGTAAAGATTAGATAACAATTTGATTATCTGTAAATTATAAATCGTGTCTAGCTAATAGTTACGGCTGATTTGTACTATTTTTCTTTGTTGAATTAAATAAAATCTCCAGAAATTTGCTTCTCATCCACAGCGGAATTTTGATTTTGCTATAATAAAGACAACTCTATTTAATAATTGGTCAATCATTTCCAGAACGGTTAGGGTTGGAGTCAAATTGTAAAATTTTAATGCATTCCACCTCTTGGAAAATAAAAGGTATAGGACAATTTTTATTTAATTAAATAAGATAACGTTTGACTCTAAGTACGTATATAATATATGAATATTCAAAAGATTTTAATTTTTATAGAATGATAGCATAAAATAATTTTACATTATTAATCAATTATAAATTATTATTTGAATTATTTTAAGATAATTAATTAAAAAATTAACAAATATAATAAATTGTGATTAAATGATTGTGGACAATTTTTTACCCTAACACTTCTTCTCTCTTTGGAAACAACAAAAAATACGAATATTTCAAGTTCACATGGCTTCCTCTTTTTTGTTTGTTTGTTCTCTTAAATCTCTCAGCTGTTATATTTCTAAATAACACTGAATATATTAGTTATTTTAATTTACTCAAAAGTATTGATATCATGTGGTCAAATATGTTGTTTTTGTGAAGAAAATGACTTTGGTGAAAACATTCATTGTGCGTGTGCATAGATCATTGAATATCAAAAATAGAATTTAGTTTGTGATTGGGGTGATCTCTTTTCATGCTTGATAGCTCTGCCATCTTCTACGATCCAATTTCATACCGAGATGGGAATTCTGGTTTGGCATCTATTTGAAGACTACTCTTCAGACTGTTTGTTCTTTGAATGGAAGCAATTTCTCCTTCTGTGAGGAATCATTGTCACAAGGCGTCAGAAATAGTGTATAGACATAGACACTAACACGTCATATTTGTACCATCAACTCAAATAATATGCTTGTAAAAATAATAATAAAATAGGTATCAAAGCAATTTCTAATAATAAAAATATTAGGTACGTATAATTCTTAATTATTTAAAAATTTTATCCCGATATATCGGTCATATATAGTTTCCTAATTTTTCTTTTTCTTTTCTTTTATGTCTAAACTTTTACATGTCTTGTATCTAATAGATCTTCCATATCTTTAAACTCAAGAGTTCCTCTTCCTCTTGTCACAACAATATTCAACTTTACTTTATGAAAAATTCCCAACATGATTAAATCTTAGACATGCTTTGTATCTAATAGATCTTCCATATCTTTAAACTCAAGTGTTCCTCTTCCTCTTGTCACAACAATACTCAACTTTACTTTATGAAAAATTCCCAACATGATTAAATCTTAGACATGCTAAGTGCATTTGGGTAATTGTCTGGTGAATCAACCAGCACGATTTACCATATCAACATTAAAATGTGTGTAACAACAAATAAAATATATTGATTTATTTTTTCTCTTAAATATGTTGGAGATTTTTTTATAAATCTTTTTTGGACCTTAATAAAATTTTCAGTTGTGTTTTATCCCTAATATATTAAAACTTGTGCTTTTGAGTCATTGTCATTGATTATTTGATGATATGACACTATTTTAATGTAAATATTATATAATGAATATCGGGCAAAAATATGATTCAAAATTAAGATTTAAAAAATAATGAAGATAGGAGGTACATAACCAACAGCACATGGGAGGAGTACGATAATGGTTTAAAAGGAAAAATCTAGTTGAAAAAATATAAAAAGGAGGGATGGGGAGTACTTACCAAATATGGAGTGTAAAAAGCAGGTGTCGTGTGATACTACAAGTTTATTCTTACGGCCCAAAGAGATAGAGTGAACAAATATTTTGGGTCAAACTAACCAGCTCATTATACATAGCTAGGCCCGCTAAGCTTATTGAGGCATTTGTTTCCTGCACTTCTATTATTACATCTTGTGCCTCCCATTTGTATTTTAAAAAGTCCATTTTCTGAATGAGTTTATATTTCGAAATTAATTTTCTGAAATACAGTAAGAGGTGCACGATGCAATAGTGGGAGTACATAATGAAATAGCCCTATGATTATTATAACCATTATAAATTACAAATCCGATAATAAGATAATCTCCCCTCAATTTTGATGTCGAATATGTTTTTGGGATTCACTTTTCAATTTTTTATAATGTTTATGAATTTGTAATTTATTTTATAAGATTACATAATTTTATATAAATAAATTTAATATAACAAGTTTCACGTATTGAATGAGTTAAAAAAAATTAAAATCATAGCACAACATTTAATAATTTTTATAATAACTATTTTATAAATTATACAATAAATATGTTTTAATTAAACAACAATATAAAAGCTTTTATAATGTTAATGACTGCGTGTAAACTCATTTGATAAGTTATGAATATCTTATAGCCAGAGAGAAAAAAAGATAGCAGTGCCGTGGTTAGTTGATAGACATTTTCAAAAGGAAAGTTATATATATATATATATATATATATATTCTATTTTTTAGTAATTTATTACAAATATATTTAATATATTAAAATATAAAATAATTAATATTTACCATATAAATATTAGTAGGGCGATTAGTTGATATAAATTTTCAAGAGAAAAGTTATACCTTTTTTTTTTATCAATCTACGTAGTAATTTATAAAGAAGTTATTAAATAAAATTTAAATATTTAATATTTTATAAACATAAAAATAAGTAACTATATGAAAGTTTGTAGGGAGGTTAGCTGATAGACATTTTCAAGAAGAATGTTACTACATCTTTCCGTTAATTTTCTTTAGTAATTTACCAACAAATTATTAAATAAAAAGATAAATTTATTTTTTTAGAATGATTTTTTTAAATAAATAAGATATCCTAGAAAATAGAAAAAGATATTCACTAGTCTAAATAGTTTTATACTATCATTTAATCACATACTATTATTTTTACAAAAATAAACATGTTTAATATTTACGGTATAAAGATTAGTATTGTTATCAATCTCTTTGGAAAGTTATAAAGAAATCACTAATAAAAGCAAATATATTTATTATATAAAGATTGACCGTCGGTTAGTAATAGACATTTCCAAGAAGGAAATTATATATAAATATATTTTTTAACAATTTATAAAGAAATTATTAAATAAAAAATAATATTTAATGTCTATTATAAAAAGAAGATTATTAAAAAGAAATACATTATAGAAAGCTTAAAAAGCATTATACTTCCTATCTTAAAATAAATGTCGTCTTAAATTATTTTATAAAAAATAAAAAAATTAATAAATAAATAAGAAATAATAATAATTTTATAAAACTAACCTTAAGATTAATATTATATTAAAAAATTAAACATTTATTATTTATTAGAAGTAATAATTAATATTATATTAAAAAATCAAATCAAATATTTATTTTAGAATAAATTTTTTTCTCAAATATCACACTTTAATGATGGAAGTAGTATTTTGAAGGGTGACATTTTAAGTTAAGATTAAATATAATTTAATCCAAATAAACAAGTTCATATCCATTTTAATAATGAAGCATTTAACTCTAGTACAATAAATTTACCCTCCTGTGTCTCACGAGAACGATGTTACTCATGTAAGATAAGCAATGCCGAAATTCAGTGAAGGATAATCCGGTCATTTCGCATAGAAGTTGTGGCCAATCCTCGTCGTCTTTAAAACCAGCCAATAGAGCGATAGCAAAATAAATATCAAATTGAAGAAGCCAACAGATGGTACGGTTGACACTGCTGATCTTCGCGTTCTGCGTCGCCGCCGTCCCCGCCGCGGGCTCCCCCTTCGACGACGCCAACCCTATCCGTTTGGCGTCGGACTTGGACTCGCAGGTTCTGGACGTGATCGGACAGAGCCGCCACGCTCTCTCCTTGGCCCGCTTCTCTCGCCGGCACGGCAAGCGCTAACACTCCGTCGACGAGATCCGCCACCGCTTCCGGATCTTCTCCGATAATCATAAACTCATCAGATCCACCAACAGGAGGTCTCTCACCTACACGCTCGGCGTCAATCGTATGTGCTATCAATCACTGATTCACTATTTTACTCTCTTCTCTTTCTCACTTGGATTTAGACTTGATGTTAGGAACCAGGCTAAGCTACACTATACTAAACTACACTAACAGGTACTTTCATAATTCTTCTCTGTCTTTCCATTAACACGGAGCAAATAAAAGAAAAGAAATAACAGAATGCATGTCTTTCTGTTATAACAGAATTAGTGGACAAGTGGTGGTGCCCATGCTGTTTGTCCTACACTTCATCCATAACAGTGTTGCTATTACTTGATGTGAAATTGTGCTCCTCAGAATTGCTCCGCCACGCTCAAAGGCAACCACGGGCTCACTGATGCTTCTTCCTGACGAGGTAGTTTCGCCAACTCTACTGTTACTGCCTCATTTCGTGCAATTAATGAACGAATCTATCGTATCAATCAAGTAATACGCATTTTGGAAAGAAATACTTTAATAGTTTATTTTTATTTTTTTTTCAAATCAAATACTATAAGCTGATTTAAATGTAGTTTTTTTTGTATAAAAAAGCTTAAATATTTTTTTCTCCAATTTAGTGTTTTTTATTTATTTTTGTCCTTGTAATTTTTTTGTTTTCATTCTTATAAAATATATTTATTTTTTTATTTTTAAAACACTCTATATAATACTTTGAACACTAAAAAAATATTTTCTAAAATTTTTTAAGAATAAAAAATAAAAAATACATTTTACAAATACTAAAATAAATAAAAAATTAAATAAAAATATATATTTAAACCTATAAAAAAATACAATATATTTATGTGAAATCCCTCATTCATCTATATATTCTTTTCCATGTAATTCGAATCTATTTAAAGAATCTGAACTCATCATTCTTATTAAACTTAGTGTTATTACTATTTAAAAGTAGATTTGAAAAAAGGGGAAATAAAATAAAAAAACTGAACGTATAACTTTATATATTTAACTTTTTGACAAATGCGTATAACTTTAATAGAACCTAATTTTCTTTAGATTTTAATATTCACAACATGTAAAAAAAATTAACCTAATATCTTATTTAAAAAATCGAATTTAATATCATTTGTACCAATAATTTATTGGTTGATAATGTGTAATATAAATGTTTTTAAAAATGTATGTGATGTAAAATATTTTTTCTAAAATGAAATTCATAAATAATTTCACATTTTAGAGTATGATCAAAATATCAATATATGTGATATTATCTAAATATGTTTTAACTGAATTTTGTATGATTTCATAATTGTGAATAATGAAAGAAAAATAAATTATCATCATTGATTCATTTTATATCAGTAATACGGTATTTATTTAACTTTTTAGTTCAGTTGATTTAATAATATTTTCACACTTAAATTTGATTAGTTTTTTATTTAAAAAGGTATAAAAAAAGACTTGCAGCATTTTAGAGACAATTTTGGTGTTCTTTTTAGTTCTTTTAGTTTATTTGGTCAATTGCCACAAACATCAGTGATTAACGCTCTTACGCTTGAATTTAAAATAAAGCAACTCATTCCCATAATAAAATGAAAATGAGTATAAAGAAGATTTTTTTTTTAATGCAGTGCATAGCATATGCCATGGATGGCATTTTTTATGTGATGAGTTGAATTTCCACACCATACGGAACTTTATGGCGGTCAGGCCCCAAAACATCTTGCCAAGATGCCCTGACGGAGTGGTGGTGCTACTTTTTTTGTATTTTTTACAGGACCCGGTGGAGTTATTGACAATGCTGCAAGAGTACGTTTTTTCTAAGCACGAATATTCTTTTAATATGACACGTTTATATTCCATTTTAAACAAAAGGAAAAAGAAAGAAAAGTATATGAAAAGGTTAGTTACGTCAGAAGAAAAAAAATAAAGATATAAAAAATAATATCATAAATAATATATTAAAATATTATAAAATTATTATATGAATAATATAAAAACAACTTGAATTTAATATTGGGATGGTTAAAGCCTAAAGGCCAATTCTTTTTATTTTACAAGCAAAATGACATGATAGTATAAAGGAAGACATTATTAGGCAACAGTCGCCTAGTTGGTTAAGTAATATATATGAATTGGTATATATCTCATAATATTTGAATTTAATTCTATATAAAAAGAGGATACTAATTATGAATGACAAACTGGGTTATTATGCTAACCATTAGTTTTCAAACCTATTAGAGAGTAGGTTGTGTTAGTTGGATTGAACCTGTTTTTAGAGTGGGTTGAAAATCTTAATCATTAGATTGGGTTGATTTGTTTTAATTTTTTCAAAAAACAAAAGAAAAAAAAAAGTTATAAGAGGGTGACCAACAGATTGACTTACCGAAAACAAAAAATGTAGGCAAACATAAATAATATAAATATAACCATAATAACCCTTAATAGTTAATATTCCATCGTAATATTCAAAAATAGTTGAAAGTTGAAACATCAAATACATCCAACAAAAAAATAGAAAGGGCATAAATAATCTAAATTTTTATTCATTGCTTTGGAATTTGGATAATAAAATTTTGCTTCGTGTTATTATTACTATTATTGATGATGAACTTTTGACTTTATTAATTTTATTTCTCATTGAATTTATCAATATTTAAACTTGTAAGACTTATATAAAGTTTAATGGATAAAAATATTTTAAAAAAGCAATTAAAAAAAGTTACTTACACTCATCTTAATAACGGATAAAAAAAACACTCATCTTAATAAAACTCACTTTAATTTGCCATATTCCCGGAAGAAGTGCATTCAGCAAATAGATAAACGGCAAAAGAGAGGGTCTGGGCCTCCGACAATTTTTTCGTGCTTCAGCGTTTCTATGTAAGGGCGGAAGTTTACTAGATCTGGATTATTTAAAGTTAAAAAAGATTAGCATGCTTTAATATAAATTTAAAATTTATTTTTATACTTTTTTCAAACTATTTACTATATTAATTTTTTTTAAAATATTTTTTTAAAGTGAAGATAAATTCAAATCATTTTAAAGACAACTGTAAAAATTATATAAATATTTACAAATTTAATAATATAGCTTTAGTTAATTATTTTTTATAAAGTAATTAAAGAAAATAAGAACAATAATAACATACATTTCAGTGATATTTAATTATTTAAAATTTAAAATTCAACAATTGCATAAAAAAGCCTAGACAAAAAAGGGTGAAATGTGTGGGTGTGAGAGAGAGAATTAGTTGCAGACCTTATCTAGAATGGGTTTGTAACGAAACGTGTCACAATCCATGTTTTTGGGAGACACGTGGCGTAATCCTTATGTTTCTGCTCTTGGGACAAGTTCCCGCCGCCCACTCCTCTGTCAGCAACGTGCGACCTCCTCGTTGTTGATGTTTTCCACGTATTTTTATTAATTTTATAAAATAAAAATCAACCACAAAAAATTAGTCATTACCGCCAATCACACTACTCCTAATTTATTTATTATAAATGCCAACCTTATAATAAATTATAATGCTAAAATAGACAAATGGAGTTTTACTATAAAATTTTACCAATCTTATACTGAACAAAAAATAAAATAAAGCATTGGTAAAATGCTTTTACTGTAAGATTACACATACATCCAGCTCAGTCAATAAAATTTGTGCAATTCAAGTATATTTGTATTATTAAAGATTATCTAAAAATATCATTAAAGATTTTAAAATTGAAGACCAGATGAAATGCCTTTTGTATCTGAATGACAAAAACTAAAATATAAGCTTTATATATATATATATATATATATATATATATATATATATATAAAGCTCTTTTGCGCAATACGGATATATTTCATCTAAAACAGTGTATACATTGTTAATAACAAGCAGTTGACATTGTTTATATACACATAAAAAAGTTATGATATTTATACATTTTAGTGTTTTACAACTCACTTTTATCTTCTTTTTCTTCTTCTTCTCTTCAACCCTAATCCACCATAAGATAGAGTGGACGTTTATCATTTCTCTAAAAAAATAAATTATAAAACTATTAAAATTCCTTCGTTTTTTATTAACGATTAAAATGTTTACTTTTTTTGAATTATTTAATTCGTCCTATAAATATTAGTTATAAGATGCTTAGGTGTTAAAAGAAATGGTCTTCTTAACCAGTGTTTTGGAGCTTGATTAAAGAAATAAAATAAAAAATATTTATCATAAAAATTATAAAAAAAAATTATGAACAATAAAATTTTAAGCATTTCAATAAATAAAAAAAACTTTCTTTTAAGTTTCTAATATGTAAGAAAATTTTTCTTTTTAAGTTTCTTAACTAATATGTAAGGACACTTGTTAACGGTTGCATAAAATAAATACAAATTTTATTTTTTATTCTGACATTTTTTTATTCTGAAATACAACTTTTATTTGAATATATACAAGCATAAAGTCAATTTTTTTCAAGATAAAAGTTAAATGAGTTTACCAGATTCTTAATTTCTCAACACTTAAATAAAGGCGAAATATGTTGATTTTTATGGGAAAACCAATTATAATCATTAATCAGTGAGAAGGGCAAATGGCTTAAGAGAATATATTCTATAATTAAATATTTAAATAAAAGGTAAAGCAGAAAGGAGGGAATAAACACGAAATGGTGGGTGAGAAATGTGGGATCCACTTGATCCATTTCGAAGATCATATCCAATCCCTAATCAAACGGTCCACAGTCAACCATTTCTCGGTCCTCACTAGAAACATCCAATTAAAAACAAACAAAGAAAAAGAAAAATAAGTGCGCTTTATTATTTTGCAAACGGATAATCTTCTATCTTCTATGCAGTAATCTTATAGAAGAATTAAAACACATTAGTTTAGGATTATTCAATATATATTTTATTATGTTTAAAACAAAATATTTAATAATAGTTTTTTTACAGCACATTTTAACTAACATATGGTCTGAAGAAGAAACTTGTTATGCTGTTATTATTATTATTAAACTCAATGAGGATAAGATGTCACCGTCCTTCACGGTTTTATTTATTCCTTATTTATTTTCTTATAAATTTAATTGAACACTTTTGATTAAAAAATTGATTTATCAATCACTGTTCTATTTTTTTATGTGTGATCGACAATGGCGAGAAAAATCTGAAATCCATGTGCTATACACCCGCTATTTATACCCCCACAAACTAATTCCTTTCCTCTCTGCTGTTGCGTTGCGTCTTTCATTTCATTTCACACTGATCCCTTCCCTTTCTTCATTCTTCTATCGTCTCTGCCAAAACGATGCCGTTTGCTATGGAGAATAACGGAGGAGGAGTTACGATCGGACGGTCCTCCTTCGCCCACTGTGTCGCGATCTGTGATCGGGATTTTCCGGCGGATGATTCCGACTCCAGCTCCGACTCCTCCATCGGAAGGAACAGCACCTCGTCGGAAGATTCCTCCGACCGGGAAGACGCCGGCGAAGTTGAGGTTCAGAGCTCCTTCAAAGGCCCTTTAGATACCATCAACGATCTAGAGGAAGATTTACCCGTCAAGTAAGTTTTTTTGTTTGTTTTTCTTTTCTGGGTGTTCCAAAAGCTTCAAACTTTTCGCGTTGGTAATAGAGTATCGTTGATTTGGGGTCTTGGGCCTCTGTTATGTTGCTCAGTTTTTTTTGTCTTAATCAATCGGTTCATTAGGGGATTATAAATTGACTGTTTTGCCCCTGAAGGATTCGGACTATTACCAGCGATGTCAACTGGTGATGATTCAGTTCGCTTGTTTTATCTTGATAAACCACTACGGGAAGGAGCATCTAGGTCGTGGGTTTGTGGCTATTATTTATCTTGAGAAAAAATCCACACAGTTGTATTCCATTTTCTTTCACTTAAGATAAGATAATGCGTTAATTAATTTAGTGATATGCTTTTGTGGTTGGGGTTAGTGGTTTACAGAATATATATATATATAGTTCCACATGTCTACTTAAAGGAGTGTTGAAATTGAAAAGCATAATGGATCACCACCACCAAAAGATTGGTGAGTTGAGATAGAGCATCTTATATAATGTTGGTGCGTTAAGGGGAAAAGGGCAAAGTTCGTGTTTAGATATTATAGGGCGTTGTTATCTCTAATATAGCTGTACGGTGAGCTTGTTTCTTTGAGAAGACAAATTAAACAATACTACATAATGATGCATTTGTAGAGTAGATCATGAACTATACAACATAATATATTGGCTTCTAAGCGATGGCAAATGGATGGACTTGTATGGGTTTTTAATTAATATAAAATTGATGGATAAAAATAAACCACTAATGCATTTAGAGTTCATTAAAAATTTATCAACGTCGTACTTATAGAGAAGAAAATAAAAAAATTTAAAAGTATTGAACTTCTCCACAAATTAAATCAACTTATGCTTTTAGTCAAGTTAAAAGAAAAGACATTTTTTTATAAAGGTTGAGTGCATAAAATAAGTTGATTTTAGCTTATGCGAAAAGTTTAATTCATTTTATTTTCTTATTTTTTTTAAGTTACTTATAGGAACAGTTTAAGGCCCAAACCATTTAACTCATCCACGTCCCAATCCGATAAACCACCATTTAAAATCATACTTTGTTTACTAAATAATCACTTCTCTCTGATAAATTAACTAAGGTTTCTTATAGACGCATTTAAAGTTTCCTTTATCCAATGATATTTCTTTTCTTTTTTCTTTTATCCAACGATTTTTCATTCTTCCGAAATACTTTGATGCATCTGGACTCTTTTGTCCAAATACATTTCACTCTTTGACTTTGTACCTTGCGGATATCCACTACATAGTTTGGTTGGATCACTAACTACCTATTGCCTAAGAGTCTAAAACTACTTCTAGTCATTGATTTATTTATATAATAATTGAATGTAGATATGATGTATGTACTGGGGATAGACAATGGATTAATGCTACAGCAAAAAAAAAAAGATAATGGATTAATGAATCCAAAATACTCTTTTAACGTATTCTTTTGTGTATACACTCTTCATTATAGCTATAATTTATTGAAAATCCTAAAGTTCTATGAATAAATTTATTAAAAATTAGCACTCCTACACAATTCAATTGTCACCCTTACTCCTAAGATGTCAAGAGTTGTATGTAATGGGCTATAATGAGTGACATTTTTATTAACGAATGTAATATTGTTATGTGTAATTCAGGAAAGGCATATCCAAGTTCTATAGTGGCAAATCCAGGTCCTTCACAAGCTTAGCAGATGCTGCAGCTGCAAGTTCTATGGAAGAGATTGTGAAGCCAGAGGATCCTTATGCCAAGAAACGCAAGAACTTAATAGCTCGTAACTCCTCAATTGAGAGGAGTCGCAGTTGCGCAAATATTGGTGGAATATCAAAGCAACCCACAAACATAGGTCGAGGAGGAACATCTTGTCTCACTCTGAGCTGTAGTGAAGAGGGTAGTAGCTCCACTTCAATATCTCCTCCATGCCCTCTTCCTCCTCTTCATCCGCGCGTTATTAATAGGTCATCGCTGCCTCAACCGTCTTCTTCAACCGCACGAAATCCTCCTTGGAGGTCATATTCCTGGACTGATCTGCACTCTGTTGCTGAGGCTCATGATATATCTGGTTTGGCTATTTGTAGTGGAAACTAAGTGCACTGAATTTTTGGCACCAATATAAGCTTTTAGTTCATAGCCAGTGTCCAGTGCCTAGCGAGTTTAGTTCACATTTGAGTTTGTTTGTAACGGCACAGTACTTTGTGAACTTCTCAGTGTCCTATGTGTACCCACCTGACTAGAGTGTTGTATATTGTTATATCTCAGCCTTTGGTTATCTTTTACTCGTGCGGCAAGCCTGCTTATCAAGTTGAGAGTAATCACAATTTGCATAGATAACATACTTTAACAGGTTGAGAATAATCAGAATTGGAGAGAATCTCAAGATTTCATAATTGGATTTGTTTTTTGTTGTTTGCTACTGAAAGACATTGTCAGCAGTCGACAATTTAAAAAAAGGATCCGAAGATAATAAAAACATGTTTGCAATTGAATTATCGAATTTATGGCTGTAAAAAGAAAACAACTATATATATTGTGTATATATTTTTACATGTACAGAAGATTAAATAGTTGTTGCAATCATTAGTCAAAATTAAGGAAATAAATTGAAACAGAGTTAAAGTAATAGTTGTTGCAATCATTAGTCAAAATTAAGGAAATAAATTGAAATAGAGTTAAAGTAATAATGATAGAGCTTGATTTTCTCCTATAATAAGAAAATAACATGCACATGATTATAGGGACAATAAATCAATTAATTTTGAATTAAATCCTATATTTGCATTTATTACTAATATGCCCCTGCAAGATGGAGCAGGAGTCAACGACGCCAATCTTGGTGATGAGAAACTCATGGTGTGGTCGGAAAAACAGCTTAGTTAGCAAGTTTGCTAGTTAATGACTGGAAGGAACATGAGACACTTTGAGTTCACCTTTGACAACGATGCCATGGATAAAATGGTAATCAATAGCTAAGTGCTTCATCCTTGAGTGAAAAACTGGATTTGTACAAAGATATGTGGCACCAATATTGTCTGAAAAGATAGTTGGTTGCTTGGTCAATTTGATGCCAAGTTCCAATAGTAGTTGTTGTAGCCATAGAAGTTCAGAAGCCGTTAATCCAATGGTGCGATTTTCAGTCTCAGTTGAGGATCTTGCAACTGTGGATCGTATCTTGCAAGACCAAGATATAGCATTTGGATCAAGATAGACAATATAGACACTTCTAGACTTTTTTGTCATTTGTATCACCACCCCAATCTGCATCACAAAAGACAGTGAAATCAAGGTTTTTGGTTGAAACGAGTTGTAGACCATGTGAGATGGTATGCTTGAGGTAGCGTAGGATACGCTTGAGTGCCTGCATGTGAGTAGTTGTAAGTGACTGCATGTATTGCGACATCTTGTTTACGACAAATGCAACATCTAGCCTGGTGATGGATAAATAGTGTAAGGATCCGATGATGCTGCAGAATAAAGATGAATCACAATTAGGTGTATCATCATGTGAGCTAAGCGAGTAGGTAGTAGACATTAGAGTTCCAACTGGCTTTGAATCAATTATGTTACCTTTTTGCAAGATATCCCGAATGTAGTGTTCTTGAGATAAGAACATGCCATTAGCGGAAGGAAGAAGTTCTACACCAAGGAAATGGCTCGGTGTCCCAAGATCTTTGAGAGAAAATTTTGTAGCAAGAGCTACTTTGAATTTGGCCAGGAAAGTGACATCATTTCCTTTAAGAAGAAGATCATCAACATAGACTAAAAAATAAGCAATGACATGATCTTGATTATAAATAAAGAGTGAAGAAACATATTTAACATTGAAAAATCCAGAGGCAACAACAAAGGACTTTAATTCCTGGTACCATGCCTGAGGTGCCTGCTTCAAACCATATAATGTTTTATGGAGCTTGCATATATGATTTGGAAAATGTGGATGAATAGAGCTAGAAGGTTGAGACATGTAAACATCCTCAGATATAGCTCCATGTAAAAAGGCATTATTGACATCCATTTGTGTTAAGTTCCAACCCTTAGAAAGCCCAATGCACAAAACTATTTTGATTGTTTGAGGTTTGATAAATGGACTGAAGGTGTCTTTATAATCAATGTCTGGTTGTTGATGAAACCCTTTAGCTACAAGTCGGGCTTTGTAACGAACAATCAATCCATCTAGATTTCTTTTCAAACGAAACATCCATTTGTTTCCAATGACATTAAAATGAGGTTGACTAAGGACTAGAGACCATGTACCATTGTTCATGAGAGCGGTAAATTCTTTCGACATGGCTTGCTTCCATTGATGACATTGTAGTGTTTTGGATACACTAGTTGGTTCTTCAACTGGCAGAATTAGATGTTTGCTCAAAGAGAATAATTTCTTTGGTTTGAATATTCCAGCTTTTCCACGAGTGACCATGGGATGTTGAGATATAGTTGACGTGGAAGACCGAGAGAGTGATTCCACTGCAAGTGATTGAGATGAAGATGAAACATGGACAGGTTCGGGAGAGGGTAAGTCAAGATGTTGAGGTGTGCCATCTGGTGAGTTAATGGTGGGTGGGGTGGAAGCTTGAGTGAAGTGAGGGAAGTTAGTGGGGTTATGAATATGAGACACTTGTTCATTTGTTACGGGTTGGCTAATATTAGGTGAGGAAGTGGTGGTATGAGGTGAGTTATTATTGGGGAGAGAAATGACTTGACTCAGGATTGAATCACGTGACTGGGAATGTTAAGTGGGTTTTCATTTGGAAAGGGAGGAATGGAAATTAATGGAATTAATAGAAGAGAATTGGAGGAGGTTGGTTAAGTATTTGAATTTGAATTAATGGATGAGATGTTTGATTTAGAGGAGTATGGATAAACAAATGTGCCTAGAATGATAAAATTTATTATTTTTAAAATTGAAACAAATATAGGCACTTTGTGTTGGACTATATCCAAGAAATATACATGGTTCTGACCTTGGTTCAAGTTTATTATTTGTGTATGGTTTCAGCCAGGGAAAGCAAAGACACCCAAAGATTTTGAGTTTGTTGCAATTTGGAGGTGTTTTGAATAGAATGTGATGTGGTGTGGTCATATTGAGGCCTGGTATAGGTAAGTGGCTTATTAGATAGGCTGTTGTTTGGAAGGCAAAGGTCCAGAAAATGGGAGGAAGGGATGCATGGTGTAGTAGGCAATGAGTAGTCTCAATTAAGTGACGGTGTTTACGTTCAGAAACACCATTATATTTAGGGATATGAGGTGGGGTTGTCATGTGAGAGATGCCATGATTTTGTAAAAATGGTCAAAGTTTAATAAATTCACCCCCATTGTCAGAGTAGAGAGTTTTGATTTGGGAGTTTAATTGTCTTTCGACCAAGATTTTAAAAACTGGGAAAATTATTGAAACATCAAATTTTAATTTTAATGGATAAAGCCAAACATACTTGGAGAAATGATCCACAAAAATGACATAATAACGAAAATCATCAATTGAATTTATTGGAGCAGGTCCCTAAACATCAGAGTACACAATTTCTAATGGATACGAGCTAGAGATAGAGGACCTAGAAAATGGAAGCTTATGACTCTTATTGGAAAGACAATCTGGACATTTGTCTAATGAACCAGAAAAGGGAATGTGGTTGGATTGGAGTGCATGTAGGAGAGTAGGGGATGCTGGGCGACCAAGTCGTTGTTGCCATAGTTTGATGGATGAATTGGAACAAATGAAGGAGGTAGATGGGCTGGGTGCAGTTGGGTTAAACTTGTACACATTGTCTTCATTGAATCCTTGCAGAAGAAGCTCCCTCGTTCATAGGTCTTTTACCTTCATTCAATCCTTGCAGAAGAAGCTCCCTCGTTCATAGGTCCTTTACCTCAAAATGCCTAGGAAAAAATTCAATGGAAACTTTGTTAGTTTGGCACAGTTGATAGACCGATATCAAATTTTGGGTGACATTTGGAACATAAAGAATATCTGAAAGCCTTAAAGGAGAACCATTAGTGGGAATAGTGGTGGAGCCAATATGAGTAATAGGAAGTTGATTACCGTTTGTAACTTGAAGATTGTCATTTCCATGGTAGTCATCCTTGAGAGTCAAGTTTGTCAAATCATTGGTGATGTGATGAGATGCCCCTGAGTCAAAGAGCCATGAGTGTGGAGGCGAGTGAGATGAAGTTGTTTGCGCAACATTAGTAGTTGGTTGGTGTGCCTTGTTTGGATAACCATGAATTTATAGCATTGTTTTGCTGAGTGACCAGGCTTTTCACAATAATGACAAGTGATCAGATTGGTTGATTTCTTATTGCAAGAGGAAACAGAACTGTGAACATGATGGTTGTGTTGGCGGCCATGGAAAGAGTGCCCATGACCTTGACCATGTTGATGACACTGAACAACATTGGCAGTGACGAGGATGGGAGTTGAGAGGCATTCTTCACGCTGTAAATACATCTCGAAATCCACCAATTTATCATATAACTCATTGAAGGCAATTGGTGAATCACGAGTGCGAATGGAGGTAGTGAACTCTCGAAATGTTGGTCCTAGACCATTCAGAGTATGTATGACCATTTCAAGGTCGTCAATTGGATTGCCAATGAGAGCCAACTCATCAGCAATATTGTGAATCGACAGTAGATAAGTGAAAACTGAGGAGGTGCCTTTGGTGATAGAACTGAGACATTCTCCGAGAGACATGATTCTAGATTGAGATCGATTAGAAAATGCACGTGCAAGGGCTACCCAAGCATCGCCAGAAGTGTCGGCAGCAGCCATGACAGATCGTGCTTCAGAATCGCAAGAGCCAAGAAGAGCAAGATAAATGAGCTTATCTTGCCGAATCCATAAGGAATATGCAGGATTTGGTGCTGCAGCATCGCTAGAACCAACGGTGGCAGGTGGACAAAAAATTTTTCCGGTGACATAGCCTTCAAGGTCATGAACAATGAGTAAAACATGAACCTATTTGTACCAGGTAGGGTAATTGGTAGCAGTAAGCTTGATTGGAAACTGAAAATTGTTGTTGAACTCCATGAGTTCTTTTAACTCATTGGTGGTAGTGGAAGTGGTGGGTGACATAGAAGGATCGTGTTTAAGGTGTTGTAAGGCTAAGGCAAATTTGATACCATATAAAAAGAAAAGAATTGTTTATATTGTATATATATTTTTACATGTACAGAGTAAAAATTAAATAGTTGTTGTACTAACAATAAGTGGTCGCCATTAATCAAAATCAAGGAAACAAATTGAAACAAAATTAAAGTAATAATTATAAAACTTGATTTTCTCCTATAATAAAAAAATAACATGCATGTAATTATAGAAACAATAAACCAATTAATTTTAAATTAAATCCTATCTTTCCATATATGACTAATGGCAGGGGCATACTCAATTCTTAATTCCTTTGAGTAGTTGGATTTGTTTCTTTGCTTGCACGTTGTTTCTATGAAATTTCCGAGGTGTTAGATTTAGATTGCTTATGCTTCTGAAGGTTCACTTTGCTGCACACCTGCTGTTTCTTTAATACTGTTGGCCGAGAGAGAATTTAACTAAAATGATAGTAATAAATATATTTATGCTGGCATTTAGTTATAGACGGTTATGTATCACAATTTTATTTTGAAAGTTATATTTAAAATAATTTTTAAACACATTGGACACGTGGTAAGAGCTAGGCAAATTTTATAATACTATTAGATAAGAATGAAAGAAAAAGAATGTTTTTTTAATAGAAAAATAGATAAATTATATTTTTGGAGTAGTTAAAGTATTTTCAGTTGAGAGTTAAAAAAAATTATAGTAACCAATTACAAATACGAAGTTGGAGAACATTGATGATCAAAGTATGACAAGTTGATAAATTATTATGTGGCATAACAATCAACTCATGAGAAAGTACAAAGATTTTAATCATCAAATATATTTTAATTCTTTCTCTCTATATATATGAAGATATTTAAAATATATTTCGTAAAGTATAATTTTAAAATATTAATTTATAAATAAAATTATTTCATACTACATTTCAAAAGATATTTCAGTTAGTTTCTCATTTTTTTATTAAGTAAAAACTTGTTTAACCGTTTCATAAACATATTTTTATTAGTAATTTCTAACATTTTTTGAAATATTAGTTAAAATAATATTTTTTAAATATTAATTTCTAATTTTTTTCATTTTATTCCTCTTTTATGTTCATTATAGTTATCAAATTTTCTTATTTCCTTTTTAAATAATTACAATTTTTTTTTTATCATTTTATACTTTTTAACCACTTTAATAATTAATTTTATTGAATATTTATAATCTAATAAATTAATTTTTTAATTTTCAACTTCGAGCTAATCTTTAAGCTTCTATCTAGTTTTATCTAACATATCCTATATAAGAAAAAAATATTTATACATGTGTATAAATATTATATCAATATCTCTCTCCCTATATATATATATATATATATATATATATATATATATATATATATATATATATATATATATAATTCTTAAGTTTATTTTTGTTATAAATATTGATTAATTTTCGTCTATTAAATCTCAAGATCTAGTGAAGAATTCATGGTCTTGCATGCCATCCTTTTCTCCTAATATTTTTTTTATGAAAAATCAATTTTGTATATTATACTAATACTCATTTGATTTTTTATTTATTAAAATATATTTTACAAAATTAATTTTTATAAAATCTTAATTAAATAAAAAATTATGTCATACTATTCTATATATGAAAAATCCACTTATATACTGTATTTATATAAATATTATATTAATAGAATTAATTCTAAATATTTTTTCAAGTCTTATTTATTTATTATTTTCTATATGTTTTATTAATATAAATTTGAAGCTTGTTTTAATAATCTTATAAACTAATTTTTAAAAATACTCATTAACTAGAAACAATGTGTCATTTGATCTATATAAGAGAATAAATTATTAATTTATATATTTATATAAATATTACATTAATAATATTAAATATTTTCTCTCAAATTTATTTGACTTATATATAAATATAGATATGCTAATCTCAACAAGTTATTGGTCGTAATACTATATACAAGTGCTTTAAGTATGTAGTAAAAAAAATTTGTATCTATAAGCAATTCAAAATTGGTCCCAATAACATTAAACTCAACTCTTTTAATCATGTAATTTTAAAAAAAAAAATCTATGACTTCCTAGATATTTTTGTAATTAATACTTTTTTTTATAAAGTATTAAGAAAAGTAATTAATAGAATTATATAGTAGGATTAATTTGCTATGAGTATTTGGACTTGTTGGAGGCCAAATATATGCAGTATTGTATTTTGTGATTCCAACTGTGTTATGATTACTATGAATAAAATTAAAAGGTTCCTTGACCAATGCCTTGACCAAATTAACTAGTTTTCTGCTTCTTATGATGACCAAAACCGTGTGTAACTGATTCTGAGCTTGCACATCTGTATACTAAAATCAGCCGTTTAATTTTATTGTTTAGCACTAAAACATATATTAGTGCCACTCTGAATGCTCTTGGCACACTGTCCCAGAAACTATCGGTTTCAGTCTCATTTTTCTTTGTTCTTGCTTATACTTCACATTCTTCTCGCTATACATCGTAGAGGATCTGAGGTAGGCAACCTTCATATGGTCTTCTTGAAACCGATTAGGGTAAATAGGCAAGAGTTTCAACTTTTAAGTGTCATAACTCATAAACCCCACTCACCAAACATGCATGTTAACACATGTTTTATGACCAATGGTCATACCTTTTCATTCGTTCTCACACACAAAGTAATGCCAAGGGCCTTTTCCCTGCTAGTATTTATATATATCAGTGCTACGAACTAAGACACTAAAACAAACTATTGGCATATACTTATTAGGATCATATTATAGTGTTTGCATTGTTTTGATATGGATTTTGGGTCTTGTTTCTACGTCACGCAAGAGGAGTTCAATCTGTTCCACAGAATGGACAGAGAGCTCTACAAGATTCTTGTGGTGAGCCTTTTCCGCGATCCAGAGGAGTCCATGCAAGTCCATGCAATGTGGCTGTGGCTGGAGAGGGTGGGGTTTCGCAACGTGGTGAAGAGGGTATTGGCCTTGCCCAACATCTTGATCAACGACGTTGCAGATGAAACAGTCATGTGCCTGAATTGCATCAACAATAGCTTATTAATGTCTTGTTTATTCTCTTCTGAGAGCAGCGAGATTCCCCTTCTCCAGAGCCTGGTGGAAAAGGAAATCAGTCTTCAATTCGTGTATGAAAACCGAAGCAGCGCGCTTCAAGGGGTGGCTAAAGTGATGCAAGACGTGTGTGTGAGGGCATTCACTGACATCATGGAGCAAGCAATGATAAGGAACTCAGCGGAAGCAGCAGCACAAAAGGTGGTGACAACAACAAGACAAAGTAGTTCATCATCATCATCATCAGAGAATTATAATTACCATCATGGGCTTGTGTGGTTTGGGTCAATTGGGCCAGCGGAAGATAGGACTTTGTTCGTGACGTTCTCCAAGGGTTATCGCGTGGAAGAGTGGGAAGTGAGAGAGTTCTTCGCTTTAGCGTATGGGGATTGCATAGAGGCCTTGTTCATGCAGGAAGTGCAGCCAAATGAACAAGCGCTCTTCGCTCGCATTGTTTTCCGCGCCGTTTCCACCATTGACATGATACTCAGAGGGGCTAACAAAGCCAAATTCATCATCAATGGGAAGCATGTGTGGGCTCGAAAGTTTGTGCCTAAACGAAACGCCACAAGGACTACTTTGCTTGCAACAACGCTCTAGACCCTAGATTAGAGACACAACTTGCTTTTAATCCAATGGATTTAGTAATAATATATGAATTATTTTTAATTTTAAATATTTCATTAATATTTTTTATTTTTTCTTTCTATTACATCTTAAATTCTATTATATTTATATATATTCTCTCTCTCTCTCTATATGTGTTGAATAGCATTCCGAATGTCTATCAAATATTTTCCTATTTTATATATGTGTTTCTTTTAGTTTTATAAGGTTTTTCGAGAAGTGTTTGGTGTTGTTTGTATATGTTTTTAATTTTAGGTTTACATATGTTTTGATATTTAATAAATATTTAATTTTTATGTTTATTTTTTAATAATTTTTTATTTTACATTAAATTTTTAATAGAATAATAATTTTTTTATTCTTAGTTTTTAAATTAAAAATTTTATGTTTAATCCTTGATAAATTTTTATTATTTATTATTAGTCAGAATTAAAATAAAATTTATTAATTTATTAAAATTAAAGATAAAATTCATTAATTTATTAGGAACTAAAATAAAATATCAATGACAAAAAAAAGAGTGTTGTTTTATTAAAAATTTAACACAAAATAAGTAAAAATTCTATTAATAAAGATGAAAATTATATTTAAATCTTAATTTTATCAAATTTGTCTAATTAAGCTTTTTGTCCAAGCTCGTGAAATAGTCAAAAGAAACTCTCATGTCAGAAGCTTTTTGACTTGAGTTTTTGCGAGAACGGAAAACAAAAGGCATATACCACAAGCATCTTATTCATTTAGAGTTATAATACTTTTTTACAATTTGTTTTGGTAAGAATACTTTTTATAATGTCAATTTGTCTCTTTTTACCACAAATTATATCTTATTTCACTCAATTTTTCTCTTTAATTATATCTTCTTCTTTTTTGTAAAAAATGATAAAAAAAAAATGTTGTACAAACTACATTTCTCATTTCTTTAAAGGCCTCTTCTAAAGTGAGGGAGTTAAGTTAATGTTTAGTAATTAAATTGAAATTGTAACAACTTTTATGGTTAATTTATTATACATATATTTATATTTTATTGTAATTTTGATTATTACTTTTTTAACAAACGGTTGAAAAATGTATTCGTTCTCTAAAATATACCCGGAAATAAATTCTTTGTCAAAAAAAAAAAAAAGAAAGAAAAGCTAATGCCTTTCTACGAAAAGTCCTGTCCTAATTTCATACCGTTTGATGTTGTTGCATTAATGCAAAGTGTATTATTATTTCCATTAAATTCATTTTTACAGCGCTTGCATAATCGAGATTATTAACAATGTATTTAAAAAATGTTTATGAAAAAAAAAATACAGTACCATATAAGCATCTGTCATGTACAAGATGTCAATTCAGTTGGCAACTTACAGTGAGCCACATAAATTAACATCATTGATTATTCTAAAGAGTTGAGTGAATTAACCCTATCTAAGAAGTCATCATGTCAATGTAAAAAAAAAATCACCATATCTGACATGTCTTCTTTTTTCTTTTTCTAAAATGTTTTATGGTGATAAAAGGCTGTTTATTTTAAATAATAGATACAATATCGAAGTTAATTAATAATATATTAATGATTTTAAATATAATATTTGTGCTAATCAATTATATTATGATATCTATGAAAATGTTATCGGACTATTTTAAAATATTTATCAATTTTTATTTATTTTGAGAAAAAGTACTCTTTTCAATGAAATATTTTTTGACTTAATTGATATATTAATTAATTATTAAATTAATATACATCACTATTAACTTAAATAATATATCAGTCAAATCAAATAATATATCATTAATAACAAGAATATATACTTTTAGTCAATAGTCAACGCTAATAATAGGCTAGTTTTACTGGATTGCTACCTTCAATTCAAGCACATAGTTTCAGATGCATATATATATATATATATAAAATTAACAAAAATCCCAATACTAGTTAATGGCTTTTGATTTTCTTTTTTGAGAGTATAGATATCCTTCACTCTAGCTAGATAATGATGCTCGAACTATGTTTTTTTTATTTAAAATAAGAAGGATTTTTTTTTTTTAAAAAAAAGTCTTTGACTGGAATATTAGTATAAAATAGTAAAGGATAAGAGAACATTACTTTTTAAACACATTTAGCCAAAAAAAAAAACAACAACTGAAAACTACATCTTCTGTTTGTGCACCTTAAAAAGCTTCTCAACAAGTAAATATATTTCTTAGTCCACCAAGATTTGAGAGATTAATTTTTTATTTAAGAGGAGCAATTAAAAAAATATGCTCATATTTAAATGAGTAAAAAGTACGCATTTTAATTTGAGGAATAAAAAAAATGAATGTGATTAACGAAAAAAAAGGCATTTCAGACGCTAAAAAAATTAAACAATACTATGATTCTTAAAAAATAGAAAATCGATTAGATTTGAAGAAAAATGTATATTCTTTTGGCATTTGGAAAATTGTTTTTAATTTTTTTTTAACAACTTTCATAAAAGGTATTTTATTAAAAGCATTTCAGACATTAAAAAAATCAAACAATTTTTTTAACACTAAATATAAATTTCTCTGGGAAAATTTTTTGAACAAGTTCCTTCTTATTTTAAGTGAAAGATAGCATATCATTAACTATTTGGATCCAAAAACAGATCCATATCATGCTGTACATCAAAAAAATAACTGAGATGGAATTTCCTCTGCCCAGTATCTTTCACCTGTACTAAAAGCTATTCTAGAAAGCCTATATATGTGCAATAGAATTTGCTTTTCTCTTTGTATGAACTAACAAAAAATTATGTGGATTCACTAACATATCACAACATTCCTGCAAAACAGAAGTTCTGGTTCTTTGACTTGTTCCATGCATTTGTAAGGTCTAGGCAATCTGTTTCATAAACAACATTCTGCAACAAATTAAAAGATAGTCTGCAATTTCAATGCTCCATTTATAAGCTAAGCTCTCTGCTACTTGAGGCTGATAACAGTGGTTGTCCAGGAAAGTGGCAGCAGCAAGAACCTGTCCTTAATGGTCCCGGATTCACTAACAAGTTCCTTTATTGTGAAAAAAAAAACTTTATTGTACTAAACCGAACCTACCTTAAAGAATTAATTAACTTTTGAAAATAGGAAACATGAGAATTATATATATTAAAAATTTAAAGTATTTTCTAAAAATTATATCATGAGTATAGATTTAAAAAAACAATTTGATGTCATTGAACATGTTAATAAGTAATTACTAAAGGTTTTAGTTTTCGTTTTAGTTTAACCAGTAATTTAGACTTCAATTCCTAGAAATAATTAAATGAAATTAACTAGAAAAGGAAAATTTCAGTATTGTTAACGATAAATATCAATTTTGGTTGTTCAATTTGTTAGGCATTAATAGTTTAATAGTTAGGTCTTTCAATGATGAAAAATTAAAATTCTATTGTTAACTTTGTTTTATGGTTAGTTTTCATTATTAACTCTAACAATTGTGCCTATCATAATTTTTATGATGATGTGAGAGTTGTTACGTGTTCAGGTGTCAAAAGATTGATTTTTCTATTTAATCTTTAAATTTAATATTTTCTTATCATTTAGTCCCTAAATTTAATTATCCAGTAACATCTTAGTTAATAAACTTAATTATGTATTATTATTTTGGTCCTTGAAAATATTTTTAAATTTTTAATTAAGTCTCATTATAAGTTAAAAATATATGACTTATAAAATTAAGTAAAAAATATAATTCATTAATTATATTCTCAATAAAAAAGATAATTGTTGTTTATTATGTTGGAGTATATAATATATATGACATATAAAATTGAGTATAAAATATTATTTACTCATTATATTAATCATGTTGGAATATGCAAAATAAAAGAAAATACAATAAAAGATGAAAAAACAAAAATATCTAATTTTATCTCCAAATTTAGTTGAATAAAATGATTATTTTTTTTATTTCTTTACATTTTAATTTTATTCTTAATTAAATAAATATACTAATTTTTAAAATTAAGTTATTTATTATTATTTATATATTTTAAAAGTAAAATTCAACCATCAAAATGTGAATAGTTAAATTTAGGAAGTAAAATAATAATAAATTGTGAAATTTAAAAACCAAATAAAAAAATTAATTTTTTGCCATGTCACAATTATATGATAATCACGTGTAGGACAGATGACATTTGTTAGTGAAAGTGTCCCAAATACCCTAATTTGTGTACTTTTAACGAGAGGAAAAAAAATTAATTTTTCATATTTAACCAGCACAAGGGTATTTGGGAGCAATTCAATTAGGGTGAGTGAAACTCACTAAAACAAAAAGAAATCCAATTACGAAGAATAAGGGGTTTGAGTAGCAGTGGGAGTTCGAGAGTTTGCCAAATTGGTTCTCTTCCATCATCTCCGTGCAGTGCAGTTCTGTGCAGGTTTTGGGGTAAACCGCTTTTGGATAATCAAAATTACAACAATATTATTGATGAAATAACATTAAGTGGTTTTTGCAGGTTTGAACAAAAATGGAATCGGTGCCAAACCCAAACGGGGAGGAACCCACTTCGTGGGATGAGCTATACAACATCAATTTAATGCCTTCAGAGTTATTTCTCAAGTTCCGAAAAGAACTTCAGGGCATTCGAGTTGGTCTCAACATGGAGGTTCTTTTCCATTCCACTCACACTCACTCTTTTCATACCCATTCAAATTTAACTCTTTTTCTTTTTTCTTTACATACTCACTATTTGTTGCATGTAATGTAAGTTAAGGTTTCTATACATATATAATATAACATGCTTGAAATTGGTAAGCAATTAGCGAGATACATGTTGTCAAGTTTTTTTTTTTTTTTTATCATGAAGGATAGTTTGAACTGAAAAACCTACTGGTGGTTATATGCTAATGGCTAATAAAGCAAAGCTTAGGGGGAATTTGTCTCTTTTAAACCATAGGGAGGCAGACTGTAATTTATTCTTATTTTTGTGTAATTTGCTAGTGTAACAGTTAGTTTTGTTTATGAAGATATCAGGTAGGAGATCCATATTTGTTACTCGTGTCTGTTGCCTTATGATCAATGTTCCAAGAATTACCTTGTTAGATTAGATTTTGGAACGGGGGGCTATAAGAATACCATACTTCAATTCATGCTCTCTGACAGCTTAAGACTTTTAAGTTTGTAAAGTGGTTTGAAAACTAGTTATTTTTTAAATTTTCATTTGTTATTTTATCATGCATGGTCTGGGAATTAGATTATTTTTTTTTCCTTAATTTGGCCGCTGTTGACTATTGTTTTTAATCCTGCCTACATGGTTAAAACCATCTGCTGCGAACATACATGAAGTGCCCAAAAGAACTCTAGAATTCGTAGTATTGATGCTCTATGAAATTTAACTATTTGAATACATATGATACTACTAGTCAATTAAAAGGTTAATGTTGTGGAGTTTTTGTTTACTAGTCAATTATTTACCTGTGATGACTACTTATTCAGGAGATCCTTTTTTTTTTGGGTGCAGTTCTATAATGCCCCAGTCAATGAATATCAAGCAAAGCTTGTATTGAAGCCTTTAACACCTGAATGGAAGTGGAAGATAATCTATGAGCCCCTTCATCAAGATGTTCGTGTTCTTTCAAAAAAGATCCCCATCACTAAATTTCTTAATCTTCAGGTTGAGTGGTGTCTATGCTTCTTTTTCATGACATTATTGTTATATTTATTTTTGTCATTGCTAAAAATGTTTAAAATAGTATTAAATGTGTCATTTTTCATGTGCTTATATATATTGATTCCCACATTTTTATTATTGATGTCATGATAAGTTCATTCCCACTTTCTGTAAAATTTCGTTTGAAATGATTCACACTGACATAAACAGTGCAGGTTGGTGTAGGACACAATTTTCAAATGCATGCTACTGGTTGGAAATGGAAGCTCACCACTTGTTTGGGTGGAGATGGTATATCCCGGATCCGAAATAAGACTTCCGTTGGCTTGTTTCCCGGTTTTGATTTACGGTTTGGATGGAGGGCAGACTATGTTCTTCCTGAAATTACTGGGTAAGTTTTGTAATTTTGCATTTAGTGAAAAAATAATCAGAATAATAGCTTTGAAACTAAAATACATTTATCAGTGTTTAGAAAGTATACTCTGATAAATTATTTTTGGATGAGCTATTCTATTAAATTTCTGATTCTTATTGTGTTTTAGTTTTTATTTTTGTTCTGTTTCGTGAATGATTTATTTAAAATTTTAATCCATAACAGGGCATTGGGTACTGATGAGCCAATGTTCAACATGCACTCAGGACGGCTACAAGCATCATTAGATAGAGTTGAGGCCATCTTAACCCACACTGATGCTCCTTGATTTGGTTAAGAAGATAATGTTCACGAGGTATGACCCCATTCCCTTTTGAAAGAAGTTCCAAGTAGTGGTTGCAGACAGTAACATCAGCAAACAGGACACTGGAATAAATGTATGGTGAAAGATGAACATATCATTTATGAAGAAACATATATTAACATTTTATTACTCTTATAATTTATAAAGAAAAATATATTAAGATCAGAAATATCTACAATGACAATTTATGTGGACACTGAATCTAAAACTGTACTTAAGAAAAAAAAAATTACGTATTGTTATCAATTATTAAGAATTAAACCTCTTTTCCAAGTTTCTGCAGATTATGCTTTTGCTGCATTCCTTTTTTTTCAGATTATTTTTGTAATAAAAATTAGCACAGAACACTATTTTGTTATGAAAATTTGCACTGGTTGTTTTGGTGACAGCAAAATTAAATAGCTTCATGATAAACTCACTAGTCACTACTAGTTGTTGAGATTGATGGCTTTCCTAATCTGAGTATAGTTTCTGCAGGGAGTAAGTCAAATTTTGAAGTGTGTCCTACCTGCCTGAAATGCCTTGCCTCAAATGGAGTCAAGATGATACCGCGATGGTTATTAAAAATTGTGACATGGCCCCCAATTTAAAATTATGGAGCGTCTGATAGGGAGTTTTACTACTCATGTATTCAAAGGGCTATTTGCCTTGTGCATACATTATTTCAACAGTGTCGAGTTATTAATTTGTTTTGTCCGTGCAATAATTTATTAATTTGTACATGTGGCTGTAATTAGTATTTGTTTCAGATCCCGATTTGAGACGTTGCTAATTGCTTGATTAAGTCCCCAAATATCCCTGCTTTGCCAGAGAGAAGAAGGGTGTGGGGGTGTGTGGAAATTTGATTGCATAAATATAACACTCGATCGTGGTTTGCTTTTCTAACTAACTTAAGATTTTAGATGGGCATGTGCCGTGTGCCGTGTGCCGTACAAACCAATTGCAAACTGCATGAGGCAGGGCAGGGACACAGAAGGTTCTTTTGACAATGTTATAGCATGTTTGGTTTCATGGATGTGTTTTTTCATATTTCGGATGTGAATTTCAGAAGTTAACAGCAATAACTTTCACATCTAACACGTGATTTCTTCCTTTTTAATAAGTTTCCAAACACACCATCAGTTGGAAACTTATGGCATGCCAAACTAATACCTGCAAATCCTAAAAACATTTCAGTAATCCCATTTTCTTTGTGTTGAAATATCCGCCCCTGAAAGTTGAACATTTGTTGCATGCTGGGTACTTTCCCTGATGAGCGCGTTTAGATTGTTCTTTCATCTTTGTAGCTTTTGGTTTCATGTGTATGGAATATGTAATAATACTCGAGGACGTTGAGCCAAAAACACATGATACTGATCTTGCCAGCTATGAATAGTATTTTTGTTATTATCACATTCCCGTGTATCAAACTGCGTCAGGAGCAATGCTATGCGTAATATATACGTTATTGTCACATTCGTATGCGTACTAGACTACCAGTTACTGTTACCACATAGCTCCAAGTATGATTCCTAATCATCATCAGGTGGCAGAGACAGGAGCTTATGTTTTGCAGTGCACAGTTTCTCCTTATTCGAGACGGTTTGAATGCCTTCGGAGGGAATATTGCACACCCTCCAGTAAAGAAAGTGGGGCCTCTCTTATGCTAGCCGTTATACCCATTCTTAACGGCACCATTCATTTACCTCCTTATAAATTCAAATCCTCCACCCTCTTCCAAAAGCAAAGCAGATAAAGAAATGGCTTCTTCTAAATCAAAGGTCAGAAGGGCATGTTCCTTCACCAACCTCCTCCTTAGCTGTTTGAATTTCTCAATCTTCATACTTTCTGCTTCCTCATTTGCACCAACTATTCTCCTAAAGATGCCCCCAACATCATTTGGCATGGCTCTCCTAATGGTCTCTGGCATCTCACTCCTCTCATCTTTTGTGGGCTTCTACTCCCAACTCACACACTTCTGTTTCCTCACCCACATTTCTCTTCTACTAGCCTCATTAATAGGACAGGTGCTGACCATATTAGCCTTGTTCACAAAAGAGAAAGCTAGCATGTCCCTTCTGAAGTCACCAAGGGACCCCAAAGAAGCCAAAGTTTTGGTGAGGCTGGAGTGTGGGGCATTGATGGCAATGTGCATGCTGCAGTGTGTGGTGCTGATGCTGAGTTGTGCAGTGCATAGTTGCTGGGTGAAGGATTATGAGGAACTGGAAGCAGAGAAAGCG
Source organism: Glycine soja (assembly GCF_004193775.1). Classification (NCBI taxonomy): domain Eukaryota; kingdom Viridiplantae; phylum Streptophyta; class Magnoliopsida; order Fabales; family Fabaceae; genus Glycine; species Glycine soja. The sequence goes on along the minus strand of NC_041014.1, from coordinate 22,324,682 downwards.
GCCTCCGCGAGGAAGAGGAGTAGAAGAATTGCGGAGGTGCAAGAGGAGTCCATGGCTAATGCAACCAAGATGGCAGAAATCAAAGCTAAGGAGTTGGATGAGAAAATGAAAAGCAAGTATGGGCAGTGGGTGAAGACTGATTTTGAACCCTGAGGTTCCTCAACATTTTACTGTGTCTTCTTTCTTCTACCTCGTACTAGTGCAGTGCAGATATTTGCATCATTGTTTTTTTTATTTGTTCTCCTTTTGTTGGTGTTGGTTGTTTGGGGTCACTGTGGGTGTGGCCATTGAATTTGAATGTCGTGAGCCATTCAAGGTACGAGTTACCTGGGAATTTCTGTTGTTTAACGAAAATCCATCGTGTTGTGTAATAACAATATGCAAAGTCCCATTTGCCATGTTTTTTTACTGAATGCAGTGAGTAAATGGATCTTCCCTACAAAATACAATACCTTTCTTAACAACAGTGCAATTTGTGTTCACGTCTGGGACGTGCGTATGCTCTGATTTTCGCGTAATTTTTTTTGAGAAAACGCAGAAACAAGAGTTTTGTTGCTTCTGAGTTGACGTGAATCTGTTTTATAAGACGCTTAACCAAACATGCTAACAGTTTCTGACACACTACACATTTAGTACGAGTTTGTAAAATTAATTTTGAATCACTGTTATTTTACAAATTTGATTTCGGATAAATTTGAGTTAGTTGTAATGTAATTTTTGTTTGAATAACGTATTGAAAAATTGATTGTCACCTCAAGTTGTTAAGACAACTTAAGAGTCTTTTGGATTTTGAATTTTAAGTATTTCTTGCTTCCAAAGTTGCAATTATAATATGATGACATATTTTGTATCGATTTGTGATCAAACAAAACTTTGCTCTAGCTAATGATTTAAAAATAATCCGCCAAATAATATGAATTTAAAATAAATAAATAAATAAATAAACATAATTATTATTATTGAGTGATTAATTTGAATTGTGCACATTTAATATTTTTAAATAAGACATCAAATTCAAGTCTTGTACTTTTTCTTAAACAGTATACCAAACAATATTGAATTCGAATAGTATTATATAAGAAAATAAATATTGAATTTTCTTACAAGTCTAGATCTCTCCAGCATGAACTCTATCCGTTCCTCTCTATTTCTCTCAATGTTTTCTTCATTTCTCCATTATTTGTTTTCCTCACTTCATTCTCTGCGTCTCTAACTTTCATATGTTAGGCTGCAGAAGCAAGATAAGCAAGAGTGGATCTAATTTATACGAGAAATATTTAGTATTTTTTTAATACACTTTTTGTTATTTTTTTAATTTATTAGAAATAAAAAATTGTATAAGTTACACTTCTTATTTAATAAATTTTAACTAATAAAAAACGTGTTAAAAAATATATTCTTAAGATATTGTTGTCAAATTATCATATTCAATAGAATTGCTGATCTCCATCTAAGGATTTCAATTATACTCAACGATGCTCAACTTTCTTTTCAAAATGCTATGAAATTCAGTCCAAACTCCATTGAGCCACCCACCAATTCCAACCACAAATCTCCTTTTTGTCTGTACATTGTTCAATGATTATTAATCATCGATATGAAACAAAAACAATTGGCACACTATAAAATATAAATTATTCTGCTCAATAAAATGAAAAATAATTATTATAAAATTGAATAAATTTATCGTTTGATTGTAATTAGATAATAAGAAAATCCTTAGGCAGTGGATCCATTAGTTACGTACTCCTAAAATAAATAAAACTGTGTAGTAATACCCATGTCATATGTAACAAAACGAAGGAGCAGAAGCATAACAAAAATAGGTGTAGTTTCAAGTTTCAACACGTGCTTTTTGCTTCTTGTGTCAAACTCTCCCTCCCTCTTGGTCAAGAATCATCATGATGCGTTCCATTTCTTCCACAATTCACGCACCACAATTCCAGAGTTCGTTCTTCCGCATTTCTTCTCTGGCCATGTCAGTTTTCTTTTTCTTGCTTCTTCTAAACCGTTGAATGTATGATCTTTTACTTATTAGCTTCTTTGTGTTGTGTCAGGACCATCGATACTGATTTCTTGACCAAGAAGAAGAAGCAAGTTTCGGTGCAACTTCCGAGTTTGACATCACCTGTCTCCACTGTGAGGTTCTGCGATCTCAATTTTGGCCGCTTGCAACCTTCGGATGACGAATTGGATCCTCACAATAGATTTGAGTTTGGCAATTTCGTTGCACGACAAGCCCTGCTTCACGAAGAGTATTGGGTAAGTTTCGTTTCTTCTTTTCTTTCTATGTACTTTTAATCTTCTCTATTCATTATATACATTATGCTATTTTCCCGCTATTTCTACGTTTATGCATTTCTTCTTATTGTGCAGACAGCAGCGTGGCTAAGGGCAGAAGAGTGGGCAAGTCGAACACATAAACTGTATGACACGGTGCATTAGTTTAGTTCCTTTTTCTTTAATAGAGATCATTAATTAAAATAATTTGTTTCATTATAGTGATAAAGATTCAAGAAAATGAAAGTGAAACTATTTAGAAATATGGTTTAATTGGATCAACCGATTGTGTCATTTTTATTATTAAAATAATAATCAAAATATATGAAAAGCTGTGCGCCACTAATTCTCATTATGTTTTATCCAGATATGTTGTTAATCACAAGAGGAATTTTGCTGATCAGGTAGGAGTTGATGCTAATTACTTTGTGTACTTTGTGTAATGGAAAGATCTTAACAAGAGTTTCTTTTGCATAGGAATTTGATGCGATAAAAAAGCGGTGCAAGGAGCAACAAGACGGTCAGAGTAGCACATGCATCATCACGGTAAAAACATTCTTCTTAGATTCAGACATATAATTCATTTCAAAGGTAAGATTATTTGATAAAACATCTCTTTAGTTACTTTCCCTCATGGTGTCTGGTGTCAAATTTATCAGGTGAGGAAGCAGGACAAGAATGTAAAACGTTCAATAATAAGCAGTGTTGTAGGAACCCTTGATTTGAATATCCGATATTTGCGGCTAGGGGAGACCTTTCCTGGGGTATGCTATATATAATATATATCACTGTTTTTTTTTCTTCCTCTTTGATGGTTTTAATGCATTTCTAACTAATAATTTCTACAGGAACCGGTGGATGCTCCTCGTTTTTGTAAAATCGAACGAACACCATCAAGCAGATATGGTTATATTGCAAACTTGTGTGTTGCCAAATCAGTTCGTCGCAAGGGTATTGCCAGCAACATGTTGTATTTTGCTGTGGAGTCTGCAAAATCTAGTGGTAATATGAACATTAATGTGAGAGTAACATTTACAACTAATGTCTGATATTACATAGCATGTTAAAATAAGAAAGCCGCGCTTACCATCTATTCTGAATTCATTGAGCAGGTGTGGCACATGTGTATGTGCATGTGGACAGAAACAATAAACCTGCCCAAATATTGTACCAAAACTTGGGGTTTGAGGTAATACAAAATGTTTATTCATTCTATATTTCCTGTTCTCTAAATGGATTATAGTTATTCATAAAATGCATAATAATTCACACATTTTCTTCGCTCTTGTTACTTTTTCAGGTAGTTAACATGGCAAGCCCCCTGTTGTTGAAAAGTCAAACATACTTGCTTTGCTTACAGATGTAGTGCACAAAAGGTATTGTGCTTCGATAGAATAGCTGAACAGTCCTGAATTCCAAATTCCTTTACTACTAGAGATTTTCACAATTTTATATTTTGTTACACACTTGCATGCTTTCATCACAGTTTCAACAATTGATTCTTCAATCAACAATCATAAATCTGTACTTTACCGTGTGACATACATCTGTTTAGAAGATTCAACAAAATATTGTCCTTGTTATACCGATGTTCCTTATTTCTGTTTTTACTCATTTCTCTTTTCAAAGAAATATTGTCCTTTTTCCACCGTTTGTCTCCTCTTTTTAACGTTTAAGTAATCAATTAATATTGTCTTTAACAAAACTGAGATGGAAAAACCATGAACTAAAACAATCTGCTGTTATTTCAAGTCATCCTTAGTCATAAAACACAAGCATTAGACGGAAAAAAAGACAGCTAGTTTTATAAAACAGGCATTAATAAAAAGTAGCTTCTTAGCATGAACTTGAGTTCAAATAACGAAAAGAAATGCGAGACTCAAAATCATTCGGTGTTTACTTTTGTACATTGGGTAAGTTTCTTTAAAAACACTTCTAAAAAAAAAATAAGAAGAAAAAAAAGATGAGATGAACTTTTCCATAAGCAAAAATAAGTTTTTCATGAGTTAATTTTTAGAAACTCACCAATATAACTTCTCTAAAAGATGAGATGACATTTACAAATTAGTTAATGAAAAACTCATTTTAACTAATGGAGAAATTCATTTCATTTTTTTCTTCTTCTATAAGTATTTTTAGAGAAACTTACACCCAAACAAGTCCTGAGTCACAGGTTTTTGACTCTGGATTTCAGTCACGTGCTCACACAGATTGACTGCGAATCTTTTGTTGACCCATGTAGCGAACGAATCGTGCAAACTCTTAACCGGCTCTCATGTTCAACTGCAAACTATACAATGTTTGCCCTTGATTTTGCAAGATTATTTTGAATTAAAACAAATTTGAAATTTATTTATATCTAAGACGCTCAATTCAATACGAAAAACTTATAACTAAATCTAATACGTTTTCAAGAACAAAAAAAGTTTGATTGGAGCAATCAAATTCAAGGTACACCACAGGCTGCCAATTTTTTTTGCAAGTCCTGATTCTTTTCAATCATATGATTAAAATGTTCCAAACATTACTTCTTCAGAAACAAAGTTAAATAACAATAGAGGAAATTGCCAAATGACCGCACAATTTTGAACTTGCACAGAAATATGCATTTTTCTTTTTGATCTCTATTCCATAGAACAATTCACTGTAGAGACCGGGCTGAAGTTTTCTTCCATCTTTCAGGAAGAAACTTTATTATCTGCCTCAATCAGCTTACGAAATTGCATTTTCTATACATATCCACTGTACATAATGAATATGAATACTCTAATAAAAGAAAATAGTCTGTACATAATGGCATCACTAAAACAGAAGGTAAAACAGGCAACACAGTGGTTTCCTTGCCTCTAGAGTTAGCAGCATGTTAGCAGAAAGTTATGTCTGCTTTAACTAGAAATGACCATAAGTAATGCCATATGTTTCATATTATTAATGCTAATTTATACCAAATCTACTGAAACTGGTGAATAACGCAGAGGACCTTGACAGGGTTCGGGCACTTTGACATTTTGCAATAAAGGAGACATCTTCAATCCAAGGATCTGAATCTCTGGGTTTGAGTGCCCATTCAGAAAAACATCTGTCACCTACAAAAATATGTAACCTTTTAAATCTTTACCTACAAAATCATCTAATTTCTTTATATAAAGTCTCTGAATCAGACCATTTTACATATTTTCCCATGACCACAACAGATTCATCACATAATGCATTTGAGATCGGTTTAATGATAGATACTTACCAGTGAGCATCCAAAAATTTTAAGCAACCTCAGTGAGAAGCAGCTATCTACAATGAAACCCAACTCATTGTCTGTCAAATTCCGGCACCAAGATAGATCTAGAATATGCAAATTTTTTGCATGCCTAGCAAGTGATAAGGTTGTGTGGTGGCCAACCTGGATTAAACCAAATGTGTCACCCAGTCAGAAAATGAAATATTATAAATAAGATTTTGTTTGTCATCACGGCCAAAGTTGTGCCTTGGTGACTTGTTGGTCATGGGTTCGAATCCGGAAACAGCCTCTTTGCATATGCAAGGGTAAGGCTGCGTACAATATCCCTCCCCCATACCTTCGCATAGCGAAGAGCCTCTGGGCAATGGGGTACGAAGTTTTTTATCACGGCCAAGAAGCTAATTGAAAACCAAATAGAATAAAGATTAGTGGCGACCTCAATTAGTTAAGTAATATTCAAGTGTCAATTGAAGCGGCAATGTCTTCCTCCAATCGGGGGCAGAGATTTGTTTCATATTATTCCATAACAGAACCAGACAAATAATATACAGCATCATTTCACATCAAAGAACTTTCATATTTTGTTTATAATTATCATACAAGTGTTACTTTGTTATTTATGAATTTAATTTTTGAAGGAAATAAATTGCAGCTACATGTTGAAATGTCTGCTTGAGTAAAATTATCACCAATCAAAGAATACATAATAGAGAAGTAGATGCACTTTGAAAACATTACCTAATTTTTTTTAGACTAGAATGGTAATAATTTAATTAATCCTTTTATGAGCACAGAGAACCTTTCCAGTGCATGCATCCACAAACACACGAGCCAATGGAGAGAAAAGTCAGCAGGCAAGTATAGCAATGTACCTTCTTAATATTATTAAGTGAAAGTTCTTTCAAGGACACTCCAGTAATCTCCAAGAAGGCAGCAATTGCTTCATCACTGAAGTGGAGAAAAAGTTGTGTCTAATTTACTCATCCATGAGAATTTATAAGAAATCACGAATACAAGCACTCTTAATGACCATTCCACAGGACACGCTGATTGTATCATGCATAAATGGTAATAATAAGAGATAAATAGATGTCCACAAATCCCCAAATACAAAGGCCATATTTGACTATTGATAGTCCAAGACTTCAAGAAAGGAATGTCAATCAGAGGCATTTCAAAGGCTACAAAACCAATACCAATTCAGGCAAGAAATAACAAATACCCTACAAATAGATTATGGAGAAATGTGAGCCCCTATCCCTAGCTACAGAATGTGATGCATCTTAATGAAGACAGGGACAACAGAAATCTAACTCGAGTCTTGGAAGCCATGATACATCAAAGCAATGTTAAAAAAGGATCGGAAATTAATCATTAACCATTCCTACAGAGAATTCATATTATTACAAAACCAAAGATAACCATCTTATTTAAAAGCTACAAACTCCTATAAGCGAGTCATCTCTTGCAAAGATCAGACAGATTATGGACAAGCAATATGCAAATGTATGATGAGACAGAGGAAATAGCAGAAAACAAGAAAACACCTGAATGGATTGCGGCAGAGCTTCAATGTATGAAGTGCTCGACAACTATTTGTAAGATATCCTAAGGATAAATCTGTCAATTTGTCCAAGTTCATAAGATCAAGTGCACACAATCCAGGACAGTGTTCAGCAACGCCTTTAATCGATGCATCAGTCAATTTTCTGCATGTTAAGAAACATAAATCAACAAGCTGAAGTGAAAAATAATTTTAAGAAATGAAAGATAATGAGGAAATCAGAGTTTCAGATTTCCTGTCAAACGTAATTCCAAGTAAGGAAGAATTAACAAAGTTATAAAAAGTAATGGTTATCTCATTCTCAAAGAGTGATTAACAGTTGACCAAAATTAGAAATAACGATTAATCCATGCTCAAAGAGTGGTCAATGGTTAACCAAACATTATTTGAACCATACAGTCAGTTGATAAAAGCATCAGTTCTCAGGAAAATTACAGACATGAACAGTCCATAGAGTAATTATGGTACTTACCGACAGTCTTTTAAAATAAGCTCCTTCATGTTGTGACCACATTCAATGATGTAGTCCTTGATAAATTCATCAGAGACAGTTTGAATGCCAGCCAATGACAACACCTCTAAATGTTTAAGTTTCTTCAGTCCTGGCACAATTTGTGCAGCATCAATCATAAGACAATCATCAAGATATAACTCTTTCAGAAGGGATCCCAATGAATCAGCCAAAATATTAATACTGGCAGATGAGAGAAGGGAGCACTGGCTTAGATTAATGGATCTCAGTGCTGGGGCAGAAGAAGCTAGCACATGCAACCCCTTATCTGACAGACGGCACGCACCACTGAGGGACAGTGTAATTAACTTTGGCAACCACCTTGGTGACTGTCTCAAAGTACCAAGTAATGCATAATCAGGTATACACCTTCCACACTGGTCAAGCTGCAGCACCTACTTCACAAGTAAATAAATAACCTGAAGTCAGATTGACAAGATTTTTGAAAATAAAACCTGGAAGGAGTTGCTAGTCAAATCTTTCAGAAAAATTAACTAATATAAGTATCATTGTCATGTACTCACTGATGCTAAATGGAATTCAACATTCAACAACAAAAGTTAAATCTGTCATGTCATAGTAATAAGTAATAACTAATATAAGTATCATTGTCATGTATGAAACATTAAACAGGTATCAAATTGATTTGACAACAAACACACCTCCAATCTTGTAGTGTCACACGTTTGAAAATATTTGGCAAACTGCTCCTCCGTCAACCAAGAACAGTCTTTTAACCGAATCTCCGTGGGAGAGCCACTGAGAAGAAGCTCAAGAAATCGGGTGTTCATCTTTCTTGAGTCACAGAGCAGGTTGCAAAGCTTGCGTATCAGCTCATCCGGTACACCCTCAAGCGAAACCATTGCATCAGCATTATCCGCAAGCATTTCAAGGCAGAGTTCTTGAAGAGAGGGCACAAAAAAAAAGCCCTTCTCCCCCCCTTTTTGATTCCTCTTGGGAACCCAGGCGTCACACACTTTCTTCTTCATCGCTCGATCCTTGATCGCCTACGTCGCGTCCGAAAATGGAGTTTCGGAACCGTCAACAATTCCTCGAGGGTTAAGATATGATGATGTCCCTTCATCTTCAACCTCCGAGTCGAATCGAGCATAGTGAGTCGCGTTTTTCTTCGCTATCATACGGAAACGTTCCATGTTCCTGTTCCTTCGGTAAAAGCTCATTGGTACATAGCGCATATCAACATTCTCGTTCTCAGGCTCCATGTCGGCCTTATCGTCAGAATTCTGCGCTAAACCTAATTCAGCTTCAAGAAGAGCCTTAGATATAAAATCAATTTGAAACAGTGGCCGTTTCCCTTGCTTTTCTTCTCCTCTGTGATTATCATTATTAATAGCGCTGGGTCCTCCAGGATCCAGGGAGAGAGAAGTAGGGTTTTGAAGTTCAAAGGTGGCGTGTTGACCATCATCAACGTCGTGGGTGGCATTGTTAATTCTACCACTCTTGAAGGATATGGCGGCGTCGAAATAATCAACGGCGGTGGGGTCAATTCCTCTCTTGGGGTTGGATCCGTAGTGAGGCAGAGAGGGCAACAATTGAGGGTTTGGTTGTTCGAGAAAAGTGTCAATGTCGGAATCCGGGTAATTTAGGATGGGTTTGGTTTGCATTTTCATTTTCTGTTTCCATTTTCTGAAAACTGTTTTCATTTTCAAAAATTTAAATTCTGAAAACATGTTTGGTTTGATTTTTTATTTTCTGTTTTCATGAAATAAAAATACTGAAAATTTATGATATATTGATTTATTGTCTTTTTATATTTTTATATTTGTTTAAAATTATATTCATTGTCATCACACTTTCATTTTAACCAAAATAAGGTTTATGTGAAAACGAAAATTTATTGTTTTCATTTTCTAGTTGTTTTTTGTTTTCATTTTCACTAGAAATGTTTTCAGAAATCAAACCAAACACATTTTCATTACCGTTTTTTATCTTCAGTGAAAATGAAAACAGAAAACAACCAAATCAAACACCCTCTAAGATTTGGAATTGGACTATTGGTGGTCATGAGTGGTTAGTGGTGTTGATTGGGTGTTTTTTTTGGTTGGTGGCCACGCGAGCGAGAAAGAAAGAAAAGAAACTTGTCCCGTACACCTTCGATGTGCTATGCTTTTTTTCCCGCCACGCCTTCATCCTTTCATTATGTCAAATTAATCCGCACGTTCCAATGTTTCCATATGCCATTCTCTCTTTACTTTCTACCATTTCCCCATAAAACTAACCCAACAAAATTTAAACTAAAAACAACAATTCTTTCAATTTCATAAAACATAAACAAAAAAACATTGTCAACTACGGTTAAGAATCCAATCAACCCGAGCTTAAAATCAAAAATAAATTAAAAATCTTTTTATTTTTCAAATTATGTTTTTCTATTTGGTTTGTAATTTAAAACACAAAAACCCAATCAAATCAAACAGAATTCATCTCATTAAGTTAAATGATTATTATTCAAGTATTATTCAACGAATTAAAAATAATTATTATTTTACTTTAAATTGAAATTTTTATCATCCATTTATAATATTAATGATTGAATTAGTTATTATTTAAATTTATCCGGTTAATAATAATTTTTTTAATACTTGTCAGTAGAGTTTTCAAATTACAAAAAAATTGATTTGATTTAGATTTCATAAATAATTTAAACAGCACTTAATTTCTCTATTTGATTCAACTTAATTTTAAAGTCAAAATCACATTAAATCACACCAGCAACACCATTATTGGCAATTTTATTTGTTTAAGGTATTATTTAAATAAATAAATGAAAAAAATTGATAAATCATATATAAATATGCATATTTATTTATGCTTAATACAAAAATATTTAATCAATAAATTATTAGTTTGAGTAATATTAAACTTAATTTTTCTTAACGAATGATGCATTATCATTAAATTCAATATGTAAATGAATTTTAATGAATGTGTTTTAGACATCGATTCAAAGAATATTTAATGTTATTTATAATATTTCCAATATAAAAATATTTAATGTTTATTTTAACAATTAAAGGTGTTTAATACGATACATGAAAGTATTTAATAATTACTAGTTTTAACAATAAATTAAGAAATGAAATCCATTGAACATTTCTTTAATTAATAATCTCCAAATATTCTATTAAAAAATATCAGTCAACACAATAATACATTCAACAAAAAAAGTCAACACAACAATACCCGAATATGAGTCTAATGTTTATATTGATAATTACTTAAATACCATTTATGTCCATTTATCTCAATTTGAAATTTCAAACATATTTTCATTTAATTTTATATTATAAATTATAATTTACAAGATGAAGAGTTAAATTTTGAGATTACAATTTTACACATATCCAATGCGTACGCAAAAAAAAAAAAAAAAAAAAAAAAAATATATATATATATATATATATTCACAAGTCACAATCAATAGGATAAATATTTGCTTAGTGTGAATGGGTTCAGAGAGCCGAGTATTTACTATAAAAAATTGATGGAAATAGGTTTGAATATTTAGGGTGCGTTTGATAACTTATTATATTAATTTATAATTTATTTTGATTAGTTTAGAAACTAATTTTATCAAAATAATGTTACTTAATGTATGGGTTTATTTTAGTAACTCCAAATATATTAAGATAATAAGAATCACATTTTTATGCTATATAAATCTTGAAAATACAATATATATATATATATATATCCCTTTTTAGTTTTGACTATTTAAAAAGATATAATGCATATTCATTATTCTTGTTTTTTTAGAATAATTATATATATACCTAAATCACTCTCTCTAGTGTGTGAAAAATTCCTTTTCGAATCTGGATCATTACACATTAACACTCTTTTGTGGTGCATTCATCTTGAAAGGAAAGAAAGAAAATTCTGAATTTTTTTAAAAGAAGCACAAAGTAATTATAAAAAATGCATGTAAAAATTTCAAAATTGCTTTGAACTCGATTGCTTAAGTCAATATCTGTTCTGCAGTCAAAATACATGTCCATTATTTCACGCACACCAATCCTTCTTGTGTGCGTGAAAGCTTTTTTTATATATCCAGCTAACAACGCGATACTATAATTTCAGAATCAGATTAACAATCCATTAATGCTTGTCAATAACAGGTAGCATTTCCGGTTCCAAAATCTTATTTTCTTAGATTTTTTATATCATTCAATATTCATTCATTCACCGACATTATTAATGACCTGTTTTCAAAAAGAAAATATCAACGATTAGAAAACTATATCAATAAATAAATCAGTTTAACTAGTGAAATTGTGCGTCAATCTATTATTTGCTTTCACATTGTAAAGCTTATAAACCTCTCTCTTCCGTGAATATGAATAATGATACAACATTTTAACATAGATTTATTTATTACTTTTTTCCACAAAAAAGTTTGGCTTTGTTAATTAAGTTTTGAAGCTTAACCAGGAACAAGGTAGACTTTACCACTTGGTTTCTTTGTTCATAAAATGAAAATAATATATACGAGAGAAATGAAAACTCTTGAAATCTATTTGGTTGCTCTTGTAATAAGAATGGAAAGAATTTTTTTTATTCATCATAATTTTTATTCGTCCCTAATAGTAATTGAAAATAAAGCATTGGGAAGGTTGCTTTTTGTAAAATGAAAATATCGTGTTAGAGATATTTTATATCATTGTATATACATTTTTTTTTCTTTCTATCATATTTCTTATACAATCAAATAAGAGAAAAAACAACTCTTACATTTTCCCCCTCTTATGTTTCCCCAAATAATTTAACTTCCTATCTATTTTTCTTTCTTTCCATTTTTTCCCTTTCTTTACTATTTTTTTTTAAAAAAAAAACATTTATACATTAAATCATAGAATCTAAAGTATGTTTGATAAGTCACTTGGTAAATTTATTCCATTTTTTTTACTAACTTATAAGTTAATTTGAGCAATTAAATTAATTTTACCAAACACACTCAAACTGTTGTTGACTCCAATTGTGTTCTTGTAAGATTATTAGCATGATTCTTACCAAAAAAATATTTGGTGAAAGATTATTTTTACCAATTAAACCAATTCTTGTTGGTTATTTATACTAATATTTTTAAAAATTAGAGTGAAAACTCAAGTTATACTATTATTAATTACATCCTAAAACAGACATGCACAACTTACCACCTTTCCTTAATTATAAGTAGCAAGTCATGTCAATTATCACAAACACGAATGATTACCATCCTCAAGTTTGAGACATTTTATTTTTAATTTTTCTTTTCCAACACAAGTAGAAAAGAAAGGACCAGGAACAATCTTTGAAGCAGTGGAGTGCATATGTCCCGAATTTGGGACGCGTAATAAAGAAGAGAGAGAGAAAGAGAAGAAAATGAATTACTAGTACAAATATACAAGTTTTGCAGAAAAAAGCTTCACTGTAACTCTAATGGCGATATTCTCGGAATCAAATCACCATCACAACACTTCCGATGGGGTCTCCCAGCGAGTCAACAGCCCGCGTTTCTCGGGTCCAATGACTCGCCGCGCCCACTCCTTCAAACGTAACAACAACAACATCGCCGCCAACACCGCCGCCACCACCTCCCACGGCGGCGCCGGCGGAAGTGGCGCCGGCGAAGTTGAGCTTCAAATCAACTCGCCCAGATCGGAGGAAGCGTCGGAGGGAGTTCCGGTGGGGAAGCACAGCCACCATCACGTGACTCAGAGAGTGCACGTGAGGGGGTTGCTGAAGAAGCCCCTAGCATCCATCGTTGAGGATTTGGGGTTGAGGGAAAGGAAGAAAATTGGGCACTGGATGTTCTTAGTGTTCTGTGGGGTGTGCTTGTTCATGGGTGTTCTCAAGATATGTGCCACCGGTTGGCTTGGATCTGCTATTGAAAGAACTCAATCCAACAAGGTTAGCATCATAGATTCATAGTATCTTACTCTGCCAGCTGGCAACTGTTAACCGACATTTATTGATGATGTTATGATTCTTAGTGAGATAACGGTTCATCAAGTTTTTGGAAGACTGGTATCAAAATTTTAACTTTCGGAGTTGCTGAGTGTTTTTTTTTTATTATTATTATCCATAAGTTTGTCTGGAGGTGGGGGCTTTGTCTATTTTATTATGCTTCTTGTGGATCTATTTTTGTAGCTGCAGAAAGTTTGCGTTAGTTCCTTAAACTAGATTTAGTTTCATCTGATCTAGACATCTGTTGTTGAAATTTTGGCGCTATTTATAACAAATCTTCAATTCTCAGGTGCGAAAAATGTAATTTTGCAAAATGTGGGATTTCTTATTCGGCTTTTAATTTGTGAATGAACATGCTAGTGCTAATGCTTTGTTCTAAAACTGGGGTCCTTTAGTGAGTTTTGGTAATTTAATTTTGTGTTTGGAACTATCTGGTTTTATTTGAGCAACTGGGTTGTTTGGAATAGAGGCGGGAATGCCCCACTTTCTAAACTGTTGCAGAATATTGTATCATTTATGTCCCACAGTTTTACACGACTTAATTGAGTTTATGCACTTGGTGGAAGTCTCGTCTTGTGCACCAGGGTGTGAATTTATTGCTGTTTACGGAAGACAGTGAGTAACTCATATTGCACCAATTGTGAAAATAGCCTATGTAGATATCTGGGGTGGAATAAGAAGTAGATATATCACGATCTGATTTCAAAACTATGTGCATGTATTCTTTTGTGTTACTATATTTTTTGGGGGTGTGGGGTGGTGTTTGCATCTCCTATCTTACATAGTAAATTATTTTACCATTTTATCAGGAACTATCTGACTCCATTGCTAGTCTAAATCTAATGGACAAAAGCTCCCTTGGTTATGCATATAGGGGGGGAGCAAGTGATGTTGAACGAACATTAAAAACAGTAGCAACAGGAGATGGGAGCCATACTGCCATGACTGAAGTAAGTCTCAAATGTGTATCTCAAGTTTTTAGACTTAATTTTGTTTGGTTCTCAAATAAAACAATGAAGCATATTCCATGAAAAGAAAATGGTTGTTTATAGGCCTATAAAGATACGTCTTTGCCTCTTTGTTTATGAAAGTTTGCTTTTTATTCAGGATTCAGGGATCTGGTCCAAACCCAACAGTGACAATTTCACCAAATGCATAGATCTTCCAAGTAATCACAAAAGTATGAAGTTTTATTATCAAACAACTTTCTCTTGTCATGCAATGGGTTATTCCAAGATTTGTCTCTTCTCAATTTCAACATTCTTTTTTGGCAGAACTAGATGCAAAGACCAATGGCTACATTCTCGTAAATGCAAATGGTGGCCTGAATCAGATGAGATTTGGGGTCTGGCAGTGTTCATTTTTTATGGTAAATTTTAGAAAGTTAGGTGGCAAGCATAACCTAATTTCGCTACATTTCATTGCAGATATGTGATATGGTTGCTGTTGCTAAAATTATGAAGGCTACACTTGTTCTTCCTTCTCTTGATCACACCTCCTACTGGGCTGATGACAGGTTTTTTTTTCCCTTTCCTAATATCTAATTAGATAATTGGATCTTTTAACAAATGTACAGTGTCCTTGTTTCTTGCAAGCCTAAAATAATATTCAGTTTCAATTAATGGTGATTATCTCTATGAATTGATATAAGATAGTGTTATTCTTGTTCAAATCATGGCATAGCATAGAACTGCAGGATGATTAATTATGTGCAACAGATGTTGTAGGAATATAGTTTTACTCCTTTAGTACTTTTGCAGCATCTTTTTTAGAAGTATGCCATCAATTGCAATCCTACAATCAACATCTTTTTCTAGACAATTATCACAAGTATTTCTTTAATGGAAAGGGTACTGTTAGTAGAAAGATCTGTCTGGTTTTCCTAATCTCTCATTTATGTATTATATCGTTTTTTTTATCACTGTTATCAAGTGATGGGTTTCCATTCTCCTGTTGAATACTTTTTGTGATCTACAACTTAATTTGTTTTAATATATTTGCAGTGGCTTCAAGGATTTGTTTGATTGGAAGCATTTTATTAATATGCTGAAGAATGATGTCCACATAGTTGAGAAATTACCTCCTGCCTATGCTGGAATTGAGCCTTTCCCAAAAACTCCAATATCTTGGTCAAAGGTCAACATAACCTGTCTTCTCAAATTACTTCTTTTTCAAATCTGGAAAGATATGTCTGATTAATTGATTTCTGCATTCTTATGCAAAGAGGCTGTTTCATGGGTTCGAATCCGGAAACAGCCTCTTTGCATATGCAAGGGTAAGGCTGCGTACAATATCCCTTCCCCATACCTTCGCATAGCGAAGAGCCTCTGGGCAATGGGGTACGAAGTTTTTATTGAAGTCAGTCATCCATCCACCTGGTCTTTTAGGTAGCCAGTTGAGTTTTTAAGAATATGAAAGTATCACTATCAAATGATAGCCTTATATGTACCATCATACTCATTGTGTCATAATGCTTTTATTTTATGCACACCATATCATTTTGTGCCTTTTTCATAATGTTTCTAATAACCATAATTGAATATATACATAATGCTTATTTACAGGTTCCTTATTATAAGACTGAGGTTCTTCCCCTCCTAAAGCAGCACAAAGTGATGTATTTCACTCATACCGATTCCAGGCTTGATAACAATGACATTCCACGTTCCATACAGAAACTAAGATGCCGTGCAAATTACAGAGCATTGAAATATTCAGCTCCAGTTGAAGAACTTGGAAACACACTGGTATCTAGAATGCAACAGAATGGAAATCCTTATCTTGCCCTTCATTTGAGGCAAGTTACAATTTAATATTTTGATACGAATAAGGCTGGATCTTATTTCTGCCTCTCTCTCTCTCTCACTTTTTGTTGTTATGCATACATATGAATTTGTGGGAGATAATCTTAAGATGGAAAAGAAAGGGTTGGGGTGGGGGTTAGGATCCAATTGGAAGACACGGGATTTGAGTCTCACATTGGAAGTGCGAGATTTTTCTGTGGGATTTATAAGGCCCCTGATTCTCTAACTGCAAAGGTTAGCTTTTGTGGTATGGTTTTTCCAAGATTCTTATCAATTGGTATTAGAGCTTTTCACCGTATCTCTTAGTTGCAAACGAGCATGGATGGTGATATTGACATAGCAATGTCTGCCTAGGACTAGTCAAAAGGTTAGTGGTAGAATATTAGGATCCAATTGCCAGGTATGGACTTGAGCCCCACATTGGAAGAATGAAATTCTAGTGTGGGGTTTACAAGGCCTTAGGCTCTCCAATTACAAATGCTAGCTTTTGTTGTTGGGTTTTCCCAAGCTGGATCTAGTGTTAACTGTTTAGAGCCTATGGAATGATCTATTATTTCCTTGAAAAGTGATCTCTCACTTGAACCTACATGGATTTATAATAAGATCAAAGTAAAATAGCATGTTTCTTGGTGAAGGACCCATTGACATGAAAGTTTTCCTGATTATGATCATGAAAATTTTGGACATGGCTAGATTTTGTTTACGTTTAGAGCTGCTTCCATATTGAACTTCTTTTTTTTATTGAAAGTCGAAGATTTGGACCCTACAGTTCTTTTGCTGCTTATTGGCTGTTTGATTAATCATCAATGTGCATTTCAGATTGAATCAGATGTTTTGAACTGCTTCTATATTTTTGCATATGATATGCACTTATAGTTTAAATAACTGTCTGATTGAATCAGATTCCCTAAGTTGTCTCATGGATAAGAGTGCCAAGCGTTACCCTAGTTTTGGACTCAATCGATGACCTCAACTTCTCGACTCATAAAAGATATTCGTATTCTGTCAAGTTTAAATAAATGTTATGCCTCTAACCTTATGCTATCGCAATTTGTTATAGATATGAGAAGGATATGCTTGCATTTACAGGCTGCAGTCACAATTTGACTGCAGAAGAAGATGAAGAACTGAGACAGATGCGATATGAAGTGGGTCACTGGAAGGAAAAGGAGATTAATGGGACCGAGAGGAGATTGCTTGGAGGTTGTCCGTTAACTCCAAGGGAGACTTCCCTATTACTTAGAGCACTGGATTTTCCATCACACACCAGGATTTATCTAGTAGCTGGAGAAGCATATGGAAGAGGAAGTATGAAATATCTTGAGGACGATTTCCCCAACATTTTCTCTCATTCCTCTCTGTCCTCTGAAGAAGAGTTGAATTCATTCAAGAATCATCAGAACATGTTGGCTGGTATAGACTATGTTGTTGCCCTTAAGAGTGATGTATTTCTTTACACTTATGATGGAAATATGGCAAAGGCCGTACAAGGTCATAGGCGCTTTGAAAACTTCATGAAGACCATCAATCCAGACAAGTAATATATTCGTAACCTATTTCTTCTTCATTACTTCAAGCAAGATGATTTATTGATATGCATTTTAGACCTGTGTTAACTGATTCCTGTTCATTCTCATCATAGTTGATTTCAATGGTTGATGTAGGATGAATTTTGTTAAACTTGTTGATCAGTTGGACGAAGGAAAAATTTCATGGAAAAAGTTCAGCTCCAAGGTAAAAAAGCTTCACACAGACCGGATTGGTGCTCCATATCCAAGGGAGACTGGAGAATTTCCAAAACTGGAGGAAAGTTTTTATGCAAATCCTCTACCAGGATGTATTTGTGAAACAAGATAGCAGTAGAGACTCCCCTGAAGATTGTCTGTCTTATGATGGCACTGCAAATGCTATCAAAAGACATTGTGGCTGTGCTGCGATATTTTTTTAATCCTTCTGCCTTGAGGAGATAGCAATGTGCTGGGCTATCTGGTAAGGTGCTATTGATTGTCTGACTGTTGGGATAAGGTGACAAATGACCAAGGTGGGGGCAAGAAACTGAGATTCCTAGCTACAATATTAAAATTTAAGGATCAAGCACGGGCAGGCCAGAATATACCACTGTCAATACAATAGAAATTAAACACCATGCGTTTTTAAGCAAACCTCATCTCTCTAACCACACTTTTGAATGATTTTTTTTCTTTCTTTATTGATTATATTTTATCCAATACCTGTATTAATAGCAAGGGGATGGAACTGAATAAGTTGTATTCTTGTTGTACAATAAGATGAAAAAATAGAAATCTAGTTTTTATTGATCTGAAGTTCTTTCAAACAGGTTTCTTTAGAAGAGTAATACTAGCAATGTACTCTTTAAAATATTTCTTTTAATATATTGTTTATTGTCGTGTGAAATTCATATCGAGTTCATTAAATGAAGTAACGTCTTTATATAAATTTTATCAAATAATAGTATGGTGAAAATACGAGTTATTTTATAATACATCACCCCATGTGCTCAACAGTGATGTATCCATAAAAAACATAAACAGCTTATTGAATTTCTTTTTTCCTTGTGAGTTGAAGACATACCATGTGTTTTATTTTAAAAAACTGGGTCAAATTCAAACATCTGCTCCATTTCATATCAAATTTATAAAAAAAAATACGATAACAAAACATTCCTTATTATTGCATAAAATATTTGTAAGACCTACTTAATAAGAAGTGGGATTCATAGATTTTTTGAAAAAGCAAATTTAAAACTGCAAGTGGGCTAGAAAAAATGTTTTACAGTCGTTACTCGTACAAAATATACACGAGAAAATACCACATATTAAATTCATCTCATAGCTCAATATTCTCAAGTACGAAATCATCTGCCTTCAACTGAAACTTGATAACAATAAACATAACAACAACAACAACCAAATCAGCTTAAGTCTAATTACTCAACTACAAAGTTTGCAGAAAGAAGAGCCCTACCTACACATGCATACTAAATCCAAATTGTAGACCAAGGAGATAAATAAACTTAAAGGTAATAGGCAATATGCTTGAGTTCAGTCTCTTTCATGGATAACTTCCCATGATTTAGCCTGAGCCTCCAAGAACACCCTTAAGCTTCTTCACCAGAGCAACATCAATGAAAGTGGTTTGTACTATCAATGGTGTGGGGAAACTACTTTTGAACAACGCAAAGTCCAAAATTTGTAGACCAGGATTGGAGCTACTGAAGCTTACAATTGTCAAGGCTGAAGATTTACCTGCATTGATTTGGAAGTGAAGCAAACCTTGAGGGAATGCCATAACATCCCCCAAGAGTTTTGATGTAGACAGTGTTGTCAGAAGAAATGAATCCAGCCAGGATCCTCCCTTCTATTACAACAAGTAATTCTGAAGCTCCAGGATGAGTGTGAAGTGGTATAACTCCACCTGCTGCTAAGTCCAAACATGCCACGGAAATGCCGAGGCCGTTGAGACCAGCAAACTGAGCATCAAATGCAGGGGTCACTGCAGCTTTGATAATGTTTGAGGTGTTACCAGCAATGCCAAGGCCACTGTAAGCAAAATCATCTGCTGTGACCTTTGCAGGCTTCTTGCATGAGTGATTATTGGTACTGGCCTAAACTTAAATCTCTTTCTGGTTAATGTGGTTCTTTTTAATTCTGGTTCAATATGTCTTAAGTGAACATTGAACAACCATGCTCATGGTGATATTGATATTTATGCAGAACTTAGTAATGGAGGAATAGAGATAACAGTAGAAGCACCGGAGGTTTAAGGGTAAAAGTAAAAATGTAATATTTGAGATCCTGTACACTTACTCTTTATGTTATCCAAATGAGCCAACTCAAGAAAGGACATTCCTTTTTTACTTTTCCACTTACCAAACGACCAAACCAGTGTTATTATAGTAAGAATGGAAAAAAAGGTTATCCATATGTACAGGATATGTAGTAAGAAATGAAGAACATATGGTCCACATTGCAAAAGAAAGAAATTAAGGGCATAAAAAGACTTTTTGACAGCTATCCCTTCTGCAAGCCTTGTTTGCGTGTTAGCGTGGATATTAAGCAAGGACATATATATGCGGTTGCCTTAAATTCCCCCATCTTCTAGGGAACCTGGTAAAAAAAAGTCTACTTGTTGTGTCCCCTGACATGCAACTGAAGAATGAAAGATCTTCATGTAATTTAATAATCTTAGCA
The DNA here is from genome assembly GCF_004193775.1 of Glycine soja. Classification (NCBI taxonomy): domain Eukaryota; kingdom Viridiplantae; phylum Streptophyta; class Magnoliopsida; order Fabales; family Fabaceae; genus Glycine; species Glycine soja. The sequence continues at coordinate 22,304,110 of NC_041014.1, read as the reverse complement.
TCTCTTGCTCTTGGTCAATGGTCCCTCCTACAATTGCAAAGCTAGCTGCTACATAAAAATTTTGTTGGATGCTAAAAATACTAAGGATAAGGTTCTCATTGACGAATCAACAGTGGCCATTCACTCCCTACCAAAATCAAGAAAAAGGTGGCTTTGATATCACTTTCATTGTCATAGCATGAATGTCCTTGTCGATTGTGTCTATGAGATATTGCCAAGAGAACCATTGCATGACTGCTAAATTGTCAAAGATGTATGAACCCAAAATAGACCTCTCAAGAAAAAGGTGTATGCTTCTCATGTGTACAAATTACTGATGAGCTGCCATGCACGTTCCTTACCTAAGTCTTACATTTTTCAAATCCATTGAGTTAAAAAAAAATTGTGATTCCACTGTCTAGCAGAAAGAAAATCATAATGCGGTAACTGACATTAGAAATTGATTGAATAGGCAAATAAAAAATCAGGACGTCGAGGTAGAGGATGTATAAATTATTTCTTAATTAGGGAAAAGTGGAGTACTGAGTACATGTACCACAAGTGCATGTACTATAACACTAATATGTCTTGGACAAGTCACAGTGTTTTCCACATTCAATTGGGACTAGTTAGAAAGAGAGGTATATTTATTAGATTACAATATGTTTTTTATTTTTTAAAAAATTTAACATTTTTCATCATTGTAAAATTAAAATATCATTTTTTAATTACATTCAAATTTACGAGTATGATTTTTTATATCGATTTATACGTATAAATGGTGTAAAAAAGATTCATTTGTAACGATCTATAATCTATTGAAATAATTAATCTAAATTAATCTGAATCTAAAAAAATAATAGATTGCCTTAGTCGAGCATATACAGAGAAATATCAAATAGCCTCATATTTTTGCAAGGGTTCATTTGTTATATAATTAATCTCGGGCTTGAAAATGAAAAAGATAGTTCACTATATTAAGAATGGACTGATAGATATTATGACTAAAGTTATAATTAAATGAGAATAAGTTCAAATAACATGTTAGTCGCTTTGGCCGAGTGGTTAAGGCGTGTGCCTGCTAAGTACATGGGGTTTCCCCGCGAGAGTTCGAATCTCTCAGGCGACGTTTAACATTTTTTTTATTTGTTATTGATACAATAAACTACTTTGCTATCTTACGCATCTGCCAAAGGTCCAAAACCAAACGTTGTGACCCTATTCACCGGAATCATTCAAGAACTCCAAAACCCCATAACAGGATACAGTGTTTGTGTCACTCTTTCAAAATAAATAAAAACTTCATACTAGAATTTTGTTACCTGCTAATAATGTTTTTTCATAAAAAATTTCATCTTGCAGCAATTATAGATTATTAATTTGTTTAAGTAGTATTACGTCAGGCAATATATTTTAAGTATATAAGGAAAAGTTTTATAATAAAACATTCAGTTGAGATTAGAAAACTCTAACTATACGTACCAGCAGAAGGACAGACATTACTTGTCTGTCTCTATATTTTTATTCTTTATAGAAAATTATTAAATTTAATTTCCTTTAAGATAGTAATTTTTATTTAATCTTTTAACAGTTTACTATAGTTAATTTCATACGAGAGCTTGAAAGAAGATAACAGGTGGTTTAGAGAGAAATTGAAATGTACAATAGTCAAACAAGAGTATTTCCATTAATTATATATTTTTTAAGGCAAAAAACTTAATATTATTTTATTCAAAATGAAAGACTGAATACAAATTGAAATGAAATCAAAATGCCGGAGACTAATTAACCTAAGATCTAAATACCCTAACAAGTGAATGAACCACTTAATTTGTTTGTCTGAGGATAAACTCAACTGAAGAGTTTTGAATGTTATGAACATTATTATTCAAAAAGCCATATGGAGATTAAAATTAAAGGGCATGCATGGCCTTAGCTAGTTACTTAATTTTGTCTCAGTTGTTCCATTAAAGAAAGGATAATCTGTGTAGCCTATAACAGGATCTTGGGTGTAAAATGTGTTCCTGTTATACTTGGTAAGAGGTGCATTGAGCTTAAGCCTTAAAACCAAGTCTGGATTGGAGATGAAAAGACGACCATAGGATACCAAATCAGCATGGCCTTCAGCTACAGCTTCCATTCCTGAGTCCCTAGTAAAAGCTCCACTACACATGAATGTTCCCTCATAAGCCTCTCTCCATTTCTGCATGAAATGAGCTTCCTCCTTTTCACTCACTGACTCGGTTTGCGCCAAAAGTGTGAATCGAGGCTGAGTAACATGAAGATAAGCGAGTTTTGTGCCCACTTGTTTCTGCAAATTGTTGAGTCTTTCAATCACTGCTAAGCCTAGCCCAAGTGGGTCAGAGTCAAAGGCGTCATTGAAATCAATTGCTGGTGAAATTCTGATAGCAACTCTTTCCGCTCCAATGGCAGAGACAACAGCTTCAACTACCTCCATTAAGAACCTGCACCGGTTTTCTAGTGGTCCACCGTATTCATCTGTTCTATCATTGATTGCATCCTTTAAGAATTGATCAATGAGATACCCATGTGCTCCATGAATCTCGATTCCATCAAAACCTGTATATATGTCACATTTCATCATATATGTATATGCATGCCTTGATAATTTAATAGTAAGAAATAATATAAAAAAGTACTAGTAGATGTTAGTGAAACAAATTAACTAGTAATAATGAATTACCTGCTCGAATTGCATTAATAGCTGCTTGGCGATAATGGTGCACTATTTCAGATATCTCAGAAGTGGTAAGTGCACGAGGCTCTGGATAGATGCCATGGGAGCCATCGGGCATGAGAATTTTCCACTTGTCTGATATGGGTTTGCTGGTGGACGAAGAGGGTAGAGCCCCACCAGGCTGATACACTGTTTCACAAGTGAAGCAATCAATGAAAGTGCAAAATGATGAGTGCATGAACAAACAGATTACTGGAAAACTGAATGTCATATCATATCAAAAACATAATTAAGGATGTTATATATGATATATGCACATATTTGTGTGCAAAATTAAGAATGGAATTCACCACCAACCCGTTTGGTTTATATTAATTGTGGATTTGGATGTGTTTTTTAATAAAATTGATTTTGAAGCCGTATCATCTATATTTGTATAATTTTGGTTACAATTGGTTTTGAAATAAAATTCAGTATATTTTTTTTATCCAATCCAAAAATTAATTAAAGTTATTTTATTTCAGAATTAATTTTAATTTTTTTAAAATATGAAACTAAATATGTGAAAAACAATCTAAAATAAATTTTAGGCTCAAGATGAATTTTGCAAAGGTGTAATGTACAAAGATATAATAATCAATTTTTCATAGAATGCAAAAGTCATGAAATTGTTATTATTATTATTATCATAAACGATTAAAATGAGTTACGTGAAAATTAATCTAAAATAAAGGACACTAAATTGAGAGTTAGAATAAGGTGCATGGATGAATATTGTTACCTGGATGTGATGCACGGCCAACATGCCAGAGTTGACAGAAGATAAAGCTGCCGTTGGCATGCACGGCGTCCACTACATTTCTCCATGCCTCTACCTGTTCATCTGAGTATATTCCAGGAACATGAGGAAACCTGCAGCATGCATGTGATCAAACCACCACTTAATTACTAATCAATCACAGCTTGGATCTGTAAAGGAATAAGAAATAAAATACCCAGAAGAAGTTGGAGAGATCAAGGTGCCTTCAGTGATGAGAAATCCACCCGGTGTTGATCTCTGAGCGTAGTATTCAGCATGTGCTGCCAGTGGAGTCCCATTGAGCGCTCTGCATCTGGTCATGGGAGCCAATACCACCCTATGAGAGAGGTTGAATTTGCCCATCTTGTTGTATGGAGAAAATAAGCTAATTGAGTTATCTGCCATTGTTGAATTAAGAAGAGGGAGATATGTTGAATTATGCAATCAACTTTGTTATATATATACTGCAATGCATGGGATTCATAGTGGGTATTCCACGTACGTGTGGTCGGTTTGCCACGTTCAAAATGTCATCTTTCGTATTATTAATGCCAAAATACTATTCTTTTGCCTATCATGACATCATGCATGATGTTATTGGGGGTGACAAAATAAGTTTCATCCCTCAAAAAACTGCTTGAAAGAAACGTGCCTGAACTCTCAACCTACCCTTATATGGAACTCTTGATCAATTCCTGGTTCGTACTAATACCTATCCTAAAAGAGTCATTAGTTGATAATATTTTTAAGATATTAATTAATAAATGAATAAAAAATAAAAAAAAACTACGCTGAAAATTTGAATTCAAATTCAATAAGAAAATTACCTTTTTTAGTATAATAGAAATTTTAAACATAGCAGATTTATTAAATTTTAAAAACATACCTATATTTGTGCTTTAAAAATTATTATACATTATTTTAAATGTTTTTTAATCAAAATTTGAAAAGAAATATTATACAATAGTGTTTGACTTTACTTTTTTCTCTTCTTTTTTATCCTTGTTTTTAAAATAGGAAGCTGAGTCAAATATATTTAAAGAAAATCTCTTTAAAAAGTAAATAACTTATCCATTATTAATTTCTTAAAATTTTTAAGTACATACCTATGTTTATGCTTAAACATGATTATACATTACCCTTCAAAAAAGTAATTCTTTTAACGTCAATGTTTTATCAAATTTTTTAAACAAAAAATACACCAATATTTGATTTAATTTTTTCTCTTTCTTTAGAGGAAAAGTTGGAGAAAAAAAAAAGAGCAGTGAACTTATGTATAGATAGAGAAGGGAGGGGGATAAGATTCACTTTCTATTTGAATCGGCATTTTTTATAATAATTAGTCTTGCACAATTTATCTTGAATAATATATATAGTTGAAACAAAAAATACATCAAACCAAAAATTAAGTCAAGTTCTAATATTCAGATGGATTTTGCAGGTGTTTAAGCTAGACTAAAATCATGGTGGGAAAAAAAGTTAGAGTAAAATCTTAACCGTCCAACTTAATAAATTGAAATGACTAAAAATAGTTTAATTAAAAAATTTAAATAAAAATATATCACGTGACTGCAGCTTTTTTCTTTCCCACTGTTTTCTTCCTTTGACTTTTGTCTTTTTCCCACCCGGTGCCTTCATTATTTTCCATTACAGTAAGGACCTGATTCATTATTCTGGTCAAATCAACCGATGCATTTTCCCCATCAGTGACATTGACATTATGGTCTAATGTGACTATTCTGGCAACTCGTGACGCAATGCCTCACCGAATTGCTTGCAAACCGGTCTTTAATTAACTTCCTGTTATTTTAACCTCAATAAAAAAAATTCCTGTTATTTGATTTGAATTGCATTTTTTTATACTACAAATAGAGTGCTTTATATAATTGCATGTACTAAGAATTTTTTTGTCCATGGGCCAGCCTAACCACTGGATTTTGTGGGCTTTTTGATCTTGTGAATCATGGAACATCTATTCTCCTTGTAAGATTGTTATTGACACAACCAACCACTGTGGAATTCCTGTTTTGTCCACCTACCAAATACTTACACCTCCATCCCTTCTCCTTAGATTCAAAAGTGTTTGTAGTGTGATTTGATTCGATTTGTAGATAAAACTAGATCAGTAACCGTGTGAACACACGAGTAAACTGTAAAATTAAATGTATACTATAATTAGTTATAACATTATAGGACTTAGTTGAGGAGAACTAAAATTAATATAAGATACAACATTTCACATTAAGATGTTAAAACTGATTTCAAAACCAAGCAAAACATAACATATTTTATATAATAACTCTTGTTTAAAGGAAGATTCCAACCATCATTTCCCACAAATTGCACCACGAAGAGTTATAAACAAAAATGTACAGATTTTAGTAAGTATATTATACTTAAATTATAAACAAATCTAAAACAAAACAAATTTAGATGTTGCGTTTGAAATCTCAAATATAATTTACAGTTGGATTTAGTTCGGTTTAAATATAACATCTAAATCAAACTTTTGTGGTTGGGATTTTGACCATTTTTTATTTTTTATTCTATTATCACAATTTAAAATTTATCAACTAAACTTACATAATTATTATGCTATATTATTTTAAAAAAAGAATCTTATTTTTTATTAATTTTTTTAAAAAATATTTTAGTTAAAAAATATTATTTTCACTTTTATTTAGCATTAATATAAAATAATATCACTAACTCTTTTTTGTAACATATTTGTGTTTCACTTGATATTTAATACTATTTTTTTTAACAATATAAATACATTCTTTTTTAACATATGAAAGTAAAATATACATCTTGGTTATAAAGCAAAAAAAAAGTAATAAATTATTTAATACTTATCATCAATTATCACAATAAAAAATAATATAGTTATAATATGCAATTTATTTGGTTTGTTTCAGTTTTTTATAACAAACCAAATCAAACCACAAAAAATGTGTTTTTTTTTTTTGTTTTGCAGTTTAAGCGGTTTTTGATTTTTTTGATCAAGTCTGAGTTTACGAATAGTTTGGTTCAGTTTGAATGTCTCCCCCACCCCAATCCAAATGCAAAACACTCACACCACCTTACTTGCCCCCACCCTCATCCGCCACCATTGTGTGTGACCCCACCCTCATCCTCAAACATTGCAGCATGACCCATTCTCGTCCATTGTGCACGATCCACCAATGTCAATGCTCATATTGAGATTCGCACACCCCTTGCCCCCATTTTTTGTTGCAAGTTTTGTGATTGAATATGTTGTTCTTGTTGAATCTATGTTGTTGTCAATGAGTTTGGATGGTGATTGAGGTGGTCGGGGATCTTGGGCCAACAACGAAAATTTGTTGGTATACAAGTGTATAGTGAAATCCTATTTCAATTGTACACATAGAATGGAAAATAATAATAGGAGAAATTAAAAGAAGAAGGATTCTGTTAACCAGTGCCTTAAGATATTAGTTAAGAAATTAAAAGGAGAAAATATTTATCATAAAGATCATAAGGAAGTGTAAAAAAAGTTATGAATAACGTATTTTTATGTATCTCAATAAAAAAAATTCCTTTTATTTATTTAAACAATATCCAAAAGGTAGTAATTAACATTTGTCTAGAAAAAATTAGACAAATATTATTTTTTAGTATATATGTAATCGGGTTGGATTGGGATTGGGTTAGAACCGGTTTGAAACTCAAGGACATGTTACTCAACCCAATTCCAACTAAGTGCACTCTTTTTTATTTTTTTTTTATTTTTTTGTCATTTTGATCAATCCGATGTAAGGTGCTTTTGGCTTTGTTAGGCACTTCTTGTGCTAAACTAAGTGGTATTAATAAAATTTACCTTTGCTTAAAAGAAAAAAGAAATCTAATTGAGTGCATTAAAAAAAATTCAATCCAGTTCATCCTAATGACTTAACTCTCTCTAAAAATATAATTGGGTCCGATTGAGTTAGAGAATTCAAGGGTTGAGTGCAATCTCCTTACACCCATACTTCAGATCTTAACGTTATTACATACTTACTTTACCAATAAAGTATATTAAATATAGATAACCTGAATCTACAAAAAAAAATTACATGACCGCATCGAGCTTTTACTGAGACAGAAGCTATATAGCATTATAATTTTCCCAGGTTTCATTGGTTACATCATTAATCTCTTGCTGAAAAAGAAAAAAAGAAACATAGTCCCCTATATTAAGAAGGGACAGACAGATATTGGATTAAAATTATTATACAACGTAATTCAACAATAAATACAGAGATGCAGCTTGCAGGCAATATAGATGACTATACAGGCAATAAGATTTTCATAATGAAGACATTCACTTGAGATTGGGATACTCCAATTAATTATACATATGACGACAATATGACTATTCAAAAAGTCAAAGAACATTACAGTTAAAGGCGTGCCCTTGGCTCCTTTGTCTCACTTTCTTTGCTTAGGAAAGGATAATCTGTGTATCCTATAACAGGATCCTGGGTGTAAAATGTCTTCCTGTTATACTTGGTAAGAGGTGCATTAAGCTTAAGCCTTAAAACCAAGTCTGGATTGGAGATGAAAAGTCGACCATAGGATACCAAGTCAGCATGGCCTTCAGCTACAGCTTCCATTCCCAACTTCCTAGTAAAGCCACCACTACACATGAATGTTCCCTCATAAGCCTTTCTCAAGTTCTGCATCAAATGAGCCTCCTCCTCTTCACTCCCAGGTCTACCTGACTCGGTTTGGCCATAAGCTGTGTATCGAGGCTGAGTAACATGAAGATAAGTGAGTTTTCTGCCCAGTTCTTTCTGGAAATTGTTGAGTCTCTCAACCACTGCCAAGCCTAGCTTAAGTGGGTCAGAATCAATGGCATCAAGGTGATCAATTGCTGGTGAAATTCTGACAGCAACTCTTTCCGCACCAATAGCAGAAACAACTGCTTGAACCACCTGCATTAGGAACCTGCACCGGTTTGCTAGTGATCCACCATATTCATCTGTTCGATCATTGATTCCATCCTTTAAGAATTGATCAATGAGATACCCATGTGCCCCATGAATCTCGATTCCATCAAAACCTGTATATATGTCACATTCGATCATATATGCGTAATTAATAATGGCCAAACAACAACTAATGATGGTAAAGTTTTTTTTGTCTTCAGCTTCTGAAAACTAAATGTTAAAAACTGGTTTGAATTGTGTTCCATTTAACAAACCCACAAACACAAGCTAGTAATCTAAAGAACTCCACAGCAATAGATCTGTAGACTAGTTAATCTCCATCCAGCTGCATTGAAACTGGTGTTATGCAACATTATATGTGCCAAGAACATAACACTAAGATGCATTGCCAGGCCAACCTTAACCCAGTAGAGTCAGCTAGTGGTGGAAATTTTGAATAATGTATTGCCACCATTGTACAAAAAGAAAAGTGGATAGGCCAACTTTACTTTTCTTTACATTTGGAATTGGAATCTACTATAAAGTCCTTAAAAATGAGACGAAAGGAGAATTAAAAACGCAGCATATAATCACCATCATGTCTCTTCCTTTAATTTTCTTAGAAGTTACAAGGAAAATACATCAGGCAATGGAAGCAGATCATGTACACATTTTGTTGATAAATATTTGTGTTTTAATTTAAAATTTATAAATATATATTAATTCTATTTTATAAAATAAAATATTTATTTTAGATTTTTTTAAGATTTTGTTTTAACGAGTCAATTAGTTTGTTATGTTTGTTGTGATAACTGTAGGTTGATTTTTCAACAGTCATACTTCCAACGGTCATATTTTGTTAATGTAAAATGTCTATATATATATATATATATCTCTTTCCTCTTTTCTAAAAAGAATATACTCCCAACAAAGATTGTCTCTTTCTTTTCCTATAAAAACCTTATTTTTGTGAGAGCAAAAGCATTGGTATTCATAAGGTTCGGGGATCCTTTCGCAGCGCAATCAGAATTTGTGCAGGGGGCGTTTTTATTTAATTCAACACTGTGCATCTTCTTCGTATTTATTTTCCTTCATTTTTGTTTTATTTTCTAACACATTTTACATAATATCATAATGACAATCTAAAGACACTTGCATTTCAACACATACATTAACATAATCTTAATTCAGAATATTTAGTAAGAATTCAAGAAACTAACCTGCTCGAATTGCATTAATTGCTGCTTGGCGATAATGCTGCACTATTTCAGGTATCTCAGAAGTGCTAAGTGCACGAGGCTCTGGGTACACACCATAGGACCCATCGGGAAGCAGAATCCTCCACCTCGCCGATATGGGCTTGCTGGTGGACGAAATTGGTGGAGCTCCACCAGGTTGATACACTGTTTCACAAGTAAAGCAATCAATGAAAGTGCAAAATGAGTGAATCACTGAACAAACAGATAACTGAAAAGGAAATGTAACATCAAGAAAATAACAAATCATAATTTTCGGTGCAATTCATTAAAATCAGCTATGCCAAAATCTAAAAGTTAAGCAGAGTGAGTTAAGTAAGGAACACAATTTAAGTGCAGTTTCTCAAAAAAATTTAGAGCTTTTTTTAATAAAAATTAGAATTTCATCTCAGTAATGACTAATGATGTAATGTATATTTGCATTAAAACAAACTGTTGATTGACATTAAAAATACTTAAAGAACTGCACCTATATGGAGATATAAGATTGGTTCAATGGTGACATTTCTAACTGCACCTAAAGGGAGAAGGAAAGGGGAAAAGGTGGTGGGTCAAATCCTCCCGACATTTCTAACAATACTAACAAACTATGCTGATTAAAAAAAACTGCACCTAAATTTTTTCTTTAGAAAAGTATTTTATAAGACATTGTCCTTGAAAAAAGATGATGAACTCACAAGAGTGAATTGATTTCTAAATCAAATCAAACTAAAAAAAAATCAGAGTTAATTTTTGTTCCAAAGATAGTATCGCCCTTCACACAAAATCCATTGTTAAAATTCTTTGTATCACCCTTCACACAAAATCCATTGTTAAAATTCTTTGTTAAAACCAATGTTTAATCAATCACCCTTCACACAAAATCCATTGTTAAAATTCTTTCTCAAAAAGATATACACCAATTTTTGCATCGATTTACTCTCTATCTAGAGAAGATGATTGGGTTATCTAATCCAAACTGAATTAGATTTTCACACAAAAAACACCATGAGAGCTTAAAAAAAAAAACAAAGAGTCGCACACAATATTCAATTTTTTCTCTTTTTCTTTTTCTTTTTCAAAAACGTTAGCTCATAATGTGGTTATTTATAGAGAAAACAGTTATAACTACCGATTAAATAGTCAATTTAATAGATTGTTTCAAAGAAGTAATCAATTATATTATCATTTTAATTGATTAAAGGGTTCCCGTATTTGGAATGAGAATCTCATTGCAAGCTACAAACACTTGTGTAATCGATTAAAACAAGAAGTTTTATGCATTGAAGAAGTTTTTACCTTTAAAACAATTTTCTTACCTCTACATGATTATGCATAATGTACATGTAAAAATATAAAGATTAAAATACAACAATAAATACAAATGTCACTCAAAGAGTTGAACATGTAAAAAGACAAAACTTCCTTCTTTATGTTGTTCCCCTATCTCTAACACTCCTAACATATTTTTTATTATTGGTTAAAATATATTAAAAATTATAAATTTTGATGGGTTTCAATTCATTTTTCATTGAATGAACTTTTTGACGAAATGTATGTTAAAAAAAATGTTGAGAATGTGTCACTGACGCTTTTCTACAAGATATTAGTGATTGATTATTTTTTTTATCAATTATCAAAGTTACTTAGTTTACTCTTTAAAGGGAATGGTTAGGTCTAGAGCCTAGAGGAGTAGGACCAGAATAACACAAAATTGGGTGCATGAGAACTAGGGGCAAGTTACCTGGATGAGAGGCACGGCCAACATGCCAAAGTTGACAGAAGATAATGCTGCCTTTGGCATGCACGGCATCCACTATGTTTCGCCACGCCTCCACTTGTTCATCTGAATATATCCCGGGAACATGGGGAAACCTGTATATCAAACCACCACTCCACTAAACAGTCCCACCATGACCAAACTAATCACACCTTAAAGAAAATACTAAATGAAGATGAATAATTACAAAGAAATTAGTATTCCATATACAAAATGTATTCCTTCTTTAACGGTTTTATTTATCATTATTTTTTAATAATGATTAGAAAATTGAAAATACTTTTTGATTAAATTTACAAGAATTTTAAATAATGAAAAAAATTGTTTATTTTTAATTATTACCTAAAAATAATGGCTTACGAAATCGGTTTTCATACAACATGAAACAATTTGTATACATTTAATTTTACTTCTACTTTTTTTTTTCTTTTACTTGATACATCTTTAACTTTTTTTTTCTTAGCCCGTTAACAATTACACAAAAATAAAAGTCTGTTAATTGCAGCAGTCAATGGTACACAGGAGATATAAGGTTTTTTTGGGTGATTAAAAAATATAAGAAAAATGTTGTGGGCTCAATCCATTTTATTAAAAAAATAAAAATTAATAATTAATACTTATCGATATTAGATACTAAACACGAGCAGCACCCACGTAGAACTCGTTCCACCGTAGGACGCGTTGTTTGACCGTTCAATCTCATTAAGGCAAAAAAAAAAGAGGAGCATTTTAGACTTAGTACAAAAACAAACAGTTTTGCGTTGAAGCACAAGGAATAAATGTTTTATCAATTGACTAATGTTTACACAGTCTTGCAATCAATAATATTTTAATATTTAAATAAAAGTGAATTACATATTTAACATTATAAATCATGAAGTGATTTTTTTTATTTAATAATTAAAAATCATAAAACAAATAATATTCCCACCAACAGTTAAAGTAAATGAGATGGATCGTAGTTCCGAAAAAAAAACATATAGACACATGAAATTATGAATAATATATTATTATGATATTGTTGAAAAGAATAATAATGGAAAGAGATTGGTAAAGTACCCAGGAGCAGTGGGGGAGATCAAGGTGCCTTCGCTGATGAGAAATCCACCTGGTGTTGATCTTTGAGCGTAGTATTCAGCAAGCGCTGCCTGTGGAATCCAGTTCAACGCTCTGCATCTTGTCATAGGAGCCAACACCACCCTGCACAAAATCCAAGTCAGATCGCTCATGTGTTTGTGGGTAAAAATGAATAGATTTAAGAAAATTGTAAAGATCAAGAGAATTAAATGAAAAGTGCGTGTGACTGTGACGACCTATGAGAGAGGTTGAATTTGGCCATCTTGTAAGGAGAAAATAGGGTGTTGCTTCCTTGCGTTGTTGCATTATCGGCCATTGTTATTGTTAGAAGCGTCGGCGATGCAGATGATCTTACTTTCCTGAATATAAGAAAGGTGAAGGAACAACTTAAGAAGAGGGAGTCCCTGATGTTCAATTATTGAAGGATTCTTATATGCTGCTGCTTTGACTGTTCCTTCCACGTGATTAATATTATCTCTACACGTGCTTCAATCTCTTATTTAATTAATTTTATATTAAATTACTTTATCTCTACTAATTTATTTTTTAGACAAGTAAAATCATTTAAATTAATTTAGATGATAAGATCAAATTAAATTAATTTTAAAAATTAGATAATTAAATTAAAAAAATAAATAATTAAATCAAATTAATTTTAAAAAATAAAAAATAAAAATAAATTGGACTGGTGAGTGGACGGTGATAGCTTAAAAGTAAAAAGAAATGGAACGGGTAATGGGTTCAGAATCACATACTACTGGTAGTGGAGAGAGAGGATGAGGATGAGCATGATGTTGGCGTGCATGTTTCCACCTGGTCAATTCTATGATGGATGCTGTTTTTCTTTCCCCTGTCACTTTCCTCTTCCAATATCCAATACGACCAATACCAACAGTCTCTACTTGTTGCTCTAATATAGGCTTTTGCCTTTCCTAAGTTTCGGGGTAAAGCTAAACTTAATCACCATTCATTCCTCTCATAATAATTAATTATTGTGTGTAAAAAAACTTTATCATAAGATAATTATCATTTATTTAATATAATATTAATTATATATGATAAAATATAGTCGCTTCTATTTTATTTTTTTTTTTGGAAAAATACTAATAAGTACTTAAAGATAGTTGTTAAATAGTTAAAAGTACTTTTTTTTTATTGAAAAGTGTGATAATACCCTCTCATAATTTTCAATACAACCATTTTAATAAAATACTTTCTATATTTTGATACACCAGAGCATTGTGCCCCTTCGGATACGTTGACATCAGATGTAATAATGCGAGTTAAATCTAGGTAAGACTTCATTTTGGTTCTTTAAATATATTGGAATAGGCGAATTAATATTGAAAATAAGTATACAGAATTGGGCTTGAGTTACTGGTTTGGACTTCGGACTCCAGCCATCCATATGTGAACCCAAATAATATGAGACCAACTCAGTTTATTTTGGGGGGCGGGTCAATGGTCATTGTTTATTTAATTCTAAAAATCATTTTAGTGTGTATAATTTTTCTGCCAGACATAATAGTTAAAATAATATTCTCAAAATCTTTGACTATTGATACAAAATTTCCTCTTTTTTTTTACAACCACATACAAAATTTCTTTACCTCTTACGCCCACAATTTTCACTAAAATAACGCTTTCTTCTAATCATTTTGATAGTTTTTTTAACAGAAAGGAAAAAGTCATAAATAACTTGTTCTTGTTTTTGACAGTTCTAATCATAAGTATTCACAACCCACTTTTAAAACAAAAAACTTAACTGGTTCAAGTGCTATAGATATTGTGTTTCATCATAGCATCTGTATACACGGCATTAATGCTCCTTAATAGTGTTACACTAATTAAAATCAAAGCGTGGCTGATGTAATCCTATTTGCTTGTCAATAATAGAAATAATCGTTCTGCGCCAAAAAAAAATATAAATACATTTATCAAATCTTGTTAAATCTCATATCTGTGTATGCCTTTGATTACTCTGTTTTAAAATATTGGTTGTTAAAACTAACAATACTATCAGTTCTTTAAACTATTAACCTATTAGGTATAACACCTTATATATATATATATATATATATATATATATATATATATATATATATATATATATATATATATATATTAAAAGTTATATATGAGAACAAAATGTGAAAACCATGTTGTTTACATTTAGGTGAATTGTCTCTCTCTCTCAAAAAAAAAAAATACAATTTTAGAAAACCATATATATTGGTGGAATTGTTAAGTTTTAATTGATCTTTGCAATATTTGTATGGGGGTTGCTTGCCGCTTTTTACGATGACGACGAGGCTAAACTAAAATGATATTTTCAAACATTTTATTGATAAAATGGAACGAAAGAGCATTGTTAATTGGTTTTCACTTTTCATTTGGCTAAAATATGAAGGTTCTCTACCATAGTTTAAAAACTCGATTGATTCATTAGACTAGTCTAACCCAGGTCTAGTGGTATAATTTGGTCGGTTTGATTATTGGATTGGTCATATATCTAATCCGGGATAATCTAACCAGACCCCCGGTATGGGATAAACTCAATGACTCATGTCGGTTTTTAAAATCCATTTTGTGTAAACAAAAAAAAAACACTCCAAAAAAATTTAAGACTTATATAATTGTGTTATTGAATTATTATTTATGAACTTGTGTTATCAACTTTAATACTTTAATTGATATTTTAGATTTTAGAGTATGGATAAATTTTTTTCTTAATCAAATAATGTTAGTTATATACTTATATATAATAGATATATGTATAATTTTAAAATTTTAAATATATATATATTGATTCAAAATGAATAATTATTGATTTACTGATTGGATCACTTGACTTATTATCTTATCAAAGTCAATGACTAAACCTCGTTCAAGTCAATGACTAGACCAAATTTGATAACTTTGTCGTAAATCTTTGCTGCATGCCTCGACTAATGCTTTAATTAAATATCATCTTCCCGCCCGTTGATGATAATAATCAATATCAAAACATGCTTTTCTCTGAAGTTTTTATGATCATACATATCACTAACGCTCCCATCAACATGTGTAGTTAGCATATTCCGAAGCTAGAATACTAGTCAAAATCCAACTTTAGTGTAACTAACTAGGTTTACAGAAGTTCTTTCTCGTTCTAGCGTAGTAAGTTGGAACCATTATAGACTGGGGGAATTAAGCTAGAATTGAATGTAACTAGTAGATCTAACAATTTGTACGATATATGTAGTTTCTAAAAAGAGAATGCTACATGTACACTTTAAAAATGGGGTGTAAAATGGAAAGGAAAAGAGAGATAAATAGAAAAAATAAAAGAAGGAAGAAAAACTAGTAAATATGACAAATGATGTAACAAAAAATGAAAAAAAAAATGGGTGAGAGTGGAATGGAAGTAAAATTAAATGTTTGATACTAAGGGGAATTGAGTTGATCGAGTAGAAATGATTAGTCTTTCATAATGTATGCGGTGAATTAAGGCTTTAGTCTTTGCTATAAAAGATATGTCGTATTTAATGTTTAATCATATGTTGTACAAGGTTGCTAACAAAAAAAAAAAAATATATATATATATATATATATATATATATATATATATATTTGTGAAACCAAAGTTAATGTACAATAATAATGACCCATGATAAAATACTTTTTTAGAACTATCCTTGCAAATGTAGAATTTCTCGACTAAATTTTGACGAGGATATCAAAGTGAAACGCTCTATAAATAAAAAAATAATAATAGTATACAAAAGATACATTGTTATCTAACGGTAAATTTTATTTATGATTGATTTATTAATTTTTATAATAATTATTTTAAAAGTTATAAAAAAAATATTTTTTTGTTAGTTGATCCTGTAATTTACATTGATAATACGAGCTTATTAAACTTTAAATTAAATTGAAAGATTATTGGTTTGATACAATTGAAAGATCCTTTTGATAACAATTAGTTCGGTAAACGCAGGATACTTGGAATAATTAGGAAATTATATCATAGAAAAAATACAAAAGAGAAAAAAATGTTTTTTTAAATGATTTAATAAGGGGTCTAATCTTAAAATGCCTTTTAGAATTAGAAGTCGATATAAGAATGAAAAAAATAATTTTGAAGGATTTTAATATAATGATTTCTGTCCTCTCTTTAAAAGATTAAAAAGAAAACATTTTTTAAATATTTGAAGGATGACAAAAAAAATTTGGCTTCCTTTAAATTTGGAAATCATATAATATTTTCCTCCGACCAAATTTGTGAATAGTTTTTTCCTTTATTCAACAAATCACTGAAGCGAAGTGGTGTAAAAAATTAAAAACACTGGCAAGCTGAAGATGCACAGTACAAGTACAAATGAAAGCAGGGTTTTCCCAACATTTGTTAGTCAGATTATGCAATTATGTTTGCCATCAGCCATGGAAGAAAGATAATCCCCATGGGTCCCTACCAACATAACCACTGCAAAGAAAAGTCCCCATAGTTTGGTCACTTTCATCATATTCAAGCCATTCCATCTTTTTATTCACTAATCCTAACTAATTTGGACTTTGCTTTTCGGCAATTACGATTATAATAACGCTATAAGAAAATAATTGCCCTTGTTAGTAATTAATAGTCACGTATTATGGTTTTTTTTATTAATAATGAAATTCAAAAACTTCTTTTACCAAAATTGAATAAAGAGAAAGAAAAAAAATGAAACTTTTATTTGCTGAATCCTCCACGTTTGACCAAAGATAATCTGGTATGGTTGGGGAGAACAAAGTCTTCGCATTTAACATTACCCATTCAATTACAACTACCTCTAATTTTCCGGTTGTTTTTTTCATCTCAAATATAAGAAAAATATACTTGATTTTAAATATAAGAAAATTTCAATTAATTTTATCTTTAATGTTATTATTTTTAAATTATCATTCATTTAATTAAGGTTTTAGTTTAAATAAATTTTATTTTTATTTTTTATATATTCCAACAAAAAATAAGTTAAAAAAATATTTTTAATTAAAATTGATACAATTAAATATGATTAATTAATTTTATTGGTTACCATGAATCAATTGTTTTTGAGACAAGAGGGAGTAAGGTTTTTCAATTAGATGAAAATAGAATTATTATCATCCCCACCAACCTTCCATGCTGTGAGTGCATTCTCAGTTTTTCACGGAAACGACCAACCTCTTTGCCACCTGAGAAACGGCCTCGTCCCTTTTGCTTGTGCTGTGGTTGCTCTCATCGAAACCATAAGTTGATAATGAGTAAATTATGGTGAACTTTCCTGAGATTTAGAAGCATATTGGTTCAGGTTTTTTTTCTTTAAAAAAAAAGCCCTTTTCTATGACTATAAGGGCATATTTGATCAAGTTTTCTAAAAATATATATTTAATTTCAGATTTTATAAAAATTAGAAACGATCTTTTATTTGATAATGATTATATTTTTTTAAATCTCAAACAAACACATCACAAAATTTCATTTTTTTAAAAAAATAAAAGGGGTTTTATATATAAAAAAGAATGGAACAAAAAGGTTTTTAATAATCTATTTCTAAAACATTTATTGAATGTGTCCCATAAATTACCTCACATTATTGGGTTCACTTTTTCTCACAAGAAACACCAGTCAAAATGCAATTGTTTAATTTCTTTACTAGGTCCCACAACTCCTGGTGGTACTTTTTATATGGAAATATTGCTTAAGTTGAAAAACATCATACGAAATACTTGTTAGAGTTTTTTTCAAATATTTGTGATTGGTTGATTAATATATTTAAAATTACCCATACTTATTTCAAATAAAAAAAACATTCAAAATTCCCTTCCAATAACTTATTTCTAAATCAATGGAGGAGTGTTAGCAATAATCTCTCAGTCATTTGGGTTGAAATTTGTTAATATTGGTAGAGAGATACTTATTAAAAAAGAGAGGCAAAGAGAAGAGTTATGATAGTATATCTTTAGAAAAGGAAAGAGAGGATGCATTGGTTGTTACCAACCAAAGAGAGAAGGAGGAGGGTAGCAAACAAAGAAAGGCGTGCAAAATAAGAAACTGACCTTCTTCTCTTCTCTTTCTCTTCCTCTTTTCGTTGCTTTCTCAACTTGTCTGTCCTTTCGTTCCACCCTTGTACCACTTTTCAATCTTCCTTTTATTATTTTATTTCCCTTTTCTTCTTTCTGTTCCAAATCCAATATAATATATTATTCACTCCGCAACCCAACACTA
The DNA here is from genome assembly GCF_004193775.1 of Glycine soja. Taxonomy (NCBI): domain Eukaryota; kingdom Viridiplantae; phylum Streptophyta; class Magnoliopsida; order Fabales; family Fabaceae; genus Glycine; species Glycine soja. The sequence continues at coordinate 22,285,379 of NC_041014.1, read as the reverse complement.
CCTGAATGAACTACTTCATCACCCTAAAGCTTCGCTAACGGCCGCCCCAACTCTCTGCTTTCCAGCTTCTTCTTTTCTTTTGCTATTTCGAGGTCAATCTTCCATTTCTCTATGTCAACTTTTTTTACCGCTTCAATTCATATCATTTTGTTTGTTTTTATTTTCATGCTGGGGCATTGTGTTACCAAGTTGTATGTTATGCTTCTATTCAATTATATTTTTTTTATTTGTTTTGTTTCGTTCAATTCGCGCGTTTTCTTCCTCTATGTTTCTCAGTTAGTGTAACAGACTGAGCAGAAGATCATGAAAATTGATGTATAAGATAGTCACTTCCTCTTTGGGCTTTTTCTTTTTTAGTTTTTTTTTTAATTTATCTTTTTTAGTTAATTTTATAAGTAATCCAAATTATGTTTAGTTATGTGGCAGCTTTTGCTTGTATGGAGACATGGGAAAAATGGGGTATGCCATGATTAGTTGTGGACCCATTATAGACTACTTTCACTGTTTATTTGGTCTCGTATGTTCAGTTGGTGCAGTTACTAGCAATAAATAGGTTGCTAACATAAATTTTAATCAGTTAAGTAAGTCTTTTAAGAGTTGTTGGCTTTATTTGGTGAGTGTCACCCCCTTACTATATTTGTTGGACTTAACATCCCAACCTATGACACCAATAATGGGGGCAGCACTTTAAACTGGATGCAGCTCTGAGAATTCTTAAGGAAATAAAGTTGCACTCTTGCCATTTGCTATAGCTTCTGACCTAGTGGTAATCACTTGATCGGTTCTACAAGAGTAGTAAATGATACAAATAGCAAATAAATTTAAAGTTTTACTTTTTCCACACAATGCTTTGTGAGCTAGCATACTACAATCGGTGCTCAAGAGCTTCAACTTTTGGTGGCTTATCAGTATAATTGTTCCTGGCTGTAATTATTCTCCTCCATTTTCATCTTTCAGAATGGATTTTAGACTTAATGTAGCTCTAGTTTTGAGAGATACTTTATTAGAGTTTATGTTGCTTACATGAAATTCTTGATAATTTGCGTCATTGAATGCCATGTTATTGAAGGCACAGATGACTGGAATGTCAAAGGAAGAAGGGTCAGCTGGTCCTAGTTGGGGTGCTTCATTTTTTATGCAGACAAGAGAGGATGTGGTTAGAGCTGTTGCAGCTGCTGTTAACTCTCCACTGTCATCAAAAGATGATAACACTGGTAGCCAACTTCAAAGGCTGCAGTATCATGTTGCAAAAATGTTAAAAGGTTTTTCACACCCTCCTAATGTTGAAAACACAAATTATAATCCTGAAATCCTGACTAGTCTGAAGCGTCAATGGGCTGCAAACTTTCAGTTGCAGTACATGGTATGGTACAATGTTCAGCTTCAATGTACCAGATTTATGTCTAGTCCTTTGTGTATGAACTATAAAGAAAGCTTAAGTTGATTGTTATTGTAGTATCTTGAAACACTTGGTTTTGAATGCTCCTCTTCCTTGGAAGTTCAGCCCTTGCATCTGTTACATATTTGAACTTTCAGCTCTCCACTCTCAATGCCATTATAAGCTTTTAGGATCTATATATTTTCTTCTTGCCTTAGGGCACATCTCATCTCACGAACTATACTGTCCCTTGATTGTTCTCATACACTCCATCTTATCTGAGTTCACAGGACCATAGGTCTTGGAAGGAGCCCTCACAACTGTTTGAGAGCATGGTGGTTGTTGGACTTCCTCCTAATTGTGATGTTCAGGCACTGCAAAGGCAATATGTTGATAGAAAGTTTGAAGGCTCTGGTAAATTGAGAAGTGCACTCGGTTATCAGAATCAATCTCGTGTAGAACCCAATATTGAACCTCAGGTTGTGATCTTTGGTAGCAGATACTGAACTTTCATAATTATTATTCTCATTGCCAAATGGTACTAGTACTAATGTTAACTGTGTTACCATTCAAGTTTTACTACAATGACTACTAGAACTTCATTGACTACTGTCTTTAATATTAGTTGTCTTGAAATATATATATGGACCAAGAACAGTATTCAATTTTTCAGGTCTTATTTGTTTACCCTCCAGAAAAACAGCTGCCTCTTAAATGCAAGGATCTTATTTCTTTCTGCTTCCCTGGAGGCTTAGAGGTTAGATGTATGCTTAATGAACTTCAATCTTTTTTTCCTTCATTTTCTATGTCAAAATATTATCATTATTATTAATATTATAAAAGCTATATGTAGATGAAAACAGAAATGACTTCAAGCATTGAGTTCTTTTTCCCCTGAAATTGAGAATAAAAATAGATGTCAATGAGCTTGTAGCTTCATTGGCACTGGCCCCATCTGTAAGACTGGGGCATTTGCTGACAATGTTGGAGGTTCCATCTTCTACTCACTTGGGGTGTAGCATAAGACATAAGTGGCAATGGGTAGGGTCAGGGTAGGGTGAGTAAGAGAACATCATTTGTGTTTGTGTAATATATTAAATTATGTCCATTCACCTAGAGTGGGTATGCAGTGTTATTAAAGCATAGTAACTGACAAATCGGAGTGATCAATAGTGACAATATTGCCTGTATTTAAATTATTTGCATTAATAGTAGTTTATGTATTTATACAGTAAATAATCTATGGAGTCAGGCATCTATTTGTCTGTCTTGTCTTACATTTATTTATTTTCATATGTGAATAAGTTATGTGGTGTTTCTAATGAGGTTTTAGTTTTGTTTGATGTTATTTTAGGTTTGTGCTGTTGAGAGAACCCCTTCCATGAGTGAGTTGAATGAAATTCTTTTTGGGCAGGTATTTTTTTCCTTGCAATGTTAAGCTTTGATTAATATTAATTTATGCAAATTATTTTCTTAATTTAATATTTGATTAATGCATGATTATATTCTTCCTTCTGTTCTTGAATGATTGACTAATTATTAACTGAGTCCAATATCAAAGCATTTTTAGACAAACAGGCCATTCAAGTTAAACCAACTAATACACACTCTCCTTCACTCTTGGACAAGGGTCTGCTCGCAAATTCTAATATGGTATTGAAGCCTGTATCCAACAGAAAATTTGAAGACTAAAAAAAGAGACTGGCCCAGAAAAATTAAAAAGCCCAAAATAAAAAAAGGAGGTCGGACCAAAAGAATGACCCCCCTTAAAAAAGAGAAAAAATGAAAATAGACTCAGGCCTCTAAAACTCTAGGAGCATCCAAATTCTTTATAATCAGATTTTGTTTACTCTGAAGTGTTATCAAACTTTGTATTTGACACAGTTGGAGGATATCTGATAGAATCAGATAGATCCTGGTTTTTACACTGGGATTAAAGGGAAATGTATACTTGTGTAGAGCAGTTTTCTATTTACCATAACAGAAACAATATGAATAACCGATAGAATAGAAAATAAAAAATTAGAGATAACTCAGAAGCAAGAATGCTACTCTACCCGTAGGCAAAAGCCTACAAGAAATTCCCTACAGCTTCAATGCCTCCTCTGGTCCCCCATTCCATCCCTCATATTCCTTCCACTCCGCATGCTCCCCTCACTCCCTTCGCCACTAATCTGCTGCCACCTGCTCATTCTATTAGGGTCCCTCTCCAACAGGCTCCTCCACCTCAATTTCCATCCTACCCTTGTCATTTATGTCCCTCTTTGGTGCCTGAACTGGGGGTTTATCAGGACCAACTATGGGGTGCCCATCAATATCTAAGTTGTTAAATATTGGTAACTAAAGGTCTGTTTGTGAATTGCAGGAACACCTTAAACAAAGGGATCTGTCATTTGTATTCAGGTTACAGGTATAATCTTATTGTTACTTTGTTGCCAGTTACATTTTCCTCTTTTGGTCATTATGTGAGCTTTCGCTGTTTTTCGTAATATCAAAATATTCTAGGGATGTTATTTGGAATACATGCAACTTTTCAAATTGTATTCTAAAACTACATGTGGGAATGTACTCTTCACATATATTTCCATTTCTCTTTCTTCTGGATGGATCTATCCTTGTTACAATATTATACCCTTAAGAGTAGTTTGAGCACTAGTTGATAGCAAGCCATCTGAAGAGATTTTTTGCGGGAGCAGTTTTAGGGATTCTTTCATAGTAGTTTTGGACCTAATCCCCTTGATCTATGTATTAATGATGGTTATAATGTCTACCTCCTTATATGATGCAAAAATCAACCTCGCATTTGCTAGTGGCTAGTGCTAATTCTGTTTTCATTACATCATCCAAGATATAAACCCTCAATTTCTCTTATGCAAGAATACAATTTTCTTGCTACTAGTGTAACTTATTTGTTGGTTTTAAGATGAGTGCTAGCAACACATTTTTTCTATCACACTCAATTGTTGGTTAGAATTAATTGAAAACTACAAAATCAAGAGAGAGATTCATTAAATAACAAGTGGTCCCCACAGAAAATTGTGATTTCCAATAAATTTCAGCCAATCATGGAGACTGTGTTAGAGAGAGTCTTGCTAACATTTCTCTTACCATAATGCATGCACTATTTGGTGGAGTGAATTTGGAAAGAAAGGAAAGGATATTGGTTGATGTGTTTGGAGTATAGTCTTTTTCTTGATGTGCATTGGGGGTCTAAGACCTAGTGTGGGGAGGGGTATGTATGCTACAGTGCAGACGAAAAAGTAACCCAGGATAATTCCTAGGAGGCTCGGATCAAATAATGCCTTTATATATATATGCATAAACCATTTCCTTTGTTTTCTTTCCAAATCTACCCTACCAAGTAATGCCTTGTTCATTTTTTATGTTGAAATTGTATTGGTTACCTCACAATGTTACTTTCTTTTTTCTTTTTGTTTATTTTACCTTTGAAGGGTGCTGAAAACTCAACACTTTATGGGTGTTGTGTCTTAGTTGAAGAACTAGTGCAAAAGCCCTCTGGATTGCTATCTCTGATTTCTGATAAGCAGCCTTCTTACTCGTCTTTGAGACGACATATATTAATCACTCAGAGATGTTACTGCATTCTTTCAAGGATCCCAGCTTTTGAATTGCACTTTGGTGTATTGAATAGGTAGGTATCTGTAATCAAGAGTCATCAGATGGAAATAGATGCAGAAGATATTTGCAATTTCTTTGTGCACTTAATGTAGTAAATTTTTAAGGGATGGTCAGTAAACAGTAGATCTGTTTTGAACTCCCTGTATGCATCAAAACAGTAAAAAAGTGTTAAGTATTAATCCGTAGTACCTTTGAAACATTATATGTATGATAGTATTTTGCAAAATTGAATTGTCAGCCTGTTCAACTAAGCATATTGATGTGAAGATAAACTCATAATAGAAGGAATATTTGCATTTCATCAAATTAATCCATTAAAAACTAGGTGAGTGTTTAATGCACTCATAATAAGATATTTAAAAGACGGTCAACTTATGTACTTGCCTACTTGGGCAGAATATGCACACCCATGTGCACACACACTCACATACGCATCTTAACACAGTTTTCTGCAGGAAATAAGAAATACTAACTGTGTTTAAATTGGTTGATCATAATTAAAAAAGTACAAGCTTCCCCAAGAGCCACGATGTAGTTTGTTGTGTCAAATTTCTGGTCTTGTGTAATGAGTACTCAACTTATAAAAAGAGGAGCTTTATTTGTTGTTTTTCTTTCGTCTGCCCTTTAGCATCAGATTATGGACAGTATATGCTCACACGATGTTTACTTATGCATGAGACTTAAAATTGTTTACTTTCTAGCATGATGGGAAGTTGTGGTTTCATGATTTTTGCTTATTTCATTGTGCTAATATCTCTGTAGCATCTTCACACAAGAAAGGCTAGAGCGGTTGACAAAAGGTGTTGGAGATTTAAATTTAGAATTTGATGAAGGTAACCATAAGGAAGAAAACCTACAGGGCTACTTGGAGAGTGTTTTGGTGAGTGATGGACCAATAGAAGACAGACTTGGTGGAAATACAGTAATTTCTCAATCAAGAGTGAGAAAGTCTACACCTGAAAATATTGTGGATGATGGTCAATCAGAGCATCTAATGGTTGATGGGGAGCTGCAGACATATAAGGAGAGAATCAATTATGACGATGCTTTGCTTACTGATCCTGTAAATGATAGGACAACAGCCAAAGAAGATTCTGGGCCTGCAAATTCCGAAAATAGTGATCACTATGGAGATGCTTTTGCAACCAACAAACAATCAGATGACAAACATTTACCTAATGCTATTTTGCCCCTTCTGCGCTATTGCCAGTATGAAAGTTCTGAATCTTCCTGCAGGTTCATGTCTCTGGAGCTTAGTTGTTTTGTTAAGAAATAAGTTTTGTTTTACTTCTGGTGTGTTTACTCTCTTTCCCTAGTATATATAGTGTGTTTGATCTTTCATTGAAGTGAAATGGTCTATCTCTCTCTCTTTTAAGGAAACATTTGAATCCAAAGCTTGCTTTCATAGCCCCCTTCATTTTTGTTTATACGTTTCTTAGTAGGAACTCCTTGACAGACATGCACAGGGATTGGAGTGCTCTTTTTTATTAATGTCCTTGCTTTGTATGTGTTGTTCTTGTGATTCTTTTTTTTCCTTTATCATTTGATTGCTTTTTCTTCAGAGAATAACTTTTTCTCCTTTTTCATTATATTTCTTATTTATTTCCTTCCAATAATTTTCTAAATTTATTAAAAAAAATTATGGTGATTTTGCAGTTATCTTATATAGGACAATTGTCCTGAATAAAATAATTGTCCCTTTCTACTAGGTGATTCATCTTAAAGGTATGTTCTGCCTTATTATGCAGTTTTCAAGGCTCGCCTTGTGAAGACAGAAATTTTAGGAGTGATGTTGATGATAATGAGACAGAGGAAGCATCTTTCTCTGGCCAAGAGGATTTAAATGACTTAAATGATATTCTTGAGTGGGCCAAGGTTTGTAGTTTGACAAAGCATGTATAGCTTTTTTTGACTTGTCAGTTGTCATTCATGATGATATTTTGTAGCTGACGGTAATTTATCAATTCCCAGGAAAATAACCATGGACCACTACAAATTGTAAGCGAGTTTTACCGTTTAAGTTGCCCTGCCAGGGGCTCATCACTTACATTTCATCCTTTGGAGCACTTGCATCCCTTGGAATATCACAGATCAGCTGAGACAGTTCTACGTCTTGCTGATTCAACAGTTGATTTGAAAACGTCCAGTACTGGTCTGGGATTAGCTGATGTATGTTGTCATAATGAATCTTTAGTGGATAAGTTTGCTTTCATTGAACTTTAGATTTGAAATTTCAGTATTCTAGGAGCATTTTGTTTGATAGTCACATGTTTATGGTAAATACAGTACTTCATTGTTGTTTGTTAATCTCAGGCACACATTGCTCTTCTGGTGGAAGAGGCAAATGCATTATCTTTATGGGCTGTAGCTTGCTTGTGCGGTACATTGAGACTTGAAAATGTAAGTTTTATGCTTATGTCTAAGACTTTATGAAATCTGTTTTGTTTCCATATATTGTTGATATCATCATGCCTGATCTTGCAAGTATATGTGTTATTAATTTTTTCTGCAATAGATTTGGCAGCATCATTTCAAGGTTGAGCTTATATGCAGGTAGAGGGTTTTTAGTTGGTAGAGGGGGTGGGGGGGAGGAGGAGGAGGACTTCTGCTCAAGCTGTAACATGAGTGCTAAGTTTATCATGATTTCAGCATTTAAGGAATTTGTGGATACATCTTTTACATGTAAAATCTGTTATCTGTGGAGTTATTTCTTTATTAATCGCCATGGCTTCTATATTCAGGATGAAGATCTTGTATAAATTGTTTACTTGATCACCTCTACTGTAAGCTAAATTAGAGACACAATAATGCATTTCCTGAAGTTGAAATGCAGTGATTGAAGTGTAATAGTTTCATAATGCTTGTATATGAGTTGGTTTGATTGATTGTGTGGTTCTTCTGCACACTGCAGGTGTTAACATTCTTTGCAGGAGTTCTACTAGAGAAGCAGATAGTTGTTGTCTGTTCTAATTTGGTATGTCTTGTACCTAAAATTAAGTTTACAATGATCTTGTGACAGCGATTACGGATTAATGTATCCTGTTTATAATCATCATCATGGTCTTCTGTAAAGTTATATGGTCATTGGTTATATATGTTCCCTTGTTGTTAGGTCCCTGCTCTATTAGGAACATTAGTAGTTATATTTTTATTTTTATTTCTTCTCATTGTTTTCTTTGCCTGGTACAAGTTCTTGTGCATATGTTACTCATTTTGCAGCTTATTTTTAATGTTAAAGTCATGTTCATGATTTGATTATCTTGCAACAGAATTCTTATTCTCTAGTTTTACAAATCAGTCACTCTCAATGAAATATGCATATCTATAATTATCTGGATTAATATGGACAATTTTGCTTCACAGTCAATCTTTAGGGAAATAATTTGGTAAATTTAAGTGCAAAAATCATTTATATTTTTCCTTGGTACATATTAGAAATAATTTTTCTGGCTTGATTTATAATTTTTAAAATTTTCTTTCATAATCAGGGAATCCTATCTGCTTCAGTTTTATCAGTTATTCCGCTAATCCAGCCTTACCGGTGGCAAAGCCTGTTAATGCCAGTTTGATTTCTTTCTCTTTTCTCTATTAAAGTGAATGTGAATTTTACATGTTAATATGTTATTAATTTGTATATGTACCTTATGGTATTTGATGAGAACATGTTTTTCCAGGTTTTACCAAATGACATGCTTGAGTTTTTAGATGCACCTGTCCCTTATGTAGTGAGTATTCAGTTCTTTGCTTTAACTTATAGGAATATTATCTGCTTGAAGCAGGGCTATGAGGTTGCTTTTGCATTTTAAAATATTTTGTTCTAAATACATTCTCAGAGCTTGCCCTTGCATTTGTCAATTTATTACTTGGGTATTGGATATAGAGGAGTTCTAGGAACACACTCTTACTAACACTCTTATATTGGTTAAAATTTATTGAAAATTACAAAATCAGGAGAGAGAATCATTAAATAGAATGTGCAACCCATAATTTTTGTTAATTTTCAATAAATTTCAACCAATAAGAGAGAGTGTATTCTTAGCATTTCTCATTGGATATATTACATTGAAGCTGGTCTAACTTTTAGTATTATCTTTCATACATTGGAAAAAAAACATTAGATTTGCTACAAGAGTGCAGTTTTAAATTTGGTTTCAAGTTCAACTGTTTTTTAACTTAATCTTTCAATTGATAATACCATTTGTGATGTCTCTGACTGCTTACAAAATTAATTTATAGGTCGGTATTAAGAACAAGACCAGTGAAGTTCAGTCAAAGTTTACCAATGTTATTCTGGTTGATGCCGATAGAAACCTGGTAAAAATCAAATCCTTTTTATCTCAACAATTATAAAGCCATTGCTTCAAATGAAGGAAAGCATTACTCTGCCTATTGTTAATTTTTGTTCTACTGTATTGTAATGTTTTGTTCTGTTTGCATGTGAAATACATTCAACTTTTATGTTTTTGGTTCCTTTTTTTTACATTCAAGTTTTATAAATCTGTTGGAAAATTAACATTTTGGGTAATAACGTAAATAGGAAAGAATATGTTAATTAGAGAACAGTATATTCTTGTAATTATGTGTACTTATCCTTGTATTTATGACACCTAATATGAATATATGCTCTTCCATGTAATTCAAATACATGGAATTCATCAAATGTCTGTTGTTTTCTCTCTCTATTTACAGGTTGATTAGAGAAATAGACAGGGTAGGACTTACAGTAGAAAAGATGGTAAGAATTCACCTTAGGTGGTTTGGGCATGTGCAGAGAAGATTTGTAGAAGCTCTAGTAAGGAGAGTAAATCAGAAATGGAGGTAGCTGAATTGCTAGATGGAAAGGTTGGAGATTGAGAAAAACTATAGGTGAAACCATTGAGAAGGATTTAGAGGTCAATAATTTGTCTATAGACTTGATTTATGGTAGACCATTATGTCGTTTGATCCATTAAGCAACCCCACTTAGTGGAAGAAGGCTTGATTGCTGCTGTTGGTAAAAAAAGACTCATTATTCAAGTTTTGGGTTTATAGCTTTGGAGTTAAGTTTGTGTTTGCTTAGCCTGTGTAGTGTGGCCATTCAATTTCTGTAATTTGATAATTTAATTTGCAAGTTTGATTAATTCGTCAAATGATACTTCATATGCTGACCGTGTAACCCATGAGAGGAAGAGAATTAAGAATTTGGAGGCTAGAGTTAAAGCTTAGGATTGATTTGGTAAAGTGGTTAGATGGGTTGAATATTTTATATCTGAAGTTCCTAATGATTTGTTGCAGGTTTGAAGATCACAGAAAGAGCTGCCTTCGAATTGCTGTTTTGTGTTTCTACGATTTCTAGACTGCTAGCCATTTATTTTCACATACAGCACAATTAATTGCTTTTCATGTGCTTATCTGCTAACATCAATGTAGACTCACATGGTTTCTTAATTTCTTATCACATTGCTATTATGTTGCAATAGGTGAAGTCACCAACAGTTCCCCAACTGCCAAGACAGAAAGAGCTAGTCTCTTCTTTACGTCCTTATCATGAAACTCTTGTAGGAGAAAGTTACTTGGGTAGGAAAAGACCAGTATATGAATGCACAGAAGTGCAGGTGAGCTCATTTTAATGAAATCATCATTATCCATTTTACTGTTCCTGATTTCCTCTTTATTGCTCTCTGTGTCTCTCATTCCTTACTTTTTGGCCTCCTTTGGTATCTTGATTAATGATTATTACAGACATTAGTCATGCTTACATGTATTTTGTCAAAGTGATTTAATATTTATTTTGCAATAAACATTTATCCAGTTTCTTAGTAGTTCATTATGTTGTGCATCCTCAGATATTTCTTACTTTTCAGTTGTTTCTGTCACACTTGGCAATGTCAAACTGTCTCAACATTTAAGTGTGTTCTCATGTGTGTTAGTTTCCCTACAGATTGAAGCTGCGAAGGGGTTCCTTTCAGTGTTAAGATCTTACTTGGATTCTCTTTGCTGTAACATCCGTTCTCACACAATCACCAATGTACAATCCAATGACGATAAGGTCTGTATTTTAGTCTCACCAACAAATCAAGTTAGACATTTTGATATTTATCTCAATTGTTTTAACCTCTCTGAAAATAAGGATTTGACTGAGAATTGTGATTTAGAACCAACTTGGACTTGGTCTTATGTTTACCCCTAAAAAAGGATCAACTATATATTATGTGATTAATCCCTGTTATGGATGGTAAATTTGTACGTGTCATATTCAAGTCAGTTCATACTTATAATTTTTCCTTTGATCAAATAAAGCAGAGTGAAATTGTTTCCAATAACCACCTTGATTTGCTGATGATACTTTGTTGGTGATAATTTCAAGTTCAGTGATACGAGTGACCCAAGTCCTAGAATATCTAGAGACAGGTAGATAAGCTTAGGTGTGCTCCATAGATAATGCATCTAATGCTCAACCTTTATCTGTCACCTAACCTCTTCTATCAGAATAATGATGCAGGGCTTTGCCTTCTGCTCAAGTTAATTGAAACAAGATTATGTATAATTTAAAAATTTGTAACTGAAAGGCATGCATTAAAGTTTCCCATCATTTATAAACATTGGCATGCATTGAATATAACATATTTTAGTAAATATGAGGAAGATCTGAGATGGTGGTTTGTACCTTCAGGTATCATTGCTTCTGAAGGAGAGTTTCATTGACTCATTCCCATATCGTGATTGGCCTTTTATGAAGGTTTGTTTCTTCTTGAGCTTACACCATACCTTGTGCTAAACTATATATGCAAAATTTAGTCAAATTTTCTTGTAAAAATTCAAAATGATCAGAAGACTTGCAAATTATCTCTAATTTCCCGTAGTTGAGTGCTACTCCAAAATCTGCACTTAGTATGTAAATGTTATTGAAACTTCCAGATTATTAATTTCTTGGATCACAAGTATTGCACTAAGCTGTATTTTGCTAAACCTTGTCTTTTAAAAAATAAGCAGACACTACCTTTCAGGCTGAGAACATGTGGAATTTGTTAAGTGAGTTTAACTGGAATAATCACATTGTAGGGACTAGCTAGGTCTCCCTAATCAGCTGCAGTATTGCAGAGGGTTTGACTTTATATTCAACTGTTGACCCTGTAAGTTGGTTCAATCATTTGTTTTTTCGGTGCTTCAAAATCATTGTGCACTGGCAAGCTTCATGTACCGCATCAAGTCTAGTTGGACACTATAAGGTTTCTTCAAAACCTTGAGTACAAATCTAAAGAGTGTTTTGTGCACTTGGATGGTTGGACCATTTGGCTAGCATCTCAAGTGCACACTCACTTAGGGAGTTGGTTTGTGCTAGTCTCCAGCAATGACAAACCTGATTTTATTATTATTAGATGCATTGACCCATAAGTATGTGTGAGAACACATGTGAGTGTGTTTAATGAGAAGCAAAATTTTCAAAGTCAATTGAACATATGCATCGTATGGTTGCATTCTCAAATCAATTTAAGCTGGTTTTGTCTAATTTGCGTTATTTAGATGATAAAGCGTTTTCTATATTAACTGAGATCTTTCTGTTTTGGTATTTGTATTCAGACTACTAATTCAGTTTTTTGTATTATTTCCCCCCTTTGTTGCCTTGTGCTAAACAGCTTTTCGTGGATACACAGCTTTTTTCTGTGTATACAGACCTTGTTCTCTCTTTCTTACAAAAGGAATAGGGCTGCCATGCAAAACGTTATGGTAATATTATATTTAGTTTCAAGCTTGAACGCAAGTTCAGTGTTTATAATTTTCCTAAATTGAGTTAAAATTTCCCCCCTTCATGCAGTCCCTGCCCCCAAAACGGTCCCCGGGCCCTTTTTTCTTAGGCTTTGTGTGTCTGGGGTACCTGTAAATATATATTTGAATGTTGTATTCAAGCCTAAAAGGGTTACAAGGGTTTCATTCTATGTAATTTTTCCCCCCATGCAACAAGACTAAGAGATGATTAATCTTATGCTAAATTTAAATCTATTGCGACCAATGTTTTATGCTCCTAAGACTAAGATCCGGATTCGGGTCTTGTTAGTTTGTTTAAAAGATTTGATAATTGTTTGTTTTTGTGAGTTCATTCCATATAGTCCGTGTTTGCGCATTGTGGCAAAAAACTTCATATTAGAGATGGCAAGTGATGTATCCCCTTGCCCTTCCCCTAAATATGCTTGACTTTCACGCTGTCCGAAGATGTCGGTGCCACTAATAGTTTGTTAGAAGTTTTAACGCGTTTGAATATATAATTAAGGCAGAGGGTTCTATTGAGGTAATCAATTACTAGTGTATACAGGATTCGTAATCACTTAGCAAGAATTTAAAAAAGTAGTGAATTTAGTTAATATTATTCAATTTTCAATATATTATATAACTCTCAAATCTTTAAAACCGTTAAAATTTATTTTCTTAATTTCTTTTTACCTAACATTTTCATTTAAGAAAAAATTTTAGCTAATGATCTCTTATTCTAATGAGAGTGGGTTTAAGAAATTGATTTATTATATTTATTATTTTTTATCAGGAGAAAATTGTTATACAATTAAGGATATTTTTGTGAAAAGAAATTAATACAACTAACAATTGAAAGAAATCCTAAAAAAATGAATCAAAGTAAACTTCTCAAAATGTTTCTACGAAATGAACCAGATTTAATATATTGCTTTGAGAAAATATCTGAATAATAACTGTTACCAAAGCCTTTAACTAATCACAAGTTAAAAATTCCATTCTATGCTTCAATTTCTCACTTTTCAAAGCAGCAAACGTGAGAGCAAAAAAAATTTACTTATTTGTTCAATGGAATTCAACTTTTATACAAACATAACTATAGTAATAGTAATTGAAGAGGGAAAAAAAGTTATGTTTGAAAAGCAAATGGGTAGTTGATATAACCTTCTTTGAACTTGTTCCTTGTCATAAATTGTTTTATATGAACATAATTTTCAAATTAAAATACTTAAAGAGTTTCCTAGATTATTTAAAATAAGGGTAAAAGTGAATCGCTGACAATGTCAAACTTTATAATATTTTCTAACCCTTGATTATACTAAACTTTAAAAAAGAAGAGAAGAAGAGATGGTCACTAATTTCTCGAACTTAAAGGACACGCCATACCATAAGTTTTGTATTCAAATTTAACGCCTTGAATTTGCACTTGTGATGAGTTTTGGCATTACACATAGATACAAGTTGCAATTGCAAGTTGGGGACATGGGTTGTGTGGACGCAAGACAGTGGTCCAAGAAGTCCAAGATATGGCAGTTCTGCTTGATTCAAAACCAGAATGCTACAGCAAAGATGCCGGGATTTGCCCTACTAGCTGTTACATTAATGGAAACATTTGATGTGTCCCTGCTTGGGACCTTTTACTTCTTAAATGTGTCACCGTTTTAAGTAACTTGGTAGTTTTGTGGAGCTTTGATTAAGCATTTGTACTTTAATGAGTGCAAAATATAAAGTACATGGCATGCTTATAGACCCTGTGTTTTCATAAAGTGAAACAAATAATGGAACCAGTACAGGTGTTGCTAGCTAGCACCACTTTTTCTCGTTTACAAAAATTAAAATTGAAACATTTTTGTAAATCTATTGCTAATAAATGTTATGATCGAATCATCTAGCTGACATTATAAATTTCAAATTTCAATATTAATCCGTTCTTCAACTGTTGGTGAAGATAATGGATGCTGTTGCTAACATATGCTGCTATTATCAAAGGATATTCTACCTTTTTATAACATTCATGGTATAAGAAGTAATACACTATAATTGTATATCAGAAGGGAATATTTTTTTACGTGAAATGACCTCACAATTTTCACTTTGCAAGTTTCAATGCACATAAAATACAATATTTTTGGCTTGTGCAATATCATTTTATTCCGACATGCTTTTATATCAACAAAATTATATAGTGCGACATGGTGTATTTATGTCAGTTAACCAGTTAGGTACTTAAAATTTGTGAGCATTGACGTTGACAAAGAGTTTGAGTATCTAAACGAAATAAAGGTAAAAGAGTTAGATGTTATATTAAGGTATGGTGTAAAATTGAGAATTAATAAACGTCCAAGAAAGAGAAAAGTAGATAGACACAAATGAGGATATTTTTTTTCTTTTGGCTGGTTGCAGTTGAGTGTTGTACAAAGGTAGAGACAATGTGTTTAGGCAATTGTGTTTACTAGGGGGATAAAAATCGTGCTAAAGAGTGAAGACCGCACACTTGTACTGCAAAACTTACAACACATGAATATCTCCAAAGGTTTTAATGCAACCAAACAACATAAATGGTCGTGCCAATCCATGTCTCTCGTTTTACTTGCGTAGTTATGTGTCCCCTTTTTGGTTGAATTGGTTTTGCTCCATCAAACCTTCTGACTTGGACCATGTTTGGTTGGCTACTCTAACACTATTGACCAGCTTTTCGTTGCAATTTATGTTCATATTGTAGTGTTGTGTTCTGCTATTGATAATAAGAAGTTACCATCACGACACAGTGGTACTTATTAGCTTAGACTAGATGAGCCAAATAGTTAACACGTGTTTTCTACAATTTCCCATTGGTTATGAAACTCAAACAATCCTCCTTTCTGCCATTTTCTTCTGTCTTACATAAAACAGAAAAAAGTGGCATATCGCATATTTAAGCATGTGAGGGCCGTTTCATTTTGAGTACGGACCTACATAAAGTTTGGTGTTTTGTTTTCTGTGTAAATTTTCTATGGGAATGATCTTCAACTTCCAGGGTAAACGGAGGATCAAGTTCTAATACCAAGTCACTGAATAAAGTTCACAGTATCTGAGCACTAACCACTACAAGTACAAATAAATATTTGAAACTTGGATTCCCTAAGTACCCTTGCTTTAACAGAACGTCCAACTTGTTTCAACGGAACTAGCAAAAGGACAACACAAAATAAAATAACCCCAGTTAAATAATATCCATACACCTGCAAAATTAGTAAGAATTTCATTTTCTTTTTATTGAAAAAAATTATTTACAGGGAGGGGATTCTAATTCTAGTGTTTTTTTTATCTGTACTGTGCAAGTGTGCATATTTCATTTTCTACATTTCTTTCTCGAAAGGAAAAAGGTCAAAAATTGTAAGAGGGAGGGGGTCTGAGTCTGAGTCTGAGGTAAAGGAACAGAAAAAGTAAATGAGTTAGTAGCAGTAAAAGCTCCAACCGTACAATCTTCTCAGCCAGGCATTGGCTTCAAACACCAACTCTTTAAATAGTTTCATATACAATAATACCAATAATAACTATTTCCTTTTTTGTCTTTAGGAGCTTTTCTTTCTCTCTCCTTTAGTTTATGGATTTCCGTAAAGATGTCAGAGACAAGGGCTGCCAGAGAGGCAGCTTATTCGCAGAAGCAGTAGCAACAGAGAGGTGCAGTCATAATACTAATAGGAGCTGAGAGAGAGAGAGAGAGAAAGAGTGTGTGCATTTGTGCATTGGCATGCAGCTATGTAATCAGAACCATTAGTTTATTACTGTAACACAATGGTCCCTGAAATAAATATACCTACTCTACTCCAAGGGTCCAAAGTAACAAACAAGAAGCAATAACACTCAAAACTCCTCTCCTCACATTTCTCCCTGAGCCTAAGCCTGAAACCTGTCCTCTCTTTAACTTACTACTGCACTGTGAGGTGTGTCTGAAATAGCTAGCTTCTGTTTCATTTGTTACTATCACCCACCAGCACCAGCCTTTGTGCTCTTTGATTCCTTTTTAGTTTTTTCCCTGTTCTTTCCCTTTCCCTTTCCCCTCAGCTCGATAATGAATGGAAGGAACGTTAACACAAACAGGTTCCCTTTCACTCCTTCCCAGTGGCAAGAGCTTGAACACCAAGCTCTCATCTACAAATACATGGCTTCAGGTATCTCCATCCCCCCTGACCTTCTCTTCACCATCAAAAGAACAACCCACTTGGACTCCTCAAGACTATTGCCTCACCACCCTCAACACTGTAAGCCCATCTTATCATTTTCTATCTGCATCAATATCATTCTTCTTTTAGTATACAATATATCAGTAACAAACTCTAAACTAGCGGATACACTATTATTCATATGATTTTACAAAAATGGTCTTGGTCTTAACATTAAAGTTGAGTTTTTTTGTGCTTGTTTGGTGTTGGTGTGCATGCAGTTGGATGGAACTATTTGCCAATGGGGTTGGGGAGGAAAATAGACCCGGAGCCAGGGAGGTGTAGAAGAACAGATGGAAAGAAATGGAGGTGCTCAAAGGAGGCGTATCCAGATTCAAAGTACTGTGAGAGGCACATGCACAGAGGGAAAAATCGTTCAAGAAAGCCTGTGGAAGTTTTGAAAACAACACCAACGACAGCAGCAGTGGCAACAAACACAGATGCCTCAACCCCAACAACAATCTTATCAATCACCAAAAACAGTCCTTCACATGCACTCTCCCCAACCACTCATTCTCTCTCTCATGACACTTACCATCATCATCATCATCACCCTCACCCTCAGCAACATTCCTCCCACTCCTTCCTCTATCATCATTCTTCGAGGCCCTCTTCCGGTGCTGCTTTGTCATTTCAAGACAACAGTGCCCCCTTGTTTCTCGACACTGCTTCTTGCTCTCAGAATAACAACAACACTGACTGCAGGTTCTTTTTTTTTTCTGATAACAAAAAGCTGTACTCTACACATTACATAACATAGGTCTTCTTTACATAGCTGCTTCTCAACAAGTACTTGAAGCAGAACATAAAATGCAAAATAAATCAATCATCTATCTAGCATGTTTGGTTACACGTTCTCTACTTGATTTTCCAAGTTTAATAAAAAAATAACTCATAACTTTCAAATTTTTTAGCTAAACTGACATGATTCTTTGTTTCATAAATTAAAACTAACTAATTTACTTCACTTTTTGAAGAAGTTAAGAGGGTTTTTATTTTTATAAAAGTTAAAATATGTAAGTTAATTTTAATTTATAAAATACGTACATGTAAAGTATTTATTGAGAAGTTTATACTAACAAGCCTGCTTGGCTTGAAGAAGTAGTGGAGTGTTTTGTGAGTGATTTTGTTTTTGTTCTTCTTTAAAAAGGAACAGGTATGTGTATGGACTGAAGGAGGAGGTGGACGAGCATGCCTTCTTCACAGAACCTTCTGGAACTATGAGAAGCTTCTCTGCTTCCTCAATGGAAGATTCATGGCAACTCACACCACTGACTATAAGCTCCTCTTCCTCTTCGAAACAGAGGAACTGCTCTGGTTTATCCAATGACAACAACGAGTACTCCTACTTGCAACTTCAGAGCCTCAATGGCAACAACTCAAAACAGCCGCAACAAGATCAAGGTTGCTACATATCAGGCAGTGATGTCAAGTGCGAAACATTCATGAAACTTGGGAAAGAAGAACCTCAGAAAACCGTTCATCGCTTCTTCGATGAATGGCCCCCTAAAAGCAGAGGATCGTGGCTTGATTTGGATGATAAATCATCCACCACCCAGCTTTCAATTTCCATTCCAACTTCTACTCATGATTTTGCAACTTTCAATTCAACAACCCAACGAGGTAATGAACTATAACTGTAAGTCTTTGTTCCTTTTTTTCTTTTTCATTATGGGGTCATCAGTAGCTAGGGAATTGTTTATGACTTGCATTTTTTGTTTTTGCAGATGGTTGAGTTTAGCTTTCAACAGTGGGGTCCTTCAGTCCTTGTACTTGAATCAAAGGCCAAAAATGTACTTACATGGTGGGGTTCACATCATGTTGTGATTTGTGAGATCTCTCTTTAATTGCTCCCCCTTTTTCCATCTGTTTTTAAATGTTGTTGAAGCTGATTTGTGTTTCCATGGAGGGATCCAATGTGTTTGTGTGCTATTTGCTTTCAATGTTGTTTCTACTCTCTCTCTCTCATTTTGTGTTCTTTGTGGTTTGAGCTAACACTCAAAGACACGTCCTTTTTTGCTTGTTCATCATTCTCTGTTGAGTAGTACAATATTATTTTGGATGCTTTTTTATGGTCCCAGGGAAAGGATTTGCTTGTTTGTCACTTCTGAAACTCTTTGAATATGGTTGGTAGCATTATTGAAGGTTAAACGAAAACTAATGAGGGGAGACACGCATGATTAAGAAACAAGGTTTGATTATAGCAACAAAAATAAAATGTTTTTGCTATTGCCCAAAATGATTTTGTTATCGTCGTTTTATTGAATTAGTTGCTGTTTTGATGCTTCACCGTCCAGCAGAAGTGGCCTTCAATGATTAAGGTTGGGTGCATGTGCCTCAGTTCTGTGGACAACATCCAAATGAAATAGTAAGATCAGAGATGATGCTCACACCAAGATTTTCTATTACGTAAAAAACTACATTCGGGGAAATCGTGTCCCCTGATGCTTACCATATATGTTTTGGTTCCCTCCAAAATGCGTTGCTATAATTTATAAGTACCCATTGTCTTTTTAAACTTTGCACCAAAAATAAAATTGTATTTTTAAACTTAATTAAGAGTTAATTTTTGTTAGAAATAATCCAAATCTCGCATGACTAAAAAAAATTTCAGATTAAACTAATTTTTGGGGTTGAATAAAGTCTCTCACATTATTCCTTCTCTAATGGGATCAGAGCCAATTATTTAGTTGCATAATCCTGTTTTTTTTACGCATACTGTTAATTAGGATGATTCAATGTTAAAACTTTTAATGGACATAATTAAAGATCAAGCCAACAGCTAGAGTCGGCTTAATTTAAGTTATATCCCTATTGCTACCATTGATTCATTGAACATCTAAACAAACCAAGATCAGGCTTGCGTATTACTACTTGTTCATTTAGAAACTCTAGTCGATTATTTTAAATGTAAATAAGATATTAAATCATTTTTGTAATAGTCTATTTAAATGTTTATAACTTATTTTTTGTATATTAAATTATTCTACTGAAAGGTTGAGTCAAACTTTTAAATAAGATCAAAGTTTTAAAAAAATTAAGTCAGAGTTAAAAAAATATATTAAATAAATAAATAAAATAAATTTCAATGTTTTTTATTTTATAGAAAATGTCAAGCTCATTTAAAATAAGGCTTAATTAATGTAATCTCTATCCTTAATTGTAAAGCGGTTTTTATCGTAATTTGTGAAAAAGTTATAATAAAAGTGCCACTTGAAAAATATAGTTATTTTGAATATTGAATAAAGAAAACCCTTATACTAAAATGTTACAAATGCTTTGAAATATTTTTTTGATTTTTTAAACTATAGCAATGTTACTATAGATTTATAAACAAATATAAATATTGAAATTAAAAAAAAAAGTTTCCAGAGCTTAGTTTCCCAAATATGCCAAGGTTTATTTTAAATTGGATGAAAATTAAATAACTTTTAAATATGGAATAATTCACACACATATTTACTTAAAATGTAATACTATGTCGTGTAAAAATAACTTAAAATTAAAAATGAGATAACGATTCATAATGTTAGAGTTTTGGAAACGCTGGTAATGAAGAAGGGCATAATCATACTGTACTGTACACGAAAGGATTTAGTCTATTAGTGTAAGTGAATTTGAGTGTCGAGATATATAAAAAAAAATTGATGGGATATTAAATTAAATTAAATAATTAATTATTTGAAAATTTAAATTATCAACAAAGTATTAACATGTTTTAGCAAAAAATAAAATAAACTATCAAAATAAAACTTTTAAAAACATAAAAGATAAAAATGAAAATTTTAACAACAGGGTGAAATTTTAAAATTTAATATATTAAAATAAAAACACTAAAACATAATTGATAAAAAAAAGACATTTAGTGTTATTTAAATCAGCGCATTTCTTGTCAGTTTTATTAAAAGGAGAAACAGAAAATAAAACACAAATAGTAGTGTCTTACCTTTATTTCTAAGAGAAGATACCCCTTCCCCTCCCAAGATGAACAAAACACGAAGGATAAATGCTATTGTATTAGTTAGTTTGTTTGTTTAAGAAATAAAAAAGTTAAACATGAATGGAACAGAGTAATGACATATATAATTAATCACTCACTCCATAATTGAAGAGAAAAGGAGATAAGTATAAGCAAAGTAATCACCCAACGTGTAAATAAATTAGTAACAAGTTGTGCTGATTTAATAAGTAATCTTAAATTTGAATATTGGATATAAAATTACATGAAATACTTTATAAAATTTTGTCATTCTTGATAATCATATTCAACTCAAATAAAATTGTTTCTCACCTAATATTCTTGTAATCTTTAAAATAAAAGTAATAGTTTTAACTTTTAAATTAAAAACATAATTTTATCTTTACGGTAAATCTCGATCGGCATAATATATATTACGTGAATCACTCCTAACACACACATAATTATCCTATCCTCGTCAAAACATATTAATTTCAAATATGGGAACGTGTGTATTGCGTAAAGTGTAATGTAAATATTCTTATTCTATTTTCCATTTCTCGTACACATTACAGATAAATAAGAGAAAAGAGGAGAATATTCTACTTTCCCCCTATCCAAATCCTATAATTCTTTTTTTTTTTTTAATAATATCAAAGAAAGTCCTACCACATGGGTAGGGTCAGGGGAAGTGGAGGCACTTGGGAGGATTGGACATTCACCTGCCTAACCAAAAGGGCTAACTCTATTAGACTTTGGTTATCACTTTTTCTTTTAACGTGATTAGAGAAAACCATTTTTAAAAAAAAAAAAAACTAGGTGCATGTTTGATTATTAGGTGCAAAATTAAGTTTGAGGTAAAAGTATTTTTTTCAACAGTCTGAGTTCTTATTTTTATTGGTTACATTTATATTAGAATGTATATAACATTTTAACCTTCGAATCAAACATGTACCAAATGTATCTTTTACCGATGATAAAATTCTTTTAAAGAAAATAATCTTGTTTGAACCATGAATAAATTATTATAAAGATTAAAAAATTTCATTCCAAATATTTAATATAGATACGCATTTAATGTTTAAACTCAAAACTTATAATTAAGTTAAAATAATTTCATTGTTGAATTGATTTACCATCAAATTCTTATTATAAACCTTTGAAGTAAGGTAAAACTCAAATTGGCCTCCTAGACTATAAATTTAGGATGTATATATAAACCATAATGCATATTCTCTGCAAGTACACAGATTCACCTTTTAATAATGCCGTGGAAAGGTGGGGAAGGATACCATTCTCTTCACTCTGAAGTAAAAAAAGAAAAATGGAATAGTAGTCCATCCCACCACAAATTATTCCATAGTTTGAGTATAAGATTATGGATACACGTTTGATTCGAAAGAAAAAAAAAGTCTTATTGAATTGGACAATTCTAGTTATTTAATATTTGATTTTAAAATATATCCTGAGACAATACAACTTAAATGCTAATGAAGGGAATAAAATTCTGATTATTTATTACGTAATTAGTCACGAGATAATTTTTTGTTTTCCATACAAATTACTTTAATGGTTAAAATACCCATTTTTTTTATTCTCTTTTCTCTCTCTCCCACCCCATTATCTCGTTTCTGCACTCTTTTTATTTTATAATGATAATAATAATAATATTAATATGAATCACATTAAGATAATTAATAATAATAAAAATATTTGGTGATTTTTATATTCTTTTGCTTCATTGTTCATCAAACAATACACACATTTTCTTGTATTGTAACTCAGTGTGCATCAAAAGGATCTATGTATTTATAATTTCAGTCAATTTTTACATGATATGCGGGAAAGCTTTTTAATTTACCAAAAGAATTTGATAAAATTAAATTAATTTAGTCAAGATCATAATATCAGCTTTTTTTTATGTACAATTAATATGTATTTGAAGTTTATATTTAATACCCAAGAAGACTATCTTATACGAGGTCAATCCATTTTAAGATAAAATAATAACTCTGAATGTGCGACTCTATGTCTAAACTCAAGATTAAATCTCAAATTCTTAATTAAAATTTCTAAATATCAAATCAATTAAACGGTAATAATCTTCAAATTTTTTGAACATGCAATAATTTCTGGTTTCTTACCATAGGGTGATGTAAAAAAGAAGAAGCATGGCTCTGATGATTAGTGATGAGTTGCTTACTAGTGGGTCAGAAAAATGAAAGCCATATCTTTGGGTCAGCTTTAACAAAAAAGAGTTCTGAGTGAGTGGTCCAAAAAAAGGGTAAGTAGTGCCTTGCAGGGTTCAGGGCTGGAAGGACTTGAGCACTAAATATAAATCAGTAGGGACAGAACTAAACGTACACTTATTATCCTTTCCTTTGCATTGAACCATCTGATCTCACACCCTCAGTTACCACTCACTACCCGACATTCAAACAATCTCTCTCCAAATTATAATTACATTCAATATTCATTCCTCACGCTTACTCTCAACACTCGTCTTTATTATTATACTCCAAATCAATACATAACTTTCTTTTACGTTAATACTAGTTGTGGGCTTTATTTGAGATTTCACTAATAACCATATCCCAAACTTATGGATGTATATGGGAATATGAGATTTTATGGATCGAAATTATATTCTTCATTCCAATGTTTTGTTTGAATGCTAAAATAAAAGTAAATAAAATGAAAAAAAATTTGTATGAAGAAAAAATGATAAAAAGAAAACTGTTGACTCTTGTAGAATTATTTCTTTTGGGAAGGAAAAAAAATTTAATTGTCTTAGTTAACTTTATATCCTTTTAAATATAATGATAAGCAAATGGTTTGTGAATAGGTAAGTGTTATTTTAACAAAACTAAATTTTCTTCTCTTCTATTTTCTCTATACTAAAGAATAAAAAATATTTTCTTTATATGTCAGAATACAATCACATGTAGAAATGAAAAAAATTTAATTAGATATAAATGAAAAAAAAAATCACAAACTTAAGTTTTAAATTTTTTAATTAAAATATGATATTAAATTTATTTGTGTGATTGTCGGTTATCCATTGATGACGCATGTTCATGTAACATATTTGATAATTTTGAAAAAAAAGTCATATTTGAGTGAAAACTTGATATCAAAGCCAATTTAGAAGAATGTTCTTAATTATTTTTGCACTGAAAAATGTTGTGTAAATGTTTTGATATTTATAATACTATTTTATTTTTCAAACATGATTAAACTTTACTCAGAGTGTTTTCTTATTTTTCAACTCCCGGACAAATATAATTAAAACAATTTTTTAACTATCATATTTTAATAAACTTTTAACATTAATGTATTGACGATCTAAATCAAAAGTAGTGTCTACACGATTTAATTAAAATAATAAGTCATGAGGTCTCTCTTTAATCATTGGTTAATACTATAAAATTATTAGGTATTTAATATCATCACTTATATATGATTTCAACCAATAATTATTATGTGATAAGCAAATAATTTAATATTTTAATTGATTAAGATTCCTTAAATTAAGGGATAACACACTTAATTTTTATTAGTTGAGTATATCTTTAATTTAGTTAATATATGTTTTTATTGTCCATGTGTCACATAATTATTGATTGGGGTCATAGATGAAATAGTGGTTCTAAATCACACTATTTTTTCACTAAAGATAAATTATGTTCAAGTTGGATAAGATGATTATGAGCATCAAAACTAATGCAATTATATATACATTACTTAAACTCAAGCTAAAATAATTATACGCTAGTTAATTTACACATTAATCATAAGATCTCCTTTAGTTTAATGTCTATAAGTAATTTTTATTGGCATTATCAAATTTCTATACTTAATGAGAATCTTATAAAACTCTCATATTGGTGAATTTGAAGTATCTTACTTTCACATAATTCATAAGGTTCAATAAATAATCGATATTTCACAATTAATTATGTACTACTTTTTATAATAGCAGACCTTATCTATTGTATTAACAATTGAAAGAAAAAATCTCTATTTGATAAGACTTCTTATTATACCTAAGAAGTTCATTAGACTAAAATTAGACATTTGAAAGAATCATTTGAGTCTTTCAATATCAATAGGTTGATCAATTGTTCCAATCTTCCATCTTTCAAAAAGAAAAAAGGAAAAATCCCTGAAAACTATTTTCCTAAATTTAAAAGAGAGTATTCTCAAATTCTCCCAATAACTAAAAGTAGATCATGCCCTCACGTACCAGTAAAATCAAGTTCACTTAAATTTTAATGTGATAACTCTAATCAAACACAGGTAAGCCTGGGCAAATATTGAATTCAGGTCTTGCACGTGAGGAATGAATATATGAGGTTCTTTGCCACTGGGTCATCACGAAATCTGCTATTGAAAAAATTCTCAAGATGGTCCCTACAAATTTACGACACCCTCTCCCAATGCGCCAGCCTTGCATCATATGCCATTACTAAGCCCCAAACTTATATGGCTCTTCGCTCTCTTTTACGCAGTTCATGCACTCCCTCTCTCTGTGATAGAAAATTAGAAATTCATGTGATGAAGACCGCTATTCTGAATTTAGGACCTGGAGAAGAAAATGGGAATGGGTTACAAAGACTCTCCTCCCAAGTGCCACCCATTTTATTTGTTGTTTACGATAATGTACATATTTTTTTTAAAAATATTGAGTGTATCGATTTTATGATAAAATAACCTTATTTATTTAGAACAGCATTGTACAGTTACTCCCTACGAACCCATAAGTAAAAATATTTATTTTTATAATATTTAAAAAATTAGTTGAAATCATTTAATTTTATTAATCTTAACTAAAAATAAAACTATTCCTAAAATATCTTTTATTGAAACTTAATATCATGAATAAAATAAAACTCTTGAAAATAAAGTTACAATTAAATGAATAGTATTTTAAAAACTATATCATGTGAGTAAAATTAATTAGATTTATTTATATATGTAATATTTGAAATAACTTTTTTGCATGAGGTCACTGGGAGTACAATATATCTATACTACTTTATTTGTTTTCCAATGGTTCATCAGTAGGTGGGAAAATAGCCTTGTTACTAAAAAGAAAGACAAAAGAAGAGCAATGGGAATAAAACCTTGCCAAACAAAGAGACAGTTAATAGTGAGTCTTACTAGGATTGTTCATATAACTTGAAACACTAATATTATCTCATGTCATGTGTAGCCTTTGTCACTCCTTGATTTAATAAAATTATTTATTATCATAATAAATTGGTTGGACCAATTAATAACAAAATGAATGATAATACAATAAGGTTTAAATATGTTTTTATTCTTAGTATATATCTGAATTTTACATGATAAATTTTTTCTTTAAATTGACTCTTTAATATTTAAAAAGTTTTATTTTAGATCTTTTGAGTAATAATATGTCCGTTAAATATTTGTAATGACTCAAAAACCATCAAATAATTTTTTTTAATCAAATTTATATTTTGTAACAGTTAAAAGCCGTTAAAATCAATTAAAGTAAATAAATAAACTTGTGTTGATCATTTCATCAAACACCTCAGGTGCCTTCCCACCATCCCTTTCTTATAAAAGGCTAGAATTCACAACTTGTGCTTTTATGTTGTTTTTGTAACAAAAATTAAATAAAAATAATACAACATAGACCAATTCATCAAAATAGTCCAAATCATTGACACTTGAACATAGATAATTGACACACGAGTCCCACCATTGTTTGATTGAGACATAACTTGAATACGCTCATTAGACACAAGTCCCACCATGCACCAAATCACTGAAACT
Source organism: Glycine soja (assembly GCF_004193775.1). Lineage (NCBI taxonomy): Eukaryota > Viridiplantae > Streptophyta > Magnoliopsida > Fabales > Fabaceae > Glycine > Glycine soja. The sequence continues at coordinate 22,258,669 of NC_041014.1, read as the reverse complement.
TCAATACACACAATAGAAGCATCTTCTGTTCTTCTATTTCACCGTCATTCATTCATTGACATAGGCTTGCGTTCTTCTTCTTCTTCCTTTCTCTGCTTGCAGTTGCAGAGGTAGGAGGGGGGCGGTGATTGTGTTGTGTGGTTTAGAGGATGAAGGATTTCAATTCGGATCTACTCAACCCGGGAACGGTGATGAACTCTTCCTCCTCCGATTACTCTCGCAGTGTTTCCTCTTCCGATGCCAATTTCGGGTTGGCTTTCAATGACAGTAATTTCTCCAACAGGATCCTCCGAATTGAGATCATGGGGGCCCGTCGAGGCCCGACCCGATTCTGACGGTTGCACCACTATCGTCGACTGAGCTCGCCATTGCAATCTGCAGAATCTCGAAGGATTCACCACTGCCGTCGACCTCATTGGTTATCTCGAGAATGGAATCCAGAAACCTATTGGTCGATGAGTTCCATGGTCTGTGCTCTGAGGATGTTGTTCGCGGCTTCCATTTCAACGTACGCTTCCATTTCGGGGGTTTTGTTAGGGTTAGAGAAATTAGGATTTCTCAGATCTGATTAATTAAAAGAAATGGGTAAATTGAAGGGATTAGGTAGGGGATTGAAAAAGAGTTAGTTCATGAGAAGACGTACAACCATTAGAGGAAGACGTTGGAGAAGGAGTAACCAGATATATTCGTTTAAATTTGGTTGAGGAGTGGAGGAGACTACAAAGAGAGGCGAAAAAGAGAAAGAATTTTATTTTAAAACAAATAATGATGGTTTGTAAACCATCATAAATTATATTATTAAATATTAACCGAACATGTCATTAGTTAACTTACAATATAAATATGAAATAAAACTTTTTAAATATCTAAAAATTAATTCAAAGAAATTTTTTATCAAAAATTAAATTTAAAAATCTAATATATATCAAAGATAAAAACATATTTAAGTGATACACACTTGTTAAACATCCCACATACTATGTTTTAACAACCAGTTTTGTTAATTAATGTTGGCAAGATATATATGGCAACCAGAGGATAGTATTTGGATAACAAAAATGAAGAGCTTCTAAAAGTCAATATTCCAATTCAAAAAGAAAACTACCGTCTCACCATTTGCATCAGAATCTTTGAGTACGTGCAACAGCGGCAAGAACTCCTCTCAACATTCTCCTTAGCCCTTATCAATTTATCATATCTTGATTCATTTGATTTTGTGGCTCCTTGTTGGTTATGTCATCATCATCCTCTATTTTTGTTCATCCATCCTATGAGTTTGTCTTTCTCCTGCTAATTCATATCAATTACCTAAGTGTTGTGTTTAGCGTGCACCCAAAATCAAAGTGTTTACACATACCCACGTGTGAGAAAAGAAATAAAGTAAACAAAAAATATGAACTCCATTCTTTCCTTTATAAATTAATAGATATCTACATTCACTTCAAACGTTAATTAAATAAATATTTAATTATTAGATGACTATTTTATTTGATTGCTCAGAGTTCAAACGAAATTTTCCGATGAAAAAAAACACTCTTTGTTGTCAAACGTGCATCGCATGCCTAACAATTCATGTCATCTAATTGTCCCCATCTTATAGTTCTGAAGTATTGAATGGTTGAAAAAGTAACGTGTGAATAATTTTAAATATGATCAAGCACAGATAAAAAATCAATCTTATAATCGGATTGAAATCTGTGATGATGTTAGTCAAAAGTCCTACCTACGGGGGTAAGTCTCCTTTTTATGGTTTGACCCACCTCACCAATTGCTATTAGCTTTAGTAGGGAAAAATAAGTAATTAAACATGCTTAAAAAAATTAGTGATTTTTAAAAATCTAATTAAAAAGTAAGATTTTTTTGAATTAGTTCTTATGTAAATTTGATTTTGTTTTCAGTCTTTTAAAATTATAAAAATAATGTCTAATTTTTTAGATGAGGGATAAAAATATATAATTTGAATTAAATGTAAATAAAGAACAACGCTGATAAGATGACCTAATTATAAATAGAGTTGGTATCATAAGAGTGCAAGGTCTTGTGAGATGAAATTGAAAGGAAGACAAAACACAAGACAGAGTCATTCAGCAAGGCTTGAAACGAGAAGCGAGGATGCCCATCAGATGGTATGAGCAAAATGAATCCCAAATTGTTTGTTATTTTTGAAAAGTGATTTAATTTATGGTATTTGGTTTGTTAGTATTCTGCATTGGCAACCGAACCAAGGAAGCGTTGTGAACAGCCAAGTCCTGAATGAGATCTCGCAGTGCGTCGAAAGCCTTAACGGCGTCAAAGAAGGAAGATGCAAAGCCTCCCTCACTTTCTACAGACCCAATTTACGAGGTTACCTTACCACCTCTTTGCTTTTGTGTTTTTGGGGTTTTTAGTTTTCTCTGAAACCCTTTCTTTCGCAGACCAATCGGTGACCATCGATTTTCCTCGCGATTTTCTGGGGATATCGATGCTGGAGCAGCCGAACAAATACTACTTAATCATTCGCGGCCAGAAGATTGTTCTCGAGGCCGATTCTTCTATCTTGCTTATCATGGAGAAACTCCAGTCCTACAAGTCCAAAGTCGCCCTTCATTTCGAGGTCCGTTTTCCGCTGTTTTTGTTTTTGTGTTTTTGTTTTTGCTCGCTCAATCTGTGTGATGATGGTGGTGGTTCAGGGAGTGCTGTATAAATTGGGTGACTTTCAGATCAGGGTGATTAAAGTTGTTCCCAGTCAAGCGGAGAGTCTCAGAGGAATTATGATTGAGGTGACTCACTCTGAATTCTAGTTAGTGGTAATACATGTTCGTTACTTGTTCTTGGTGTGATTATGGTATGGTGATCCAATGTTATTAAATAGCAGATTGTGGAAAATGGTGGAAAGCCAAAAATCTGCTATATCATATAGTGGATAGAGTCGCGGGGAAATAGTGAAAGTCACATAGTGGTTGAAATAAATCAATTATGTGTGGCTAAAAAGTTCGGCTGTATGCAGATAAAAATAAACTGCATGAAAACATTAAAAAGAATGGGGGAGTGGGGCATTGTGACTTTTCTCGCATCCCAGTCACGAAACTGTGATGTCTGTTGCAGCTGCGATAACAGTTTTTGCGGGAGCCTCACTGCAATGGAGTCACAATAGCGAATTGGAGGATTTCTGTTATGCTATAGTGGCTATTTAAATACTCTGTGCTAAACTGAAATGTGTGGTCTAAATAAGTGTCATCTTTTGAGTATTCCTGTATCAAACTTTGGAAATGAAATGTACAGAATCCATTGCTGTTGTTTTCTTCCCCATCACATATGTCATCTGTTATAAGAACAGCAACTTGTAATGATTGTTGTCTCGTGTCTAGCTAGTCTCTTTTTCGAGTATCTCCTGAATATTGAGATAGCTTATGGTGTTTTATATGTGTGATTCAAGAATTGAATGCATGAATAGTCTAGTACTCATGTATGAAACTAAGGCTATGTTTGTATTGATGAAAAGAAATGGGATGGAATAAAATTGAAGGTGATGAAAACCTCCGTTTCATTGTTTGGTTTGGATATGTTATGATGAATGGAGCAATTCCTGTTCCATGTCATTCCTCCCAAATTGGCAGGAAAAAATGAAAGTAAGCAATGGAAAAGGTTCCATTACTTTTCATTATATTCCATTCTCATTTTACCAATCCAAACAATGGAACGTAATGCCATTATATTTCATTTCCCTCTATTCCATCCTCTTTCATTAATCCAAACATATTTAGGATTTTAATTTTTTGGATGGAGAGGGAAATGAGGATTAATTTTTCATTTCTAATTAATATTCTTTAATTTGTTTTTTTCCAAATGAAAGAAATAAAATGATAAATTAACATAAATTTAATGATTTAATCTTTTATCTAAATATTTTATAATTATTAATTTAAAAATAAAATATTCTCCCCTCTTTTTTTACTCCCAAACATACCCTAAAGATTTATTTATTTATCCTTTGGTTTCCTTTTGATTCAAGTTTTTTACTCTTTTATGTAATCTAAGGAGTCGAATAATAAACCTTTGAATGATAACCCCTTGTTGAAAGCTTCATTTTTAAAGTTAAATCCAGTTGACTTTCTTCATTGGTTTGTTCACTTAGTCATTCCCCTCGTTCATCATGAGAATACAGTGTTATCTGGTGTTGATTATTCTTCCTCCATCAGATTTGTTGTAAGATTTTACTCAGATTGGAATGAAATTCATTTCTGGGATTCAAATGGAGTGATGCATCTTGACATTTTCTTTTGGAGGTGGTGTGTGTGGTGGTGCATACTGTGAACCCATCTTGACAAGTGTGCACCTTATATGGTGTGCACGATGCTCTGTTAGAGTGGCTACAATAGCAATAGTAAATTGGTAACTAACTCAACGTAAATGAAGAATGAAAAATATACCCAATAGTATCTCAATGTGATGTGATTATTTTTATTTTGTGCCTTTTAGTTAAGAATGTTTTGATAAATGTAACTTCTACTTGAGACTCAACAACAACAAAAAAGCCGTATCCCACATGGTGTTTAGACTCGATGAAAATTTAATTATTATATATGAATTAAAAAGTTTAAAAGATTATTCATATATATATATATATATATATATGAATACAAAACTTTTATTCAAAACAATTTAACTCTCTCATGTGATGACTTCTTTGCTTAAAGACGAGAAGACCTTATATTTGATCTGGTTAGTCTTTCCTTACAAATTTGACCGTTGTCACTCTCTCTTCTCCTTTAAAACATAGATTGTCTTTCTTCTAGAGGAGGTTATAATTTAAATATTCAATGTTCTTTTTCTGCAGATTGAGTATCTCCCTATCTCGTCAGTTGAAAAATCCAAGCAAATTTTGGAAGAGTTCATTGATATATGGAAAGAAGTCGTGTCTAAAAAATCATTAGCCGGTCAGTTCATGCATACAGAACCAAATTATGCAGAATATGGGCTTTCTGACAATTATACCTCTCAGCATACAGCTGTTCAGTATGCTGCTGCATTGGCCCAACTGATTCAATCTGCACAGTTACGGAACTAGGAACTAGGACCTTTGAAGGGTATGTAAGGGATATTTATTTTATGAAATCTTATTGGATTCTTGTGAGTGTGGAGATGGTAATATATATTTCAATAATGTTTGTTAGAAAGTAATAAAAAAATATTTCCTGAGATGGTCATAAAATCATATTTATTGTGTAAAATTTTTATTATACCTTCACTATCAATACCCACTATGTCACTCTGTGTCTACTTATCTCTGATTTTATTTCTGCTATTGTAACATTTATAGTTAAATCATATTTCTATTTTAAATAAGCGTGTGTTAGGAGGCTATCTTAAAAAGCTAACAACACTTGAAATTATATGTATATATATATATTGTTGCCTAATAATCATTGTGTTGTATGAGTTTTTATATTGAATTTTGGTAATTGTAATGCATGGACTCACGATAAGCTGTAAACAATTGATTGTTGATATAAAATATAATAATTTTTTAATATAATGATATTTTTGTGATATAACATATTTCTTAGATAAAATAATGTGAACTAAACACATTTTAAATATTTGCAGGAATATAAAAAAGATTTCTAACCAATTTTAACTGTTAACTAAACATATTTTTTTTAATACCCAAATGTCATTCTCCTAATATTTTTTTAGGAATAACATTCCCGAAAATCCAATAAATCAAATGTTTGGTAAGTGTTTATGTTGTAAAAGTTAAATCAAATTAAAAATTGAGTAAAAGTTCATAGACCTACTAGACCCCGTTTGGAAGAGCTTATTAATAACTCAATTGAGACTTATCTTATGCTATGAGTGGTTCGGAGGGTTTATAAAAATATCTTAGGACTGATCCAAAAGATTTGTTGAGCTTATTTTAATAAGCTATAAGCAAATGCTTAGGCGATACTTTTAAGTGTCAGCTTTCAAAACCCACAATTAAGTGTTTCAGGTTCATGTTTTTTTTTTTTGTATTTTTTTTTCATTCCTTCACAGCATAACATTTTCATTCTTCCGCTTTTCATTTTTTTTTTTGGCTTAATCTAAAGTTTTGTTGCCTTTCTTTCCCTAGCCTAAAACATTCATATATAGATGAATATATGTTGAATTTGTCCAAATTAATTAACACATCTAGTCGTGGATAGATCAAGTCTATAAGACCATCAAGAAATTATGAAATAAAACAAATTGATACTTTTTACAAGTATTTTATAATATCAAGAAAATATTTTAATTCATTCAACTAATTCCATGATTCAAAAGATATTTCTAATCTTTTTTTAGATTTATTATGATTCTGATTTTTTTACGATAAAAAATAGGTAAACTATAAAGTTTCTTGCCAATACCATTTTTTTTCCGAATACATAAAAATAAATTAAATTTATTCATATCTAATATCATCTTTGATAAAAAAAATTATTTATTAAAAAATAATATTTTAATCTACTGTGTTGTGCATTGCATGTGATAAACGTTTACTTTTATAACTAATATTTTGGTCTTTATTGTACAAGATAAATGTTTTTATATTATTAAAATTTGAATTATGTTTTTTATTTATAATGAACAAGTTAGATTGTGATAAAAGGTTATTTTTTAAAAATTAAAACAATAGACAGTTAAAAAAAATCAAATATTCACAAAAATATTTTTCTTAATACAAAGAGAATTATACTAGTAGTTTGAGGAAGTGCACTTCACTTTATAAAAAAAAAAAAAAAGAGAAGATAAAGCGCAATAACAATAATTGATTAGAAAATCCATGATTGAAGATTATGATAAAATCAGATACATGTATAACAAAATCTAAAATTTATAGCAATCATAACCCTGGATTTTCTAATTAATGGTTATCAGCGCGTACTTTATTCTCTAAAGCACACTCTCCTCACTTTAGAGGAAGTAAATCGAAAAATTTTATAACAGAAAAATATTTTATTCAATAAGAATAAATTGAAGCAAACACAATTACATGAGTAATACATTTTACAATCATTTGAATAATACATTTCACATAAGAGAAAATAAGTTATACAGTGTCATATGATTATATTGAATAATAATGTAAAATTAAAATTATTTTACATTATATTATTAAACTCTTATTAAAATATTTTGTGATTCTTTTGTAATAAATAATAAATATTCACTTAATTGTAATTTCAAGCTATGATAAAAAAAAAAAAAAGTTCAAGTCCCAAGTTATGATAATCAAGATAAGACATATAAAAAAGATAATGATAAAGTATATTTTGTAAAAATAAATAAATAATATACAGAGCACAGATTTAGATTTCTTTTCAATAACAGAATATAATATTCCCATTAACCAAAATAAAAATCCCTATTTCTCCATTTGTTGAGTTTCATTGTGGACGGGTAGGTTTTTAAGTAGTGGGGCGAAGCAACGAGAGCGGCTTATTAGTTTGTATTTCGTAATATTGCTTTCAAACACAGATAGCTTCCTCTCTCCATCAAACACCATCTGTCTCACGTTGTGTTCTGTATGTATCTATCCAAGGATCCTTTTTAAAGTGTCTTCAGAAAATCTACATACTATTTTTTTTCCATTTAATAACCGAACAACATTCTCTGTTTTTATGGTTTAGCCATATCTTATTCAGAATTTGTTTTCTTTATCAGTTTGAGATCAACATTAGATTCTTATGGCTTCAGAGTCTGGAAAGGACGGTGCCGGCGTCCCAAGGAAGGTTTTCCTTGAATCTGCTCAATATATATTACTTATCATTATTATCAATACAATTTTTGTTTTCCATCACAAAGTAATATGATTTAATCTACTGTTGTTCTCTTGCCAAATAATCTGTGCCATTGCAGCTTAAATTTAAACCAAGAGCTCCACCTCGTCGAGTGATAAAGCAAGAAGTTAAAGCGTATGGATTATTTGGTTTGACAATAGTTCGTGTAATGCAGATTAATTTAATGATCTTCTGCTTCTTAGTTCTTACTATTCTGTTTCTGCAGTGAAGTGGTTGATGATGTTGATGTTGATGCTGATGCAGAACATGCTGCTAAGGAGAATCTGCTGAAGCGTTTCCATGTATATATGGTTTTAACTTTTAATTTGATTGGTATCCCTTATTCAACTTTTCTCTGACTTTATATTCCCTTATTGAAATGTTCTTTTATTTATTGTGCGTAGGAGAGGGAGAGTGCGGTGAAGGCAAAGTACAAGGTTGAGAAAAAAGGTTTAATATGTTACTTGCTGAAATTCTCTGATCCAACTTTCTTTGACTTTTATGTCTTCAGCATTGATTTTCTGATTTCATCATCTTAAGCGGTGTTTTATCTTTTTGTTCTTGGTAACTGAATCATGAAAACAGATCTTACTTCTCAAATAAATCCTCAAAATGAATGTGCACACAAATGTTTAAATTTTATGTGACCGTGTTAAATAGAGAAGCACAACGAGGGCATTGTTAAGAATACTAGTGTGGGTAACCCGTGCAACACATGGGGAATATTTAGATTGTCAAAGATGGGGATACTTATAAATATTCAATATCTCAGTTTTGGTATATAATTATTGGAGAAATGCTCTTACTTGTAAGGTCTCATTCACCCTCTGAGCATGTATTGTGCTTATTTTATAACCTGCCCATAATTAGGAGCGGACTAAGTCTGTTATTCGGCTTATCTATTTCTGATTTTTAGGAAATTTATTAGCTTCTTTAGTTATGTATTTTATTTAGATCATGGTAACAATAAAGTTGCTTATAAAAAAAAAAAAGGTAACAATACAGTTTTGAGCGTCAGTTTTTTCTCACTCCTCTGTTTACCCTACAATTAGTATCAATTTTTTTGTTCCTATTCCTCTCTTATTATTATATGCTCTCCATTGCCTACTCTCACAGTCTCACATTTCTGTTCTGTTAAACTCCTTAAATAGCTCTTCGTCATAGGTCATATGTTGTGTGCACCTACTGTCAATCGGTTTCATTATTGTTGTTGGTGGTTAAGTAAGTTGCTACAAATAACTGCTCTGATACCGATAGGAATGTTTATTGAGAATATGTTTCATGCCATGCCAAACTACTGGAGAATCAATTAGTTATCATTGACTCTCTCAAATGTTTGTTCTCTACATGTCAAGTTCCTTGCACTTCATTAATTAAAATTAATGTCGAAGTAGCATGATTTGGATACGTAGTATCTTTCTGTCTATGAAGAGATCTCAGAATGAAGCTTGACATGACTCCCTTTTCACTAAAGCAAGAATAGCATCATTCTTTCTGTTTTCTAAAATGGCATAGTTCATATTTATTGCATGCAGTGTTAGCTTCTCAAATTGCTTTTGGTTATGGTGGCGAATCAACTTCTATGAAATCATATGGTATTCCCAGGGGTGGGAGCAGTATCAACATCAATCAGAGTTCAGCATCTAATGGTATGCCACCATCAATACATTTTCATTTTATAGACTGTTATAAGATGTTGTGCTCTTCGCTGCACGATCCTTCCTCCTATTAACTATATTCTGTTGATGCTTTAACTGCAGGGGCGAAAGAGAAAGAATACCAAGAGCCATGGGTGAGTATACTGAATGAAACGAATATGTTGTCTAATTTATCTAATGTTTTTATCTTTTTTGGTTTGTCTTTAATTGGAGATGTAATTGTTCATGCTTATTTTATTCTAAAGTATTGGTTGTTGGATTTTGCTATAGGACTATGACAGTAATTATCCAGTAACTCTTCCCTTGAGGAGGCCTTATTCTGGAAACCCAGGTATATTCGAAGAACTATCTTGGAAATGAGTAACAAAACTTGTTATGCTCCTTTGCAGAATTGTAACGAATTTAGTTACATTCATTGATTCTAATCTAAGCTGTTTACTTTTTTTTTTCCCACTGGAGTTGAGAATTTAGTTCATTGGTACTTTGAAACTAATACAATATGTATACTCTGCAATATCTAGTGGGCTAGTGACTTTAACTTCACATGTTTTTTTCTGATAGCTCTTCTTGATGACCAAGAATTTGGGGAGGCTGCAGAGCCAAGAGCTTATGATGAAAATGCATCAAATTCAGCAATGGAGCTTGACCTTTTGGTGAGTACAAGAATTTAAATTTATCAATTTAACTTCTTTTACTTATTATAATAGTGTTTTGAACAAATTGTTGGTAGGAGCACAACCCAGAGGCAAGTATGTTCTTTATTAATTTGCCTACAAAATTGCCTATGATTAAACAATCAGCTACTGCTGGAAGCAGCGATGTTAATGTGAAGTCTAGACCTCATGGGGGTTCAAAAAACGTGGAGGAGCTCTGTGAGTTGAACGAGTTATCATCTGGCTTCATGGGTAAAATGCTTGTATACAAAAGTGGTGCAATCAAGCTTAAGCTTGGCAATACCCTTTATGATGTAAGTATTGCATTCACAAGATAAATTACAGGATGCAGACCCGAGTGTTATTCTATCTTTTTTTAAATACTCAATACCAATGTTTTATCATGAAAATAAAATTTAAACATCGTCAAAAGTCATACTGCTAGAGTGATCTTACCCTTTTGTATGTTAAATGAGTTAATAAGGTTGATTATTGTAATGTTGGTTTCTCTATAAGCTAAACTTGTACGTTTCTGATTTTAAAATTTTGTTGCAGGTTTCCTCGGGTATGAAATGTGCCTGTGCCCAAGATTTGGTTGCTATCAATACCGCTCAAAAACATTGTTGCACAATTGGGGAGATCAGCAAGCGTGTTTCTATAACCCCGGATATAGACGCCATAATTGACAATTTGCCTGATTTGTAATTCAATGCATTTTGTTTTCGGATAAGTTTACATTTACATCATAGAAATAAGTTTGAAGTTTTTTTTTCGTCACTCAGAAAGGAAAATAGAAATAAGTTTTTCTGTATTTTTTTCAGGAGTCAAGTTCCTATAAAACTGTGTGTTTTACGTGGTGTCACGTTCAAGTGAGAATCTGGCTACTTTATTTATTTATTTATTGGCTGTCTAGCTCCCATAAATAAAACTCATTCTGTACTTTATGCTGGGGTGACTTTTGTTTTGAGTGAGGAAGTTCGTGAAGCATATATTTGAGAATCTGGTATTCCACGTCCTCTTCAGAGAGACTATATAAACGGGGTGCCTGTTGGGTTATTGTTGCAATGTATCGGACAAAAATAATAGAGCAGTAGCAGCAGTGACGTGATCTTAATCCTATTTTTAGTATGAGTCGAACCTTCAACGATTACACCTAATGATTGATTGAGAAAAAAAAATGAAAAGTTTATACAAGAAATATATGGTTTAAATACTTTACCTGAATTTAAGGCTTTTTTTTTTATATTATAAAATGAATTTATTTTATTTTTCATCTTTAAAACATTTTAGATAATGTTTTTTTTTTATTAAAATATTTTTTTACTATTTAAAACGTTATCTAAAATGTTTTAAGAATGAAAAATAAAATAAATCCATGAAATAAGTCAATTATTAAGTATGTAATTGTGTTAAATATTTGAATGGAAAGTTTTATCATTATAATAATTCTATTTAACTGACAATCATCTCCCATAAAAGAATGTGATCTAGACAAAAATGGTGTAGTACACGTGCAAAAGTTTAAGAATAATTGTTTTTATTCATATGTAATTATTTATGTGTGGACTATATTGTAATATTATTAATGATTTTAAATTATGATCCACGGTGAACTACCTATTAAAAGGGTTTATTGTAGCATGTCTTAAAAAGAGTGGTTTTTGAGAAATAATTTAGCATGTGTCTTAAGAAAAGTGATTTTTGAAAAATAATTTATTTTAAGAGATTTTAATATTAGCAAGTTAATTTGCATTTGGTATATAAAAAGATTTTTTTTAAATAAATGTCTTTTTATCTTGCTTGGATATCACAATCTAGAAATATGTGGGAGTTTGATAAACCTTTATTTGATTGTGTTTGAACCCCAACTTTTCCCATTTTATCTTGTTTTAACTTTATTTTATTATTAGAGCTTATGAATATGTGTTAAGTATGAACCACTGAGCAAAGCTGATAAATTGAGAAAAGAGGAAATTTTGCACATCTTTAAAGAGCATAAGCCATGTTGTACCTGTAGGTAGGGGTGGGAATAGGCCAGGTCAGGCCAGGATTTAAAAGGCCTGAGCCTAGCCTACGATTAATTTTTGAGGCTTGAGCCTGGCTTATAACCTATCAAAGACTTTTATTTTGGCTCAGCCTGACCTTTTTAAAAGCCTAGCCTGGCCTGATAGCCTATTTAAAAATCTTCTTCACAATAAATTTTTAATATTGCTAGTTGTTTTTACCAAAAATAAAATAAAATAACACACCTTCTATAATAGGCTAAACAAGACCTTAATATATAATTTGTCTTAATTTTTAATCTAACGTTAATTTAGTTGGTGGTCCTAAAAATATATTAATAATATAAACAGAAATCACCAAATGATATAAAATAATCTAAAACAAAAGAAAACCTCATACTTGAGGTAGTATCATCCAAGTCTATCAAACCAACATATTAATTATTACAATAAAAAAATAAAGCCTACATCTTCATTCTATTTGAACAGAACCGGTGCATAAAATATCTACCAATAAAATTAATAGTAATGTCATTTCATCATTAGCTCCTCCATATCCACTATAAGATAGGATATGATAGGATATGATTTTTGTATAGAAACGTAATGGGATATAATATGATATGATTTTTGTATAGGAACGTAATAGGATATGATATGATATGATTTTTGTATAAGAATGTAGAATATGATAGTATATGATTTTTATTTGCTCTAGAATAAAGGAAACCTAATAGGAATAGAAAAAGGAACTGTTAACAGAAATAAGAAAACTAATAAAAATAATGAGAAATATAAAGAAACTCACACCTTGTAATTAAAATTTTACTTAATTATAGGAATGAAATCTGCTAGTTTTTTTAAAAAATAATATTAATTGTACCCAAAAAATATAATATATATATATATATATATATATATATATATATATATATGTATATAGGTCGGTCTATCAGTCTTATAAGACTTTTTAATAAGCCTAAGCCTGACCTATTTAATTTAATAGACTTTTAAAAAAGTCTGAGCCTAGCCTTTTAATTAAATAGGTCAGATCAGGCCAGACTTTATGTAGGCCAGGTTGTAGGCCCCTGTAAGCTGGCCTAGCCTATTCCCACCCCTATCTGCAGGCCATACTATTCTAGCATAGCCATGCTGATTTTTCAGCGTCACACATCCGAGCTCAACCGTGCTACTAACAACAAGACCCATGCTATTCCAGAGCCAAAATTGGGAATCAACGTCATACACCTGAGCATGGCAACATGGCCCATGCTACTCAGGAGCCAAAATTTGGAATCGGCGTCACAAGTTTTCACAAATTTGGAATCAACGTCATACATCTGACCCAGCATGACCCATGCTAACCTCCACGCTGCAATTTTAATTTTAGTAGTATAAATAGAAATTGGGGGCATTTGTTAGAAGAGTTTTTTTTATTCCGTTATACACAATAAGGGTTTTGAGAGTTATAGAGGACAATTGGGTCTTAATTTGTAAGGATTTTTTTATCTCTTTCTTCCTTAATGCTTATTTGTATGATGTTTGGTTGTATTGTGATCATGATGGACTAAACTCTTATAGCTCAGATTGTGATGTAGTTGTATCATGTACTCTAGTTCCTCATTTTAATAAAGTTCTTCGATGTTATTTAATTGATTATATTTTTTTACTGCTATATTGGAATTGATCATTCTAACTTGTAGTTAATTATTGTTAGTGATCATCTACTCATAATTGATCTATAGAATGATATGGTTCATAAAGCTTGTATAACCAAACTGGTGGCATGAATTTTCTTTTTACAAACATTTCTATCATTCATCAATAACCCTAAATTGAATTTCAAATGACCAATACAAGACTAATTTAGGGGGAGAATATTTTCATACCTTGACCATAAACTGTAATTAAATTAAATAGTATTAGACGATTAATTGATAACTAAGAGTTCTAAATTATAATAGAAATTAGGGGAAAACAATATATAACTCATAATCAAGATTTTTATCTATTTATACATATTTCTCTTGAAATGTTATTTAATTTATACGATTTAGATTATTAGAGAATACTACCTGTCTTTAGGACATGATATTTGAACTTTCAAATTCATGATCTTACAACATAAAGTTTATTTGTTCTTGCGCCAATATACATTTTATGCATAAGTGTTTTACAAAATTCACTTTTAATTCAAAACAAGTCACTTCAAAGAATATATATATGTGAAGATTATGATTCGATTAAGCTGACCCGGAGCTTACTTTTTCAGAGTTTTTCAACATCCGACTACAGCGAAATAGAAAAGACGTTTTTCCCTCGCAAGCGCAATATATCTACTATTTGTGAGGGGAAAGTAGGGAGGGGAGTAGAACTTATACCTGTCTAAGCTAAAAATGAGGAAAAGTGGGAGAGTTGTTGTTTGTCTGGTTTAATGCATTTAGTGAAATGATTTGGAATTCAATGAATTGAGGTAAGACAAGAAAAAGGGATAAGCGAAAATGAAGTTTGACAAAAAAAAAAAATATTCTTCATTTTAATGTTCAAAATGAGAAGGTGATTAGCACTGAATTAATAGGTAAATCAACTGCCAAAGATTTGTTTTAACTTACTAATTAAGACTTTCAAATGTCTTTAGAAGTGCAATTATGTTTTAAAAAAATAGTAAAACTTGAAAGAGGGAATTAATACTATTTTTAGTGATGTTATCCGACTTAATTTAAATTAGTTAAATACTCAATGAAATTAATTTGTATAATACTGTATAAAATATTGGTAGTATTAATCATTTCAAATTTTGTTTTTATGTCTCTAATTTATTATCAAGCGAGTCAGTGCACTCAATTAATTTATGTGAACTCTCACATTCAGTCCTTTAATTAACTTCTAATGTTATCTAGTACGCCCAGTGTGCATTTCCATTAATCAACTTCTACGAGTACACAAACTGACAAAAGTGTTAGCATAATAATATGTACATCTACTTCAGGGATGATAGGTTGATATATATGTAGAGTTCCCTATTGGCTATATACGTGAACATGATCTAGTATTGATATGATGAACTCAAATTAGAAATAAACATGTATTTGTGGGAAAAAAAAACTGAAGGCCAGGTCAATGGCCTACCTTGTGGTAACCATCAGATTCTATATGTAGAGCATCCATCACGTGTTCTTTTTCCATCCCCACAATTCCGTATCTCAGTAGTCATTAATGTTGCATGATGTTAATTAAAGAACCTTGGCCCATGCAACAGATTCCATACGACAAAATGCCCTATGCGTTTGCCCTGTTGCATTTGAAAACGAGGCCCACCGATTTGCTTGTACTTCGCACTGATTTTGATTATAGTACTTCAATTTTCACTTGTTAATTGTTATACAGTGGAGTTATACCCAGACATCGAGTTACTAAAAGAACTATCTATAGTGAAGTGTAATGTGAGATTTTAAACTACACATTTTCATTATTAATATGTACGGTTCATCAGGAAAATAAAAGTAAAATCAAAAGTGAGATATATTTTTAGATTATTTGATAAAAAAATAAAAATAGAAAACGTAGTAATGTTACTGGCTAAGGTTATACACGAAAAAAAGAGTAAGAAAGCAGTAATCGGCTACAAATCATACATGTGAAGTAGGAATCTGAACTTAGATGGATGATGGATCTCAGAGAAATTTATCTTACTTTTTTTTTTTCAATTTTACTTATAATCAGTGAGCACTGATTAACATTTTATTTATTTGTTTGTTCTATTTGGCAGCCACCATGCTATTTAGCTTTACATAAACGTCAAATACGTTGAAGCACAGAAAGAAATACTCCTATATATATTCTAACGGACACTAATCATTCTTTTAGTTTTAAACACATAATCAATATCTCTTATATTTTTCTATCACTTCATAAATTTGTTATATTTATAGTTTTTTTTACTTTCTTTTTAGGTGTTAGATAACACATTATATGTCCATCAAATATTTTTCAAAAAATAAAGAGACTTAACTGGCGAATTTTATTGGAGAAGGCATATTGACATTAGTACAAACGTACAATTTTTGTTGTCATTATATCATTGCACTAGTCATTCCTCAGTAGACTCAAACGAAATGAAAGAATGAAGGTTGTTGGAAGCATTCGCTTCGTCTGCAAAATTGCTGTGTGTCCAGTCCTTGAGAACTTCATCTGAGAACATGGCATCAGGTTGGTCCGAACAAGGCGATAACTGCTCGTGGTGGTTAACATTAGTGCAGCTGAAATTGTACGTGTTTGAGAAATCTGAGTTGAGTAGATCAGACAAGCAAACATCCCCCACGTTGAAATCTATGAGAAAATCTGTTGAGAGTTCTTTTTCTTCGTCTGGAAACGACAGGAACCCATTGTCGTATGTAGTGTGTTCCATTTGGTTACTAATTACACCATCCACAAGCCTTGCTTCTGCCTCTGCCTCAGTCTTGGACTTGTTCGGCATTGATGGGTGAGGGGGTGGGTTTAGGAATAATACCTTGGAGCACTTGGTAGCCTTTGTACGGACAACACGAGAATCTAGTTTAGGAGGAGATAGGGAGATTGAGGAAGTGGCCATATGAATGGGGGCCAAATGGGGCATTGGATTCTGTGTGTTGTTTGCAGTGGTTTGGTGGCCATCTTTCACCTTTTTTCCTAAATTGGTGTTCCAATAATTCTTTATTTCATTGTCTGTTCGTCCTGGAAGCCTCCCAGCTATTAAAGACCATCTACACAGAAAATGACACATTTCATTATCACCTATTAACATCTTACTATTTATATCAAACACCATGGCCTTCTCGTGACTCCATGTCATACGTACCAGAGTAATAATGTTATATTCTCCTACCAATTTTCTTACATTTTTTCCTATTATTTAGGGGTTGGATTGTATAGCTTAGCCCGCGTAAAGATAAAGTTAAACAACTCTCATATTGTACTTGATTGGTGCAATTAATACCTGCAACCATTCATCTTGAAGTACATATGTAAGAAAATTGTACATCAAGTACGATAAAATTATTTAACTTCATCTTTATTTGGAATAAGTTGTCGTCATGATTATTTTAATTTATAAAAATAAATAAATATATTTAATGTCTTTGAAATATAAAATACATTTAGTATTAATAGGAAGATGTGTTGAAGGATTTAGAATTATTATAAGAAGAAAGAAATGTTAATTAAGATGGGAAAATGGAGACCTGTTTCCCAGGAGCTTGTGTAGCCTGATGATGAGCTCTTCTTCATCTGGGGATATATTGCCTCTCTTAATATCTGGTCTGAGATAATTCAACCATCTAAGTCTGCAACTTTTTCCACATCTTTTCAAACCTGCATGCATGGCCAGCCATGTACAAAAAATTAGCATGCATGAAACAACCACAAATTAATGAGATATATCATTAGATACATATCTTGTAGCATAACGAATACCTGCTCTTTTGGGAAGGTTTCTCCATCTTCCTTCACCATGGACTCTAATGTATTCTCTGAGGATTTTGTCTTCATGAGCTGTCCAAGCACCTCTATTCAAACCCTCCTTTGAACAACAAGGGCTTCTCCCCATCTCTCTCTCTCTCTCTCTCCTTTTGTGTTGTGTGCCGACTGATAAGGTTGTTGTTGGATTCCTCCTCACTGGCTCTCCCCTAGCTAGCTGTGGGGTGTTTTGCAGTGTGGATACTTATATATATAGCAATTACGTACGTACTTTATTATAGTATATTTTTGGTGTACGTGGTCCACACTTAATATGGTCGCAACTCTTACAATGACACTAAGTGACAAGAGATTCAAATAATTTTAAAAAGATTATACGTCATTCAGGTTGAAATATGTATCGATTCGAGGCTTTCAGTTGCAAATGCAACTGGGCCGGCTCATTTAATTTGTCCTCGCGGAGCAATGTTAGAATTGGACCCAATGATTACTTCAAATCATTAATTACGTGTGTTGAAAACTTTGAGAGTCTGCTACTCTTTTGAGAAAATGATCATAGCGAAATGAAAATTTCAGTTACTAATTTCATGATCTATATATCATTCATTTTACCTATGCATATATTATATTTAATTTTAGCTAACAACTAACATGAACAGCACTTTGGCTTACATCATTTCCAAACTATCCATGGATCGCATATATGATTCTCCGAGTTTTGCTTTGGTAGTTGAATATTTCGAAAAATCTGCACTTTTCACTGTTTTTAACTTTCTAGCCGACTTTCGAAAAATCATACTTGACACATTTATAAATTAGTCCCTATATATATGAAAAGATCCTAACAATTTTGAACCCAATTCGAAATTAACATTATATTTCATCCTTACCGTTTGGGTTATTTACGTATTGGAATTGCTTACATGATAATTTAAATTTATTTTTAGTTTGATGTCATTTAAAAATTTAATCTAATTTATCTTTTAGTTTGTTGTCATGTAAATTCAAACTTAATTTAAGTTACAAATAATTTAATAAATAACTTAAGATTTTATTATTCTTTTGTACTCTGTATATACATCTCTTGTACACTTTTAGAATGTTTGAATAAAATTCTATTTTATCTTCTCTATATCTTCTTATAAAAGGAATATCTACCTATGAAAGTCTAATGTAGCATCTGGTATAGAGACTAAAAGTTTAAAAAAAAATCATACGTAAATGTTGCATCTCATTCTATCGTCTTTTTCTCGTCACAAAAATATTATGAAGAATCCAACTAATTAGTCTGCATGATTAAAAGAAAAGCCAAATTGGAAGCACCATTATGATAATTTTCTTCTCACCCTCTACCTAATTAGGTATTGTAAATTGACACTCAAACTGACTTTCTCACCGAGCTTTTGGTGTTGGAAAGTTTGTTGCAGCAGCCTCCTCAAATCTGTGAAGCATTACGGCAGGCTTGTCAAATGAGGGTACGTACAGGGTGCACCACATTTCAGATTTTCAATAGTCTTATTTTTTTGGTCGTGACCAAGATGGCCCGGAAGATGTTTCAACCATTCGTGTTCCTCACACATTTGTTTTTTTAATCACATTTTCTTTCTTTTTTTGTAGCACGTCACACTGCTCTGCATTGTCCACTTTCAAGAGTTATTATTCCACTGTTTGCCATATGTGACTTTGTTAAACAAATAGCAGTCAAAAGTAAATTAGTTTTTAATGTTTATCTTTTATTCACTATAATTTTTTTACAATATCAATAAATTAAAAATCACCTAAATATAAAAGTACCTGATTATATATATGATTTGATGACACTGGAAAAATATTTACAGTATCAATCCATTTTAATAAACTAAAATATATATTATATTAAATATAATAATATTAAACAGAAAAAACATAAAAATTATAATAATATGATACACATTAAATACTATTTGTACTCATAAAAAATTTATTATCCTTAAATCTTATCATTTGAAATCATAATTAAAAAATTAATAATATATTTCAACTATACTATTTATACTAGCGGCATAGTGGGCGTTAAAATTTTATAAATATGTAATGACATAAATTAAATAAAAATTAAAAGAATATATATATAGCCTTGACATTTATCATTAAATTAATTATAAAATACAAGGAGTACTATACTGTATTATCATCTGAATGCATGCAAGGAATTCCCGGTCGTCGTTGGTTATGTTTACCGATGATTAACCATTAACCAAGTATATATAGTACAAGCAACTCAAGTCTCGTCAGGGGTCCAATGTTAATCATTGTTTGTTTTAATATAATTGAATGTGACCCATAAGTATATATGGATAAAAATCGCATTATATTTTTACACGACGAGTACATAAATGATAATAAAATTAAAAAACCGGGAAAAGAAAAAAAAATATAAAGTGTTGCATATACAACACGTGCATGAAAAAAACGGGTATAATTTGACAGAAGAGAAGCAGTAACGACGGTGCAAGTGTGGCAGTGTCATTGTGTTTTCATCAGAACAACGAATATGAGCGAGCAGAAGGGACGAAGATCTTACGTTAAATAGGGTCCCCGAGATTACGTACATTAGTAGTTCCTAGAAAGAAAGCCTTAACTTAATTGGTAGGGTTGCTTTCAAACTGTAAAACACCAGGCTCTTCCGCTCCTAATTCTGGTAACTCAACTGCCATTCATTAAGAATTTGAGATTGAAAGTTAGATATGGCCCCCTACCCTGTTGCATGCAATTCTGGTGGAAGTTATCTATTTTCCTTGGAATGGAATTATTCCATAGGTTTTCTCAAGGTTTATTGATTTAAATTGTGTAGATCACGAAATGATTGTATAATGGCTGATCAAAAATTAACTACTATATTATCATCTGTGAAGTTTATAATTGAAATAAGTTGTGTTATTTTAGGATTGAAAGCCGCTTGAGATATCATATCACTTTCACCAGAAGTTAAAATACATATTAGCTAATTATTTAAATTAACAATATTTATTAGTAGAAAATTAAATAAATATATAACCAGTTATAGAACTATAATCGATTATATAATTGGTTATATATCTTAGATTAATAATTGTTTTGGCCTTTAAAAATTCAGTTCTGACTTTTAAAATCAATTTTTATTAAACATAAGATTGTTATATTAATGCATAAAATTGGTTGTAAAAGTGTACTAAATATATAAAAAAATTCAAAAACCAGCTATATATCCATAATCAATTATATGACCGCTTTTTAACTATAACTGGTTTACTTTTCATTACATTAAATATTTAAATCAATAATTCTAAAATAGTTAAATATACTAATAATTTACTTTAATTAATAATTAATATACTTACTAAAGTAGATAAAATTCCGTCAATGTTGAAAATTAGTTGGGCATTACAAATACAAATAAAAAAATAACACTATTTTCTTTGTATTTAACCACTGTTTGAAAATATGAGATCAACAACGGAGGCTGTAAAAAAATATTTTGTGCAGCATAAATTTTAACATTTGCAGGTTACATGATAATCACTTATACGATTAAGCAAGATATTTTTATGTACCTTCATTATAACAGCTCAATTGCATTATCATCAAAATACATTTTACATACTATAAAAATAAAAGTTACTGATGATATATATTTAAATCAATGATTCTAAAATAATTAAATATACTAATCATATATATAAATATATATATAAGACAACTGAAACCCATCGAAGGAACAAATTGGTTGGAGCCTAAGAGTACAGAGAGAAAGATCCTAAAAAAAAGTGATTAACATGCTACCACAAGTAGAGAAGCCTGATTCATCGGTGCCTCAGTTGTTTTGTAGTTCACCGTAACCAGATCATTATGTTTTTTTTTATTATTATTTTCGTGTATTTTACCAATTTTTAAAATGTGTAACGACGAAGTGCCTACATGTTCCTTAAAATGACTTGCAAAAACAACATTTTGTTACAAACATAGTGGTAAAGTGCATCATAATTAAAAACTTGGTTGTAAAATGTGGAAAGAAAAAACTTAGATGATAAAATGTGTGGAAAAAAGGTTAGGTGATACAATTTTTGAAATTATGATAATTAAGTGGTAAAATATGTAATTAAATTTGATAAATTATAACATCATAAAAAATATTATCATTAACATGGAAAGTACAATTTTCTGTATTTACATTTTACATAAATTAACTCTCTTTTTCATTATTTATTTCCTTAAGTAATCACCAAGTTAAAGTTTATGCAAATTAAGTCATGCCATGTGAAGTCACTTAGTTATATGGAGAAAGGAACCATCGAAGGGATAACTTAGAAGAGCTTTACTGATATAGATTAAAGCATTTTTGAGATTTTATATTGTTTCCTTCGTAGCAATCCTAATATTAAAAGTCTATCAATAAGATAGTAACTCTCAAAAACCTACTGAGATTGAAATAAATTCCAAGAAAAAATGGTTCACATCAAATGGCATGCTAGTTCTTTTTATGAGGCACAAAGGGGAGAATTTATCCTTGAAGCCGAAGAGTTACCGAAAATGCGTGAAACTATCGTAAGGGTTTTGGAATACTCTGAAATATAGATGATTTCTGGCATTGCTTAGTTAGAATAGCATCGTTACAATTCACCTTATTCAAACAAAAAGAAAAGAAGAATAAAAACTAAATTTTAATTTTGTACCACATAGAAATAAATTCTACAGTTGTATGGATTCATCTAGAACCCAACTGTTAATTTTTTTTCGCAATTCTTTTTCTGCTATGATTGTACCTAAACCCTAAAAAATGTAGTTTCCTTTGTCAAATAGCACAAAAGACAGCATAGTTGTAAAATCCGGATAATTGACTCGGTCGAGATAGTGGACTGGTAATTAATCTGATTTAACCCGATATATATTAAAAATTTAAAATTATATATATCTATTATATATAAATATATAATTATCATTATTTGAGTAAAAAAAGTTCATTCATATTCCAAAATTCAAAATAACAATTAATAATAATAATGATACATCAAAATGACGTTATAAAGGTAGTTCATTTTTTAAAGAAAAACTGGTCGAGTTTGACCGAATCATCCTGAGTCAATTGTGTGACGGATCCAATAATAAAATCGATCCAATTAAGCCACCGGGTCCTGACCGGTCCGGCTGGCCAAACCAAACCAGGTTTCAAGGAGATATTCTGGGTAATACATTTTCAATGGAGGTATGTTTTTAAAAGGTGGGATATAAATAACATAAGTTTAACTAGTCTTGGACCAACTTGTGGGCCTGCTCACATATTGCCTTGTCTTTCCTTTGCTGTATCCTATGGTTTAACTTGAGGAGTTCCTATTGGTCCCAATAGATTTTGTTATTGGTCCTACAATTTCTCAAAATTCCATGGTTATCTCTTCCCAAAAAATATTATATAAACAAATCATGATTCTATTGTATAAGAAGATTAAAATATGACAATACCACGAAGTGTAACTCCGGTACACAATATATAACTCTGGTAAACAATATATAATGAAATCATGATTCCGTTGTATTTAATGTTATTGTTGCACCATGGAATCACAATTCTTTTGTGCAACATGGTCTGTTGTATCAGGAAATTGTGATTTTGTGGTGCAACAACAATACAAAAAATAATAAAATCGTAATTTTGTTGTGTAAATTTTTTTAACAAAATCATGATTCCGTTTGATCACGAAAATGAAAAAAAAATCTGACAGTATGAGAGAGTGAAGAGTGGGAACAGAGGAAAAGAAAAAAGAGAAAGAATGAATGAAGAAAGGAAAAGAGGAAGAGGAATAAAGATAGGGGAAGTGAGAAGGATGAGGTGAAAAAATGATAGTTTGGAATTGTCTTTGACTGAGCAATTTTATTGGGACTAATAGTAATCCTTTAACTTGTCTTGGACCAACTTGTGGGCCTGCTCACACATTGCGTTCGGTTTCTGTGTTTTCTTTGCTGTATCCTATAGCTCCTCTATATCTATCTGAGTTATGCAACATGGTAAATTAAGAGCCCTAAAATGCAGAGTCAGAGTAGCTTAGGGGGAGAAAGGAGAACGCAGAACAACGTGGTGTATCTACCGGAGGAATTGATAATTGAAATTTTACTGCGGTTGCCGGTGAAATCTCTTCTCCGTTTCAAACGCGTGTGTAACTCATGGCTTTCCCTCATCTCTGATGGTAACTGAGTGATGTCTATCATGTTCCTGGTTTGAAGAAAAATCTCATTTCTGTCTCACAAATCACCAGCTCAGGCAAGTATGTTCTTTTTGGCCCCAATAGTGTCAACAGATGTTCACAGATTTGTATATTGGTCACCTGTTCAGTCGTCCACTATGAGTTTCAGGTTCTCCATATTTATTCGAGGTTCTGGGTATGATCCATCAACAGATTACTATTTGGTGGTGGTTTTAGCATCCTATTCTCGACATTAATCTCAGCGTCAGCAAGATGCTATTTGTCTACATCTGTTCCTAACACGAAGTTGGTTCGTACTTGAATGGTATCATTCATTGGTTGGCCTTTTCTTTTGAAGACAACAGAACATAGATTATTTTTGTCAGGTACCTTATCAGTTGATTTTGAGGACTTCAACTTTAAACTTTGTAATTTGGGTGGTGTACTTGGAGAATCGCTCAGTCCATGTGTTGTGTGATCGAACCATTATACATAAATATGGGTGATGAAAGAATACAAAGTGCTGTCTTCTTGGACCAAGACTATTGATGTGTCTACCAGTAACATTCCTATTGGGTGCTTGTTCCAATATGCTCTACAACAAGAGATGATATTAGCGAAACTTATGAAAGAAATGGATTGGTGAAATTTAATAACGAGGAACAGCTTCTAGAACATCAATCCTATTATTATGATGATGATGATGATGAAAATGTATCCGGGGTGACCATACAGATGAAACTACTATTCTTGGAACTCAGCTTCTCTTTTTAATTAATAAAGATTGAAGTCGCTCTTATTTATTTAAAATGTTTCTAATTTATACTAATATGAAAAAAGGAGAAAGGGGACTGCTACTGCAACCAAGCAAAGGTGTGTAATAAGCTTGTTATGTTGATCATTGTGTGTTTACTTGAGAATGCACACCATTTGCTTGAATTAGTAATATAATTTTCAACAAATAGTCATTGTTTGTATCTCTTCCTTTACTTTTCCTCTTCTTCCCTTGGTGGTTAAGAGAAAGGTGGAACACAATAAATCCGAAACAGGTTTTGGTCTTTCCATTGTGTTTTCTAGCCGGGTAAACCTCTCTGCAAATGCTGAGGTTTGTAGAATTCCCAGCCATTGTGTAATAATAGTTGAGGCAGGGATTGGGGAGTGTTTGGGTGTAATTAGCATAGGCCAGGTGAGTAATAAACCTTTAACTTGCTTAAGTAATAAATAGATAATATCAGTGGATTCTGGGCTTAGTGTTTGTTTGCATCTGAATAAACTTTAGTTCCTCCTTCGTATTGTACGTAAGTAAATTTGTAGGCAAAGAATAAGGATCTTCACTTTAGCAGTTCTAATAGAGTTTTATATATTTAAAAATGGTCCGTCATATGTCTCTTTAGTTATATAGTGTCCTTCATTTCATATATTAGTAGTTTTGGTTTCCTTAGGATGAACTAGTTGAGAAATGAACGAATAAGATGGAAAGGAATAGCAGAGGAAGAAAATTCTTTTTTTTACAGAGAATGGGACCTCTGCAGTTTAAAAATGAACTGCAATGTGCAGCAGTTCTAAATCTCATCCTTAGAATTCATTAAACTAAATTCTAAAGATATATTTATCATTTTATAAATTAAATTAAAGGACCAATGCAGTTTTTTCACAACTGTAAACGATTTTAATCCGTTTCCTACTAAGAGTTAGTGTAAAAGAAAAGGAACATTTTGGACTATGTAATCTCTTTTGTTGGGGTTTATAAGTGGAGAAAAGAGAGATAGAGAGAGGAAAAAAAAAAGAAGGGGGAGAAATATAAATGTGACGTAATGTAATAAAAAATAAAAAGATCCAATAAGAGTAAGATATACAGCAAAATTATCTAAATATAATAAACAGATTTATCTTGCGATATAGTTAAAATCTGATATCCCTTCAAAAATGCAATTTTATCTTGCTTTCGTGGTTATCAACTATCAACCTTTAAATTAGAGGCTGCTCCTAGCCTAACTTAGCATGAATGCTGCTCCAATTCTCAACTGCTTGTCTAAATATCTAGTTTCCAACTTTCAGAATTTCATATATATACATGGTCTCGAGTCAACACAAGACTATATCATAAGTGAAACTCAATTATAACATGCTTCACGGCAAGCATAAATGATCAATAAATAAGAATTCTAATTCAGAAGTACACACTACACACAGAAATCTGATCTTACATGAAACAAAAGTAAGCATCTAAAGCAGAAAATACGGAATTTCTTTTGAATAGTAGTTTTCTTCCATGATAGTAATTCTGAGTACACTGTCACTTCAGAAATAGTGGGAGTTTGGGAGTAGTATCACATCCAACAAACTACCTAATGGTCAAACTTCACTGCAATTTCTTTTATCAATTATGTTTCCTTTTTCTATACTAATTAAATAAGTAATAAAAGAGATCACATCTCAGCAATCAATTTTTCCTTATCAGCTCCAGATTCAGCAAGGATTCCCTTAGTTCACTTCTTCAGCATCTCTAATGCAGTCTTGGGCTGGTCCATTGGAACCATGTGACCCGCATCATGGACCTGTTTTTGTTACAGAAAATATTGAACTTAGCTGTTAGCACTGCACAAACACAATTTTGCATTTCACCTTAGCAGACACAAAATAGATACTATTCATTATTGTGAATCGCCCTTAATTTTAACATTCTATCCTGATCATTAACATTGAATTAAAAGCACTAGTTATCTTTTCTACCTTTATCACCCTTAATGATTGGTATATAATGTTAAAATTGGAGTAATTAGCACAGCTGAGTATGTACATTTTAGAAGTTTTGGGGTATTTCACACAGAAAGTAATATTGAAGTATGGCTAATTCAAGATGCTATTGATTGTTTTTACCGCTCAAGTGTCTCTATATGTGTATGTGGGTGAAGACAGAAAAATAAATACCTTAAGGAAAGTTAGAGGTCCATACCTCTTCAATAATCCGGCTTCTGATCCATCAACAACAAAAGGAACTTCAAGTGAAGTTGCAAATTCTTTCTGACCAGACCATTCCATGGCATGAACCCATCTCGAGTTACCTACTCATTGAAATTACATCACACCACAAAAAAGGATTTGTCAACTCATTCATTGAAAGGTTATAAATATGAATAAATACGAAATATTAGATTTCTCAACAGATTTTAAATACAATTAAGAGTATACACATACTAAGTCATACATAAGAGTTTGTTTAAACTTAAAAAAAGTAACTTTAAAATAAATGTTTTTTTATATAAGCGCTTTTTAAGAAACAAATAAGATTTGTTTTTTAAAATAAGCAGAAAATTATTTTTCTTGAGTAGAAATAATTTAGACAAATACACTACAAAACCAAAAAAAATTGTTTATTTTATTAAAAGAAGTGTTTATTTTAATAAATAAGTTTAAATAAATTGACCTAAGATCATAGTTCCCGCATAAACATGCAAATTGATTCCATCCTCGAGAAGGGCTGGAATACACCAACTTCAAGATTCCTCATCCAATCCACCGACAAAATGAATTTCCCATCGCTTAGTGAATCTGATCCAGATTTTTGGTTCAGCTGTTTAGGAATTTGTCTGTGTTTGAAAAATCATAGCAACGGCTTCCCTCACTTTCTTCTGATACTACATCATAGTACTGCAGCATAAGTATACAACGGCTGGTAAAAATTAAGAATATACCCATACATTGCTTCAAGATTGAAATCACCATAAATATCACAATACGAGTTTCTTCTGATCTATTATACCAGCAAGCATAAATGGCTTTCTTCACATATATGTTACCAAATTTCTTAATTAAACTATCCTCAACTAAGAAACAGTTAGAGGTATTTATACAACAGACTTTTGTTTTGGAAAATGGTTAATTATCTACATGCATACTTGTAGTCAGGGAATACTTCATTCATTAATATATAACTGTGTACCAAAACTTGAAAAACTGACTACTTATACCTGTCCATGATATATGGTACTTTAGTATTTCTTTCCCACATTATTATTATAACAAGCAATAGTAGATCAGTTCAACGTTTTAAAACAATGATTGCGCATTTATATGTTCTACAGATCTTCTCATAATCCTAGTGTAACGATGCTTGGTTCCTTGTCTCACGTGTCCTTTTTTTTTTTTTTCCTTTTTACTTACACAAGAATCGTGTAATTAAATCAGGAGGCTATTCAATTTACGTTAAACGTATATATATAGCTAGCCACCGAAAGTAGCTAGCTAACACGGTAACACCAAAAGAATAATGAGCACAAAATCAATTTAATAAAAATTTAACAAAACAATTAGTACGTAAAGCAAAGCCATCAAATATACCAAATTTTGCAGTCATTATTATTTTGTGAAGTAGTCTCATTCCATATAAAGCATGCTGATTATTCAATGTAGTAAAGCAAATGAGACAGGTTTTCATACAGGAACTGATTATTATTACATGAAAATAACCTCCTTATTAAGATGCTGAGTGCGCTTTGGATGATGATGGTACCACATAATCAAGCACCATCACACTCTCGAGATGCTCCTTGATCTTCTCATTCTTATGATAGTCCCCTAGCTCCTTCGCTGCCTCTAGTTCGCTTAATCCAGGAAAAACTTCAAGGGAAGCAATGGAGAACCCTTTGGCTCTCGCGGGAGAGAAATTTCCCCCGCAAGTGAGCTGAATGGCCTGTTTGAACTCACGCTGAAATCCTCTCATGGCCCCCACAATCTCATCTTTTACACGATCTTCAACACCCTCCTTCAACTTGAAGAACGTGACTCGCAAGGCGGAGCCCGGCGGCGGCACGGTGCCGCCGGGAACCTCGGCGAGCCAATCAAGGGCCATGGCGTCGTCGACCAAGGGCGTGTTGGCCTTGACGACGGCCACGTGGGCTGGGTGCGCCACATAGGAGCGGAGGTCGTCCATGGAGTTGAAACGCGTGTGGAAGAAGTGAGTGAATTTCAACGAAGGGGGGGAGGTTCGGATGCGAAATAATGGCCCCACGGTAAGGTGAAGCAGCTGTTCCAGCGAGGCTAGGGAGTTGATACGCTCCACCATGGTATCTGCCTCCGACGGTGCAACATCTTCTTTGACCTTGAATAACACCACATGCTCGATGATCGACATCTTCTGTTGCTAGCTGTGGATTAATGTTACAAAGTGAAGAGTTATTGCAACACATTTTGTATATAAATAGATAGATAAGGGAAGATTGATCTCATCCTTCCCAAAAAAAATTCTCAAACCTCACTCTAGACTCTAGTTTTTTCAAAAACAATTATCTATCTCCTTTGTTTGTTTGACCAATTTAATTACACAGACGTTAATTTCCTCTCACCTAATCCCGTATGTCTCATAGCCCATTGCTTGTGACTCTATTAAGCATATTTTACTACAGCGTGTTTGATTTTACACGTTACATGTGATTTTAAGACTACTTTTCAACTTTTTAAACTTGATTCCTTAGAATTTCCAAACACGCTGGCGACGATATATATAGTGCAAGCTAGCAGAGAAGTCCTGCATAATATATGGATCTTCCTTCCCTGTGATTGGCTATAAGCATTATATCACTATGGATCTTTTTCTTGCATTTAATATTATGAAGTATAAACATCTAGCCGGCCACCCGGAAGAGTTTTGAAGTCAAAAGTGGTGGAATGGAAAGGATATTTTTTACAATTTGTAGACCTTACTTCAACTCAATGGATTTCGTTCTTAAAAAATTGAAAAGTTTGATTTCAGTGCCTATAAAAAATCTGGTAAGTTTTCACTTCTCTTAAAATGAAAATATGTCACAATGTAGTTGGATGTTAAGTTTGAGTTAATCAAACCTAACTCTAAGTTAAATAATGATATATTTTAATTTTAGAAAAACTAATAACAAGCAAACAAAAATTAGAGGAAAGAAAAACAAACATTTCCTATTTTACATTTGTAATCAGTTTTTTTAATTAAGTAAATGATAATAGTGCATTAATTAATCTATCTTCTTTTCTTTTCCGTCCCTCACTCCTCGAGCGCGTGGATGAAGTGAGTGAAATTGAAGGAGGTGGAGGAGGTTCGGACGCGCAAGAATGGCCCCACTGTAAGGTGAATGAGCAACGTCGTCTTTGACCTTCAACAACAGCACATGCTCGATGATCGACATCTTCTGTGGATTAATGTCAAAAGTGAAAAGTTATTGCAAAACTTTTGTATATAAATATATAGATAGATAATTAAGGGAAGATTGCTCTCAGCCTTTCACACTTGGTCAAATCTCACTGTCACTACCCCCCTCTGGACTCCAGTTTTCAAAAAACAGTTATCAATCACTCCTTTGATTGTTTGACTTTGACTTTGGCCAATTTACACACCCACACCCCTCGAGAGTCAAGACTCATTCAGCCCATTAAGCTTGTGACTCCCATCCAATTCAGCTTCCAAAATAGAAAAATGTCTCACAAACACATAAATATGCTATCATACATCTAGAGAAAGAAAGAGGTGTACATTATTTTTAAAACTTGTTGGAATAAAACTTCACCAAGCATTACTATAAACTACAACATATTGTTTTATCTCTTTTTGCCACGGTATGAAAAGAATTTGCCTCTAAAAGATTCTTATTTATTTGTGCTTTAAACATTGGCAGTTGCTAAATACATTACCCTTATAGATACACTCCCTCTCGTCACTTTCTCGATTGGGTACGATCCCCTTTTTTCAAGAGAAACCTAAGCTGCTAAAGGAAAAGTGGATTGCACATCAAATAATAAAGCCCAAACGAATTATCAGCACAGTTAAGCCATATTGTGACCTGTTAGCGAAGGCCAGAAAAATTACACATCCTAGATCCACACTTATCATGTTACACACCAAATGAAAGCAACATACAAGAATTCTAGTACAAACAGAATAATTGGATTCTCCATATACATACAGTCACTCGAAGACCCATCTTTGCCTGACGTGTCTTTCATTTTGATACATCCTTTGTTTATATATATAAAAAAAAGACGTGTTGATGTGAGATAAATCTATCTTATATCAAAATAAGAAAATTAAATCTAAATTATATAATCAAATATGAATGGTTAAAAATTAATACTTAAAAGTTATATAATCTTTAAAATAGTAACATGATATTAAATTTTGATCTTTATGTATAGTTATATGGGTTTGGGCTTAACTTAATCCTTCAAAACTAATTTATAAAATGAGGATTGTTCCCCACTTATTTAATTTATATCGGTATTATCTTTGTTGGATGTGAGACTTCAATATATTCACATTTAATTCTCATTCTCATATAAGATGTTTTTTCTCATAATATATGTCTTGTATATAAAAGAAAAATTCAATGATTGGATCAATAAGAGTCATCATGTATAATGTATAAATTAGCAAATCTCACAAGCATTTATTAACATATATACCCTTGTTGCAGTATGAATGTGTTAACAAGTTATATCATTGTATATTTTAAAATATTCTCCTGCTATTTTTATTATCTTTCAACTATATCGAATTATTCTTCGTTCATCCTTGTCTTTCCATTTTATTTTTCTTAACTGTTTCAAACTACCATTTTTTTAATCTAAATCAATAAATTAAAATTTAATAATTTTTAAGAATAAATTATTAATAATTTAATTCAGTATAAATATAAAATCTAAATAATATATTAAAAAAATTATTCTTCATAAATTTTAATTATATAAAATCAATATTTATCTCGTTAAATGCAGAAATTAAAATAGGAGTCGCGTAACATTGAAAAACCCATATCTTCGTAGTATAATATTTTACTCTGAAAAACAATGATGTAGCCTATGAAACACTTCTGTATGCGTAAGTTTGTCTAAGATTATTTTTTCAAAATAACATTTATTTTAAAAAAAATAAGTAATTTTATGTTTTTTAATGTGTTTGTTTAAACTATTTTTACTTAAAATATGTAATTTTTTTGCTTATTTCAAGAAGAAAATTCCATCTATTTATTAAAAAATATTTTTTCAAAAGTACTTATTTTAAAAAAAATTAAAAACTCATCAATAAACTTTAATCTCAAATAAAATATCTAAACTTGATTAATTTGACTAGTTGAATGCGACAATCCTAATGAAACTAACCAATGTTTTTTTTTAATAATAAAAAAAACAGATATGATGGAAAGATGATAAAGAACAAACAAGGTCAAAATTAAATGGTTGCCCATTTTCTTCCCTTCTAAGTTCGCACGATCATTACTTACACAACATTCACGTTATCGATATCATTTTCTGGGTTACATTTAACCTAACATCAAGAGATGACGAAGTTTTTTTTCCCATCATATTAGTGACCACAATAAGTCAATGTAGCATTCAAATCTTGCAACCGCTGCCTTTATCTGTTTTTACGGAGATTAATAAAAACGATGCTAGTTACGAATTAAATGATGTATAAATATTAACCGCGATCAATCAGAAAAAAAAAATTGTTAGCAGTACATTGTATAACATATTCTTTCTAGTATTGATTACAATTTATTTGGAATCACAAATTTATATTCAAAAGAATAGGCTAAAATTGTATTATTAGCCTTCCTAAAAAGTAATTAATTATGATTAACGGAACTTTTTCTCCAAAATCGACAGAAAAGAACGTTACTAGCTTCAAATTGTATTGTTTTTATAATTTTGCTTATATCCTGAAAAACAGAATGCAAGCTTCTATGCTTCTATATTTGGATTCATATAATTTTTTTACAGAATATATATAAAACATTAAAATGAAAAAAATAATTATATTATACATTTATTTTCTTATCATATTATTAACTCTATTTCTATAAATAAGACAGTTTTTTGAAATTTATTTGTCTGTTTTTAAATTATCTTTTGCATTAAATGACTAGGATTGGAGTAATTAAGTAGAAAAAAATGAAATGAAGAGATCAAATAATTTTAAAAATAATTTTGAAAAAATAATATATATTATTAATTAATTTAATTTATTTTCCGCCGTATTTTTCTCCTTATATATATATATATATTTAGTCAAATGATTTTTTTATTTTGATTTTCTTTAATTTGATCATTAATCTTTTTAAAAGTTCATTTTTATACTTCAGTGACACGTTAATTAATATTCAGATACTAGCGGTCGCTACAATACGGAAAAAGGTTTGATAACTCCATAAACCCTAATCTCTTTTCTCCCACACTGAAAATCACAAATCCAAATCACATTCTCTCTTGCTTCACCACCAGATCCTCCAATTACCTCTCCTTAACCGGTGGTTCCTTTTACCTCCCTTGCATCACCATCGCCCTTTACATCTTGTCGCCCTTTTCACATCTCGCGGTTGCCGTGACTTTGACGCAAGAGGAAGAGGAGGCGCCATCTTTGGTTTTGACTCCATATTCTCTGCAAATGTATGAAATTCAGTTCTGGACTCGCACCTTTCCTTACTGTCGGAGCTTCAAATTGCGCCGCTATAGTCAGAATGGGTTTTCGTCGTATGCAGGTCGCTGCTTTGTTTTTTCAATCACGTTTTGGTTGCGCCACTGGTGTAAGTCTATTTGTGTTGGTCTGATCTTTTCCTTTGCGATTTTGGGTTTGAAATTTTTGGGTGTCTTTTTGCAGATGTGTGATCCACAACGACACAGGACGCGCGATTGGTGACGACATAAGACACAACGATGGAGAGGGGAGGAGAACGTGGTGGTGTGGGGCAGTTTTGGGTTTAGTGAGAGGGGAACCGCCGCCTCCGACTTGGTGCTACCATGTTGTTTTGTCTACGTTTTCCTTGTTCTGGCAGTGGAAAATTTTGTGTTCTTGATTGTGGTTCTGATGAATATTACGGTGGCTCCAATTAAGTTTTTAATAGTGAAGTGAAAAAATTATTGTTCCAATTTGTGATTTGGTCTTAGATTTGTCCGTTATCATCTTCTGGTTCAATCTCGTTTAGGAATAACTCTGTTGGGTTGATTGAGAAGAAAAAGGAAGAGGGAGTGGAGGAAGGAGAAGAGGAAGAGATTATATTTTGGGACTGACTTTTAACGGTTAATAATAATATCTTGTTGACGCCATTAATTTCAAATTGATAAAAAAAAAAAAAAAAACCTATTTTGAATTGATTTTAAAAGATGAAAGATAAAAATAATTTTTATAAAAAACAAATTATCAAATTTAAAAAAAGGACAAAAAGAACATTTTACTTATCACTCAAATTCATGGAAAAACAAGGTAAAAGGCGTCTATATTTTTGGGAAATGGGTAGCGTGAAGGGGCAGACGCATGAATGTTGTGTTGGGGAGCGTGTCCAGTTAGCAAGTTGGGCTTGGGCTTGGGCTTGGGCGTGAGCGTGACACACTTCTCCAACTGAGATGGGACCCACATTATCAATGAATCACTTAGGAGAATAGTCATCACTCTACGTGTGCCTCTCTCATTCGCCCCCAGATTTCCTTGTACACCCAAACAAAACTCTCATTTGCTAGACGTCGCCGTTCCGTATGGAGAATCACGTTCGTGTTGACCCGTTTGGATTTCCACTTCTCGTACAATTATAGTATACGGTATCCATCCAATTATTAAGCACGACGTTTTTTTATGGGAATTATTACAGAAGGCAACTTAACCATAAAATATCTTATTAAACCTCATATCACCATCACTACGCCCACCACACGAATCAATTATTTAAATTCAATGATTCCAGTAACTGAATTAAATAAATAAATTGAAAATAACATATTTTCTAAATACTCTCTCTCTCATGTTAAATATCCTTTTAAGCATTTCTCATTTATTTCAACGGAAAAAATATTTAATATATCATTATCAAATTATGTAAATTGTTGCTATCAGTATTTATTACATTAGTGAGGTGTTAAAAAGATTTCTCACGTTAAAGAACTTTCCAGAGGTCAGGACAGGATTAACAAGTCAAGATAGAAGACGACGGTCGATGGATACTCGATATCCAAACTATCCTCGCAAAATAAATAAATGAATATATATTCAAAATTATTAGTTGTTCAAAATAAAACAAATTGAATTGAGCACCTCTCTCAATTTCCGGTTGCATGACTCGGGAGAAATATGGAAGTTGAAACGGAAAGTGAAGGAAGAGAAGGCATGGTCTCTCTATTTCAAAATGCAGAATTATTCGATTCTTGTCAGAGAGAGACATTATATGTTGGAATGTTGTGATTTTCGCTGGGCTCTAGTGCCTCCTTCCCCGGCGAAGCCGACCGTGGGAAACTGAGGGAGCAGATCATGCTTTATTTGTTTATTTTCATTTCTCAACTAGTACTCTGAGATTTTTAAAAGGTGAGGGAAAGTAAATAGAAAATAGAACTAGAAGAATGATTATGATTCTTCGTATAAATTTAGAATCAAGGATTTTTTTTCCGGTTAGGTCAGAATCCAAATTTAAGAGATGGATTCATTCAATCGATTGTAGTACTATTTTAAACATTAATTAAGATATTGTATACTCGTCGTGTTACCAAAAAAAATAGATTAATTAAGAGAAAGTAAAGTTTAAAGTATTTGTTTGTAAACCAGATATGTACATGTTTCATATATTTTTCAATGAGTTTATTTTTTTATAATTAGTTTCATTAATTATTATCTTTAACGTAATGGTTACAAGTTTAAAACAATTTCTATTAAATATTATAACATTTAGGCTGAAATTCACTTTTGCTCTCGTTTTATCATTGTGAAATTTTGGTTTTTTATTTTCCTCCATCACACATTTAGTCCTTTTTAAAGTTGAATAATTTTGATCCATCATTTAATCTTTTTTAAAATTGAACAATTTTGATTCATCCTTTGTTTGTCATCAATTTTTTTTACAAAACTTGTTAATGTAACAAGTTAATGATGGCATAGTACTAATATATTGACAAGAGGATACACATGTTTACATAACAGTGTTCTAACGTGATATTGATATGTGTTGACATTAGCACATTGTCACTTATGTATTATACATTTACTTGTTATTTGTTATGTAATCATGTGAGTATAACTAACATGTTATATCAATATTTTTATGTTAAAAGTTAAGGACAAATAATCGGTGGTTCAAAATTGTTCAACCATAAAAATGTGAGGGATCAAATGTAGAAGAAAAAATTTTCAAGGATGAAAATCGTATGACAGTAAAAGTATGAGCATCAAAAGTAAATTTAAACCTTGCATTTAAAAAGTTATTAAAGAAAAATATTTTTATTTTGAATTTTAATAAAAATATTTATTAATTTGTAAAAATAGATGACGATCATTTTTGTTAATTTGTTAGGCAATATTTTAGTTCATCACTCTTTCTTCTTATTTATTTTTCCTTAAACCAAAATTAATAATTTACTTCCATAAGCTATTTAAATTCATAATTTAGTACAATTTTTTATGTTAAGTTAATCGGGAAGAAAGAAAATATAATGTTGTATCTTCTGTTGGATAGTTGAAAAAAAGAAAAATTGACTTTAGGAAGAAAATTTTAACTGTTTATTTTATTTTTTTCGCTCACTTTCTTCTTATCATTTCAAACATACCGTTAAAAAATTACTATAAATAAGTTACTTTGTTGCTACCAAAACATTGTTAATATTTAGTGCTTGAGGGTAAATTTGAATAAAAAATATTGATGTAAAATGTTTATTATTTTTGTTGATAATAATTTAACAAAAATATTAATAATTTAACATAAAAAATATTTTAAAAAATTGACTTGATTATTTTGAGTAAGATTTTTTTTCTTAATATAAATAATAAAAAATATAATATGTTATTTAAAAAATCAAATTTAGATTTAATCAAGTCAACGAGATATTGGCATATTATAAATGAGTATTTTAAAAGTATCAATAGAATACAATAAATAAAATATTAAAACGGCCGACACAATATTTTGAACTCGTGTCATTGGGCATCATAATATGTTTGATTCTCAATATTAACGAAAGAATTGGTACATGGTTTGCTGGCAAAAGTAGGGTTCATCATGGAAATCTCTACATCATGAACCAGCCACGTGTCGTGAACCAAAAAATATCGTTCGAGTGTTCCTTCCGTCGGACGAAGACTTTTTCTCCCATACTTCTTAATTAAAAAAACAACAAATGAAATGAAATTTCTTTAAAATAAATATATTTTTTTATTCTGAAAAGAGTTTCATTTTCATATATATAAAAAACTTTACATAATCAATTAACTGTTATTAATTATATTTATCTTGTCTAAATTACATATATTTTTTCATTTCAAATAATTTCATTTAAATCAGATAAAATCATTTTATAATTAATAATATTAATATCTATTGTTTATAATATAATTATTACAATAATAAATGAACTTTTGGTACATAAAAATTATGATTGAATAACGGTAAAAAAAAAATCTTTATATTATCACTATACATATTATTTTGTCTTCCAAAAGATTAAAGCGATTTTCTTTATTTATTTATATGAATTGAATTTAAATATTTAAAAAATTTATAAGAATTCATCCACAGTCCATTTTCTTCATCAAATGATAAATAGAGTAATTTCTTTATCGTTGCTCAGGGTATCTTTTTGTCAAACATCAACAACTAATTTTCCGAAGGACACAAATTTATACAAGAAGTTTTATTTTTTTTTTCTATATATTCTCCGTTATATATACGGACTTGTAAATTAAATTTCTTTAAGTGTTATTTTATTTCGCTAAAAATAAATAAATATTGAACAATGAAACTTAAAGAACCCTAACTAATATAAAATATTACATATTTTTACAATATTATATGTTATCAACTAGATTCACCCAAAAAAATATGTTATCAACTAAAACTTTGATTGCACTAAAAAAAACTAAAACTTTGATTATTTTTTTTTTTTGGTACAACCTAAACTATAACATAGATAGTGTTTGGTATAGGAAAAAAATATTTTGTACCCGTGCATCGTGATTCCTAAAAATTGTAACTCTTGAAAATTATGATTTCTATAAATTATTAAAATTTATTTTATTGGTCATAAATATTTATGAGAATATTTATATAATATATTTGGAAATAAAATATTAGCATAATATTTCTATCAAATTTTTTAAATTTTTATTAAATTAAATAATATAATAAGAGTAACAAAAAAATTTAATTATTTTTTATCACACTAATTTTTTTTTAACTTGGAAAAATTAAATTCTCACACTTTCACATGAGAATATTTTGGTTAAAAAATCAATAGAAATTCAATTAAAAAACGATATTAGAAGTGTTGGATTCCTGAGAATCAACTTTAAAATATGCATACCGAATGTAAAAGTTTAAAATTTACAATATAAGATTCATAGATTCTTGGGAAAGTTAAAAAAAAAACCTACAAAACATCTCCTTATAATATCATAATAATTGTTCCCAATATACCCTAAAACATATTTTTCTTAACACACTCTATCAATGATTGATGATTTGATGTTAATTGAAAATTATAAAACCATAAAGGAACGCAATCAAATAGAGTGAGGCGTATTTTTTTAAAATTTTCAAGAAATTTCCAAAATAATGTATCAAATATTTTGTTATTAACATTTTTATTTATTATATGCTTGGATAAAACAAATTTAAAATATTGCGAACATATAATAACACCACAATTAAATCATAATTAATAAAAAATAAAAAAATAAAAAATAAAAAATTATTGAAATTTCTTAGAATCTTTTATCATTAGAAAAAAATTATATATAATTTTTTTACAACATAACATTATGGAACCAAAAAGTATTATAAAAAAATAACTTGAATAATTCACTTTAAAAAAATTCATTTTGGAAATACCTTTTAGTAAACTGCTATATCTTATTAAAGAAAAAAAAAAGAGAAAACAGGTGGATATTCATTATAGAATAGTACTAAATATTAAGACACAAAGGGGTCCGAGTGTGACTGTCAAATCTACATATTCTCTGTTCTCTCTCTTCTCTCTGAATTCATTCACAGGACAGCCCCTTTGCTCCGCAGATTCGATTCAATCGCCAATCTTTATTACTCACTGCTTCTCGGGAATCCCTCGTCTCCCCCCTTTCAATCTCCGTCTCTTCTCCCTCCATATAATGTTCCAGATTTTCAA
This sequence comes from Glycine soja, assembly GCF_004193775.1. Lineage (NCBI taxonomy): Eukaryota > Viridiplantae > Streptophyta > Magnoliopsida > Fabales > Fabaceae > Glycine > Glycine soja. Next base: position 22,219,812 of record NC_041014.1, on the reverse strand, counting down.
GGTACGATTTTCCATTCATACCAATTATTATATTATTAACAACACCACCACCACCTTTTGAATCACTTATTTAATTTAACTTTTAATATGAATTTGGCAAAACAAACAAATAAATAAATAACTTGCCATGCCATGCTTCCATAAAATGTGAATTTTGTTCTCTAGTCTTTGTTTCTATCTGACAACGTTTCCTCCACTGTTTCATGATTAGTTTCTTGATCCCCGTTTCACCGAGACATTGATTTTATCACCTCTTCTCCTTTCTTCTTCTTCTGAAATATTCGCAAGAGATCTCAGATATTGCATTTAGTTGGTTTTGAGATGCCTTGGGCTTCAAATGTTTTTATTTGACCAAAATTCTGTTTCCTACTGAAAGCAATTTTTGCTATGCTGCTGCAAGTTTTCCAAGAAGCGGGGTTGGAACATTTTAATTCCTGATATTAACACGTTAATTCGGATTTTGCTGAGTACTATTAACTCTTGCCAATCTGAGATTATTAAATGGGATTTTGTTTTTCTTCATTATTTGGACGGTTACTTCTTTTACTTTTTGTTTTCCGTAATTTTGCTTGAAAAAGGTAAATAGTACTGTCTCTGCAATAGTACTTCGTAATATCACCTCCTCTGCATCATTGACTCTTTTTTTTTTGGGGGGTGGGGGGTGGCTTTTAGATTCTTCTTTGGAACTCTGTGCTTTAGGTAGGTATTTCCTGAGTACATTAATAAAAAGGTTCCTTTTAAAAATGGGATCGGCTTTTTCCCATCTCATCATTTTTTTTTTAAATTACCCCATCAATATAAATAATAATAATAGTAATAATAGCAACAGTAGAAATACCTATAATGATAATAAATATAAATATAACAATAATAATAATTGATGTTTATAATCTGATTCCTCTGGAAAAGGAACTCATGGTGGTCATGATTTCTACTACAGAGCTTGTCTCATCTGCCCAATGCCTTAAACAATTCCAAAACTGCTTATGTTTTGTCTCTCTGTTTAGGTTAGTGCAGGCAGGTACATATAGGAGGATATGAGTATGGATAAATTAAAAAAATATCTCCAAACGCTTTCAATTTTTCACATCTTTTTTGTTCTTTCTTTCTTCTCATCATCTTCTTTTCGACCATGATGCAGAGCTGGTTCTGACTCGATCAAGCTTTTGACTCCTTAAAAGAGAAAAATTATGGAGGGTGACACATTCTCTGGTCTTGGCAATGGTACCCAGATTGATAGCAAGATCTTGCTGACATTTAAGAAAAGCTTTGTTCAAGTCCAGAACATCTTGGATCAGAACCGGGTACTCATCAATGAGATAAACCAGAATCATGAGTCCAAGGTCCCTGACAACCTCAGCAGAAACGTTGGACTTATTAGGGAGCTCAACAACAACATCAGAAGAGTGGTTGACCTTTATGCGGATCTTTCAAGTTCTTTCACCAAATCCATGGAAGTTTCTTCCGAAGGGGATTCAAGTGGTGCTGTGAAATCTGATGGCAAAGCTGGCCACAAGCGACACAGGCCTCTTTAGGGAGCTTTTTTTCTTTTTTCTGTCCTTTTTTTTTGCTTGGTGGGGATGCACGACATAACAATTGTGTTGAGGGATAGAACAAGATTGGGTTCTGTAGCAAAAGCCCTCTTGTATTACAGAACTTTCTCTAGCTCATCACTTACTGTTTACTACATTTCAAATAAAAAGAAATGATTTTCCAGAATTCTTCTCAATATTATTATAATAACCTTGTGACTGTGGATCTAATAGTAATGTAACATGCTTGTGTGCTAACTTAATCATGCTGCTGTCTTTCTAAAGGTAAATGAGAACCACCCATTTTTCTTTCCTATTCAACGTGATTGTTTTTCCCTTTGGATTTGAACATGAGATGGACCTTTTCTTGTTTAAATGTTTTTTTCTATGATATGATTAGGTGTTACAAGAGATAAGAGCTTTTAGCTTTGATAAACTTTTCTTGAGTTTCTGCTTGTCAAAAGGGGCTAAAGACAGTTTTGATGGAAACTCATAATATAATACCTTTATTCTCTTTATATCTTGAACCAAAATGTTGTTCCCAGCTAGCTCTTACTTTAGCTAAGAACTGACAGTTAGAAGGGGTTGCACATACTGTTTTTGGCCTATGCCCATGTAGCCAGAGTTTCCTTACCAAGAAAACTACACCTGGTTTTCCTGTTCATGTGTTTCCCTGTGGGAGTGACAACTGAGAACTGAAAACTGCATACATATGTGTGAAGATGCTCTGAAACAGATGGAAGAAAGCAGCTTTAGAATATAAGATAAAATATTTTTTAGTTCCCCATCACACGCCACCACAAGAACAGAATCTCAGATAAGCGATGAGAGGAGCTTTTGACTAATTTTTTTTAAAATTTTATTTTATTATGCCCAATGGCTGGTATTGGCTGGGAAATTAAAAGTAGTATTGTACTATTCTATATCTCAGCTTAAAACAAAACACTACAGTCCTCATAAGCAGATATGTGTAAATAGTGACCCCCAACAACATGACAAGGGACCCAAAGGTTCTCTTTTGGGATGAAACTGAACTTCTCCATGCTTATCCTTTCCTACTCAGGTTCGTTCCTTTTTACTTTCCAGTTTTCTCAAACCTACTTTTTATTCTCTTATTATAGATTATAGATAGATGTCCCATATGACACATTTCTAATTGATACTTGATAATTCCCTATCCCTGGTTTATTTCTCTCTCACTCTCCCTGATTGCGCAGATATCTGTCTTTATTGGTGGACCCATTTTTGTGGCAGCCTAATTTCCTGATCTTAGAAGAGGAGGCCCACATGAGTGATTGCTGACGATGGCCTGTTTCTTTCTGGTTCAGATTTTGCATTTTGAAGGAGTGGACCTTTTCCTCCTCCTGGGTAGATTCATACCTTTGTCAATATTCTCTATTCATAATTAACTCACTCAGACCTAACTATTATTGTTAGACCATCATTTCTTAAGGGTGATAATTGTTAGACTATCATTTGTCCATGACCTCAGGGGCTTTTTTGGACCGTCACATATTAATTCTTCTATTACATATACAATTATAAAGCTTCACGCACAAGATGCTGTAGTTACTCTCAACTCTCAAGATTGTAAAATACAATGTGACATTTTTGTAGAAACAACATCTTTGTAGAAAATATGTCTGCAAGAGTTACTTTCTTATAGAGGTCCATGAAGATGTGGAATTCTTATGGCAAATTGTGAAGTCATGAACTAATGGGTTCTTATGTAATTCATTATCCATTTATATAGCAAAGATACTAGAATAACGTTTATATAATAATAATAATAATAATAATTTTTCACAAGTTTTTATTATTATTATCATTTCGCTATCTCTTTATCACACTCTTCATTTTATCTCATAATTCTCTTTCCTTTTTCTTCGGTTTCCTCGTTGTAAAAGTTGTGAGAAATTTATGTGAAAAATAAACATTTCTAAGGATGAAATGCTGATTCATGACCAAGTGAGGGAGAAATTGTTACTATAGCAATATATTGGAATATTCAAATATGTTAAGCATTATCAACCGGATTAAGCCAACAGAAGAAAAATAATCCCTAGCTAGTACTTATATTGAGCAGTGTCAAATGACAAGTATGCTATATTTGAGAAAATGATCAAGGGCTAGAATATCTCATATAAAAACCCTAACCAGGCCAAGACAAATTAGACATTGTGTAGTACATAACATGTGCGGGGGGAATCTACTTTTGCTTTTCTTTCCCTTTGTTCCTTGCATTTCCAGCAAATAGATTGGAAAGGAGCTCAACTCTAGTTTTCCCAATGAAAGCTATTTTTTTTTTATAATAATAATGGAACTTGTAGATATCTCCATCATTGGTTGGACCCAATTACAGCAATCAAACTATAATAATCCACGCCCCATGCCGGAAATGTTTAATTATGGCCTAATGACACTTTTTAATAATTTGACGATAATTTTTAATATGCGATCATCCTTTTATTCCCTCTCTCTCATGCCTTTTATAAAACCAAACTCCATTGGGTCGTGGCTTCAGAAAGACACTCATACACACTTTTGAAAATTGCATACTTTAAGAAAATCAACTTTACAATGTTGACATCACTTTAGTTAGGTGACCCGTTAACGTTGCAAAGTTGCGTTTCAGTGATTCTATATTGGATAGTTTGGTGCAAAAGATCATGTCTCATTGAAGTTTCACCTGCCAACAGGTAACGAAACTTATCCGTAATTTTATTTTCCCTTCAGAAAAGTACATCACAATCTCTTTATGTGTCTAATTGCTAGTGAATGCTTGCTTAAATATTCAAAACCTAAACAACTAATTATTAATAATAATATAAATTTGTACCAAGTTAACTTGCTATTAGTGTCTGTAATTCGGAATGACTAATAAAGTAGTAATATTATCACTGGGTCGGCGATACCTTAGTTATAACGAGAATTAACAGCCCCAAGGACTCTATTGGCTAGGTTCTGGGTAAGATTTTTAATTATAATAATAACGAGAGATAACAGTCCAAAATCCTATGCTACTTCTATCGAGTAGCTTCATCAGTATCAATAAATGGTTTTGGACAGTTTAATCACACTTTTGAGAGCTTCGTGCCCATCGATAATGACGAACGGTCTACCAATACGTTCATGTGATAGTGTACATGTATTCTCAAAATCCAAAGTTACTAAATAAAAGAGAAAATCTCCATATGGGCCAAAACTGTAGGTCCAAATGAAACATACGTCCAACACCCTAATTATTATAAATTAAATGTTCTTCATTTATTTGAACCCTTGTATCAATTAATGGAATGACTGGAATTATAATTTTTGGTAAAATATTACAATTAATCAAACATACATTCATAATTATTTCTTTTGATTTTCTGTAGATTGCGTTGTGCTTGATCCTTTCATGTTGTTTTAATACAGGACTCATTTAATACATATACATTTATATTTATATAATAGTAGTTAATTTAGTTAATAACATTAAATTTGTTAATAATTATATTTTTTTTTTCAAAATTACAATTGAAATTATTGAGACGTGTTATGGATTGTTGTGGTAGTGGGGTAGTGGAGTTTGACTTAGCAACTCAGGAACATTGCCTAAAAACAATATGGAGAACCGAGAAGTCGTCCAGGGTAATAATTTTCATCGGCCAACTCAAATTACAGGTTGTAGTCTGCAGAATTTCCGAGCAACTGTTCAACCTCCATACGTTTACAAAAGCCATGGTGCAATTTCTATGTAGGTTGAATGCTTATAAATGTCGGGGGGCACAAAGGGAGTGGTAACCGTTATGCTTGGGGTTGGGGAGATGGTAGTTTGATCTCAACTTTACCTAGATAAGATGGTTCTTTACCTAGACAGTAATTCTCAATTAGGCCTATCGGTGGTATTGAGAATTTAGACAATAACTTCATACTTGAGGAAGAATGGAAACTCAGAAGAGCTTTAAATCTAAAGGATTGTCCTGGAATATGAAAAGTGTTAGTCATATTCCCAAATAGTTCGAAATAGTTATTCTAGAATAGGTTTTTAAAATAGGATAATTAATCTGAAAACTTATTTCAGAACAGTTATTGTGGAATATAAAAAATCATACTACGGAATAACTACTCTGGTGCAGAAAGCAAAAAAGGGGTCCAAGAAGTAAAAGACTTTGTGTTTTAGTCCGTCGTTGGTTGGATTTTGACCGTATGTTCCACTCTTTTTGGGCTGAAATTTAGGTGTTATGCCCCCTAATTTTTAGGATTTTTTTTTTTCCAGCACCCAACAAAACTTCTTCTACCACATCATAATTATTAAAATTCCAATCTTACTCCTGTTTACTTCTTTTTCTTTTGTTGTTTTTTTTTTCTTCATACACCATCCTCCATTTTGTTTTGACTAAGCTCTTCCTTGGTTGTTGTGATTAGTTTGATTGAGGTGTATTGTCGCGATGATTTGGAGAGATAGGGATACTCATGGTGACAACAATAGTGGGAGGCAACACCACCAAGAAGATGATCTATAGAATGGTGAAGATGAACGGATGAGAAGAGACTCGTGACTGTGCAGTAGGGAGGATCAAGTGAATGTTGTGTTACGAGGGGATGGGTGTATTTGAATTTTAAGAAAAAAAAAGAGGTTGATTTAGGGTTAGGGCAATACCAGAATTATCTATCATTTGATATTTAGAAGAATAGAAACATGATTATTTTCCAATTATGGTAAGATGTGGAAATCAAATTACGAAGTGCGAGAGTCCATAATAATTATACAAAAATTGAGTAGGATTGAATTCTGTGAAAGTTTCGTTGACCAAAAAATGATGTGGAAAATAAAGTACATGCCCTCTTATGTTATCTTTGTAATTCCACATCTTGAGGGCCTAAAGCACTTTTTTACACTCAATGTCCCTTAACAAAAAGGAAATAGAAAACGAAAAGATAAAAAAGGAAAGGAAACGAAAGAAAGAACAGAAAATTCTCTTCCTTATATTTATCACAATGTTGGAAATAGACATTACAAGGAGGAAACTAGTAGAACGGTAGCCTAGTTCACTGGTGAATAAAATACAATTCTGCTTTCTCAATGGATACAAAACCGAATACATATAGTAGTAACTATACAGAGTATTACCATACCCGCAGGCAACGGGGGAAAAGGTTCAAGAGGGACAGCAGACTTATCTAGACTTCTGGTGGTTCTCGCTCATCTCTGTTCACTATCTCTGTAGTCATTTATATTATATGTTTACTGCATTCCTCATCTTCTCTCATCTCCCAAAACAATAGAATAAATATTGTTCCACGAAATATTTTGATATCTTGAAAAATAATATATCATTTTCTCTTCTTCAATAACCACCACGGCATTTAGATTAACCACTTTGCAATAATTTAATTTGATAAAAAAAGTAATGTCTACAATTGTATCAGCCATACCCTAGCTAATAGATGAGATTTACTTTGATTGATGTCTAGTTGTCAACAACATATTCTGATTATTCGCCGACCCAAGTTTGTCCTTGTCTTAATTTCCTCCCCCCCCGGAAAAAAAAAAAAACCAGAAATGGGTGATTTCCAAGGCCCCTTCATAGTGTCACCCCCTCCTTCACTCTCTTCCTCGGATAAGTCCAGCACAACCATGCTATACTATGGGTTAGTAGTGGTGGGGGTTGCAGCCATGGCATTAGCCCTATACAACTTCGTCATCATCAAGCGAAGTAGAAGGCGCCATATGCAATCACAGGCTGAAGGGGCAAATGGGTTGGTGGAGGTGGCGATGGAAAGTAGTAGAATTGAGAACTGCCAAAGGAACAACTTCAACTTGCTCTCAAGCTTCAAGTACAAGAAAGAAGCAGCAAAAGAAGGAAGTGGAGATGGTGATTATGATTATGATGATGAATGCCCAGTTTGCTTATCGGGTTTTGAAGAAGGGGAAGAAGTGAGGAAGCTGCCACGGTGCAAGCACTGGTTCCACGCACCATGCATAGACATGTGGCTCTACTCCCATTTCGATTGTCCAATTTGTCGAACACCTGTTGGGCAATTCTACCACCGTTTCCATTCTGGTCCGGAGTTGCTGGAATCCGGTGGTGGCGTCTCCGTATGAATGTGATTTATGGGAGATGTGGGACCTACGGTTGCGTGGAATTGCGACCACTCAGTCCTTCACAACTTTCTCCATAAGGAACAGAGTGAGTGAGTGAGAGAGAGAGATAGAGAGCTAAAGCAGCCAACTTTGGATACCTTGTTTCTGATGTTACGTAACAAAAGAGGTCACTCCTCACTTTAAATTTTTGTTACTGCTAAATTTATTCATTCATAATCATACCTTAATACGGACCTCAAACTATATTTAATAATACTTAAAGACTTTGATTTTGATTCTTTACTATTATTGTGAAATTATACTGCTATCATCTAATATACAGATTTTCTTCTTCTAAAATACAGCATACTACTATTTCTGTCTAAGATGAGTGAGCATTAAAGAATAATATATACCATCTAATTTGAATTTTAACATATTAAGATTACCATTCACTTTATAAATAAACTCAGTTTAAAAGGAATTTTGTCCTCATTTAATTATAACTTGTCACATCTTTCAATAATTTTATTACGAGGGAAATTAAATTCTGAAAAAAAATTTCCACCTCTTATTTCTTATTCTAGTTATATTTTTCATTTTTCGGCTTAAACTAAATTAAGGTCATTTTTCTCTTTTTTGATATTCTGCAATCCATTGGTTGAACATAGGCCATTCATTTGATTCAACACGTCTCCATACCTCTCTCTCTCTTTGTTGTGTTGTGTTTTTTTTTTCTTCTATTTTTCTGTTATATTTATTATCTGGCTGGCTTTGTCCATCGATTCTGATTGGTACGATATCATTCTTGTTTGTTGGATTGTAGCTTTTGAGGTGTATTTAAACTTTAAATCATCGCGTTTATCCCTTGAAAAAAGAAAAACAAGAGACAATTTGAGATGTAGTAAAATCCGAAGGGCACAAGCCTTGGGTACTAAAATTACCTAGTCAGGAATCAGAAAGAAAGCCAAATTATGTAAAATTTTAAATTATTATTATTATTATCTGCAAAAGAAAATTTGGTTATGCTTACCTGAAGCATTGCGAGGTTTATACATTTATTCTATGAATAGCACGTCAAATGTAAATTGTCTTGTATCCTTAAAATTTTGTTTGTCACACTGAATAAAAACAAGGCATTCTTAGGACAATGGTAAGTAAAAATGAGACAGATTTATACTAATAAATCATGAGTAATTATATAAAAAAATTTAACAACATACTTTAATTCAAAATCTTAAAAGTGAGGTTTATGAGTCTTTTTTTCACTTCTATGATGTTTAATTTTGTTTTCGATATAAAATTTTATCTCACATTTATAATCCAACAAATGAAGCTCCTCTATCCTTTAAAATAATAAAATAATATTCTATGTTATTGAAGAATAATTCATACGACTTACTTATACTTTGAATTGCTTTGTGAAACAACCGATCCTCTTATGGAAGTGTGAGATCATGTGGTATATTGTTTTTAGGATAAGATAAAGAGAAAAGGGGTTAAATTCTTTTTATAGAATTATTCGATGACAATTTATTATATATAAATAATTTATTATTTTTTAAAATAATTTAAATAATAATTTATAATTAAATAATATGTAAAATCATTGATGTATAAACATTAAATTTTAAAATATAATAATATTATTTTGAATTAATTGCTGATATGTAAACACAGTATATGAATGTTGCTAATACAATCATCTCTCTATTTGCATCTGTCACCGTTTGCATCTTTCAATGGTGTATGACCACATCTCATACAGTACCTGTGGCGGTGCATCTCTTTTCATATTAAAATTATTATATGATTAAAACTCATTGTATGACAATTGTATTATATTTTTATGTATTTCAAATTTTAAAGTAAATCTTTCATTTAACAATTGACAATCAAATAGTATATTAAGTTAAAAATAAGATGAATAATAAAATATAAAATATTGAAACATTATTGTGAAATTCATTAATAAATTTTTGGGAAATTTTTTAGTTGAAAAAATATGACAAAAAGTACAAAATATTATTAAAAAATGAAAATTGAAACCTACAAATTCCTTTTGTTAGGAATGATTTGGTTGGAGAGATGAGAAAAAATTAAAAGAGAAAAGAGAAAAAATGTTTAAATTAAAATAAAAAAAATGTAAAACTCACTTGAAAATTTGACGAAGGACAAGTAACTGAACATAAATAGCAGGTTACTGCTACAGAAAGAAAGCCTTGAAACGCAAAAGATAACGACAACCATGATTAAGACATCTACTCGTACTCACATCAGAAGACAGTAGGACACACCTACATTACGAAAATGCTTTTGGTACACCATTTCTCCAGCAGTAAATTTAGTTAATACACTAACAAATTAAGAACTCAATTATTGCTTGACAATTTATATAAATAGATTAATGGACTGATAACATTTCTAACTTACGTTCTCAATATTATTAATTAGCTACAAAATGTAAAAGTAGAACAAAATAATCAAGCGTTCTTGATAAACCATGTTTGAATATTAGTTAATTTAAAGGCAACAAAATGATCTAACACATGGAGAGTACAAGTATCATGAAAATGATGATGATATGCTGGATTTGATTGCGCGCACACACACAAAACCAAAACACATTTCTACATATCTACAATGTACTAGTTTATTACACAACTTGTTCCGACAAAGCATTATTCAAGTTTCAAGCATTAGTTTAGAACATGATATGCAGGACTTGATTGAACATACACACACACAAAAAACACATTACTCCATATCTACGCGAATGTACTAGTTTGACACATACAAATTGTTTCGACAAAGCATTATTCAAGCATATAGTTTAGAACATCAGAAGAGTTTGTACAACTTACCAAAGTCTTAAGAAAAATACTCTGCCCCATAAATGTAACCAAAAAGGACACACAGCTTAGGGAATCAACAGTGACAAAGAACAGGCAAATTAAAAAAAAAAAAAAAAATCCAATTTGTTCGTAATCATGAATTCTACAGCTCATTACTTACACGGTTACACTGCATGTTACAAATGAGCTCCAGTTTTCCCAGTAAAACTGGAGTCCCTATATCAGAATGAAGATTGCATTTTTCTTAAATTGCATAACCTTGCCTGTAAATAGCTATCTATCGCAGCAGCATCCTTCCCAACAGTTCCAACTTGAGGCACCTTAGTCTTTGTAGCTGAGGCAGCAACAGCATTTGATGGTGCATTCAAAAGCTGCATACCAAATCAGAACTGGTTAGGTGACTAGTTCATATACATACAGCTTTCAGCTGAAAAAAGAAGTGCAACGAGCAAGGGATTAATATACATACCTCTTGCTTTTAGTCAATTCCAATCTCATCAAGAACCTGGTTCACTAGGTCTTCTGTTTCTTCTTCTTCCTCATCCCCTTCCAAAGCATCATCTATTGCGTCTCTCGTCACCTCTGTAATCAATTCCATCCTCTCATTCTGTGTCTCAAATTCTTGTAAGATTTTCTGCAATGATGACAAGTTCATCTGCCTATTCATATGTCCCATTGCCTTAGTCACACCTTTCATTGCCTCACCCATTGCTTGTGTTGATTTCAAAGTCTGAACAATTGTGATAAATTAGAAACCAGCTTTTAGCATTCATATACTCAGTAAAGGCAATAGTTTTGATCAAATTTTTGTAGCAATTCAATGATAGCTGCCAATCAGTTTCCAAGGAAAATGATAACTAGAAGAATCATATAATTGATCATATGCTACAACAAACCAACAGATCAGATACACCATCATGCACATATTTGAATTCTGAGGGATACACCCTGGAGCTGTGATTTGAGCTTATAAAACTTTTCAATCTGATGCCTTGTTCTAACAAGATCTTTTGCCATCACTTTAACAGCCCCCTGGAAAACGTTACATGAAATAAAATATGGCATCAGCAAAGCATATATCAAGAATTATAAGCATAGATGTGAATTGCTGACAAAATCAGGTTTGCCATAGAAATCAGTTCATTGGTCAAAACATTTACCAAACTACATTACTAGAATTAAACAGCGTGCATATATCCAAAATGGAAAAGAGATTATCATGTGTAAACCAGTTTCAATCACCCGCAAGAATCACATGTGGTTAAATTTCACATTTTATCATTATGGTAATTTCCGATACATCCCAAAGACAAAGAGACAAGTGGAGAGCCGCTGTAATAAAATGACAATTTTATTTGCTTGTAAGTCGTTTAAGTGCGTGTTTGGATGTACGTTGGAAAAATTAATTTTGAATGGAATTAATTTGGGTTAAAATTGATTTTGAAGTGATGGGTTTATGTTTGGATGTTTTATTATAAAATCAAATTAGGAATAAATTTTAATATAAAACTTTGGATCCAACGCGCAGAAGTTATTCAAAGTTGCTTTAACCCATAATTAATTATAAATTCTTCTCCAATGTGAAATCAAACATGTTGAAATGTATCCAAAATTAATTTTAGGCTTAGAATCAATTAATCAACGTCAAATCAAACACGCATTAAATAAGTGAAAATTAAAGAGCACACTTATTGAATGATGAGAATAGAACTAGTATCAAACACAGCAATGTTAACTTGAACACTTCCCAATTCTCATCCATTGCTTTTCTCAAGGAATTGAGGCTCACTCTTCAACTTTTTAATACACAGATGTCATTTTGGAAGCTAAGTGTGGATACTTTGACTTTTGAGCTTGCAACAGCATTAGGAAAGCAGTTGTTTGAAGAGTAAGCAACAACCACAGAAGTTTAATCCCCGTCGTTGATGTGAATACCAGTGTTCGTGTTTGTTATTATAACACATGGAGAACAACTTTTACAACCACACATATTGTTGGTAACATACACAGCAAAGTGAGTACGTGAAAATAGAAAGTATATGAACAGAAGTGAACAGCCAACATCAGCATACCCTCTGTGACTAATGAAAAAACAGATGAACAGAAAACTCAAATTCACCCTCCACCTTAGGGGGCAGAGGAGGGTATTATAGATATGCAATAAAGAACAGCTAAGCTAGCATAGGGAGTGCTCTAACCAAAAGCTAAAGCAAACAAGGCAACAAATAGTAGCAAAAGTTCAAAACACGATCACCATACCATCTGGCCTTGTTTGGCACTTTTCTTTATCTCCAAAATCAGTTTCTTCTCCTGTGACTGCAAATCTTGTCTCTCTCATTCTATTTCTCTAACTGATTTGTCCAGCATTCTCTTATTTTCCCGCAAAAGTTCTGAAAGCCACAGCTTTATTACAATCACGTACAATGATATCAACAGAGAGTGCATCAGTATATGAACATTACATTGAATACCATCATGTCAACCTAAAAGTGTACACAATGAAGGTTATGTAAAGGTGTTCATCATTTGCATAAAATGGGCAATATGCCATATAGAAAATAGCTCAGTAAAATTCTGATTGTGACAGATACAAAAATTACAACACAACTCCTCAACGTGTTACTTTTCATGCTGTCAAAAAATACATTGTACTCACACATGAATAAAATTGACGAGTAACTTGAGCAAACTTGATATTATGCCGAAGAAAATGTTAAAATATTAGATGCAAACTTTAATGACATAAGTAAAATTTAAGCAACAGAATCGAAAGAAAAAACACGAAAAAATTAGAATTTTTTATTTTATTTTTCTGAATGAATGTAATGAAATAGTTGAATTATAGGAGGGAACAAAAGAACCTGCGGGAGTTTTCCTCTTTCCAAAGATGAAACTCATGATGCCTTAATCAACAGAATCTAATAAATGTTAATTGCGACGAAACGGATTAGATGAGATTGAGAAGCTTGGGTCCTGCGTTTGGGATTTGATGTGTATGTATGCTTTCTTGCGCTGTAAGCGTTATGCCATGACATTATCAAGCATCCTTCCATGGGCCTCTTCGCTACTTACAATTTTGGGCCTATAAAATCCATTGGACCTCTGTCCATTGGGCCTAATGCAGTTGGAATGCACGGAAGCAAATACATTGGTGTGTTAAGTAATTTTCCTTTGATCATGAGGAAGAAGTGTGAGGAAAAGTTATAAGATTGTCACATTAAGTTGCTAATCATTCTTTTAATCGCTGTTACTTTATAGTCAAAATTCATTTTGTCAGGATTGTAAATATATAGCTTCTAAATTTTGCATTAAATACATCTTTTTAGAACATAAGTTTTCTTAGTAATTTTCATATTTTAATAATTATATAATTATTTCATTCTCGGTAATTTAGCCCGTCTAATTGTTTCTACAAATCACAGTGCAAATAGAAAAAGTGAATCCTAATTTTTGTTTCTCTTTATTAAAAATTGATAAAAACATATGAGTGACATTGTATTTGTATCTTTCTTATATGTTAGGATATAGGGAGAGAAAAAGTAAGAAAGATTTTTCTGAAATTTATCTTCTTTTTTTTTCAATCTATTTGAAGGGAAAATAAAAAAGTTGAAAAGATAACTTTGAAAACATTGATATAATAATTATTTTTTTAACGCAACGTGGGACAAAGTTGTCTTAAGAAAGGAGCTGCTTCTAGGAGTTCAGATTTGTATATTGTAACTTTACATTACTCGGGTATAAGCCATAAAAAGCAGGAATAAGAAATAAGAATCACTTTCAGAAGAAAAAATAAAATCATACGCACGTGAACACGTGAACCATGGAATGTACGGATATTCATAAAATAGGTAAGGAAAAGTTTACTTTATTCTTTGGAATATTAATTCGATAGCATGACACGTTAACAATATATGGAATGAGATTAAATTTAAGGATCACTGCAATTTTTACAACGTTACTTTCTTTGTAACGACTTGATTACTTAATCTATTTTGTCTTAAATAATTAATATTACATGTCACGTTTTAATTTTTTTAAAGGACGTTTTAATTAACTTTTATTCTTTAAATTTTAAATCAAGATTATTTTTAATCAATTATTCAGATAATTATTATAATTTTATATGTCATTTATTCTTAATATAAATCGTGTAACATACCTAAATTATTTTTGTGTGCCTCTTTTATAATGTTTTCTAAAAAACATCTTAAATATTTAATGTTTTATTTTATATGTTTTATATTGCACACACCTAGATGATTCACTAATTTTATTCTGATCAAATAAGTGATAGTTAAATATATATATATATATATATATATATATATATATATATAATATAGTATTTTAGATTAAGTTAACATAAAAGTATATAAAATTTCAAATTATATAGAAAGATCATATAATATATACAAATAAGACATAAATTTCTTAAAAATTTGAGTTCTTATTCCATAACTATCTTAAATTTTCTTGGCAACATAACCATTTCACTAATTCATAGTTAAATTGTCAATCTCTTGAAAATGTATAACTGAGTTGGTTGTATGCGACTTGATGTGATACTCAAATTTAATTTTTATGAATAAAAAATAATCTAGTTTTTTTTCATTGTATCTTCATTTTTAATCTATTGAAATATTCAAACAATATTATTTTCACCAAAATCATTTTTTTTATTTCAAATAAAAGTCTCTAAACATATATTGCTACTTAGAGTGAGCGATCGATGGGAATGAAAGGATCGAGGCAGGTATGAATAATAGTTTTCTGCTACTCATCCTGTCAGATAAAAATTCACCTTGTGCTTGCTTCCATATTCATACATATATCTATTAAGTGGATATATATATATATATATATATATATATATATATATATATATATATATATACTAAAAAAATTAAAATAACTGAAACATTTTTAAAAAGTACTTTAATCATAATTCGTAATTATTCATTTAACTATTCATCTTCTATCCGTTACAAATTTTATTGACGAATAAAATTCTAAGACCTTATCCTTTATTAGTTTGTTTAGTATGCGGCCATATTTAGTAGTTTATAATTTACTTTAATATCTGAACTAACTTTTTTTCGAGAGAGATATATGAACTAAATTATTTTAGTAATTTTTAATTTATTTTCATAAGTTACTTTAACTTGTTTAAAAAACTAAGATATTTTTTCCTCATTTTTATCTTCGTTAGTCTATTTAAAATTTATTTTTATCTCAAATAACTAAAGATCTCTTTTTGTGTCATTTTATTGGTTAACTTATTAACTAATCTTACCAAATAATCGAATATTGTATAATATTTCGGCTTATATATGTTGAGAACTGTTGCTATACTAGTACAACAGATAACAAGAATTGTAATGTAGAAAAATTAACAATTTTTATTTTTAATTATATAAAATAAAAATTATATTTGTAAAATTAATATTTTTATGTGATTATTTTTTTTACACATAAAATACTATCCTCTCTGATAAAATATTGTTTGACGTAAAGGGTCTAACAGTAATATTTATATTATTTTGCAGAAATTTATATATATATATATATATATATATCCCTCTTTTATATCTTTCTGTTCAATTTATCTCCTACACCACAGAATTGAAGTGCAGACTCGACCTTTCTTCTGAGCAACCAGGACTGCCCAGTGCCCACAGCCAAGGTGCCCTGCTGTACCAACTAATAATTATTTTGTTTTTTATGTCTAAATTCCTTTCACTTAATATTGGATTGTTCTAGCAAACTTGATCTGATACTATTCCAATTATTTTCACATGTCAAATCATATAAATGTTAGCCTTAATAATTGTACGCCAAACTGAAAGGTAAAATTTATTAAAAATAAATTTTTTAAAAGGGGAGATACAATATCTTAATCACCCTGCTAAAAAAAATTATTTTTATTGGTGCAGAATAAGGCAAAATTGAAGTGCCAAACAATTGTAAACAATATTGAGTTTAAGTAATTAGTCGTATACAATTGTGTTTTAAAATTTTAAAAAACATGTGTATTTAAGGGGTATTTGTTTTTTTAATCACAAAAATTAGATGAGTAAAATAAGACAGAGTCTCATACCAGAAAGATCGTAGGTTTAAATTTCAGCTCATCTGATCTCCTTGAGATGAGAGATAAATATAAGTATATATCTCTAAATGTTCAATTCTTTGAGTTCAAAAACTTTTGTTACCTGGCGTGTCATTTTCTCTCCCTAAATGTTTTAAATGAAAAAATATAACTAACTTTGACAAAGAGGTGTCCAAATTATTGGCCAAAAAAAACAAAACATTACTCACGACATGGTTACCTTTTGGTTAATTTTTTCTTACAATAAATACTAGTTAGTAAAAAACATTTTTAATCCATGAAAGTTGAGCTAGTAATCAGAGATTTAAATAGTTTGTATAAAGTTTTAATTTCATTGTTATTATCATTTACATAAAAAAAAACAGAACATTTTAAAAGAATAACCTTTATTTTCTTTCTAAATTTATTAAAATTCTATGGCATAAATAGTTATTTAACCTCACATTTTAGACCCGTCAAATGACATAAATTACTTCGCGGCATGCATTGACCTCTCAGCATATCATGTTGTGGTGATTATTATAATATTATAAGCTAAATTGATCTATAACAATAATAAAGAGAATGTTTATTTTGGTTTACATACTGATTGTACTTATTCTATTCTTTAACCGTTATTTTACATATATATATATATATATATATATATATATATATATATAAATTATTTAAATTTTTTCCCAAATAATTTGAGATCAACTATCTTACAAAAACAGTGATTGAATATACTACGTAGCATTGAATGAGATGCTAAAATTGCTTAATTATTGAACTTTAATTAATAATTATAAAATCCAAAAGGTCAGAAGAATAAAAATAAAACTAAACTGATGAATTATAAATTCGAATATGACTCAAGTATAAAATCTGTTCAAGATCTCAAAAATTTCTAGGCATAATCCTGCTCCTCCCTCTCTTTCTCTTTAGTTTTATCCCATATTTCAAAACAAAAAAATTAGTCCAAGAAATAAAAAAATACAGATATACAAGCATAACATTAGTTGATATAAGTGGTAGTCACTTGTATCTCTTAGTCAACTCATCTAAAATTTCAATCTTAAGTATATCCTTAACCAAATGATAATAACTTGTATTTTCGACTAGGATTAATCACTATTTTTAAAAGGGACAACTTTGTATCAATTTCATAAAAAAAAAAAACACAACAGTGAAAAAAACCAGTCATAGACCAAGTTGCTCAAGTATGGACCCATTTTTTGGCAACAAAATGCCAAAGGAATCATATATGTATAGGCAGCCATGTATATGGCTGGTATGTGGTCCTTGGCTTAAGCTATATATAATGGGATGGAGCTTTCACATGCTCTTGCAACGCATTTATAATCTTCGTATAGTACGTGGCACAGGTTGTACCAAAGCTTGGTTGGTGAGTAACATCCCAACTCTGTAATTGGTTGGTTGCACCGTTTGAACAATTGATTACTGACCCTCAATTGCTCATGTCTTTAATGAAATGCAAGATTTACAAGGACCTTGGCAATGATGGCATGTACAAGGACTCAAATGACATCCTATGATCCCCTTCAATATATTAATCAGTTTTCTCATGTTTTGGCATTAAATAAAATTATGAGTTTTCTTTTTCATTTTTAATCTTTTTACATGATCAAAAGGGTCGGTCATTGGGGGATGGTGTTTTGGTCAACCAAGTGGCCATGGTGTCTCATATCATTCATCTGTGGAGATTAGGTTTATCACTTTCTTTTATTAATTTTTCTACTACGGTGTCAAAAAGTAGGTTTGGATTCATGCTATTATGCTTGATCATATCTTCCTACCATATATGTTGACTTCCCCAGTTTCTAATCAGAGGCCCTACCTTGTCTGCTGTGTATACACAAATGTTTCCTTTCTTGCTATGTATGTTTGAAAGTTTGTTCTGATCAGATTAGCTTCAATTTTGGCTTTACAACCAAGAATATCAGTTCAAAATCACCCTGTAATCGCGAATTTCAAACGCACAAAAAGTTGTGGGTTGTAATCATTTATTTAAATCTTCTATGACGTTAAAGTGGTGGGGATTTTTTACCATGTCTCACTGAGGCCATGTGCTAAGCCAGTGGAAAAGTGTTAAGCTTTTTCAACTTTTCTTTTCTCATCGGGTAGGAAAAAAAAATGAATCTGCTTTTACTTTTTCTCTTTTCAGTTTGTCTTAGTTTGCTTTGACAAGTTGTGCTAGTGAACATGAGGTTACTACTGCACTGCTTCCATCTATCAATTATCCAACTCAATCCAAATTAAAATTCTTAGCATTAACTCCCTAACATGCATAAAGACTAGTAGTATATCATAATCTCAACTAGGAAGCAAAGATGAAATTAATGCTAGCTAGCTTACAATAAATAAAAAGAGAACAATGAATTGTTTTTAAATTCACGAGTTCCACAAACTATGGAAATAATTACAATTAATGGTTGTTTTTTTTTTTAAGAACTAAACTACAAACATAGACCACTAGCAATGGCTTTATTTGTTTCCAAATTGGTAGTTTCATAGACAGGAAGCTCTTCTTGGTACCTTGCAGCTCCAATAAGATGATCCAGCTCAAACAAATCTGAACTTGAACAACTCACATCATCATCATCATCTTCATCATCATCATCATAAAAACCTCTAAAATCAAATTCACCCTGACCAGAATTTCGATAACCTTTTACAAAACCACGCGCTGCTGCTTCTTCAGCTCCATTTTCATTTCCCCGAGCAGTGTTCTTCTTCAGCTCCTTTATGGAAGAACTTCTCACACCAAGATTAGGTTCACTCTCGTAAATGATGTTACATTTATGATAACTAGATTGTGGTTCAGAATCCTCACCTAGGATTACGCTAACGGGGTAAAACCTCACGGATCTTTTGACTTCGTTGTTGTTGGATTTTTTAGCCGAAGAGGGTGTTTTGCTCATGCAAGACCTTCTAGAAAAGGAAGAGGGGATGGAAGAGAAACAAGGGGACTTTGATTTGTGCTCGAAGCTTACATCTTCAACGGCTCCAGCGTAACACATTTTGGCTTTCTTCACGTTCTGTGAGTTGAAGATGGAGCTAAGGAAGCTAGCTATTCTACTCCCCGGTGAAATGGGTTGCTTCACTCTCTGGTTCAATTCGCCGTAAATTTTCAACGCCCTCAACTTGGTCCTTGCAAAACCACTTTCTTTGTTCTGCTTTTCTGAACTCATAATACGGTCCTGCTTCTTCTTCTTCTTCTCCGATGTGAGCCTTGCTGGTCTTTGTTTCTTCAACGTTAGGGTTGTTGTTGTGTCTGTTTCTGAAGAGGAGAATATTCCCCCTGCAGAGCTGCATTCTGAGGAGCTTGAACTCGAGTTTAGCAACTGAGCATTGAGGGAATGGGAACCGTGCTTCTCCATCCAATCTTCCAACATCACGGCTCGGCGAAGATTCATTCTTTCTTTTTTGCCACCTTTTTCAGAGGTGAAACTGTGTGTGGTTTGATCGTGGTGGTGGAGACCCAGTTGTTGATCGTCGTGAAGGTTGGATTTTGATTCGTCGATGGAACGGTAAATGGCGTCGAGAAGAGAAGAGGAGAAGGAAGGGGTTCTTCTCCTTTGTGGGCACGTGCCAGCAGCTTCTTTCATCGATCTCTCGTGCATTTTTGGGGTGTTTGTTGGCTACTACAGGGGAAGAGAGAATGGGAAGAAGAAGTTATTTATTATAGTGAAAATGAGAAGAGAGGTGATGATGATGATGGGGGGGAGAAGAGAAGACAATGGAGTTTAGTTTAAGAGGGTAAAGTGAGAAAAGGCTGTGGCATTGTCCGCGCAGAGAATGTCAAAAGGGTTGAAGGAGGGAATAGAAAATAATGCAAGTTGAAACAGAGAAATGTGCGTGTGAGTTGAAGGGGGGAGAATTTTAATGACAAATGACAGGGTTGGTTGGGATTGTGTTTGTACAAGAGCATGTGTAGGCGTTGGCACTACAAGTGTACGTACAGCTTTCGGTGAACATACATAATATAAATAATAATAGAAAAGAGTTGTGAGAAATACGAGACGGTGACAGCGGTGAGCCATAGGGAATGGATTGAGAATAACTCGGAGTGAGTAATTATTATGTTACATATACATTTTGAAGTGAAGTGGTTAAGGATTGAGTATCAACTTCTATCTTCTCTGTAGATATGGGCTTCAAGTCTTGAACTCTTGGGCATGTAGAATACTCGTAAGCTTTTAAGTGAGGTTTAGTGATAGTTTTAACATGTTATTAACGCCCTCTTTAGCAATATTAGGTGTGTTTCTTTGGGTTTTTTTTTAGTATATCGGTGTGTTTTCTTTGTTTTATCACTTTATCTGCAGAAAATGTTATAATATTATCTTCTATCTTCTTTTTTTTTTTTTTTACCTATACACCCAAAAAATAGAGTATATATTGATAATTATCCCTGAGTTAAAAGGGGTTTGATTTTGATGGGAATGAATTAGGAAGGTTGGATTTGGAGGAGAAATTGGTTGCAAAAAGATGCAGTAGAGTAGGACGTAGCAGTGTAGCAGAAGAGAAGTTGGAACGGGACTCCCGCGCGTGCGGGTGATCTTTTCAGACTTTTCATATCACACTCCAATAGACTTTTTGCTTTTTTAAGTATTTTTAAAACATAACACAACTCTCATTTACTTTACCTCATTTTTTTATGTTTTCAATTTTTTATTAGGATAGCAATAAAAAATTATGATTAACATTTTTATTTCTATTATAACGTGACATTTCGAATAGAAATTTTAGTTTATTAAATTATTTTTTAAAACAAATAAGATTCTTAACACTGATTTCTTATAAGAACCTATAAATTATTTAATTATTCTTCAAGTTTCTTAAAATTAATATTTTCCAAACCATTGTGAAAAATTTAGATAATTGAAGGTTGTAATTATTTGTTGGAAAACTTACTGATATTGAAAAACATATTATAGTTGTTGGCTTGTTGCTGGTGCTGGTTGTTAACTACTACCATTGTATAACTATTACCGCGAGTTGTAATCGTTTTTACGGAAAACTTAATGATATTGTAGTTACTTGTATGAGTTTTTTTAAAAAAATATTTTGATTTTTTTTATTATTTGAAATATAATTCAAACCAAATCAAATCACATTGTATTAGTGTAACTCAGGTTATGGTAAAAAAATTAAGAAAAATCAAATCAAACAAGAATTGAATATAAAAAATAATTTAAAACTGAACCAAATTGATCTATGATCACTTCTAATTTACAATATGTTTCATTCAATATAATTGTTAGGTAATCAACATTCTCTAAAACAAAATTAGTCACACTTACAAAGGATCATAATAATACAATAAAGATTATTTTGTAGAAAAAATAATAACGAACACAAAAATTTAACATGGTTCGACACCTCTTTCCTATGTCCCCATAACTGTCTCAAAAAGCATTTCATTATTACAAAAATGATTATAAGATTCTAACCCACCCTAAATTGTGTATCACTCTACAAACTCGAGTATCTCACTTAATAATTACAAAAAATGATAACACTCTCACACAAAGACAATTTTCTCTCTATAAAGTGACTTTGTTTTACAATCTCTTTTCATACGCACTCTCTTTTTATGTGTATCTTCTTCACTAATTATCTTCTATGTTAAAAATGAAGATTGTAACTAACTATAATAGATAAGTTATCTTGGAAGCCGAAACAAAATAATTTTTTATGCATCCATTCAAGTAAGATTTCATGTAGTAAAATGTAATCATTCACTTTACATTTAAACCACCTAAACCTTAGTGGTAAAAATTTAATTCTCACTATGCATTAAATACACCTTATCTTTTGGCTTGAAACTCTACAATTCTCTCCCTAAAGTCAAAAGATAAATATTCTTTGATCAATTTGAAAGTGAACTAACTCTCTGTCCAACCAAAGTATCTCCCAACACTTCTACAACATTGGAAAACTTCACTTTCTTCTTCATTTTTCTATTGTGGTTCCTCTTTAAGACTTGTTCATCCAAATAGCAAAGGTTACCTTTATTTTTATGTCTTTGTAATACCAAATGTCTCCCTTTGTACACCTTGCATCCCCACTTTGAACCAACATACTTGTACCCTTGTGATGTCATCTCCCCCTTATAAATGATATTGACAACCACACAAGTTACAAACCTCACATTTGAGAAAGTTCGAATAGCACCATCATGGAACTTCATCCTCACGCTACCTATGCTTTCAACCTTCATTTTCTCATCATTCCCTAACTTGAAATGGTTGAATTCTCCATTGGTTTTCAAAGTGCAAAAAATCTCTCGATTTCTACAAATGTGCTTTGAGGCAGCAAAATCCATCACCCATTTTGTTTTAACAACCTCATTGTTTGTTTCCAAAAACAAGTCATCTTCATTTTCAACACTTGTTACTACATTAGCTTAGGGTTGGCGCTATCTTTATTCATATATCTTAATTCATTCAAGTCCTCCTTCATTTGTTTGCACCTCGTTTGCACATGATTATTCTCACCGCAATAGTAACATTGCATGTTACTCATGTCTCGTTGTAGACGTGATTGCGATTTTGATCTTCCTCTTAGCCTATCATGTCTCCTTGAATGATTTCTCTCTCGCTCAAACTCCACCACAGCTAATGCATGGTGTTCATCATCAACATTTTTAGTTCTCATCGTTTTCTCATTTTCTCTAAAAACGACGGTCACCTCATCCAACTTCAAAATTGATCTTCCCACAAGCAACGTTTGAACCAAAGCTTTGAAGGACCTTGGTAGTGAGGCCAACAACAACAAAAATGTCTGCTCCTCGTCAGAGAGTTTATCATCTGCATTCAACAATTGGCTTACTAGTTGATTGAACTTGTTGATGTGGTCATGAAGATCTCCTTCCATCTCCATTTTGAGTTGATACAACTCCATCTTCAAACCAAAGCGATTGGTTAGCAACTTTGATGCATAGATATTCTCGAGCTTCTCCCACAAGGCCTTCAATGTTGTCTCCTTCAACACGTTGTGTTTTATCTTGGGAGCAAGGGTTAACCAAATCGTGTTCACAACCTTTCTTTATATCTTAGCCTACTCGGTTTCATTTATAGAAGTCGTCCTTTCATCTTCTAATGCTTGATCAAGACCTTACTGTACCAAAAGGTCTTGAATAGTACTCTGGCAAATCATAAATTTTATTTTTCCATCAAATAATGGTATCTCTAACCAATGTGTGCTCTGAATCATAGCTCTGATACTACTATTGGGTAACCAACTCTCCCTCAAACAAAATTACTCACACCCACAAAGGATTGTGAAAACACAACAAAGATTACACCTTAGGAAAAACAATAACGAACACAAAAATTTAGCATGGTTCGACACCTCTTGTCTACGTTCACGAAACCATCTTAAAAGTATTTCACTATCAAAAAATTGATTACAAGATTTTAATTCATCATAAATTGTATATCATTTTACAAACCCGAGTACCATATTCAATAGTTACAAAAAATGATAACACTTTCACACAGAGATATTTTTCTTTCAACAAAGTGACTTGGTTTCACAATCTCTCTTCTCACACATCCTCTCTTCATGTATATCTTCTTCACTAATTTTCTTTTCTATTTATAATAAATATTGTCCCCAACTATAATAAATAAGTTATCTTAGAAATTGAAATAAAACAACTTTCAATGCATCCATTTAAATAAGGTTTCATCTATTAAAATACAATATTTCACTTTACATTTAAACCACATAAACTTTAGTGATAAAAATTCAATTCCCACCATATTAAATATACCTTATCTTTTAACTTAGAACTCTACAATAATAAAAATGTATTACAAAATGTGTTACTAACATTTTTTTATATCATATATAATCTTGCCATGTATAAAATGATTTAAGATTTTTTTCTCACATTTAAGATTATGTTTAAGAGTGTTTACAATTTCATTATAACACAAAATTATATAAACCAAGCTTAAGAATAACATTTTTTTTATTTTGGTTTGATTTGAATAATATTTTATTATATATATATATATATATATGCAATATAAAAATAGAAAAAAATAAAAAAGTATAAACTACGTACAAAAATAAATGTACCACAGAAATCATATACTTTAAAATGTTTAATATTCATTTATATTACATCAATTTTTTTAAAAAAACTAACAACTAAATTGACCGAAAATTACATCAATTAACATAATTGGAGTGTGAATGTGTACAAAATGAATTAATTGTAATTAGATAATATAAATTATTCAAATATAAAATGCTTCATATAAATTCGTGTATCATTATTTTTAGGTTTTCATAGTTCTAAGTGTTTTTACTATTTAAAATTATTCATCATTTTCACCTTATTTTTGTTTACTAATTAATATTTTTATATTATATATTTCACTCATCATTTTTAATTGAAAACATATTCCACTTATATCAGTTTATGTAGAGCTTGACTATAAGATAAGTAAATATGAAAATTATCAAGTTAGGAATTCCTTTGTGCTAGTAGTAAGACTTTCATCTTTTCACATCTATTTTTTCTAAGTCATTTTAATTCTTGATTTTATTTTCCAAATTTCCCTCCTTTTATTTCTCTCTTCTTTCCGTATATCTTTTACCGTAAGAAATGATTATTTTTCAAATAATAGTTTGATTATCTCTTAGCAACATTTAATACAGCATTTATGAATGCCAGCAGAAACCAAAACAGCGCTGAAATCTAATTAAAATAATAATTCTAAATTGGGTAATTTTTCTTTTCATGAAATCGGACGTCTCACTATAAAACAGGGAGAGAGGGAAAAGTTTCAAATAAAACAATTTTGTATTTTTGGCATAAAGGAAATAAGTTTTGGGTTCCACGGGCCGAATGTATATTTTCGTCCAAAATATCTACATAAACTATCAAACTACCTTAATAGAAGGGCTATGAAGCTTTGAAGCCCATGGAAGTTTTGGGTCAAAGGTGTTAGTTGCAGATGGCCACTTATGACCCCAAAGGGAAAATTTTAGCCGTTCATTATATCACTTGTGGCTTTTTATTGTCGATTTTGTTAAGTATAATAGTTAAAAAAAATCAAGAAATATTTTTTTTATTAAAATTTATGCATGTATTGAAAACAATTAAATACTTTTAATAAGTTTCATCACACTTTTTAATCACTATTCTTAAAATAAGGGTTAGTAAAACTATTTTATTAAACAATGCTGTAAGTATGGTTATCAAACTCTCTAAGTTAACTCACTAATTTTTACGAGCTTACTAGTCCGCTTACTCTTTACGGGTTGACTGTGTGTAAAATTTCTTTTTAGTAGAGTCTGGGTAGACTCTATAAACTCTAAGTAAACTCGATAGACTCTCAAGTTTATCACCGAATCAACGAATCAGCAAATTAAAAAAATTAAACTAAAATATAAGTCATGTTGGATTGTTTTCTATGTGTTTAGTGCTCAACGTATTTTCATTTAGTGTGTTGTTCCTGAATAAAAAAAATCACCTTTAATAACATCAAATTTTTGTTCTCTAATAACATTAAATCCTTAATGAAAATTATCTACTGCTACTATAACATCATCGGTAAGTTATTACCTAGCAGTGATGCATTACTAGACTTGGTTATTTAAATATTATAAAATTTGTGATTTACTATTTGACTTTGTTATATTATTGAAAAGTTTAATTGATAAGTTATTTATAAATATTTTGTTATTATTTTTATATGAAGTGGACTCCTATGAGTCTACAAGTCCAATCTATGAAACTCTCATGAATTCATGTAAACTTTCAAGTTTGATAACCTTACAAGTTGTATACACAATATCATTTTATATTGTAAGGACATGTCCCCTAAGAGCATATTCAATGACTTTGATATAATCAATCCAATTTTGGTCACATTAAATTTAGGCAACTCAACTAATTTTCTCTTCAATGTACATTTTTATTAATAAATTGCTTAACTCACAAATATTATATTATTCTCTTATAAATAAAAAAAGTTAAGTAACTCATGAGCAATAATTATTCATATAAATAACTCTCTAATTTTAAGAGACTCAGAATCACATATAATACATCAAAATAATATTTTTTATCAAGCAATCCATTAAACAATTCCCCATTTGTAGATGCTATAGGGGAATGCATATACAAGATCATAAAACTTAGCAAAACTAAAAGAAACCCTTGAAGGGGCGATCTGTCTCTCAACTGTTCTAAAATTTGATAATAGCGTGAAAGGTGGTAGAATGAAAATATTTCATATTAACCTCATTTTTCACCAACTCAATTCCACAACCAGTCATATAACCAAGGACTTGACTTGGAAATTAGAGACCAAGTAACGAGCTCATTATCGTACCTTTTGCCCGATATAAATTCAGTACCACTGGAAGCGTGGAGCTTATGTTTATATTTCCTAAAAAATATTTCGTTCTACAAGACGCAAAATAATACTACAATGATATTTATTCTGAGTACAGAATTAGGAATGGAAAGAGCAGAGATATTAGGGCACGCATGCAAAAAGAATAAAGAAAATAAATAAACAAATAAAGTGTAACTCAGGAACAAATAAAAATAAACCTGGTGACATGCTTTTTCATATGTTTGTGCATCATAACTGATGCGTGCTGGACCTAGAAGTGTAGGAAAAAAACAACAAAATAATGAAAGTGGATTCATCTTTTGTATCCAATTTGAATAGTAATAGAATTTACACCCACCAGACTTCTTAAGCTTTTTAAGTAAATCATTGCTGCTCTTTATCCACCAGTATCTTTAACTACTAGAAACTATATTTACGACCCACATTCAAGAGAAGATAACCTGAACCGATCACATGTAAATAGCCCAAAAAAAGGCAGAGGTGCAAGTAGCACCTCATCTGACAGCTATAAAGAGACTTAGTAGTAGTATAACAAAACAAATATGGAACAATTTAATAAGCAACACCAACCACCCCCTTTGTAAAATCTCACAACTCACAAGTATTGTTCATGTATTCTGGCACGGTTCTCTTCCCACCATAATCTAGCATGCATCTCCCCAAATTTTTCTCGGCTGTGTAACACATGAGAACACCAAGAAATAAATTCCATTGACTTCTACATCAAAATTCTACCATGAAAACAAGCACTATATATATGTGTGTGTGTGTATCTTCATGAGAACAAAATGGGAGGAAGGCAGTAATAGACAAATCAGCACAAAAATTTGACCATTGCCTGTTTCCTAATTCTTATACTATAGTATAGGCCAATTAAATCGTAATGTATTAAATGGTTAGATATTTGACATAGTAATGAACTGCTAAAGAGCATTTTCCAGTCATAAAATTAGCAGCAAGTACCTGAACCTGACTCGTTTGAGCTCTCTTGCACCACCTGGCAATGCTCTGATCGTAATGTAAACCCCAGGTTCATCCTGTTCAACCCATTCAGTCTCCAAATCACTAGCATTGCTGATTGAAAAATCACCGGAGCGATCAGCCTCTCTCGATGAGCTACTTCTGATAGAAGCATCCATTGATGATATCTCCGTTTTGGCCGCACTAATGGTGGACACTTTCGGTGTTGAGTTCATACCATTTGAGTCATAGAAATGCCGAGATTGCATTGACTGATGATCAAAGGAATCTGAGGATGAGTATCCCATTCCCATCCCTGTTGGACGGTACATATTACGAGGTAACCGTTCCCTGTTCAGTGGAGGTGTTACGGGGCTTTCTTCAGCTGATTCAAGCTTTGAGCTCTGTTATGAATCCAAGTAAAATGAAAAAATTAAAAACAGTAAAGCAATAGCTTTGAATTCAGTCATTAAGAGAAAAGTGAGAAAAGAATTATTGCTTGAAATGATTATTGTTTCTGAAGAAAAAGGCAAAGCTAGTAAGAAGGCATTGAACAAAAGGGAGGATTGTTAGTTTGTCACAGTGAAGCACCTGAACTTTTAAAGTATATTCACTGTATTTAAGGAGAAATTTAAGGAAAAATTATTAGGTAGTTTTGGATTACCACTTGTTTATGTTAATGTGACACCGATAAAAGTTTTTTAATTTATGAAAAAATAATTAATAACACTTGATTAATTTTATGCTTTACTTCTTAGATGATTTATTTTATTTTGCGTAATCGGACTAAAAATCACTGCCCTAAATAAACAGGGTTGAATCAATGAACTCCCAATTAATTAGAATACTGTAATTTGACCCCCATTTCTATATGCCTACTTGTATGAATTGAACGGCCTAAGCATTGCCCCGAGTAATATGCAGCAGCCAATTAGTAAATTGTATATGTTTTTACATGTGTATAAGCTACCCAAATTACCTCATCTTCAGATCTTGGTGGCGTTGGAAGAGGAAATGCTTGGCGGTTAAACCTTTGAACATTGTAAAGTTCCATAACCTTGTCGTAGTTCTCTGCCCACCACCTTTGAGCTTGCCATTTATTGAACATCTCTCGACTGTACATAATAGAAAATAAACCAAAATTCAATTCACTTCTCTCTAGTCGTCCTGATGTCATCATATGAACTATATGCATTAGAACAAAGCACCATTGGCATTTAGCATCTGAATTTTGGAAAAGAGCAATGCAACAGAATTATAAAACAGTTAAAACTAAATTGTCCCTTTTGTCCTTCCCATCCCATCCTGTTTTCTTTTAACTTATTTTTATTTTTTCATGTATGTGATGTTAGGTAGAATGGTGGAATAATGATTCTTTCAAGCTAAATGATAATCGAGATTGTTTTAAAACATATTCTGTATGAGTCCGCGTGACTATAGCTTAAAACCTCAGCTAATTTCAGTTTGTTGCTGTTATTATGATGCTATTTTGTTGACCAAATAGCTTTCTTAGATGAATTGCAAGTTATTTTAGTGGTTTATGACACTGTAATCCATCATGCTAAGTTACTCAACTGATTACTTTTTGACAAAGAATTCTCATATGAATAATAAAAAGCAAAACCGGTCATTCGGTGCGTGGAATAAAGTTGTTCTACAGCCAAATTTGACCTTACATTTGTGGTTTGTCTTGACAATCGCAAGCAGGTGGGTCCAAATGTAATTACTGACAAATACACAACTAAAACCCACGAAAACATGAATTGATTTAGATTTATTTTTTTGGTCAAATGAATTGATTTAGATGGTTGAATGTGTTTTAAATTTGATGCTGTATTAGCTTGAGATAAATAAATGTCTTAAATTTCTGAGTTGAGGTTGTGGAAAAGACAAAATAAAAGAGACAGAAAATCATGCGTACATAGACCCACACACTAATTCCACATTGGTTGGGATTGCATCACAAGTCACCAAGTAGGACCAACATACCCAAGTGTCATTCACGTTTCTATCCTACAATAATTTAAGAAAAAATGTGATAAAAGAATATCTACAAGACTTTAACCTATACTGTCTATCTTTAACATTATTTCGTGTCCACGAGTAGAGGTTCATATTTTTGTCTTGTATATATTTGGGGAGTGGACAATGATGGAAGCATTCCCCAGCATATTGCAGATTAAAAGACAAAAAATACTGGTATTAGACGAAGACTCGGTTTGAAGGTGACGAAGAATCACTGAATCAGGCATGCCACAACGAAATTTGAAAACAAAAAAAAGGAAGCAGAAGAGTTTCCTCCGACCACTCGACAAAACTCGGTTTAAAGGCACCAACACAATCAACAACGACCCACCAGGGCCACCACCACTTACAGGCCACAATAAGTTCTCTTTTGGACACCTTTTTTGATTGCTTTTGGCAAGGGCGTGAAATTTTACTGAGGAATGTGGGGTCCAAACCTACTCTATTATAGCAGTATTTACGGAGAGGAATCATGCTTTCATTTATAGCATTGGGGGATTTGGACTTTGGATACTTGGATTGGCAGCGACAAGTGAGCATAAATGCATAATTGTGATCAAGCTGAAGCGCTCAAACCCGTTCCCACTTAATAACAAAAGATAATACCGTGTGAATGGCATGAAGTTCCAAAAATTGGATGATTTTCTGGAAACGGCAATTTTGCCAATTATAGCATCATTACTCACTGCTCTCCTCAAAACTCATGAAAATCATCCATAGGAGTAAATCGAAATTTCACTAATACGACTTAATGGCATTTCACTGTATTGTCCAGATTAAGAAGGAAAGTTTTAATATCTCTCTGCATATTGTAGTTATTTTATTTTAACTAATATTATAATACATTACATTTTAGGCATGCAAGGCGATGAGACACATAAAATCAGAGGAATAAAATTTTATATCATTTATCATTAAAGGAATTTATTTCTACAATTTAACATTACACAAAAAAATGCATAAATAAATCCTAAGAAAATTAATATTATAAAACGATTGTTTACATCTGTATAGTATAATTAAATTAAAGAAAGCTTCAAGTAAAGAACACTTGAGATATTTACATTTATCTCATTTTAAGAAAAAGATCAGTCGATGGGAGAGAATCTATCATGTAACACTTGACTAATTTTGGATGTTATACAGGCCCAATTCGATGAGAGTTGTGTTATGACAATTATCATAAATACCAAGAGTGCGAGTGTTCCACTTGACTAATTCTTTGGGATTCTTAGAAAATGCATTTAACAATTTATTGTATATTTTTAACTAAAATTCAGTATGTGCGTTTAAATGAGTATGGAAATTAATATAATTTATGTTTAAATGTTTCAATTATAAAATTAAATTTAATATAAACTTTTTGATTCAATGTAAAAGTTTATAGACTTATAATTAATTTTAAAATTTCTTGAAATATAAAATCCAACATATAAAAATAAATTTAATGTAAGTAATTTTAGATCCAGATGTGAAAGCGTATGCAGAGCCGTTTCATTTCAGATATACCTAAGAAGCGTATGCAGAGGCGAAAGCGACCCTACTAGAGAGGTGTAGCAAAAGACAGTCATTGTCATCATCACTGTTTAGACGATCCAAACAGCAACCAATCGTCACCCAACATGCACACTCACCGTCCGATCAAAACCCCCAACGCCAACGAAAACAACCACATTACAAACACGGCACGAGACGAGAACCCGTAACGTAACCAAACATAACAATAAACATATCATAACGCAGTCTAGTACGCACCTGAACCGTATGCGCTTCAGATCGTTCCCGCCACGTGGCAACGAAACGAACGTAATCAAAACGCCAGGCTCCACCTGCGCCACCCACTCCTTCGGCTCGTTCTCTTCAACAAACAGCACCACCGGCTCCGCCCGCCTCCCGCTGGCGGAGTTCGGCGTCCCCTCCCCGCTCGAAATCCCCTTCAGCCGCGCCTCCATCTCCTTCCCCCACGTCCTTGTCGTCGTCGAGCTCGAACTCCCCGTTCTCCGGTACGACCACCGGAACCGGTCCGAATCCGCGTCCGACTCGGTGGTGTTGCTCCGAAATCGCCCCTGCGTCGCTGGCCCCGTGCACGGTGCGCAATGCTTGTACGCTCCCGAAGCCTTCAGCGCCATATCCCTTATCTAAATTAACAATAAAAAAACCAAAAATTAACAATCGTTTTCACTTTTCAATATTCAATTTCGTGGCTTCTACTTGTACACTACCTGAGAAGTGAGAGATTTGACGGCTTGCGATTTAGCGGCGCTTGTCGCGTTGTTTGGATCCGACTCATCAGGTTTCTTTGGACGAGCTATGCACGTAAGCATTTTCGCTTCCTAATAATCAAGTTAAAATCTCTGCGAAAAAAAAAATAACAATTATTTTTTTTTTTAAAAGAAAAAACGGATTCCACTACAGTAGCATTACAGAATCTGAAAGAGAAAGACGAGAATTCCTACACTGCAGCTGAGCGTGAAGCCGTGAGACAGTGAGGAAAGAAAAAGAAGGATTAATAAAGCGCGAAAACCGAGGTGCAAAATGCATTAATTAATGTGCGACTTCAATTACGAGATCAGAGAATCTCTGGTGGAGACAGGAATGGAATGTTATTATAATAATAATGGATTGTGGAAAATGAAATTCAGAAAGTGGGAAGAGGGGGCATGGTGTCGGAGTCAATGGTGGATTCTCCGGTGGCGGCAAGGTAGGGGTGTGATTTTATTGCTTTGCTTGGTTCGGTAGAAGCTATAATGGTGCTAGAGGAGTGCTGTCTGCTGCTACTTTGGATTTCACTTTTTTTTGTACTCCGGGCTTACCGGTTACCGGATGTTAACTGGCTGTGGCACCTCTCGCGCTTGCTGTGTTTTCAAGTTTTGGTATACTTGCTTGCTCGGTGTTCATGGATACTTTAGTCCTCACTTTCTTCGGTTTGGGCTCGGCCCATTGAGCGTCATACACTGAAGGCCCAATTACAACCCAACAAGTGAAACTACAGAAGAAGAATCTTACGGGATTGGTTAAAGAAAATATTTTTATTAAAAGACAAAAATTTGTGTTGTTCATAATCTCTTTTATAATTTATATAATAAATAATTTTTTATTTTAATTACTAAACCATTGTCCTAAGAGCATCAATTAGTATTGAAAGTCCCACATTAATAAATATGATAAATGTTTATATAACTAGATATGAACCAGTTTTTAATGAAATCTTTTGGATCTTTTGCTTTTACAGACAACATTTTACTTTCACACGATGACCACTAAGTATATCTTAATTAAGTCAACATTGAATGTGTTTTATGGAATATTACTTTTAATGGCAAATCAAACTATAAAAGAGTACATTTATAATTGAGATAAGAGTATCTCATCATAATAGGGGTACGCCAAAAATAGTTTAAATGCAACAAATGGATGGATTTGGAACTTTCCCTGCATCAGCACCACTTCAACTTCTTCTTCTTCCCGTCTCACTTCATTTCTTTATACTGTCTCTTCTCGCCTTTGATTTTTTTGGCTGCAATATGTTTTGGTAGAAGGGATGTTATATTTTTTTTTCATATTTTCTTACGTTTCATTTATAATATTTTACAAAAAATTAATTAAATGAAAGAATAATTTAAAATTATCCTAGGGCACTCCCCCATTAATCCTCTTACTTGCTTTGTTAAATAAGTATTGGATATTTTATATGTTTTTAAGACATTAAATACATTTAGCTTTTAAATGGCTTTTCAACTCAGCAAGTGTCACCTTAAAGATTTGATTAACTTAACCTCTCGACTTCAGTGCATAATAGGTGCAATTTCTTAAGCTGATTATGACTTTGAGAATCTTGATATAACTTTTGTTCTAATGGTAAAATACTTGATCCCCAACAAGACATTGCCAATTAATTCAAGAATTACTATAATATTTCATCACCATTAACTTATTTATTTTAAAAATATATTAGCAAATAAATGCATCAGGATTCAGTTTTCGCAAGATATTTTTACTGTGGTGAAAAAATGTGAACTATACATGAACATCGTATTTTATCTTGCCTTATTTTTTAAATTCTAAAAACTAGACAAAGTTAAGAAAAACTAAATAGTGATTTATTTAGGCCCAAACATTAAAAATGGTTATGAAAATGACAATTGGAAAAATAAATAAAAAATGAAATCTTTTTTGTACAAAGTTTTTTTTGGCACAGATAAAAACATTTAAGGGCTTGCTATTATCACCCCAAAATTGTTATTCTTACCACCTACTTTGTATTCTAATTTCCAAAAATACTCTTTCTACAAAAGTACATTTCCATTAGATACACAATAGAATCAGACTTTCGTTTTAACGTATAGGATGAGAAACAAATATATATAATAAAAGTATGATTTGGCTGTGTATTATGTAATAGAAAAACATACTTTTGAAGCACATTTTTTTTACCCTGGTCATTATAATAAAAGTATTATTTTATTGGATAGTACTTTATCCTTTGAATCACAATAAAAATATGATTTCATTGTGTATCATGTAACAAAATTATGTTCCCCTTAATTTGTTTGACAAACAACTTGCAAATTTTGGTAACAATTAACAAGCTTTGGGATAAATATTATAGGACTAAAATCAATAGTAATTGAGTTATAACATCACTAAAATGAATAACATGAAGAGGTGATATCAATAACAGTAATTAATACAAGAGTAAATAACTGAAATGAATCCCTAGTAATATGAGCTTCAATAATACAATATATTCTTCATTGTGATATAATAGAAAGGAAGTGACAATCATCCTTTTTAAAAAAAATACTTACAATACTAAAAAAGGGTAAACTTTTAAAAATGATTTTGCACATCTAAATTATATGAACATATAATTTAGACTGTACCAGTATAGTGAATAGAATATATATTAATTGGTTTTTTTCATTGCTAAATTTAAGAGCCATCGTGACAACTAATCATTTGACTACTATAATCTAAATAATAACTGATAAAAAATGTAAATAATAATAATAAAATGAACAAATGTAGTAGTATATGTAAAAAGAAATAATATATATGTATTATTTTTGGGACCAGGCATAAAGAAGGATATTCTCATGATACACATATACTACTAGTATCAAACAGTTTGAAATACTGAGGCTTTCAGGTTGGTAGCAGTTGGAGGAAATGAGCAGAAAGCAAGAAAACCTTCCCCACAAAAGCCAAAGTACCATTCAATCTTTTGAATGCAATGGTTGAGTACCGTACTTGTTCATGTTCATACCCCTTGAATCGTCACCGTTGCCATTTTTTGCCGCTCATTGCTGGAGCAGCGTCAACACTTGGCACCGCATCCAGAAACCTCACGATCGCGCCACGTGTCCGAATCTGAAATCCCTTTCTCCTCACTGAGTCCGAGACCCACGCACTGCACCGCACACTTAAACAAAAACACACGCCCCCGCGGGACGACAGCTAATCAAATCCTTCCACGGCTAATCGGCGATTCTCCCTCTCCGGTCACCGGCGGCTAGGGTTCCGTCCAAGCGTCTAAGCTCAAACGCCGCTGTCACGGAATCCGCCAGCTCAGAGCCTCGTCCTCCATTAATGAATTTTCATTTTCAAAGCATTTAAAGCTTCTTTTCGCTTTTGATACCTTTACACGATGTCGTTTATACGACGCAGAAAGGCCCCTGCGAATCCTGTGCGAAACGATGAGGAGAAAGAGAAGGATAAGAAAAAGGTTATTAAGGCGAAGATTATCGAAGGCGAAAAGATAACAATAAAGAGATGGTCGTGCGTGGATAGCTGTTGTTGGTTCGTGGGACTCATATGTTCAATTTGGTGGTTTTTGCTCTTTCTGTACAATGCAATGCCGGCGTCGTTCCCTCAGTACGTGGCGGAGGCCATAACGGGGCCGTTGCCGGATCCTCCCGGCGTGAAGCTGCGGAAGGAGGGCTTGACGGTGAAGCACCCGGTGGTTTTCGTGCCCGGAATCGTCACCGGCGGGTTAGAACTCTGGGAGGGTCGCCAGTGTGCGGATGGGCTGTTCAGGAAGAGGTTGTGGGGTGGCACCTTTGGGGAATTGTACAAAAGGTACCTTTTCCTTTTCTCTTTCTGCTATATAGTGATTTGAATATGTTTCAGTGGCTTGTTTGTTTGAATTAGTCTTTTGAGTAAGAGAGCTTGCATGGTGGTTTCCACTTACCACAATTCGAAAAGCTGTTTGAAAATGTTGTATTACTTGATTGGGAAGTATGCAAGTGGAGTTTTACAACAACGGGTAAGTTTGTGTTTGGGAAATGAATTCAGTTATATACTATCTATTGAGTTGGAATGAGACTGACATGGTACTACTTGTTTATCAACTGCCATGTTTTTTGATGTTGTAAAATGAAAAAAGTACTATTCTTTCTTTACTGGATCCTGAAAACTGCCAATGCTTTTGTTGTAACTCAGAAAGATATAGCGAAAAGTAATTAGGCAATATTCTCTCTGAAGTACCTTTCATTCTTGTATTCTTCTGTCAAAGTTTACTGATTTTTGTTAGGAAACATGATGGTGTAAAAATAGCAACATTACGATCTACCATTATCTATTTGTTGTGTTAGGATGACATTTTTAGGCATTTCCTCTATGTCTGTTATCTGTACTTTTCCTTTATATATATATATATATATATATATATATATATATGTTTTGTAATATTATGTTCATTTGGTAGAGGGAATGAATTTCCCATCCTTCGTATCATTAATTGTAAGGCAGAAGTTTTACACACACACACAAAAGTTGATTTTGGGCTGAACCTTTTTCACTGGCACTTATTGAAGTCCATCTGCCTGGCAGAGTTTGGGGAGTTTAATTCAAATGTTCAATGATTGTAGCCATTACAACATTTGTCTTGCAGCGCATTTATTTTATTGGCAAATATATTTACATCAAGTTCTTGTTTTGTGGACGTTTAAAGACTCATATAGAATTTATCTATAATGGTATATGATTTTTATTTTACCTTCTGCAGACCATTATGCTGGGTTGAGCACATGTCACTAGATAATGAAACAGGACTAGACCGTCCAGGCATTAGAGTTAGGCCTGTGTCTGGACTTGTAGCAG
This sequence comes from Glycine soja, assembly GCF_004193775.1. NCBI lineage: Eukaryota > Viridiplantae > Streptophyta > Magnoliopsida > Fabales > Fabaceae > Glycine > Glycine soja. The sequence continues at coordinate 22,182,775 of NC_041014.1, read as the reverse complement.
CTGATTATTTTGCACCTGGTTATTTTGTCTGGGCAGTTCTAATTGCTAATTTAGCTCGCATTGGGTATGAGGAGAAAAACATGTATATGGCTGCTTATGATTGGAGAATTTCATTTCAAAATACAGAGGTAGATCTCTGCCCCCTCCTGTATTTTGTTTTTGTATTAATTTTTGGTAAACCTTCAGATGGACTTTTTTTCCCCTTCATTTGATCAGGTCAGGGATCGAACTTTGAGCAGGATGAAAAGTAATATAGAGCTCATGGTGGCTACAAATGGTGGTAATAAGGTGGTTGTTATTCCACATTCAATGGGTGTTTTGTACTTTTTGCATTTTATGAAATGGGTTGAGGCACCAGCACCAATGGGTGGAGGGGGTGGGTCAGATTGGTGTGCCAAACATATTAAAGCAGTGATGAACATTGGGGGACCTTTTCTTGGTGTTCCAAAATCTGTCGCAGGACTTTTCTCTATAGAAGCCAGGGATATTGCTGTTGCCAGGTTCTTTTCTCACCACTATAAATTTGAATGCTTGGTTCTGTATATGTTTTCTTTTTACCCACAGTTTCTTCTATGTCTCTTGACAAGTAGGTTTTGGAACGTGTTTTACAGATTATATATCTGTAGGAAGTGGTTGTGTAATTTTTGTCCCTTTTGAATGAACAATAAGTTTCTATTTTAGTGTCTGTATTCTATTACCCCTTGAAAGCTCAAGTTTTGATCAATATTCTTAATAAGTCAATCATCGGTTAATTTTATACAAACTTCTATCATTCCTCCAAAAACTATTTTATAATGCTGTTGATCTGTTTCTAAGATCTCTAAAAATTGTGTTTCCTTGACATATATAAGGATTTTCTCAAGTTTTGCTTGGGTGAATTTTTCTATAATTACTATTGATGATATTGTTATAAAAAGAATCATGTTAGCTGTGAATACATACATAATCTATAAGAATGAAGTCCTTATTCATGAATCTCTAAACCTCATACAGGACTTTCGCACCAGGTTTTTTGGATAAGGATGTTTTTGGTCTTCAAACTTTACAGCATCTAATGCGAATGACCCGAACGTGGGATTCAACAATGTCAATGATACCAAAAGGTGGGGATACTATATGGGGTGGCCTTGATTGGTCAGCTGATGTATCCTATAACTGCAGTGCGAAGAAGCACAAGAACAATGATACTTACAGTGCATTTCAAAATGGCAAAGAGAATCTTGGGTTTATGAAAAATATAAATTATGGGAGACTCATATCGTTTGGGAAAGATATAGCTGAGTTACACTCCTCCAAGCTTGAGAGGTTGGATTTTAGGGTAATGTTCCTAATATATACATTGAGCATTTTGTTTATAATCTCCATCCTTCATTTTAATGTTGGAACAATAGTATTTGTAGACATACCTGATTTGTCCTTTTAAATATCAAGAACTCAGATATATAACTTAAGTATTTATATTTAGCTGAACAGCTGAGCTTTCAGTTTGTATATGAATATTCATGGTTACATAACTTTCTATCATTTATCAATTTCTATTTTAAAAATTGCTCTCTATCTGTTCCTTCATTTGCCCTCAAGTTGAAGTGCCCTTTATCAGTCTATTGCATTTTCAGATGGAAGTTCCTCTGTATCTGTCTCCCAATATTCTCAAACTGTGGAAACTTGTTAACCATGTGCAATTAGCATCAATTGTTTTTACGAATGGCATTATGAGTTTCATGTATTGTTTGTTGTTGAAATTGACAGGGTGCTCTTAAGGGTAGGAACCTTGCAAACACATCTAACTGTGATGTGTGGACAGAGTACCATGACATGGGTGTTGAAGGAATCAAAGCTGTTACAGATTACAAAGCTTACACAGCCGATTCAATTTTGGATCTGCTTCATTTTGTCGCCCCCAAGATGATGAAGCGTGGGGATGCTCATTTTTCTTATGGGATTGCTGGTAATTTGGATGATCAGAAATACAAACATTACAAATATTGGTCTAACCCCTTGGAAACAAGGTGAGGTTCTTTACTTCGATTTTGTTCTTGTGGTTCACTCCTTATAAAAGATAAAGTTGAACTGAGTGCTATTTATTTTTCGTTCATCAAAAGCCTTCTGAGCATTTTTAATATTATACAAAGCAAGCACATCAATCTAGTTCAATAGGGTCCCTGGGGCTGGGGGGTAATGAATTCTACTGTTGCATAGCACTTTGCTACTGTGTAACTATTTTGTTACCTGGATTGGTGGAACTAATAGATTGTTGATTTAACTATTATCAATAATTTCATATCATGCTATGTTTGAAAATATGTTGCTTCTATTATTCGTGCCTGTGGTTTGTGTTATTTTTAATATTCTGTCCTGCTGCTACAGATTACCAAATGCTCCAGATATGGAGATTTACTCTATGTATGGGGTTGGGATCCCTACTGAAAGAGCTTATGTCTACAAGTTAACTCCTCAATCTGAATGCCACATTCCATTTCAGATTGACACCTCAGCAGATGGTGGGAATGAGTACACATGTCTAAGGGATGGAGTTTACAGTTCTGATGGTGATGAAACTGTTCCTGTTTTAAGTGCTGGTTTCATGTGTGCAAAAGGTTGGCGAGGAAAAACCCGCTTTAATCCTTCAGGAATCCGGACATTCATAAGGGAGTATGATCATGCCCCTCCAGCTAATCTTCTAGAAGGTAGGGGAACCCAGAGTGGCGCTCATGTTGATATATTGGGTAACTTTGCCTTACTTGAAGATATTATACGAGTAGCTGCTGGAGCCTCTGGTGAGGACTTGGGTGGAGATAGAGTGCACTCTGATATTTTCAAATGGTCTGAAAAGATCAATTTGAAGCTCTAGATTCACATGGTAACTGGTAAGTTGACTCCTTGGCCTTTTGGCATTAATTGTGGGCCTCGGCCCAAGTATAGTCTAACTTGGCCAACTTCTTTGTCCTATCTTAAGTGAAAAATTAGATTATAAATGCTTGAATCAGGGTAAATATTTTGATGCCTCTGATATTCACGCAGGATGTTTGTATTCCATCTCATGTGGCTAGATTACTAGTCCAAACAAGGCTTTCCACCAATGTTTATAAAATGTACTGGAGATTGAACTGGTTGTGGTTCAATTTTTAGTTAAACCACGATTGAACTGGAGACATAGTCTGTTCGTGATCTGCCAGTTCAAGTGATAGGTTTTTTTTTTTCAATTCTTAAAACCGTGCTCTCAGCATTTTAAGTTTTTATACACTGATGGAGACCAGTTTATAGGTATCATAAAATCTTTGGCTTTGGAATCACATTAAAGTGGAATCAATATATTAGCTTAAACTACCAATGTCTGTTGGTCTAAATCCTGTTTGAATAAACTTCATCATAAACACTTGTAGGGAAAAAAAGGTTGATAAAATGAATTGAGCTTCTATCACGAGTTAAAATCAACTTATGCACTTCTCATTTAACTTTTCCAAAAATTGAGGTGTATGGGAGAAATAAGAAAGTTGATTTTAGTTTGTGGGAGAAGTACTTGGAGAGCTTTTTCCTCTGAAACAGGTTCATTTGGCTTGATTTGAATTAGTTGCGAGTCCAATGTGACTTTCAGATAACAAGGGTCCAAGATCAAAAAAATATTTTAACTTTAATTTATGGTGTCGGCCAGTTGGCTTATTGACTTGTTTTCAGTGTTAACATTTCTCCAAGAAACTTACCGTTGCTATTTTTCTTACCTGATTACTATCCTCACATCATTACTTCAGTACTTGACTATCTGCTTCAACTGCTGTGCTTTAAGATGGAGCTGAAGGTATGAGATCTGTAGCTGATAGACCAGTCGCAGTGAGAGCTTGCTTGTTACTCTGATTTTATCTATAGAATTTCATCGTTTTGGGAAAGTGTTGAATCTGTTTACGACCCCATCCCCAAGAAAAAAATTATACCAAGCTCTTAGTTTAGGTGCATGATTCATGCTTGACGAGAATTTTGTTGATTCTATTCATTGATTTGATTATTGTCCAGTGTATTAGTGTTAGTCTGCTCCCGTTTTCACTCTACTAATTTTTTATGCGCTGCACGGACTACATTGTCTTGTCGGTCAAAAGTTTTGAACAGATTACGAGCCCAAGCCTCAAGTATAGGAATAACAGTGGCGTAGTGGTATTTGTTGTTATTATTATTATATCCTAACACTTGAGTTAGTTATATTGTTTGTTAGATTACGTTGTACCTTCCAATTTCCATTATGATGGGTTTATAAATGCATGGCTCATAGATTTACTGTAAATCGTGTAAACAATAGATTATTATTGATGAAGTTGGTGGCAAGATTTTCAGATGGAGTCTTTTCTTTGGTCTTATATATAATTCCACAAGTCTGAAGCCTTTCAAAAAAAAAAAAAAAAATTCACAAGTCTGAAACTCTGTAGTTTGTTCACCCACATACTACACCTTACTCATGGATGTTCCTAGGTGCACCAGGTAGTACACCCAGCATTAAAACAATTTCAAAAATGTCTTTTAAGTGTTTTTTTTTTTAAAAAATAAAATTTAAAAATATATTTTATGAATTAATTTAAAATTAATAGTCCAGACATGAAGCTAAACTTATTACTTTTGTGTTATTAGCGTAATGTTCTAATCAATTGAGCTAATAGATCAATTATGTTATAAAATAAATAATGTTATTATGTATAATAATAAAAATTTTAATATATATTTAATGTGTATGTAAATTTACAATAATTAATTTTGATATAATTCATACAGATTAGTTAATTCATATATTTTTTAATTTATGAATAAATTAATTTTATTTATTTATTTTAATTGTAAATGTTTTTTTGTTTATAAAAATATTATTTTGATTTTTGTTTTTAAGTATTTATTTTTTATTAAATAGTAATTGTTTTTTTAATTATAAATATATTATTTTGTTTTTTAAGTAATTATTGTTTATTTTTTAAATAAAATAGATTGTTTTGAATTGTGTTTTTAAATAGTAATTGTTTTTTTAATTGTAAATATATTAATTTTATTTTTATTTTTAAATAGTTATTGTTTTTTTAATAATCGTATTAACATTTATAATTTAAAAAAATTCAAAAATTTAATATTTTTTAATTAAAAAATTTAAAAATTCATATAATTTTTACGGATTAGTTAATCCGTATGAGTTATATATGATTGTAAAAATTTATATAATTAATTCGTAAGAGTTATATGAATTTTTATTTTTTTAATTAAAAAATATTAAATTTTTTATTTTTTTAAATTATAAATATGTTAATATGATGGTTAAAAAAGAAACAATAACTATTTAAAAACAAAAATAAAATTAATATATTTATAATTAAAAAAACAATTATTGTTTAAAAATATAATTCAAAATAATCTATTTTTATTTAAAAAATAAATAATAACTATTTAAAAAAACAAAATAATATATTTACAAATAAAAAAACAATTACTATTTATTAAAAAAATTAAAAAAACCAAAATAATATTTTTATAAATAAAAAACATTTACTATTAAAAAAATTAATTTATTAATAAATTAAAAAAATCCGTATGAGTTATATCAAAATTATCATAAAATTTATTATTTAAATTTACATGTGCATTAAATATACATTAAAAAATTTAGTGTTATATATAACAATACTATTTATTTTATAACAAAATTAACCTATTAGCTGAGTTAGTCAGAGTTCATAGAGATACAACATATTTATGAACTTTTTTAAAATTGTTTTAATATTGGATGTATGAATCATCTGACTAATGCATCTATCAACCCCTCTTACTCATTGTTGATGCCAATAATGTAACAAATAACTTTTTTAAGGACCAGAAACTAATTTTGCATCTTTTTAATATCATCGACATATTCTTTATTGTGTGACAATGTTTCTTACAAGATGTTTAGTTGTTTACTATTATTCTTATAACAGGTATGACTTGTTTGACACCATGTACTGCAACTGTTGGTTCTCGAAGGAACAAAATAAATTACCTTTGTTGTTGGGAACCATTGGTTCTGCTTGTCACAATAAATGTGTAGGAATTTGGTCTCAAATCAAATTTATACTCTCCAAATACATCTTGATCGCCTTCATTTGAGCTAGAAACATTGGTTTTACATATCCATTCATGTGCACGAAATGAATAATCCTTTCATAATTTTTTTAACATATTTGATTACTGATTAAGAACTTGGAACATCAATCTTTGAACTAGAGACTATTTATGATGTAAATAAAAAATGATTCACAATACTAAATGATCACGTCTATAACAGACATCTTTTTACCCATTTCTTATTGTAAAATCGTTTCAACCGGAATTGAATTTGTTCCTTATCAACATATTTAAATAAGTACTTCATAAAATTCAATTTATTACAAAAGTCTATTGATATAAGCTTGATTTTATCATCAACTTTGAATTGTAAGGATTGACAAAACTATTATTCAATTCGATGCATTTTCTAATTGTCATTATTCGTGTCTCTTCTTCCATAATTTGGATATTCTTCTTTATCAAATGATTTTTTTTACCAAAGATTCATCAATTTGGTTGACATTAATACAAATATTGGCAATTTTTATATTGCTTTATTGTTGAAGAAAAATATTGCTATGCTTAATGCATTTTATTTTAGCTTATTTAACGATAAATATTTTTTTAGCTATTAAAATCTCTTCTTAAAAATGGTAGAAATATGTTTTTCTACCACCTCTAATAAAACAAGGAAGTAGTCTTCCACATGTCCATATTTCCACCCAATGGTCTTTTACTACCTTCTCAAAAAAAAAATCTTCCTTTCAATGAACTAAAAACCTACATAGTAAAATTGAGAGGCAGAGAGAGAAAGTTTTCACTTTTTTGGGGAAGACAAAATTGAGAGAGAAAAAAAAGTTTTCTCTATTTGATTAAAGATAAAAAAAATTTGACTTTTGCAGTCAAAATGAACACTACTACAGTTCCCATACTGTGCTTTTTTCCTCTTCTACTTCTTCTCTATCTAGTTGTCTCTTTTTCCTCTCCTATTTTTTGTTCTCCTCCTTCTTAACCACTCCTCTCATTGCTCTCTACCACAAAACGCATGTGGATAACTGGTAAGAAATGTTAGTTTTAGTTAGTGTTTGATATTTTTTTCTCACAGATGATATTCAAATGCTTTATTTTTTCTCCTTCTCGTAACTTGGTACCATTTTCTTTGAGATATCTTAGGATTTTGAGAGTGTGGTTATTTTTCTCTAAAACATTTATTTACTTTTAAAAAAATATTTTCTTTTAATTTTCATTTTTTATTTTCTTTAACATAAATAAATAAATAATGAGTTGTATAAAGTATTAGTGTAAAATAGTGTAGCAAAAGGGAGGGAGAAGATAGAAGTCGATAGTCTCATTTCAAGACAATAACAAAAAAAGGCATGTTTTTTTGACACTCAATGTTAGATAAGATACTGCCCCCACCCCCCCTTCTCCCCATTCTTTTTCATAAAAAATCGAATAAATATATATAACAAATTAACAACAATTCATGATTGTTTTTTTCTCTTAATCAACAATTTATGACTGTTGTTGACAAAATGTTGAAAAACAACGCACGAAAACCGTTTGCCATTAATTTTTGGAGAGTTTTTTAATTGTTGTGTTTAAAAACATAAAAGAAAAAATCGTTATATTTGTGAATTAAATACTTTTTTTTTCATTACAGGGATAGCTAAAAAATGTTGAATGGTAATTAAAAACATTTATTCTTTTACAACGTCTTCAACATTCATTCTTTTATAAACACATCTCGATGAACACAATTCTTATCGTTCTCACTTCTTCATATTTAATCAAGCTTATGTAATTGTAGTAGTTAAGAATGGAAATTAACATCACATCAAGAGAAACCATTAAACCATCATTGTCCACTTCTACAGAATTCAAAACCCATAAATTATGTTTGTTTGATGTGTTTCAACTCAACACCTATTTTCCATTAATCCTTTTTTATGATAATACCACTAACGCAAAAGGATTCTCATATGTCTCAACTCAATTGAAGAAATCACTGTCTGAGGCACTAACTATTTTCTATCCTCTTGGAGGTAGAAGAGGAGATTTCTTCTCCATTTATTGCAATGATGAAGGTGCAATTTACATGGAAGCCTCAGTGAATATCAACATGGAAGAGTTCCTAAACCCACCAAAATTAGAATTGCTAAACAAATTACTTCCATGTGAGCCTAACAAGTGCCATCCCTGCCAAGAAGTCTTGCCCCAATTACTTGTTCAAGTGAACCTTTTCCAATGTGGAGGAATAGCTATTGGAATGTGCAACCTCCACATCCTCTTAGATGCATATTCTTGTAGTGCTTTCTTGAAAACTTGGTTTGCCATTTGCAAAGGGTCAAAGGAAGAAATATCATCATGGCCAGATTTCATTTCTGCCTCTTCTTTTTTCCCTCCAAGGAACACCATTGGTGTACGTGCCGGCATGTTAAATATTAACAAAGACTCAAATGTGGAAGCAAAGTGCACCACAAGAAGATTCTTGTTTGATTCAAAATCCATCAATAAGCTAGAATCCATGTCATCAAGTGATGAAACAAAACCTACAAGATACCAAGCGGTGTCTTCATTCATGTGTAAGCATATGATTTTGGCATGCACAAAGGAATGTTGTGACACAAAAAGACCAATGGTTGCATTGCATGTTGTGGACATGAGGAAAAGGATGGGAGAGCCTTTCTCAAAAGGTGCTATTGGAAACTTGTTATGGCCAGCATTGGTTCTATTGGAGGATGTCAACAAGAACACTAATATTAGAGATTTAGTTAGGGTTTTAAAAGAAGGATTGGGAAAGCTCACTAAGGAATTGTTCCTAAAGGTGCAAAATGATCCTAGATTTTTGTGGAGTGATGAGTGTGCACAACTAATGCTTGAAGGTATAGCCACTAAAAACCCAATTACCTTTGTGTTCACAAGTTGGGCTAATATGGGATTCAACGAGGTGGATTTTGGAAGGGGAAAGCCTTTGTGGTTGGCTCAAAGAGGAGGTACTAAAGAAACTATCCCAAACACAGTAGTGTTGATGGAAACAAAAGAGGGAATTGAGGCATGGGTGACAATGGCAGAGAAACATATAGCTAACTTGGAAAATGATATGGACTTCCTCCAATTTTCATTGGTTAATCCTAGTGTTTCAAACATATAGTAATTTTAATCAGCAAAATAAAGTAAATGTGTGAACCCAATATATAAAGAAAGTTGTAGTAAGAATACGCTTCTTTTGTTTCTCTTTCTTTAATTATCCCAAAATGAAAATAAAATATTTTTGATTTGTAATAACAATAAAAGGAGAGCAAGATATTCTACATGTAGTTTATTAATTCGGGTAGTTGCTGTAAATATATGATCAAAATCTCAAACTTTAATTTATATAAATTCAGGAAAATGATTAAAATTACTGTACTTATCTATCAAAGATATATATAATTGAATTTGAATGTATATTAGAATTGCCTAAGTTGTAGGAATCTTTACAACCAAAAGGTTAAGTCTTTCTTCTCGTGATCACATACTCTAAATTCTAAGATTTTCAATAAAATAAAACTTATAAAACAATGAATGACGTGAGGTGCATTTGATTGAAGGAAACCATCATGTGTGTGGTTTTGTAGTGTTTTGATTAAATTTATTTATAATTTTTAAACTGAATTTTATCTTTCAAATTGATTGAATTACTAAACCAACTTGAACCTAATCCACCCCTAAATGCCTACCTCTTGATGATTATATGTTCAATAATGTTTTTTTTAATGGCTTATGATAAGTATATTGTTGGCAAGCTAATCATTCATTGCAAAACCTGTGATGATCAAATGGTGTTCTTCGGGATACCTGCCCTTTGTCTCAGCTAGCCAACTAGATCACGCATGGCTTTTCTCATTTTAAATTTGGATATGGTCATTTTTCCACCTCCCACTGTTTTTTTATTACAAACATTTTTGTTTTGAAAAATAAGCCTATTTATAAATTTATCTTCACTGTTTTTTTCGTTCCTACTAAATTAAGTGAGATATGAAATGTCTCAATTAAAAAATATAAATACTAAAAGTGTGAATTTAAAAAAATAGGATGAATAAATTATAATTTAATCTTAAATCTTTCGGTATAGGACAACTTAAACTAAATCTCCTCGAAATTTGGATCCATATCCTCGTTGATCTAAGATGTTCATATATATAATTCCTGTAAAAAAAACTAAAATGATAAAAAGAAAAGAATATTAAAAGGACTAATTTAGTGACAAATTAAGTTTTTTTAGGAAAAAGATTTAAAAGTTCACTATATTAGGATTCCAACACCTTGGTTGACTATCCATGGTCCCTGCGAGAAACAAATCACAAAGTGTGTAAAGTTTTAGAGATACTCTTCTTTATCCAACTTATTTTGGTGGCTTAAACACAATTTTTATCAATCTATTATCAGTATTTCACGAATTCAATATCCTTATTTTTTATTTTACAAATATGATTCCAACTATTTTATTTGTGGCATCCAATATTTAATGGAAATGCCAACATGACACTTGATTGTATTCACACTGATGTGATATTCTATTAAATTATCATGAGTATTTCAATTAAATATTGAATGTGAAGTTAATGAATAGATCAAAATTACATAATTAAAATAGTAAAGAATCAAATTTGCAGAAAAAAAAATAAAGACCACATATATGAAATAACAATAGTAAGATAATCAAAAGTACAACTAAGCCTTTTTGTTTGAATTTATGATGAAGATAACCTTAAAAACATACGGTATTAGCTTAAATATGGAGTTTTTATCTGAATCAACAAATTATGACTGTTGTTAACAAAATATTGAAAAACAACGCATGAAAACCATTTGCCATTAATTTTTGGGGAGTTTTTTAATTGTTGTGTTTAAAAATATAAAAAAAAATCGTTATATTTATGAATTAAATACGTTTTTTTTTCATTACATGGATAAGTCATAGGCTAAAAAATGTTGAATGGTAATTAAAAACATTCATTCTTTTACAACGTCTTCAACATTCATTCTTTTATAAATACATCTCGATGAACACAATTCTTATCGATTCTCACTTCTTCATATTTAATCCATAAAAATAAAAAAATAAGTATAAAAAATTTATAATAACTCAAGTCATTTTCATCAATCAATTAAATTAAACTCTTTTATTACTTAATAAGTACCAATCCCAATAATTTGTACATATATATACATGAAGATACTTCCTTAAGTTTATATAACGTTTATGGTTATGACATAGGTATTTAAAAATGTAAGTAAGTTTTCGAATTTCATAAAAAATATTAGGGTAAATAGTCACTTTGTGTGTAATTCGTTGACAAATACATCCCTGAAAGATGAAAATACATGAAAGTGTAAAAAGTGTGAAAAATATGTCCTGCCGTTAACTTTCGCCCGTCACCGTTAATAAAATATTTGCCATGGATTGTTAGCATAGAGATATATTTGTTATAATTTTTTTTTTACTTTTCGTCTTCTCATCTGCTGATAAATGCGTCCTTGAAAGATGAAATGCAAAATTTAGTCCCTAAAAGTATAAAAAGTGCGACAAATATGTCCGAACGTTAATAATAGATTGTGACTAATTATTATTATTATTATTATTATTATTATTATTATTATTATTATTATATGTTTATAGTTTACTGCTCTTATTCGTTTTGTACTTATGCAATATATTTTTTAAATTTCTTTTTAATATATATCTTTTTATTATTTTGATTTCCTTGTCAAATCTTAATCTTTGCTGTTAAAAAAAACTTTATCTTATATCTTATACTTTGAGAAATTTAAGAACCATAAGTTCAACCATAATGCTTGTATATAGTACTACCATTTATATATGTCACATTAAAGCTATAAAACTTTCGTTCAAAACTAGTCGTACTTTGGGTGTTCATGCTTGATTCATTATCTCCAAGATTTGTTATTCTACTACTATATATTATATTTTATATGGTTGAACTTATGGCTCTTAATCTCATCAAGTGCTAGAGAATTTTTCGTTAACACAATCTAATTCTCTCCAATATTTGATATAATTTTTTTTATCAAATTTCTACTATCTTATATCTTATACTTTGAGAAATTTAGTAGAAATTTGATAAAATTATAAGATATAAGATAAAGTTTTTTTAACAGTAAAGATTAAGGTTTGACAAGGAAATCAAAATAATAAAAATATATATATTAAAAAGAAATTAAAAAAATATATTGCATAAATACTAAATGCATAGGAGTAGTAAATTATAAACACATAATAATAATAATAATTAGTCACAATCTATTATTAACATTTAGACATATTGGTTGCACTTTTTATACTTTCAGGGACTAAATTTTATATTTTCATCATTCAGGAATGTATTTGTCAGCAGAGTGGGAAAACGAAAAGTCAAAAAAATATTATGACAAATATGTCTCTATACTGACAATCCACGTTGACAATCATCTTAGTGACAAATTTGTCTCTCCGTACCACGTAGGTTATTTTATTAATGGTGACAAATGAAATTTAACGGCAGGACATATTTGTCGTACTTAAATGTATAATCCTTATTATCAAATTTATCGATAGTGTCGTCGGTGGGTGATAGCTAACATCCTTATTTGTGTAGGAAGATAAAATTAGTGCTTAAGTGAAGAATGCAGACTATGAAAAATGGCAAGATGAACTAAAAGAAGAAAGTTGTTATATTATGGAAAACTTTGAAGTGGATGCTAATAGAGGCCAATACAGGGCAACAGACCATGAGTATAGGTTAGCCTTCATGAAAGCAACCAGAGTGACACAACAAGATATGCTGGAAATACTTAAATATGTTTATAATTTCACTGCTTTTGATGATATACTCAACCGAACAACTTCTCCTGACTACCTAATACATTTTTATAATCTTGCATATTTTCAATTTTAATATTTAAATATTTTAATGGAAAAAGTGTGATAAATTTTAATTTTCTTTTGCAAGATGCCATTGGTGAGCTTGTTGAAATTGTCCAATGGGATCTTGATAGTAAGGTGAAGAAAGTCGTTTTTATTCGTAAGGACAAAGTGTGTGTAAGCCATATTAGTTGTTGCATTATAATGTTATGTGAAAACAATATCCATGTAAAATTATTTGTTGAAAATGTGAGTGTTTCTGTAAGGGTACTACTGTGACATGTACTTTGTGAGAGACATTTGCTCAAAGACTCAAATCTTATTTAGATAGCCATAAAAGTGGACCAGTTGTAATGCTGCTACATCTGGCCAAAATCAAAGAATCAAAAGGTTAGACTTTGTGTTGTATTTAAACTATTTTATTATTAATATTAATATTTGTATACATTAATTGAGGAGGTTTCACCTCATATGGAATATTATATGAAGTTATATTTTTTGCATACTTACAATACAAAACTCCATGTATGGTTCCAAATTTTTTTAGTAATGAAAATATATTTGAGATAATTAACTTCAAAAATAGGTATATATTTTGGATGTTTTGTGTCATAAAAAATCAATCATGAATATGAATGCATGATTCTTATTGATTATAGACATATTTTTTTCCAGCTTGAGTGCAAGTCAAAGCAATGTTGTTTGTTAAAGTGAAAAGTTAACACAAATGTCACAATCTTCTGCAGTATCTGTTGAAGATAGGTTCTGTTACAATGTTGATATAGGTTGGTTAATCATATTATTGAAGCGAAGATGATTTCTAAAAAAAATATTGGCAATTTAGTTTACATCCCTCGAATATCATTAACTTCATCACAATTGCCTTGACCTTTCAAACTTGTCTGTTGATAGTTTTCACTTATTGTATCATATGCTATGACTATTTATAAATCTCAAGGTCAATCATTGTAGAATGTGAGTTTATATTTGCCTAAACTAGTTTTCATTTACGGGCAATTATATGTAGCATTTTTTAGAGTCCAAAGAAAGAAAGGATGGAAGATCTTAATCCATGACAATGATGGGAAACCTATAAACAAAACAACAAATCTTATTTTTAAAGAAGTGTTTGAAAAGTTACGATTAGTCTATTAATTATTTTTTTGAACTTGTACATGACTCATTCAGTTATCTAACTTTTGATTCTAATGCAGATTTTCATGCAGTAGAACAACTTTAAATTTTGACTCAAGCAGCAAGGATTTGTTTTAGTATAAAATAGGGGAATTTGATGCAGCAAAAGCACTCTATCAATATATTTTCTTCACTATACATATTTCATCCATTTACTGTAATTCAAATCTATTTTAGAAAAAACAGATATCTTTTATATTTTTGTGAAAACTACCAATTCTATTATTATTCTATATTCTTGCAACAAAACTATCTTACCTTATTTAGTTGGTTTTAAATCAATCATATAAAATATTTATACCACATGTGTAACCCGTGCGGAGCCACGGGTACTATGATAGTTTCCTTTAAAATATATTAGTCTAACTACACAATTAATTTATTTTTTGATAAACAGCAAGCAAATTAATTTAGTAGATAATGTGCTCAAAATTAAAAGATAAAACTTTACAACTCATAAGTCATAAATTAAGAAAAGATATCGTATTCCCTCAGAAGAATCACAATTCATCTAAAATCTCTTCCTCCTTTTCCGTTAGCTGGCCTTCCCATCACAACGATATCATTCTTTGTGCAGTTATGGCTAACCAAGAATCAACTTACCCCCTCCCTGTTTTACTTTTTTATTACCTCATTCTTTCTTCATACATGTGGTTTATATTTTTTATTCTCTTGTATTTATCCTTGATTTTTTTTATAAAAAAAATGAACGTTAACTTTACTTTTGCAATGAGAAATTTTCTGCTCATTTTTTAGAAATGAAAATGATTCGTAACCTTGCATGATATTTTACTCGTAGATCGTTGGTGTAAATTATTTAATTCCATTCTACCGACATTTCAGCACTTGGTCTTTCTTTCCTTTATTTTAAAGAATAGAAACCTTAGGATAGATTCTCTTTTACATAGTGAAACCTTATCCACAACCAATTGAAAGTGATTTATTTAAAAAAGAAATCAACGAGAAGTGAAAGCGTGGAAAAGGTGACGTTACCAAACGTTAATGTTAACTTAATAAAATAATAAATATCATTAGAATCGTATGAGGATAGACTTGATCGGACTAATATAAGATTTCTTTGTCCTTTTTTAGATAAGCTTGATCCACCATATATTACTAAATTACCATATGTCTTTCAAGTTTCAACAAGAAATAATAAATTACCATGTGGCATCCAATAATGATCCCTTTGATCATTAACCAAGTATAAAAAATGAAAAACACCAAAACTGTTTGGGTCACTTACCCACAATCTTTGTCCGAGATTCCGAGGAAGAATACCCGAATTAGTGAGTTAAAGAATACTCGCGTATATAAAGGGGCAAATTAGTCATTTACAACATTCATAACAGTGTCTTTGGACTAGATTCACGGTGACAAATAATAATCAATTGAAATAACAAATAGTTGATTTTATTTTTTTATGGTATCATCATGATTTTATAAAAAAAATATAAGATTGACTGATAAAAAGGAAAAAAGAAGATCATGAATTTAAATTTTCCTAATAATATTTATAGTAAAATTAACAAATTAATGCTTGTTGATAAAAAAAATTATGATTTTATGAAAAAAAATTAATTCTGGTATACTATCCAAAACACAAATGTGGGAGGTGGCGGGAAATTTTGGAAATTAAAATGACTAATTTATACTATGATTATAATGTGGAAGCCAAGGTGGCGTGCATTGATCTTGGATTGAGTGGGTTTGATATTAGGGTGTTTGTAGCGCGTGGAGGGAGTTGGAAATAGCACGTGGAATATGGGGCGCGTGAGGAGAGTGTGAACAGCAAAAAGCGGCGGGGAGGTAGTGCTGAAGAAGAAGGCCCAAGGCCCAAGGGTTGAGGAAAGGGTGGAGGTGGGCCCCTCAGAAAACCCCGTAATTGGAGCGGGTGTTGTGAGAGACTATTTATTTATGGACTCTGCGTGCTTCTTCAACAACAAAGCCATAGAAATGAAGAATTAGAGAGAGTGAGAGGAGGAAGAAGAAGAAGAAGATTCCAGAATCCAGAGTGAGAAACATTAGGCTTATCAGAGGAGACATGCCCGAGTTGAACCGACAATTCTATTACTACTCTTTGCTTCTTTCTTCATGCCTCATCAAATCCCAAAGGTATTCTCTCTCTCTCTCTCTCTCATTTATTCTGCATTATCCTGTCTCCAGTAGCAACTCCTAACCTTACCGTGGGATCCTATTGGTGAGTTTTAAGATTGTTGTTTACTTTTTGCATGTGGAGTTTGAGCTCACCTTATGTTCTTCTTAAGTTCACCACTCACTAATATATTTGGAAACTAGTTCTGGGCTACACTTGTTGCTGTTACTATTGTTCTGTTTATGGAGTTATAAGGTTGACTTGGTGGTAAAAGGGTAAAAGGAGAAGGGAGGGAGGGAAAGGTCGTGGGATGGATTCTTCCCGCTAACAAAAAAAAAAACTAACAATTAAATACTAACATTTGTCAATAAAAGAAAAACTATTGTTTTGCTTATGATTATCACCTTCTCAGTTTGTTTGTTAGTTTTGTGATGGCACTGATGGGGCATTGTGTTTTCTGGCAGAGTTTTTCAACCAACTTAGAATTGATGGTTTTTTTTTTTTTTGGTATTCTGTGTTTTTGTTTTTATTTTTATCATTGGAATTCTCTGGATTATAATGTGATCCAACTATTTTGGACTTTCTTCATAAACATGCTACTACTTCGGGTTTTTGGTTGTCTCGGATTGTTTTAGTTTTGAGGTGCTACCATGTTAGCAAAATAGTCTTTTATTTATTTATTTTTCTTTTTATGAATAGCATTTGCCTGATTTTGGTTCCGATATGGTATTCTATAACAAAAGACCCCTTGCCCAATGTACGTCATTTGCCTCTCTCTTTTTCTGCTAGAGTGTACACTGGACAGGTTGGGTCAGATTTGATTAAACCCATTATCCAAATTGATCAAAATACTTTGGTTTGGGTGAGTCGGCTTTGTACATTTTTTTCTGTTAAACTCTCGATCAATGACAAGTTGGGTTGGATTGGATCGGCGGGTAAACAGGCACTTTAGTCTCTGAAAGTGGTGGTAAGTACCTGAGAGTGGGTGCTGTGACATCAATCCCTAAAACTAAGAAAAATGTCAAATAAGTCCTTGAAATAAGTTCTCAAACTTAGGTTAATCTTAGTCCCTAAACGAATGTTAATATTATCACTTAAGCCATTTGATTTTTTGAATTTTGGAATAATATAATTGTTGATTTGCAGTTTTTGAGATTTTTTTTAAGAAAATAAAATCTTTTGACTTAGGGAATAATGTGAGCACATTTTATTTTCAGGGACTAAAGTGACTGCTTACTCAAAAAAATTTAAAACTTAAATATTGCTTTAGATTTTCTAAACAATTGTGAATACTAATAATATATATATATATATATATATATATATATATATATATAATAATTAATAAGGAGCACATTAATGGGTTTTATCATCTGGTTGGCCGGTTTTAAAAAAAAAAAAACATTACCCAATCAAAAAGTCATTGGATTTGTACAGGTCAGGTTGGGTTCGACCCCAAACAACTCTTGAATCTGAACCAGTTTGTTTGGTTGTTTGGATTTAGTTGGTTCAGGTTCATGGGTTACGTGGAGAACACCCTTACTCTTTTAAGTTTCAAAAGCTGTATTTTGTATATTGTACCCTGTCTCGTCTGTGAGTAGACATCTTTCTGTCGTATTGTATTCCTCACTACATTCTAAAATAATTAAAGACTTGGAAAGGGAGATCATAAATTTGTTGTCATAACAAACTTCTATATTTTCTTAAAGGCTTATGTTTTTTCCTACCATTTTTTGTCCAAGATCCAGACAGAATATATTAAATTCGATTTAAGAGGTGGAGATTGAAAGTTGTCTATGCTTTATATATTCGAGTCTTTTATGTAGCTCCTTATATATGACTACTCACTAAAGAAGAATGTCCTTTGAGCACTTCTGAATTGTTTGCTTAATTAGATGCTCATTTTGTAGGATATAATTGAAGGTTTTGGGAACTAAGGCTGCAATATTGTATACATTCTACTCAAGGAATGGTATGCTATATTTCATCCTAAAATACTTTTTGTTTAGAATTATCCATTTTTAATAGTCTGATATACATTCTAAATTACCTACCATAGCTGAAATAGTATTGTTGATAACTGTGATTTAAGTAGATTGAGGAACAATGTACTTATGGCAATGGTATAGTGTAATAGTTTATTTATTTTTCAAATGGAGAAAATAGGTGCCTTGGATTTATCTACATGATAAATTCTTGGTCAAACAAATATCTCCTAAAATTTTACAATAAAAGGGCTTTAATCTGGTTAAAGTTGTGAATTTTCCATTCAAATGAGTGGAAGTACTATCTGAAAATTGAAAATGGAAACATCAAGTTCTATGGCATGTACTCTTTGGTAATTGTAATTTATAAAACATAATCATGTGATAAACTGGTTACTCTACTCTTCTGTTTTCCTTCCGGGTAACTAGCTGATTCGAGATTGGATATGTTCTTTTCTTTTTTTGGCGTCTATCTTTGATCCATCCTATAGATATCTTATTTCTGGAACATTTCATCCGTCTCTCCCAACTTTTTGAAATAAATGTCGTGTTGCTATCCTTAGGAGTGTAAATGTGTTCTTTCTCGTGCTGTTGTTCCTCTTTTGTATTTTATAGGAATTTGATATTCTTTACCTTACATCACCTCTAAACCAGTCAAACTTGAAACTATTCCTGTCAGGTCAAGATCTGGAAATTTGCTATGTGGAAAGGTTAAATGAAGCCATTCTTGTTGAGTCATCCTGATACTATGTACAATTGTTCTCAAGTTTATTGTAGTCATTCACTGGTATGTAAAATTGCTGTTTATGGATTTGTTGCTTGCAGTTTTAGTTATTAACTAGTTGTTATCATCCCATTTCAGGCTCATACTTCTTATCCTTGTGGTGATCCTTATTTTGGTAGTTCAATAGTTGCTTATGGAACACAGGCTATTGTAAGTTTTGTCAAGTACATTTTGTAGTGCATGGTCTTTGCATTTGGATGAGATTTTAGTATACTTTCATTTAATGGAATAATAATTTAATGTGTTGCTGTATTTATAATTTATTAGACTCAACAAATGGTGCCCCAGATGCTGGGATTAGCATCCACCAGAATTGCATTACCAGTTGAGCTTGCAGAAGATGGGCCCATTTATGTCAATGCCAAACAATACCATGGTATACTGAGAAGGCGACAGTCACGAGCAAAGCTTAAGGCTCAAAACAAACTCATCAAAAGTCGTAAGGTATGCTTCACAAATTACAGTTATACATTATTTTGATTCACCCTGTTTATCCTACCTTATTCGTGTATGGTCATGCATTATATTTTGTGGTTTTGGGGGGGGGGGGGGGGGGGGGTTGTCTTTGGAAAGAATGTTGGTGAGGAGGAAGAGATGGGCTTGGTTGGTTGTATATGTATATTTTCACCTGTTTACCTGCTATGGTGTATAATATAAAATGTAGTTTCATTTTCTATATAATTTTTCGTTTTTTTATATACTATACAATTTTAAGTTATTTGAGCTATGACATGGGAGAAAAAAATGCACCTGTTTACCTGTTATAGAGTATTTTTTTTTCTTTCTCGCTTGGATAAATAATTAAATTTAGAATATAAGCCTATACAGCTAAATTACATGTTAACTACAGTCTAGAAGTGTTATTTATCATTGCAAGGGAGCATTGGAGGAATCACTCTGAATATTGAACTTAGAAATGAACCGTGATACAGTAGAATAACAATTCCATGTTGCATTATTCTGTGAAATGTTATTATTACATTTAGTCATATGGCAAAGCTGTACAGCCTGCTTTCTTGAATCTGTTTTGGACCAAAAGAAATAGTGTTACTCCACTGATTTCCCTCCCTTTCTAATTGATTGCAGCCATATCTTCATGAGTCTCGGCACCGCCACGCATTGAAAAGGGTTAGGGGAACTGGGGGGCGCTTTCTTAGTGCCAAACAGCTTCAACAGTTTAATGCAGAACTTGTCACCGATGCCCATTCAGGCCCGGGCCCTGTCAATGTTTATCAAAAGAAAGATGCATCTGAGGCAGAAAGTCATCCCTCAAGAACTGGAAAAAATGCATCTATCACATTCACAGCAATCTCTGGCTTGACAAGTATGTCCGGTAACAGTGTCAGTTTCAGGCGGCCTGAGCACAACTTCTTGGGGAACTCTCCTAATATAGGTGGATCGTCGCAATGCAGTGGGGGACTCACCTTTGGTGGTGGAGCTCGGCAATGTACTTCAGTTGGCCGGTGAGAGGTGGAACCAATCAAAATCAAGTTCACTGGTCTGGCAAATCATCCTTGGCTTAGTCACTTTACTTTCTGTGTTTCATGTGTTGTTACGGAAATGTTGTCTTTTGGAAGACTCTGCATTAGCACTCAGACTTTTGCTAGTGCTTTCCCATGTATTTTGAAAGTTGCTCTTGTTTCTGTTGTTGAACTGGACCAGAAAGTTTGTGCTTGAAAATTTAACTTTTTATCCGTCCGTGCATGGTCCTTGCTTTGTCCAACTCCTATAAAACAAAAACGGAGAGAAGAAAATGAAAATTTGCTCATTACTGACGTCAACATGTATTTGGATGAAGTAAACACAGAACATTGAAGTTGGTTTTACCGTACAAATACACTAAGCTGGTGTTTGATATAGATGAATGAGAAGGATTGAAAGTGAGTGATGGAAAGAGACTAAAGAGAGATTGAAAATAGTGAAAAATGATTGTTTGGTATAGATGAAAATGAATTGAAAAAATGAAATATTTAAGTTAAGGTGATTTTGTTGGTAAAACAGAATTTAATATTTTAAATAAAAATATATTATTATTATTATTATTAAGCTTCCTTAGTTTATACAGTGCCTTGAATTCATTCTCTGGCGGAATGAATATGCCCATAAATGGTCATGCATAACATCTAACTGATTATGGCCATGAGAGAGGTAGCCATTTGCGTAAAAGAAAAAGTTCCAGCAAGCTCTTTTTCGTTTTGTGTACACTTTCATCACTTTTATACTCAATTTAGGTATTGTTTGGTTTAGAGAGATGAAACATGGATGAAAGTGGTTGCAGCTGAAAAAGAGATGATGAAAGTGGTAGGATAACGATGTTTAGTGTGGGTGAAAGGTAGGTGAAAGTTTTGAAATAAATGTAGGTCTAATGGTGTTTTACTTTCATTTCAAAATGAAACCAAATAGTATTTTTTGTTGAAATAAATGTAGGTCTAATGGTGTTTTACTTTCATTTCAAAATGAAACCAAATAGTATTTTTTGTATAAAAATATTTTTCTTTTATCAACTAAATAAAATTAATTGATAAAACAATTATTGATAAAAGAAAAGACAACAAACAAAAAAATTCAACCTCATGAATGGTATGAATTTATGAAAGGACAAAATAAAATAATTATTTATTCATAGGAAGGTCAACCCCAGCAATTGATATTTACATTTTTTTAAAGTTAATAGACATAATAGACTAAAGTACTTTCAGGTTATATATATTTGTTAAGGTATGACTATATTTTATATGTTATATCATGTTCTGTATTTTTGAATGTTAACCACTTGCGTTTTGATTTGTGCAGCGATGATGAGATCCGCATTCCCGAAGTAACATCAGTTACTGAATACAGATCCTACTACATGAAACTTAAACTCAATAGTTGTTTGAATCTCTAACATAATTAATAGTTATTAAAAGTTCAATTAGATTTTGTATTTATATTGCTTTACTACGTGTTTGGCAATCCAACTCAATTATTCCAATACCTACCAAATTGTGTCCATTCATATGGACGTAGTTATCAAGTTAATTTATTGTATGCATTTGCAGAACTAAAAAACAAGTAGTACTATCTAAAATTATGCATTCACATTTTCATTTTTTACGACGATGATGATAAATGTGATTCACTTATTATGAGATCCTTCGCCATTTGAAAGGTCCAGGAACTCCCAATCTGTATACACTTTTGTTACTTTATTTTGTATGATGTGAAATTCAGATCACCAACAACCCTTCTCAATTCCAATTGTGTTGGTCGGTTTATTGATAATAAAAAAACGTCTTTTTAAGGTTATTTTGTTTTGTAGAGAAAAAAATAAAATCAACCTCATAAATGACTCGAAGGTAGCGGAAAAGACAATTATTTCTCACATTTTTATCTGGTAACAGTATGTTGCAGTTGATATGGGTATCAACGCTCGCGGCCGAACTTGATCATAAATTTAGTCCAACTTCGCAAATGAAAAGAGAACTTCAATGGGTTTAAAGCGTTGAAAATAGTTTAGTATCCCAAGTTCAAAAGTTGTAAATGGAGATGATATGAAACATAAAGAACTACAGTGTTTACTAAGAAACAGAGTCAGTTGTTGAAGGATGCAAAAACATGGGCAAAAAAGGCGACAATGTCCTTCGTAAAAACGAGATTTATGTTTAACATGTCTTAAAAAGAGAGATTAACATTAAGCAAAACACACTTTTAAGTTGTAGTAAGAATTTTTTGTAAGTAGTTGGATCCATTAAATGCAAGTTTAATTAATTAAATGTTAGTATCTACAACTTGTTAAAAAATAAATAATTGTTTAATTTACCAAGTACCGTGTAATTTAGAATCATAAAATGTACTAGTATAATTAACTCTTACGAGAAGTTGGTTAGGAGAGAAATTTTTGGTTTTCATGTATTTTTTAAAAATAATGTTTTTAATAAATTTTTCACAACTTTTTTTCAAAGAAATGAAAATTTTACTTTTTTAAATTTAATTTTTCTTTTACTGTTATATAAGTGTTATGTTATTTTTTATTAAATTATATAATGTAATAAATAACTAAACATAATGTGTAACTTTTTAATAAATTTTTTATGAAAACTTTTTCAAGAAATAAAAATTTTAATTTTCTAAATTTAATTTTTTTATTATAATATAAGTATTATGTTATTTTTTATTAAATTATATAATGAAATAAATAATTAAAATAATCGATAAAAATATATAATTCTTTGATTTTAAATAACCAATCAAATACATTTCATTCAAAAATCATGATCAGATTCTTGATTATGAGACATGACAAAACTTATCCATGTCAAACTTTCCCTTGATTTATTTTATACATAAAAAAATTCAAAGTGAAAAAAAAATCTGACACTAATTTTTAAGTGTTAAAAAAGAAGAAAAAACGGAGACAGTATATTATGCAAGAAGGAAAAGGTCAAAAAGAGAGAGGAACCATCCCATAAAATACATACACACACATGATGATGACATGGTCTGTAGTAAAACTAATGGCATTATATGCATGTATGGTGATGGTATGATATAAATAAAAAATCCATGGGCATGCGACGTGGAAACTGATTGGTATCGATTCCGATTGGCTGGGTGTTTCCCGAGAAAGAGAAAGAAAAAGCGGCCCCAATTTTTTGAAACTCAAATCCCAATCAATCAATCTCTTCTGTGAACTGTGATGCATGCGAGTTGAAATTGAATCGAAGGCAAAGCGAAGAAGATCAAAGAGAGAGAATGGTTTCGTATGTGAACATCTTGCTGTACGGCGTGGGAGGGTTGGTGGTGGCGGGGATGGCATTGCTGGTGGCGTTTCAGGAGAAGCTGGTCTACGTTCCGGTGTTGCCTGGCATCACCAAGTCCTACGCCATTAACCCCTCTCGCCTCAGACTCATCTACGAGGACGTCTGGCTCCAATCCTCCGATGGCGTTCGCCTTCACGCTTGGTTCATCAAGCTCTTCCCTAATTGCCGAGGTTCGATTTCCTTCTCTCGATCTTGTACCATGAACTTTGCTGTTACTGTTACTTGAGGTTTTGTTTCAAGTTGAACTCGTTATAAATTATGTGGCATCGCATGGGAGAAGTGCAGATCGTAAAGAAAATTAGGGTATTATTTGCTATGGACTGAGTGAGACTCGATGCTTTATGCTTGTTGTGAATTGAATTAAATCGTTTTTAGTACGATGCTGATCCAATTGTTGTCTTGACTGTGCTTTTTGAAGTTATTGTCTTGATACCTACCAGCATTGTTTTACTGATAGGGAGGACAAATTATGAGAATGATAAGCGGATTTAAACACTAGGATTTGGCTCTTCTAAGGTGAATGAGTGCACTTTAGAGGATTCAGTATGGATACAACTATTGATTAAAAAAAACAAAGGATGATATTTTAATAAAAGGACAAAACTTAGATACAGTTCTATAGATGCTTATGGTGTTGTTGTCTAATCAAAATTAGTGTTTTATCTCTATAATCTATGTTGACCTTTGACGTGAACCTTTATTGTGTGGGTTACCGAGGTAAAACTCCAATTCTGATTAGAGAACAATACCAAAAGCACCTAAAGAACTACATCTAATTTATGTTCCTAATAAAATTCAAGTACATGCATAGCAACTCTGAAGTAAAGTTGTTACAAATTTTCAATCTCTACTGCTGATTTTCTAATCAGTGTGTGTACGTGCACTTTATTTTTAAAATGCAACCCTTGCTTTAGAGGAGCCAAATCATGACGGGTTATTATTTGAGAATTGAGAGTACAATATCTTCATTAAGGTTGCTATGAATGAACTTGCTCTTTGACATATGCTCTTTGTATTCAGTGATTTTTTGTACTTTGGTGTCGTACTAATGTAGTTCTTTCTTATGTTCCATTGCCAGGTCCGACCATTTTGTTTTTTCAAGAAAATGCTGGAAGTATCCTGATTGTAGATATTAGGGATAAGTTGTGATCATCATTATTTCACATATTTTTACTTGAGTAGGTTCAATCTGCTTTTAAAGGCCTTGACCGTTGACTTTTAGATATTGCTCATCGTCTAGAAATGGTCCGAATAATGTTGCAGCAGTTACATTGCAATGTTTTCATGCTTTCTTACCGAGGGTATGTATCAGCCCTGGCTCTTTAATCATGATTTTTCCTTGTAACTCTGTCCGCAGATTCGTGCCTTTAAAATGCATATGTCACTTGACTGAATTGGTACTAATGTATAAGTCAACTATGTAGTTATGGAGCAAGTGATGGCTATCCTTCTCAGCATGGAATAACTAAGGATGCTCAGGTATGCTTTTTGATTAATAGTAATTCCCTTACTTTGGACGTCAAACTTTTCTGCAATTTTTTTTTAATTTTATTACCTCCTTGTGCCCAGGCTGCATTGGATCATCTTTCCCAAAGGCCTGATATTGACACATCTAGAATAGTTGTGTTTGGACGATCACTTGGGGGTGCAGTTGGAGCTGTACTAACAAAAAATAACCCTGACAAGGTATCCCCCTTGGAAACTATATATTTTAATGTTCATGTTTTTCTTAGCTAACATTTAATGAGTTTTTTTGTTTCAGTTGTTGCTGTGGATTTTAGCTTGCTAGATTTCAGTTGTTGCCATTGATTATAGCCTTGCTAGATTTTAGTTGTCAGCAGATAAATGTTTCTTTAGAATGTTAATAATATATGTATTGCTATGTATTATAGCTTGCTAGATTAACTAGGTGTATGGCACAACCACATATAATTTGGTCAGACTAGCTTATAAGCCAGTCAAAGTAGCTTATAAGCTACTAAAATGCCTTACCAAACACACTCGGTATCACGTGAGAAAAGAACATTGAATTTGTTGACTCAATGTTGTTTTAGATGATTGAGTCAATTTTATTGCTCTTCCCCGTAGTACACACCAGGAATCAAAATGCATGTTAGAAATAGGGTTGTTAATTCATGATTATAGTATTGCTTTTCAAGTGGTCCTATGAGTAATTTCCTTGAATAGGTTTATAGCAGTAGGAATATCTTTGTTTACATATAGTAAGGTAATGCTTATTGCTATTTGTTGTGAAATAATTTAGGGACCAGATCCTTTTGTATTGTTATGGAATATTTATCATGACACATTTGACTTACTACCATTATTGGTCCTCAAGCATGAATAAGATTCCTTAAAACTGGCTACAAGGGGGCAGTTTTGGCAGAGTTTGGTGAAATATCTTTTTCAATTTTATTTTTTGAATAAAAATTTAGCTTCAATTGTTTTTGTTATGCGCTCAAAAAGTTGTTGAGTGAAATTGAAGAGCTGTGAAAATGGTCACTAAACCTTTTATTTTCCTTTCAACTTAACTTCAGATTTTTTATGTTCATGTATGGAGATTTTCACTTTTATTGCTTTGATGTATTTACTAATTAATTTAAGTGAGTTTTCAGGCAGAGGCTTTACCCTGCAACATGTTAATAGCTTTCTTCTTCAGACACTTTTTTTATGAAAAAATAATTTTGCAACTAATATAAATTACTGGCTTAAAGAAAGACTGTTGCAATCTTCTATTTAGAAATTTAGCCAGGCATCTCCATCTTGTTATTCTTCGCAAAATTTGTTTGTGTACCTTTAATCTACATTCTTCATGGACCTGCTTTCCGTGTTTAAGGTTGCTGCACTGATACTTGAAAATACATTCACGTCTATATTGGATATGGCTGGAGTTTTGTTACCTTTTTTGAAGTGGTTTATTGGAGGAAGCTCTTCAAATGGTCCTAAAGTACTCAATTTTCTTGTACGTTCTCCGTGGAGTACTATTGATGTTGTTGGCCAGGTGAGGGATGCTGGAAATTTAAGTTTCGCCTTCTAGTTTTTGCACCTATTAGAATTATGTCACTTGGGCGTAATGATTTTTTTTTTCACAATTAATACTTGGATAGTTGACGACGAGGCTTAATCCTGTCTTCAAGAAGGATGTTAATTTTAAACTTTTTAAGGTCTCTCTTTCTATGGATATTGCTTGTGTGTCAGTATGTGTAGAAAGGCAGATTTTTTTTTTTTTTGTTTCTTACCAATTAAGTATGTGTCTGGCTGGATTCATGTGTTTGTGCATCACCTTTTATGAACATTTCATTGCAGATCAAACAACCTATCCTTTTTCTCTCTGGATTGCAAGATGAGATGGTCCCCCCATCACATATGCAAATGCTATATGCTAAGGCAGCTGCTCGAAATAATCAGTGTCTCTTTGTGGATTTTCCTACTGGCATGCATATGGATACTTGGCTGGCTGGTGGTGATCAGTACTGGAGAACAATTCAGCAGTTTCTTGAGCAGCATGCCCCAGAGCAAAAGGAAGACAGATCATCCCAAAATGCAAATGGTAATTTTTTCTTTTCATAGTTCATACTGTGTTTTAAAACTAGGATGGATGGTTTAAGAATGTGGGATTGCTTTTGCTTACTTAATTGTATGAATAATATACAATTTAGTATTTTCAGATGTGGAAGTTTTCTTGTTCTTGTTTTTTTGTCCTTTTCTTTTTCATAGGGCTCTGAATTTACGACTTGTCTTTCTTGTCTTATTCTTAACATCATCCATCTATTGTTGCAATTGATTTTTTGTCTTCCCCTTTAGCACTACTGC
Organism: Glycine soja; assembly: GCF_004193775.1. Taxonomy (NCBI): domain Eukaryota; kingdom Viridiplantae; phylum Streptophyta; class Magnoliopsida; order Fabales; family Fabaceae; genus Glycine; species Glycine soja. Next base: position 22,155,147 of record NC_041014.1, on the reverse strand, counting down.
TAGCAATTTCCTTCGTTGCTCTTGCTTACTTGTTTTAACACTGCTGCCAGATATTGGGGCGAGGTGATTGGCTGGCATTAAATTATTTCAATGATACTAATTGGCTAACTAAGGATTCAAACAGTTTCTGCCCTTTGAAGTTGCAGTCCGTAAGAGCACCCTGTGAGAAGATGCTTCCTACTGGGACATGCTGCACCACGTCAAGGTATATTATTGAACAATTTTGGTTGGGTTGTGGTTTCCAGAACTTGGAAGATACGCAGACAATTTGTGCTTACCCTTTTCCTATATTGTTCGGCACCTACATTTTGGGTGTCTGATCGAATTTGACAAAATGATATGTAGAATAATAATTATTCACGTAAGCTATATATTATATACATGTAGTGTATGTAGTATGTTCTTAGTGAATGGGTTCATGTCTTTCATACTAATGCACGCTGCTGAGACATATTTCATCTCAGTTGATTGCTATTTTCTTTAATGTCATCTTTTATTGATTCTTTATATAGAAAGTTTGAATGTCTAATTTAATGCGTGATCTTTTTGCACGAGGATTTGAGACATATTTGAGTTAGGATCATGATTAGTTGAATACTCGTGTAATAGTTTCCAAGCAAGTTTAAAATTTGCTTATAAATTGTCACCATTTTTTCTCCCGCGGATATATAAGGGTTACATTGAAGAGACGAGTTTTTATTTAGAACCATAGGACTTTTAAATTAGATTGATGATAATTACTCGATATATAATGCACCGTGCTGTTGATGCATGAGAGCCTAGGAAATGTGAAGAGAAAAAAGTGTTACACGCTTTTTGAAGTTACGTTTCCCTTACGCGGGCAAGTGATACTATGCAGTTGATAGGAATGAGGAAATACAGCAGGAGCACAACACAAGCCTAGGATTTTGTTTAACAGAATCCGATAGAGACTGCTGAGTTGGCTAGAGACTAGTGACAATAGGGGACATGTTGTCAGCCATAATTCTGTTATTTGTATTTTCTGATATTTTCTGTTAGTTGTCTGCACAATGCTATCATATTAGATGCTATAAACAGGAGGCAATGGTGTAATAAGGGTGAAAAAGAGAAATTTGCACTTAATTTTCAGTAGTTTAGAATAGGAGTTTCCCTTTGTCCTCTGCTCCTATCAGCAGTCATTCGACATATATCCATTGTTTATTTCAGGGGAAATCAGTGGAAGGAAAGATAAAATAGAAATATTAAATTTTTATTATTTGTTTGAGAAATAAATTAAAAAGAAGGAAGTTTTTTCCTTTTTGAGACTTTTATTTTATTTCTTAGCATGTTGAATAAATGAATAAGTTTAAATAATGAAAAATTAAAAAAAAATAATGAAGCAAAAAGATTATTTGTCTTGGATTAAATTTAATATTTTTAAATTAATGTAGGAATGTTCTTTTAATATAATTTATTTATTTTCGTTTTTCTCACTCTTCCAAATAAGTGAAAATTTTAATTTATTTCCTTCTTATTTTATTTATCCTTATAATATATTCTATTTTCTCTTTATTATATTTTAATTCAAAACAGTATTATTTTAATTTTAATTCAATTAAAATAATAAAGTGAGTATTTAAAAAGAGTAATATTATTTTAATAATTTTTCAAAACGAGTGATAGAAATAAAAATAAAAAGAGAAACAAATGAAGAATTAAGGAGGATGTTATTCTGTCAAACAAAAAGAAGAAGGATGATGTTATTGAAAAATGATAAATTTTTTTATTACAGAAATCAAGAGTACAGGTTTCATTATTCTAAAAAAAAATGTTAAAATACATGAGTCCCGCTTAAAACCCATGTTTGAACGCTTCACTCAGATATCAGCCTACCAACTTGGCATAACAAAAGTTTGTTTTAACTATTTTTTCTTTGGTATCTCTTGCTTTAATTTTCTGTATGGCGTCAATTTTCTTTGACATCTCTTGCTCTAATCCTCACTTATCTAAGTTTAAAACCCCTTTTTTCTGGAAGAAAGAATTGTGCAAAAATGGCAGAGGATAAAAAGGTTCGGGTTGTTCAAGTGCAATACCCTGAAAGTTGATTGTAAAGAATCAATGACACTGGTCGATTATCGTGTTGAGAAGTGTTAAGTGTTAACAGTACAATCTCTGTCATATTCTTTCTGTTTATTATTTATTAAAAATTACATGATTAAGAAGGGATGGATTAAATGAAAAGCATGATTTTCAATTAAAAAATGGTATTAAAAGCATTAAAAAATAATGATTTTTAATATAAGATTGATCGGATGATTAAGAAAGGACAAAATGTTCAATTATTTTTACTAATTTTTTTAAAATAAATTAACAATTAATATTTATAAAAATAATTACTGACAAAATACGACTGGTGAAGAAATAATGCTAATGTTTTAAAAAAAATTTGTCCTGCTTTCCTTTTCATGCTATTTGTGCTGCTGCTCACCCATGTAAGTTCAATCATAAATGAAAGGAGAGACAGCACCACAAAAGGAACCATGCAATGAAATTTTATTTTTGTATTGACAATTGGCCCGGCCACACCACATGGTACCCATATTAATATTAGTACTCATGAGGAAGGTCTGAGAAATGGAACAGAACCCAACCCAGGGAGAGGGAATGTAAAGTAACATGTCAAGACACATAGCAATGCCTCTAAATTCCGGATTCCAAAGCAACATAGTATACTGCTTGATTCTCCTTTTACTTTGACCTATAGGTACGCTTTACATTTCTCTTTATCTTCCATCACAAACTAGGTAATGTATTGTTTTTATAGGGAATTAAATTCTTTTTTTATTAAAAGTAATTGTTTGAATATTTTAGTAAAAGAAATTTAAAATTTTAGAATTTCAAAAGGGATTTTAGTTAGTTGAAAAAATAGAATTTCAAATTCTATCTTCATGGGAGTGAATTTGGAAATTTCTCTCTCTGTCACTGTCATGCCCCTCCTCCGTCACCTTCACCTTGGCGACAACTTCTTCTCCGGCCAGATCTCTCCCGAGTACGGCACCTGGGAGCACCTCCAGTACCTTGTCCTCTCTGACAACGACCTCTCCAACAACATGCTTTTCGGTGAACGTTAACTCAGAGGATTGTTTTAGGGATTTTCTGCTGAAGAGGTCTTACTTGTTTGGATTTGAACGAAGTCTGGCGTAGGAGAGGATGGTGATGGAACCGACGACGGTGCCGTCGTGGCGGTACCGGAGAGGGAGTAATAGTTTCTGGAGCAAGCGGTCTTCGCCATTCGAATCATTGGGGAAGCCGAGGGTGTTTTCGTTCAGGTATTATAAAGGATGAAGTCACTGTTCTTCTGGAGGAGGGGTTTTTTCCCGTTGTTGGAGTCGAGCGTGAGGTACGGTAGCGAGGGGAGCTTGTTGCGACAGAGCAAGTCGATAGTGAGTTCGATGTTTCTACGGTTGTCGGGGGTGGCAGCCGCGGCGGCGTTCTCGTTGAGCCGACTGAGGTGCAAGGGATCCCAAGGCGCGGCTGTCGCCCGAGAGGTTTAATCGAAGGTAATTCAGTGATTTGGTGGTAATTCTATGATTGTTGAAGAGAAAGGTTGTATCCTAACACAAAATTTTAAAAATAAAGAAATTTAAATTGAAGTATTTGAAATTCTTAAAGTTTAAAATTATTTCATTCAAACACACTCTTAGTTAATTAGTTAATTTAATTCTCAAGGCACCGCAACACCAAGTGCAAAAAGCTGCTACCATTCTTTAATTTTATTAATTACCAGTTTTTTTTTATTAATTATGAGAATATATTTTTGTACCATATGATTGAAGTCGTTCTTGAAAGTTATTTTTAATTTTTTGATTTATTTTTTAAAAAAATCAGATTAATTCAAAGTTCCATAAAAAATAATTAAAATTTAAATAAAAATTATTTTCGTTAAAAATTAAATTCAATATTACTCAATCAATTCAATCGCTTGCTTACTTGTTGAAAATTTAATAATATGTAAAAATTATTGTTGCCATACTTGTTAATTTATTTTTTATATTAGAAAAGGAAAACACAAAGGATGTGTTATCTTGTACGTATTCGATATTTCATCCAAAATTAAATATAGACTTTAATAATTTAGCAGTTCGTATTTGAATTTATTTAATAATAATGAGTGGGTGAATTGATTATCATATCCGCACACTATTCGCTTTTTCTGCTCCTTACTAGAAATGCTGCTTTCTTCTTCTTCTTCTCGCGGTTATCTTCACTAACAACTTCTCTCTCTCTCTCCGTCTGTGCATTTTCCATTGTTGAAGAAGGAGAAAGGTCTTGAGGTGTGGGGTCGGTGATGGACGGTGGAGTGAACTACAACCCTCGCACTGTGGAAGAGGTTTTCCGGGACTTCAAGGGTCGTAGAGCCGGCATGATCAAGGCTCTCACCACTGGTCTCTATCTCACTCTTCTCTTTTTCTTCTTACAAACACTCCCACTGAGTGTGTCTCACTCGCTTTTGTTCTTGCCAATTAATTTTAGCGCCTCCTCTGCAAAAATTACCTGTTCCTGTTTTTAATACATTCTAATATCCAACTTTCCTTTTCCTTTCTTCGCAGATGTTGAAGAATTTTTCCAGCAGTGCGATCCTGGTTAGGATTTATTTTGTTTGCCTTTGCATTCTCCGTTACCTTGTTCTCTGTGTTGGAGTCTGTAAATGTAACTACTAGTATAATTTATCGCCTTCTATGTCTAAGATATTTTGCTCTTTAAAATTTTACTTTTCGTGTTTGCTATGCTCAAATTCTTTTAACAATCCAAGTGAGCTGCATTGTGATAATATGCTGATGCATTCCTTAACTGTTGTGTTTATTGTGCACCAGAAAAGGATAACCTTTGTTTATACGGGTTCCCTAATGAGCAATGGGAAGTTAATTTACCTGCGGAAGAAGTTCCTCCGGAGCTTCCTGAGCCTGCATTGGGCATAAACTTTGCTAGGGATGGGATGCAGGATAAGGACTGGCTGTCTTTGGTTGCCGTTCACAGTGATGCATGGTTACTTGCAGTGGCTTTCTACTTTGGGGCACGATTTGGTTTTGATAAAGCTGACAGGTATGATTCTGTTTTCTAACTCTTTATTGTGTTTTTTTCTTGCAATTGATCTCTAGGTTGGACAGGGAAATTTTTCGGATGCCTTTCGTTTTTCATTTACTAATGAACTTTTGTTTTAATTTGTGGCTCTGCTGTTTTGATTTAGTTAATGAAAAAACATTATAATTTTATCTTGGTACACGAAACAACATTGTTTGGAGGAGAAGATTAAGCAATTGATTTTCTTTCCTGCTATTTGGATTTCTCTGCAGTATTTCATTTCTTCCGAATCGCTTTGTCTACTGCTGGTTGTGGTAGGTTAGAATATCAAGATTGTTTGTTATGCAAAAGGGTAAAGCGCACAAGAAAAACATAAGGCAATATTCTTGTGCCAAAGTCTTTCTTATTCTTCCTTTATTTGTGCTGTATCAACATGTATGCCACTAACGGTCAATTTAATAAATAGTTCATGACGACCATACTTTGTCGTGTAATTATTAAGGATGTAAGTGGGTCCAGGAACTCCTGAAGTTGTTTCTGCTCATTGGTTTGAGTGACAGTTCGGTTTGGTTTCAAGGTGATCAATCCGATCTTGTTTGGTTCAAGTATCATGTTCTGAAATTTTCAGTCCAATGAACCTGAGCCAAACCAATCTTCAGAAGAGTTTGAGGATTTATCCGGCTCTTATTCCCATGGCTTCTCCAGATCTGCATCCGCATCTCTGCACCACATCAGTGTCTTGAAGCATTGTGCGTTGGGTTTTTTTGGTTTGGGTGGGTGGGGGCTTCACCTGTCTCTACTGTTTGATGGATCTTGCCAAGCGGCGGTTTCAGCAAGTGAGCTTGAAATCCCACAATCACCAGAGAAGCCAAGGAGTGGTTTCAGCAATTGTGTATGATGTGGGGCTCTATGTTTCCTTTGGAGGAAGAAGACCAAGAGTTTGTGATTTCATGCAAGAGATGATTTCATAAGAGTTTGGACTGATGGATACCCGAAAAGAATAAGATCTGTGAATCATTCCAGGGTGCCTTCTCAGTTTTCTAATTTTAAATTTTTTTCTTCTTCAGATTTTCACTATTCTAGTATAAGACCTGAGTACCCAGCTTGAGCTAACCTAACCTGATAGAGACCACCCACTTGGTTTGGTTCAGGTTGTCTGCTTGAAAAATGCATAACCGAAACCAGCCTAACCTGATAGTAGTACTATTTAATTGGTTTTAACTTCTAAACACCCTAAAAGCTACCCAACCTGATTGCAGCTCTAGTAATTATAAAAAAGGAACGATGTCGTCTTATACAGAATTTGCATTTTGGATTCTAAGTTTTTCTCTCTATGGGTTAAAAAGGGAGTTAAAGCCTTTACAGTGTTTAGTTGATTCTATACGATGAGCTGTTAGGCATAAAATTTCTATTTATATCAACCCCCCATATTTTTTGGATTTGGCTAACAAGTATTACTGTATAAATGTTTTTGTCTCTGTTTGGTATGGTTTTTTTGGTTTCCAGATGTTGATGATGAACAAGTTGGCGGAATACAAAATTTGTTTGATATAATAAATGTAAAACAAATTGATTCATTCAGAGAATAAAAGGTTCACTATGGCCTGTGTTTTATCATAGCCTATGATAACGTGCAATTCTCTTTGCAGGAAACGCCTGTTCACTATGATTAATGATTTACCAACAATATTCGAGATTGTGACTGGAAGTGCAAAAAAACAGACTAAGGAAAAGTCATCCATTTCAAACCACTCCAGCAACAAATCAAAATCTGGTTCAAAAGGGGTAAAAAAATCTTAGTACCTTCACTCTCCCTTTATATTATTTTTTATGGTCATAATTGCTCTATTAGAAAATATTTGGACTCTAGTAATGCATCATATACTCTAGCTTTTCCACTTTTTTGAATTTATAAATGTTTTCTTCTTGCTTTTTAGTAGAGTTGTGGTGCCACATACTTATAATTGTGTTTCCTTCTTTGACATGTCATTTCTGCATGATTGTTTCCTTATTGGAACAAAATAGCGAGGATCTGAATCAGGGAAGTATTCAAAGCAAACAAAGGACGAGGAGGAAGAGGTACCGGATGAAGAAGATGACGAGGAGCATGGGGAAACTTTGTGTGGGGCATGTGGAGAGAACTATGCGTCTGATGAGTTCTGGATTTGTTGTGACATATGTGAGAAGTGGTTCCATGGCAAGTGTGTGAAGATCACTCCAGCCAGAGCCGAGCACATCAAGCAGTATAAGTGCCCCTCATGCAGCAATAAGAGAGCACGGCCTTGATATAGTTGAGAGTGGGACAGTTCTCACCCCTTGTAACTAAATCATGTTGGACTTCTAACTTGTTAGTGGCTTAGGATTCCTGTGCCATGCCATGATGGGCATATGTATTCAGTACTTTGGGTCTTGTGAACTTCTTAGTGGATATATTTTTTTTTAATATTTATAGTTTGCAGGTTCTGGATATGTCTCCAATCTTCATCCTGACTGGTATACTTATATTTGTAGCATATGATAGTGCACGTGTGCACACATACATGTATGTTTGAACATATGTCGTATTTGCTAGCATGACGCATTGGATTGATCAGATTTATGGTCTACCCAATGTAGCAGTGTGGCATCTGTGTTAGCTTTGGAAGAACGGCAGAGTTGGCTTAAGGTGTAAATTAGAGACGATTTTTTTTTAATGTTGTGTATGAAACTAAAATAGTTCTACTTCTGAGTTCTTCCTTAAACTCTCCCGAGCCACTTGAACATGGAAATAGGGACGGATCCACCTTTAAGAGAGTGGGGGCAGTTGTCCCAACTACCTTTTTAATCCATTACGTGTAGTATTTTGCCTCCATAATATAATGATTGTATAGTTACAATTTCAATTCTAATATAAATTGAAAGTGTGTATGAAATACATATGCCGTTTTTTTTTTTTTTATTTATTTCAATTCTCATTATTGCATTTTTTTTGTCTTTTTTAGTAAAATGTAAAGGACTGTATCTGTTTCCAGTTTTAAAAAAATGAAAATCACTTCAAAACTGATTTCACCCGCATTTACTTCTCAATCTAGTTTTCCTTGTTGTGAGACTCATTCTAACGGTAGTTAGAAGCTTATATATTAAATTGAAATTTGAAAACGAATTCTGTAGAGTGTGTGCATTGTGGTTTATCTGTTATGCTCAATTCCTTTTCTACTGCATTTGTTATCCTCTTGAATATTATCAAAAATCAAATGCAAAATCGAAAAATATATAAATTATTGTTAAATTATTTAGAGTGAGAGATTTTTGCTAATATTGAAAATGAGAAAATTATAATTATTTTTAAAATATAAAAACATAGACAACAAGTATAATGTATATTTATACTTTTAAAAATAATATGAAATATTTTTAAAATATCAGGATCCGTCACTGCATGGAAAATATTATGGTAGGGTTGGGTGGAACAGGAGATCCGTTGGAATAGTCTGATGCATCATGCCCTAGCCTACTTTAATGATCAGTTTCTGAAACGGTAGTATTCCTTAATTCTCTTCTCATCATTCTTTGTTATAGCATATACATAATGGGCAAAACAAACTCGTCTGAATTGTCAATTCATCAGTGCGTAAACATGGTTGTGAAATCGTTGTTCTTTAGGAAGGAACCACAAAAGCCAAATATTTTCATTTAGACGGACGAGGCCACAAGGACACTGGTTATAATACACATACACCAGTTCTGTTCATGCTAACCAAATTCACCTTTTCATGGACTACAATATAATTTATTCGATGTGATGTTACAAATGGCTACAAGAAAAGGCTTTCACAGTCAAATCCATTACGTTGTTTTCTCCACTTTTCACACAACGTTGCAATTATTCAACAGCAGGTCCTGTTTGATCAATGTGAGATTAGAATCGGATTGCCAAATCAAGCAATTCCAAACATAGCCTCATAAGGATAAGCCCTTTTATAGCAAACAACTGAATCGCCTGTTACACTTACCGGTCAACGTACTCTTATATGGATTTCTTATATGGATTTAGCACTACCAATTCCTTCCATCTTGTTCCAGTACCATAAATACGAGATTATATGCTCCACAACGTGTCACCAGGTTACACGTTTGCGGTGGTGATTTTAGCACTAGATTTAGACACACCCTTTGACTTCAGCAATGGATCCTTATTGTTCTTCCCTATTCCACTAGCAATCAACCAGCGGGAACCAGACTGTTGTTGTCGTCGTCATCTTCAAGTGCCCCAAACCTTCTTTTTGTGAGGTTCAGTCTTCAGACCTGCAACATGTACTTCTGTAATTCTGAACTGAGGAATAGCCTCCTCCTCCTCTTCAGAACTTTTATCTTCTTTGTTGGCCTTCAACTCCACCTTGGCTACTATTTCACACTCATCATTATTGTTCCCCGCCTCAGACACAAGCCAATCAATCTTTTGCTTTGGTGGGACAAACACTCTCTCAACTTGTATAAGAGAAAGCATTGGTGTTCCAACTGGCTCAGTTTCTTAGAGGATCACGAAGTTGCACCATTAGAGCTACTGTGAAATTGTTTCCCAACAAACCACATTTCCTGCCAGAGCTTTTGCCATGAACTCCCACGAATCAAGTCAAAAGAGTTACCAGGATATGATGTGCAGCAAGAAGTTTGGAAGTATGCTCACCGATATTGTCTATATCATCATCAATCTCACCACAATCCAACCTCATCCATTCGTCAAGGGTTAATGAAAGGCCAATTATCCCATCAACCACTGCTGCTGTCTTTTTCACCCAACAATCGCAAGGCAGCAGCTCCATCCAGGCTAAGGGATCCACTAATACTAACCCCCTTGTTGCCTTGGAGAGCACAAATGCCCCCAAGGGATTGTGCAATGATGTTTGATGGTTCATCCTCATTCAACATCCTAGATTGTATTCTCAAACCCTCCAGTCAAAGTGCTTCAACTTTATCCATAGCTAATGGGGCAAGATCTTCCAACGAAACAAACTCCGAGCCTCTCTGGTCACCAATAGAACTTGAACTAAACTTATCAGACTCTAGTCCACCAGATAATGTTCCTTTCAAGCCACTTTGTGTGCAAATAGAATCTTGTCCTGTCACCAAATCATGCTGCAAATGGTATTGTCTGCATAAAGTGGAGCAAAATTCAGTAAGTAAATCATTTAAAGGAATGACTTTTAAAAATCTTACTTCCAAGATAAGTGCTGAAAAAAGGAACAGACAGACCTGTGTGTTTCTTCCAGGACTAGCTTTGCTTCCCTTGATATTTGTTGCATTGTCTTCCCTGTGATATCTTCCAGAGGTATTAACTTGTTTGCCTGCATGGAAAGCTTTTCAATTCCCAATGAAGCCAAACACTGCAAAATCTCCATTATCCCAGAACCCATTTCAGCCAGCATAACCAAAGGGTTGGAAACCTGCATGATTAATGTCCCACCACTTCTACTATTCCTGAAAAGTGAGGGATTCATTGACCATAGAAACCCCCCATTCTTTGGTCTGAAGAAAAGGACCTAACCCTTCTGCCAGAGGAGGTAATGGTAGAGGCTCTTCGGGTAGAACATACATTGAATTTCCAAAACCATTATAATCAAACCCCATTCACACATTAAGGCTTCTGTTTTCAAGTCTTCTAGCATTTGGACCTTTTGTTGGCTCCTCACATCCTCAGACTCAATTAGATGCCCTTTCTGCAGATCTGGCAATGAGGATGATGGCTTAATACCTGTAGAGAACTCCCAAATATCAGATCCAAAAAGAAGCATCATAGCCATCATCTGCTTCATTATCATTGTCCATGCCAAAATCAAACAAAGAGAAGCCCTCAGAAAGAGCTTCCTTCTTGAATTGTCTTAAAAGGCACTCTCTTGGAGACTCGGGCTCACTTTCAAAGCTCAAACCCATTGGACTATGATCTAAGCCAAGCATACTTAAAAACCCACTGGCAACTGATTCTGTAACATCATCTAAACTATGTGACTTTCTCAACTTGTATTCAGATTTGGCTTCCATGATATTAGGAGATTCCATTGCCACTGTCTCCAACTCTGAGACACTATTTAAAGCTAATTCTAGTTCTTGCAGTAGAAGTTCTTTTGTGCATAAGCCATCCTTTTTGAGAAAATTCATGTAGCAAAGCGCTTTCCCAAGAACTATCATTTAGTTCATTCTGGGAATGCTGTTTAGCACTGTCGTTAACAGATACTTGAATACCATCAGTATAAAGGGTCCAAGTACTGTCAACAGTACAGGCATCAACAACAGCTTTTATGATAGATTCCTCTAGTTTAACACGTTTGTTTGGTGAAAATTCGATGCCCTGATCAATAACAGAAAATTCATTACCTTCACGCTCTTTGAAACTTTCTATTCCAGAATCAGGTAAGCGATAATCATCTGGCTTAACTGTCTCCAGGATTTCTTGAAACACATCTAATTCAGGTTTGACATGCACCAGACTGCATGTTTTTCCTTCATTACCTGAATTCTCCTCTGGCTTTTCTTTTTCACTATCACAGACAACCAGTTTGATTAAATCAATATTTTCTTTAAATACTTCAAGTTCAGGTTTACCATGCTGAGGACTACAGCTCTTCTCTTCATCGAATGCCTTTTATAAGATGCCTACTGAGCTGGCTCATGATAATGCTGATGATGGCAACACCTCATGAAGATCCCCCACCTCCTCTACATTTTGAGATGAATAATTATGACCAATAAAGCTTGGCAAACTTCTGGTACGTGTAACGCTTTTGTCAAACTGACTAGTATTTATATCTAGGTCCATCAAAGATGTGCTATTTTCCTTGGCAGTGAACACATTAGGAGGAGCACCATGGTTTTCTCTGGTAGCACTCGTATTATCCACCAACAATCACATACCCAAAACTGACATTCATTACTGCACTCCTTGCAGTTCCTGATAATACAAAACTTGTAGTCCATTTCCCAGAGTTTTTCTCCTATTCAAGCTCTTCCAGTGTGAGAGGGAGCAACCTTGTGAGATCCACCCGGTGCTTCCCCAAATCAAGTCCTGGGGCACCAAGGAAAGAAGCATAGAGCATAAAATGCTTAACTTCATATTTAGCAGAATTATGGGGTCCACTCCTACTTCCATGGATTGAACAATTGCGAGTCAAAATGTCTTGAAACTCAGCCACACCTTGAATCACCTTAGCTGGAGGGGTCACCAAAAGTGCACCCCTCCTCTTCCAATGCACACAGAGGCTAAAATCATTGAAACTCAAAGGCAACCCTTCAATCAAATGGACTTGCACAGAAAAACTACAATTAAACCTCTTATTGCGATTGAGGCAAAGTGCCTTCAATGGCTTCCAATTCTACATGAACTTCTTATCCTTTCGCAAAGTATCTTCTTTGCTAGCTTTAGGCTTTGATTTGAGATCATTTAACTCAGATTTTGAAGATGATGAATTCATGGAAGAGCTTTTCTCCCTGTACAAAGCTTTGTTATGGTTTCGACGTCTTTTAATAACACGTCGTTCTCCTCTTCAGCACTCTTTTGCCCACCTTCAGTTTTCGACATTATATTTTGTCCAAAAACCAGAAAACAAAATAAATAACGTTAATTCAAATGTCACGGAACAGAACATAACCCAGAAAAAGAAAATGCAATCAAATATAGCATATTAATGAATTTCATATATATATATATATATATATATATACATAAAGGAACAAGGAAATGATGGGTTGATGCATAGATTACCGGGTAGCGTAGAGAATGATCGAAAACATCACAAAAAGAAGTTGGACGCGAAATTCAAAATTCGAACTCTGCAACCAAAATAATAAAATAAAATCCAAATTTGATTCCAAAAGGAGAGAGATTGAGAGGTGGGGATGGAAAGAAGAAACGAGAAAGGAATTGAAAACATACCATAGGAATTGTGAGAAGAGGTTGTTGTTGTAATGCTATGTTGTCGTTTGTTCCTTCATTTTTATTTTCAATTTATGCCCTTACATATTTCCAATTCTTATTTTTCAAACTTTCTATTTGTGTACGTTGCGTTACGCTATCCATTCCCAGTTTCTTCAAATTTCAAAAATTCTACTTGCTCGTTGCTGTTTTTTCAAATTATCTTGTGTTTTGTTAAAAACAAACAAGAAAGCCAGCAACATAAATTTGGAATCTAATTGTATTACAGACAAGCTAAAGATCGTCATTAAATTCAAATATTGTTTGATTTATCAATTAAGAAACATCTATGATTACTAATTATTATAGTATTGTATATCATTTTTTTTCTTGGACTTTTATGTATGTAATATTTGTAAAATTTTCTTTATATATGATTCAATATTACTACAATATACATCAATGTAAAGTACAATAAATTGTAAAAAAATCAATTTTAATGTAAAAAATATGATAATATAATAGAATTATGAGATAATTGTAGAAGTTATTTTGAACTGTTTTTAAGAATTATGAGATAATTGTAGAAGTTATTTTATGTTTATAAGAATTACCCTGTTCTTTAGTCAAAAAAGGATTACACTGTTCTGTAAAAAAATTATTAAGTTTTCTCTAATAATTATGGATGCGTGGAAAAATTGTATGCATTTAATGGGTATGTGACCTCGATGGTGTACTTGAATATTCCAGAATCATCACCAAATCAATGTTTATAGTTTTTACCTTCTACGTACACCGTTCCTTTTGCTCTTGAAAAGAATAAAAATAGATACTGGTTTGGTATAGAATATGACTGAGAATATTCATAGCATCATAATTAGAAGAAAAAAAGTTTACAGTACACTTCAATTTTTGGATGCATGGTAGCTAGAAAGAAGATGGAAATAAATAAAAAGAGAAAAAATAATATAAATGTTGCGATGAATAAAGAGAAAACTGAGAAGAAAAATAGTGAAAATAAGATGGAAGAAAAAAAAGATTATAAATATAATCAATCCTCATTATTAGTCATGGTTTATATTCAATTTTACATTATAGAAATACAAAAATAAACCATTAACCAATATTAGTCGTTAATTCAAAGTTACCATTATCTTGGAAAAAAGGGATTAATGGAATATTTAGTAATAATAAAAAAATAAAACAAGAAATAAGTTTTAAGAATTTTAATTTAAAAAAAAGTTGTATAAAATAAATAACCCTTAAAAAAACATATTGCATTTAGCTCGATTATATACATAATCAATATAAAAATTATAATCTTTAAATTTATATATAATCAAATCTAACTCCAAATTAAAATTTGACACATTACATGATAATAAAATCCTATAAAAATTTAATTTAATAACAGTAGTGAATGATTTAATTTAAAAACATTAAGTTCTTTTACACGTGTCACGCTGAGAAAACTACGTATGACGTAATGGCTATTCAAGTTGAGGTATATAAAATCATAAAAAAAAAAAAAAAAAAAAGATGTGTGTGTAAATGATTAACCAGAAAGTTCCATTTACGAGTTAGAGCTTTAATGCCAGGTTGAGTTGTGATTTGATTGTCGTGAATTGTGATAGCACCAATCAAAACAAAACAAAAACACCGCCATCTCTCTCTCTCTCTCTCTGTGATCGCTTCGCGTTCATCACTGGGCAGTAAAAAATGTCTGACACAGAAGACCATGCAGCATCAGAGTATTCCAATGGTGACGAATCCCCTCCAAAGCCCAGACAGAGGTTCAGGGACAGATCTAAGGTAAAACCAAAACCAAAACCCATGTTATGTTTTTCATTTGATTTTCGACGCCATACATGATTCATTCTTGATTTTTACGATGTGGGTTTTGTTTGGTTTGATTCAACGCAGGAGATGCTGTCCAAACAAGCTGTGCAGACCAAGCAAATGCTTTCCAAACAGGCCGTTAAGATTGCCAAACAAGCTGAAGAACACGAAAGGTTCATCAACAAGGTCGGTTTTTTCGTTTTCCCATTTCAAAATGTTTTCTTTTTCAATTATTATTACTATCTGGGTGGGTGTTTAGCAATTCAATGGATTTATTATGGTAACTTTGACCCACTGGATAGTCAAAATACTGAACATGCTTTTTCATACATGTTCAGGTGACGCATCTCGTGGGGGTCCTCGGTTTTGGTGGGTTTTGCTTCCTTTTAGGGGCAAGTAAGTTGATAAGTCTAACTGACACTTATGCGTTTGCAGTGTTATGGAATGTTTTTCTTTAAATAAATTTATAGTTCTTTCTTTTCTTGACATTTTGTTTTTTCTTGGCAGGACCCCAAGACATTCCCTATGTATATTGTTTGTTCTACGTCATCTTTGTTCCTCTTCGTTGGATATACTATAGGTTCAAGAAATGGCATTACTATCTACTAGTAAGCTGACAGACATATCACAAATTCCGTTCCTGAAGTGCACTGTACTTGTATGGTGTATCGAATCATTATTTCATTCTGGAAGCTTATGTTTGCTTCTAGGGCGAGTTTGAGTTTTTGTTGTAGTGTTCACAAGGTTTTTGTAATTACTAGTCACTGTAATCAATAATCTGTAATTGTCAAAACTTAGAGGTGAAAAACTGCCAACTGCAATGTTGAGGAGTAATAGACATCTATCTTATTGAATATGTGTCACTGTTATTCCTAAATACTAAGACGAAGGATTAGTTGAATTAGAAATATTTGCTTATCATTTTATTTTTCTTTCTTATGTGGTTTAACTATAGAGAAGTTAGCGAAAAGAATGTTTAATTGAATTGCCAACTACCAACATGGTTATGATGTGTTAGAGAACATTTAGAAAGGATGAATTTTTATGACGTTAATCTGATTGGTCAGATCTTTTAAACCTGGAAACTCTATCAGTAATGACAAGGGCATTGTCAATTTGAACTGTGTTTTCATGCATTAATAATTAAAAATTAAAAATAGTTGGAATAGTGTCTTTGTTCCCATTAATCACTAATTCAATATCATGCAGATACAGTACTGATATTATTGTTTTATGAGTTTCCTGCAATGAAAGTTAAGTAGTTACATGATTGCCCGTGTTTCAGGACTTCTGCTATTATGCCAATACAATATTCTTAGTTGATCTTCTTTTTTACTCATCGAACGAGAAGCTTTTCATGGTTTGCTTTTCTTTTGCTGAGGTAAGAGCATTATCTATTGTAATTTGACTCCTTGGGCAAAGAATGAATCATCTGTCTATTTTGTGTCTTATTCAAGAGCTTTTGCAGGGGCCATTAGCATGGGCTTTGATTGTTTGGCGCTGCAGCTTGGTTTTCAGTTCTGTTGACAAAATTGTCAGTGTTCTTATCCATCTTTTACCTGGTAAATTATACTTCATCTTATAGTTTCTCTATTTTTTTCAGCAAGAAAAAGAAATTCTTGGAAATTGTAAGCTTCTTCTACAATAATTGTTGTCTTCTACCTTCAATAGTCAAATATTGGGTGTAAGGTTCTGCTTTTTTATCTAGAAAACAATGTTCAGTGTATATGGTATGAATGTTTTTGAGAATATATGAAAAATATGACATCATATCATATAACATCATTCACACCTAATTTTATTTCCAATTTTTTCACTGCTATGAAGCTTCCGAAATCCACATGCTGTTTTTGACAAATTTGGAGAAGTTTCAGTTCTTGTTGTTTATAACTGTTAGCCAAGAAGTTGCTGTTAATGACCATTACAATGAAGCCTCTTCTTCCTTGATCATGCAACACTCCAACCTACTCTTTGGGCTGATGATTATTCCAGCTGTCTTACTGAGTTATATTTCTAACAGTGCTAATCTATCTGATTTCTACAGCATCCTTGAGTTGCCTTTCTAGCCCCATGCTTTTTGGATCCCAAATTATACTTCTCATTTTTAAAGGATTCATTTGTAACAAGCTTAAAACCAAATAAGCTTTAGCTTGAGGAAGAAACAATATATAAAAAATATCATATCACATAATATCCCATCCTTCACATAAAATCAATATCCATTTCAGATTGTTTAGACTCTATTCTATCTCCTCTTCCTGTGAGACATAGTGTGCTATTTTTGTCCCACTGTCCTCGTTCAGGCATTTAGACATTCATCCCATTTTCTTGATAGATATATCATATTGTTCAATATAAGCATGCAGTGGGTTGAACTTGTGATAGATTTGCTAAACCTATATTTCTTACTATATCCATTTTAGTATTTAGTATAGTCACACCTTCAATAAAGTAGTTTTGTTTGACTGCATTGACATCACATTGTTAAGAGGTATGCTCAACTTTATGTTTCTTATCGTATCCATTTTGCTTTTTATATGCCTTTAACGCTGTTGCTCTTTCCAGGATTGGTTTTCTTTACTATTCGATGGTGGAATCCTGCTACCTTTGAAGCCATGCATCCAGAGGGAACTGCTAGGAGACCTACGTGGCCTTACGTCGAAGATAAATCCTATCTCTGGACATGGCTGTTTTTGGTACCCTTGGTAGCTTACACTTTGTGGCAGGTTCTATACTTCCTCATTGTCAACGTCTTACGCAGACAAAGATTTTTAAGAGATCCTGAAGTCATGACTTCCTACAGGTACTTAATGAATATGCATATACTTCTCTACCCTTCTAAGTTCATAACAAAATAGTATCTTATACTATTCAAATATAGAAGTTCTGATGGGGGTTAAACCTTGAAAGTTTAAGATGCTTTTATGTGTATTGGCAGAATAGATCTTCCCTTCACCTCTCATTATATTGATTTTGATTGTTTCGTAGGGAACTCTCAAAAAAGGCTCAGAAAGCAAACAACATATGGTGGCGCCTAAGTGGGTTGCTTGGGGATCAAAATCGCATGCTGATGTACATTTTTCTTCAAGGCATATTTACGGTGGCAACCATGGCTCTTACTGTCCCCATATTCTTGTCATATGAATTGCATGTAGTTTTCCAAATACTAAAGGTTTCGGCCTCAATATGGAACGGAGGAAGTTTTCTGTTGGAAGTAATGCCTAGGCAGGCAATTCTTAAGGAGAAAAAGAAATCAGAGATGCAACCTGTTGAAGAAGCTCAATCCAATCATCAATAGACAATAGAGATGGAAAATGATAGCAAGTTAAAACAATGTTGTTGTGACATGTCACTCCTTGCTCAACTAATATCCACGTATTTTGCTGAAGTTGTAATTGTATTTGTTGATTTGTTTTTACTGAGAGGGTGGGACGTGGGTTTGGTTGTCTTAAATCAAAATTGTTTTTTCTTTACCACCTCTTCATTAATGACTCAGTTAATCATACTGATAAACTTGAAACTGGTTAAAAGATTATTTTGACATAAAATCTTTTTTATTTTAAAAGATTTTAAAGGAAGGTAAGATTTTGTAGTTTGAATTTTTAATAATTTATATTACAAGAATTTATAAGATTTAAAAAGATTTTATAGATTTTTTAATGAACAATTAAAGTAACAAGAGTCAATAAAAATTGATAAGGTTCCGGTTAAGGAATCTTTTTTATTTTTTATTACTAATGTTATCTGATGACAAAAAAGAGTGTGAAAAATAGTGATCCACGTCAATGTAATTGTGATGAAAAAAAAGACAAAAAGAGATAAATATTTTTACAATCGGTTTACAATGATACACTATTTATAAAGTAGAAGATTGTCTTTATGCGTTTTGATTGAGTAAAGAAAAAGACTAAGTATCCAAGGTATTTATACATTTTTGACGTTGTTTTAACAAACAAGTTGATTAAAGGGGAAAAAGTAGAAATTCTTTTTGGAGGAAAGGCATGTAGGAAAGGACGAAATTTAATGCTTAAAATAGTTAGTACTGAGTTTCAAAACCAGCCTTATTTACTATTTAGCATGAAAAGTACGAATTAATGGAAAGCTATCAAAAGAATCCATCAACACGAAGGGAATTAAAAATAAAACATCGCCTTCCAAATATTATGCAAGGTAAGCATGGACTGCAATGAATAGTCATAACCACAAAACAAACCTACATTAAGGCTTTCAGCTATAACTAAAGGATTTGCTTATTCACTTAATTGTGCATTGCTTCTTTCACATCTTCATACTTTCCATATGTAATAGGCTTTCAGTACCAACCAATATCATCAGTTACTTATATTAACCTTGAATAAATATTTCCAAGGAGAAAAATGCAGAAAGTGAATGCGTTCTGAGATATAGAAACTGGCAACTTCTAGATGTAAATTTCACGTTGAAATTTCTACTTCTGATGGTGTTCACATAACGCTGGTCCTCCCAGTAGTTTTCAACATGGTATTTCAAGATACAGTTAACTCTTAAAAAAATGAAACTCAAATAAATGATCTCACGTCTGTACAGGTGCACTGAGTCATCTTCCATTATGACTCAGTATTTAAAAAAAAAAAAAAACTATCTTAAGTTTAATTTTGAAAAAAGAAAGAAAGAATATTGCACAAGTAAATACAAAAAAGCAATCGCATGAAACAAATATGCCCACCTATAAAATACATGGAGTCACTAATTGCATCCACCTATAACACTTGAAAACCAACCCATACGAAAAAAGAACCTTGGCAGGTGTAACAGAATGCCTGGACACCACCAGCCTTTACCTATGACCGCCATTTATCACATGACTCACATCAATAGTGACATGGCTTCTTAAAAAAACCCCTCGTGTTGATGAAACTTGAGGGGTAAAAATGAATTAACCCGGGCAACAAACCAATATTAGAAGCCTGAGTTGGCTAAAATATACTATACACGTGACAACAACGAAATTATATGCACAGCTTGGCACCTGCACCTTGGTGCAATACCCCGGGGATAGCCACAAGATGGAGCATCAGAGACAATATTCATTGGGTATTTGTATCACTCTGACCGTGCTAGTAAGAACCCAAACCCTGAGTTCTCACGTATCAACGGAGGAGGATCCACGTCTGCTACTTCTACTGGGTGCATTGATTTGGAAATGTCATCCACCGAAAAAGGAATGCTGCATCCATATTCAAGGTTTAAGAAGGAATGCTACAGCAAAGACCAAGACAAGAAATGAAACATTAAATTGTCTGCTGAAGTTGATAGCATACCTCGAGTCATCATCTAATAGGAAAGAAGTGCTGACAGCATTATTAGAGTCCTCAGACATCATAGCTCTCATGTTTGTTATAACCTGCATATAATCAGAGATGTTTTGAGATTTATCACATTGCAGGTGTTCCACCTTGGGATTTGTTCACAAGATATACATACTCAACCAATACAAATATTACAAACAGATTAGTAACACAAAAATTAGCAAGGATAACTTACGTCTGTAGACACACTGTGAGTGCCGTATTTGTCATCCCAGTACATTGTACTTATCCTGTATAACTGTTGTATACTGAGAACCTGTAGCAGAAGAAAATTATACTTAGTAAGAGAATCAGTGCGAAGTGTGAGGTCATAAATAGTTGGCAGAAAGGAAGGAAGCACCCACAGGGCAAAGCTCCTTTGTAATTTCATTCAGGGATTTTTTGGGTTTTTGATGTATCACCTGAGATTGAAGAATGAGAGTCAGAAGTTTCAGAGATAATCAATAACGAAATGAATTTGAATTTGTGTAAAAGTAACTCTTACCAGGAATCCAACAGCCTGCCTGATATGTTTCAGTTCCTCCCAAGCAGAGCCAGTATACTGTTCAGAAAGATCAGGGTGAAGATTTTAAAAATGGAAAAAGTAAATGATCTGAATAGTTGCTTGTTGCTCACCTCCTCTGTTGCCTCGATGCACCACTGCTCTAATTCAGCCAGACCTGTTTTTACATACTCCCCATTGCTGAACGAACAACACTCCCGACGCAACAGAAGACTGCAGTAATTATCAGATTAAGTCCATGAAAGGGTCTGCATTCCGCAATATGACATGCAATGCAAGGTGGGAGAGAGATTACCTATTGAATAATTGAACATTGATGAATGAGAATATTTGAGTGAACACTTTTCGGACCAAGAAAGGAGGCGCCTGTTAAACCAGACTTCATTGGTTAAGATCATATATCCATGTTCAGACAATGGAAATACAGACATTGAAAGTGAAACTCACATAGTTTGCTTTCATTATCTTTAGATAATTGTTTAAGCTTTTCACAATACTTTGCCAGTGAGCAATTAAGGCTTGCTGAGCAACTGCATTTGCCTGTGCGCGTCCTTTTACTAGACTTTGACGCGAGTTTCTTGGAGCCTGCAATTGTTTTTATCACAAAAACAAGATAAATAAACAAATAAAAACACCCAAAGAGTTAACCTTGTTAATTACTGGGTAGCTTGACCGAAGGACGTGCACAAAATCAACTAGTGATTTAGGGATCGCTTGTAAACAATTTATTTTATTTACAATTAGCAGATGAAAACTGTTCTTTTCTATGGATTTATTTCTAATCAATCATGTAAAGGAGAAAATATTTTCTTTACTCATTATCAATCTTCAGCAGTTGCTACAGGCAACAGTGCCGCCTTAAAATGTGTCCTGCATGTCTGATATTCTATTAAAAAATATATTTTGTTGAATTCAAATGAACATATTAGTTGTGATTCTTGTGACTCGTAAAACTAATGTAAATATCATTCACTCAAAATTAAAATTATAATCCACGTATAATTTGTTAACTGCTCAAGCCCCTTACTGAGAATTTCACAAAATTTTGATTTCCACCCGCCCCCACTCCTCCAAGAAAAATGTAACATATCTATTTACCTGTATACAAAGTCCAAGTAATGGAGATATCTCCTTTTTTAGGTTGTCTCTTATCATTCCATATATTTTTTCAAGGAAGGCAGTAAGCTGCTGCTTAAACAGCAGTGCTGGATATTTTGCTTCTACTTGTCGTAAATCATCCAGTCTATTAAGACCTCGACCATTTAGAAATGACAATCCAGCACTTTGGGGAGACGCCCTTAGCCCCTGGAATTGCAAAAGGCAACCAAAATTGTAAGATGAATGAAATCCACACAAACTGTAAAGTTTTCTTCAGAAAGGATATGCAGTTGCTTCATACTTGAGACATTCTTCCAAACAGAGAAGATGATGCTGTTCTCCGCCGCTGTGGTGTTAAGCTAGCAGCTCCACTAGCTTTAAGAGTGCGTTGGAGTAGCAACAACAAAGTAGATGTATTAGACAACCAATAGGCTAAAACATCAGTATTATCCTGGGCCTTCAATGGTGCAGAATTCACTGTTAGTAACATATTTTTTGTATTTGAGAAATTGACACAACTACTTTTAAATGCAAAAGCACCACGTCATGAACAATATACAAGTAATCCAAAAGAGTCAAGTTACCTCAACAGCTGAAGCTATTGTTTGAATGATACGGTCGAATACACTAGTCCTTTCAACTTCAAATGACCTCCAGTGGAGAAGGCATTTATATATGACACATGCAGCAACAGGTTTGCCCCCAGAAAATCCCAAATCTTGTGTTATGCACTTGATCAATAAGTCCTGGTTTTCCTGAACAAGAAAGTGAAATTTTTAAGAGGAATCAACCAGAAAATGGGGGAAGGGAGATTTAAATTGAAAATTTGATTTTAACTATCTGTAACAGATTACTCAATGAATCTATGTAGCCACTCACTTGCTGCTTCTCATTGAGAGATTTTTGTGGTTTTCCCTCAGATTCAGGCTCACGCACATTGGATACAGCAAGAGTCATATCCTAAAACATATAGAAGGCGAGAACTTAACAAATTAAACAAAACCATCCATTACAATGAAGTTAATTGTTGATATAAACTTGTATAAAAGTGTTCTTACCGATCCAATTTTTGCTTCACCATTTAGAGCATTCCCATTTTCGGGTGTCCTCTGCATATTGTGTATGAAATAAATCTCATTGTAAATCTCTCTTCATATACTATAATGTCAAGTAATGACCTTGTGTTTTATTCTCTTACCTGAATAATCACTGTCCTTGGTCTTGCAGACAGAGTTTTTCCAGTTGGTGATACAGCCAGTGCTTGCTGGCGAAGAACTTGATTTTCTGACTCTGCATTGGAAATCTTTTCCTCCAATCTGCATAATAGAATTTGAAAATTTTGATTAGATTTCATATTAAGGCAGGTATAGATGGTTATTAAAGGGCAAAGGAGAAACATATAACTATATAACGCATCCAAAAGCATAAAAAAAACAGTTACAAACAGGTATAGATGTAAGAGAATGGTTGATAACAGTTGAAGACAAACTATGATAGGAATAATTAATTCCTAGATGCATTGCAGGGTTGGGGGATTGAAAAGTCAATTTAAGTTAAATATGAAATTCAATATATTAAGGGTAGGTATCATAAACCAACTACTTCAAAAGCTTAAAATGGTAGGTGAAGGAACATGAATGGTCTTATAGTTAACAACTTAACATGCCTCCTCAGTCCTCACACAAGAGCTCTTTAGACTTGAAGTGTAGATAATGCACAGGCTCACCTATAGTGTGCTTGATTTCAATATATATATATATATATATATAGAAGAATGGGGGCAGCAAGCACTTGAATGGTTTTATACCTAACAATTTAGTTATTTTTTAAAATGTGATACATTAGGGATGTCATCAGAAACTGAAAATGGTTCACTGTTTCTTATGAAATAATTTAAAACTATGGAACAAGTGTTCATAATTATATAGATCTTTTTTTCTCCTCAAACATTACTGACCTCTGAACCAATTCTTGAAGTTGATCCACTTTGCGGTCAGAATCTTCAACCTTTTTAACCATCTCTTTATTTCTAGCTTCAGCCTCAGCCTGAGCTTTTCTGGCCTCTTCTTTAGCCTCTTTTTCCAATAGGAGTGATTCCTGTGTGAGAGATTAAATAAGGGTACTCAATAAATTTACAATTGTTCATTGTAAATATGTATCATATCCCCACAACTATTACACAAGATAACTCCAATTTTAATTGAATTCAGATTGCAGGATGATCTGTGAGCAATTCAGCATAAAATATATAATTATAACTACTTTCATATTTCTTTAATATCTTTTGAAAGATGATTGAAAACCAAGGACTCCGTGGAAATTAATTTGAGAGACCCAATAGAAACAAAGTTAAAGGTTAAAAATAAAAAAGTAGAAGCATTTGTATAAAACTTCGTACCCCATTGCCCAGAGGCTCTTCGCTATGCGAAGGTATGGGGGAGGGATATTGTACGCAGCATTTGTATATTAAAAAAAAATCCATTTGCCTCTTTAAACATTTTTTATAAGAAACATAAAATTAATTTGTATCAGAAAATGCTATGAATTTAGAAATTATTGATGTATTGTCAATAAGATCAATTCCCTACCTTCAAACTATTGACTTCAGCCAATAATGAATTAATCTTTTCAGTATCTTGAATTATAACAGGAGTCTCCTTAACAACTGGAGGTGCTTCTTCAATGGCCTTTCGTGCTGCCTCGCGCTCTTTGATGACCTTGGTATTTGCTTCTTCTACTTGTATTTGCATTGCATGTAAAGCTTCCTGTAACTTAGCAATTTCTTGTGCCTTTTCCTCTTCCAAATCAGTCTGTAACAAGTTAAAATAAGACAAGTTTATGGTATTAAAAGTTGCATCATTAATAGCAGCGATTAACATGGCAATTAAAATTCAAGTAAGTATATGATAATGAAGTTACTCTCAAACGTTTCTCAATTTGCAAACGCCAAGTAAGTTCTTCAACACGCTTTTCTAGTTTGTCCTTAGCTTCTTTGAGGGCCCCTGTTTCTCTAGCAGCCTGAATGCAGTTACAAAATATTACTCCCAAGGCAACTTTTTATAAAACAAGATTAAGTACACCATATTACACAAGAAACACCATAACAGAGAAAGTATTATATTCAAACCATTTTAAGCATTCTAAGTTCCCTTCTAGCAATCCTTCTCCTCCAACCACATTGAGTAACAACTGCAGCCTTTTGCAATCTTTTATAATATGAATATGCAATTAGCCGACGCAAATAAGCCTGAAGAGATAAACACAGAGATCATTATAGTAAGGCAAGTAAAAGGGTTGCATGATTTCATTTTCTTAATTAACAGACTAACTACAAAGAAGATCAACAAGAGCACCTGGATGTAAATTGCAGCCTTCGTTTGCTTTCTAAATCTAAATTCATCACGAGCTTTCATAGCCCTTAAACCTGTTTGCAGTATAACTGCAGATGATCGCCCTGTTAAGTATGATTTCCTGGCAATGTATCCTTTGAAGTTCTTTTGTATTTTTACAGCTCCTGCTTCACGTCGCAACTGCTCATAAAGTTTCCGGGACAATATTCCTATTTGTTATTGAAAAGCACCATAAGAATCAGCATCAGATTAAGATAAGTAGTTTATATGAGACCGAACCATGAGAAAGAAACCTACATTACGAGAAAATCCCAACTGATTTAAGGCTGCATGAATTTTAGAATGCCACAAACACTAACACGGTTTACCAGCAGGGGGATTTATAGAACATAGGTTTCATGAGTAAAGAAACAAGACTTATATGTTGATAGCAAGCCCAGTTTGTCAGAATATCATATTTCCTTTAGTTCCTAACTTCATTTAAGGGAAAAGATGGGTAGCTTTCATATTTGGTGGATTTGGGATTTGTAGACAGATCTATGGGTCCTTTTACTACCATTCAGTCTCACTTCAGTTTTAGTTTATGAGTTGATAATCCAAGTCCTATCCATGGAGGAAGAATTTCAGGTAATATCATCAGACATCACCAGCTAAAGCTATGTGTACCTTTCAGTACCAATAGTAGATTGCCATCTACAATCTACCATTAGTACTAAAAGATAATGGAATCTAGCCAGCAAACACTCCTAAATAATACATATCAATACCAACAGCTTTTTCTTACAAGAGATTGTCTATGTGTATGTTTGGATTAGCTTCAATTTGCATTCAAGAAATATTACTATTAAAATCTTACCTTGAGAAATTTTGAAGGATGGGAAGAAAAAACATTTTTGTTCTAGAAATGTAGTTAGTCCAAACATGCAGTTATGGTAATGAACTACCACACAAATAAGCAATAAAAAACAAACCAAAGACATTAGATAAAACTAAGGAATAAGGATACCTCGTAAATTAGATTGCAAGCAAATTGCAGCTCGGCGCAATTCAATGAACTCCTTGCGTGCAATATGGGTACGTACTTGCCTCTGGATGATTCTAGCAGCATTTCCAAGAACCTCTGCTCTTCTTGCATCCAATTCAGCCATCTGGCCAGCTCTTAAGAAAACCTTTGTCTTGCCTATCTGGTAAACCATCATAAATCTCTGTATGATTACATAGCTTATAAAATCCATTCATACAGATGGACTTCCATGTTGAAAAGGTAATATTCATGAAATAAAAAATAAAGCAATTTTCTAATTAAGAAGTTCAGCAGTCACTTCAGGTTATACTCAAACTGTGGAGAAGTTACTGAGTGGATCAAACAAGCAGATATGCCAATAAACTAATACTTCTATTTGGTCTTCAAATAAACTTTTTCCCGGGGATAGTCTACAAGAATTAGCATAAAGTTGTTTCAGAAGCTCCACAAGCCTCTTAAGACTTAAGACAGTTGGGTATTTTAATGCTTCACCACCATAACCATGTTCTTTGCTATTTTGATAAAGTATCTAAGCTGCAAATGTTTGGCAATGGATTGACCATCATGTTAAAAACCAAATCAGATATTGGTATACAAATGCAGGGTGACATTTATTTAGGAAAATAGTAGGGCATGGCTCACTGTTCCTCTTTCCTAAAACTGACCCTCCCACACACCATTGTCAACAGATCAAGTTGTATGGACCAAGGAGTATCACCTGATAGCCTTTCATACCCATTTTATCCAGGATCATTTGGCACGCAACCTTGTCATCATAGCTGAAAAGGAAAAAGTAAAAACAATTAACATGTAAATGGAGACAAAATGCAAGAGAGCTAAGAGTTAAGCAATGGATAATAAGTAACTTCCCTAGAATCATAGAAATACAAACCAAAAGCACTTGTCCAATTTAAAGATAAAAAACAGCCCAAAAAGGAGATGAGCTTTACTTTCCGTCCAGAACTTCAGGGGCAAGAACACCAAATCTGTTAAGAAATTCATAAAAGGTCCGTCTGGTAGGATATCCAGCACAGCTGATTCTAATTGCCTCAAGAACACCCTAAAGCAAATAACAATTAGACAAACAATCATCAAGTGTCAACAGGTGCCAAAGATATTTTTCCTTCTTTGCACAATTATATAAAGGCAATGAAGACAAAGAAAGACCATGATATACTCACACCACAGCGCAATTGTTGGATAATATTGAGATTTTCAAAAATAGCAGGCTTGAGAACATTATTCGGCTTCACACATCTGATATAGTGAGGTTCTGTTGAATTCAGGGTCTCCATCAAAGATTGAAGTTGCAGCTACATGTTTCAGAAATGTGTCATTTACTACGTGCATAACATAAAAACAAAACGCCAGATATCTGAGACAGGAATGTCAAAGACTAATAACAAATTATAATAGAGTTAAGAATGAGTGGTAAGAATTAAAAATACCTTGAAGCGAGATCCTATTGAAGAGAACTTTGATGATTTTGAAGACTCCTCTGGAGAAGGGGGGAATAGACCAGCCACAAATGAGCACTTTGAGGCTATGAGCAGATCCTGATGTTCTGCCACCACATAATCCTTGTTTTTGTCAAGAAACATATCAGCTAGATATGTCACCTGGACAAAGCAAAAAATAGTCAAAAAGAAGGAAGCAAAACATTCAAGTAACAATTGAAAAATACGTAGAAAATCATAAAAGGGACGTAATGAAAAACACCAAATATATTTACCTCCCCTGCATAATGGGATATTGTAAAACTAGTCCGAGAAAGTTTAGGTTTGATGAAGCGCTTGTTGTTTTTGAATGTCTGGTACAATTTCTGAGAAAAAGTTTCATGTGTAGACTTTGGAAACATACTGTGTCACACAGGGAGGCTAATATGAGTCCAACCAAATTACAGAGTTTAAGCAATGCCTGATATTAAGTCTTATATTATTATCTAAATCCTACTTTAAACAAATTGGAAATAGCATACAGGCATGAAAATACAATAGTTAGAGAAAGTGGCTTCTATTGAGTGTAAAACTTAAAAGCAATGTTAAATTAGCAATGAAGTCACTCCCATCCACATACCAGGCTTCATCAAGAAGTGCAATTATTCCTCCAGGTTTCTGCAAAAAGATTGAATATGAAAATCATCATTAGCTGAATTTATTGAGTTGGAAAACAATGGAAGTATAATTGGTCATAAGGCAGCAACAGTAAAATACCTTCTCAATTAGATCCAAAACATCTTGGTTATCAACAAACTCTATGTAACTCCAATCGATCTCTTCTTTGGTGTATTCTTCTTGTTCCATTTTAAAGACATGCTGCAGTCATTCAGGGGGAAAAAACAAAATCTCGTTTACCCAGGAAAAAATTATAGAATACAGACCACAAATTTGAACCAGAAATTACCAAACCTGATTAAAATGTTGTTGCAGCTTCTCATTTGTAAAATTAATACAGAACTGCTCAAAACTAAGAAAAAGAAATTTATGAGATCCAAGGCTAAATACTAAACCATAAGTGCTAGATGAAATCATTAGCTTACCTATTGAACTTAAAACTTTCAAACCCATAGATATCAAGAACTCCAATAATAGATTTTGAATTAGGATCTTGACCAATCGAATTGTTAATCTTCTCCACTAGCCTGGAAGCAATAATGAGAATTTGTCAGAATATGACACCTTGAAGAAAGGAAATCTAGAACAATTTTGGTCCAATCACACATATCGTTCCTGGAGACCACTGATAACAACAAATAATTCCAGAATGTTATTATGTGGTTCTTTCAATTATAAATGTGATTACCATAATTCTAAAGTAATTTATAACTGGAAAATAAAATTCACAATTTATAGTCAAATTAAATGTGTTAAATTAGAATGTGAATAAAAACTCCTTTAGTAAGAATAAATTGTTTATGTTCTTCTACATAATAAATTTAAGTTATAGACCTTTTCAATAGTCCTTTCTTTCCTTCAACACATTAATGCAGGAGAGGATCTATATAGAACTTGCAATATTATACATTAAAGCAGTGCTAAAGGTTCATTACCAATCAAACAAACGGGAATAAATGGTTTTAGCTAATGCATCCCTGCTACCAAGAGCTGCAACAGGATCAAGGGTTCTTGTAATAACCTCCTCCGGTGTTACCATCACACGCTTGATCAGTGCATCTTCCAAGCTCTTACAATCACACCTACAATAATTTTTATGTTAAAATGTATTCAACATTGGTGAAATGATAATGCAGTAATGCATATGAAATGCATAAAAGGGTTATGTTGGGCATACTTTAGAAGTTCAGCAGTTACATTAAGATGGAACCTAGACTTCTCGTCCCTGATGACAGAAGAGTCAATCTCCTCTCCTTTTGCAAATTCAATATTTCCAAGGTGCAAAATTGCTGCAATAACCCTAAAAATAGCCTCCTGAAATACAGGGCTATATCATTAAAGCAACTTTTAAAAACTCCCATTTATTAACAAATATGATTCACAAAGGCTAACCTGCTCCTCCTCACTGATTCCAACAACATCCATTGCCCTTCGAGTTGCAAGATATTCTTCAGCATCATCCACTCCATCCAGCGCATAGCATTTGGATTGATTTAAGTAATGAAAGGAGCTAGGACTTCCCAGCTTATACTTCTCTTTTTCCTATAAAATAGAGAGTCATGATGATCGAATATGAATATATTAATAATTTCATATAGGAGCCTATCTTTGTGATAGAGATAAGGGAGCATTTCAATATCAAGAAAGAATACTTTACCTCAGCTGGTGCTGCACAGAGCAGGTAAAAACAATGGTAATTTCTTTCAGGATCCGAAAGTTGACAGACACGGGATCTTTCAAGCAAATATGTCCGTATAGCTGCCCCAGAGATTCTTCCTTTGTTGTCAAATTGTATCTCAACAAATTTTCCAAAACGACTGCATCTCAAAATTGGGAGGAATATGACAAGCACCATGTTATATCATGTTTGAACAAGAAAACAATATATATTATCTTTTTTTACTGCTTAGTTCAACATATAGCTGACAAACAGGACCCACAATCATAAGAGTTAATAGACTTTAACTGATGACAAACCGAACTGGTCTATCACAGTTTCTTCTTCCTTTCTCTCTATGAAGTAACTTAGTCACAATCACTTTGCCTAAACCAATTTATGACAATTTTCATTTTACTTGATATGCCATGCAGCTGTCAACACTCACCTTGAGTTGTTGTTTCTAACTGTTTTGGCATTGCCAAATGCTTCAAGAACTGGATTAGACTGCAAAGTAATTAACACCGAAACAAGTATGAGGAAACAGTTTGCACACTTTTTTTAACACCCTATAAATGTAGAATAAAATAAAATATATAAAGGAACTAAAAGTTATGGAGTAAGACACAAAAAAAAGGGGTAACCAAAACAAGAAAATGCAACTATATCATACTTCTAGAACTTGTTGTTCAACTGTCCTTCCTTCTACTCCAGATCGGCCCCCAAGATATGCAAGATACCGCATAAGCATTTTTGTTGTCTCTGTCTTTCCAGCCCCACTCTCACCACTAACCAGGATTGAGTTGCTTTTTCCCTCATTAATCATCGCCCTGATGTATATAAACACAGACATTAATAAATCGTACAAAAAGAATAAAACAGAAAATGACATTGACATCTATAAGTCACCTGTATGCAACATCTGCAACTGCAAAAACATGGGGACTCAATTCTCCAAATGCAGCTCCTTTGTATTGTTCCATCATGTGAGTATCATATAGATGCGGTAATCTTTGAAAAGGATTTATTGCAATCAAGATATTTCCAGTATATGTCTGCAATGATGATGGAGGAGTAGCATGATTGTATCATTAATAAGTTTCAATTCTTGCTTAACATAAACAATCTCGGTTCAAAATGAAATGATATATATTTTAGAATCTTACATAGATTTCATTGAGTTCATATCTAGTTGCCAAATTGTGCAGAACTCCTGGTTCATGCAAGTAAGACAATTTTGTCATGTCATCTACACCACCAGGAGGGGCTTCATTATCCTTGGGAAAAACCTTTGAGATATTTTTGACAACCTGCAACCAGATCTCCAGACTTAACCAATCATGATAGTAAGCCCTAGCATAACTCGTTTTATTACAGGTCAAACAAAAAGGATATAGATAATAAAGTAGGAATGAAGTTGGAATTTCTGTAAGTTAAGACATATAGCATATGAAAAAATTTATAGATTTCTGAAAGTGATATAACACAGTTAGAATCACAGAGGAGTACTTCAAAAGCAGTTGCAATAACACAAAACAAAGAATATATGCAAACAATCTCACAAACATGCAGTACAGACAGTTTGACTCACTGTTTTTCCATCTGTGGTGCGAACATGGACTTCTTCACCATTGATTTTAGAAACTTCTCCATCAATCCATGCTTGTGCTGGATCTTCAATCCAGACATGAGAACCTACAATAATATTCACTGGTGCAGACTGCAAAGACAAACATATTGAACATTCACAGCAAAAATGTTAAATCAGGGAAACAATACTTGTATGTAACCAAGTTGTTGAAGAGAAACAAGAGGAAATGAATGCAAGCAAATGTGCTCCTGCCCATAAATGGCATTGCCAACCATAAGGGTTTAGTTTACAGATGTATACTACCATTTTAACTTCATTAGTTTATTTTAATTTAACAGCAGGAATAATAATTATCGATTAAAAAAACAAATATTTAAATAATAAAAAAAAGATAAAGTAGCAAATGTTAGATCCATAAATAAATAAATAAATAATGGCAAATGATCATTGCAAACAATTACATAATTTCAAGAAGATAAACTGCAAATTATTATCACACTTGTGGTCTGGCTTTGTCATTATATCTTGCTTATCAAAATGATAATCATTATAGATACTGTTGAAAAGCATGGACTTTTACATGTAAACTGCTCACAACATTGACACATACTCCAACATAGCTAATATATATAGAAAAAATAGCATATGCACTGATAGTGTAAAACAATTTTTACATTGTCATTCAATCACAAACATCCATTTAAGGTAAGTTTGTTGACTTTTATAATAAATACATTAAAAGTCATACTAGCAGTGATTTCTGATTGGTTGTCTATGTACAACTTTTTACACTAACAGTGCATGACAATTAAACTCTTGTGTGTGTGTGTGTGTGTATAGTGAGAAAGTTTGTTATGAGTGAGAAAAGCAAATCTAGATTACCAAAATTAAAAGTTCTTTAAAGGCAAATGATCACTTAAAAAAGTTGTGACTTGTTAAAAAACCCACATGATTTGCACGTACTAATCTTAAATTCTTAATTATTCATGATAAGATCTAATATTCAATATCTAATCCTCAATCTCATATAAAATGGCTTTCTAAGTACACACACACACATATATATAGCAACATAACAAAAGATCTAAAACAATAATCGAGATTTGTATATTCTTGTAACCATTTATGATAATGAGCCTCACAAAAACATACTAAGAAACATTATTTTATAATATTTTATATTACCTTTTACACTGACATTTTCTGAATTTAGAAAATATATATATATATATATACAATATTTTTTTATAATACTAATGTCCTTGAAGTGTCCATCCACATTTTTTTCAAGTGGATGACTAATAAAGAGTGTTAGACACCAGTCATACAGGTTTCAGTGTGGGAAACATGTCCAATACCTCAACCATGTGCGTGCTTCATAAGCCGTAGGTATGGGTTTCAAAATTTGCCAGTGTGTTTGGGTGCTAATTAAATGGTATCAAAGCAGGTTGCTAATGTCTTGGAAAAGGCTACGAAGGGGTTGACCAGAAAGACAAAGTAAAGCATTGTAGAGTGCAGCTGCCGAGACGTCATTGGCTCTCAGTGGCAGTGCCATGATAAGGACTTGGGTATTATGGGGTGCCTGAGTCCCATGTCACAGGATGCTCAGTGATGTACTAAAGTTGCTAGGGTTTTCCCCCTTCATAGCTAGTTTTTAAGGGAGGGTTCTACGAGTGCTTGGATGCTTATCAGTTAATGTAATTTTGTATTTGTTTTTTGTCAACAAGTATCATGTGCAAAGACAAGCAACAGTGTTGGCATTCACCAAAGTTGTCGTGCATGTAACTGGACCACCATGCAGTTTTGAACTAGCAGAGCCATTGATAGTCAAGCAATAGTCAAGTGCCAAAAGAGATGCCATCGGACCTAACTCAGAGTTTCGTCAATATATTTTCAATTTCAGTTTGAAATACCATAATGAAAGAACAACTTCTCGCAAGGATGGCTTTATTACGGTTGCTCTTCCCTTGATACCAAATCATCCTAGCTAAGCTAGCTAGCTATCTATACATATTCAATAGCATTTGCTGAATAACGAATACTTTTATTTTTCTTAGTATTCAACTTCCCTCCAATGACCAATCTATGTCGTAAAACTCTATAACTAAATTAATCAAATAGTATCTTCAGGCAACTAAGCTATCAAATATGTACACTTCCTAACCAAAATTACCCCAATCTTATTCATCAACCATTCATATTTGCCAAACTCCATTTCACAAGATCTTTTTATTAGTAATGCGTGGATCGACTAACATAACTTTCACCTCGAGAAATTAAAAAATAATAATCAGAAGCATCCAAACGCGGAGAAAAAAAGAAAATTAGTCTAGAAACAAAACAATATCTGCCAAACAAATCATAGTCACACGGAAGAATTTCCAAAAAAAAAAAAAAATCGAAGTCGAACAGATTCAACGGAGCAGCTCGAGGAGTCAGAGGAAAAGCAACGAAGCGATGGAGAGAGAATAGGGAGAATTTACCATGGCGATTAATGCGGCGCGATCTTCCGGTCTAACTCATCCGAGTCGAGCAGAGAAGGGAACTCAGTGAGTCAGATCGGACAGTAGAGAACGGTAGCTTGAAGTTTCAGCGACAATTCTGAGGGAGAAGAGGCTAAAATTAGAAGCTGGAGAAAACGATAAAGAAGAAGAAAACAAAGGTATTGAGCGAGCGAGCGAGCGACTTGAGTCTGCTTTCTTTCTGTCTCTCTCTCTCTCTCTTCTCAAAGCCTTTTTGAAGAAATGAGGTAATAAGAGGACAGCTACTGTACACGATAATTATTCATTATATTAAAATTTAATTATAATTTAACAAATATATGAAGAACAAGTTTTAGCTTCTCTTTCCTTCTTTCTCTCTCTCTGTCTTTTCTTTTTCATTTTTTTTATTTTCAAATTAAATTAAAATATTGAGGTTTCTTGTTGGCTGAATGGTGATGTGGGACCAGTGAGAAGGAGAGAGGGTATAGGCTGAGGCTGGACATTTTCGTGGTCTGCACTACGTTGCCGGTTTTTGCTCTCCAATCAATGAATAATGTCTTTCGCAGTTTCTCTAGGTTATTAGTGAGAAATTGAAAAGAAAAATGAAAAAATGTAACAAGTAATACTACTATTTCTTTTTTATCTTAAGTGAGAAAATTTTATTGATTTGGCTGATAATTATTTTTTGTTGAAAATTTAGTTTGGTATTTTTAATAAGATTTATTTTCCTAACTACATCTTTCATCTATAAAATTCAATCCAAAACTTTTGTTTAAGAAATTTAACCAGTTTCACTTTAATTGTCAAAACGTCTATAGAGTAATGAATAATGGGATATCGTAAAAAATGAGGCAAAAAATAAAAGATAAAATATTTTGTAAATATATGAATGTTTTTCGTTAAATATAAATATATGAACGTTATTGTTGAAAAATAACAAGAAAACACATAATGAAACGGTGAAAATAATATTTAATAATGGACGGCAAAATTATGGTTTTAATTTTGCCTCGTCCCTTAAGGCATTCATTTGGTCTTATTCACGAAACTACCATCGATTATGTTTTAGCAGTTGCTTAGTTTGAGTTTAATGGCAATATAGGCTCGATCGGTTAATCTGCAATATTTCTTTTTCCAGGGACCATTGCCTTTTTTCCGTTTTTCTTTAACAATCCATCCATGAATGAGAATATTTGAGTTTTTTTTAACCGATAAATGTTAATTAATTTATTGGTTTTTATTAGTAAAATAGATTGCACTTATAATCTCTTTTTTTCTTAACCACCCATCAATCTTATATCTCTTTGGAAATATTTGTTAGCATGTAGTATATTTTTATGATATATACGTTGAAAATTAGTTATGATAATTTTGATATTTGCACAAAATAGTTGGCAATAATTGTCCCTCGCATATATTACTCAATTCAAATCACATATTCAATAGGGGTTTGTTTCGCATGAATTTGAGACGTAAAGTATTGCCTGCGAAGATTCTTAATCAAATAACACATACACATGTGTATTTTTTGTTATTAGCATCACAGTTTATGAAATCATACACCTTATCACATGATCAAATAAAATCTTTTCATTTTATACTTTTTAGTATTTTCTCAAAATTGTATGTGTGTGTTTATTATGCATGGGCATATCTATTGATATTTGAAATATGGATTGAGTTTTTTTAAAAGGAAAAAAACATGCAAAACTTTAAATTGTGCTTTTAACAAATAAGTTCCTTAAACTTTCATTTCACTTTAATTGATTCTTAAATTTCTATTATTGCTGCAATAAACCATTTTATATGTCCACCATTTAGATTAAAGATACATTAAGATAAACTAAGATAATTCAATATATGTTCTTATCACAGACACAAAGTTTATAAGGTAAATAAGAGGTTCAATTTTATTTAGTAAATCCTAAACTGATAAAAAAATTCTACTATGATGATTCTAAAAATTTGAAACTTATTATTGAATCAAAATAAAAGTTTAAGATATTTTTTGAGAAAAAAACTCAAATTTAAAATTTAAAATAGCTTCACCTTATATTTCCTTTTTTTTCGTCTATACAAATTATAATTATAATAATGAGCTGCATACAATGATAACTCATGTCATTACAACTTATTTCAACACTCATGTGAGTAATTCTTATTTTTATTAATTTTAATAAATAAATAAATAAAACACGCATCACCCTAATTCTATGAGACATAACTCACTTTTATACGCCTCATATAAGCTTTAGCAAATAATTGAACCATAGAAGTAAATCATAATCATCCAATCTTTTACGTATGTGTTTAGTTGTAACTTCCATAACATATATAAATATACTTTCCTTCTATAATGAGAGCAACTTTTGAGGAAAAATGTTATATATCTAATTACAATATGACTGTATTTGTCTATTCTTAAAATAAAAAAAAAAAAAGGAAAATGAGGGTTCGAAATGTGCAAATTATGAATTTTCTAACAAGAAGTGAGGCATTTACAATTACAGCCATTTTTTATTTTATTTTTTCGGTATAATTCGCTGGCACCTAAATATTTTATTAGCAAAATAATTGGAATGAGAAGAGAAGTTTTTAATACAGAGTTACGGACATTATGGTCGGTATTGATGTACTAGTAAGTACGTATGACATGGCAATCACGTTCAAACTCAAGTCCATAAAAATCGTAACAATGCAACTCTGACCCCAGATTCCTACTCCCTTCATGACTTTTAGTATAACACTTCATGTTAAAAAGTTAAAAGGTTTATGCTGTCTTTTAGCCTTTGAAAATTATTTATTTATTTTTAAATCAATATACAGTTTTTATTCTTGTATTTTTAAAAATACTCAAATTTTAGTCTTCAATGTTAACTCTTTTTCCTTCAATACAGATATCGAAATTAGAATATTTTAACAAATATAGGTAATAAAATCAATGTTTTGAAAGTCAGGAAAAATATCAAATTTTGAAAAAGTAAATAAATACTAAAATTATTATTAACCTAGGCTAAAAATTGAGAAGTGGTCATGGTAATTTTCTTTATTTATTTTGTTTTTCATTTATTTTATTGTTATGTTTTGGAGGGAAACATATAACATGAAAATAATACACAATAACAGAGAGTATCATGTATTTCTCCAAAAACATTGTGATAAACAAAATAGAGAAGATATGTTTCTCATAATAAAATGATTGATGCTTATTTATAAGAAAATTGCATGAAAAATAAATAAACTTTCAATTTTATCATATATGAATCCACGATTCTAAACATTCATGTCCATCGTGTTATAAATTCTTAATATATGAATTTTAACCTAACTCAATTTTAAAATTAAAAGATATTTTATACTATAAGAATTATCTCTACATACATATTTTATATTGACATTATCCTTAATCGGTATGAGATTTAAGTTTTTTTTAATATAAGTATTTACTAATTAGATATTTTTATTATTTGATATACAAAATACTATTTCTTTAACTCCAATAATGTACTTATTATCATTTACAATTTTTTATTTTTCAAGAGAGCAAAGGCCATGAGGATGTTTATAGACGGGACAATGAAGACAGTAGGGGTGCAGGGTGAAAAACAATGTTTATAGGTATTGGATGAGTCAAAATATCAATTGAGATATCATGGTGGTAGTAATAAAAAAAAGATTTTGAGTTTGATAATGGTATTGAGGATTTATGTGGTTATTATTATAGTTTGGAAGGTGGAGACGAAGAAGGCTGTATAACTTGGAAAATGTGATGGAATAATTGTAAATGGTTTTCTTTATATATTAAACTTTAACACGAAGAATATAATTAAACTGTGATGAGGTTGGCAAATGTTATTTTGGTGATCTTCAAGAGGCATATTTGTTTTACTCTTGATATGCTAATAGCTTTTGTGTATGCAAAAGCAAAGTTATTAAAAGTTGCAAGGGTGGAAAACTATAATTGAAATTAATATTTATGATTGAAATAAAAAAACAATATAACATATAAATATGTTATCGTGTCAATTTTATCTAAAAAAATATATCATGCATTCATGAGAGTGTTTGCTTAGATCTTCATTTTTTTATTATTAAATTTTAAACTAAGATATACTGTAATTTTTTATGATATAATATATATATATATATATATATATATATATATGTATAAATTATTGTGTGCTGGTACAATAGTTACCAAACTCTTAAAACATCCCAAGGTCTTAAGTTAAAGTTTTCTAAATCACCATTTATAAAAAAGATTATCGCAGGTGCAAAATATTTTACCGCATAAATTTTTAATAAGTCCATAAATTATATAATAATAATAGTAATAAATTTTGTTAATAGCCAGATTTTACAACTACGATTTAGGGTTATTAGAAGCACAGCTAGGAAAGAAACCGTTGGCGGTGGCACTTGGCAAAATGCAAATTCGTAAAAATCTCCCAATTGGAGCACATGGTTGGGTCTCCCTCATGGTAACACCTTTCTTTTTCCCTTTCCCTGTATGACCCATAAATAAAGTGTCCAAGACAAATTCGTTTGATTAACTGCTTTCAACTTTCCAACTCTAGCTTTCTTAAGTTCCATTTATCATCTTTAATAACTAATTTTCCACTCAAACAAAAAAAATCTTTAATAATCATCAATATAAAATTTAACTATGAATATTAAAATAATTATTATGCAAGTTAACAAATTTATTATATATAATAAACTATGAGGATCAATCCTCCAGCGGGTGGCCGGTCTCTAGATTCAAGCTCTATGGTATTTAACCTTTAAAATAGGTTACTAAATACACTTCTCTGTTTTTCTTTGAATTGTGATTTTAATTTCCATATACCATGCCTTTTTATATTAAATGCATAAATAATGTACAAAAATTATATACCATAATCAAAACATGACTTATAATTTAACTAAAAGTTGTCAATTTTGAATTAATTATTTTAAAAGGTATATGTAGGATGATTTTTAATTAGGTGACAGTATATATTTTTTATAAATTAAAAAATTAAAAGATTATTTTTACAAGACCAGGGTCAACGGGCTGAATGGCTGGTCATAATCAAGGATATTCGTTTCTGTCAGTATGTTGCAAGTCATATTAGCCATGGATACACCCGAACTTTGTCAGTCAATAGAAATAAGTCTACGAATTTCGTAGAGCTTTGTCAGTCAATAAAAATCTTGCAAGTCAAACATAATTATGTCATCAATAATACAATCGTTAAATTATTTTTTTATCTTTTAATCTTTCAAATCAATTCAATTTAGTTCTGTCATCTAAATTAGATTACTCATATTAAGAAATTACATTTTGTCATAGTTTAAAACAATCATAATAATAATTTTAAACTACCACAAAAATATATTTTTTAATACCAGTAATTTAATTTAGATGATATGATTAATGAATCAATTTTAAAAAATAAATGATTAAATTAAAAAAAAATTAAAAGATCAAATCTAAATAATAAATTAAAGAAAAAAATTAATTTAACCTAATACAATTTGACTTAAATGAAGACAACAATACGTCGATTTTATTTTCTGGCTACAAAGTTTTGAAATAAAAAATTTCAACGTGTATATATTGTTTGATTTGCTTCAATGAAAACTTTTTATAAAAAAGATTATCCGTAACCAATTTTGTAATGATTACCCAAACGTACAACGTTCTCATCGTAACAATCAACGGGAGATTTGATGCTTTCCCCATACGGCTTTACAACCATTACCAGACCAAATTAGTAGCAAGTAATACTACATATTTAAGTAATGCGCTGTCGGCTCGCAATTTTGCTAAGCACGGTAACTTGAAAGCATCACCTTAAATAAGATATTATATCTCGAGAAATTAATCTCTAATTTTCAAAAGGAATTTAGCACCTCAAGAAATTAATCTGTAGCTTTTTGCTGGAAATATCCCAGATTTACCAAGAAAAAAAAAAACTCTTGCCCAATATGATACTACCTTGCCGATTTTGCAGGCTGATTTTGTTTCAAGAAAAACTTGGTTGGGCCTTGCAGGATGACATCTATTTTTGCTGGCTATCCAACATTGGTAATTGGCAATAAATAAATTAAGACGGGGAACAAATCATAAATAAAGGATACAGACATGTACAACCATGCATTTTCTCCAATTCAAAAATTAATTTGCAAACAAAGCATT